>NC_080430.1:77849225-79071443 GCF_028018845.1 Melospiza georgiana
TTTCCTCTAATTAGCTTATAGAGATAGTACTGGAAATGTCTTCCTAGGTAGATTTTCTGTGGTGATTTTTCTTTTAATGCAATTATTTTCCTTTCTTAGCTTTTTTCCTGCTTTGATGAAATAAAAGTTCATTTATTTTCTAGTATTCCATTGGGATGTTTGATTACTCTAGAAATCAAGCCAATAAAACAGATGATGCAGGAAGAGAGAGTTTGCTTATCCATCTACCATGCTAGTCAGGAATGATGCAGTTGCTATGAAACTAAACACTGGCCTTGAATACTATTTGTAGATAAACTGTTTCCTTTCTCTCATTTCATGTAAACTTGAAAATTAGTTCTTTATGATAAAACTTCTTTTTCATACTATAAATATGTGCTACATGCACAGTTTCTTATCTTCATAAAACACATCATTGGAATGGGTCACAGATTGAGTTCATGATTCACAAGAACCATTAGAGTAAAACTATGAAGGAAACAGCTGTCTATTTAGTGAACTGGCAGAAACTGCTCTTTGTTTAGGAAGTTTAATTTGGCCCAATGTAAATGTCTTTGTTTTCTTTTTGATAAAGCCTTCTGTAATTTGTACTACGCATGACAGACATAGAACATGCTCTTTTGAGAAAGCAGGATGATTAGGTTACAAATGCATATCAGAGACATGTTTTTATAATCTCATGTTCCAACATATTCCCCTTTCAATGCCAGTTACTAATTTGGAATTCCTTAGATTTTAGTGCCAATTTGATATAATTTTAAAAAACATTAATTTTCTGAGCATGCATCAGAAACAAGCTGATTGAAAACAAGCTTCCAAGAATAAACCTGATGAAATGGTGAATTCAAAAATTAAAGTAGTAATCTAATCCAAGTTAATCAAGTTTTTTAGAAATTATGAATTTGTTTCTCATTATTGAAAGAGCTAAATTAAACTGGAAATATTCAATATCCTTATTCACCTGAAACAAATAATTAAAATGGCAAGTTGTTGTTGCAATGCCACAAAAATTTTTCAATGCTTTGTAAAATTTTAAAATTTTACAAGAAGAATGGAATATTTGGGGGATTATAAGTTTCCTTAGATATAAAAAAATAAAATTGCATAATCAAAAAATTGCTTGTAAGTAATTATTTTGTCTCTATTTTTGCCTATCCATTTTCTTGTGAAATCACACTGTCATCCATATCTCAGAAAAGATTGCTTGGTTAGCTACTTTGACAACATAGGCCTGTTGAATTTCTATTACAGTGACCAGGTGAAAACAGGAAATCTGTATTCCCCAGTGATGTAAAACAAAACAAAACAAGCAAAAAAATATCCTTAATTGCTTTCTTCTATCGACCATTCACCTGACCAAGCCAAAAATCTTTATTTGTTAAAACCTCTGCTGTAAAAGTTATATATGGAATCAATGTCACTATAACATAGTTCTAATCTTTATACATAATGCTTCTAGTTTGCTGGTAAGTGACCTCACTTATAACATTTTTCTTCAGATATGAGAGCTAAAAAATAAATTAAATTGTAGAAATTCACATATTTGAATAAATTATGTCAAAGATCTCTAATCTTATAGCCTTATGGAGAGAGGAAAAAACAGGTGCCTTAAATCCTGACTAAGAATTTTGGTAGTGTTTTGCTTTGTGTTTTAATCTGTTTTTAATCTAGATGTGTCAACAAAGAGAAAGCACAAAGTTGGTGGCAGAACTTTCTTTGTAATGAAAAGATATCTTATATTTGGTGTGAAAGTGTGTGGTCATAAGGATCTTGTTATGAGCTTTGACCTGGCTTTATTCGATATTATCATAAAGCTGATGGGTGATTAAATAGAAACCTGCATTTCTTATCAATTTTGTAAAGATATATTTGTAAATTTTGCAAAGATAAATTTACCGTCTACAAAGCTGATGGGAATTAAGAGTGTGTAGAGGCTAGACTCTGAATTCAAAATAACCATGAGGAGCAGAGAAGTAACCACTAAAATCTGTGGTGAAACTTAAAAAAATTGAATATCCTTGCATAAAAATCACCGGAGACAAAATACAGACTGAGGAAAAATTGATTCAGTAATGATTCAGGGGAAGGAAGGAAGGAAGAGAGGAGGGATTGCAAACTGAAGATAATGCTCTAAAATTTTTTCAGAATGGAACACGAAAGATTTGGGACATGATCTGGTGACTGAGGAAAAGCAAATTTTGCACACATCTTCCAAACAAGACCCAAAAGACAGTACAGGAAATTACTGTATAGACATCTCATATTGGTTTCTGAGGAAATAATGGAGTTCTGAAGCTCACATCTGGGCCCCTGAAGAATGCAGGGGTTGGGAACAGTCAGGCTCCCATTAATGCCTGGCCAACCTAATCACTTTCTGTTTCGTGAGCATGGAGAAAGAAATGGGTAATATTTGCCTTGACTTGTATAAGTTTTACATTGTTAAACATTATACTGTCAATGGTAGAAAACTAGATGGATAAAAAGCTGGTTGGATGGCTGAGACAAAAGCATAAATCATGTGCTGCTTGAAGGCCTGTGATAAATTAAATATGTGAGGGATCTAACCTGGACCAGCAGAGGTGGCATCTAGCCTGTAGTCATAGGGAAACAGAAAGGAGATTGAGGGAGCAGGATTATCCCTCTGCTGTTCAGAGCTTGTGAGACCTCATCTAGCTACTGCTTACAGTTTTGGGCTCCTCAGTAGAAGAAAGACGTCAATTAGCTGAATTGGGATTAGCAGATGATCCCCCAAGATGATCTCAGGAGGTGGAGAAGTTTTTCTTTGACGAGAGGATGGAGGATCAGGGCTTGTTCAGCCTGAGAAGAGATGGCTTTGGAAGAACTTGTCAGCAGCTTGCCCATGCCAGCAAGACAGTTAGCAAAAAGATGGATCTGGGCTCTTCATGGCCATGCATCAGAGAGAATGAAAGGCTACAGGTATAAAGTGAAACAAGTGAAGTTCAGACTGGATATATGGAAAGATCTTAAAAGTCATAGGACAGTCAAAGTGTGGAACAGTTTTTTCAGAGAGACCGTTTAGTCTCTCTGTTCTTGGACATATTCAAGACCAGACTGAATAAAACCCTGAGCATAGTGCTCTGACCTCACAGCTTACTACTGCTCTGAGTTGAAAATTGGACAAAAGATGTCCTGATGTCTCTTCAGCCTAAATAATTCTGTGATTCTATAAATAGTTTAGGAGAGGATTTTTCATCTCTATTCAGCTCCTGTAATACTTTTGTAGTGTTTTTGACATTATACTTTGAGATATCTGATTGGTTACAAAAACCATACTCATTGCATGAGGCAACCTTTGAACAAGTATGCCTTCAAAGTAAAGGGAAGATGGAAAAAATTAGATATCCTAATCTGCCATGATAAGTTCCTGAAAGAGGGAAGAATAACTTGTTTTTTCCCAGGACAAATCGGGCAAGAATTAAGCACTTTTAACTTTATAGCAAGAGAGATTTGGATTACATAGAATTAAAAATCTTATTATGGAAAATACCATTGAAATAGACTGTGTAGGAGAATCATGAATTCTTCATTATTAAAGGTATTTAGGAACATAAGCATCTGTCAGAAACAGTGATTTAGAGAGTAGAAAATGGAATATTTGAATATATTTTGTATTGTGCATTGAAGGCTATGCTGAAATGATTTTAAGCTTTCCTGACCTCAAGCCTCTATTGTTTGCAGTATAACTGGGAGGTAATATTTTAAAAAACCTTCAGACACTGAGTGTGTCAGGATTTCTTGAAAGACTGACTTAGCTGTCGGTTTCACTCCTTTTCTCTGTAAGATTTATGTCAAATCATGTTAAAATATAACAGTACATTTTTACACATGTCTATGTAAAAAACACCCAATCTTCTTAGAGTTTGGACTGCTGCAATTCAAGCATTCACAGCATGTATCCTTAAAAGCTTCTAATAAAATACTTATATAATGCTTTTTTTTTTCTGCACCTCGTTAAAAGAGTGAAAAGCAAGCCATTAAGCTGTTATCATCTTGCAAAGTTTAGATATCTGACCCAGGAACTAGTGATCCTATTTATTTCAGGTGTTTTGGAACCTCAACTGTTCATTTTCCACCACTCAGGCAGGCCAAGATAGCCTTGTCTGAAGTATGGCTTTCTGATGCTTCTTTTTCAGGTCCCTTTAAGTCTGTTTTATTGCTGGAACACAGTCAAGCTGGAGATGAGAATTAGGGTAGACTGCTAGTCTGCCTATATGGAGATGAGGGTGAAGACTCTAATTCTTGGAAGATTAAAGGCTTTAAGTGAAATGAATTGCAAAGGGAATAATCTCTTTCCTATATTGTCAAGGTTGATAACTACTCTAAAGGTCAAACCTCAGTTTTAGTCTAAAGGGTCTCTGAAGCAGACATATCATCTTATGCAAGGACTGACTCATGGACCAAGTAATTTTAGAACTGGATAAACAAAGGAAGAAAAATAAATTTTATTACAATGTGCCCTCTACGCTGTGTTTTTAAGGTGCCGTTTTGCTCCACAGTCCTGTTGCATTTTTTTTTTTTCAGCCATACCTCACAGACTCCATTAGGAACTAATTAGAAGCAAAAAAAAAACACAAACCCCCCCCCCCCCCCCCCTTCTCTTTAGTTGTAGACTATGTGAGTTACAGTGGTATTTCACCCAACTGGTCAGGTGAAAGAGAGAGAACAGGGGAAAAATAAAAGGTAAAATAAACTTTTAGTTCTGTTTGGCTTAATATTCCTTTGGATGGCATTGTGGTGTAGAATATATGTGAGCCGGAAGCACATCTGATATATCTTGGATGGTTTCTCTGTGAAAATGCAGGTTTGTACTAAGTAAACTGGCAAATATTTCCATGTTAATGGACAACTCCTGTTTCTTACCTTTGTAAATCATGATAATGCCTGTGGGCTTATTCCACGCACCTAATGTCTGATGACACTGGAAGAGAAATGTGTTCTGATTGACTTGTTTGCTCTTCAGAGTGTCAATAGTAGTGTTTAAAGTGGTGACTCTCATGAGATCTCATGAGTCTGAGGTTTTCCCTCCCCCCTGACAGTCTTACATGAATATTATCAGTAGGGAGAGCTCCACTAATTGCCTGATCTAATTGCCTGGAAGGGCATCCTTATTAGAAAAAACAAAAGATTTTCCATTTTTTTACTGAAGTCCTGGTATTCTCATCTGACATGCCCGATGTTGAGTTTATGCTATAATCACAGTTTGTGTATTTTTATTGCTCATTTGATTTAAGTTGAATTTTGCATTGATTTATTTATATTGATAAAGATAATAGTGGCTCCTGGAATTTTACTGCATTATATATTATTATATGAAATACTATAATAGTACAGGATACAATTATACAATTTATGAGCTTTGCAACCAAGGCTGGTGTGGTAGCATGTTAGAGAAAACTGAAAAGATTAACAACCCAGTAAGAATGTTAGTTTGGATTCATTCTGGTTGTTCTCTCACCTACCAAGACCTTTGACATCTGCAGTTCATTTTGTGTCCTGTAACTTATGGTATCAAGATCAGATGGGTGTGTTGACTTTACAAGCTAGACAAGTGGTGTACAATGAAATATCATCTGGGGCTCACCTAGCATCACCTGGTGATTTGTATAAGATCTTCTGTGCTGAACCTATAGGCACTTAATTTTGTAGTAAAGGTTTCCTCCTATTTTGACTTTTCCAGTAGGGTGGGTGTATGATTTTTTCCTAAAAATTGGCATTCTTGCCTCATGCTGAGGAAATGGTGTCCTCTCCGTTGCTACAGATACTTGAAAGAAGTGGAGAATAATCCGTCAGTGTGGTTTCAGGGTGTTGCTAATTAGAAGTACTTTCAGCTACTTCTTGGTTCTACCTCTCATTTCAAATGGAAGGCTCAAAGATGTGTTTAGAAAAGTTGGGAGTTTTTTGTTACTTTATAAAATTAAAAGAAAGAATATTGGAACTGTGTAATACCCTAGGTAGAAATATCTTGAACAAAACGTCAAGTTAGAGTTCATATCTTGAGTCTGGGAGAAGAGTGAAACATTAAAATTCAGAAGTTATATAAAATTTCAGACTAACAGATCAGAGTGGGAAATCTTGAGTGAATAAAAATTGTCACAGTAGAAGATTCATCTTTCTGGAGTCAGAGGCACTCACCAAGTAATGCAATGACTGATTATGAAATAAAGGAAAGATAATGAAATCCCAAAGTAGAATATAGAAGAGCCTACATTGATGTTCAGTTGATCCGAACACTTCCTTACCTGGATACAAGGAATGGATTAGGGAGGCACACAGAACAAGTAACAATATATAAAGTACCTTTTTGCCCCAGTCGTATTCTATCAGGAAAAAAAGATTTGTTCTGTGGCTGAAGAAGGAAATGGGCTAGAAAAGACAAATATTTAACTATATGAAAGTACTAATACTTTGAGGCAGTTCTATGCAAAATATAAGATAAGAAATAGAGTAAATGCCAGCTTTGCCTCCTTCTGGAGGCAACCAGCTGGATTGGTAAGAACATTAATTATTTTTTGTGAATAAATGTGGAAGCTTGATAAAAAATTTTGCATACTTACGTGATCAGCTGTTGGTATTAATAAATGTAGCAGACCTCTGTGGATGAAAAAGGAATATAACAGTGAAATATATGAAAGTGAGGCAAAAAGAATGCTTTATTCTAAACTTTAGCAAGGGAGGACTCCTTTTACAATATTATGTGTTTTTCTTACTAAAGTGTATTTCTGCTTTCATTACCCCCCAAAGCTGCCATGTACAGACCAGCTATAAGGTGCTTCAGTGCATCACTTACAGCTGAGTTTTTCATAAATGTTGATGTATTTCAATGCGTTTTTCCATAAATTCACTGCATTTTTAAAAGTTTTGTATGACAATCAATTCTGTTTATGGAAAATATTTTTTTCACCATGGACACGTGGCAGTGGAGATAACAAATTTGCAAAAGTTTTAAGAAATTGAGATGGCTATGATTTGAGAATAAGTGTCAGATTCTTTCATAATACTAGACATCTGAAGCATTTCTCTGAATCTCTCATAATCCCTAAACAAATGATCTGCATAAAACCTTTTTCTGAATTTCCCAGCTTTAAAGAGAGTCTCTGATTTTTTTTGAACACTTATTTTAAAGAAATTAATAATGAAATCAAGATAATTTTGTTTTCTGAACAAAAGCTTGTAGGATTACTGTGTGAAATCTCTTTCCCATCTCTTCTTTTTTTGCTATGATGTATTTTAGAAAAGTGGATGGGTAGGTGTCAGGGTAGAGCCAATATTTTAAAATATACAAATCTGTATTCAGGACTGAAAAATTGAAACATTTCCTATAATTCAAAGATACCTTTTAGCAGTTGGTTATAAAAAGAGTTGAAAAGTCTTCTTGTGTAAGGTTCAAGATCTCATATATGAGCCATGCATGGGAATTTTTTGTTATCCTTGAAGTGTTATCAGGTGACAGAAAGTTAAGTCATGATCTGTGTCATTAATCCTAGATATTATTATATTTTTATGTTGCTCTTTCACAGATGTTTTGCTGACAGCAATCCAGTTTTCTATAGTTGCATATTTTATTAATAAGAGTTTTGAGGTTTTTCTTATATGCGTAGTAGAAGTTTTTGTGGGATCTGTTACATTTACATGACTTTTTATACTTGTCCCTGATGAGCTGAAAAGCCACTACTACGCCAAGTATGATAGCTTTGTTACAATTACTGCTAAATAATGTAAAATAATCTCTAGTCAACCTATAAAGTGTAGAATTATTTTTTTCTTTTAGATGGATTTTTGACCATCATAGTTTTTTTCTGACCTATGTAAGGAGAGAAGCTAATGTACAGAAATTCATAAGTAATTCCTAGGTCATGATCATTACAATCTTTCTCAGTATGGGATGACAATAGGTTCAGAATATGAAGTCAGTATTTAGTGCCTGCTAAAATTTTAATGTCAATTCATTGACTTGTAAGTAGATTTAAATGCCATGAGTCTGACTATAGGAAATGCTCTTACTGAAAAAGAGTAGGCTTGGATTAGATCTCCTATAAGGAATCTTGGAAGTCAGGATTTCCTTTGCAATTAATTTAGTAAGAATTGGAGTAAGTAAATAAATGTGGCATCATGTGGTTTTAATTTACAGCTGAAAAAAATAACTTTTGTGTGACATGGTAAAATTGATTTATAGTCTGGCAGTGATTTCTAGTTTTTTGGTTTTATTATTCCTGTTGTGACCTCATTTTTTGTATTACAAGTACTATTTACTGTTTTTTTCAAATGGGCCATCCCTTTAATTTTCTGGATAGTCTTTTTTTCTCCAGAAACCTCATCCTCTAATAAGTTTAATGGGAAAACTGTCTTTTTTTTCTCTTCCATTCCATGACTCTGAAATTACATTCCACCTTTCCCTTAGTTGAAAAGCACCAAACAGCACAGCACAGAAAAAGCACGAGGTAAAATCTTGCCT
Organism: Melospiza georgiana; assembly: GCF_028018845.1. NCBI lineage: Eukaryota > Metazoa > Chordata > Aves > Passeriformes > Passerellidae > Melospiza > Melospiza georgiana. Next base: position 77,857,699 of record NC_080430.1, read on the forward strand.
TACCTAGTGCTCACTGAGCCTGAATGGAAATTTCAGGAATGGTTTAGTAATACTTCCATGCATGAGCTTCTAGACTTTACCAAAAGGAATTGAGTTTGTGTTACAAAACCATGATCTGCACACAATACTGAGAGTTTTCAGTAAAATATACTAGTGCCTTTGTAGAAGCAGCATTTTCTGTCAGTGTAATTGGGTTTTCTAACAACACTGTGCATGTATGGGTTACACCTACAGGCATCCAGGGTGTGTAGGAATGATAAAATTTTAAATATAATCTTATATTTAGTGTTTATTGTAGTACAGGCTTGGATTAATCTGTTTGCTTATGTTGGTTTGTCAGTGTGTTTTTTTGTGGGTTGTTTTTTCAATCACTACATTTATTCAGATATTCTACACCATATAAAAGTTTAAATAGCAATTATGCATATTGCTGAGTAGTAATTTACTTTTTTCTGGTTTTATGTGACAAAAATTTATGAGACTTTCTTTAAGAGTTCGGGGATCTCCCCACAGCAGTGTGTGGAGCTCTATTGTATAAGCAATAGAAAGAGGTAAATAAATGAAAAAACTGTAATTCTCAAGCCGTTATTTGATAATCAGTTCATTCTGAAATCAATGCAGTGAAAGCCTTTTAGGGAAAAGGGAATTCATTTTAATTTGGTTGTAAATTGGGGAAGTGCAGAGAGAGGTTTTGAGGATGGAAAGCCCCATCCTCTATGTTGATACTGGAAGAAATGTTTTTCATTATCACGTAATTTTATTCTGCAGTTCAGTGTGCATCATGACCTGGTTATGTGCTCTGGATTGAGATGAAAGAAGTCCCACTTAAATGATTAAATGTTAAATGATAAAAGACATCAAATTATAAGTGAACATATGCTGGGAAGGAGAAAAGCTAGTGGAATAAAAGGGGAAATATAACAGTTTGTCTCTTCTGAAATCTGTATGCTGTATTGCACAATAATAATTATAAATTGACAAAATCTTAGTGACATTTAGCAAAATGTGGAAGATGTGGAGTGGCTGTTAAAATGAGGAGGACTGCTGTGTGTTTATTGACACCTTTTAGGATAAGAGATCTTTGGTGGTCAAAATCTGGTCTCAAATAAATTACTTCTGCAGCTCACTGGTCCAGCTTAAGCATAAGGAGATTGCACAGAGTTGTGAAACTCTAGGAGTAAAATTATATCCAAATAATTGGTAATGGTAATAAAAGAATAAAAATTGAATTCTAATTTCTTTCCAATTTTGTGTGTTAGTATTTTCAGAAAAGATATTTTAAAAGTAGCCAGAACTACTGAGTATCTACAGTTACACAGACAAACTGAAGGTTTTTTTACTTTCTGAGATTTTTTTGATAATTCTTTTGAAATCTTAGAAAAAATCCACTCAATGCTCAAGTTCAGTTTTTTTACCAAACACTTTGTATTGCTTACCACATATTTCTTAGACTAGGGTTTAAAAGAACAGATCTCCATTGCTGTAAGGGCTTTGCTAGGTATTTCTACATTGCTCTGTTAATGGCTTGTCCTGGTTCCAGCTCAGATCAGCAGAAGAGGGCAAGGCCAAGACATTTTGTTATTCAATTACAGATTAGGTCATTGACAGGGACAGGGAGCAGCTTCCAGAAAAGAGGGTCATGCTTTTCCAGTGGAACAAGTGTGACTGTTGCAGCAGTGGGGTAATGCTGGTCCTGACCAGAGAGAGCAGCTTGGGTGGAATGGCTGTGGCCAGACTGGGCTTCTGCATCCTCCTTTTGTATAATTTTGTTATTAATGTTGATGCTGGTACTGATTACTTTCTTATCTCATTGCTGTTTCAAGTGAACTATTTTTATCTCAACCCGTGATCTTTACCTATTGTGCCTTCAGCTCTCCTCTTTCCACCCATGGAGAAAGAGGGCAGGAGAGAAGAAGAGTGTGAGTAGTATGTGGTTTTGGAGTCTTGGAGGTGGGGGAGCAATAAATTGAGGACTACCATTCCTAAGCCATGATATGTTTAAAGAAAATTAATTTAATGTGTAGATTATAAAATTCAACAACACTTGGAAGCTTCTCTTATATATATATATTGTCTATATATAAATGTAGAATTTGTATTTTATAACAATTGTATTTTCTATAGCCTGGGTATATGACATTCTGCTGGTTGAAACTGTCCGGACCAAAAAAAAAAAGTTAAATCCATTTTCACATGTGTTTTTTTGTGCAAACTCTTTATCTTTAACATTATATGTAGAGGCAACAGCATTACTGTTCTTTTTTGTGAGCCCAAATGAAAGCTGGTATCATTGCTATGCTTGTGTGAACTTCATTTTCTAAATGCGGGTACACTTCATCATCTTAAGGAGTCTTCAGATGAAGATTGACACTAAGTCATCTGGAGACTTTGAGGCTAATCCACATGAGTACAGAGGCATTCAGGAAACACTCTTTTTGATTGGGGCTATTTATGGGCTTAGGCTTGAATTTGAGGATGAGACTGCTTAACTCGAAAGATCTTCCCAAATGCTGTTTGTGTTTCTTACCTTTTTTTTTTCCCCACTTTTTGCTAGTTCTGTGTTTCCAAAAGGGAGATGGTAGCATTATTCACATTGCTGCAATGTGTCTGTGCATTGCACTGGTGTTTATAAAGGGAAATCAAAACTTTCCTACGTGGCTCTCGGAAGCACCTTTATTGACTTTGGCAGTCACTTCACATGGGGTTTAGTTGAGCATCTGCCACTGACACATCCTGTATTTTGGGTTTTTTTCCTATTCAATTCCAAGATCATTTGGCTTACTGCAATGATTCTCAGTTGCTTGTTTGTTGCCTAGTACGCTGTGCTCAGTCAAACATAATTTTAAACTGCTTTGGAAGCCTAGTTTCTATCTTGCTATAGGGACATATATTTGCATGACACCTTTTGTTTCCTTTGTTGCAGCTGGTTTTTATTATTGCCTCAAAGGAAGAAGTACACATAGGACATATTAGATCAAGAAGGATGGAAAACAAAGAACAGAGGTAAAAGAGTTTCAGGAGCAAAAGGGGAACTGAAGAAAAAGATAGAATAAGCAGTGAAAGCATGAGATTTTTTTGGGACATGTGCACACGAGTTGAGTTCAGAGAAAGGAAGACACATTCAACACTTGCCAAAGCATTTTGACTTTTATGTTTGGAAACATTCTACTCAAACAACTTCCAGCATGAAATCACACATTAATAAATGCTGAAAATGGGTGTAATAATCACATTGTTGCAAAATGTGACTCAAAGAGGGACCCTTAATTATTAGATAAGAAGTTTTTTCCTGTGAATTGGTATCTTAAAGTTGTTATCCCAGGTAGAAGGCTCAAACTAGTACATGAAGTAAAAAGACATTTTCCATCTCTTGTTTATTTGTAGGTGTCTGAATAACATGGCCTCAATTCTGTGGGTGGGAATAGGGATAGGTGTGAGTGTTTGTTATTGGACTTCAGCAAGGAAGTTTCTTTAAGTTTGCTACATTAGAGCTCTCTTTTGGTGCAGCAAATATGTGAGGTTTTGTTTCCTGGTTTTTGTTGGTTTGTTTTGGTGGGGTGTTTTTTTTTTTTTGTTTGCTTGTTTGGCTTTTTCCAAGAAGATCAGAGAGTGAGAGTTAAAATGGTAGATAAATTGGGCATTACATGACGATGTGGACATTTTCAATTTTTAATTGTAAGAGTAGAGAAAACACACTGAAAAGTAGATAATTTCAATGCATGTGTTTAGATATAATTCTGCTTGTTTTGAAGATGTTTTTTTCTCAAGCTACTGCCTTCTTTTGGAAAACTTAAAGCTTATAGTATTATTATGATTTTCTGCAAAACCAGTTGTGAAGACACAGGACCTATATTGAGATGTCAGATCAGGAAACAAATGTATTAAAATAAAAGTCCATGATTTATAGAATAGACTATGAATAGGATTTGATTCCCCTTTCTTCTGGTCCGTAAATAAGCATTAAAGAAACAAATTTTTGCTTATATTTCTAACAATTTCACCATGTGGAAACACACAGTCATACTGTACATCTATTATATATCACAGTTTCCTTATCTCTTGGGCTCTTTTTGTTACAAACATTTACTCCTTATTTTATTATTACAATCTCTGGTTTACATCTATCACTAAATAATTGTTTAGGAAAGAAGAGAGGTGTTTTTTTTATGTTTTTTGAAAGGACACATTTTAGCACTAATAAGTACATGATTTTGTTGTTCTTTTTTTCTGGAATTTCATAGAAACCATGTGCTTTCCACCTTGTCATTGAATATTCTTATTCATGGGAAACAGAATTCAGTGAGGTTTTATTCATAATCCTCTCAGGTAGCACTACAAGCTAAACACCCAACTAAAAAACTCCTAAACAAAAAACATAAACGAGAAAAAAACCCCAACCTTGGTGCAAAAGCATAATTTCCATTCCTCAGGCATTATGTATAAGAACAGACACTAAGCAGGAGTGCAGAATTTCAAAGCTATTGTAATAGCAGAAAAAATCCATTTGCTGTCTTTATCAGAGAAATTATTATTGTGATGTCTGTAATCAAATATTTTTCATATTCAAAATCATCTGTTCAGACCTGAATTCTTCCTTCTTGTGACTTTTCATATATTTACTTTATTTGAATTTCTATAGTACACTACAAAATATGTTTAGCATTGAGTTCTTTGAGCTTTTTTTCAAGGGAGCATTGTACTATTGCAGAGAGTTCTAAACCTATAATCTCCTGAAGAGCTGGAGGTAATGGCCAAAAAACACTCTAAATCACATTCTCTTCTTAAAAACCTAAAATAAATATTATGCACAAATAAAGTTTGATAATGATTAAGCATGGAATACAAAAGGTTGCAAGTTTTGTAACTTGTGCCATAAACCAGAGTTGGATTAATTGAGTTCAGAGGCTTAACACACAGTTGAAGGTCTTTTCTAGAAACTGGCAGTTCCTCAGTCTGAAGTAACTTGAATTGTGGAAGTTAATTTCCCTTCCTTACTGCAGAATTCTGATACATCCAGAGAAGGTTTTTCAAACTGTGCTTATCCCTTGAGAAAATATTTTGAAGACAAATAATGTCACCTGTACCTCCTCTGGAAATGAACACAAAGGTGAACCCATACTTGGGGAACTTCTTGTTACAGGCCTGTAATGAAAAAGCAGGATTTTCTCCCCTGGGGCATTTTTATTTTCTCTGTAGATCCAAGACATACTAAGCATAAACTGATTGTAACCTTTGGATAAAAAGCAACAAGGAATCAAAATTATTTCATATTGGATTTCATATCAGTGTCTTTACTAGAGGCCATATGTAGCTAATAATATGGGAAAGCTAAAGCCCACCTGGAGTTGAATGTTCCAGGGGATGTAGGAAGAAATATCCAATTTTACAAGTACATAAACAAAAGAAACACTAAGGAAAAGGTATTTGCTCACTTAGTTATTGAATATTTATATTGACAAGAAACAGGATTGGGCGCAGTTCCATAAAGAATTTTTTTGGGTAGTACAACAAACCAAAAACCTAAACAAAAAATCTTCCAAACTAAGAACATCAAAAGTGGGCCTGCTGCTGAATGCATCTGATAAACTGCAGACAAAGAATGTGGTAAAGGCAAAGATGTTTAATGCTTTTTCCTGCTCAGTCTTTACTGGTATGTCAGCATTCAGGAACTGTAAGAAACTAGGCATATATATAACTCCATGAAGCTTGATATGTGGCACTCACAAGCGCTGAGGGAGCTGGTTGATGTCACTGTGGAGCTGTGGTTATCTTTGAAAGGTCATGGCATTCAGGAGAGATCCTTGAACAATATAAGAGGACAAATATCATTCATATTCAAGAAAGCAAAGGCTAAAGATCTGGGAACTGCTACTGGTTGGTCTCACCTTAGTGCCTGGGAGGCCAGTGGAACAACTGATCCTGGAAACCATTTCTAAATGTGAATGAGAAGCAGGTGCTCAGGGGTAGTCAGTGTTAATTTATGTGAATGAGAAACCATGCTTAGCCACCTTGATAGTCTTCTACAATGAGGTGGCTGGCTTCGTAGATAAAGAGAGAGCACTAGATCTTTTTTTTTACCTGGACTTTAGTAAATTCTTTGACAATGTTTCCCATAGCATCCTTAGATAAAACTAAACATGGATTAGATAATTAGACAAAGAGATTGATTGACAATTGACTGAGTGACTTGTCCTAGAGGATGATGGTCAGTGACAAAAAGTCCAGTTAGAGACAAGTCACTAGTGCAGTAACTGAGGGGTCAAGGATGGAGCCAATACTGTTTAACATCTTCATTAATGAGATAGATAATTAGGCACAATGTGTGCTCAGATAGTTTCCAGACAATGAAAAAACTGTGAGAAGTAGCTGATCCATTGTTTGCATATTATTCACCAAGCTGAACTCAAGTTCAGTGGTGGGCAGAGATGAATCTCATGAAATTCAACAGTAGGAAATTCCAAGTTCTGCTGTTGGGGAGGAGTAACAAGGCACTGGTAGAACCTTGGGGTCATTAGGGACACCAAGCTCACCATGAGCCAGCCAGAGTGCCTGTATGGCAAAGGTCAGCGACAGCTTCTCAGGCTGCATGTAGAAAAATGTTGCCAGTAAAGGAAGGTGGTTCTTCTTCTTGGCACTGACCAGACCAACTCTGGGAGTGCTGGGTCCAGTTCTGGCTCCCCCAGTCCAAAAAAGATATAGACTTTACTAGAATATGTCCATTGAAGGGCCACAAAGATATAAAAGCAGCTAGAAGGAGAGGCTGAGAGACCTGGGACTGTTTAGCATGAAACAAAGAAGGCTCAAGGGGATCTTATAAATTTGGAAAAGTACCTGATAGAGAGGGAGTGAAGGAGAGCTCACGTCAGTGGTGCCCAGTGACAGGCTAAGAAGCAATGGATGTAAATTTGAAAATATGAAAACACATCTGAACACAAATTCCATGATTCTGTAAAAATGGCCATACAGACAAAGGAAAGAAATAGAAAATCCTTCCTATGTAGGTGCCATGATATCATAATGATATCATTATTGATTTAATTTAATTTGAAACAGCAGTCTTCTATTCACAGTGAATAAGAACTTACTGAGCTCTGATACAGTGTAAGACTAAAAGTCATTGACGTGACGAAGAACGACAATCTCTGTTTCATCATTCATTATTGTGGACAGTTTGTGACAATAATAAAAGATGAAGCCATTGCTCCATATACACATAGACAAAAGAGGAAAAGCTGAAATATGAATAACCCTATTTATGCTTCATAGTTTTCTTGCCACAGAAACCTCAATGCTTCAGTTAGTCCTGTACATAACAAGTCAAACCAAAGGTTTATCACTCTCTAGTCTTGTTAGGGTAGAGATCCTGTTGTCAGGAGCAGTCTAAAATGACTGATAGCAAGGGTAGTTTGTGTGCATCAAGCTGAATGATAAGTAGCATGTTGATGTAGTACATGGATATCATTAAATTAGTTGTAAGGCTGTTCTGCCCTGTTCATTTTTACTGCATACAAAACTAAAAACCTCAGTGGTGGTTACATAATATGGGATATATATTTTTCCTTGACTTTTTTCATAGAGTGTACATATAGGTCATAGTCATGAAAGAAATTCAGCTCTTTTTTTATAGCAGATAACTATCCAGAATTCCTTTACAACATTGCTTTTGCCACATCCTTCAAAGACAATTTTAACTTGAGGCTTCATTGAAGTAAAAATAAGGCCAAAAGTATTTTCACTTCTAATATTCAGTGCATAGGTTTTAGAAAACTTCCAAAGGATCTGAGAATCTAATGTAATCCTCAACAAATTATAAGGAAAGAATGAAAAAATGAAAGAATTGCAAGATGCGAGCTTAAGAATAAATCAGAATTAATTATGTGAACAACTGAATGAATTGACTAAATTTAAAGACACAATTATATGGCAAATTATGCTGAAAATTAAATTGCTCACTGAAATAGAAGCAGCTCCCTGGAGTCTGTGTATGTTGTGCAATAGTATCCTGAAAACCACCAATGTAAAATAGCTTTGTCTTACTCAATGGATTTATGTGAATGGAGAACCAGTTTGATTATTTTGCTGACTGAACGTCCAGTAATTTTTGTGGCTTGTCTCTTAGTACTGAAGTATCAACACACAGCTTCAGAAAAGAAGGATGGATCATTTGAAGGATTCTTGGCTAAGTTCAGATTAATTTGGTGAAACTCACTGTTAAAAGTCATCAGCATAAATGCCCAGGATGCCTTAACTTCTACTTTTCATGGCCCTGGTAAGCATGCACATTTCATATTGCATAGTGCTTTAAAGAAATAATAATAAAAAAAAAAGCCAATCAAGCTGGCAAATATTCTGAGATATAAAATCTTTTTGTACTCTGTAAGATTTAGTTTTAAACATTTTAAACACGTTTTAAAAACATGTTTATAGTTGAATTGAAAGAGTTTTTAAAGAAGAAATGCATCATAATTTGTGTCACTAAGTTGCCTGTTTCTTTCTATGGCTAATTTTTTGTTCTCTTTAATGTGTTTTAGTATGCAAAAATGCGTAGTATTTATTTGTATGTGTATCTGCATCTATGTATCTTCATTGTATAAAAATAAAGAAGGCAGAATTTAAAGACCACAAGATAGTTTTGATCTGTAAGTGTAACAAATAAGTTGAAAATAAAGCAAAATGGAAGTCTAATGATTTTGAAGTGGTGAGAAGAATGTAACTGAAGCAAAGTCTTGTTGATTGTTGTTATAAGAAGAAACAGAAGAAAAATAAATAATGAATAATGGGTAGAAAAAGCCTTTTGGAAAGAAAATGTTGTTTTGAGTTTCTAAGTGAGTATACTGTAAATATATATGAACAACAAATTTTAAAGTTGTTGAGCAGTAGCCGAGTTTTCCACTAGCACATAGTTCCCTGGTTATTTTAGGGTATTATATCTTATGAGGCTGTATCACAGAGGCTGGGGAACAGCAGATTCAATGTGGAAGGTTTAGTGTTCTAAAAGACAGAGTTCAGGGTTTTACAGAAAGGGAGACATCCCTTCAGAATATTCTGAATTGTTTTCCTCCTCCCACATAACATTTCTTTTGCTTTGGATATCACATCCTAGCTGTTCTTTTAGATAAGATAACAGAAAAGAAAAAAATAAAGCATAAGAAGGGCAGGCACATGGAAGACCTGTAGGAGGAAGGTCTACTGATGTTATAAAGACTGTCTGATACTGTAATGAATGATCAAAGGAGAGGGTGGCAAATTATCTTTTGGTGCTTTCAGGAGATGAGGTTTGTCAGAACAGACAAGATGATGGAACTCTTCCATCCCTACACAAAAGTTCTCTCTTTTTCATGTCAAGGCTCTAGAGGAAAGAAGTTCATGAGAGATCAAATAAAAATGATCAAAAAATAAAATTACTCAGAAATTTTAGTATTGCAGTAAGCAAGGATTGTAGTGTTTTGGGAACCATAGTTTGGATTTTAATTAATAATGAATGTGGGCACAGATCAGATGTAGCTATATCACTTGTCCTGTGTTTGAAAACTAATAGAATTACAATTGTAAGAGAGCTAAAAGTTTTGTTCCAAGTCTTGTGTAATTGGCAAATGGAAGCTGCTGAGATCTGTAATGCCCTTGAAAAAAATCCTGCTACAAAGCAACCTTTACTAGAGGCACTAAGGTAGGCATTATTAGTAAAAGTGGTGTGTAATTCTAGTGATTGAAGTGTGATCCTTGACAGTTTTTCTGCTCTGGTCTCCAGCTCTTCTTATCTGACATTAGCAAGCTGAGATAGGCTATGAGTCACTTTTAAAGAATGATTCAGAATTCAGATTCAAAATACATGGGCTCTGTTGCAGGGGTGAGTGACAAATCTATATCTGAAAATTCACTATAAGGACTTCATGACACCTAGGTAGGACAATTTGTTGACCTTACTCAAAAGTTGAAGTTTGGATGCATCTGATTATACCAGAGGAAGAATAAATTGACATAAGAATGGTGAGGAAGAAAAGCACTGAGTCCTAATTAAAAGAGTTCATTCTTTTGTAGCTCAATAGCTTGAAATATCCAAAATCTGCAGGTTTCATTTCACTGCCATTTGTTATTCTTGGCTAATAGGATTTCATAGCTCTTTACCCTTGCTTACTGTTCCTGTGTCTTTCAGATGAAGTCAGCACAGATTTGTGGTTGAGCCAGAAGAAAATTAATTAAATTCCATGAACAAACTTTTTCTAGCTTTGTTGTTTGAGGAGTTACAGATGACACTCTAGAAATAAGTTTTTTTCTTCTCTTATAGGAATTATTTTAGTCTTTTCAATCATTAGTATGACCTATATGAAATAAATTGCTGGGTAATAGTATAACTTTATGTAGTGACAGCAGCCATGGGTTTGCAATGAGTCAGCCATTTTGTAATGGTGTGGATTACTCTGTGTGTGTGGGATCTCAGCACCTCAGGACTGATGTGCAGAGTGACCGAGACCACCCTTGGGGGGCTCGGGAGTCCTGGAATGTTGCCAGAAGTGTCTGGTGGCTGGACTTTGATCCTACACAGGAGACGACACCTGTACGAGGATAGGAGGATTTCGCTGGGTGAATGGTGAAGGGATAAGTTAATTAAGGTGTAGAACACAGGGTTTAGGATTTCTGTACAGGGGGGTCTAAAGAAGTAAGATGGAGGAATTGGGGCGTGTCCTGTCCTTCTTCTTCTTCTTCTAGGCCTCCATCTTCTGTGGTGATGTTGGCACTTTGGGATTGGTTATTACTAGAAGTGCACCGGTTAATAAGGGTAGAAGGTATTGGGGAAAAATTATAAATATTGTATACGTAACTTTGGGTATAAAGATAAGTGACCGCCCCGGGGGCTCGCAGTGTGCCCATGGCTGGCTTGCTGTGCAGACCTCTGTTGGGCTGAAAGAAAATCTTTTAGATAAACAATTAATAAACACCGAGACCGAGAAAAGATCTGAAGCCTCTTCTCGTCCTTTGAAGCGCCGGGCTGTCCAAGGCCACCCCGGGCCTTTCCAGGCCACCTAAACAGCCAAGAAACCGACATGTGTGGATTAGGTGCTTTGCAATTCTGAAAAAAATTATGCTAATGCAACCAAATACATCAGTTTCTTTCCTGGGCTATAATCAAAGGAATCATAAATAAGAGGAATTCATAATACAACTTGGAGCTGAGCAAGGAGTTGCTGAGTTCCTTCCTATTTATATGCAACCTGCATAAAGGGGGTCATAGCAGAGATTATGGTCTTTCTCAGTTTTCTCTTCTTATATCAATATAAAGCTGGAAAGTTGTAGTTGTGAAAGCAACCTATGTCTCTTCAAATTATATTGGAGTCAACACTGGATGTTACCTTTGCAAGGAGTACCACATGTGAGAAAAGGTTCTGGTGCGTGGCACTTGATTCTATTTCAAACTTCTCTCTAGAATATTGTAGAGTGTTTTAATGTCACAGCTTGGGCTTAAATTCAAAATATTTACCTTTAAGTTTGTAGTGTAGTTGTTTCAATAGGTTAATATTTCCCTGAGTACTTAGATGTATATTTTGAATGCTAGAAAGAAGGCTAAGTGGTGCTCTGTATCAAAAATTGCTCTGCAACTGAAGCTGTGTAATGGCAGTGAAGTTACACACGTGCAAGATTGATGTTTCCTTTGTTGTGTGTTTTAGTGGTTTTATTTGTGTTTGGTTCTTTGGTTTTTTTTTTTTTTCTGGGGAGGAGGCTGGAGGTTGGAACTGAATGAATACAAAAGGGCACAACTTCTCTGATGCTGAGTTGTACAGATCTCCGGCAGGTCAAGTATCATTAAATTATTCTTGAAATTATTAAATAAATTAATTAAATTATTCCTGTCTCCTTGAAGTAGATTGATTTGAGGTCACATGAAGAGAAAAGAAGTTTGGGTTTCTGGTTTTAATTATGGGCAATTTAACCCATGTAAATATTTATGAAGAAGAATAATGTCCAGAGTGCTCATGTCATGTTTGTCTCAGAAGTAGTCTAAAAAAGCCTCTCCTACTGCAATTAACTTAGTATCTCTACAAACAAGTCATCACAAAAGTCAGAGTTTTTTAGGAAACATAAAGAAATGTAATATTTTGACAACACATCAAAAGACACAAGGTAGATGGCTTAATAAACAATAATGCAAATTATTTTGGGGACTAAAATACCTATGTCTTTAAAGCATCCTGTTAGACTGTAGGCTTTTATAGGACTGAAGCATTCTGGAAGTTTCTACCTCGTATCAAAATAATAAAAAAATACTGATTAGAGAAGTTTTTTATTCCATACAGGATAACTTCAGAAATTGCATCAACTTGTTTGTTTGGGAGGGTTATTGGATTGCACTTTTTTAGTTAATGGGTTTGACAGTACAAATGAATCTGTCATCTTGTCACTGAAAAAGGTCAAAGCAGGTAATGAAAACTGGGTTTCCCTGCAAACTGTCTTGGAACTTCTTGTGCCAGTCAAAGTGGTGCATGCATTTAATGAAAAATTAAAATTAATAATGACTATTATACTTTATAACTTTCCCTATGCTTAGTAAACAAAACCTAAAGTCACAGAAATACAATTCTGTGGTGTACATTTATTTCTGGGACCGAGGTTAATTTTCCCACAGTGATCTACAGTGTGTCCTACATACCTATATCCTCTATATCTATGTATCTTCATTCTTGCTAGCTTTTTTACTGATAATTTCTGCACCTCGTTGTTTACATAGGTTCACCTATTCAAGCATATATATAAACTTTATCTTCATGCCTTCTAAAAGTTTGAAATAGCAAGAGGAGATCTTTTTGGAACACTGGTCCATTAGCTATTGTTAATTAGGACATTTTTAAAGATTTTACTCATATATTGTCTGTGGTTTGAGTTGTGTGTCCACATAGTATTTCTTGGAAAAAAATCAAGTGGTGCAGATTATGCTGAAGTATTTGAGAATTACAAGTGTGACCAGCATACCTCTGAGCAGAGGCTTGGGTTTCTTCTTCTTTTTATTTAAAAAAAAAAACAATTGTATGAAAATCATCAGAATATGTAAAGGAGGTTTGGAAAAGCAAAGTCTATTCTGTTCTCATAATTATATGGACAACAAATAATGAACAACCCTAATGTAAAGCAAAGCCTGAAGTAAGTCTCAATACAGCAAGACACATATACCAAAGTCACCATGGTATTTATTGTTTCAGGCTCCCATCTTAAATTTTACCAAATCACTTCTGCCCTTTGAGTGGCATTCTCCTGGAATGCCCTGGTAAAAGCCTACCTGGCACAGATTGGGAAAGATAACCTGTATGGATTTTCTCAGTGCCTTTTCTAAATGGTATAGTCTCCTTGCTAAAAGTGATTTTACACTATTGAGAAAAGTCAGCAAAAGGAACTAAATTACAGGGAGCATTTCAGCCTTTAGTGACAGAACTATTTTCCATTGGGGACCTTCCTCTTTCTCAGAGTTAGTACCTGGAACAGATAAGTATTTAATTCTACTGCTAAGGTTGCAGTTAATAATACAGGTAATAATTACAGCAGTGAAGTTAATGATCTCATTTTGTGCAGTCCTAGATACTGTAAAATGCTGCTATAATCTGGATGCATCAGATACTTGGTAATAGAATTTCCTTAAGCTTCCCTTGGGTAGACAAAAAGAGAAACACAATATAAACTCCAAGTTTTAGTACAATACTTGTATTAGGATTATAAAAGTGATGTCTCATGGACAATAATGGTTTTCCATTTATATGTATAATTTCAGGCTAAGTATCTTCACAAATACTTGTTTCAGTCCTATTTAAAAAAAAAAACCAAACAAACAAAAAAACAAATAGAATTGAGATTAGTTATGCCAGTTTTTTTCAAAAATAGTGTCTTAATTTGGTTTTCTTTTTAGAGTGTACCATCTTTTAAAAAACTGTGTTTTGTCCCAAAAGGTAATTTTGACAATATTAATTACTCTCTTTTTGGTTTGGTTTGTTTGTTTGTTTTTATTGTTTTATCTGAATCTTATCATCAGGAACTCTCAGAAGGTCCCAAGCAATGTTCAAAGATCAATGCTGATATAGATAAATTTATGTAATCCTACATTATTTAGTTGTCCTAATATTAAAAAAAAAGTTGAAATCATGAGAAATGCCTGTCCTGACATGCACCAAAACTTTTGAATGTGATTCTTTGAGAGAAAAAAGGTAATTTGAAATAATGCAATTTCTGTATGGCTAAACAACACCAGAATCCTACCTATCTCAGTATGTTACTGCAAAACTCAAGCTTTCAGAACAGTGAATCTAGCTTAAATTAGCATGAGATTAAATTAAACACCAGAAGACAGAAAGCAAAATAATAAAATAGACATTGTAATACATATATATATATGTGTGTGTCAGTACATATGGTACACACTGTATATTAGATGTCATTATGTACATACACATATTTATATGATGTATATAATATATAATGTATATATTTTATATGTATGGGAAGGAAATTTAAACTTCTAAAATTTTTTTCCCAATTGATTCTTCAGAAATGCTTAAAAAAAATAACAAAATTTGATTGATAAAAGTAATCAGATGCCTTAATAAACTTTCTCAAGCTTATACTTACGCATTGTACTAAGTAGGGAAATATATTCTGCATTTTATGAGAGGGAAAGTAAAAATTAAAAAATTTTTAATTTTATCTTCACACTTTTATCTTATGTATGGTAAAAAAAAAATCTGTCCAAATGGATATATGCTAATATGCTATAGGCTTTCAGTTCAGTAAAGCAACTTTGTACCGGTTTAAATCCAACTGAAATGAATTATTTCAGTAATAAATAAATAAATAGACATTCTGTCTGTTAAACCATTCCTTCAAGTGCAGAGGCACCAGGCATGAGGAGAAGGAGCAGAAAGTTGAATTGAGCTGGTCAAGGGTAAACAGGTGGGCAGAAGTCGAACAGTTTCCCCTATAATCTTAAAATTTTATTCTGTACTCCTGTTTGAGCCATGTACCTATTCCCTCCAAAGTGAGAGGTCGAGGAGTAAATCAGTGCCTTCACCTGAAAATAACAGAATAAAAAGACAAGGGCAGAAAGGAAGACATTCAGTCTTAAGAATTGAAGAAAAAATATTTCTAGCACAGCTGGGCCTAGATTTCTATTAAAAGATTATATTTTCTTTTTTCCTTAAGAATTTTTAAATTACATTCTTCATTGTAGTAAGACAAGAATTTAGCCAATTACCAGAAATGCCAGATACATAGCAAACATTTTAGGTGGTCTCAGTTCAATTCCAGGTGGTCTCAGTTCATATATTAAAGTCTAATGCTTCTGTTCCTAATGATGATTGTCTGGGATAACTGAGACAACATGCATTAACCTGAGGTGCTGGTAGGTATGTGGGATTCCAGGGAATTTGTTGCTTTTTCTATAAAATCCTAAAGACGAGATTTTTTTGAGTTAGATTTGGTTTTTTTTTAATGTTCTGAAGGAATATTATGGCATAGGCATATTAATTTCAGGAAATGTGTTTGTTGGAAATGTCTTCCAGGAGTAGGTGAGAAAGAATTCCACGGATTTTTTTTACAAAGATTTAATAAACCTTATTATTTACTTGTACATATTTTCATGCACACGCACATATAATTGTGCCTACAGGATAGATCCAGGTTATTTATGTATATATAGGATACAATATTCCTGTTGTGCAAGGTGCAGGTGCCAGCAGGAGCAGTGAGGGTCTGTGGGGCTGTGACAAGGATCTGGTGCTGCCCCTTGCTCTGTACAAGCAGCTCCAGGACAAGGCCCAGGCTAAAGCAGAGAAGAGCATGAGGAGGAAGCAGCAACAGAGAGAAGCTCTTAAAACTGACTGCAGCCTCCAATTCCTCATCCCTCTAAGTTGCTCAGGGAGGAGGAGGTAGAGGAATTAAAAGTGCAGGAGTGAAGGTCAGCCTGGGGAGAAGCTGTAGGAGAGGAAGATATTTTTGATTTTGCTTTTGTTCCTCACCATTGAGTTGTGTAATATGGACAATACATTAAATTAATTTTCCCCAATTCAGGATGGTTTTGTGCATGATGGCAATTGACCAGCAATCTCCCTGTCTTTGTCTCAACCTATGAGTTCTTCTGTCTTATTTTGCCCCACTGTCCAGTTGAAGGGAGAGAGAGATTGGCTGGATGGGTGTCTGGTAACTTGCCAAATTCAACCCATCACATCTTTGTAATGAAAACTAGACATGAGAATAAAATATCAACCTGAGAAATCTTTCAAAGGCTTGTTTTAAAAGATTAATTTCAACAGCACATTGGAGATACATGGTTTGAGTGAAGATCCTAGGCCATCTATTGGCTGGCAAGCATCTTCCTGTCTTCTGGTTATCTCTGTGTACAATGAGCTACAGCAGAACTTGTCATTTTGTGGAAAACTAGAGCTGTCACAGCAGAATGAGGACCCACCTGGAATGATTGTGTCATAGTGACTCATGTCTTTGGATAATGCTTTTTCAGTGATACTGGAGTTATTTGACAGTTGAAGGAAGTCTTGTTCAGAAAAGGTGTGTTATTGTTATTGTTGTGGTTGTTGTTGTTGAGGCACCTTCAAATTAAATACTCATGTTGTCTTCCATCAACTCTGCTGCTGAATACATTGAGGAATAAGCAATAAGTTGTATATGCAGTCCCAACAAGGCTGTGGGTGATGAGGGAGTAGAAACTACTACTTTTTCATCTCTAAAATTATAGAGAGAACAGGAAAACTATAAAAGAACTTGTTCATACTCAGTAATTTTTTTCTTATAGTATACGACTAAAACCTCTGCAAGCAATCTTTCAAGTTGTTACTGATGAGCTCTTAAATATTTAAATATTGTATATTTGTTATAGTCTGTAACTATTTGGGAAGAAACAAACCTCCCCAAATACTTCAAGGATAAGCAGTTAAGTTATTCAATAAAATATTTGGTGGTTTTTATAATGATTAAGAACATAATGCATTCATTAATTATGCGATATTTTAATCAAAAGTAGTGCTGTATAGTGTGACAGCACTACTTTTGCACATACATTTTAACAAAAAATAAAAAGTCCCTGGCAGTAAAATCAGAGCTACACTAAGCAATTGGTTTCCCTTTTAAAATTTACGAGACTAATCTATGAACCTGCATGTTACAAATAAGACAAATGTTTCCTTTTTTTTATTTTTAATTCACGAGTAAACTTGGCAATAGATATCCAAGGCCCACTCCTGTTCACTCTTGTTATTGGATAAAATCTTACAGCTAGAAATAGAATAGAAAAAAGGAAACATACTCCCATTTTTTTTAAAGGAGAGAAAGGAAGATCCCAGGAAAACTGGTGAGCTTCATCTCTCTGTCTGGGAAAGTCATGGGACAGATACATCTAGAAGATGTGGTAAGGCACACAAAGGACAAGAAGATTATCTGAGACAGCCAGCACAGCTGTTGGAGTGACAGAAATGTTTGACAAGGGAAGATTGACCAAAGTCATCTATTTAGACTTCTGTAGGGCCTTTGATATGGTCCCACATGACATCATTATCTCCAAATGGGAGAGGCATGGATTTGAGCAGTGGGCCACTTGGTGCATAAGGAATTGGCTGCAGCCAAGGATGGATGCAGCCAGAGAGTTGTGGTCAGTGGGTGTATGTCCAGGTGGAGACCACTGACAGATTTGTTCTTCAGGGCACCTGCCTTGGCTCCAGTGTTCTTCCATATTTTCATTGGTTATACAGGTGATGAGATCATGTGCACCCTCAGCAGGTTTGCAGATGACACCAGGCTGAGTGGTGCAAGTTCACACACCTGGCAGATGGAACACCATCCAGAGGGACCTGGAAAACTTGAGAAGTGGGATCACGGGAACATCATGAGGCTCAACAAGGCCAAGTGCCAGGTGCTGCCCTTGATTTGGGGCAGTCCCAGACAGGAGTGCAGACTGGGAGAGGAAGCCATTGAGAGCAGCCTTGTGGAGAAGGACTTAAGGTTGGGCTGGATGAGAGGCTGGACACCAGCAATATGCACTTGCAGCCCAGAAAGCCAAACTTGCCCTGGGCTGAACCAAAAGCAGCATGGTCAGAAGGTCAGGGGAGATGATTCTGGCTTTGCTCTGGTGAGACCCCACCAGCTTCTTCATCCTGCTCTGGGGCCCCCAACATAAGAAGTACATGGACCCGTTGGAGCAAGTCTAGAGGGGGCTATGAAGATGAAGGGTGGGAACCTCTTCCATGAGGACAGACTGAGGCAGTTGAGGTTGTCTGGCATGCAAAAGAGCTGGCTATTGGAAAAGATTATAGCAACTTTTCAGAACTTTAAGGGGGCTTATAAAAAGGAGGGAGAACTTTTTATATGGGCAGATAGTGACAGATCAAAGGACAATGGTTGTAAAATTAGAGAGGGCAGATTTAGATTAGAAGTTAGGAAGAAATTCTTTACTGTCCTTTAGGAAAAAGTTCTTTTTAGAGTGGTGAAGCGCTGGAACAGGTTCCAGAGAGTGGTGGCTGACCCGCAGAAATGTTCAAGGCCAGGTTGGATGGGGCCCTGAGCAGCCTGAGTGTAGTAAATGGCATCCCTACCCATGTCAGAGTGTGGATTTGGGTGATCTCTAGAGTCCCTTGCAATCCAAACCATTCCATGGCTCTAGAAGATACACATTGGTGCTGATCCTAACCTATAGGACACTTAAGAAATATAGTAATAGTGGTGACAATGGGTAGCATAGAAAATGCAGGAACCTCTGAAACAGTAGTTTAATGAGTGCAAAACTTAGCAGAAAACTTGTCTGCAGAGAAGATAAATTATCCATTTTCATTAGAAAAAACATGAATCTTTGTAGACACCACACATTTTTCACTTGCAGACTCTAGCACAGTATGTGTACATCATATGCATGAAATATATATATTTGTATTTATATCTATACTTCATATATATAAGGAATTCAATCCGGTGAGCCTGTAGGTTCATTGGGTTGAAATATTTTAATTTCAGCTCACAAGGTACTGTTTAATTAGCCTGTTGACTCCATGAAAACTACTGGTGTTTGTGGAAGTATATCAGAGAATATTTTGTTTTCACAAAAAAAAAAAAAAAATTGAAAACAGAAATTATTTCAATGGAAATCAAGTAATACCTGAGAAATACTGATATTCAGAGATCTTTGGGGACAAAAATATTTAGCAATCATTTAGCAGAAACTTCATCACATTGTTAGATGTAATCTAGATGGTTATTTTGCAAGGTTGCTAAATCAAATTCTTAAAAAAACTTAACAGCTCATTAATATGTAGTTATTAAGTTTGACATTCATGATTAAAATATTTTAAAGGTAAAAGATTGTTGTTCTTTTTTCATAGAATTGCCATAACTCTGGCAGTCCTTCCAGTTTATTTTTATAGCAGGTGGTACTGTTACAGGATTTGTAATATAGTGATGAAAAGACATTCATGCTTTGAAATATACTTTGTAGGCAAAGTTGAAAATACAGAAAAAAGAACAGAAAAATAGAATACAGGAAGAAAAGGGGTTCTTTTACTTCAATCATACTATGAATATGCCAAGTGTTGGATGGGTTTTCTTTCCTTCCCATTGTTAAAAATCCCTAGAACTAATTAATCCTGTTTCAGTCAATGTCAAATGGACCTTTCTTTAGTTTGAGAAGCCCTGACATTACAATAAGGACCCTGGACAGGAGATATTGTTGTCTGAGCATTATGTTTAAGCTTATGCACCGCCTGGTGGCTTTGAGAGATGGTTCTGTGCCACATGAGTTACACCTGAGCAGCTGGTTCCCCAGGTCAGAGACAGTCCAGCTCTAAACAGCCACAATAACAGTGTAGAATGTGTCTGTGTGTCTGGCATCACTTGATAGAGAGGATAGATAAGATGAGCTCTTAATTCACACAGGGTTTAAGTCTAGTGCTTTCGCAAATATTTTCTTTTTTTCTGGAGCTCCTGTTATTTACAGGTGACATAATCATTCACTGACCTTTCCTCCTCCCCCTCAATCTCCTTTCCACAATTGCACATGTCCAAGATTGATTGAATTAATAATCTCAACCAGACTTATTCCACTAGTTTCTTATCTGTGAACCATTGTGTGGAATTGTGTTTTTTCACCCCAAGGTTATTATTCTCGCTGATTATTCTCTCAGTTTTTCAGTTCAGTATCTGGTTATATATAAGATATGCCCTATTTTCTTTCTTTATTATCTGGTAAGCAAGTAAGAGGACATGAATTACAGTTTTACCATGCAACAAGATCACCTAGAGCCACCACCTATCTTTTACATGTGCTAAGTAATCAACAGAAGGCCATGTGCAATACTGTCCTCAGTGAAACACACACAGAGAACTGTTGTTTTCTCTTCTCTAAGATTGTATTGAAAATGTCCTTCTGTGCTGGCAACATCATGCTATTTATTCCTCACAGTAAACCTAATTTTTCTCCCTCTTCTTGTCCTCCAGCCCCACTGTCTTTATTCCACCTTAGAGTATTTGTACCTAGTTTTCCTTCCACAACTCCAGACAAGGTGTGGTTTGGGTTTTTATTTTGGCTTGGTTTGATTTTTGGAACAGAAGCAAAGCATTTTTAAAAATAATTTCACAAAAACAAATATATCTTCTTCCCTAAGCACAGAAAAATTCTAAATAAAAATTGGAAAAACAATAGGATGAAATGTTCAAACATATTTCTCCAGC
The DNA here is from genome assembly GCF_028018845.1 of Melospiza georgiana. Classification (NCBI taxonomy): domain Eukaryota; kingdom Metazoa; phylum Chordata; class Aves; order Passeriformes; family Passerellidae; genus Melospiza; species Melospiza georgiana. The sequence continues at coordinate 77,878,396 of NC_080430.1, forward strand.
TTAGTCTGCATGAAGAGGGTGAACTAGTAAGACAAAGGTAAAGAGAGATAGAATGTGTTTGAAATAGACCTGTATATAAATCAGAAGTTACCAGAATATATTTGCAGGCCAGCTCTGTGGCAGATTCTAAAACAAGAAATAAACTCAAATTATCCTGCACATATTTTTCAGGGAAATCCATTGAAAATTTATTCAGAGAAGTGTAGAACCCAATCAATAATGACTCAATAATTTCAAAGACTTGATTTCTTTTATTCTCTCATTCTGGAATTTAATATTTTTAAAGTGTTCTTCATCCAGAGAGTTGGATTACAACTTACTTGTGCTTCGCATTCAGAATCTAAAGCATATTTCTTCAAATTTTAGGTGCACTTTTTTGTCTGCAATGAAAAAAGTGAACTCAGAACAAGTTTCACTGCAAAGCATTCATAGTTATTGCCTTCATATGTTTTATGCAGAGTTTGCTGACTGTTAAAATCTAAGGAAACATAGAAATGTATGAAAGATACTCTTCTGAGACAAATCATGGGGCCATATATTATTCTAACAGTTTATTTTTGGAGCCACAAACCATTTCAAAATAAGGCTATTAAATTTTTTATTACTTCCTTGCAATTTATTTCAAGATTGAAAGAAGATACATGATAAATTAGGTGTCATGCTGGTTTTGTATACACCAAACTTTAGTAAAATAAATAAAGATACAAACAAACAAACTGAACCGGTATACAACAAACCTTTTGCGCTGCAGGACTTTTTGATTGTTGGTTTGGATTTCTTTTAAATTAAAAATCAAATCTATCCTTGTAGCAAAAAACTTCTTCTGAACATTTGCAAGGTTAGTGTGACTTTTACTCTCCTGCATGGTGTCCCAGATACCACAAGTCCCAACACATGGGAACAAGACAGAGGGTAAATATAGAAGCAGTGCTCAGATGATGCCATTTACATGAGCTGCAGTGCCTCAGTAAAGACTCTAACAATACTATGACTTCCAGATAAAAAGGTATCAGCAAGAAGAGGAAAAGGGGGTACTTTTCCATTCTCTATTTTTTTTTATACCAGGAGACATTGTTGAGTGATTTTCCTGCCTAGTAACTTTTGAATAACCTTTGAATATGTGTAATATACCATTTTCTATTTTCAGTCGCCTTTAGCAAGAAGTGCTATTGAATAATGACTTATTTAGTTTGAGTATAGTTGCTACTACCTTTACTGGGGGCAAACAATAACATTTTATATAGATTTTTTTTTCCAATAGGGTATGGAAGAAAATAGATTTATTCCATTGCAGGATAATCTCCTGGATTTTTCATCTGCTCTTTTGCTCCCCACTCCTATCAGCATTTACATGTTTTGTACACCTTCTGATGAAACTCTGCAAACACCAACCTGATCCTCCTTATGTTAAACTAGAGTTCCTTGTTTTATTTGTGCAAGTAGATTTATTTTTGGTCATACACCTTTATTAATCTATAACATTTTTCACATCTCATTTTGTCATTCTGCTGTTTGGGCCCCTAAGAGCCTTAAACGATTCTTTGCAATTTTCCTTGTTCTCTTAAATATCTTCATCAGCAAACCAGCTCACCTTGCTTCTTGCCTCTTACCCAGGTAATTGATGGGGATATCAGACAACACAGGGCCAGAACCAGTTAGAACAGATGCTCTGGAGGGAGTCCACTGATGAAAAGCCCTATCACCACACCTCCATTATGCAAAATAGCTCTTTACATCCATGGTCCGAATTCATGTCTTGAAATGTAGCGGCTACCTTTTTTTATTAAAAGCCTGAGGTAAAGAAATTTATCTTAAAGTCTTTTGGAAATCTAAGGAAGACACAAGAACCTGGTCACTCTCATCCAAATGCGTTGAAAAGTTGAAAAGTCAGGTGACTCTACAAATTTTGCGACATCAGCTTCTGTAAAAGAAGGGACTGCTGTCCCTTCCAAACTACAATATTCACCCAGATGTTCACAATTTTTTTCCTTATTCTTTTTTCTTTATCTTTATAAATACGTATTAATAAGTCTGAAGTTGCTTAAATCCTTTTGTAAGAACTAGCATTCACATTTGCCTCCCTTCAGTCCAGAGCTATCAAGTAATTTTCCCTGGGAGGTTTTATATGATCATTAGCAGACATTTTTTTTTCTTTCCTTGAGTTCTTGTTAAGCTCTTAATTGAGTGTCATTGGATTCCTGTGATGGCTGTTTTGTGACTAGTATACGTTATTGAATATTTGTATTACATACCCTCTGAAGGCCAGCATATATATTTTGCATCCAGTTAATTACAGACCAAGGACAGAGATCCTTTCTAGCTTACACAACATTTTATAGGATTCCAGGGCTCAGTTACATCCAGTCAGTGATGCAGAGAATGATGTTGGGATAAAGTAGCCTCTTCCCATACACACAAAGCCCCCTAAACCTTTTTAAAGAGGGAAAAAAAATGCTAAGTTCTGCTCACTCATGTTATAATTGTAGCTCTCTAATATGTGTACTAGTTACTGTCAGTTATTTTTAATTGCATAAAAATTGGCATAATAGAAAACCAGTCTGAGAGTGTAGCTATAGCTAAGAGAGCTGCTGTTGGTGCGTGGGTAAGTTTGCTTTCTGTGCACTGTACCTTTTCTCGATGGAATCATTTATTGTATTCTGGTGTAATTTTCTGCCTTCAGGTGTAATTTAAGCAGTGAACATGTTTCTGTAGACACACACCCACACTATATAGATTTTTTTGTAGTTAAAGAGATGAGAAGCAGAGAATTAAGTGAAATGGTGGTATTGGATCCAACCCATTCTGCATTAAAATGTAAAAGAGAAATGAAATTGCTCTATCTCTTGTAAGTGGATTGTCTTCACAGTCTCATAAAGATGAAATCATTATTTTACTTGTACTCTGTGCAAAAAAGCATGAAAAAAAACCTGCAGGTGATTTCTGAGTCACAATAACAAAAAAAAAAAAAAAAAGAAAGAGAAGAAAAACTTTTGAATTTATTTAATAGTTTACTAAAACATCAATTTCCAAAATACAAAAATACAAAAACTATTGGTTTTATTAATTGAAATAATTGTGGGGATGGGGAGGAGAAATAAAGTTTACAACACTGACTAGCCAACAATAAACTTCTAACTTAGTGTCACTAGTGAGTTTTCTCACATGAGAAAAACTCAGGTTTTTCTGAAGATGACCTGTTTAGAAATAACAGAATTCCATAGGGTGTTGGATGATTTATCATCACATATAATTGTTCTGAATTACAGTTTTTAATTTCATTTATTCCATGACTTTAAGAATCAGTTTTTTAGAATTCATTTCATAACTAGATTTTTCACTCATTAAGCACAGAATGCTTAAATCTGGTAGCTCATTTCAGGTTCAAAGTACTCCATTTTGCAAGGCAGGCAGAGAGTGAATAGGTAAATCTCTCAGTAATCCTGAAGGCCAAGCTTGACACATTAATTATATAACAATTGATATAAAACTGCTGCGGGGGGCAGCTCTGAAAGGAGCAGCAAAATGGCTGTAACTAATATAAAGTAAAAATTAGAGCTCTAAAGCCCTTGAAGGAATACTTACTTTTTTCATGTGAGATCTTTTTTCAACATGAAACACTGTGACTTTTACCCTGTATATCCATATGCATGTATGTACATACATATACAGATACACATCATACATATACATAGTTATATACATATTTATCTATTTATTTAAAATTGAATACTTGCAGAAATCTTAAAGTGGAGGGAAAAATTTGGAAGGTGCAAAAAAATATTTTGACAGTACATAATTGTTCTCCCTCTGTATTAACCACATATGTGCTTCTGAAGTTGTACCAATTGAATATCATGTCCAAAGAGAGGCAGTGAGTTTATTAACCTCTATTGCATGAACATATGATTGCTTACAAGACTAACTAATATTTCTAGAAAGAAAAGAAGTAGAGTTAAAAATTAATTTCTATGGCAATCTGGAGCTTGATGACGTCTTTTAAAAGCCAGGAATTCTATTGAATAGTTTATAAAATTTAACCTATAATACTGAATTTTTAACTATTAAAGTTTTGTGTTGGGAGCTGTCCTTTTTGCCAGATTTGTACAGTGACAAGCAAAATGAAATTTGACTGAAATATCATTATCAAGAAATAACATAAGTGCAATAGGTATCCTTCTTGATCAACTGAGAAGTGTACGTGCTTCTTGTGTGCATGTAATTGTTTGGTAACTATACTTAAAATATACTTGTTCATCCTCTTGGAAAGATTTGCACAATAAAATGACTTCTATCGCAAATCCATTTGTTAGTATTATAAGGAGAACATTTCTACCATAATAGTTTATCTTTTTCTGTTTGTTCGTGTTCAGTGACAGAAAATGAGAATTTTACTTACAATTTTCTCAAGTAAAATTCTTAAATATGCATAAGTATTTTTAATAGAATGGATTAAATAATCAAGAATCAGTATAGTGCTTTGAACTTACTAAAATCCTATGGAAAATCAAGTTTTTAGGAACAGTTCATGGGCAGGACTTACGCAAAAAATACTGGTTCAGATTCAGAAATGCTGTGCTCTTTATCAAAACTTAGGGAGTTTGTGCCTACCTATATCTACTAAAATACTAGTCTAGAGTTTTATACATAGAGAAAAGATGAAGGAGAAAAATTGTCTTGCACTTTACAGCATTTAAAAAGAGACAAAAGTTGCTGACCACTCATACTTTTATCTGAAACATCTTCTCGTATATAGAAATAAGCTCAAAGATCAATACAAAGCATGTTAAACAGCTGATTTACCGTCTCTCTCTTTGTCATGGCTATTTTCCACAATGACTTTTATGTCCCTAAATACTAGATTGCCTTTAAAGCTATGGGTTTTTTTACACATATAAGAGGACAGAAAATAAAATGTCTTTTTAAATTGTCCAGGTACTAATTTTTCCTTTTGAAATGTTTTCTTTTCTCCTCTGCCATCTACCAGGACACTCAGAAGACAAATTGGATTTTAGGATTAAAGAAAAATGAAGGGTCAGAAATAATGCTGTGTGTGGAATCTGACTACTTGTGTAGCCCAAGCTGTGCAAACAAATCAGCAAATTTGAAGTCTTTGAAGAAAATAACACAACAAACACTGCCTGAGTATATAGTGTATCTAGTTGGCCAGCTCAATTATAAAGAACTATTGTGTGCCCAGCAAACACATAAGAACAAAAATGAAAATGCAATTCAGTGCTTTCTGGGTGGGTTGGTTTGTTTTACAAACAGGACATGTGGCTCACGGTGAGAGTGTTGGTTAACGCAGACCTCTGGCTTGGGGTCCAGTCGGGTAATTCTTTCCAACACAGCACACAAATGATAATGAAATATCGCATATAAAGCTGTGTATTGACAGCAAGGGCAATTCTCAAACCACCAAGAAAAGGCAGTTTCACTCCTCAAACCCAAGGGGCAAGAGGGGAGACACCATGTGGGACCAAACCTGGCAGGGGTGAAGGGAGGAGGTGCAGATGGCAACAGTGAATTAATTAAAAGACAAACTTGGGAAAACAGTGATCAAAGCAGCACTTTATCCACATCAAGAGACTTAGCTCTGAAAGACTACCCTAAACAGAATTTAAAACCTCTGACTGGAGAGTTATTTGGAAGTTCTGTTTAGCTACTGTTTAGATTTAGTGCTTTCACAATGCAATTACTGATAAACTAGAGTCTCTGCCAAATCAGTGTGTAACAAGTATGTCATTAGAAGTTTCAAAAAACCCAATCACTTTGTTCCTAGGCAAAGATGATTCATCTTCAAATGGTTGACAGTCTTGTTCAGCTGTTATAAGAGCAGCAAAAACTGACATGCTATAGCCACTTAATGCATAAGAAAAATTAATGCTTGTTTCTTTATAATAATTAATTTGATTAAACTTTTTATTGTTCTTAAAATCTATCACACGTTTCCTTTATCTATTTTATTAATTTCTGCTATCAATGGTTTTTTCTTTAGTTTTCACAACATACAGCAAGTGCTTATTTTTCATGATCTGTGATATCAGGCCATAATTCATTTCAAGCTGTGTTCCCAGTTAGTGAGTTGTTGGTTTATTTTCTGTTTAAAATTCAGAGAAGACTGAGGCCTAACGAAAATTTTGGTACTCAATCACAGGTTTATGTATTCAGGCTGTCTTTTTTTTAAACATAAATTCTTCAGGCACCATATTCTTTATAACTCATCTACCATGTTTTCAGCTATTTTGCATGCAGTATAACATGAGGTTTTTTTTCCCATAGGACTGTTTTTCCCTTAGTAGTTGCATAGTTGCTCTGCAGCAGCTTCTACAGTCTCTGTCATGGAAAAAGAATATGTACTTACACAGGTGTAGTGGGTTCATTTGGGGTTTGTGTTTTGTTTGTTTGTGGTGTGGGGTGTTTTTTTTTGGTTTGAGGTGTTTTGTTTGTTTGTTTGTTTTGGGGTTTTTTGTGAGATATGGCTGAAATTAGGAAATCCTTAATCCCTTTCATCATTTGCCGCATCAAATCACAGTGTGAGACTCATCTAATTCATCCTTTTGAAGGCACTCAGCCTCACCAGAATGTCAAAGTTCACACTGATCTTTTTTTGTGCCATACTGGTTTTATTTCCAACTTACTTAAAGGTAAACTTGTCTCATTTCCAGTTGTACCTCCAGTTGTACTGGTTTTGCACACATCTCTGCCTGTCTTCATGTACCCCCAGAAATCTCCAAAATAGACACTTTTAATTCTCTGACATGTAATGAAAGAAGAACTTAGCATTAAAAAAATAAAATCAGTATTTTTTCTTAGATGTTAGCAGTTACTAACTAAAATTAAAACCAAAATCTACAAACCTAAAGTACCAGTATATTATCACATACAAACAAGTCTTTAATTGGTCCTAAAAAAAAAATCTTCACTAGTATGTGAATCAGAACTAAGTTGTCCTAGAGGTAGGATCTAAGTACTATTATGTTATTAGTTAGGCCTGTTCACTGTGAGAAAAAGGACTTTCAGAATTTGACTTGATCAGGAAAGCAGTTGTGAGTTCTGCACTGGCATCATGCATTGTAAAATGGGAAGAAGTTATAGCAACCCAAAAAGAAAAAATACTTATGAAAACACATAATTAGTGTGAAATATCTAGTTAGGGTACACTTCTGCAAAAATTTCAAGCTTTAAAATGTGCTCCATTAAGAAACCTGATACAGTTTTTAAGAAAAGACTTATCCATTTTTTATTCTGACTAGGAAAAAGATGGACATTTGAAGTAAAGTTTAGATAACAAATAAAGTAACGTCGGCAAAATTGTTTAGAAGAGCCATTTTTGTTGTTTTTTGACACATGTGAACAAAAAAATAGGAAAAAACCCTCACAAATGCATCATCTCTTATTAGCTAAACTAGTAAATAGCAATGATTCAGTCACACCTGTTATTCTTTAGCATTATATTCAGTGGGAAAAGAAAAAGAACAAAGAAAAAAAAATTACTATCATGATTTCAAGACACAGCTCATCATCTGCAAAATTTTTATTCCCAAGTTCTAGAAGTTTGCAGGTGACAGTACTTACATTGGAAATGGCCTGAGAAGTGGATCTAGGCTATACTGTAAGGCAAACCAAAAGGGGTTGTTTAGTTTTTCCCAGAAGCAACAGCAAGAAGAGTGTCAAGATAAGTAAACCCAGCATTGTTCTCCCATTTCTCTTTGCCTTCAAGCACTATACCCGTTTCTGTAATTTACTGTCAATTCTGAAGACAGATAAAAATGAGGTACCATAGGTAAATATCACAATGATTCAGGTGGAGATACGGCAAAGACATTTTTTGCCCAAACATTGTTCCATTATTTTTACATCCAAATCTTTGAAACAGATATATTAAGTAGATAGACAATTTTATTTGAAGATAATAGGAAAAAAAATACTGTATATGCAACTGAGCTAAAATACAGCACTTCATGTTCTATGTCCTGTACACAACTGTTCTCCCTTGCAAATGAGGGACACATTTACTTTTTCCATTTCCCCAGCAAGTTATGGGAGTTTTTGGTTTGTTTTTTGGTTTTTGGGAGTTTTTGGTTTGTTTGTTTGGGTTTTTTTTTGTTTCTGTTTTGTTTTTGGTGTTGTTTTCTTTTTTTCTTCTTTTAAAGTTTTTGTGAGGTGGTTTTTTTTTAGTATTTCAAGGGAAATTCCTTAGGAAGGCATAACAATATGGAGTATTTATTGTTAACTTAAAATATTCTATTCTTTCTTCATGGTTTATATTACCCATAGAAAAGAGTCATTCCAAGCCTTACAAATCTTTCTAGAAAAATAGAGTGATCTTTCAAAATTTACTGTTGAACTAGTAAACAGCAAACTGGTGTTCATATTACTGTCGTTCATACTATGAACCTAATAGTAAAGCCTATTCTACTGTGTGGCAGGATACCAACTCCCTCAAGACTGCATCAGAAGCCAATCCTGATCATGAAAGAAGTCCATGACTTTTTCGGACAAAAAGTAGTTCCATTTGAGGGCACTCTATCATGATCTCTGTAGTTGTGTGTTTCGATGGGAGCAACCTGTGATTGGTGCCAACATAAGGAATGTCACAAAATGATAAGACATTTAAAATTTGAGATTCTTCTGATTAGAAATCAGTGTTTGGTTTAGGCATATGTTACATGTTTCACAGACACCAGTGGAGAGTGTTTAATATCAACCATTTCATAAATGATCCATTAGGGTCGGACTTCATGGTGACTCCTGGGAGAAGTTTGTGTTTATATCTTTGCCATTTACTCACTCAGCTTTCTATCCTGCTGGGAATTAAGAGCTGTAAATTCTCCAGACAGCTGTTTGTAGTTAATGAGAACATGAGATGACTGTGACAGGATGCTGGCAGCTGCAATTCTAACCTGTCCACTGCAGGAGGACCCCATCCTCTCTTTCAGAATGTCTCAGCTTTGACTGTGGGCTGACTGTTTTTAGGGGGAAAAGGGGGAATTGTGTTAAACCATGTTTATCATTGTTTTGTCATCAAACCCTTTCTAAAATTTGTGGGTTTTTTTGTAAATAGCATTTTTCCTCTTCCAGACTACTTTATGTCCCATACCAGAGCCATCTTCAGTCACCTTTATTGATAATTTGCTAGCTTCAGAGTGATATTTTTACTAATGATGAATTAAAGCACATCATCTTCCAAACAATTCCGAGCTGCAGAAAAGTTCATACTGAGAGCCAAATTTGAAGTGTGACATTTGTGGCTATTTCTTGAAGGGCCTGGCATTTCCTGTAGGACAAGCTGCTCTTTAGAGCCTAGCTGATAAATGTGACATCAGTCAATTAAAGAAAAAATAACAGAGATGTGTAATCACGGAAATTACAATGTAATCATGCAACCCAAAGTATTCTACATAAGAAAAATATTAACTATTAAAGTAAGAATTACATTCTGTGACAGAAACAATCAATTACACTCTGTGACAGAAGCAATCTAGTTTAGTATTAGATGTATAACTGTGTAAGAAAACATATTTTTTTCAAGTAACTGACATGTATTTAAAAGGAAAGAAGCAAGGATAAACCTGTTAACACCTTTCAAAAGTTTTTGAAGAAATAAATCAAACAGAGATCAAAGCCCACTGATGCTGGTGTCAAAACAGGATGAAATTATCCTTGTCAAAATAATGATGACACCATTTTTAGCTCTAGTTTTCCCATTTTATGCTTGTACTTATTTGTCCCTAGGATTTTATTAGCTTGTCTAATGGACCTTTTTCCTTAGTAATATTTGTGCCAAACCATCTACCTGTACATCAAAATTTCTCTGATTTTCTCATTAGAGGAATTAGGATTTTTCTTCATATTTCACTATGTAACAAATTTTCTTGGATCAGCCCCATGGGCAGGTTCAGTTGCAGAACTTACCAAACTGTTGTATAAATTATCTTTCTAATAGCTTTATACAGGTCATATTTCCTCTGGAATTTTAGCAGATCTTTCCTTTATTCAGGTACACCTGAGGCAAGTAGGGTATTCAATTAGTTCATTATACTATATGCAGGAATCATCTAGTTATCCTCTCTTAAATCCTTCCCATAGAGTTTAGAACACTCACTTTTTTTCCTCACTAAGTTTACATGTGTTCTTGATTTATACATATAGGATATAGCAAATGATATAGGCATATATGTGTCTCAAGTGCACCTAGTTTTCCTAAGAGTTTTAATTTCTTTGTAAAATGGCTTCCACTTAGAATTATTCTGTCAATGACTTTGTGTCATCTGAGTTATAAAAAATTCTTTTTTTCCAAATAGCTCATGTAAATATGCATAAATATGTGCAGAATATTGATTTTCATTTCCCCTGAAGTACCATATTAAAGTATTTCAAGTGAATTATTCTTCCTCTGCAAATACATTTTGTAGTCTATCAATGAGAACATACCAGTCTTGTCATAGGCTGAAACAGAGACAGGAAGCGCTGCCAGTGATATTATTTTTATTTTGGTATTTAGCCAAAATGGCTCTAGATACTTCGGGGAAGCTAAAAAGAGGAAAAATTGGTTTACATTTTCCTGTCCATTAAAGAATGAAGACATCAGCAATCTACATATCCTCCAAGCAGGAAATCTAAGAGACAAAGATGTCATTACAGGGTGCTGCTACTTTTATCAGAATTGCACTGTTCTTCATTTGAATTATTCCTTAATAATTAAAATAAAACAAGTACTCCTGCTTCTTTCCATAGGGATTTGAGAAGATCCATCAGGTTTCTTTATTTTAAGATAAAATATTTGTTGATGAAGATCAGCACAGATACTTGGATAGATTATTATTGATCCAGATCTATAGGTCAGCTGATGTGGATGTTATTTTCAGACTAGAGCTATGACAATGTCTCCAGTTTAAAGATCTTATAGACTGCATTAGAATGCAGGCTTCTAGCCTGGCATGGACTCAACAAATTCATTGATTCCTCATTGTCATTTAAAATGCAGTTCTAAGGTAAAAAAGTAATGATTTCTTTTGTCCTTACAAAGACTTATAAAGCCTTTGTAAAAAAAGGAAAAACAAAAAAAGCTCTAATCAGTCTATGCCATTTTTAGATGTATGCATTTTTGCTGCTTCCCCTCCAGAACTAGAACTGTAAGGTTGCTTTGCTTTGCTGTACCTTGTATCAATTGGTAAGCACAGGTCAAACATAAACATGTTAATTATTGATCTCCATGACAACTCTAAGCCTAAAATAGCTTATCAAATTGAGTAATCTCAGTAGGGATTTTTGACTGCATGTTGCAAAAACTGTGCATAGTGAGAAACAATATAGCCCCTCTATTATTAACTCAAGTGGAGGAAAACAAGTGTGAAACTGAATGCATTTACAGCAGATAAGAAAACTGTATTATTTACCAGTGTCTAATCAATCTTGTTTGATAACATAAAGTAAGGATTCCCAGCTCATTTAAAGAAAGATAACATCTGGTAGTTTTAGTCAACTGTGTAGATGGTACAACAATTGAAATGCTTGTCAAGTGCAACTCACTCTCAACAAGAGGTTCTGTCAATGGGCATAGAAGAAGATTTCCCTAATTAAGATTTCCCTAATTAAGACAATTTTCGTTTTCAATGTATTTTTTTCTATGTTTCATTGAATACAAAATTTAAAATTGCATTCTGAATTATAGTAAACAGTTGACTTCATAATAAATAGGATATGTCCCCCTTGATTTGCCAGAATTATATTGTTTTCCTGAATTGCTTTGACTTAACTAAAACTACTGATGTACCCAAAATATAATAAGCTGACATTTGAAAAAAAGGAGCTGTGCTAAAAGTGGGATGTTGAAAAGATGTATTCTTTAGGGATGGTAGCCAAATAGGTTCCAGTTTGCATTTTGCAATGTGACATTGCATGACAGTTTCTGTTGCTTTGTTAGATGCTGATAGAATATTTTCAGTTTTCAAAGCTACAGTTTGATCCAGTGACTTTGCTTAGTTTAAGAGCACTACACAATTTTTCATTTTTTTTAATAAGTACTTTTACTGTATTTATTCTTTCCCTGAAGCATTCAGGAAATTCCATTACCTTTTTCACTTTTCTAAAAGTCTTTAGTGAACTGGACTAGCCGATGTTTGTTGCAAATGAGGACACCTTAAATGTCTTGCTTCACCATTAAACTTTACAGAGCGTGAACAAAAGCTCCACCACGGTGTCAGTGACAGTTTGTTCCAAAAATGAATTTTTCACTGTAACTAGTCTGAAATATTTTTAATTGCAAAATATAATAAGAAGAAAGAAAAAAAAAAAGGTAGAGCCACACAGTCTTGTACATAATGGAATGAGCAAGCCTAGGAGGTGTTATTGATCACAATATTGCTTGCATCAAATTGTTTTGGCTCAGCCTGCCTTTAAAAGCAGTTGTCACATTGAGTTCTCATCTGTCTTTGTCACTTTTCTTCATTTCATTAAGGTACTGCCTGCAAGCTAAGGACAGGGTAAGAACACTGCAGTTTCATTCCTTTATTCCTTTAGAACCAACATCACTAACTCTTTGGTAGTGACATCCCACCAGTCTGTCATGCCCTGATTTTGGCATTGAACCTTCCATCTTGGAGGTATGGATCACAGAAAGCATCAAAATCCACTGTGAGTATTACAAGTTCCAGTGATGAATGCAAGTAAAGGAAAAAATTGCAATTTGCTATCTTCTATTTGCAACGCCTATTGCTTAAAAATATATGTAAATTCAGGCATCTTATGTACTTGGAATAGACAGATATTTAGAAACAGATGGTTGTCAATAAGTCAGATATTTCTTCACAAGTGATAACACCTGGTAAATTTTCTATTAATGCTCAATTGTCAGACATAGTTTGACAAATTTTGGCCTTTTGCCACATATCTATTAATGAATGTTGCTTTACATTCCTGTACAAGCCCTGTGAGGCACACAATTGTGCCATTAAGGCAAAAGGTTGAATGGAAAATATAATAGTTGCTTTCTAACAAAAGATCTTTACATTATAGTTTAGCAAATTAAAGACTGGGGATGCTTATATATTACAGTTCATCAAGTACTTTCAGACTGCAGGTTTTTTATGCAGAGTAGAATAACCATTTTGCTCTGCTTCTTTACTTAAAGAAGTCACTCTTATTGTAATTATGCAAATAGAACTTTGTTTCATTAAAGGTTAGGCATATATAGATATTATATATATAATAGATATATTAGACATTAGGCATAACTTTGTTTCATTAAAGGTTAGGCATATATAAATATTATATATATATATAATAGATATATTAGATGTTAGGCATATATATAGAACTTCTGGTAAGTATATTGCATGTTAATAAATATGTTGAAACATTACACCTTCAAGGACAGGAAGGAGTGCCAATGCAAATTTAAAGAGGCAGAACTATATGTAGATTTTTCCTATTCCTGAATTGTATAATGCTGTAAAGCCCAATCTTCATATATCCTTATTTATCATAATTAAATACAAAACTGATTTGCTGCCAATGCACCCATTTTCCCCTCTCCTGTTATCACCTCTTAACCAAACTGTTGCTCACCTTTGATTCTGCTCTAGCTCACTTGTCTCCTTTAATTCTCTTTCACTTAATGCCTGACAAAGACAATGAGGAATAAAACCATAAAAATGGTCACATAAACCATACTAGTGCTTGTTGAGACTGACAGGATTTGATCTCCTGGAGTCTTGTCTGTGATACAGAAAGGTGAAAAAACTGAGCCTGGTTATTTATTTTCTGACAAATGTTAGCAAAAAGTAATCATTTTATTACCTTTCCATGAAATTTCAGTTGAGTTTTAAGCAAGCAAAACTCTTTCTGAGTCAACTAACATGAAAGAGTGCAAATTTAAATCAAGTTTGGAGTTAATAATGAGCATGAATATAAATAACATTTTTAATGAATATTCCGGTTTTTGCTGTAACCACTTAATTGTTTCTAAGTCATAAGTGAATATTACCTTCAGCACTGAAACACTGAAACTTAAGAACTGTTACGGGAAGCACAGTAACAAGGACATGTGAAGCCATTATCACATCTGGGTCAAAGAAGGAAGAAATAGAAAGGCTTGGTGGGAATTACTTTGAGTGGGAAAGTATAATATTTTGTCATTAACTTGAGCCAGATCTGTTAATTATTCAGTTATGTTCATATCTTCTTTCATGTGAGAGTAACAACATTTTGATCTGTTTTCTTTCTGTGACATCCCTTTAAAAATAGACCTAGAATGTAGCCCATTTTTTTTTTGTCAAAAGAAGCTATTTTTTAAAAGCCATGCATAAATGCTGTTCTCTGATCCTAAATATTGAATTTCTAAGAGTGATCTTGTCATTGTCAGCAGTTTTCTGCCCACATCAGCCTATTTCCTGAATTTTCTTATATAAAACTAATAACCATGGTTTTCTGAATTAGTCCAACGGTGTTTGAAAGCTAGTGAGAAGAGATAATTCTTTATTTTCTCCACCTCTGTGTTTCTCTTGCAATTTCTTTTTTTAAATAAAAACTCACATGAAAAGGTTCATGATAGGACAATTAATCCTAGATCCTGATTTGGTGATGTGTATTTGATGTCCAGCTAGTGGAAAATAAAAGTTAGTTTTAATTTTAGTTTGCATTTCTATTTTAGACTAGAAGGCAGAAACAACTTATTTAACAGTGGACTTCAAAAGACTGTGCAATATGTAAATTGTTCAGGGATAAATCTTGGCACCAATGATGTCAAGAGCCAATTAGTCTTAACTTCTGCAATGATTAACTCCTTTTAAGCTATAATAAACAGTAATATTTATGGCATGCTGTGTAAAACTTTGCTGGAGCTGAATATGTGGATTCTGAGCTTTGGGAGGTGGTACTGCTGGCAATATTTTTCATCCCCTGGAAATCTTGCATCATGAGTGAAATTCCTAGTGGCTGAGAAAAGCACTGACATAAACACGGTGTGTCAGCATCAAGCCTGGTTTCTAGTTAAACTCTTAGTGTGAGTCAGTCAGAATGGACACTAAAGAGTTTTAATGATTTGTGCCACAGTTGCCTTCATCCTCTCTGATTGGGAAGAGATTGCTGCCTGCTTGTGTCAGAGAGTCCTGTCCCTGGAATGGCCATGACTATGTCACATGTATCTTAAAGACACTTTGTCTGGGTGAGCTCAAGCACAGAGTAGAAATCACGTATATGTGACCTGCAAATATGGCCTTGCATGCTCTGCATGCACTCAGTGCAGGCACATTCCCATATTCCCTACAGGCAGCAGGCCTCTCTATTCTGTCTCAATGAGTGGAGAAGAATCTGGATCAAGATGCTCTCACATGATTTTAAGCTTTGGTTTTAGTGAGGGAGGATAGCAGGACTCTTTGAAGGGGGTGGTTTGTGGGAGGAGAGAATGTAAGAAAATAAATATAGTGCAGAAGGCAGTCTCACCCCTGAGGAGTTGCAGCTGTACTAATCACCAAAGATTAGGAACAGGCCTGTCCTTAACAGGCCACAGTTGTGTCTAATAAGAATGAGTGCTATAAAAGTGAGTTACTAGGTGAGGAGAGAGTTGAAGTTTGTTGGCTGTGCTGAAGAAGAAGGAGTCAGTGCTATGAGGAACTGACCATGAGGAAATCACCAAGAAGGTATGGAACCTTTGTAATAAGATGACAAAAGTGGTTCTTGGCTGTGGAACTTATTTCTTTTTCTTCAGTTCAAAATTATGTCAGCGTGTTGCTTTTCAAAAAGAAACCATCTGTTTTTGTCTGTGAAGCAAGGATGTGCTGAAAGGAGTAAGGTCACTCACACAAGGACTTGGCATCCCATTGGCTCAATTTGGAAGTTGAAAATACAGCCGCTGATACCTTAGCTAGACAGAAAATTAGTACATGAGCCTAAATAAAATATTTGAGATTCATGTTTTAGCAAGGATTTTCTTAAAAAAAAAGAGGAAGCAATTTTCAAATTAGTTTAGGAGTTTTTTCATGTGTTGACATATCAAAAGAGTTTTACAATGTTGGTACATTGATAAAAAAATGTTATGGTCTTCTAACTATCATACAAACATTTTAGTTAAACGTAAAAACTGTTTCGAACATTGGTAGGGTTTTGTTTTTGTTTTGTTTTTTGCCCTTAAAGATTTGAGGGAATGAGGTTTAGAGAGACTGTCAAGGAGATCATAACTCTACAAAGTCTTAGTGGGAAGGAGTTCCACTTGTATTGGTGAAATCTTAAATTTGGTAATATAAGCTAATCATACATTATTTATATTATAATGTCACTCAAATGTGCATGTTTCTTAATGATTTTTTCCTAAATCTGCTGTATTTCTAAGAACTGGACATCTATTTACTATCTGACTGTGGGTGTCCACTGTATTTCAACAAGGACGAGCTAAGAAAAAAGTTCTTCTTCTACCCAAACCATAGCCTTTTATAAATTGCCTTCTTGCTTCATTAGGAGCAGATTAAAAAAATATGGGGGGAAAGGCTTAAAATCTGCATTTCTTTTATCCATGTGCTCAGCCCCTAATGCTCTGTCTGTGAACTCAGAAAACAAGTAGGTTCCTTCAAATTGCATCATTCTAAACATTTTCTGCTTTACTGATTACTAGAAGTATAAAATCCTTGTTTATCGTGGAGATTAGTCTGAAAGCAATGAAACCCAGTCATTCTCAAGGTCTGTGACTAAAGGACAGAGGCTATGGTATGAAAATATGTAATGCTGCATCTTCTAGTGTAAACAGGAATTAATCTTTGATGTATTGAGCATATTAATCATTATCCAAAGAGCAGTTCCACAGTAATGCAACTGGAAGAGGCCTAAAGAAAGGAGTCCATCTACCATTAAAGTGGTTATTGATTGAAGGTTAATGTTGTGTGTCTGGGAGATCACTCTCCATCCTTCTTTTAATCAAATAAGTTCAGAACTGAATGACTGACTGAACTGCTTGGCTAGCTGTTCATCTTATTCAATATGGGATATCAACATTGATTGTTTAAAGTAATCCAGTGGCTAAAATTATACAGCTCTATGTCAATTGGAAATAGTCATGTAGTCATGCTTGCCTACCAGTAAAAACTTGATACTTTTTTTACTTGGTTCACATTCAAGCTGTTAACATATATTGCTTATTCCACTCTAAAAAAAGGTTGCACCTTTTTCTTCCTCCCATTTAAAATACTCTCTTTTCCTTTTTTTTTGGTATTCTATTATATGGTATTGTGCATTTCTGTATGGTATTCATATGGAAGAGAATGATAAGGTTGGATAAATGCTCCTGAGGGATGGAGAGATGGAGGTAGCCTAGGGAGCGTGCTCTGAGATAGGAAGGTTCAGGTGATGTTGGGCTGCAGGCAGCAGCTATGCAGAGCCTTAGGGTAAATGCCAAGCCAAGCAGGGAGCACACAGTGCAGGAGGGATAGGAAGGCTGATAAAAACAAGCAATGGAAATAGAGCGAGGGTCCCAGAATGACAAAATCAAAACGTTTTCTTAGGACCACAGATTGTGCACAGATAGCTGCTCCAGTCAGAAAATGATTGAGTTGCTGAAATTACACTGGGGGGTGAAGTTGGGGCAGAACTTCCACTGCTTATGGCAGAGTGGGAAAGGTTTTCCTTTTCTCTTCTGTCTTACTAGTCAGTCAGAATTTTCTATGCTTTCAAAGTAGAAAGGGATGATGAAGAGCTAAAATCTAATCATGTAAATTAAATGGCTTAGTCCCTAAATGCTGAAGGATTACACAGGAGTTAACGTGGCATTTCAGAGCACATAAATGAAAAGTCCAATTAAAGTCTGCATAAAGTAGGTTGTGTAAATATCATACCAGTCTAGGACTTGACAGTGTCAACTTGTCAGCTGATATTTCCTTTGCTCTGGTATATTCTCAGTGGATTGACGATTCATTTCTCTGTTTTTTTAGTTTAGGCTTGACCTTTATTCTACAAGGGCCAAAATGAATTGTGGTGCAATCTTCTAGAAACATCAGTAGTGAATGTCTTGTGTAAAGAAACCCATACAAAGTGATTCAGAATGAGTATTTTGTTGTCATCTTTTTGTTGTGTGGTCTGAATTTGAGTTTTTAAGCTATATTATACTAAAGGCAGTGACAGTTTAAAAATTAAAAAAAAATAATTATCCTCTTATCCTTTGTGGCAGTAATAACTAGTCTGTATAATATGAATGTCATGTACTGTGTATCTTTTGAGGAGTTAAATTGTCGCAAGACATAATTCACAGAACACTAAGCATTATTCTGAGTAAAGAACCTATTTCTATTTACAAGGTAATGAAACCTTCTCTCAAATAATCAACAAGCTAATGAGACTTTCTGAATAACCCTCGACTATATGTTGGTTATTCTTGTAATTTAGATCAAACACTGCTGATAAATAAAGTAGAAAATCCTTAATTGAATGTAAACATTCAAACAAGAAAAGAGAGAATAAATTAGTTGAAGCCAGAAATGAAAAGGGCAAAGGAGATCTGAATGGAAGCTACTCCAGCCAAGATGATTGTGTAGGAGGCAGAAATGCACTGCATTAATGCCTATTGATTCAAGCACAATAAAGGTTCTCCTGAATTACTTGCTGAGCTATATAAAGACTTTCCAATGAACAAAGTAGCAAAATTTTTCCTTAAAAGTTTCTGAATTCAACATCATCTCTCATTTTCTGTACTTGCTTGCTTAAATATTTGGTGTCAGACATGAATTTATACTAACAGCCTCAGAGGTTCCTTTGCTTTCACATCACCTATAAAACAAGGTTTCCATGTTCTTCATGAGGGGGCAGCATTATAAAGATCAGCAAACTCTCCAAGTAATGTGTATGATATCTGAGTACATTTTCTAAGATAGATGCAAAACTATATAGAGTTTATAGAATGCTTTTTTTATTTCTATGCATCTATAATGTTGTGGGATCTCAGCACCTCAGGACTGATGTGCAGAGTGGCCGAGACCACCTTTGGGGGGCTCGGGAGTCCTGGAATGTTGTCAGAAGTGTCTGGTGGCTGGACTTTGATCCTACACAGGAGACGACACCTGTATGAGGATGGGAGGATTTCACTGGGTGAATGGTGAAGGGATAAGTTAATTAGAGTGTGAGACACAGGGTTTAAGATTTCTGTACGGGGGGGTCTAAAGAAGTAAGATGGAGGAATTGGGGCATGTCCTGTCCTTCTTCTTCTTCTTGGCCTCCATCTTCTGTGGTGATGTTGGCACTTTGGGATTGGTTATTACTAAAAGTGTACCGGTTAATAAGGGTAAAAGGTATTGGGGAAAAATGATAAATATTGTACACGTAATCTCGAGTATAAAGATAGGTGACCGCCCCGGGGGCTCTCAGTGTGCTCATGGCTGGCTTGCTGTGCAGACCTCTGTCGGGCCAAGAGAAAATCTTTTAGATAAACAATAAACACCAAGAAAAGATCTGAAGCCTCTTCTCGTCCTTTGAAGCGCGGGCTGTCCAAGGCCACCCCGGGCCTTTCCAGGTCACCTAAACAGCCGGGAAACCGACATAATGTAGTACAGGTTTTGAAGGAGAAAAAAAAAAAGAAAATTACATTTGAAAATATTGGACACTAACCTTGAAGCCCTGAGCTTGGCTACTCTCTTCTACATAACATCTCTAGGGACTGGCTTCCAGGGTTTCCTACTTTCCCACATGGCTTATATTTCACACTCCTTTCTCTTTCTGTCATTCCTCATATTCAGTACAGTTATGGATCACTCTGCCTGTCCTGCTTTTATGTGGGCACACTCAGAATGGAGAAAACAGTTATCCCGGCAAATGGCTGGTTGGTCCTGCAGCTGAATGTATGGGAGAACAGGGAGTACCACAAACTGAAGAGAAAATGTTTATGAAGATACCTAGAAACTATGGAATAAGAACATTTTTATGTAGATGTTATTAGTGTCACATGTTTATTTAGAAAAAAAAAAATAATCTCTTTACCAGTGTGATGACTTTGGTATAGGAATGTTTCATTAACAAATCTCATGAAATTAGAATATCAATTCATAGAAGAAATAGAAGAAAAGTCTATGGTTTGGTATTTTATTTTTCAATTTTAAAGGAAGTAGTAACTAGTTATTAACATACATTTGTTAACTACCTTTGTCAGTGTTTTTTTTCTGGAGAAAATTTCCCTCATATATAGCTTTAAAGCTAAGTTTCTTGTATTTTATACATGCAAGCTTCTGCCTGCTATGTGTATATATTTTGCACAATGATGTGTTACTCATTTCTCAAGACACTGGAGCATATTATACATCAAACCAAGGGTTTGGTCATTACCTTGATACATGAGATTCATTTTGCTGGTTGTGAATGTTATGGTTGCCACAGCTGTGAATCACAAACATATTTTAAACAAGAACATAAAAAGTTAATCTTTTTTTAATACAGTGGTGTTATCCTGTGGCCCCTTGTCTGCATCCTTAGCAGTCTCTCTTTAAACATGTGGTGCATGATAGTCAGTCAAGCAGAAATGAGATTAGTTTTCGTCAGCAAGTGTAATAGTATCTGTTCACAAACACTCAGGACAGGAAAGACATGAATCTGTTGGAATGGGTTCTGAGGGCCATGAAAATGATCCTCCTGTGAGGAAAGGCTGAAAGATTTGGAGTTGTTCAGCTTGGAGAAGAGAGAGCTCCACTAAGGCCTTGTAGCAACCCTTCAGTATATGAAGGGGGCTTATAAAAAAGATGGGAACAAATTTTTAACAGGGGCTGTTATGATAGGATAAGGGGTAATGGCTTTATCGGAAGGAAGTCTAGACTAAATAAAAAAAAAAAGGAAAACTGTTTTTACAATGAAAGTGGTGAAACACTGGAATAAGCTTGCTGGAGAAATTGTGGATGCCCCATCTCTGGAAATGTTGAAGACCAAGGTTAATGTTGCTTTAAGCAATGTGATCCAATTGAAGATGTTCCTGTTCGTTGCTGGGAAATTTGGACTAGATGACCTTCAAAAGTCCCTTCCAACCCAAAATATTCTATGATTCTATGATATAAAAATTTTTTTCAGCACATAATGAAAGCACTCTTCCTGCACGAGCCCTGTGCACAGACGGAGCTCTGGGCTGAAGGAAGTGCAGTTTCCAGATGAAGGATGGAGAACAAACACCATGAGACCCTGAGTCTTTGGCCTGTAAACTCTACTGCTGAATTTGAAACTGCCAAATTTTACTCTTTACTCTTTTACTATGAAAATAAACTCTCCATTTTGAAAAGTATTTAATTATGTGGAAAGATATTTCTGATGCATGGCAGCCCTTCTGAATCCTCTGTATGATACAGAGGCATTGGTCACAATCTCAGAAGCTGAGTTGTTGCCAAGGGGAAAATTATGAGTAGGTAATGACTCAGTACACCAATAGCTCACATACTTCCTGTACAGTCTTGGGAAAAAGTGGTTGTGAGAAGACAAAATAAGGAATGAAACTCAACATGTGATTAATATTATTTGTATTTTTGCTTTTCTGAGACAGTGAAAAATGTCCTGTTAGTAAGATCAAAAGCATTACAGAAATATCCACATTGATTTATTTACTGCAAAAAAGTCATTAGACAGGAAGAAAGAAGGGAATTTTTGGGGGCATGGGAAATTTGGTTTGGTGGAGAAGTTGCTGTTTGGGGTGGTTTTGTTTTGTGTTTTAGGAGATTTTGGTGGGTTTTTTTTTGCTTAATTTAGTTTTGGGGGTTTAGTCTTGGGTTTTGCTAATCTTCTCCTTTTTAAATTTTCATAGTTTAAACATAATTTGCTTTCATCTGTGATTCTCTCTCATCTATATCATCATTAAATTTATTGTTGCTGTGGTCTTCAGATTTGTTTTTACAAAAAAAAAGCTTTGTCAGCTCACACAAAGAAAGTACCAAGACCATGTACTGCATTATTAAAGAATTTTGTCTGAGAGGAAAAGGAGATACTATAATGCATGTTATACTACAGGGCTGTTTATCAAGAAAATTGGTAGAACATACAAGAGCCTGAACAATTTTATTTCGCTTTGAAATTAGCAGTACTTTAGTAAGAGTTTGGACAGGTGGATTTTGCCCAACCTATATTTTTATGTGGAAAAGACTTGATATGTATGGAGATGATGTTTATGCATTTATGGTGGTTTATGTCAAAAAGTAAAAAAGTTCCTTTTGCTACATCTGCCTATGTCTTTCAACGTGTGTTCTATTCTTCAACATCATTAATAACCTTCCTACTGTTAAGTTCCCTAATGGGTGGAATGGCATTTAGTTCTCTTCTAAGATTCTCAAGTGAAGTTTCTCTTCCAAAACCAAAATCTACAAGACTTTTGAAGACACAAGTGGAGTCAATATGTAAAGTCTTGGTAAGATTCCTAAATTTGCATAAAATAAGGATGTATGTAAGGACAGCATTTGAAATCCATTGAAGTTGGTAGGTTATTCAGCTAATTTGGACTCTGAAGTCAGTAAATATTTTGCTCAGATTTTAATACCTTGTTTACCTTTTTGTGAATTCTTTACTGAGTCTTATGGTTCCTGGTGCTTCTGGTCCCCTGAACTGGTTAGAAAGGAAAATAAAACCTGGAATCCTGCAGAAGGTGTTCAGTTTCTCGTAACAATAAATGTTCAGTTGACTAATTGTCTTTCTTTCACAAATGAATCGTGTTCTCTCCAGATGATTTTATGGCAGTGAGATGCCTAATGAAACAGAGTAAGAAATATACCCACAAAGGTTTGGAGGAGGAAGAGAATATGAACCATATTCTGTTTTAAAAATAAAGAAGCATTTGAAGTGTATCAGTAGGAACAGGCAAGAGAGAAAAATAGTACTGGATGAAAGTTGAGTTGCTAGGAAGTTACCTCTAAGTGTTAACACTAAACTTGTTTTTGCCTTAGTTGGATTCTTATTCTTTTTACTACTGTGCTTGGAATTGCCTTTACTGCTTGACATTAATTTGTCTCTACTATATTTTTGTTATATATTTCTACTAAGAGTACTGCAGAATTAATGGTATAGAGACCTTTAGTGAAACTACTTGTTAGAATCCTAAAATAAGTACAACATCTCACAGCCCATCACTTAAAATTCCTGTCTTGCCATATTAATGAGTCTCAGACAGCATTAATCACCAGGAGGACATGAGTCTCAAAAGCCCAAGTGCAACATAAAGGAGATGGACATTCATTTGAGTCTTAGAGCCCCATGAGACCTTACAAGTATAAACTTGGCTATAAATTAACAAGAAACTTTGCTTGTCCTCAGGCTATCTGAAATCTATGAAAAAGAGAAGTTTGTAGTGTGTTGAGAAAAAAAAAACAAACCAACACTCTAATGGATTGCCATTTGTTTAAAATCTGGCTATGGGACTGTGTCCTGTGTGCGTACTTTGCCTCGCTATGGGATGTAAGGTGAATTTAAGCCCACAGGCTATAGTTTTTCATAGGAAGTGAACCACGGTTCTACACTGCTCAATACTGACCAACATATATTAAAGTTACCTTGTGGGTTATTTAGAGGGAGATTAATAGATAACTATGCAAAACCTTTCCCTGAACATTAGTGAATTAGGATGTTCTGTTTTGTTTTTCTGCAGAATACAAGGAGTCTCAAACAGTCTATCACTTTCTCTTTTGGAAAATGGAAAAAAAAGCATTAGAAAGCAGACTGAAGGATTTGTCTGGAGTGCTCAGATAGTGCTCTAGTATAACCCTCAAGTACCCTTCAAATGTTGACAAGTTTCTTCCTAAAGATTAAACCATTGTTTAGTAATCACATAGTACTGAATTATCAAGGACCACCCAAAAGGAGAAGTCTTTTCAAAGCTGATGCTGTAAGATCAAAATGTATTAGCTTCTTTTTAAAATTTTTCTTCTGATGACTTTCTGTGCTTTTGTCCTCTGCCAGAAGCAAATCAGAAGCAATTCCAATTGACAGTAAATCGGATGGCATATCAATAAAGAGCAAAAGCACAAGAGGTTTCAGGTAAAAATAGATTGCTTCCATTCAGATAATTATCACTTGTCCATCAGAGCAAAACTTGCCCTACTTTTATGTTTCGTGAGTAGGACATTGGAATAGGACACTATTCCATTGACTTTTTCCTGCGTTTTGGGCAAGTCACTTCCTTATTATCATGAATTACAAATATAATTACACTTCCCTTTTAGAGATAGGTAAAGAGAAATTGCTATGTAGATGTTTTGTTTTATTTTTGGATTCTAACCTTAAAAGCTGCTTTGTGTTGTATGTAACTGATTACAAATCATGGGTAGTTTTATGGAAACTATCACAGAATTTTACCTAGAATCTAAAGCAGTTTGTATATATGAATGCAGAAATAGGTAGAAGATGGTTTGATTTTTCTGTCTTTCTTTTCCCTTGGATGACCAGTTGAATTGGTGAACCAGACAAAAAGGATCAACATCAGTGGAGGTCCTGTACATTACAGCTGGATCTCTAACAATGAGACTTCTGAAATTTCTTACATATTCTGTTTAAGGTACTGATTTGTAACTTGATTGTCTTAGGTTTGGCTTTGCTACACACATCTTGTATGACTTTTGACAAGTTGTTTGGTTAAAATGTGCATGTGTTACATGGTTTGCATTCATAAAATCGTGATATTAATTTTTATTTTTCTGTTTGTTGTACAACCCTTATAGTGCAACAGACAACACTGGTAAATAGGACACATGATTGTGAAGGACACTCTTCTGAATTGAAATAGGGCAAGTGAATATAATCACGAGATTTCAGGAACCTGGTTTCTACTAGATCATCAGGCAGGAGTGATTATAAAGTACTTCTCCCTGAAAAAAAGCATTCATACCAGAAAAAAAGCTACAGAATCTATTTTTCAGATTTCATAAAACTTTTCTTTTTAGAAAAATTTTTGTGGAAAATTTCACATGTTGGATTTTTTCTATACAGTTTATCTCTCACTAATTGAGGTATAGAAATTTAGAATATTAGTCAAGTTGTTCTGTAACTGGTTCTAGGTTTCTCTGCATTTTGATTAAGAAAAGCTTCTCTATAACCGTGAGTTCTTGAAAGATTTAAATAGAAAACCAAGAATGTCTTGTAGCGCAAGCATAAAATATTTCCTGTTGTGAATGTCCCTTAGACTCTACTAAAGAAGTTAAAAAGTAATTGCCCAGCAGTATCTGGGACTGTTGGTCCTAATGTAGTCAGAGGAGATCAGCATAAATCAGTTCTATGAATATTCTCTAGTGAAGAAAATTATTGCAAAATGAGTCTAAACTGCTGTCCTTTCCCTCAAAATACTCCAATAGCTAGCAAAAATCCACAACTCTGATAGTCTGGATTCCTGGGAAAGACATGTTTAAAGCTAAAAATAAAGAAAAAATGTAGATGCAGGATAATCTCTGTTTCCACATTAACACTCAGTATGGTTGACTAAGTAAAAAGTGGAGCTTCTCTTGCAATACTTAACACTGTTTATTCAAATAAACCTGTACAATATGTGAAGTGTACTCCATAATATAAAATACAGAAGAGATTTTTATGTTGTTCCTTTTGTATCCATCGCCTTCATAGTTTCTTTGGCCTTTGGTACACAGATTACCTTTTAAATGGCTGTCATTTGCCTTCTAATATGCTCTGATGCTTTGACTTTCTATTGTACTGTACAATTTTAAGTTGTGTAACACTAGTGAAAGTAATGGTGGTGTTGTCTCTGAGAATGGAAAAACTCAGTAGTAACTCATACACCAAGTCTTACCTTTTTCTCTGAAATTTTGTCCAGCTTGAACTGTGCATGGTAAAAGTTTGACCATCAAAATAAAACACAGATGTGGTAGAAGCCATTTCCAACATTTTGCGTTCTAGTAGTGAGGTTTTGACTTTTTTCCAATTCAAATGAGCACAGTTACTATTATTCTTTATTATCCAGACCAAAAAAAACCCCAAAACTGGTGAATCATAGCTTCATATCCTAGAGTGATATATAACACATATTGAATTTCATTTGTATGCTATATGCATATGTTTATTATGCTGAAAGCTGATTACCCAATTTCTTCTAAAGTCTTTGAAGATGCTGCGCCAGCCCTTCCTAAAGTTAGCAAGCATATTGTTTTTGACAGTACGGAGAGTTTGAGATTTCTGTATTAATTACTCTGTTTATATAAAAATGAGCTTTATAACATTTGTGTATTCCTATTAAATGTATTTTAGAAATTACAGAGTAATTACAGCAATTGCTTAAACTGCATGTGGTGTCTGATTTAATTTAATAAGATGCAGCTACATCATTTTTCACATCTCATAAAACTAAATATGTGAGACAGTGAAGTCATAATGAATGTTGTAACAGTATATAACACATAGAGTTCTAAAAACATTATTAATTTGCTGAATGGTAATTATTCATATGGTTAGGAAAAAATGGTGTATTTTTCTCCATATGTAATGTGTAAAGTATGTGAATTATTATTACTTCTCACTTTGTTACTTTATGCAAAGAACTGCATGTTACTTTTTTTCTCGCATGTAGGGCAGAGCCTTTACCAGTATCAGTCTGGTAATATTAGCTCTAGCCTGTGGTAATGCATTTTAGTAAGCCAAAAGGGATGGCCATTTATCAGACTTGACAAGTGGTGGCTGCATATTAACTTTCCTGTAATACAGACACTTTCCTGAATGTTTAAGTGCTGACGGTTTGAACATTACAGCTCACCAAATTTTAATTGATTTGAGGTTCCCTGATTCACTGACCTCTAAGTAAGTGCCAGAACATCCTGGGGTTTTATTTTCCTTTAGTTGTCTATGCAGATGAATCTACAGTCAAGTATTTGGTACTCTAATGTCCTATAGTTACCTCAGAAATGTATTTCCTGCTCAAATATGTAAAGCCTTCTCTGCACAAGAGACTCACAATCCATACATCCAGAAATACAGGTTTTAGCTGTGTGTGAAGTACAGGAAATGTAAACATTGCTTAGGAAGGGAAGTGCTTGAACAATGAGATATAATGTTTCTCAAGTCCTGTTTGCATGACTTAGAAGTGTACTTTTTACAGCTTGACGGTGTAAAATTATAGAATCTGGCAAGGATTTGAGCTAATTCTGCATAATTATTGCCAAAGTGTGACCGGCAGCCTGATCAATGTTTTCATTTTCCTCTCATGCTTTAGAGCCATAATTCAAGAGTTTGTCAGAGGGTCATGGAAACTTGCAGCTATGTCCTTTAGGTCCTGAACCAAGAAATTTTGTTTGAGTTTTTTGGGATTTTTTGTTGTGGTTTATTTTTTTTTTTTAAGCTTTCTGTTTTACATGCACAAAAATTCCCCAGATATTCTGGGAATTTTCAACTTCTTGCCTTTTTTTCCTCATTTTGATTTCAAGACATGTAGGCAGTCCTCCATTTAATTTCAAGGAGAAATGAAAATAAAAGCTCTTCTGTGCTCTGTGACCATATAGGAAGCATTGTAGTGATGAATACTTCCTACTGATCAAAAAATATGAGCAAAAAAGACATTGTTTTCTGTTTCAGAGTAATCACTCAAAAATTATGTGCTTTCTTCAAAGACACCAGTGAAAGATGAAAAAATCACAAAAAATAAATTAATGAATGTATATACATTTTCTTGTTGTATGTTATTTTCTTGTATGCCATCATTTGTGTTTGGAAAAGGCATTTTATATTATGTTTTCCATTTAAATTGCAGTGATCTGTAAGGTTTTCTCTGGAGCGTTCTTGACCTTGTTCTTCATGTGAAACACTTCAAGGTCAGTAATAGGCATTTGGGCAATAAATGGGGGTGCTAAATATTGCCATTTCATTCATCTAAGGAGCCAGGTAAAGGAAATACGGCAAATAATATATATTTTGCTTTGTATTCTTACTTAAGATATGATATAGTGGTTTTAGAAATTATTAGAAGAAACACAAGCAAACAAGAATAGATAAGAAGTACTCATTATATATGACTTTTCATTGCTACTTTCTGGAGAATGGTGCAGTCTTCTTCAGGTCTTCAAAGGATGAAATATTCCAAGGATGACAATATTCACAAAGACCAGCCAGTTACACAGAAAATTCTTACACTGATAAACAAGAAGTTATTATAATAGCGAGTACCCAAAATAAAACAAAACCGTAATTTAGAAATTTAGATATTCCTGCAGTGTATGAAACTTTTCCTAGCTGCATAAAAACTTTACTCAACAAAACTGCTTTAGTTATTTGTCTGCTTTGCCAGATACTCATGCTGTTTAATGATTTAGTGTATACTCATGACACTTATCATTAACAAAGCCAATCACTACAGAATATATATAAATATATATGCATACATATAATGGAATAGGCGAGCTGTTATATGCATTCGATATAGGAGAAAATACTTTCAGATTCTTCTTTTCATGTGTATTAATATACTTTGTCTTGAATTTTAGTGGATTTTGGCTTTTTTTTCTCCTGACAGCAACTGAGTGCTGTGTGTGCTGAGATTGTGTAGTAAAATTCACACAGGACTGGAGTAGTTCAATAGCCGACTTCATGATACTATAAGTCATAATTTAAGTCCATTTGATATTTACCTACTGGAGAAGGGTCCAAGGCAGGCAGTTTCATTTCTTGTCGTTCAGCAAGGGACTCGGGAATGAGTTGAATCTCTGTGAGGTGAGAGAAGTTGAACTTCTGTAATGGCTCACAACTGGAAAGTAAATAAGAACGATGTTCATTCTTATTAAAGTACTGCACACAGTGGTTTTTATGTTTTTATACACAATATATATCAAAGAGAAAAAGAAATAGGTGGTGGGGAAAAAATGCATATTTTATTGCAGCTAAAGGATTTTGCTGATTTTTCCCAACTGTTAGTGTGCTGGACAAATAATGCGAAAAACTCCGAGTATATAACTAAATATATGTTTAAAAATCTGTTTCAAATTCTCTCTTTTAAAGCTACCTAATCTAGCCCAATCCTAAAGACCATGTATTTTAACTAGGTTAATAAAATATATTCAAAAATAGAGTGAGTTCCAGGGATGTAAGCACAGGAGTATTTTTAATTACTCGTTTTAAATTTTTTTCTTACCCTATAGTAACCAATTTAATCTCTACATACTATATGATATGTACTATATGATATGTGTACATGTGCTTGTAATATACTGATAGTACTGTTTATAATTTTAATTTATACACTATATACTCTTATCGATACAAAACAGCTTCCATTTTGAGTGTGGAGATGTACTGGGACAAATCATCAGTTCCTTAATAAAGAAATTTTTGACAGTGAAGTGACTTTACGCTGAAAGTTTCCCTATGTATTTGGACAAATATCATTGCACTTTTTAATGACTCTTGAAAAGGTCTTTAAGTCACTGTCCAAGGTTCTAAAAGTCACTGACCAAATGATTGAATGGAAAAAATGTCAATGTTGCTGTCTTAGTTTTATTCTTTTTAATATGTGTGAAATAATTTTATTCTGTTTTTGAGAAAACAGATTGCCTAAATTTGTTTCATATGCTAGAAGTTCATAAAAGGAATCATTAACACTTTACTCTGAGAAAGATGATAACACTGAATTCAACTTTTCCAACAGGGATGCTATCCTGCTATATTTTTTGAAATAATTTAATGAGCTCCAGCACTATTTTTCAAACTGAGTTCAGATTCTGTTTCATCTGTGAAAGTTGGTAATTTGTGGTAACATAACAAATAAAGTTGTAAATAAATTGCATACCCCAGCTTTTCTTTTTGGTCATAACAATATCAAATACTGCACCAAGAGCAATGTCATATCTTAGCAGCCTGGATGTAAACATCCCAACAAGTTCCTTTTTGTCTGACCTTTCAGAAGCTGGTAGATTTCCTATACCTTTTTTATATACTTATAGAATATAAGTTTTAATATGTAGGGGAAAAAAAAACAAGGAAGAATTTAGTCTGCTCTCTGAAAACGAGGTTGAAAGGCTGTGATTTCTTTTTTTCCAACCTATAACTAGTCCAGAAATATCTTTCTCATACTCTTAAGGAAAAAAGGGGAAAAAATCACTAAAATTGAGAGTAAGCACAGTTTCATGCAAGTAACATTTTCTGAAGTTTCACGTGTGATAACTCTTCCTCCATAACTAAATCTCATTCCCTCATAGGGGATTGAAAAAGAAGAGCAATGAGGTCTCTTCTCTCACAGGACTGTGACAGTGCCTCAGGAAGTTGATGCACATTCTGATATGCACTTCTTGCTCTGCCCCTGATGTGCCTGCACACTAGAATGAGGGGAAGGGGACAGAGTGCACAGTTAGTGCTCATTTTGGTTAACCACCTTGTTCTGAGCCCCTTTCGAGGATGTCTTTATTCATTTGCAATCTGGTATGCACAACCTGATCCCTTTTTCTATTCTATTCCTCCCTCAGAGTATCTTCTAGGGGTCAGGCTGTTCCTTTCTGCTGGAATGGCTCTTCATGGCTAGAAGATTTTTCACAGAAAAACTGTTGGCGTTAGCTCTGCAGTGTTGCCAAAGATTAGGACACTGTGGGGAAAAAAAGGGTGTGATTTGAGATCTCACTGAATTGTTTAGATGCTGTTCAGCTTGCTGGGATACTCTTTTTTAGCTCCTTTTTAGAGATTAGATAATTCTACAGCACCATGCGTGATCTGGTAACAGATTTGCTGTTGGTAAACTCCAGATGTTTTATAGCACAGGAACAAAATTCTTTGTTAAGAAAAGAACATATTACTCAGCTAACATCCCTCAAGTAGGCTTCTTTGTTCTTCTCCATTTGTAAGTGGAGTGACCACATAATCTAAACCTCAACTCCTTCCTAGTCCCTGATTTTATAAATAATACTTAGTGTTAGGATTTAACATCATACATAGACCAGGAGCGATTTGTTTAGGCAATGGTCTGGAAAAAATCAAAATTTTATGTTTTTTACCATAAGAATAGAACTAGTCTCTAGGCTTGGGATGAAACGGTTCCACTGATGGTAGCTCTATTAGGCAGCAGTCTCACTCATTTTGTCTTCATCTGAATATAACACTGAATGTCAACATCCTGAGCTGAGATGGCAGCTTGACTTTGGGTGGGTAGACAATGTATTTT
This sequence comes from Melospiza georgiana, assembly GCF_028018845.1. Taxonomy (NCBI): domain Eukaryota; kingdom Metazoa; phylum Chordata; class Aves; order Passeriformes; family Passerellidae; genus Melospiza; species Melospiza georgiana. The sequence goes on from NC_080430.1 coordinate 77,909,456, forward strand.
TCTACCAGAGTTTTTTTCTTGATGTTCAGCTACACCCTCAGAGAGAAGTTTTTGAAAAGCAAAGAAGAAAACATAAGGATTCTTGACTGTAGAGGTTAGGTTTGTTTTTATACTCTCAAAATGCTAGGAAGATGCATATGCTTTTAAAAATCATTACCTGTCAGGAGAAAAAAAATGCTCTTTTCATCTCTTTGTGTGAGCTACCTTTTTTTGTTTTGAGGTGTAGAATGATGCGACTAATGGAGAGCAAGGCAAGGTCTGGCATGGGTATTAAAGGCCATTTTTGTCATGGGTTAGCAGATGATAAGAATTATGACTGCACAGGGATAATTGTAAAACCTTGGTTTCTTTCTTACTCCTTTCCCCAAACTAATCACAGAATCTTATATTTTGTAATCTGCTTATGAGAAACAGTGCAAAAGCTGAAGCCAGTAAAGCAAAAAGCTTTAGCTTATCAATTTGACAATTTTCACTGTAGATGTACATGAAAAATTGAACTAGAACTCCCATGAAATATCTGTAATAATTGAACATAGTATCAAGAGACTATATGCTAGGTTGGTTTTTTGGTGAGTACCAGATAGGTAAATTGATTAATTATGGGTGTTTGTTGGCTTGTTTTTTGTTTTTTTTTTTTTTTTTTTTTTTTTACTTATGTTTACATCATTATTTCTATTTATATAATTTTTATAAACTTTTTGTTTTTCACATCCTCCTTATTTCCATAGGAGAAGAGCTGAGAGCATTTTTAAAGTGTGCCAAAGAAAGCAATAACAAAAAATGCAATTTCTTGTAGATGATTTCTTTCTTGTTGTTTTGTCATAGTTTTTCTAGAAGAAATAAAATTATTCTGCCTGAATATAATGGAGTTGATAAGTATATAGCATTTAATACAGCAATTGGGGGTTCAGGACAAGCAGTTAGAAAGCTTGAATAATGGAGCATCATTTCAGAATTAGATTGGGTAACTGGAAGTCAGAGTTGCTACACTTGTCTTTCTTGGAGATCCTGGATAAAATGCTTAAACTTGCTTAATTCTTAACAAACTAATTATTTATCAAAATGATACTTTGCTTTTTTGCTGACTATTGAGAGATGCATGTAATAATTTGAGATCGTAAGATGGAAGACTTCCCTCTTCCCTTTGCCCTTGCCTCCCCACAAGTTTATTCTCTCTCTCAAAAACTAGTGTTATTGTAGTGATTATTCTTGGATTTTTACATGCCTCAAAGAAATCTGATTTTAATGAAAACTTGATCCTTTTCTTAATCTTATTTTTTATAAATTCAGCCTGTGTTCCACCAAAAGTGCCTTGGCTCTAAAGGCTGGTTATTGGCAGCAGTGCTATTCATCATGTATATTTCAAACAGTCCATAACTAAGGTTATACTGGCTGCACTTGCACATGCTGATGGATGGCTGAACTGACCAGGTGTGGATTAGACATAATTTTGGAGGCTAAAAAAGGTAACAAACAGCTTTCAGTTAACAAATAAGTTATTAAAAGCATGATACCTGGCCTGAAAGCAGATCTTGCTATTGGAAGACAGAGGGGAAAACACAAGTGTTTTCCAGCGTGGTTCTTGTGCCTAAATTAAAGTGCTTGATGCACTCTTTGATCCCTTCTGTTAATTCACTTGGGTGTAAGAGCCTTGTCTGTAGTACATTCAACAATGTGGAAATCTACCAAAGTCAGCAAGATGAATATTACCTATTCCATTCCTAACACTGGACTCAGATGAATGAAGATAGATACAGACTTTACAGCTTCTGAGAAGGAAATAATTATTGTCTTGTCCAGAATCTGGACAGGATGCTGTCTTACTTTCTTACTTCGACTGTCTTTTTTTGCTTGGTGGTAACTGGTTAAATAGAATGAAAATACTTTGTAGCGATGGCTTATGTTCTTGATTTATTTTTTTTTTCCACAACTGGGAATTGTGAAAAGTTGTAGCTCTTGTAGGAATAAATGCAACTTGAGAAATAAGAGCAGCTCTGAAAAAGTCTATCTGCAAGATGTAACCTATTACAGATCCAGTTGCATCGCAAAAGTAAAATTCTTGATGGATCTATTCAAAACAGGTAAAGAAACATCTACTCTACCTGGGACATTGGAGAGGGCAAAGGTTCTAAACACTTTAAAATTTGATAAAATTTTGCGTTCTTTATTTAACAGTTTGGAATTTACTTGAGATTTACTTGGAATTTTTCACAAGTGAAAACAAGAAAGAACCTCACCTGATATTAGCTGGCATGATTTCACTGAAGGCAGACAACACAGTGCTTGAAGCAGCTGAGGAACTGACTACTGCATTCAGAATGGAGGCTGGTGTTTATTCTGCCACTTCATATAATTATTTATTTATTTAAATCTATGCAGCTCTATTACACTGCTTATTGGAACTAAAATGTGTAATTAATTTATTATCTAAAGTACTTTTTGGTCAAAGGGGGAAGGGGCTGCAATTTTCTGTGCAGATGGCAGAAGTACTGCTCTGTACAGTGGAATGGAGTGGAGTGTATCTATTAATCTCATCTAAAGAAGCAGACAGTGAAGAGCTTCAGTTCTGTGGCAGCCTAACCATTAACAGCATCCCAAACTTGATTTTATTTCTCTACTTTTTTGGACTGAAAACACTGGGGCTAAGATTTATGATGTCATTGTCGTCTCTGCCTTTCCTCTGTCTCATCTGTATTCTTTACAGAGTCTATAAACACGGGCTGTCAGCAAGCTAAACCTGTCAGATTTCCACTTCCCCCCTCCTCCGCCTGCTACTATGCTGCCCGCGGAGCAGCCCCGCACATCGCACCCTCACTGTGATTCTCATGATCACATCTCATTCATCACCGTGGCTCCAAAATCAGCTCAACACACTAGAAAAAAAGGTCAGGGATATGAAAGGAAAAGAGAAATAAACAAGTACCCAGCGGAAGCCGTTGAGCTACAGGAGACGTGGGAGGTAAGATCGGAGCCAAATTATCTGCCAGCAGCTGTACTGGGCATAAAGTACTTGCTATACAAGTTGTAAGTGTTTTAAACTGGAGGGTTATGTAGGGGTTTTCTGCAGCTCCTGGCTTATTTCACAGCACAGAAGCATAGGGAAAGGATAGAAAGCCTTAGTTAAAGGTGGGAAGGTGATAAAACTTTTTATAACTGGAGTAAAGATGACAGATTGGTTGCTGAGTGACTAGAAACCTGATAGCATGCAAGATTTGGGCTCGAGAGTTCAATAAACAGTGATGAAAGGACAGCTTCTTTTTTGACTTTCTGAGCAAAACTTTAAGGTGCTTTTGTTTTGGGATTGTGAGAATTTTGTAAGGATGAAAGAGAAATTATTTTGTATGAAGCAGTAAAATTCTTTTAAATGGGGTCTGTTTCTTCCTCTGGGATATGTTGTTCATCTAGTAAGGTAAAGTTTATTTTAAAATTATTCTGGCTTAGTGATACCTCTTCTCCATTCTCCTCACTACGACTTTGATCATTTATACTTAGCAGATTTTATTTTCTTGATCAGGATTTTTTTTTTTTGCCTTTATGCAATTATGTTTTTTTAATTTATCAATATTTTTCATCATAAACAGAAGTTGTTAATTCTTATTTGCATTTTGCAAATCTATATTTAAAATGCTAGTGTGATATCATGCCAGTAATTTCTTTCAAGTAAAAAATAGGAAAAAAAAGAGAAACTGCAGAACCTAACATAAATAACTTGTAAACTCTTTGGAAGAGGTTTTTTTCTCAGAAGTAGTATTAAACGTATCAGGATCTTAGTTTACTCTTTTATTTATGTATTCAATGTGATAGCCCCTGATAACATATTGCACAGGAAGTGCAAGTGATATTGGTCAAATAGTCAAGAATATAAATATCTATTTTGAGTAATAATGTCTCCTAACCTTTTTTGACATACTTCTGTCTGGCTCAAGTTGCAAGCTTGTTTTTATGTTTTATGTGTTATTCAAGATGAAAGAAAATTGATTATTTGATAATTCTCTTTGGAAAAAAAAAAAGGCAGAAGGCTCCTAGTGAAGTTATGAGGCAAATGATAAAACCATAAACATACAATGATTAAACAGAGAAAAGGAAATTTTATAGCAGATGGCTCCCATGATGTCATTAAATGCAATGCTTTGGATGCAACCTTCAAATCTGTTAGCCATGTGCCTCTGGCTCCTGCAAGGTGAGAAGGAATACTGCACTATTTATTTGCTCCATTTCTCATTCTTTTTGAAGCATATGCTATCTTGCCAAAGCTGAAGACAAAGTGCTGGAGTTTGTGGCTCGAAACACAATAGCACATCATAGAGAGTCGCTCATGGCAAGAATCTAGCAGCATTTGGGAAGAAACTTCCTTTAATTCAGAAATGGAACTTTTGCATTAAAATAGAATAGAGGACTTTAATATCGCTTACTTCTGTGCCAGAATTTGTGTTTTCTTCAGTAAATGTTACTGTTCTCAGTGTCCATTAGGAGGCTCTTTTCTCTGTGTTCATCATACTCCATGGAATGATGGAAATTCATCAGTTTTGAACAGAATGAACATCCTAGCTTTAGGGGATAGAGGAAGTTAAGATCTCCAAATCAGATAACTGCACTAACACATTGTATGCATTATTATGTATACATTATTATGTAGCAACTGAAAAAGACAAAAAGCTGAGCACATGGAGTATGGATATTCAGAAAAAAGTTAGAAGCTGAGCTAAGAATGGATAAATTCTAGATGAATGTGAACTGTGAGGAGTAAAATAAATTGTGGAGAATAAGAACCAGGAATTAAAGCATATTAGAAGAGACAAGCACATTTGTATTCCTACAATTTACTGTATACAAATGCAGCATTGTGACACTGCAGCATCTGTACTGACATGATTCATACTCCAAAATAAGAAAAAAAAAATCTGAACCTGCTAGAAATTTCAGACTTTTGAAAGAGGAGGTGTGAAAAACACCTAGCAATACACCTGTGAAAGAGGCTATAACTGAAGAACAATTAAGAAATAAATGGGAGTGGCTCTTTGTGGACTACATTGAACTGCAACAGTAACAGTGCTGGCATTGTGAAAATTATGATCCTACTAAAGGAAAATGAAATAGAGGATAAGATCAGGATAATAAAGTAAATTGCAGTAAGAAAATAGGATTATTTCAGAAAATAAAGGTATGAGAAATAGAGATCTTCTCTTGGAGTGTAACTTGTAAAAAAATTATAAAGAGTTTTTTATCTACCACATCACTGCAAATAAAATATAGATTGAGTGGAGGATGAAAGGAAGAGGAAGAACAGTCCAGAATCCAGTACTTCCCTCTTTACTCTTTAACTAGCTAGAAGTTGGCTTCTTCCCAGTATATCTTCTGGCATAAAATGAGATTGGTTTACACCTCATTTTCATCTGGTATTGAACAAAATAAGTGAAACAAAGATTACTTTGCACTGGGATATCAAATATTCTTTTATGTTTCTCTGCTAAAGTAAACTTGCAAATATTGAGCCTAGCAAACTGAGTCTGACAAGTACTTACAATTTGAAGTGATGTCTTAGAAAAATAAATGGGGTATCTCTCTTTTCCTTCTTCAATATATAGTGAAGTTTGCATTACATCATGTACTGCTGTCCAGATAGAAGCTACATTAAGCTGTGAAAAATTGTCTTAAACTGGTATATGAAATGCAGTAATTTTGAAATAATAAGACTGAGGACAGAAAGGCAATTTGGAAAGTGAGTGCTTTCAAGTGACTAATTCATTTCACCCAGCAAAAATTTGTGTTTGCATTCACCAACTAGTAAATATCAGGAATGTTATATGACAGAACTTGCCTACTCCTAGTTGCTTGCATTCAACAAAAATGGACTTGATTTGCCAGAGTGTAAATCAGATTCCTATAATGCAGATATATAGGGGTTGGGTTTTCTACTCCTATATTTCTTAAGGAGGATTGGTTTTGTTGCACAGACTTCATTATCCAAGCTTGCAGATCAGCTGGCTGCAATCGATAGTGTGCAGTCCAAGACAGATTTGCAAAATAAACAGAATTATACTTTCATTAAAGACTTCATTGTGACTGATAGAGTTCAGGTCTGTATATTGTGTATGACAGCTAAAATGCTTTCACTGCAGTCAAGCCAATGTTTGCAACATAAAAGGGTGTACCACTCTAAGGTTTGATGTGACCATTGACCCCTTTTTAATTTTGTGGCAATGTTTACTTCCCATTTGAAAAGGTCTTAAACATCACTTACTATATGGAATTAGGAAGAAAAACATTGAAACACATTCAGATTTCTCTTCAGAAAGTAGCTAGTCCTCTTATTTCTCAGATAGGAGACTCTTTCTGGCAGTTGTAACAACTTTGTTCTACTATTCAGAACCCTATGGGTTTTAATAAGACTGCTTGAAAATTTTAAGAGGGCATATCTGCATGCTTAAGGGGTTCTTAGTCTTGATCAGTAGTGCATAGGAAATCAAAGAGGGCTGTATTTTTACCACAATTTGTTCATTGGATGTTATCTATAATTCTATTTATTTAATAAGAATAGTCAAAACACTGAGTATATTTGAACATTGAATTTAGTTAGGACTTCTATTTTTCCCTTCAAAATTTCCATGATTCAAAAAGATTCTCAGTTCTCCTGTGTCTCTGTAATGAAAATTGCTGTCCAATATCATCAGGGAATGCATCCTCTGACTGTGCTGCTTCACTTTTTTTCCTGGGCTCCTGCATTGAGGGCAAACCAAACATTTAAACATGATTAACCTGTTTCAAACTTCGTGCATGGATGTCAATCAAGTTATTGTTTAGCAAAGAGTGTGTTCTTTTTATAGTTATGTTATTTTCTTAATGTTAATGTTTGTAATGGTTTGAAGTCATTCAAGAGTTACCAGGATACAGTATTGAATATAGTTTGTTTCCACTTTATTTCATCTAAGGATGTATAACAGTGCTGACCATTTCATTTTTTTCAGGATGTAGTCTGTAAATTTTTTTTTGCTCAAATACTATATCTAAAACAAACAAACTTTCTAAATAACCCAGGAAATAATTTGGATTGAAATAGAAAAGAGAATAAGTAAAGCAATTTTTTGAAAGGAGTCAGATAATTTATGGTTTGTCTTACAAGAATTATGTAAAACAGTTGGAATTCAGACTGCTCTCTACGTTGTGTTTTCTTCAATCCTGATACTGTATTTAGTATGTTCTTGGCATTCTGCTGTCCATTACAATAATGGAATATAATAAGATCTCTTTTTAAGTGCCCCAGGTGTAAAAGAAACTCGGGGTTTCTCAGGCAGCCACTGGAATTTAGTCAGCACTGAGATTATCTGCACCCTCGTGTGTAAGGGCTGTGTTTAAGTCCAGCCAGCAGCCAAGCCCTGCACATCCACTGGCTCACTCTCCTCAGTCCGGCTGGGGAGGAGAATGAGAAGGGTGGGAGTGAGAAAACTCTTGGACTGGGGTAAAGACAGTTTAACAGGGATAGCAAAAGTTGTGTACACAAGCATAACAAAGCTAGGAACTCATTTATCACTTCCTGATTTGTTCTCCACTTCCCATGTGCAGACAGGCGTTCATCCATCTCCAGGAGAGCAGGACTCCATCATATGTAATAGGGACTTGAAAGACAAATGGCATCACTCTGAAAATCCTCTGCTTCCTTCTTCTTCTCCAAACATGAAATCCTGAGCATGATGCCATGGGTGGAATGTCCCTTTGGTCAGCTGTCCTGACTCTGTCTCCTTCCAGTTCCTTGCTCACCCCCAGCCTCCTCACTGTTGGGGCAGAGTCTGAAGCAGAACAGACCTTGATGCTGAGCAAGCACAGCTCAGCAGGAAATAAACATCCCCATGTTATCAGTGCCATTTTCAGCACAAATCCAAGACATAATCCCATACTAGCTACTATGAAGATAATTGATTCTACCCCAGCTGAAATAATCAAAGTAACTTACCTTCTTACAAGGTCCAACTTAGTTACAACTCTCCAACCATGGGAAACCTTTTATCTTGTGCTATGGAGAAAACATAAAGATTAGGTGAATTTATTAGTCATTCAAAGGGAAAATCTCACCTGCTGTATGTCTTGGCTTGAAGCTTTTTGCAGTAAATATCCTGAGAAGCAGCATGACCACAATTTTTGGAGGCAATTTGTATACTTCCCCTTCCCTTTCATAAGGACTCTGAATCTTACGTGATGACAGTTGTATGCTCAGGAAAGGAGAATGTGTTCTTGTTAGTTTTCTCTACTCAAATATAGCTGAATGTGAATATTAACTCTTCTTGTGCATTTCAAAGGCAAGATGAAGAGAGAGATCTGATTTGATTCAACACTCTGCTAGCTGTGATTTGGATAAGAAAGTTTGTCTTTTATTTAAAAAATCACAAAAAACCCTGTCAGATCCAAATTAATTTATGGGTTTTGTTTTAATGATATATCGTGTTGAATGATTGATTGTTATTATGTTGATATGGAACCAACCTTACTACTACAATTTCCAGTGCATGTCTAGCCACAAAACAACTTGAATTTGTAAAACACAAAGCATTTACAAATCGCTTTTGTACTTAGTAACTTCTTTGTCATGTAACTGCTTTTTCCAATATTTCCTCAAAGTTCATTCATTATTATTTAGAACATAAGGGCTGTAAAATGCAACAATTTGGATATATCAGCTTATTTTAAATACCTTTTGTTCAATCTTCTGGTTTAAGAACCATCCCTAAGCATTATTTTAATTTTACTGAGCGAAGTGTTTTTTTACTTGCTGCAACCACATATTAGTATGTAAAAAAACAAGTAATAGTGCTAAAACCAGTAAAGACTCCCTAGTAGTATCTTGTAGTATTGCTCCTCCAGAACCATTCTGAAACAATAGATTAAAATAAAGTTCACCATTGTCCAAAATCCATTTCTTTGTTTGTATCCTCAGTGTTTCATTGGTGATAATTTGTTTCTGAAAAAAGTTTTTGCTGATTTTTCTTTTTTTAGTCTGGGTATCCTAAGTAAAGGCCACAAAAAAAATTGTACTCAAATATTGCAATATCAGTAGAAGCATTTCCTGATTTCATTTTAATTTTATTTCTACATAGAGGAGTTTGGGAATTAGCAGGGAAAATTCCCTTCCAAGAAATTTCTCCAATGTCATTTTTTTGATGATCAGCTGTTAATGACATAAAAGTCTAAAACAAGAAACATTAAAGTTAAACCTTAAAATTTTAGATTCTGTAACATGTTATAACTACCTAGAAGATAGTGCTAAGAGAAGCTGACAAAAGTAATAAATTTTCTCAGCTGGTGGTTTTTAGCATGTTTTGAAGAAGTTCAAGATAGGGGATATAATTCAATGCATTCCTTTGGAAAATTTAGATAATAATAATAAATTGTACTTTTGTTAGGGGGAAAAAAATGACACCACATTTATTTTAAACTGTTTCTATGGACGGAATAGCTGTTAAGAGTGCTTTAGACTAGAGGGACTGACATGAGAGATACCCCATTTATTTTTCTAAGACATCACTTCAAATTGTAAGTACTTGTCAGACTCAGTTTGCTAGGCTCAATATTTGTAGGATCTTATGAATAATGAATACATGTCTGGAAGAAATTCAGCTGGATTTTGGAGTTTAGACCAAGCTTCCATATATGGAAAAATCACTATTTTGCAATATGAAAAGAGAGTGTTTGACATATAAAGACAATATCAGGAGCAAATTTTTATAATTCCATTGGAACAAAAAGTCAAAAAAAAATTTAAATATTTTATTAAAATGATTTAAAATAATAACAAATTGAGTAAACTTGCTGCCTGTTTGCATTTTTAAATGCAATATATTCATGCATTTGGATTTTAGAAATGTATGTTTTTATTCCCTAAATTGACTTTCATTTTAATTGGATTACAGAATAGTATTATTTTAAATATACACTTTTTTTTCCATGTCCTTTCCCAAATATTTTCCAAAGTTTTCACGTCCTATAAAACCATACAAATAAATGTTTCTTTGCTGAGTAGTGTAATCTTATTTAAGGATTTCCTTAATTTGTGAGTTTTTTCTGGTTAACATCCTTTAACAGTCTTTATACTTGAGTCTGAATTTTCCCCTCATTAGACCAAGACAAATACAAATGAAAGCATTAGACATAGCCATTTTTACTATCAATGTTCAAATTAAAATCCTGTTAGGCTCAACCATTCTCTTGTTTCTTACTCCTGCTTCCAAACAGACGAATTTTGGGTTTCTCATCCTTTATTTATTTGTTCTTTTTCCCTTTTTCATCCTATACTAATCTTACAATAAATAACCCCAGCACTAAACCCAGGGTACACCAGTTTTATCTTTATTGGTGTTACAATCAGAAGCCTGGGTTTTATTTTAGATTTTTTTTTTCAGGAAAATGACCTACGTTATGTGTATTCATAAAAAATTAGTGAGTTACTCTGTTTAAGTCAGAAGAAAACACTTTTATATTTCTCAGCTGTTTTAATAATTGCTTTACCAGAGACAAGACTTAATCTTGGATTAAAAAAACATATGAGTTCAACTCTCCAATCTGTGAGAAAAATGAAGTTATTCTATATTCTGTGGGGAAAAGGGGAATTTTATTTCTTGCTTCATAAGGATACAGAGATATTAATAAAATATTAATTCCCTCCGGACTACAGGGCATGTAAATACTATCAGAAAATGAGGAATGGGCAGATAAATATCTATTGGTAGACCTAAATAATGTGCCTCTCATTCTCAAAAGCTCTTAGATAGTGAAATGCCCCATACTCACTGGAGTATGTCAAATAAAAACATACACATTTTTATCCAAGAAGGGTGTCTTGAACTTTGGTCTTGTGCTTTATAGTAATATAATGGAGAAATACTATAATCATCCTAATTTAAAAAAAAAAAAAAAGGCACATGAGATGCAGCAAATGTTGATGTGAAGAGGAGAATATTGCAAAGGCCTTGTGAAAGGAAGTAGAAAGATTAACCAGAAAATGCTCTCATGTTTTTACTGTCCAGCTGCGCTTACACCCCATGGATAGCAACTCAAGTTTCTGCACTGATTGGTTTATTTCTGCCCCTAGCTGCAAACCAGAAAATTATCCTCTTCAGGAGACTTCAGTGCCTTAATATAAATGAGCATGTGGGACTTGTACCTTGATGTCATACACTGGAAGGCTTGGGGTCCTCTGCTGCTGCCTCACCCCTCAGTTCCCCAGTTATGTCACAAAGAAGATGAAATTATGTATGAGCAGCAGAGTGGTGCTAAGAGGCGTTCTGTGTGTGGAGCTGGATAGGAACTGCTGAGGGAAACTGTTCAATGGGCACTTCTCAAATTTTCACAAGACTAACAAGAGAATTCGAGGTGAAGGGGTTGCTGATGTAAATATTTTTCAATATATGTTTTATTTCTTTCAATGAGCTCAAAACAATAAACAGGAGAAAAACCTAGGATTTTAGTATTTAGAGTATTTTTGGTCTATAACCAGTTTGTTAGCTTTGTAAGTGTATAAAAATTTTTAAAAATATCTGACTTCGTTAAATGCAAATCAAAATTCTTCAAGTTTTACATCATGAAAATGGCAGAGTTTTATTAAAGGTAGTTTTTAATATTTAATATCACTTGTCCTGCCATGAGAAAGCAGAGTGTAAGGAACTTAATCTTACAGAAATTGTTTTATTTGGGAGTCTTATGGTAAAGAAGTATTTGATCACAGTCTAAATCTAATCAAATTGTTCTTGATAAAGTTGAATATATTTATTTCCATGGAATTATATGCACGAGGCATTGTGAATCCTGGCTTTGATCCAATAGGTCACTGCTTTGGTAAGTGAGTAGCTTTTCAGCTTATCTCCAAATTTACTAAACGTTTTGCTTAATCAGGCGCACATACCTCTGCTTATAAATTATTAAATTAGAATTGATAGTGAAAGAAATCAATTCTTTATAGTGCAGATAATCTGTTCACAAACTCTGCATGATTATCCTAACTTTACCGCCATAACCATACCAAGTGAGTAATTTCTAAATACATCAACCTATTGTATCAGCATTTTCTAGTAATTGTAAGAAATAATGATTCATATTTCAGAATCACCACACTTTTTAACTCTGGAAAGTACATGGAGCCCTATTCTGACCTAGGGGATAAGTAATGATACACATGCTATTATAAAATGTGTACAATCCTTTTCTCCTAGCGTCTCTGTGTCCCTTCCCTGCATCTCTCCTTGACGATCATGCGCAGCTTACAAAGGATAGAGACCTGTCAGAAACTTGAGATCTCTGAAATTTTTAAATTTAATGCTTCTCCATATATTTACAGTTTTCTACATATATCTGTAGTGTAGTACACATACCATTAATCCAATAATTCATCGTGCTATGGCCGATCCATTCTAAATGCTCTCTGCATTGTCACAAACATTTCCTGCTGCACAGAACTGATGACTTACACTGTCTGACAACTTGCACTACAATTTCTGGAGGTACTAGAGTGGAATATATACAACGTTGGTCATGTTAATGTTCTTGAAATGATTGATAAGTTTTTAATTATAAATCAAATTTTAATTTAGTTACTCTGTTCAGCCAAGTACATCTTATGAAATTTAATGTATGTAATATTAATACATTATATAATTGAGTTTCCAGAGCTGGTAGATTTGGTTGCTTGAGAATGCAGAGTAGATATTTTCATAATTACTAGTTTTATGATTGGGAACTTAGTCATTAAAAGGAATGCAGGAAACTACCCTTTTAATGGTATTTCTTGTACTGGACTGGTGACATGATGAAAAGTTACTGTTTGAGGTCTTGATAGTCAATTTTTTTCAATCTGTGCCCCAGTCGTGATAGCACTGAAATATTACATTTTTCTGGAAGTATTGTGGTTCTCTCTCTTCTCTTAGGCACTGTGACTCATACTTAACCATACATATGGAAGGGTATGAGCAAAGACAATTAATAACAGCCAGTCAAGGACACCTCAATATTATTTTAATTTCCCTACTAAATATAGATAATGGATCATATTTTCTCAAATACACTTCTCAGGTTGAAAATACTTTGTGTTCATTCAGTTAGATTTCTATATTCAGTCCTCCCTGGGTTTAACAACATGCATGTGTTTTCATGGTTGGTAGATAGCATTTATCTCTGGCTTTCTGTGGAAGAATAGAAATTTTCAAGACTGCCATATATTGTGTTTATATTAAACTTTCTATTCTTCTCTTAAATTTCAAAAATTCCCAGAAAGCTCATGAGTTTGCAAGAGTTCATGTCTTCAGTAGTTTAGCCTGTGGTATATTTTAATTTTTAATGACGTTTGTACCCTGTTGGTCAAAGTAGCTGTAGGCAAGCCATTTCAATAAATACAATGTGTTGAATAGTATATGATAAATGAAAAATGAAGTTCTTTTGAAACAATTCCTATATGTTACAAAATATTGCAAAACACATGTGATTTGCATAAGTTGAATATGCTGCCTGGAGGTTTCAGTGCTTAATTAGAAATTATGATTAAAAGAAACTGAGTAGACAAATAGCGTCATGACTTTCCTTTGTGTTTATTCTTTGACTGTGAATTAAGGATCTCATGTTTTAAAAGACTTCTAACTGTAAAAATGTAGAGCAAAACTTTGTTGACCATAAATAAACATTTGGCATACTGTACTTTAGCACAAGTAATAAATTCAGAGTTCAAGGTAGGATAACAGTTCATCACCTTGGTAGTTAAATGGTGCTACCTCAGTAGCAGGGCAGGCAACAGAAGGAAATTTATACTTCAATTTTGAATAGTAAGGGAACTCTGCAGGATTAGATATGTTTTGTTTGAATAAAAATTTCTTCTGATCGTTTATCTACTAGGGGCAGTTTACTTTTTTTCGCAGGTTTCTCTTATTGATGCCTGACAGTATAGGGGCACTAATGGAGATGTGATATTTGGATTTTTAAAGAGATTACATCAATGCATGTTTTTCCACAGTGTTTTAAGTAACTCTGAGAATAATTACTTTGGTTCTATATACCTGTGGCTTTTAAAAGCTAATTTATGCATTTTAGGTGAATATTAATGAATAGCTCTTAATTTCATAGATGAATTCTTAGTTATTTCTTGTTTGACTACTGAAAATATAACAACTCTATTTTTGTTTCCTGCTTCTATTAGTTTGTAATCATTCAAGGTAATGATTAAAGGCTCAGACTCTCAGTCACCACTTCCGGTATTACTAGAAAAATTTCCACATACATATTATTCATAGGAAGCTGTATAGTTGGATAAAATATAGAAATGCATTTGGGCTGGAGAAAAATCGTGCTTCTTAATTTGCTTATAGGGATGCTGGTTCTCCAAGAACAGGAGATTAATAGTATGTCTTGCAACAGTGACATTAAAATTAATTTTATATCAAATTAAATTAGCACCATAGAGTCCTAATAATCCTAAATACTTCCTTGGACACTATTATTGGACAAAATGTACAACCCATAAGAGTTAATGTACCATTGATGATAAAGATGTAGCAGAAACTGTAAAAATTCTTCATCTATCCTTTCTCCTACTCTCATCTTCTACTCTTTTTTCCCTTATGTTTATACTAGTATTTGTAAAAACAGATGTTATCAACATGACACTGTAAAGTTGATAAAAATCCTGTTGGAGTAAAGGTTCAGAGAGTCAAATCTCAATTTCTAAATTGTTAAATACCTTTAGTATTCTTATGTTGGGATTCCTATTAGATACAAAGTTTTAGGGGAAATGATGGAAAATTAAAATTCATATCCTAATAATTTTTGAATGGAACTTTAAGGAGAAAATATACAGCTCTGCTTTTATAAGTAAACAAACATACAAGCTCATTTCTGGTTCTTAACTGTTCCTACCTCTCCTTTTTTTTATATATATATTTTTTTTTTCCTTAGTGATGCTCAATGCTGAAGTCTGACAGACATTTTGGGAAAGTGTGCAATAGAAAATGTGTAGCATAAGATATTGTGGCAAAGTAATTTTTTTAAAGCTGCTTCCAGACAGGGATAAATCTTTCTTCTTTCCAGGAGATTCCTTTTAGTGTATATTTTCAATATTGTTTGGATATTTTTGTTATTTTACTGTAAAATAAAGAAAGCAAGAGAGAATGTTTTCTATCAGGTGGGAAAATTCCACCTGGTAGGAGGCTTGTGTGTGCATGCATTTGTTTTTGGGGCCTGTGTAACAAATCTTTCCTTCTTAAAAACAAAATCACCTGGTTTTATTAATTTTTTTTTCCATTAGCAATTACCTATAGATTTCACATGCAAAATAGAAGAAAAAAAAAAGGCCATAAACCAGTAGTACTCTTTCTTTCCACAAAGCAACTCCCACTGTGTCTCAGACATATATTTTGAAAAATCCTCCTCTTTATGAGGTTCTCATTGCAGTGCCTATCTCAGCCCTGACTGAGTCTCACGGGGCAGGGCTGTGCACAGGATTCCAGAGTGCCATTTTTAGTGCCAGTTTGAAGGCAAGAGACTCTGGGCCATTCTTTGAAGTATCATTCAGTGACTGATGGGACTGGAGTAATTATTGAATTTATCATTCCCCAAACACTGAATACATTTGGAACCTCTAGTGCTGGTTTTATTAGAACAGAGACTAGAGGCATCAACTTTTAAAAGTACAGAGCTCAGATAATGACATAAAGCTAAGACAGGGTGTGGAAAGAAATTTCTCCTGCTTTTTTTGTCTTTTCAGAGTTCTCTTGTCTTCCAGTCTTGGTATCAGGCCAAGTTTTGAGGATAGATTTGCACAAATGAACATTGTTGATCCCTTGAAAGTGGCTAACTCCCATTTTGAATGTGTGTATGTTTGAAAATACCCTTTGATGATACCCTTTTCTTCACCATTGTATGCTCTCCCAAGGCAACACTTTTACTGTCCCGTGAGCCCCTTGCTTCTCTGCATACCAGAAAATATCTCTGGCACCTGGGCAATCCTTACCTTGCATGAAGGAATAGCCTCCTCTTCCTCAGAAGGTTCCTTCTTATCCAAGACAAAAAGCAACATCCATCTGCCTCCTGCCTGGATCTGGGCTTTTAAAGAAGTGGGGCATGGTGGTTCACAGTAACTATGTAAAGCAGAGTCCACTCTTGGCACCTTTTGAAATCAAAAGTCAGAGGTGCTCAGAAACAGGTTTGTGAGAAACAGGTTAGCTCAGTAGGTTTGTATTGTAACATGAATGGATAGGAGGGAAAGCTGTTATTCCATTATAATTTGGTCATTTAGTGAAGGGACATAATTTATGTTGCTACCTCTGTCTTTCTGAATGGAAAAGCTGTCTGCCTTTGTGCTTTCTAAATGGCATTTCAGGATGTTTGGACAGAAAATTACACTTGGTTGATGCTTTGCATGCTGCAGGTGTATGCAGTGCCTACACTGATGTCTTAAGTAGAGAGCAGTACCATTAAGAAGAGAGCTTGTAGAAGTTAGGTAACATTTCTGCTGCTGTTTAAGTTGTTTTCACTGGCCTCTGGGAGGCAAGTCTCACCAAGGTTTTCTAGGGAAGACTTTCTAGAGCCTAAAAAATTCCATGATTAGAAAGCAGCATTCACATAGCCTGTGCTGTTCCCTTCTTCAGACTCCTCCTTTTGATCTTCTGGGCCCCTGTCATGATGTAGCCTTGGGCATTGATTCCAAATGCAAAATGCTTGGTCTGACATTCCTGACATGTTCCAGAATGATTGCTAATTATATTGGATGTGGGCTGCCACTACTGTGCTGGTACTATGTTCCAGTTTCTGTCTCTCGTGCTCTTATTTGCTCCCTGTCTTTGCCTGAAATGAAAGGACTCATTTAGTTGAATGTATTTACCTGAAGAATTATGGTTTGGTCCCTTGGCTGGAAGGCTGGTTGGAGGCATTTGGCACAGAATCAGTTTCAGTGGATTGTGGCTGCCTGCTCTCATTGTGGGAGGTTGCCAGTTGTAGTTTATAGTCTGCGTGGAGCAGCTAATCTCTCTCTGGTGTAAAGGACAGAGCTGGGTCGCTGTACACTATACATTACATCTCCTGCCAGCTGGAATGATCGCTGAGCACACTGGAAGATTTTTTTTCCTAAAGTAAGGACTTCTCTGTAGTTTCTATATGTAGCTTTTTTCTTCTCTTGATTATCTCTTAGCAACAGGCTTGAAAAGTGTTAAGAAGATTAAATGAATAAATGAAAAAGGAGACTGGTGGGAATTCTTTTTAACTCGCTCCAGAATAGGACAGAACAAATGGAAACAGATGTAGCATTGATCTACATCTGACCATCATTGCATCCCACAACTAACCAATAAAGGATGGAACAATTGCAGATGTGCTCCATTGACATTTATCACAACTGTGTGGATGTAGAATTGTTTCGAAAGACATTGTGGGGAGGGAGGGGAAGAAAGAAAAGCCCCTCTGAGTCTTCTCCTTAGTTGATTATATATGAATTCAAAACAAAAATCAGAGCTGTGCCAAGTAAAATTTACATGAGGACAAGGTACACTATAGATTTAATATTTTTTTTTTCAATTTGAAATTGAAAAGGAAGCACTTAATGCAATGCTTTCAGGGTAGATTGAAATTAATCCATAATGTAAAAATAAGAAGAGCTAATGATATAGTGAAATTTAGCTCTTTTTCATGTTTCATTTTCCCATGGAATTTTTTATATAGATGAAAAGCAGTGAATTGCTAGTTTAGGTTCATGAACACTTGCAATAAAGTATAAGAATGGCTATACTGAGTCACATATCCTCATAATCTAATATTCTGTCTCAAATATCAAATATTATGATCAAATGTGAAGGCCACAGAGTGGTTGTGTACCTCTGGCACAGCGCAAATACTTTGTCCATTTCTGGGCACTCACTACAAGGACACTGAGGAGCTGAATCACATCCAGAGAAGATGTAGCAGGCTATTTGTCTCAGTGCAGGGAAGGCTGAGACTCTCAATACAAGAGTTCAGCAAGCTTTGTTTATTGCAAAGAGCATCAAACTATTATGCACAACAAGTAATAAGCTCATGAATATTCTGCAAGCCAAGCGACCTATTGGTTATGCTATATTACAGCATCCTGAGTGGGTCGCTGGAGGTGAGAGAGAGACGAGAATCTTGTTTCTTGATCAGAAGGCTGGATTTATTGATATATGATATATAATACATTATGACTATACTAAATAGAATAAAGAGAGAAGTTGCAGAGGCTTCCTAAGCTAAGAATAGAAAGAAAGAATCTATAACAAAGTTGTGTCCAGGGACTTTGTCCCCAGCTTGTTCCTGTGATTGGCCCTTAATTATAAACATGGGAACATGAACCAATCACAGGTCAAAATAGGTGCATCCTATTGCATTCCACAGCAGCTGATAACAATTGTTTACATTCTCATTCTGAGGCCCTTGCTTCCCAGAAAATGCAGAAATCTGAAAGAAAGGATTTCTTTGAAAAAATGTCTGCGACAATGCTATACTATCAATTCTTCTTCATTCTTTCAAGCTCACATTCTTTTTTCTCACATCTCTCTGTCTACTTATTATCATACCCAGCTATACCCAAAGACACAATATCTTGAAAGTGCAAGAACTCAGACTAGCTGAGTTCGATACTTTCCCAACCTTTAGTCACCTAACAAGCGAATGTCTACGTGACCTCTGTCATGTAGCCATTCCTCCACAAGAAGGGCAACAGAACTGGTGAAGGATTTGGAGCACAACTTTTATGAGGAGCAGCCGAGGGAGCTGGGAGTGTTTAGCCTGGAGAAAAGGAGGCTCAGGGGGAACCTCATCACACTACAACTGCCTGAAAGGAGGCTGTAGCCAGGTGAGGGTCAGTCTCTTTTTCCCATTAAGAAGCAATAGGACAAGAGGAAATTGCCTCAAATTGCCAGGGAGGTTTAGATTGGATATTAGAAAAAATAATCTCACCATAAGGGTTCTCAAGCATTGGACCACATTTGCCAGGGAAATGCTTGAGACACCTTAGTGTTGTTCAAAAGGCATGTAGATGTGACACTTAGATACATGGCGCAGTGGTGGACTTTGTATTGTTATCTTTAGAGTTAGGCTTGATGTTCTTAAAAGTCTTTTTTTAACCTCTATGATTCTATTGTATTTTTACAATATGTCCTTCCAGCCTTCCTCTATTGGCAAGTCATGGACTCTTGATATGGATGAACATCTTATCTGGATATTTAGCAACCTGCTGTGCATCAGTCTTCCATGACTTTTCCAAGTTTTCTCTTTTGAAATAAGCAATCAAATATGGTTTGGCAAGAAGCTTGACAATTCAGCCATTGGTTTTGATCCTGACTCCTCCTGGCTTATCTTACTATCCTCTATCTTGTTTTGAAACACTGTTTAACCCTGTCCACCTCTTTTTACTTTTTATTTTATTTTATAAAATTTTACCACATCTCCCAGCTTTTTTTTTTTTTTGCCAGGATGCAGAGATCAAATTCACTCAGGCATTCAGTGTAGGTAAGACACTCCATCCCTTTGTTCATCTCTAAGTTCCTGAGATGTAGAAGGAGAGAAGGGCTAGAACAGCATATGATATTGAAGAAGGAGATGTACCATGGATTTATACATTGGCACGGTTATATCAAAGCCAGGCATATTATCAAGACTACCTATATATTTCAGAGATCTCACAATAGGTTTGTGAGGGGATACAGGCCCAATTTTTCCTCTAGAGATACGTTCAGAACAGGATCCTGCTTCATCCATGTGAATTGAAAACTAGAAGGTTATGCTAAATATTCTGTTTTTGGGGAGGTCCAAAGAAGCTAGCCCTGGTTCCCAAAGAATAAAACCAAAAGCAAACAAGTGATTTTTAAGTGTGTATGTCTTTAAGCCTTTAGACTTAAAACCTGTCTATATATAAATGAAATAACATCAGTTGTGTGTAAACCATCTGTGAGTCCAATTATTGTTTCCTCATTTTGAAGATTTCATTTTCCAAACAGAAAAGAAAAAGACCGTCTGGCCCATGATAGAGAAATTATTCAATAGTAAGAATATTACAGTTAATATACAAAACAAATCTTTCATTTTGTTTAGCCATTGCCATAACTTGAATAATTTTACTGGGATATATGGTGGTGTGCTTTGTTTGAAGACCCGGGTCAATAAAAGCAAGCTAAGTTGAATTTGCAGCAGTAAAATTAGCATTAAAATACTATTTATTAATGCTTCTGCAAATACATTTTCTGACTGCAAAGAACAGGAAGACTTTGAGCCTACAGTGTATTTATTAGTTGCATGTGTAATTACAACCAAAAGTAGCGCAATTTAAAATTGTTGGAACAAATTCAATTAACTGGGAATTGCTTTGTTCGAAAGTGAGCTACTTGAACAGTTGACCGTGTATGGCTGGAGAAGACTACAATAAATCGTTCTTTCTAAGGAGGCCTTTCCAATGCAGCAAGTAAAGGGCTCAGTGTTCTTAACACGAGATGACAATCTAGTTCCTAAGTTGACAAGTAGGTAAAACAAAAGCTGAACAAAATCCTCTGCTTTCAGAAGATGATCTGAGAAAGGGTCAGTTAGAATGGAAAGCATTCTTCAAGCTTTTGAATAGACTTTTTCCATTCTACTCTTGTACATCCAGTGCTATATGTATTTGTGTTTTCTTTGCTTTCTTATTTCACTTTCAAAGCAAAATACTTCTTAAAAGTTGGTGGAAGCTACTTAGTATATTTAAGGGACCTTCTTTATTTCTGTTTATTACCTTTGATGTTAACTGACAAAAGTGCATGAACATGTTCACAGGTCCACTGTAGCATTGGTCATGTTCCTGTTCTTTCTGATGTCATATCTTGTTTTAGTTTTTAAATTATACCATACTTTGGATGAATATTGTTGTTCAGAGAATATCTTATACGAAAAAGACATCTCAGGTCAACAGGTTACCTTCCAAATGAGTAAAAGTATCTAGATGAGGAGCAATAAAAAGAACAGTTGATCAGAAGAAGCCAAAGCGATTTTCATGTAATTTTTAACATGACTGTCATGACTGCATTTTTTCAAAAGCCAAAGTCCATAACTGAGAAGTATATTGAAGTTCATGGAAATGTTTTGTTTACTTATTGACAATGAAAAAATTGCTTGATTTTAAGTTTGGATACAAGAGGATTCTAAATTCAGTAGTATACTTCAGCTGATCTCAAGGACTCAGCACAGGCTTAAAGGTTTTTCTTAGTTGCTTGCAAAAAAGAATAAAGCAAAAAGAACATAGAACAAGAATTTTTATAATAGTAATTAGACAAAGGGCCTGTCTTCACAAGTTAAATGCTAGGCTGCTAATTTATGAACCTTGCTAAGTTAGTAGCAGAGATTACTAAAACAGAACATTCAATGTATGATACATATTCAGCAAATTCATAAACAGCATATTCAACATGCTTCAATAAAGTACATCTTTAAAAATATAGTCTGTTGAAATCCCTAAAATCCTTAAAAGCAATTCACTTTCTAGCCAGAGATTAATAACACCATGATGTTATTTGTATTGTTACACTTCTTAATTAAGCAGCACACAATGAGTTTACACAGGCACTAAAAAATCCCTTCTTAAAAAGGTTTTATGAAACCATTTGTAAACATCCACAGCAAAGTAAAGCTCAGTTGGTCTATCAGCACAATATTAGCTCTATTTGCATGTCATAAAAATACAGGTACTCATTTAGTGGCACCTTATAACTTTCATAAAAGAACATGGGCAATATAATTAGAAAAGAAAGGACAACCACACTGTTGGGGATTTATCAGCACTGCAAAGTTACTGTGGCTGGTTGCTATGAGAAGCTTTAATTAACCATCAATCACACTGAACATTTAAATGATCACATGTGTATTGTGATGTACAACATGCAGAACTGCTTGAGGCATCACAAAAAAAACCTCTATAGAAACCAGTGTCAAATGTCCCATTTGTTATAATAACTGCTCTTTGACTACATTTATTATTTAAGGTAGGGATATGGAATTTATGAAGCCAACTGAGATTAAAATGTGAGGTACTTTCCAGGTTATGGAAATTCTGGAATGACTTTAAACCTTCAGTCTAAAATGATAGGTTTTATACTGGAAAACAAATTAGAAAGTCAATGAGAAATAAACCAGTAATAACTCTTTTTCTATTATCAGTATTTGTATTATTACTCAAAATAATTTTACCATTACTTCTTCTCATTTCCTAAGAGAAGGTGGAATGTTTGCAAAAAGAGCCTATCTAGGGAGGCAATAATCTGAAAGAAGGGATTGATTTATTAACCCTTACTATAATAGTTAGCTCACTGGCTTGGAATGTCTTGAAATGAAGATGATTTCATTGCTCTTTTAGTTTAGCATTCCAGATGATCTATTATTATAATTAATCTCTAACACTACTTCAATATTTTAGCTCTTAAAGGAGTTGAGATTCTAATACAGATCAAAGGTTTAATATTTGGGTATAGTATCTAACTTTAAACATCTGGGTAAGAATCCAGTTGGGTCTAGTTTAGTAGATTCCTGAAATTGATGGCCAAAGAAAGGGAAGTACTCTGAATTAATCTCTGCAATAAATACTGAAGGTTTTACACCTCTCTAACTTCATTAGGAGATTAGCCTGGTAAATTAGCCATCTAATTCAGGTGTTTGAAATGCAGTTAAATTAATAGTCCCTTAGCCTCCTATTTGGGTTGCTGTGTTACAAAGCCTGGCTGTGACAAAATTGGTTTTCCACACTTTCAGGTTTCTCAGAATGTTTCAAGGCTCTACCTAAGATACAACAATTGCACAAGAATAATGTACTCCTCATTCACAAGGAAGAAAACATGCCCAAGTTCTTAATTGCTGTTATGTGAAAAAGCCCATAAAGTGTCTTAAAATGTTTATAACACATGTCCTACCATTCTCGATGTTTCCATAGTTATTTTAGTAAGCTATTTTATAATTCTTTATTCTTCATTCTTACTGTTGCACAAATGTCTTCTAGGAGAGTAGAACCCTACTTGTTTCAGTCATCTTCTGCACTGTTTTGAAAACAGAAGATTAGGTTACTACTGATTTACTATCAAACATTTTTTAAGATAATGTTATGTCTATTGTGAGATGGCAATCTCAGGTATAATACTACTGCTAAGTGACTTGTCCATAAAATAAAATAAAATAATGGAAATATGACACCATGGCACACCATTTTTGTTATTGTTACATGTAAAAAAACCCACACATTTAGGCCTTCTAAATTCCTATGTCTGTCTGTTAAAATATAACTTTACATAGGAAAACTCTGAAATTTTCTTGCCATCCAGTATAAAAAATCTCAGAGAGAAACACCCTCTTGAGTGATGTACAGTGTTTACCTTGTCTGTAACTTGATGTTATTTTCCAGACTTGTATGTCTTGCCTTAGTTCAGAGAAACAGTTGACAATATGCAAAGCTGTATTGATTTCAGGTGTTGCTGAAGGTGAAGGATGACAAAATACAAATTTCAGCTCTATGCTCCGCACTCTATGTTCATCCTTATATTGTAACTTTAGAACTTATGAATTCCCCCAGCAACCACATTTAATATGATAAAATTTATGCTGAAATCAACAGGATTTTGCTGACAGCATCTAAGACCCTTGCTTATTTTGACATTTACCCATCATCTTTTTTATCTTTGTAGGATTTCCCTATTTACTTTTTTTTCTCTTTTATAATTTTTAGGTGTATTTTATCTTGAAAAATATGTTTACTTCTGATTCATTGAACTGATTTGTTGGTCATAGGAAAAGTTTAAAAAATAGCATTTTTACTGAGTATAGCTTTTATGCTAACACACTGTGAATTTGGTATTCAGTAGCAAAAGATTATGATATTTACAGATCTTATAGCATGTATTTTCTGAATTTGATAAGACTGGAACTCTGATATTTTGAAAGGTGGTGAAGGTGTACAGGCAGAATGGGGAATAGTTTCCAAGGAAAAACAGGAGGGTCAGTATTTAATATGGACAGAGAGGCTGATGAACTGGTAAACAGTTTAAAATATGACCCTGCATGGCCAGGTATGATGAAACAGTGTTTGTTCTGCCGAGCAGAAAGCAAGGAAATCATAATTTGGGCTTTTTTTCATCTTCTGAATTGATTTGATTCAGAAGCCAAATTGTAATTGACTGAATTTATTATTATCCAAGACAACAATAGCCTTTTGTTTTTGCTATTCTGCCAATTGCTCTTGGCTGCAGGTACAGAAGGGGTCAGAGGAGCCAGAGATGATTGCTCTGTGTTAAGGTTACTTTCCTTCAGGAAATTCTCAATAGGTATCTTAAGTCATCCATAAATTTCTTACATATGCTATATATTTCTTTCTGAACCTTTTCACATGGTTGGGGCTGTTAGAGCCCCATATGAAACAGACTGCAGCAGACATGACATTCAGACTATACACCATTATGTGCTGATTTTGGCTAGGGTAGAGTTAATTTTCTTCACTATTGCTGGCAAGGGTCTGTATTTTGGATTCGTGCTGAAAGCAAGATTGATGGTACAGCATCATTTTTTTATTGCTGAGTAGACCTTATTAAAGTCAAGGCCTTTTCTGCTTTTCTTACTGTCCTGCCAGTGAGTAAGAATTCTGAAGGGGACACAGCCAGGGCAGCTGATCCCAGCTGACCAAAGGGAGATCCTAGACTTCATGGCATCCATCATGCTTTGTATGTAAAGCTAGGGGAACAAGAAGGGAAGTGGGGAATGTTGAGGGTGATGGCAAATATCTTCACAAGTATCTGCTGTACATCAAGGAGCCTTACTTTTCCTGGAAATGGCCCGGCCAGGGAAGGGGTGAACTAATTCCTTGTTTTGCTTTGCTTGTGGGTGTGGTTCTTTCCTATGAATGTATCTTTATCTCAACCAATGAGTTCTCTGACTTTCCAATTCTCCTACCCATCTCACCAGAGGCAGGTGATCAGGGAGCTGTGTGGTGCTTTCTTGCCAACTGGAATTAAGCTACAACAAATTAAGGACCAGATGATTCATTAAAAAAATTAAAATTAACTCACACAACAACTACAAAGCTGCTTTTTCTTCATTAGGATTTTAACTAGTTTACTTGCAAAGCAAGAAACTCATTTTTTCTCCTCAGAGGGAAGACAAGGCTGCTAAGAATGACTATTTCATATCTTTCCTCCCCTATGCTGGCTCTTTGTGGTAATTTCAGAATGACCTTGCCCGACCCACAGAGCACAGAGATGTTACATGCCATACTCTGACTATAATTCTGTTTCTCCATGGATAATAGGTGTGAGTCTGCATGGCAGTTGCCTTCTCAGTGTCTGGTTATTTTTAGATTTGAGAATCTTTTAAGTTCTTTTAAAAAGTAGCAGATTTCCTGTAACTGTTCAGTCCATATGGTAAAATACATTATGCCTGATTATCAGGTGTTAAGGGTTTTGGTTTTTCTATTCAGTTCCAGTTTTATGGGCTAGAATATGCCTTTTCTACTTTACTTTTTTTTTTCCTACACAATTTTCCAGGTGAGTTGACTGGGTAAATAGAACTGCCTTAGAAGAGGTGGCCATGTTGTTGACCCTGGCCATCATTTCCCTAAAGAAATGTGCTTTTCCACTGATGTGTGCAGTTTGGAGTGTCGCTCCTTCCGGAGGATGAGTTTGGAATAGAAAGGTGAGAAAGAGGAGTGAAGCTTTTGACTGTTACTAATGAGCAGTAATGAAAGTTTACTTCTCTCATCATCTAGAAGCAGAACACTGCCTCCTGCCCAAATTGTCCACCGCAGACTCGTGTTCTTCTCCTTCTGAGAAGTGTGGTTTCAGACCTCCCTTGCCTGTGTGCAATTGTAGACTTGCACAGGAGATTATGTGGGAGAATAGGAGTGTTAGCTTCAGAACACATCCAGTACATGCTCAACACATGTGAGCAAACAGTTGGAGAGGAAGGAGACTTGTACCTTCACTTTGGTCTCCAGAAAACATGACTGGAACATTTCCATGGGCAGACTGTATCTTCTTATTCTTGCTAATTAAAGTCTACAGTTGAGCAATCAAGCTTTCTGTGCCTGGAGTGATTAATCTCCAGGACCAACAGAATAACATTTAAACCAGATCATAACACATCTATATCACCACTGTCGTCCTAATTCTTGTCTAAGTGTGATAGAACTGTCAGATTCATACTTTGTGTTAGTTTTGAATGGAAGGAAGCCAGAGGACACAGACTATGAACATCTCTGTATTTTTTCAGAGGATTACTTTCCAACTAATGCAACTTGAAATTAAATTTCTCAATTGGAAGTCTTATTAAGTAGTTGTACATAACTTGCAACTGTTTTATATAAGACAAACATTTTTAGGACAAAAAATTACTTACATAGTATTTGCTAATTAAATATTCCTATAAATAACAGCAAGAAAATTTTTACAGTATGCAGGACAGGATAAATTGAAACTTGCAATGGAATATTGATCTATAGCCAAATGAAAATCTTTTAAATGTAAAGCCTTCATTTAATTTAGGCAAAATCAAAAATAACATCAATGGGCGCGTTACAATTCTCCCAAGACCTTGTCCGGAAACATAATACAATTTTCATGCTGTCCAGTGATGGATCCAGTTAATGGAATAACCTTATAAACTTTAGTGTTCTAATTCATATTCAGGGGTAATATAAAAATCATCTGTCCTTCCCTTGGGCAGTAGAACATTAGGCTAACCTATTTCTTCAAGGCTCAATGTGCTGTGGTTGCTCTATCTGTCTGATGTATTGATTATTTTAAAATAAATGGTGTTATTTTAGGCATAGAAGATTTCTTTAGTAGATCTGCAATGTGTTAGAGACTGAAAACTGCAATGAAACTTAAAAAAACTAAGTCTATTCCAGAGATGTACCAGACCCAAAGAATAAAAAAAAATTATCCAAGGACTTCTCCCTAACAGATTTGTCACCTCCAGTGTTTCTTCATGTGGGGATGTCTAAATTAGAGTTCAAGTAGTCATACCCTTTATTTTCATTTAAGGAATGCTCTCACTTTTCCATAAAGTTTCCTTGCACTGTAATCCTTTATGAGTCAGTCTAATTTCTAAAACCCATGAAGAGTGTACATAAAATACGAATCTGAAAAACTTTTGATTTACTGATTTCAGCTTTCATGTGATTCACATTTGACACATTTATTAACATAGAAAAAAGTAAATTAAATTATCCTCTGGGTGGAGGTCTGAGGTGCACTTGGCCTAATGGGCTGCCTGAAAGGGTCAGCACTCGTGTCCTTAGCTCCAATCTTGGGCAGAGGGCGGCTGAACTCTGCAGCCTGTCAAGTAAGGTGGGGCTCAGCCGGGGGTTCTCACTAAAGGCTGTGGTAAAGCTCCAAGGAAACGAGCCCCAAAGATAATAATATTTTTATTAAATAGTCCTCCATCACTACACTGTCCTCCCAGAAATGCCAAGGCAAGTATACCCAGCTCAGGTTTAATAGAGGTAAGCAGACCTGTCATTCCTTACGCACAGACGTCAGTCTGGCTTATGTGCACTCCTACAGCTGTGATGGAGCAGGAAGAGACAGGCGTGGGAATTGGGCAGAATGAAAACCTTGAGTCAAGCCAAAACTCTTAGCTATCATACCTTATTTTGGAAGAAAAGCCATTAATTTTTAAATCAGAAATGACATTATTTTCAAGGAAGAATTTTGAAATAAGAGGGCTGAACTCAAGGAAGAAATGCAGGGAGCAATGAAATGCAGGCTATGGGGAATGGAGAGCTGCAATGTGAGACACGATACATAGTGCACTTGTATGGCAGTTAAGATAAAGCAATTTTCAGTCTTATAGTGAAGGGAAGTCCTCTGTGGAGTGTTCTATTTTATATGTTCATAAAGGAAAGTGCTGATGGCAGAAGAAAAGCTCTCTCTTTTTTCCTTCACCCAGCCTTCTCATACGACCTGGTGCATAGCTCAAACCAGAGGATTCTAAAGATCCAGAGGAAACTGTTGCTATTGAAGGGAGAGAAATGAGAGAAAATAAATGAAAGAGGAGGAGGATGATATGAGGCTTGTCAGTGAAGGGAGGGTTTTTTGCATACGAGGATTGCTCTGCAGTCACTTCTTTCCTAAGATCTGTGACATTTATGGGGAACCTCCAGCTGCTTGCAGATAAAATGTTTACTTATCCATATCTGAGTGTCAATGTATACTAATTTAGAAAAATTTCCCATCCTTTTCAATGAAGCTTTCTAAGAAACATTCAAAGAAAATATTTGCATGTGTATTGATTCGCTGGGATGATCCTTTGTTTCAGTTCACCTATAAGCCCAGCAGATTTGAAGCATGTTTCTTTTTAAACCAGTGAGTTTACAGTAGCCAGACACTCAGCAGTGCAGTAATGAGTGCTTTACTAGATATGTAATGCTCACAGCCTTTCAGGACCCTCAGGTTTTAATAGCTGCTGGTGCGTGTAGTGTATAAGATAAAGTATATGGTTATGATCTTGTGCATGTCTCAAATATGTGCCTCCTACCTTCATGCACAGTAAAACAGAGAGGAGAAAGGGAAGGTAATGACCTGGCAAGCTTTCCTTTGGGTGGCTAACAGAGAGGGCACTATCTAAAATCATAGGTTTAGAATTAGATGCCAGAACAATTTGTGCCTCCATCCTCAGATGACAGTCATCCTCATCCTGAAAATGCTTAATTTTGCATTCCCAAACCTGCAAAATATCTGTAGTTGTGCTTAAGCTTCTAAACTGAAGTTAGTAGGATCACTCATAGGCTTGAAAGGTTAGACTACTTATGAGATTTACTGGATTGAATAACCAGGGTTCATTACTTTGCAATGGGATAACCTTATAAATAACCTTATAAACCTTATAATGCAAGGACCTAATTATTCCTTGTTTTTCAGATGTGCTATATAATATCAACTTTCTGTTGATGCCAGCAAAAATAATCTATCTGACACTGGCCAATAATGTGTTAACTAGCCTGTCCCAGCTCTAGTGGTAAAGCTGAGATGGTTGGGCTTATTTACAGCCAGGATTGAATTCGTCCCTCCATAACCTTCTAAAGAGAATTAAAGGGCTATGAGAAATAATTAGCTGATGCCTACTATATTCTTTCAAGATGAAAAACACTAAGTGCTACTGTGGTTACAGTAACAATCCTTTCCTTTGAAAATGACTGCATGTAATCAAAATGTTAGAACCACAAACAGCACCATGGCAACTGAATTGTATTGGCAGAGAAAATACAAGTTGGTATGATGATAGGGGTTGCTGACATGGTCTTTGCCATCTCGTCTCAATTCTGTATCAGCTGCAAAATGCATGAAGCACAAGAGTAGTTATTTTTCCCTCTGCATTCCTAATAAAAATAATAATGACTGAGATGGAAAGAGAAGTCTAGTACTCAGTGTGCTCTGAAATTTTCTTATATGGAGTAGTTTGGGACTAAGCTTTGGGGCTCTGAGAAAATTATAGTCTAGAAAGATTAATTTTCCTGTTGCCAATTATCCTTCTTATTTTAAGTTTTCCTGAGACAAAGTGCATTTACAATGACATATCAACCGGGTTAGCATCATGGGCACTGTGGATTGATTAATGAGATTCTATTCTGATGTCCTGGCTCTGTTAGTTTTCTCTTTATGCACCTTCAGCTGTTGCTGAACCCCAAACACTGCCAGGAAATATTTATAGAAAAAAAATTTCTCACAAATATGAGAGATCTTTACAGCTTCAGAATTGTGGAGAATTTACCTTCACACCTGTCCTGGATTGATCCCAGCCAGCAAAAAAGCCCCACGCAATTGCTCACCCTCTCCTCCACCAGTGGGATTGGGAAAGAATTGGAAAAATAAGAGGTGAAAAATTGTGGGTTGACATTTTAATAGGAAAAGCAAAACCTGTGTGTGCAAGCAAGGCCATACAAGGATTTATGGATACAGTGCTTCCCAAAGGTAGGCACATGTTCAGACATCTCCAGGAAAGCAGGGTCCCCTGACATGTAATGGTGACTTAGGATGAGAAACATCATCCCTTCAAATGTATGATTTTTAGAATTTTCCTCTTTATTCTGTAAAGAAATTCATCATCTTGGTAGGATGGGAGAAAGATTTGTTGATTTGTTTGGGTTTTTTTTAAATTTAATATTTACATTATTATAGGTTATCCCCAGCCTAGCAAGCAAGAAGACCCTTACAAGTCTTTATACATTTTGCAATTCATAAAAGAAATGAGAGATGAAAGGGCTACACATTAATTTACAGATCACTAATCATAAGCAACAGCGATGTGATGTGTTGTCTTATATGCAGATAAATCTATTTCTAAGCATGAATGAACCTTGCATCCAGAACCCAAATCTGTGGTCAAATTTCACCTTTGCATATCTCAAGTTAGGAGTTATGTAGATGAGACAACACAGAGCTAATATTATTAGGTGCTTGCTGAATTATGATTTATTTTTGTTCATTTTGTCTTTTGAACAGATAAGGAAATTAAAGATGTAAAATCTAGCAAAGCCTGCCAAGGTTGGTATTTTGGTTGAATGGAGTTGGTATGTCAGAGGTACACATTGATAAAAGACATGAGCAAAAGATACTCTGTCTGGGAAACTTACTGAGATATGACCAGTGAAAGCTGGACAAATAACTGATCTTTTGATTCCTATTGTTTTCTCAACACTGGAAAAATTTGATGAAATCTGAGTAGAAGTCAAAATTTTCATTACCTGAAATGTCAAACACCTATATGCCAAACAAAATGTTTGTGTGGTTTCTTTTTTCTTTCTTTTTTTTTTTTTTTTAAGTCACAGCCAAATAGTTTTAGAGATTTGATCTGATATTTTTAAAACATATGTTGTTTTTTTTTTTTTAATTTAAAAAAATCCAAACAATGCAGATCTGTGTCACCTCTTGGAAATACTGCAGTTCTACTCTTAACTTTGAACTGATCAAATTAGCTGGCAAGTTATCTCCAATTTAATTTCCTTTCCCTGTTTTATGATGTCCAGATGGCTACAGAACATGTCCTGAATACTGTCAGTATTAAGACTTGTCAAGGAGCTGCATGGAGATCAGTGGCTGCTTCACTGGACTTTGTACAAAGTCTCACTGTTTGAGACTTTGCAGTCAGGGTGATTATGTTGGACAATGCACTAAACAAGCTATTTAAATACAATATTTTCCCAACAGCTCAACAAAATGCTTCTATATCAGTATACTCTGCTACCTCTCTTGAGATAGGTTTTGACAATCCTGAGAAAATTTCTGAGTTGTTGGTCACAGGGCAGAACTGGCCTGGAAATAGTAATCCCTATTAGGTAATATGGAATATTGTATTAGTGCAGGATTTATAAGTCCAGAACTTGTTATTTGATATCAAATGCTTCAGGCATGAAGGAGAGAGCCTGTGTATGCTTTGTGTAGGCATAGTTGGTGTCACTTCACTATCTTTTTTAGGTGATTAGTGTGCTATTGTTTCAACTAGGTTTTATTAAATTTCATTATAACCAAAATAAGTGTAGGGAGACATTATTTTGTGTTTCTCCTTCTGGGCAGTGTTAGATCTGCTTCTTGGTTTTTATCCTCTGTGTTCATAACCACAAAGCTGTCTGGAAAAATATAATAGTGCTTTTTCCTGGCAAAATTTTAGCCCCTTGTAGATTCTGCCTCAAGAAATATTTCTGGCCACATTACTACATGAGTGTGCAATTTTCTTGCATTAAAAATGTCTATGAAAAGTGTTAGCCTCGTAGCCACAGCTGAGGAGAGTCTTCACTCTCAGGATTTAGGGACAAAGACACGAAAAGGCTTCCATTTCCCCAAATTACAAACTTCATTTTACTGGAATTTTAATGAGTGTTTATGAACCATTCTACTATGCTGGATTTTCTCTAGGTCTTCACTGATTTAACTAAAGCTTACAGACCTCCCACCATGAAACGTGGCAAGAACGGGGATCAAAACCGTAATTTTCAGTTTCACTGTGTTTTTTTGTTTGTTTTGTATTGAAATGGTTGCTTGTCAGTGGTAGACAGAGTTTTTACAAAACTGTAATCTTATACAAATCTTCAAAGGGAAGTGATTCTCATTTTCAAAGACTTTAAATACCAGTTATTCCCAGGAAGTTCCAGTGTTCAAGAGCACTAAGTGTAGCATGACTAAGTCAAACCTGGACATGAAGCAATCATATGATTCACTGTAACAGTGCATAACAGCAGCTTAAAACCTTGGGTAGTCACTCAAACAAACAAGGAAGGAAATCTGATCCGAGTCTTCTCGACCTTTTTCTTATCTTAAATTTCATGTATAACTCCAAAGGAAACAATTTCTCTTTGTCTAATCAAACATTACTTCCCATGTTATAATCTCATTAATGCATCAGTTTTTATTTCCAAGAGCCACTTCTCTTCCTTCCTGATGTCAATCTTTAGTCTAGATATAAAGTGATGAGAGATTTTTATCTTTGCAACTTCTTTAACTGCACACTTCTCTGGACAGTCTGTCCCAATATCTGACAACCCTTTTGATGAAGAAATTTTTTCTAATATCCAGTCTAGATCTCCTCAGGTGTAACTTGAAGCCATTTCCTCTGGTCTTGTCACTCATTGCCAGGGAGAAGAGGTTGATCCCCACCTTGTTACACCCTCTTTCAGGCAGCTGTAGAAAGTGATAAGGTCTCCCCCGAGTCTCCTTTTTTCCAGGCTAAGCACTCCCATCTCTCTCAGCTGCACCATAATATTTCCCAGACCCTTCAGCAGCTCTGTTGTCCTTCTCTGGACATGTTCCAGCTCCTCCGTGTCTGTCTTTTAGTGAGGGGCCGAGTACTCAGAGCACAGAACTCGGGATGTCCTCCATGAGTGCTGAATACAGGGGGACAATCTCTGCCCTGGTCCTGCTGGCCACACCCTTGCTGATACAGGCCAGGATGCCACTGGCCTTTGTAGCCATCTGAGCACATGGATGAGATCCACACAGCTGTTGATCAGAACCCCCAGGTCCTTCTCTGTGGGCTCTCTGCAGTCACTCTGACCCCAGCCTGTAACACTGCAGGGAGTTGCTGTGACCCAGGAGCAGGACCCAGCACTTGGCCTCGTTAAACCTCTTGGAGTTGGCCTTGGCCTTTTGATTCAGCCTGTCCAGATCTCTCTGAAGAGCGTTCCTACCCTGCAGCAGATAAACACTCTTGCCCAGCTTGGTGTCACCTGCAGACTTACTGAGGATGCACTTGATACACTCACGTTGGTCATCAATTACAATATTTAACAGGACTGACTCCAGTACTGAGCCCTCAAGAAGACCACTTGTGAATGGCCAACAGCTGGATGTAACCCCATTCACCAGCTCTCTTCAGGCTCAGCCATCAAGCCAATTTTCTACTCAGCAAATAGAGGACTTGTCCCGAGCAGCCAGTTTCTCCAGGAGAATGCTGTGGGAGACAGTGTCACAGGATTTACTGAAGTCCAAGTAAAAAACATCCAGAGCTTTTTTTCTCATCCACTGAATGTGTCACCTTTTCATGAAAATAGATCAGGTCAAGCAGGACCTGTCTTTTCCAAACCCATGCTGAGTGGACTGAGCATGGCTGGTTGTCCTGCACATTCTGGCTTTTGTGGATTGGTGTCACATACGGTAACCTCAAGTCAACTGGGACCTCCCCAGTTAGCCAGGACTGCTGGTAAATGATGGAAAGTGGTTTGGCAACCTCCTCTGCCAACTCCATCAGGACTTTTGAATGGATCCCATCTGTTCCCATAGGCTTGTGCGTGTATAAGCAGGTTGCTGAACATTCCCCCTTAGGGAATTTCCTTTTCCTTCCCATCTCTGTCTTCCATCGCAGGGGGCTAAGAACAACTGTTCTTGCTGTCAAAGGCTGAGGCAAAGAAAGCATTCGTACCTCAGCCTTTTCCTTAATCTTTGTTACTATTTCCCTCTGTATTCAGTAAATGATGGAAATTCTCCTTAACCCTCCTTTTGTTGCTGATACATTTGTGAAAACATTTTTTACTCTCCTTTACAGCAATAATCAGATAAAGTTCTAGTTGGACTTTGGCCCTTCTGGTTTCCCCTCTGCAAAACCTCATGACATTCTTGTAGTTCTCCTGAGTAGGAAAAAATCTTTAATAATGCATGCATTTGCATAATGCTGTGGGATATGTATTGACCTCTGTTGGTTGCTGACATACATTTGAACATGGGAGGATTAATAATACAACTCCCTCTGCTCCACTGACATGTCTGTTCTGAACCTCAGAGGAGGCTGCTCTTTCTGTAATAAGGATTATTCATAACCCAGTTATATTGAACAGCCATATATTCTCAACCTGAAGTGCAGCTTATTAATCAACCATACAGTCCAGGAATTTCAACTAAAATATTAATGTAGTGTGTTATTCACTCAGGACAATTCATGTCACCACAACTGAACAGGTTCAATTGCTGCATCATAAATTCTGATTTTTAATAAAGTTGAACACCACATCAAGCTCACTGTTGTCATGCAGGATGCTGTCACCTTGTCAATGTTTTTTTTTTCCTTTGATTAATAGGCTCCAAGTTTCAAAGCATGATATTTTAGATTGCCTTTCTTTTATACCTTTACATCCTGTAGTGTGAAATCTGACATTTCAAAGGAACTTGAGTCTTCTAAATTCATTACCACCTATTCCTGACTAAAAATATTGTAAGACTGAGCAGAATATGATATGTAGTTTTTATTTAATATATATAAAATGTAAAATTGAATGTAATATTTTTATTTAATCATACACATATTCAAATAATACTAATATAATGGGTAGTAGTACTGAGCAATGGTCTATGGAGTGTGAAAAGACAAGTTTCTTTAGTGACTTGTTGTCATATTGCAGTGTGTTGCAGGAATCTAGAGCAGAATTACAGAATATAAAGAAAGACTCAAGATGTCAGAGATCAAGTAAACAGATAGTTCCTGTGAGTCTACGCACAATTTCTCCTACAGAGAAGCCCAAGAAAAGTACTGAAATAGTTTTATCTCTTGGGCTCTGAACTTATTTTATTGATGTTTCCCCAGTCACAAACAGAGCACCTACAGTGTGTGACCCAGGTATTCTTGCTTATGTGATATTATAAATATGGGTAATTCTTTCAGGCTTAGAAACCTAAAGGTGAACTACTAAAGAAGGGAGAGCGTCAGTATAGATATCCCAGTATATCAGATTATTTTATTTTGAAATACTGCTTATTCTGCAGAATGATTATCTTGTATTCCCCAGAGCTGATTTCTCCTTAGTTATTATACTGTCTGTGATCTGCATAGCAATATCCCACAGCCTTACTGAGATTTTTAGATCTAATCTAAGGTGCAGAATTAGGCTTTGTACACTTGTAGTCATTGAAGACTTTTTTGGCACTTAAAGAAAGGAAAGGCATCACCAGCAGAAAATTGCCTAGTTCTGCTAGCCACAGCCTATTCTGGGTACTTCACAGCATTACTTTTTAAAAGAAAACAGAATGACCAGACTGTCTGTCCTGTTAATGCCATAAAATTAGTAGTCAACTCTGTAACAAACACCATGTTTTCCCCAAATATAACTAATCACCAGTTAGGATAGGCAGACTATAGGCCTAATAGTATACAGGCTGTCCCTATACACTAGTAATTAAAATCTCTTATGCTTTAGTGGCAGTGCAACTTAAATTATAAAATTATTCCTTTTTTTGACCAATAGAAACAGATTGAAGAGAACTGCTTTGGAACATCTTGTAAGTCTGATTTGAGAATCTGTACTAAAAATTATCATATTATTTGGAAGATGAGTGTTGCTGTAGGTATTTATATATTGGGTGGGGGTAGAGAGGAGGGTTGATGTTCAATTAGTTGCATTAAGACATACTGAAAATATTTCTGAGTGGGAGCTTATTCAAAGATAATTGATAAATTGTAAGAAATACATTATTTGTTTTGGGTTGTTTTGGTTAAAACATTTATTTATAAATACGGTGCAAATAGTACTTGAGCCTCCACCTTACCCACATAAGAGACAACTGTGAGGAAATACGGATTTATTCAGCATATTTTAGTTTTAATAGATTGAAGCATTTTTAATTACGTGCTGGGAAGAGAAGTGTCTTCATCACATCAGCCTGCTGACTTTTACAAGAATTTTGTTTTTCATGGTACCTAAATTTGGCTTCAAGATAAGAGCAAATCAGCAGGGGCATTGACGTGATTTGAACCGTGTTAAAACAATCAAGACATTTCTTCCCAAAGAGGAATTGTGTTATGAACTCGTGCATTTATGACTGCTTTTATAGGATTGATTGGTTTCTTTGTACATCCCTTGGGCTCTGCCAGTTCATGGGAAGAGGAAGTTCCTCTCCAGAAACCTTTCCTCTGTTGTTCTTTTCTGTTATTTGTGTACTTTTAGAGTCTTTTTATTGTGTCAGTATCTCTAAATCTAGAAACTTGCCTTGAGTTCCCTTAGGGTAGATGTTGTTTGTATGTTGTTCTTTTCCCGCTATTTTCCCTGCTAAGGAACTTAAAAAGCCTTAGAAGAGAGAAGAAGCTAGGAAATGGGACAGTTAGATCATCAATTTACCATTTTTTTGGTATCAATTAACTTTCTGTAATTCCAGAGGGATGTGATTAAGCATTAGTTACTACCCTGGAAGCTGCAAAATCTTTGGTTCAGGGGCACATGGCACTTTTAATGTTTGCATAAAGGTAGTAATTTAAAAAGTAGTGGCCTCTTCATGTCATTAATCCTAGCCTGTGCAGACTGACTAGTCCTAGGGAATATACTGCCAGTAAACAAATCTACTCCTTAGGCATAATTCCCAGCAGTAAAGCTGGCATTTGGCCTGCATGAGTAGATTACTATGGATTGTTTCTATGAATTATGTCCTTTGGCATCTCAACCATATCTCTGGCAATACCCTCTTCATGACTTTTAAAATTCAGTCTGTACCTTCACTATGGACTTGACTTTCAGCAGAATGCTTGTAGTTCACCCCAAATCATTCCATGTCAGACCCACTTGCTGTAGTTGCAAACTTTGGTATTACAGTGACCTGAGGAGGTCGCTGGGGTGTGAGAAGGATGAGAATCTTGTTTGATGATCAGAAGGCTGGATTTATTGATATATGATATATAATACATTTTAACTATACTAATAAGAATAAGGAGAGAAGTCGCAGAGGCTTGCTAAGCTAAGAATAGAATAGAAAAGAATCTATCACCAAGTTCTGTGTCCAGGGACTCTGTCCCCAGCTTGCATCTGTGATTGGCCCTTATTTATAAACATGGGAACATGAACCAATCACAGATGCATCCTATTGCATTCCACAGCAGCTGATAACCATTGTTTACATTCTTCTTCTGGGGCCTTTGCTTCCCAGAAGATGGACAAATCCCAAAGAAAGGATTTCTGTGAAAAAATGTCTGCGACACTTTTGCAAAACTATCAGTCCATGAAGGAACATTTGTGACCTGGTGATTGAGTGTTTTGGCCTTGGAATGGAGGAAGAAAGCATGGTACTTAACACTTTAAGGATTTTTACTTATTGTTTCCATCATTCATCTGAAATGAGTTTCTGCCTGCACTGTATTATAATACCAATTACACAGCTATGTTTGGCATTTCTGATTTAAGTTTGAGGTTTTTTAAATTTTTAAATTTTTTTTCTCTGTTTTAAGACCTGTGTTACGAGTTTTTAAAATGTTTTGAGTGAACTGTGTCATTATGTTTTCAGGTGTTTTGAGCATTCTGTCAGACTTTTTGCTGCAATTTGGAGAAGCAGTTGAGCTGTCCCATCATTCAGCCAAACCTTTAAGCACATGCTTGAATTTAATTCATTTAAGAATGCATTAAGGTTGAGGATTTTTTTTCACTGCTTTGCTGAATTAATATTTTCATTTTTAAATACAGGCTTGGCTTCTGGTAGGGATCTTAGGTTATTTATAGTGATAGTAATAATGGTGGAATACTTTGAGAAACTTAATCAATCATGGTTTGGTTGGGCTAATTACTTCTAGACAAAAGAAAAGAGATTTTCCTCCACTCTGGCATCTCTAATAGACAGGAAAAATAAAAACAGGAGGAAAAATAGTATCATCTGTTATATATTTTTGTGAAACTGCCATTCAAAGAATATTAGCAATCTGTACAAATGACCAAGGAATCGTATAGAGCAATATAATTGATGCCTTAACCTTCACAATCTTCAGCCATGAAGATTGTTGTTCACTTTCCCTCACTGCTATTACATTGCTAAAAACAGTATATTCCCTTTTCCTTCATTAATTGATAGACACAAGTCCCTTTTGCAAACAGTATAATTAGTCTTTGACTAACTTGGTCAGATTTCCTGAAACTGTAAAGTCTGGAATGACTGATTATGGCTGCTAAATGTTAAAATCCAACCTTAGTCTTTAGCCTAATGAAAACCATCTCATCTTCATCAATCTCAAACATCATTGTCAAAATTCTCTCCCCAAGTGTCTGGATGGATGGAAGCTGCAGCTGGTGTCCGTCCTGCTCTTTACACTGACGTTTGTACTTTTCCATCTGGCTGAATGCCACCTGCTGCAAGGGCAGGAGGGCGGGATCGCCCATTTCTGAGCCGTGTCTCCCTGCCAGCAGAGGGTTATTAAATTAGGCAATCACTTCTGCTTAATGCTGGGTGGGATGATGTCAGCCCCCTGCACTCTCTCTCCCTCACTTCCCACTTCCTGGGGACAACAATCTTTACTGTCCCTGGGGAGGGAACAAAGGTTTTCAATCTGTTCCCTTTTTGCATTAGCTCCTGAATGCAATTATTAGAATCTGACATTTGTTTTGCTTCTTGACTGGGGCTATTATCCAGTGCAGACACTTTGTAGAAATATGAATAAGCATTTAATAATATATTTATATTTTAACACTCCTCCCTGCTCTATTGTGCTGAATTTTTCTCTCACTTGCTATGACCTGGTGCTAGCAAATTTCATGTTTTAAGGCATTAAACTTGGATCACTAAGAAAAGAGTCAGAATTCTAAAGTGTAATGGTGCTACAAGACTTTCCCTGCACTTTTTTTGTTTATGTCTTTTTTTGTTTTCCCTGAAGTCGGCTTGTATTGTTGATTTTACTGTGGTTATTCCAATTTTTAGAAATAGAATCAGTGTTTATTGCTGAGGTTACTCTTGCTTCACGAGTAGATAATTTTGTGCTCTCCTTGTTTATTAATTAAATGGATGTGTGGCTTTGTGACTTTTCTTGGTGTTCCCTGCTCTTTGCATAATTAATTTCATTTTGTGGGGGAAAAAAAGGCATATAAAAAGAATAAAAAGCAGAGGGATGCTGAACATCATCTGTGTCAGAAGCAAACAGACCTTCTCCTTTGTACCCTTTCTAAAAACTTTATAAAATCATAACTAGTATGTCAAACAACCATCCACTCAGAGATTTAATAAATGGCAACTCTCATATCCATATCAGATTACATATAATTTCCTGAAATGTGTAATATTTATGGAACCCTGAAATATTTACATGAATCTGGAAAATTGTCCTCTAAGCATGGTTATTAAAACAAAATTGGTTTCATTCAACACTCATATATTTCTGAGAGCCAACTGAAACCAAGTGCCATACTGCTGAATTTGAAGTCATTCCATTTGGTTTTAAGTGCACTGAAGATAAGATTGAGTCTGTCAGATCTTATTATAGGTGAAGAGCATAACTCAAATTATTGTTCTGCTGTGCTAGTCCTTAACTTTTTTACTTTATTTTTTTCTATTGACGTACTCTTCTATTCTCTCAAATATTTTATTTATGTAGCCCCTGTGTGTCATTTGTTAAGCAAACTTTATTAATTTTTTGTTAGTTTTAAAATCTGTTTTTTTTTCAGTAGAAATTATTTTACTGCCTAATGACCATTTAAACATTTCTGATAACAATACACACTTTATTTTTTTTCCCTCCACTTTCAATGGAGGGACATTCTTCAAGAATTCAGCTTCCTAATTATGTTTAAAATTTCTACTGATATGCCCTTCTATATTTAATTAACAATTAATTTTAAAATTCATTGATTTCTCATACCTCTCAATAGTCAGTAAATATTCTACACTCAGTCCACACCTTCCACCTAGAACACAATAGAAATGGACATCCTAAGGGAGTTGTTATTTGGGAATACACAACACCAAACTCTGACGGGTAGGTCCCCATTATTGGAGATTTTTTTCCCTTTGACTTCCCTTTGACTGAGATCCATATTATAGCTTAGTGTTTTGGGATAAAACAGCCTGTTGGACAATTCCTGCAGCATTTGAGATTCTTTTAATTTAAAGGATGTACCACCTTGGAAGGCTAGGCAAAGTTGAGTTCCTGTTGACTTACCAGTTTTGATGCTCTTAAAAAGGTATCTAAACTGTAGTTTCCCAATGGTAATTAGTTATATATAGTCTGTCTACTTGTTTACCATGAAAGTAATAATGCTGCTTTCAGCATTATTACATCCAGTGTACTTAATTAACATGGTCAACATATTTTTCATGTAAATAAATTGAGGCAGAAAAGAAGATAGGCAGGTTATTTAATTAGCCAGTTACATATTGTAGGAATAAAGTTACTATCTCTACAATAAAGGACCAGGATGTTAGAAAGCATTCTCAACTTTATTTAAATTTTCCTTTGCCTGAGCAATATCTAAGTTAAATATTTTTATTATTACTAGGCACAATCCTAATAAATGCTAAGTAAAAATATAGAGAAAGTGAAGCAAAACCATTTCTTTAAGTGAAGAATGGTGATCGAAACACTCTTGGCCAAATTTAAAGAGAGAAGATAAGTAGATGACTGAGATTAATATGAGGACTCAAAAGCTGAAAATCAGTGAATATCCATGTGTACAAATACATTCACACATCTCCTCATTCAAGACCATCAGGCACACAACTTTCCAGATTGACAGAGGCCAAGATAGGTGATAATTCAGCCACCTAATCAGCCAGTATAATTTTGTGTTTTGAGTTGGAATGAGGCAAAATGTGTTATTTCTACTAGATTAGGTCCACTGATCTTTCTTAAACACAGAGAGATTAGTTTTCAAGCATGTTTTAAAAGAGGAAATGAAATAAAGTTTTTAAAATACAGCAAAAGTGAAGATGAAGGATGGAACTTAATTCTGTATGGATAAACTGAAGGTAGCTTGGAAATGGAAGAACTATATGCAAATATTGAGTTGAAATAGGTCTGGGAGAAATACTATAGTAAAACAGAGCAGTTCAGTCAGTGCAGAATTAGCCATTATAATGCTCATTTTGATTTCAAGACAGAGCATGACTTGAAAAGTGTTTTTCCAGACCACACTACAGGTTACATTTTCAGCTAGTCTGGGGCATTTTATGTCTGATGACTTTATATCATAATTACATCTGTGAGGTAACACACAGGTGATTTTTACTTCTTAAATGGTATTGCACAAGAAGGTTGCACTGTTTAAAGGCTTAAGATGCCAGTTAATTCTCAGCATGATGCAAAATTTGTCCAAAGGCATGAAGTTACAGCCAAACCATCCTATTCAAATTTTTCCTAGAAGGAAAGTTGACCCTTTGAAGGACTCTTCACAAATTTTCTGTCAATACTAAAAGATAATAATATAGGTCAACTCTGTTTTAAAAGAGATATTTTCTCTTTCATGAAATAAAGATACAAAGCCTTGATATCTGTCAGTGACAATTGCTAAATTAGGTCAAGGATATTATTAAAACCATTGCAGTAGTACAAGGGCTCATCTTCCTAGCACTTCTGGAATATTGGTATGCATCAGTTTACAAAATTAGAAAATTACATTTGGAGCAAGGATTTATTTGACATCTACATTTGCACAACAGTGCTGTGTGCTAATAAAGGCTGAATAAAAATATCCTCATTTATTTTTCTAAATGTGTTCAAGATAAGCAGGAGTTCTAATGGAGATCCTGATGGGCCTATTGTCCACACAAAGTCTACAAGTGCAGCCTGAAGGATGAACCCATTTATACTTTTCTG
The DNA here is from genome assembly GCF_028018845.1 of Melospiza georgiana. Taxonomy (NCBI): domain Eukaryota; kingdom Metazoa; phylum Chordata; class Aves; order Passeriformes; family Passerellidae; genus Melospiza; species Melospiza georgiana. The sequence continues at coordinate 77,951,450 of NC_080430.1, forward strand.
AGAGTACAAAACCCAGCAAGCCCAGAGCTTTCCAGCCAGGTAGCATGCTGACAGTCAAGGGCAGCCTGGCCACAGCTGTGTGATTGGAACAAAAGCGTTGGAGCATTTTGTGCTAAAGCTTCCTTAGGAAAATTGCACCTTCACAGCAGGACAGACATAAAATACGGGTCAAGTCTTTAATTCATACAAGCCAGTGTTCTATAATGGAATTAGCCTTTAAATGAAGATGTCAGCTGCAGGGATTACAAGGTCCTCTATTATGCATATAAATAGATGTATGTATGTATGTATATGTATGTATACGTATATATTGCATGTTTATATGTATATATTTATATGTAAAATTGGCAATGTGCAGTTTAGATTGAGGGTTAAGTTTGTTCCAAATGAAAAGCCATAAAAATCCTGTTGCTGGCACACATGAGTACATGGCCAAAAGAGTTTAGCTTTAAACAGGTAAATCTCTGTTTTGATTTATACTTGCAGCGCTCAAAATGGCAGAATCAATTTGCTTGAAAATTGGTAAAACAAATTTGTTGTGGGCTATGACCTTGTATGTTGAACACCATCCCAGAAGGGTTTTTTTCTTTATGTCTGAATTATAAATCTTGGAAATGCAGTTTTTTTATTGCAGAAATATTGACAGAACTTTAACTATAATGGTGTGGCTATATTTCTTTAAAGAGTAGGTATGTATTTTACCAGTAGTTAACTAATATTTTTCAAATAGTAGTATATGTTTAAAGGGGAAGACAAATTTAAAATGTAGTGGGAAAAACCAATAAATCATTTATGTGAAGAATTAATGAAAGGGAAAAAACTACTATAGGAATGACCAAGGATGAAAATTGACAGCTGAAATTGCTAAAAGTGTTTGTGGAGATAATCAGACATGGACCCTCATGGGGTGCTATTTACCGTGTATTGCAAGACTCAGTTTTGTTAAGAGAATACAGGCACGAGATATATAAAATTATCAAAGGCAATAAAAGCAATTATTGTGACTGACTGCCACATGACTTAAAATAGCATCTGAGTGTAATATTATTGCATACTACATTGTATTTGTGCTTGAAAAAAAGCCTGTTAAACTTTTTTTGCAGGAAACATGGGCATTGCTATTTATGTCATGTAGCATACAGATACAAAGGTGTCTGATCCTGAATTATTTGCTTAGAGCAAATACTTGTTTTCACCTGTGGTGTGCTCGTTTAAGATTCAGCGATTTTATTGGACGTCATTTAGTTCAGATTTAAACACACTTGGACTAGTTGGAATTTATTTTTCATTCACGTCTTCATTCAATAACTCTTGTTCATTTTAAACTTAGGCTAAATTTCCTCGTACATAATTACTTAATGAAGTACCTTTGTGATGATCAGATAAATTCTCCACAAAATTTGGTACCAGCTGATGTCATTAAGAGCTGGTGTTGCCATAAAAAATGCAGTAAAATCATACCTTATTTCAATGGCCCTACATTTTAAATAAAATATGAAAACATGAGATTAGCATCTGCATTGAGGCTATTCCCTTTGGTAATGTCAAATCTGTAAGTTGGTAAGCATTCCAAGGCCATGATTTCATTGAGTCATATTTGCTATCTGAAAAGGGAAAGAGGACAAGTTAGAGGCTAACTTTCTTTCCCTGGAAATCTGAGACCAAATAAATTAATAGACTTTGTGGTTTTTCATCTCTTCAGGAGTGCTAGAAGATTATGAAGAATAAGGAACAAGCCAAAGATGCAACTGTGGTTACAGCTTTCTGTGTTAGCCACACCCTTAGTTATTGTGCAATCATAGGCTTGTCCTGAGTATAAGCTCCATATATTTTCAAGAAATAGAGTAGTTAAGATGAAAATTTAATAAAACTGACTTGTGTTTCAAGCTGGGCCCACTTTTGTTTTCTTTTGTTTTTGGTTTTTTTCCTAAACTATCTTTATCCAAAGTGGGTTAATTTTAAAATCTAAACATAAATCTGACCTCTTGGTTTATTTGAAGTATATGGACTTCTGAGGGAGTAAGTAATCAGAAAGCATACTGGATTAACTGTTCTGTGGATAGCCACAACTAGCTAACATTTGCAAAACACCCTCTCAATTGCATTTTTTTTCTGCTCTTTCCCCGCATCTGCACTTTCTTGATTCTAGTCAGATGAAATTGGATGGTCTGCCATAGTGGGAATCTCGCTGTATTTTTATTTCTGTCCATATTTCAGCAAATTCTGACCTGTTTAGCCTTCGGACCATACAAAATTCTACTCTAACATCTCACTCTTCTTTTTTTGGTGTCTCAAAGAAACTCAGCAAAACTGGTTTTCTTAGCCTTCCTGACACATTCTCATCCAATTGACTTCTTTCTCTTGAATAATTTCCTTTATTTTCAATTTCCATGGTCTTCTGGCCTTGCTATTGACCTTGTGCAGCAGAATACAAAGAGAATTCTTGAGCTTTTCCTGGCCTTAGTGACCATTAAATGTTGAAAATAGAACTTTTTCATCCTGAGTTGATAACATAGAAAACTAACAAATCTTTTAAATCACAGAGCTAAGGTTCCATTGGTCTGGGGAGCGAGGCATCCTGCAATATTTAGGTACAATCCTACAGCATCATCAGCTTCACTGAATTATCTGCTCGAGGGGGTTTGATGTGTTCTGTCAGCTCTGCAGCATATTGTGTGACTTGTTCTTTGGTGCAAATCTAATGGGGATTAATGGCAGCAAACTGAAGGTACTCAGGGCCCTGTTCACCCTAGTTTGACACGAGCAGCTCCCTGGAATGCTGAGGAAAGTGCTCCAGTTTAGGTTTGTCATAATGTCTTAGGTGACTCAGTAAGAAGAACCTGCTTTAGGGAACCAATATTACAGGACAATAAAAGGCCTTGCTACATGTGAAGGAACTTTGTATGTCTTTCTAGTGCCTAGTGAAATTCTGTCAAAATTTTGACCCCGTAATTCAAAAGTGTAATAATTTACTCTCTTTAGGAGACTGCCCTTCTCTGCAGATCCATAAGTTCCGTGTGGATAACCAGTTAGAAATCTCGGGCATTTTATTTCTTACCATTTTCACAGAAGTATAGCATCAAGAAATAGATCTTAATGAAAATTGATTTGAGGGAATGCTTCATTGTGAAAAAAATATTAAATTAGTTTTTTTCCTTCCCTTTTAGTGAACTGGGAAGCCTATTCTTCCAATTCAGAATGCAACAAGATACTTTCTTTAACTTCAGTAGGAACTCTTACTAGGAATGTAATTCCAGACTCTTAATTTTTAGGTCCTTGTATAAAGTGGACAGCAAACACTGTATCCCAAAACACAATGTGCTTTTCCTCCTTCCCTCTCTTCCAGTGTGGATTATTAACTTTAATTTACAAAGCTGGAATTCAGTTTTAACTCGCAAGTTCATTTGTCAGGGCTTTTGTAGATGTTCAGCACTAATTGTGTTAGTGCAGAAAAGAGTAATTCAAAATCACACATGATCTGTCATGTAAGAGTGAGAAAAACACCCCTTTGTGTATCCAAGTCTTATACCTGAATGCAGGGAGGTTCAACTGTTTAGCTAAAACAGAACCAGCTTCCTCTGAAAGTCAATTCTTATCTCCTACCAACTGCACACTGGTAAAGTCAAATTGATTGCAATAAGTTCTTTCATTGCAAAATTATACTCCTAATTATAAATATGGTGCTACTTCTCTGAAGATTTTATTTAATGTTCTTTATCACTCTGATGTTTCAGAAATCATCCCAAATTGATTGCAATAAGTTCTTTCATTGCAAAATTATACTCCTAATTATAAATATGGTGCTACTTCTCTGAAGATTTTATTTAATGTTCTTTATCACTCTGATGTTTCAGAAATCATCCCAAAAAGTTCACCATTATCATATGTTAAACTATATCAGCAGCTTGTAGAAAGGGAAAGCTTTTTCACTCTAGATGGCAAATCTGTGCTTTTTATCTATTTTAGTGCTTGCTTGACTGAACTTTATGACATTTGTAGTATTTGTTTTTCCTTTTTTCTGTGGTAAATTATTTTAGAGGTGTCTAGTGTGGAAATTATGAGGAAGGAAATGAATAGACACAGAGTTCAGAATGAATACTTTTTAGATATGTTACATTAAAGTACTACCCCCATGTTTATAGATCACAGTAAATTGTATAATCTTGATGTAGCATCAATATTTAAGAGAGTACCAAACAGTGTCACTTTGCTTCTGAAGCATGAGTTCTGACTTTTTCTGTACTAAAACATCTAACATGCATGAGTTATTGGATCATTTAAACATCTGGTCTCTACCTGTCTCTCTTTCAATTTTTTTTGTTTGTTTTATTTTGTGTGGTTCTGTTAATAAATGTACATTTGTGATTTTTGCAAACTTTTTCTTTTTGGAAAACATGTTTTTCATCAAAGCAAAATTCTTTTCATGCCGGCATATCTATTCTGATGCTTTTTGTGAATTCCAGGTAGTAGTGTTTTGATCAAAAAGAGAAATGCTTCATCCTCCTACTCTGTGGGAAATGCTAAATCAGGTTCTCTTTTCAATTGTTATTAGACATAATGATTCAATATCAAATTCTCTTATCAATTGATATTAGACATAATGATATGCTTTTAAAAAGAGACATTTTTATAATGATTCATCAAATTTTAAGTGACTCAAAAATGGTTTGCTATATGAATAGAATGGTCTAAACAGTCAGTGGGGGCAAGTGGGAGATTCTGACACCAAAATATTCCAAAGTAGCTGTAAGGGGGCTCTCATTTAGCATGTGAAAGACCAATGGATTGAGGGATCTGAAGCTGATGTTTGCCACACACAAGTATCCTCATCTTGCCTATAATGAAAACCCCTCTGACTCAATGTTTCATTCTTTTATATCTTCTTCTTTTTTCAGAAAGTCTTTTTTTTTTTTTTTTTTCATTTCAGGAAATATTTCATATTCTTGATACTGCAGGATGAGTTGTGTTACAATGAAAGATTTCAGGCACTTTAAAATGAAACACCTTCTTTAAATGTAATTTAAAACATTAATGTTAGAAGATATTAAATACATTTTACAGAATGTGGTTGGAAATTAGATACAGCTTTCATTTCTCATCTGTTCAATCTCCAAATTATATGTAAATACACTAACTGAACTCTGGTAAAACTTCGTCTTGCAGGAGAAGATGCCTCTAAGTCAAATAAGGAATAAGAGTAAAATTTATTTTGTCATGAGAAAGGAAATTGAACAATTGTCTAAGCCATGCTTTATTTCTTCACTTAGTGGGTGGCAATCCATGGCAATCCAGGTCATACTTATTTAAGAGACAAGGATCATCTCCTTTTTGTTTCTATGCTACGTGACACAGGTTGGCTAGGTCATCATCTAATGACCAACTAATCACCAACTTGGTTTGCTCACAGATAAATTATGTTCAGAGATATGCTGGATGAAACTTAAAGCATGTGAAGAGTAAGAATCCACTTTCTAATCTCAGCCTATGTGATCTTAGAGAAGACTGTAGTTGGTGAGATTTGTTCTGAGTACTTTCAGATCTCCTTGTTGATGCTTTTCCTTGCCAAGTTCCATTGTATTGAACTGCATGTCATGGTTTAATGATTTTGTTTAAGCTTAAGGAAACTAGATGGGTCTGCATGCAAGCAATGAAAAGGAGACATAAAAATAATGTTTTCTACAACATCTGCTTACACTATCTGGTCAGGTTTCCTAGTATTGGCTATTCAGGTGCTAAGAGAGGTTGAGACTTTGTGAAGGACTTTACTATGAAAAGTTTTATCATGGTGGTTTGATCTGAAGAAAAAGATAGGAAGCAGTTTAGCCTTTTTACTGATTCTTGAAATTTTTAGGAGCAGCTTAAGAAAGACTCTGGCAGTTTGGTGATTTGTATATCCTGACCCATTAACTATTTAACGGGCAAATGGATTTTGTTTGAATTGCTGAGGTGTGGATGCCTGTGTCAAATATCTTGGGAATAACCATCGTGTGGAAGAGATATCAGGCTTCTGTGGAAACCAGGAGGATTTGAGGTTCTGCTAAGAACTTATTTATGTGTGTGAATGCATGGAATATTCCTTACCGTTTGGCTCTGCTGCTCAGAAATACTGAACTTGCTAGGGTACAATTCCAAGCTAATGCAGAAAGCAAAAGTTAGACCTACGTACAAGAAGTATGAAATTAGCATCAATATAGATTTTCAGTTGTTAATGGAATAGAAAAGAATTAAAATTGCATCTGGTTGAAACAAATCTGTGAATCAAATATAATATTGTATTTTGAAAAAAAAAATTCAAGTATCAAAAACTAAAATTAAGCTGATTTATGAACAACATGCAAAGCCTATTTGTTACCCAATTTCTTAGAAAGCTCATTTTAGCATAATTTTTATGTTTCAATTTAAGTGAAACATTTTCTTTCAATTGCCAGAGTAGATTATAGGATGCTTGCATATTATTACTAAAGAATTCATGGTTCATAAGTACTTCAAATTTTATATTTCTACTTGAAGAAGCCTGACTGACTGTAGAATGAGTTATATTTTATATTCATCTGGTTGGTATATGAAGCTGGAATGCAACATGAAGAATAAAAATGTGAACAATTAAACTAGGCTTTTTAAATGTAGTAGTAAAGAGATAAATCCTGTTTGAAGTGTAAAAGTAGTGTAATTTATCTTGCAAGACTGGCATGTGAATAATTGCAACTCCCCATTTCCCTGTTGAAATAAATTCCACATACATATCACGCTGCTGTGCTCTGCAACTCAGCTCTTTTCCACACTTTCACCATCTAACAGTAACCAGCGCGCATCAATGTGCAGAAAAAAATTTGCCTTCAAAGCAAGTCATCCACACAAACAGCCTTCTTGGAAAGACTTAGAGGACGATTAGTTCCTTAGGCTATCTTCCTTTTTTAAAAGGTACAGAGAAGAATATATGATAGTCAGCAGCATGCATGAAAATTAAAAATAGTGAATTTGATTTATCTCAGCAAACAGATTAAGCAGTCTGTAAAAAGTATATTAAGTATATTCATTTGTAAACAGTAATTGAACTTTGAATTGATATCATTAAAATAGTATTTTTTCCATTAAAGCCAGAAGCCATGTGCAAATCTCCCAAAGATGCATTTTCTTCTTAGCATTATATCGTTATTGATTAATGAAAAGCAAAAAAGGAAAAGAAAAAAAACCCTTAAAACTCTCTTTGAACCCTAAGGAGCAGTTATGGTCAGAAAATTGATTGACTGTAAAAGAGTTGTTTTTATGATAGCTTGGAATAGAGCCTAATTACCTTGTTAGCTGAAGCAGACTCGTATTGTTTGCACGTACTCATATGGCACTCAGCACAAAGGATGTTATGCATCTTGCTTTGTTTTTTATTGTTATCTTAGATCATTTAATGAAGCTTCAGAGGGATCAGGTAAATAATGAAGCCATCAGAACTGAAATAGTAGTACCAGGCCGTGGGATAGCAACCACTTACCCGGGATCAGCAGTGTCTGAAGTAGCCAGCCTGGTCAGGGTATGTGCCAAGGACTCAGGTCACATAAAGCACTACAGCAGAATCCAGTAATCAATGTTTTTTTTAATTTCATTTAACTTTTAAACTATTTTTTTTTAGAGATTATTTCCTTATATGGTTTGTTTGTTTGTTATCACACTATGCTTTATTCTACCTGCAGTACTTCACAGTAATATTTTCTATAAAAAATGAACTGAAGTAATGGCATTGCACGTCCTAATGTTCATTGACTCCTATAACAGATACTGGAATTTCTAATTTGAAATGAGATTCATATTTTTTAAGAAGTCTGTATGCTAACTTGCAGCATTTGAACATGCCCTTTTGCTGAGAAATAAAAAAGCTAACTCAGTTAAAAAAAATATTTTGAAATAGAAGACATTCAATAGCATAGAATAATTTGCTATACAAATTATAGCCTTTGTCTTTTGAACTGGCTTATTTGCTCCAAAAAAAGAGCACTTTTTCAAAGTGCTTTGATGACCATTAAATTCCTTTTGAAAAACAAGGTTTCCATTCAAAGGTAGATTTTCAGCTCAGTTTCTTCCATTAATCTCTAAAAGGGGTTTTGTGTGAAATAATAGTTCTGTGATATGTCTGAAGTAGTTCTTGTTGCATTAACTGAGAGAATTTGGACTGTTCTTTTAGCATATTAAAATATTCATAATTCATTAATCAAACCTGAGTTATCTAAGAGCAACAAATTTTCAGGATGTGAATACATGTGGACTGGCCTGTTGTTGAACTAAAACTGGATTCTGATGTCCATATTCCAGCCCTGTAATAGCTTAATTGATCTTTTTTCTAGATAGTGTTCCTTGAAGTGACCAAAAGAGTTAGAAATTCAGAGCAAAACCCCACTAAATACTTTTAGTGTTTAATTCACAAATGAAGTTCCTCCTCAAATGATTCTTTTTTATACTTTTTAAATGGAAAAATAGAAACAGAACTATTTATTGTTGTTTGCATGCTATCAAAAGAAATTGAAATATATTCTTTGAAATTTCATATATACTGCTAGTTCTGAGAGTAAGGACTTCTAAAAGAGGGATTTTTTTAAAAAAAAAGAGTGAGCTTTTATGAAGTTCACTAACAGAAAGTAACCTGGATCCCAAGAAGCAAATGATTAAAAACTGATCAAGTGGTGGATTTAGTCAACAGTCTACAAGTTTTCTAAGTCAGAGAAAAATTCTTTAACCTCAAAAAGCAAATTACTGAGTCCAGAGCAAGATTCCATGTCATACACAGAGATCTATTTGTTCAATTATCCTAGGTTTTTTATGTGGAACCCTGTTCTTATTTCAGTTCCTTTGTCCTCTTCCTTGAACTGCATTAAAAAAAAAATTAAATATACATGAATGGTACAACCTGAAGAGTCATCTTTCTCTGTGTTGATCTGGTAGTTAATCAATCTCTGTGGGTCTTTATGGTCAATGTACACTGATGATCAGGCAGACTTTGTAAGAAAGCATCTCCATGTTTTCTGCAGTGGTAAGTTTCTAGACATGATGTACTGTGTTCCCACAGTGCTGAGAAGGACATGAAAGCTTTTGATTTCTGTTGGCCCAGGAAAAGAAATAAAAACCATCCATTTCTCCTCATCTTCTTTAAAATTAAAATTTAGGAAAATAAGAACTGTAGGCATGGGCTGTCTTTCACAAGATGGGACTGTGTCTCTACAGGATTTCAATACCCAAAATGCTGTAACAGTTTGTTTTCATTAAAAAAACATTCTGAATTGGAGAATGCTGGAACTCAACACATTATAGCAATTGTCAATTCCAGTGCATTTCATGACCCATTACCAAATTTTCAGTGTCTTAACATCCTCCATGAAGGACAACGGTGTTGCAATAAGAAAAATATAGTTGATTACATTAAGGGAAGATTTTTATTTTATTTATTTATTTAATTATTGCTTTCTTTATTTCTTCTTTGTACACTAAGACTACAGCTACTGTCCCTGTTCTCTCTTGTTCCCCTCTCTGCACCTCCCAGCTAGCTCGCCAAGACAGTGGTGTTAGATCTTGACAGCAAATAAATGAGATTTACTTGCTGTCAAATAAAAGCAAAAAAATAAAAGAAAAAGTAAAAAACCACAACGAAATAAAAGTACATGAGATTTAGCCATCAGCAGCCTCATGGGGCCTGGGGCTGGCCTGAGTGACCCTGGCTGCCCTGCTGTGTGTGGCTGAGTGACTCTCACTCCCTGGGCCATCAGTGGCGTGGGAATTGCCGAGGGAATGTGGGGGAATCGACTGGAGCAGACCGAAATCTGGGGAGGGAGAAACCCCTTTCATGAGCATGACAATTGCTGTAAGGCCCCTGGAGCCCACCCTCCCTTCTGTGCATTCTGCACGTCTGAGGTGCCCAGGAGCCATGGACAGGCAGAGAACAGGAGGGAGTAGGAAGGGTGTGAGCTTTACTGCAATTTCTACTGGATCATGATTGAAGGGGTTTTGCATTTGAGAGAGTGGACTGTCAAAACCATGAGCACATCCTCTGCACCAGCAGTGCTTTATTAGTACTGTGGGCACCACAACGGTTTTGCCCATGACAGTCTTCTGAGGGTAACCTTCTGAGTGGTGAAAAAGTGGGCAAACCCTTCAGTGATGCCAGGCCCAGTGACCTGCCTTCTGCAAACATGTCTCTGCAGATGACCAGACCGATCAGAGAAGACTAGAAAGGCAGAGCTTGTGTCAAGAGTGTTCGCTCTTGTGAAATTTTTCTTTATTTTATTTTGTTTTGCATTTATTTTATGTTATGTTATTTCATAAATGGTTCAGGAGGTGAAGGCTCCCCAAAAACACAAGGAGAAGGGAAGACAAAACTTTTTTGTCTTAGTTTTGTTGTCAGGCTACAAACTTCAGCTGCAAAAACGTTGGTTTGGAGAGGAAGTAGCAGAGGAACTGGTGTCTCATGTTGTTAGCCCAAAACCTGAGAAGGAGAAAGAAAAGAGGCAGCCCCTGAAGATGTGGGATCCAGGTCAAAATCTCAGAATTACTGCAATTTGGCTTCTGTCTCTGGTCAGAGTCTGAGGAGATCAGAGATCTCTGTTTTCTGTTATTTTTTGTGAACTGGTTGAATCCAGGTGTTTGATCTTCTTGGCATTTTTTTTTTTCTATGAACTGATGGAATGGGTAGAAGGCCAGACACACCTATAGGGATGGCAAGGAGGAGGAGAAGAGCCAATTCTCCCCCTCTCTTGACCCCACACTTGATCCCTGCTCTGCTGCTGCAGGAGTTCTCAAGGCTGAGCTCAGCTGAGTAAAGGGGTACCAAAGCCCTGGGTCTTGGCTTCCAGCATAGGGATTCTTGTGGGGAAACTGCAGAGCTTTCACTGGGAAAACTGGCATCCAAAAAGGAGAGAGAAGTAAAAAGACCACAGTTAAAAAAACAATACCATAGTAAATAGGAAAAGGGAAAAATGTACTTTAAACCACAGAAACAGTGTCTAAGTGCTCTCTATCCTTAAGTAGCTGTCAGTGAAGTGAGGCAGAGCTAACTGCATAAACCAGAATATAAACCTGTAAGGGATGATTGCAATTGATGCATTCACAAAGACACTTATTTTGAAAGGAAAGAATGAAAAGAGAAAAGTAAAAGTTTAAATACAAGTGCTTGGTGTTTTTTGTTTTTTTGTTTTTTTTTTTTTTTTAAGTTAAAATATCTAGTTTTATGGGTTTGCTCTAAAAAAATAGATGAAACCCGGGGGTAAGAAGTAAGGCTGTTTGATCACTGAACAGTTCCTTAAGCACACAAAGTAAAATGCTCTTACCTAGTAATAAAATCATTCATAAAAGATACTGCAAAATGTATTGTCAAAGCAGCAGTGGTGCTAATTAGCTGGAATATCACCAGAAAGTCCTCTAGAAGGAGATAATTTGATTGGGATTGACAAAGATAGCTATTTGCAGCAGTCTTGGTTGTAAGATTTTTGTTTGTTTATATGGTCTCTTATCCCTATATGTAGAAAAAAAAAGATGAATAACTAATTTCAGCTATGGGTATTGTTAGCTGTGTAATGCACAGCTATTATCTGTTTGAATTTTGATTTGATTTGGGTTTTTTATTACCATATCCCAATATAGGAAAAAACAAATAGGATAGTTTTCTCTTGAAGTCAGTTGCCATGGCTGAAGTTAAAAACATAAGAAAATAGGCACCTGATAAAAAGAGAATGTAGGCATAGTTTAAAGAGGTTTGGGTTTGTTTTTTTTTTTTTTTTCTGTATTAATTTGAATTAGAAGTGTTATTGCAAATAGACAAATACGTGTTTGTTAGGATCCTTACATGTAGGAAATTTTTTTTGCAATATGACCAGTTTGAATGTACCAACCCTGAGATAAGAGTGTAGAGTTCTATCTGCTCTTCCTGTGACCCAGTTTTATCTAGATTATAATAAGAGTGTTAATGCTGGACATCCCAAATCAGTCTGAAAGGAAAGCTCTGCCTGGATTTAGCTGAAAATCAGATCTATGTTTAAGTTAGCTATATGCAGAAACATGGTGGGTCACTTTGTGAGCTGCCTAGTTCTCATGAATGGATTTGCTAGAGAGCTGAAGTAGCTTTACATGCTCTGTTTTTACTGCCAGGGTTTGCATATATCTTGTTTGTATGATCAGTGTGAGCTTTGGCTTCAGAATCTTCTCTTACCTGAGGCTCTATTAAATGTTGCTCTGGTACATTCCATGAGCTGGGGGAAAGCAAAGAGTGCAATTTATGTGAAATTTAAATTGGTTTGAATTTCTACAAATCTCTGAACTTTGCTGTGGTCTTATGGATGGATCCATCTCTCCGCTCTCCTGAATTGAGTGAAGTTGTATTTTCCTTCTATACAGATACACAATATAACATACTGTATTCTATAAACTTTGTGTACACTTCTGTAAATTTTATTAACTGTTTTTTTACATAGCCAAAGTTCATGTTCCATATCTATCCTTTTGATCCCCTTCCATGAGTAAGATCTCCCATGGGCAGGTGGAAATTTTTATAAAAGATAAAAAGAGGCAACTATGCCTGTGACCATGTTGAAAGACCAGGAAGGGAAACAGATACTTGCACAGGTTATATAGACTTCTGTTACCAGAGGTGAATCTCAAAAAAACCCCAAAAAATCCAAATTACACTATTTGCATGTCATGATTTGTCCTTCTCCCACTCTGTTATTCAAACTTGGTCTGTTTGTAAAGATAACATTTTTGGGGGGGGAGTGGGGGTGGTTTTGAAGCAGTCCTCATTTGATTTTTGTTCACAGCAAATATCCAGGGCTCCATACCTTTAACTTAGTATGTAAAGGTGAAATTACTCAAGGGCTTGTTAAGTAATCCTTACTGCTCATTCTTCAGACTTGCGCATTTTCTTCGAATTCTCATCAGTGCTTGAATAGAATGACCGTGTACTTCATTCTCTAGACTTTGCAAGTGCTTTTAGAATAAAAGCCTACAAGAGCAAAAGGAACTACTGCATTTATTTAGGGGTTGGTTTTATCCTTTGCTTTTCCATAGCTCAGTTCCCCTAATATGTCTTCTTATTGAATCCTTTTAAGAAGCTCTGAAATATCCAAGGTAATCCTACATCTTGTATTTTGTCAAATCCAATTGATCATAGCGCTGATACTTTCATCTCTCCGTGTGAGCATCCTTGTAATGCTTTCCTTATACTCTTGTAGTTTTGTTTCAGAGGCACGATGGGTAAGATTTTAAATAGTTACTTTGAAACTTTTATCAGTTTGCAATCAGAGTAGAAATAAGACCGTATTTCATTGAGGAGGTTAACATGATCCCATAATTCTCATAATATGAATAATAAGGCTGACTGACATTGCAAGTAAAATGAAATAATGCACTTATTTTTATTGGATAAGTTTTGTTTTCAGTGTGACATTCAGACTTTTAGTTGCATCCCAAAGGGGAAGTTTTATATGCATGAAAAATTTTAAGGCTTTGCTGTTTATGGTTTAGGGGTTTGTTTTACATTTTCTCATTTTGGATGATTTTAGGAGCACTAAATTCCAGAATACAATTCTGCCCTTTGAGGGAAGTTTTGATCACCATAAGCACTCTGGTTAGTGGCCTAAAAATCATTACTTACTACTGGTTTATGATGCTTTTAGGTCTACTTTTATTTGAGAGATTACTTTCAAAGCATTAAAATATCTGGAGATTTATTAAGATTTTGGAGACAAATATTTTATTTTGATTGAAAAAATATATCATTTGAAAATGCTTTTGGCTCATTGCATCTAGAACAAAAAAAGATGTAAGCATGTAATTCAGTTGCCTTCTGAGTCTCTGAGATAGTCTTTCTTCTATCTATAGTACTGCATATGTAAATTATGAGTAAAATTCAGTCCTCACATTTGTTTCAATAGAGAGCTTTGCCAAGAGCAGAAGGATAAGATATACCCATGACAAGAAATCTATGTTGTATGTTCCTTGCTAAGTTTCTAAATTTGATTTTTACCTTTCCTTTCAGAGCAGAAAGGGTCTGAGCAGGTTCCTGTAGCAGGAAGCATCAGCTTTACCAGACTTTACATCAGCCCCAGACTCTCCATGTCTGGCTTTTAGGCAGGCATATGAATTAATTTTAAATGCATCAGGGACAGACTTTGGTTAGGAATCTTTCTCTGAATAGGGCATGTATCTCTGTAGATTGGAAAGATTATCTTTCATTCAACCTTTTTCCATATCTGCTCCATTTAAGATGCTGTAATTCAATAAATAAATAAATATATTTCAGTTGCATATGTGTTTATATATATAATATATATATAAGTTGCATATGTATATATATTTGTTGTATTATTTTGTGTTGTGCATAACAGTTGATTCTGTGGAGGTATGCAGTTATAATTGGTCTTTCAGGAAAATTTGTGACATTGACCACTGAGATTTAACTAGGATCAATTAGAATGAAGCTGTAATTGTACAATGGAGGGCAGCATATTCTTAAAGTTCACATCTGGTAAAATATTATTTCTTTTACACTAAAAATGTTTCTGTTTGGTTGATTTTTGTTTTTTCTTTTTTCTTTTTTTTTTCCCTCTGTGTCTTGATAAATATTTTAAACTAAGTTATCAGTAGGGAGGGGAATATCATCAAAGAAAAAGATCTCAGAAAGCTTAGTGAACTAATTTGCCTGACATTATGTGGAGGTTGTGGTTTAGAAATGGAGCTGTTGCTGTGAAACTACTGCTCTATACATATATCCCTAGGGACATACAGAGGGGAGGGTTTTTTCTATGAACTCTTAGAGGGATGCTCTCATGAATTTCCTGAAAACAATCAACAGGCTGTTGATGGTGTTTCCCACAGAAGATTGGCTATTTTGGCAGTCAGTGAACCTGAACAGGGTATCAGCTGTTCAAAGCGCAGCCTGACTCCAAAGCTGCAGTCTGAGGTGTTACTTTTAGACCAGCAGGGAGGAAAATGCTTTGAATATGGAATCCAGAGGATGATAGCAGTCAGTCCTACTAGTATTTCTTTTTCTTTTTTTTTTTTTCTTTTGCAGGAATCCTTTCTGTTAGTTGGAAGATTCTTGTCAAGAGTTAAATAAAGCTTCTTGAAATATCTGAGGTTTTTTTAATATTCTCATGAAAAGCAGTTTAATATTCTACAGAAAAGCTGTGTTTTTTAATATTCTCTGTTAATAAGATAACAAAATCAATGGAGACCACAATACAAAGCTATTTCTATATCACATAGACTCAACCATATAATTTTTAAAATTTTATTTTACTTTTAAAATTATATGGAATTCCTTTGTGAAATAATCATTAAGGTAAAAAAAAAAAAACAGCCAGATACAGAAAAATAGCTCACCCAAGTTATCAAGGAAGCCAATAGGAGGTCCAGGAACAAGATCTGTCTTTTTAGCATCTCATTCTAGAAATCTGGTCCTAAAAAAATAAATAATTCAATGTCACAGTGAGGAATTCTTTTTAAAAGAATCACTTTCTTCAGAAAAAACCCCAATTCTATTGGAATGAATTTGTCACTGAAGACTTTGAACATGCATATTGGTTTTCATTTAGAAAAATCTAAATTAATGTTGTAATCTGAGCAACTAATTTAAAAGAGCTCATTTAATTCTGTTCTCTCTTTTTATGTGGTATGTATGTATGTATGTATGAATGCTCCTGATTACTTGATCTTGGTTACATTTAGAAAAGGAAGGACATTAAAAATTTTGTTAAGCTTAAGATAGAAAAAAAAATAATACCAAGGTACACTTAAATAAAAGTGAAGTTTTCCATGTTAAGAAACTTCAGGATACTGTAGTTTGTTACATACTGAAATTTTGTTTCATGTTCCAGAAAATAGAACTTTCTTCCTCTTTGTTGGTAGAAAAGATAAATTTTGAAATGTAGATTTACTCTGCCACAGAAATTATTAGGTTTGCATAACTCTAATTCTGGTATGTCTGTTATTTTAGAAAGTAAAAGACTTTTGTGAAAGGAATCAATATACCCCCAGGAAGTTCCAAGGAGTTTCTAGAGTGAGGTGAAAGTATGTACTAAAAACGTGTTCTTCATTAAATATGATTCCCTTGAATTGTTTTGCGCTGAAATGTTTTCAACATAGATTATGCAAAATATTAGTTTTATCAGCAATTTTCCAGCTATAATGTAGTACTTAATTAAGGACTTACGGATGTCAAGGACAGGGCTGCAATCAACAAACTCTAAGCAATGCTTTTTTACAGGAAGTGATGTTCCCAAATAAGTAAGATGAGCAAATAGGGTTGGAACATTTGTTGGTGCAAACCCAGAAGCTGATCAAAAGTTCTGTGACAGCCATTATTTCAATGATGCATCTGGTTATTTCCTATCTCGGAGTAGTTAGCAAATAGTGAATATATCTTGGCTGCTGACACTTCATTGTATTCTTAACTCGCTTTGGATCACATCCAAAATCAATTGCTATCAATGGCAGTTTTCCGACCTATGTTAAGGAGAGTTGGATCTGGCTCTTAATGATCTAAAAAAGTTTTATTATTATCCATAATGCTGTCTGCTGCACTGAAACACTAAACGCTTTCAACATTTGCTGCTTTCTCTGTTTCATTGTGAGATTTGGCATCTCTATTGACTAATGGGATGGAAATCACTAATAATAAATAGCAGTTTATAAGTAACATTCTTTGAAAATGTCAAAACAAACAACAACAAAAAAACCACAAAGGAAATTGATCTTTTTAATAATTCCCCCTTAAATTACTAAGATGACTTGCTATCTATAAAATAGATTTTTGATGCATCAGGGGGGAAAAAATAACAAACAAGAACCAAAAACTCCCTTCTCATTCCACTGTGGAAATGAACTATTCTGGGAACTGGAGTCTCAATGGTATCTCTACACTTGGATGTATGGAAGACAAATGCAGGACTTGGTAGCCCTGAGCCATTGTATTTTGAGGATGTCTACTTCCAGAAAGACCAGTCATAACTGGAGATCATTAATGTAAAAAGTGCCTGAAAAGTGTAAAGAGCTCTTCAGCAGCTGAAGAATACATGCATGACATATGATGTGAATGATACAAACCGCTTGTTTTTCCTTTGTAATTTAAATGTCAGTCTTCTATTGTCTGGGAGATTTCTTATATTAAACACTCTGCAAATTGCTACTTACTACAAGGACTAGATTTTCAATCATGAAGGCTTGCATCTTTGTCTAGTGGTGGTGGCTTATATCTTCAAGATTGCTTATATGTTCAGAATCAAAATCTTTTGAATTTTTCTCTCTGTCTTCATGAGTAACACTAAGGCTTTAGATATGTGCCTGGCTGACAGCCTTGAAAGGCAGAGGGTTTTTTACATTTTGTTCTAAGTTTATGTAACATACATTCTCTGTAAAATCTTCCTTCTTCTTAACTTGAAATCTTGATAGGACATCAATAGGAGCAGTCCTCCTTCCAGATCTTGGTCACTATGGCCGTGTCTGTATCAAGAAGTGAAACCCACCAGGGTCATTATGACATTGGTGGTGAAACACTGGCACAGGATTTCCAGGAAAGTGGTAGATGCTCCATCCCTGGAAACACTTGAGGTCATAGCAGAGGGCTCTGAACATCCTGACTGATTTGAAGATGTGCCTGCCCATTGCAGGGGAGTTGGACCAAATGACCTTTAAATGTCCCTTCCAACTCAAACCATTCCATCATTCTGCGATTCTCTGGCACTGAGGCCAAAAAGCAAAGAGCAGAAATGTAAGTAAACTCTTTTAATTTCCAAAATAAGATGATTTTATATAAATTCCCTGTTGTTCTTTTCTACCTCACAACACATTCCCATGGGAATAACTTGCAAGGAAACACTGAGGCTGCATGTCTATCAGACACTGTTCTAAATTGTGGTATGAGTAACTGGGCCCAGTGCCCAGGAAAAGTCACAGGCACTGGGTAATTTAATAGCATCAGCATTTCTTTTGTGGTAGTGAAAAGTTAATTTCAGGTGTTTACTATATTTTTTTAAATTATAGGATTCCATTTAACATGAGGCTGGAAAACAGTGTCAGGACACTTCCCTGTCTGGATCTTCAGTGGACTCCAGCTACAGGTGTAACATGACAGAGAGCTCCTCTGTCTCCTCATCTAGAAGTAAAGATGCCAGATTGAAGCTGAGATCAATGTTAATACTAGGAGGAGCATCAAGGCAGTTGATTCCACCAAAGATGCAGCCTAACACAATTAAAGCAATGCCTAATAAAGTAAATTCTTGCTCCTGAGGCTACTTAGATGGGATATAAAAAACTATGCATGTCTTCATATGGAAGACTGAGCCATGGTAACTTCCAGCTCAGAGATGATGCTGCATCTCTTTACAAATGAATGAAAGCTAGCTCTGAACCCATTGTGTGAGATGCTGTAAGTGATGTAACTGCAGAACTACAGAGCTCAGTTTAGCGAGCTCCCCTCTTTGGCTGCTCTGTGAATTTCTCTTAACAATGTCAAAAAAGCAAAAGAAAACTTTGATGCTATTTGATAGATTATTGTGTTGTAGCAAATACAGACAATATAAAGTCAAATATTTTTGTATTATATGTACAGACTTTGTAGCATACACACATTTTTGGGGATTTGATTTCTGCAGAATTCTTTGAGAGATAAAATAACAAAACATCGCAGTAAAATTGCAAGACACTTGGCACAGACCTCCTATTTTCTGTAAGAAATAATGCTTTTGGAGTATGCTGAATAACTAAATTTGTGTCCAAGCATCTTGTCCTTGTTTTTAGTTATAATGCTGCTTCAAGACCTAAACTACTCCTGTGTTTGAATGCTTTATGCTTGCCACAGTGCTATTAAAAAATGTTATGCTGTTATCTCTTGCTGCTGCAGAAAGTAACAAATCTGCATGATGTAATTCAGGTATTGTCACTGGGCCACAATTGGGAGAATCTTCATGTTTACTCTTCTTCATCTAGCTCCTTGTGTTCTAACCCTGTTGTAGAAATGCCCTCCAAGAAATGCCTCCTTTAAAATATCTCTGTTCTGTGCATATATAAGCAACAAACTCTTTGCCTATATAGTATTAAGGATAGCAGCATTTTTAAATGTAGATTTCTGTGTGCTTTTTTGCAATTGACCTTACAGTAATATTTTCAGTAATTGTTGTATCCCTTTATTGGAACTTGCTTTGTTGGTATAAAATGCTCTTGTCAAAGAGCATTATTTATAGAACCAAAATCTGAGATCCTTCATTCTGTCAAAATCAACAATAAATGTGGCCTTCCCAGTGCCAAGTAAAGGGGAGGGATCAAGTTCTACCTGCTAGCAATACTTAATGTAAAACATCCCAGGATATTATTATTCATCCTGGCTGCAAAGGGCATATTGCTTGTTCATGTTTCCTTTGGGGTCCACCAGGATCCCCAGGCTCTTTCTGGCAAAGCTGGTTGCTACAAGCACACTTGGGGTTGTTCCTCCCCAGGCACAGAACTTGCACTTCCCTTGACTGAACCTTGCAGCATTCCTGCCTGCCCATTTCTCCAGCTGTCCCAGGTCCCTCTGGATGGCAGCATGACCCTCTGATGTATCAACCACTCCTTCCAATTTTGTGTCATTTATAAACTTGCTGACAGTAACAGTTCAGGACAGAACAGGAACGATGGCATTGATGAGGATTTGAGCCCAAACTGATCCCTGGGTACACAGCTAGTTACTGGCCTCCAGCTGGGCTTTGTGCCACTGCTCACCACCCTTTGGGCTGGCTATTTGTCAAGTTTCTGATCCTCCTCACCAGCTGCTCATCCAGCCCTCAGTCCAACATCTTCTCTGTGATGATCTTGTGGGGTCTTTTCTGAAGTCAAGGTAGACAATATCCACTGTTTTCCTCCCATCTGTCAAGCCAGTCATTTCACCATAGATGTCTATCAAGTTGATCAAGCATGACTTCCTCTTTTTAAATCCTTGTTGGCTGTACCTGATGACCTGCTTGTCCTTCGTATGCCTGGGAATGGAACACGGGGAATGGGAAGCCAAGTTATCAGTACTAAAGGGTTTAAATGCAGAGGTGATATTACATATCTGTTGCTTCACACATTGCACAGTGACAGATGGGGAGATTAGAGGTAGTTTTTAGTGGGAGGTGTTTTCTCTATTTTTAATTTACACCTAGTATGTGAATTAATTTATTTATTACAGTAAGAAGAAAAGTAAATTGCAACTGGAAATGGACATATGATTGAATTCCTTAAATTGAATTGAGGTGAGTTGTGTTAGCACAATGTGCCATTAACATTACAATCACTGTTGTGAGAATGAATTCATGTTGTTCCATACTCTGCTCTCATTATAACCTTTTTATTCCCACATAACCATACTGAATTGTTGTGGCGAACAATAATAATGTGCATTAATGCCAATTCCATCTCTCTTTAATTCCACTGACTTCATTTGTCCAGTGCCTCATGCTTACGGTGAAGGGCATAGAAAGATAAAATAGCATAGGTATGAGGTGAAAGTCTGACCTTATTTAAGTGAAGGGGAATTTAGCCATGGCTTTGTAGTTGAAATTTTTTCTGTTATTTTTCAGAGCAGTGCTGATATGAAGGGAAAAATCCTAAATGAAATCAAGTTGAAAACCATTTTGACATTTTCCTTTCTTAGGGATTAATAAATCAGACAAACTTTGCAATTATTTTTAAAATGAATTCTAAAAGAACCCCAAAATTAGTTTATTTTGATTTCAGTTTCTTAAATTGTTTATAATTAAAATTAAAATACAGAAAGGAGCAAAGTATCAATATATATAACTAATGAATAATATTAAGCTTGGACTATTTAAGATTCAAGTACACTTTTTATTTGTAAACTAAAAATCTCTAGGATGACAGCATTTAATTTATAAAATGACATAAAAAACCCATTAAGTTGGTCTTAGAAAAGGTAAAAGCTGACATAATGACAAACCAGGCATTTATATTCTGAGGCTGCTTTTTCTCATAGCTGGCATGGATAATTTGCTCAGAAAATAAGATATTGACAAGATATTTTTAAAACAGTTCTTCCCCTGTCTTTGCTAGCTGGCCTTGTCCATCTTTCTCCACTCTTGAGTAACAAAGAAATATGCCATGTGCCTCAGATTTTCCATACAGAGGCTCTGCATTATTTCTTTGCTGAATGTTGTTTAAAATATTCAGCAGGAGTTACTTGCCTTTAAATAAAACCCCAAAAAGCCTATCCCAATTGTGATATTTCTTTTCCCATTTATATATCATCCATTGGCAACAACAAATAATGAAGTTACACACCAGATTTCTTTCTTCTAACTATATGAAATTAAGGTCCATAGTATACCTAAAAGTGTCTGCAGTTCAAATTGCCATTCTATGTTTTAAATCAGTTTGTAGACGCTCATAAACTCTGTGTAACAAATAATTTTCATTTAAGTGTCTATTCAATAGTTATCTGACAGCCTATAGGTTAAATGTATTAAATGATAATTTATAGAAGTTGCACGGTATACTGAGTTGAGGAAAAGGTGTTTACAGTGTTCATTTGCTCTTACCTCAGCCCGTGGTGTTTCCCTTTTGAGTTTGCAACCCTCCTATGAACCCACCCTAGGGTGGAAGAGGGGAGGAGGGGAAGCAAGTGGGTGGCGAGTCTTGGAGGGAGGGCAGCACTAAACAGGGAGTCAGATTCCTAAACCATCTCAGTGAAAGGATGTTTGTGCAGTTTTATTCCTCATCCTCTACTCTTTGTCCCAGCCTGAATCACAGATGAAAAATGTTTACAAAATATTTACGAAATTATAAACATTTGGATAAGGCTACTTTGATAAAAAAAACCAAGGAAATGTTGTAAAAGCTTGACAGGGAAAGACAAAGCACTTACCAAAACATGTCTTTTCAGAAAAATAAGGTTTTTTTCTCTTTCCGTGTCTTCTAAAGTAAGCCTGTTGCCAGGAATAGTGGGATTATACTCAGCTAATATTGATTGGCTAAAATTTTGGTATCTGATCCTAATATACTGTCTATGATATTTTCATAATTGAAAGAGTAAGACTTGGATGCCAAACAAGAATGATAGATCTCATTTTGAAAAAGATGTGTGTTCAGATGGAAGAAAACTTACTGACATTCTAGTCTTATAATGGACTATCAGGTAACATAAATTAGAGTGCAAACTCAAATAAACCACATATGACAGCCCAGAGTTGCAATGATATTGCAAGGCATGCAGCTATGTTGCATTATTCTTTTAAATGTGACTTTTTCTTGTGAAAATGTTGAAATTCTGAAAACTAGTTTTAGTTGGGGTGTCGTATACCACCCTTGCTTCTTATGAATAATTCCATCTAGGTGTCCATGTGTGTCATGGTTTAACCCCAGCCAGCTCACTTCCCTACCACGTGGACTGGGAAGGAAATCAGAAGGGTAAAAGGCAGAGAACTCATGGGTTGAGGTAAAAACCCATGAAGGAACAGGGAAAGCAAAAGTCATGCACACAAGCATAGCAAGGCAAGGAATAAATTCACTGCTTCCCATGGGCAGGACAGTGTTCAGCCATCTCCAGGAGAGCAGGGCCCCATCAAGAAGAACAGTTACTTGGGAAGGCAAGTGCCATCCCTCCAAATATCCACTCCTTCCTCCTTCTTCCTCTCACTTTGCACACAGAGCATGTTGTCATATGGTCTGGAATATCCTTTCAGTCAGTTTGGGTCACCTGTCCTGGCTTTGTCTCCTCCCAGCCTCCCAAGCAGCCCCAGCTTCCCCACGAGCAGGGCAGTACGAAAAGCAGAAAAAGCTTTGGCTCCATGTGAGCCCTGCCCAGCAAAAACAAAAACATCTCTGTGCTGTCAACACTGTGTTCAGCACAAATCCAAAACACAGCTCTACACCAGGCACAGTGAAAAAAATGAACTCCAATCCAGCTGAAACCAGAACAATGTGTATATCACGTATTTTAGTAATGCATTATTAAGATGTTTCTCAAACTAATGATGTGAGTGTGTGTATATATTAGCAATGCCTTTTTAGCTTGTCTCTTACTTGCACAAATAAGAACAGTCTCTTGCAGAAATGTATGCAAGGTCTGGCCAGCAATCAACTGGGTCCCAAATTTCATGTAAATAATCTCACTTAGTTCACTGGAACCACTTTCTGTGAGAATGCAGTGAAAAAAAAAGTGGAAGCATGGGGCAGATTTCTTTAATGAAATTCAAGGGATACATCCTCTGTTATTCCTTTGGTTTCTCAAACTTACTGTTTGCTGGGCATGATATTGCAAAGAACATATTTGGGCAGCTCGCCTGCAGTTATTCACTGTGCCCTGCCATGCTGCTACTGGTATTTCAGCTAATTAGGACTAACTCAGATATGTCTGTGTGAGTTTCAACCATTCCCAGTCTGCTTGCTGTTGAGAATAAAATCATTCATATTTTCTGGAACATGAATATTTGTGTCTGATGTTTTACAAAATGTGATACTCATGAGCTTTGTGCTTTGAGACCTGCATGAAAAGATTGTTAATGTATATAATACCAAGTGGAAGTGAAGTGACTGGAAATATGCCTATTAGTATTGAGAATGAGGCATGGAAAGAGACAGCATTGTGCTACAAATTAAAGGGTGCAGACGTCATCACCGTTGCCATAGCTTTCCTGTGTGCTTCAAAAAACAGTTTGGAAAAAAGGTGCATACAAAAAAGGAGATGATTTTCTGTGTGAGCAAGTGTAAAGGATGAAGAATTGAGGTGAAGGTAGACGTAAAGAAAGGGAAAGCCCTACTCACTGAAAAAGCAGACAGCTACTTAGGCCACTTTCGCACGTATTTTAATTATTGGTAAAGTGATCAAAATATTGAGAAAAAAAGTTGGAATAACTATGTAAACTTACTTTTAGAAATTCTCAGTTGTAGTTAACATTGCCTTTGAATTTCTGTTGTGGTAAATCCATAGTTATACGCAGGATGTTTTCCTGGCCCATCATACTCATTATTTCCTTACTCTTTTGTTCCCTGATTTGGAAAAATGATTCAGGGTCTTGGACATGTGTTATGAGTGGATTTATCATTAATCACACATGTATATTTTTTTTAATTAGATAATAAATGATCCAAAGTACAGACACTTTATTTTTAGGCATTGGTTTGAATTCTAAACTTGTAATATATTTTATTCATGCAGAACTTTCTTTCTGAAAAAGTAGTGTTTTCAGAATTAATGGTCAATGATACAGTACAGTAAATTCCTCCATCATTATAACACACTTCTTGTGCAAGCTCTTACTTAGAGGTTGTTCCAAGACATGCATTTTACCACAGTTTACAAGGCAGTGGAGTTCTTTTTTATGAGTGTATGCCTGTATTTAATTATTTTCTAAAACAAATTAAGAATTTTCATCCTGGTATCATGTTCATGGAGATCAGGATTATTTATTATTAATACAGTGTTTTCTTCAACAAATTAATATTTTATTCTTAATATCATCATAAATAAGTAATTTGTGCCTTTTTATCATTAATGACATAGGAAAAATATGCTTTTGGTTGATTGCAAATGTGCTGCTGTGCAAATGTCAATGAGATAGAGAGAGTTTATTTTATGCCATTTTCTATAGTTTTAATTAAGCAATAAAAGAAGACATCCAAAATAATTACATACAGTTTCCTGCCTGAAGAATATAAAACTAAAGCCTATGCAAACAAAAAGACTGCTAAAGAAGGAAAACTGACACTCTCCTGCTTAGCCTAGAATAACCTTAGGTACTTTAAAATATTAGAATCAGCAACATTCAGAATGTATTAACAAATTTTAATTAAAGATGAGCTGATATGTAAAGCTAGTCCACTTGTAGTTCCCAACATCTAAGAACCATTTACCTTACCTTGATAACCACCCATTTAACTTACAGCATTGAACTACACAGAACTGCCTATTTTCTGACAAAAATTTAGGCTAAGTAAATAAATAAAAATAATTTTTAAAGAAACTTGGTTCCTAAAACAGTAATTAGGTTTCTATCAACAGCACTTTTGAGCTCCATCTTTGCTCAACAGCATCCAAATATAATTCTGGAGACGTGTAAATAAAATCCACCTCTTCTTTTTAACGCTGAAACATACTGAAGAAAGGCCACAAAATGTAGCTACAGTAGCCTCTGTGCACCCCAGGAGCACCTGGGAAGAAACTCAGGATATCTGGTCCGAACCTGTGACATTTTTATGTCCATTTCATAAACAAAACTTGTCTTCTCTGTATTCGGTGCACTTTGTTTTCTTTGCCACTTCTCCTATTTGCTGCAAGTCCTTTCTGCACAGCATTCTGAATTTTGGTGAGAGTGATCTGTAGCCTTACTCCAACAGGCTGACCTAAGCAAAGCAAACCTAACTAAACCTCACAGACAAAATGCAGCACTTGCTTGTCATGATATGCTCATGTAATCACTCAGCATCCTTCCCAAGAGTCCTGTACCTATGTATGAAATCTTTTATGAAAGTTTTGTGATCATTATATTTTTTTTTTGTAATAACATAAACCCGATTCTATCACAGGAGCTAACCAAAAATTTAATCACTGGATAAAATCACAGATTTAATAGCTTTATCCTGATTACAATGTACTGTAGGAGTTCTTCCCAGTCAATTTGCTTCTTACTGCTACAGAATTTTGAGGTCACAAGTGGTAAGTTGCTTGCTGTTGTCAGTGATTGGATTGGTAATCATGTGTATTGTCTGAAAAGCTTGCAAATGATGAAGCCATAAAATTGTGTTATTAATATCAAAATAGTGCAAATAGAGGCTTTTTTCCACCTTGTCATTCCCAGGAAATGTTTTCCTGAATATGCATCTTAAATAAAGTTTAAGGGAGAATTAATTTTATAAGGATATAGAACTCAGAGAGAGAGAAAGCAATTAGCTATACTTTCAAATTCTGGGAGAACAAAATATATTTTTTATTATTCTATTTTGAAATAATAACAGTTGTGGATCAAGTTCTTAGAGGTTGGGAAGCAGATAATTTTCCAACACACAGAATAGGTGTATCTGTTCTGTGTCTTGGAAATTATTTTCTTCCCAAGCTCTAAGCACCTGAAAAAGTGTAACTATTCTGTATCTGTAAAATGAAATTAAATTTTATTTTAATGGTATCTCCAGACAAGAGGATAGCTAGTGAGAGATATGCACAGGTTACAGGAGTAAGAGTTTCCTTCTTAGTGCTGAATTATACAGCACATATGCAGTCTTTGAAATTGTCAGGGACTTTTTTACATCCCCCCCTTGCTCCTCTTCATTCTCTTTGGGGCTTTCTGTACTCTTGGGTTGTTTATCCACTATTCAGTGAGCTACAGTATTATACAAAATGTCAATATCGACATACAGTGCAACTGAAACAAACATTTAACATATCAATGGAGCAGAAAGCAAAACTTCTCAGAGACAGGCAAAAGTCATCTCAGTTTGAAGTGATTGTATATTTTTTTTTTTACTTTATTCCTAGTTCCCAGTCTGTATGGAACATAAAGTTCATTGAATATTTGTGTAATCATTTTGATTTCAATATTTATGTGTACTGTACTTGCTAGATTCTAACACAATTAATAACCAGTCCCCAGGTTTTTTATCAGCTGTGGCACAGAGAAAAGTTTTTGCTCTGAGATAATTCACTTCCTGGATTTGGCTTGGATACCTCACCTTGCCAGTCACTGTCCTAAATTCCAGAGAATGATGTATCTCTTGCAGCCTTAAGGAAAAAGTCTCCCTGACAGCACTATCATAAAATAGTATTATCCCATGTTCTCCTGCAGTTCTTATGTAGAAATGTCTGTTTTCCTGGATCATTTGGGCTTGTAAACAAAGCAGAACTGAACTAAAACAAAGTGGAAAAAATGTAATTAAACAGAGGTTATTTGGAAAGCAGAAAGCCAAGATTCAAGGGGGAAGTTTATTTGCCTAGTTTTTTTCACTTACAGTTGGAATTCAATACGTGAGCTACATCTGGTCTTATAGAGAGCATACTTTCTTTTAGGACTCCCTAGCTGCAAAATGAACCAGGAATAGAAATCCTAATGTCACTAGCATTGGGCAGTCTTTGCATTTAGTTGATCCAATTTTGAGTACAGATAGACTCACATCAACTGAAATACCAAGTAAATTAGAATTTTATAGTTTCTTGACCCTTGTTTTTTTGCTCAAGATCACTTTTAAGATTTTTGCTAGTATCTAAGGACAGACTGATCCTGTTTTTAAAAAAAATTATAAAAGAGCAATAAGTTTTATTTTCAGTTCTCTTTTCTTAATGTAAAAAAAAAAAAATTTGTGGATCCTTTGGCAAACTGAGTGGCTGTATAATATCCAGTAGAACTAGCACTGCCATATCCCTGTATGTTGAATTCTTCACTGGAATTTCATGATTATTTGCTGAACAATCAACATAATTGTCCCATCTGCCTCCATTTCATTCTAGTTATAAGCATCTTTTCTCTTAGTCCTCTCCCTTTTTTCTGCTCTCCATGGCCTCAGGCAGGTCACTCACCCTCTCTGCTAATGCTCTTCCATCTGTAAAATGGGAGTAATGTGAGTTGTTGGAAAGATTAATTAGTGAATTAATATTTGTAAAGCTCTTGAAAGATGAGAAGCACTAGATAAAGGCTAAGTAGTGTAATTATTATTCTTAGAAGTGCCTTCATGAATAGGGGAAAAAAAAGATGCAGTGTTTCAGAAAACAGATTAATATCAGTATAGGTGGTTCTGGAGATAGATGAACATAAGCTTGTTGTCTTTGCTAGTAAAGAGACAAATTAACATGAATGAATATGTAGTTTTTATGGTTTTTACCCATTGTTTTTAACAGACAGTGTTAATATTAAACATTTTCACATCAATCACAAATTACAGCTTGAAAGCATGAGAGAAAATGCGACTGTGTATTTAGGCAGTGAGGCTCTGCATCTTTCAGCTTCCACATCCTTCTACTCCCATTCCATATATGCAAGTGTCCCTTAAACATGCTACTTATTACAGATGCAAATGGAACTGAGAGTAACTGAGAATAAATATTTTAAGGTAATATTGTACAGTCTCAACTTTGTATTGTGACTATGAGACCATCTCCTCTACCCCCCACCAAAAGGCAAGTAATTTCCTAGTGCTGTAATTAGGCCATCTTTCATTCCTCCATATTCATAAAAAGGGAAAAGAGAGGCTAATGACTCAAATGGGTATGATCACATAATGATACTTTCTGTCCAGAAAAGATATTATTATTAACCTGAACAATTTTTTAAAAATGTGTCATATGATTAATCTTTCATGTGTGGCTAGAGAATTCTATTTTGTTTAATCAGTGGAGGCCAAATTTTATTGCTTAGCCACTGTCTCAAACTAAGCCATCTTCAAAAGAGGTAACAAGTGGCTGTGCTTTGTGGAAGCATGTTCTCTTCCAAAAGGTTTCCAGAGAAGGATTGTGTTAAAGAAACTGTTCCAGCATGCTCTGTACTGCTTTTTGGCAGCAAACTGCAGTGATGTAGAAGTGTAAGATGCCACTGCTGAATTCTCTCTGCAGGATACAATGCCCAAGTTTATGACAGACCATGGTTTCTGCTTCCCTGAGTGAAGAGGCAGCAGCTGAGACTTGGCTTTTGCTTGGGCTGCCTGAGCTAAGGAGTTTTTAGCTCCGATCTCCTCCTGCCACCTTCAGTTTCCTGCTGGCTAGAACTGAGTGTCACATTTCATATTGTGATCTGAATCTCTGCCTTCTGAGATTTTAAATCGAAGGCATTAATAGATCCAACTAGAAATAATGACTACAGGATGGAAAAATTAAGAACACATCTTTGTATATTATTGCCTTTTCATTCTCTTTTCAGCTGATGATTTAAGGTAAACCTTCAGAAACCTGATAATCACAAAGGCTTATGAGACTTTTGAAGTTCAGGATGTAGTCAAAACAAGCAGGCAAATGGGAATTAACATGCAGGTCTGAAAAAGGAAGCACTGTTTTTTTCTGAATTTTTGCTGTAGGGAAGCAAACTCATGGCAGAGTAGTATGTAGCACATAATATGTATCATATGCCTGTAATAGAAGGTGTTGGAGGGAGTAATGATGTGAGTGGTAAAAACAAGAAGGAAACTCGACAGGGTTAGACCCTGCTAATCAGTGTCAGTGTCTTTGTACTAGATTGAAATCTTCATGTTCCTTGGTATCTAAAAATAAGATTTATATACAGTACAGACTTCAGCTTCTTTATGTCATGTAACTTATTACACAATTAGATGCAGTGCAATGCTTCTGGGAGTAATAATCTTGCCATTAGGCACATGGAAGGCACTAAATAACTTCTGTTCCTGATAACCTCTGAAGAAGCTGGGATGAGGGCCTGCCTTACCCTCCTGCTCACTGTCACCTTTACGTGCTAGCCTGAGTATTCCCACAGCAAATCTAACCAAGTGCTAGCCAGCATGGGCCCACATGAAAGGAGAGTGATGACCCCAAATAAGGGCTTGTCTGGCTGCTATTCACATCAGCCTACTCCTTCAGGGCTTGCACAATACTGCTGCAGGTACTCTTTATTTTATTTATTTTATTTTCAGCCTTCTTCCCTGTTACAAGGAAGTTGTCCTTCACAGTCAATGGGCTGGTGTCTGTCATCTGAGGGAAAACTTGTTTCAGACTATGAAGAATGAGACTGTATGAGGAATTAAAATGTTTCCAGTCATGCTTGGATTTTCGGATTTACGGATTTTCCAGCTCCTCCTGAATAGTAATTGAGGGAATGAAAAATAAAAGCAATTTTGGTAGCATTTGATTTCCTTTTCCTACATAAGACATTTTTTGTGTGTATATGGAAAAATGCATCTATTATTCTCCCTGTTATTTCCCTCTATACCCATCCATTCTAACACTGCCAAGAAAAGGCAGTATACTTCTCCTTATATGACTGGCAAAATAGAGAGCAAGAAAACAAGAAAGGAGGAATATTAAAAGAGATTGGAAATTTAAGAATAAAAAAAAACCAGAATAACTATGACTCTGGAATGGAAAAGCTGCAAAAGAGAAGAGCAATATCATATAAGAAAAGAGTCAAGGGTGAAATAAAAATTAAAACAAACAATAACAATCAAAAAAAGAAACAAATCAAAGTTCCCACTAGTCAGACAATGCAAGTGAGGATTGCTGGAAAGTTAATTAGTGTTTATACTTGTTACTATATTTTTCTGAGCTTTTCCAGAAATCAGTAGCATCTGAAAAAATCTCAGGCAGAGATGCTGTCACATCCTAAGATCATATTTTCTTTATTATTATAAAAGCCCTGTGGTTACCCTGAAAAATGGACAGATATGATGCTTTATGACACTGAAAATGTAGCCCTTAAAGTGTGCTAGATTTATAGTATTAGTCCAAGTAAGTAGCAGACAGGCTTCAGCCATAAAAATGCCAGGGAAAATCCCAAGACTAAATTGCAGTTCAGTTTTGTCCCCTTCAAGGGGACAAGCAACCCCTCCTTATTCAGAGAGACAGGAACAGGGAGGCTAATGGATGAGTGTAAGATATTTATGTGGTTACAAGCAGTACATTGCATCCCTGCACATGACTTGCTGCACTATCCTCTCCCCCTGTCCCTGCATGCTAAAGCAAGTTGATGGCAGAGGAGAGTGAGCACAGAGATTTTACTGGGAAGTTGTAAATTGCTGCTGGGGCAGATCATACCACAAATCACACTGTTCCCTTCACCTGAACAAGAAGGATGAGAGGGAGGAATTGTACTTTAGAAAGGATGTCCCTGAGTCATTCTGTTTCCCACACTGCTCCTGTGGTGCAAATTGCAGGGTGCTTCTATTTTTGCTGCTATGTCTAAAGTAGCTTTATAGCCCCCAGCAAAAAGACCCAGACCAGAAACTGCAAACTTTGCTGCAAAACCATGCTCTTAGTTACAACTGTTTAATTTCTTTTCCAGCTGAGCTGTATAGGTGTATTGCTGACAGAAATTTTCAGCAGAGATTACCTAACTTTATATTCAAGGTTTCCTTGGTCCTGTAGGGTACGTTCTAGTGGTCCTAAGGATCTCAATTCATATAGAAAGACACAACAAACAGACTAAACAGAATTTTGATTATATTATTTCACAGAAGTGTCTTTATAGTATGCATCTGTAAATGAAATAGTTTTGCAAGCATATATCACTTTTGAATAACTGTTCATTCTGTTTCCTTCTTTATAAATATACTCAACAATAATTTACTTGGCTCTTGAACATGAATGGCATTCCTCTGGGATACAAAGTTTATTTCTCTCAGATGGTAGTTAAACTCCAAAAGAGTGGTGGCCTGTTTCCATTTTACATCTTCTTTCTACATTCATTTTCTCTTTACTAGACCTGAACATATCCTTAAAAATATTATCCCTCTATATTTCCTTTCACTCACAGGGCTATGTACCCTCTTTACCTATATGTCCCCTACTCTTAAAAAGCATAATGTTCATAATTTTTTCCCAGAACTGAATTGTAGAGTATTTAACCACCACCTGCTTTTCCCCTCTCATTATTATTTTGGGACCATTCCACAATGTTATTAGGACACTCCAAAACTTTCATTTGTTTAGTCATTTTGTGGGCCTTTATTTGAATCTAGGGTTACCCATGCCTCCGAAATGTCTCAAACATTGTGAGAATATCTTAAGGGAAACATAGATCACCAACATTGAATTGTCTCAGCCTATAAGGCTGGCTTAATAAAAGCGAACAATGAAATTCAAACTGCACTTTACATAACAGAAGTGTCTTAAAGCAACATGCTGTGCTACTTTCCTTATATTCGGAAGTATGGCTTAAGTAAAAAGAGTGGTACTGATAATTATCGCTAAACTGGGAGTGAGAACAGTGATCAGATGACACAAAGCAGTTTGGATTTGTCTAAGCCCTTTGAGGTACCACAAGGGGAAGCCTGATGAAGTCAGTTTTCCACTAAGTATGACAAGGATTCAGCTGTCTCCTTCCATCCAGATCACATCTTTACCTTAACATCTAGAACATCTTGAACAAGATGCTGAATTAAAGCCCTGAATGCTCAAGATTAAACTCTTTGGTGCAGAGAAATTCCCCGTGTTGTCCGTACTCACTATGGCCAAGAATTTTGGAAAGAAACGATCCGTATCAAAAAATAAAATATTGGATGCTGTTACAGGAAGGGCGATCTTTGAAATCTGCTGTAGTATTCATTGAGGACCAATTGTTATGCTGTTACATGAGACCTCACTGATTTATAAATCTGCTGTACAATTCTACTTAGATCAATATAGCTGTGCTGATATAGGCCAGATGAGAGCTTGGAGTTGCCTTTGCTCTGCTGGTACTTTTGAAATTAATGAGGATGAGAGTAACATTTCAGAGCTACAGTGCATGGCAGTAAAGTATCACTGTGAGTTAACTTGTCTCATTGTCGATAGAGGCTGTGGGGAAAAACTGGTTGCCAAAATATGGAAAATATGGTTGTGAAAGATTGAATAGCTCAAATACTTTTCTGCAGAGCATTTTTAATGTCTTTAAGTGGTTTATTATTTCTGTTTTTCTCTGAAGAGATGAAGGATAAATATATTATTTAATCTTTTAATTATTTAATATATTATTTAATCTTTTCTATGTACTCTACTGGGTTTGCTGCTTTCCTAGAGTACTCACACACCTTATTTCTAGTTTCTGTGTTTCCAACCAAAATGAAACAGACAATATTTCTTTTTTGTTATTTACTTTTTAGAAAATAAGAAATTTTGCAGAAAATTAACACTCTAACTTCATTCTGTATTACATTTTTCTTCATTCATACCAAAGGATCTTTTTAAATGTAGAAGAAGAATAATTCTGTGTGTTGACATGGACATAGACACTGTTTGCTTCTACTCCTTTCTGTTCCTGAGAATCAACATAGCTGACGCGACAGACTCTGTGTGGGACTTGGGCCAGCAGGAAAGTTGTGACTGTATTAGCACTTTTCTTAGTGTTTCTCTATGGCCTTTTGTTCTGTATTGACTTTACATTGATGCATGATAAGGTATTGAGCTGAAGTAGTTTGCGTCTGCGAACCGAAGGTCTTTAGAAGAATATTAGGAAACTTATACTAGTACAGCTTTCTGCATTTATTTTGGCATTCAGTCTAAACAAATTATCAAGTTTGGAAATAGGGCTTTTTTAAATAGGCTACTCATCTTGAAAAAAAATCTTTTAGGGAAGCACAAATATCTAATGGCATTTGACAGTAAAAATACTATGGTTTATTCAATGATACTGTAAAAGTCTTTTAAATTTTGCTGCTAAATCATTAGTTGGACAGTGATTCTTTTCCCCATGAATAGTAACCTGTCTTGCCCATGAAAAAATGTTTTTGCTTTGCATTGAGGAACAATACTGAAGAGAGAAAGTATTATTGTGTAATTAATTTAGATTCTGTTATGATTTCAAAATACTCTCACACGTACATATTGATTCTTTCCTATAATCATGGCTTGGAGCAGTGAATTCAAAAGATTAATTAGAGATAACATAGAATTTTATTTTATTTTTTACTGCTTTAGTATACTGCCCCCTTTCTGTAAGAACGATGTGCTGAGAAGGGTGCCTAATTTTTTTAATCTCTATATGTTACTGTATAATTTCCTATTGAAAACAAGTTACTTTTCTAGTTCAGAAAAACCTCTGTCCCTTTATTAAGATGACTCATAGGAACTGAATTCAAAATTTTAAGTTATATTTAGGATTGGGAGTAGGACCCAAGGCGCCAGACTTTACTTCTGTTACTTAGACTGTAGCAAGATTCATGAGTGAGTCAAATCATTGTTTTCTTTTGTTAACACGAAATTTAAAATGCCAGTGTCATACCTAATAGTCCAAGACTACAGTAAGTCCCAGTTGTTTCTGCACAAACTGAAATCATGTTGTCACTTCAGTTTTTTTTCCTTCATGCTTCAGTCCCTTCTCTGGATCTGCTGTTATTTTTTCCCCAGACCTTTACTTGTGGTGAGAAGCAATTAAAATAATTCAGTTTTGTACAATGAACTTCTGATGAATGTTGGCCTTTAAACCTTAAAAAGACAATCAGACCATTGAATGTGAATGATTACCATTTAAATTATTAGAATAATTTTTTTTTAGTATAAAAATGTTGAAAGATGTTTGAAAAGTAATAAATGGAAAAGAATTCTTGTTATGGAGATCTCATAGGTTGGAACAGCAGTTTAAGAGAAGTGTTGAAATTTCTAGGGCTGGTGAGAGCTAAGATTCAATTAAACAAAGCAGCATGAATCCTGAAATTGGAAGCTTACAGAAGTGGCAAATAAATTGTCTTAATAAGGTCTTTTTCATATTTAATTTCTTTAATTGTATTTAAAATCATTAATAATACAATATGTGTCAGTGGATTGCATGTTTCATGAGGGATGCCATGTCAGAACAGATAAGACTGTAACCCTTGGGATGACTTCCACCCTTTCACTGGTACAAATGTATAGGTAAGGAGAAGAGCCTCTTTTTCTGTGGGGGTTGTAACAGGAAATCTTAGTCCTGACACATAAAACCCTTTATTCAGTAATGTGTTTATGTTTCATATTAACGTGCATAAAAGCCTTCTTATTTGATTAAATATTAGATTAATTATTACTGTTTTACCATTAGCCCCAGGGCAGGCATGAATCCCTGGGTGACAGGCATTCAAGAAATTACAAAAAAAA
This sequence comes from Melospiza georgiana, assembly GCF_028018845.1. Classification (NCBI taxonomy): domain Eukaryota; kingdom Metazoa; phylum Chordata; class Aves; order Passeriformes; family Passerellidae; genus Melospiza; species Melospiza georgiana. The sequence goes on from NC_080430.1 coordinate 77,986,140, forward strand.
GTAACCCACATTCTAAAATCTTTGCTGTCTGAATATAAAATTTTTCCAATCTTATAATCCAGATTTTGCACATTGAGGCACTTTTCAGTGGAGAGTGGCACTTCCAGAGGAGGAACCTGAAAATTATATTGCTAACACTGCTAGGGTAGAAAAATTGATATGTTCCTACTGATTGTCTAGAAATATGGGGCACTTACATTTATTTCCTGTTTCTTAGGCATTAAAGCCAGAGTGAAAAATCTTTGTTTTCCATCTTGCTAAATAAATTGATGATTCAAACTTCCATGGTTACTTCTCTGTGATCTAAATCACATGATACTCTTTTCTCTGTAATAATGAGCTTTCTGATGTGAATGCCTTCAGAAAGTAAACATATAATCCATTTTCTCTGCCACTTAACAACTTTAAAATTGCTTTCATTACTGCTTTTCCTACTAAAACACAATTACACAAATTTACCAGAAAAATGTAAGAGTAGACCCAAAGTAAATAAATTTGATTAAGAATTTCAATATATGTTTATGACTAACTTTATTTCAGCATTCATAGAGTAACTTATGGTAACTACATATGAACTAGCATTGCTATTATAGGTTTTAAATCTTCTTCATTAGTTGTTATAAAAATATTGATTTCTATTTTATATTAGTGCTCCAGATCATCAATACTAAATATATTATTCTGTGAACATAATTATTCTGAGTCACAGGATGGTATTTCCATAGATAAATCTGAATGTAAAATGGAGTCAACTGCTCAGTGCCATAATTATCGTCCAAGCACAGGAAAACAGCAGATGAGAGCAGTCATAAAAGCTGACACACTTTGACTTGACTCATTTGACCATGCAAGCCTGAATACTTGGTACACTGAAGTCTAGTTTCCATAATACCCTTGAACCAAAAACAAGTAATGAATACACCTCATTCTTCTTTCACTCTGCCTTTTTTTTTATCCTGATGTAAATTTAAACTGTCATCTTTAATAGATTTATTTGTTTCAGTGCAAGTGAAAGGCAAATTAGATCCTTTAAATGCATTCCTTGTTGGGTTTTCCCCTCTGCTGTAAGAAAGGGAAGAACTTGCATTGCTCTATTGTTGTGCTTTTCTCCTGATTTATCTCCATGTTGAGAAGTCCTTTCTGTACTAATTTGAAATTCTTTCTCCACATTTTATTTAAATTGCCACATGCACTTGTTAAATAATTCTAATCTGCTTGGGTTTTGTTGCTCTTTTCTTTTTCTTTCCATGCTGACTGATTGCCATCTGGGGGCTAACATGAGCCCACCATACTAATTTCCCTTATTCTACCCATTAACTGCTATTGTCTCCGGGGTCAGAGACAAATGTATGGATCCACTTTATCTCTCAGCTTACAGAACATCTCACACAGTGAGCCTTGTATTACGAAATGGCTACATCAGCCTCTAATCACTCAGCTCTACCCCGCGTTGAATGCTGGTGTACCTTGAGAAACAGCACGCAACAGCACAATTGTTTAAGTCCTCAGATGGTTAACATTGTGCGTAACCTCCTCACAAATTACAGCCTCAGCTGCAGCACATCCATTAGTCTGGAAGAATGAAGATTCCCAAGCGGCCCTGGTGCCTTTCCCAATTCCCCTGCGACCCGCCAATCCTCTGAGCGCTTTCCCTGCATGTAGGGAGTGTTCCGAGCTAATCAGGTCAATGATCATCTCACGGCTCAGGGGACATGACAGGAGCCTGTCACAGCACTTACAGGATCCTCCAGACCTGAGCACGCCGGCTGAGAATCTCCCGCTAAGAAACATTGCTTTGGTGCCTCTTCTCTCACTCCCCACGAGCCTCTGAGGATTTCAGCTGATCTCTCTCTCTCTCTCCTCCAGACAGTGAGGAGTTCACTGAAAAAAAGGCAGAGCAGCATGCGGCTACCCGGAGGGTGTTGATTGAAACTTAGATTCTCCCCGATCGCTGTTGATTGGACTGATTCTCCAGCATTACCAGGGAAAAGATTTCAATTAAGGTAAGTGCTGCTTTGTCTGGCTGCCTGCATCGTGCCGAGTTTCTGCATGGAAAGTTGGAGCAGAGTGAAGCGCCAGCCTGCACTGCAGCAAGGGAGCCCGAGCCGGGGAGCGGGCTGGGGCAGCACCCGCGTCCCAGCCCGCAGCGCCCTCGGCACCGAGGCCACTTCCAGGCAGCATCCCACGAATGGCTGCACTTCTCTCCCACCCTGTGATTCTCTGAAGCTTGCAAAAAAACCCCCCCAAACCAACAAACAGAGAAGAAGGAAAAAAAAATTGTTAGAAGCATGCAGGAATGCGAGAAGGCAGGAGGAGGAAAGGCAAGTGCACTTTCCCTCCCTGTGTATGTATTTGAGGAAGCACAGCAGCTGGAAAGCAAAAGTACATTATGGTAAAACGTAATCCTGAATAAGGAGCATCATTCCCTCACCAGCAGGAACTCGTAGATGCAGGGCTTTAAAGTCCCGTGGCATTTAAATGAGACAGTAAGGGCTTCTTGAAATGTGAGTCAAAAATATGCATGCAGCTTTCCAGGCTGCCGTCAGACTGAAGACTGTGACTGGCATGTGGAAGGAATGTTATGCTTGGAGGGTGGTAGGATTTGGATAGTTGCTTTTGTGGGGTTAGCATTTCTCCTCTGTGTGGGGGGAAAAGAGTGAGTAGGGATGTTGTTTCAATACAAGTGGCCAGAAAATTAAATTGGTTGCTATGGGGTGAGAGCAGTGTTTGACCGAGGAGAGAGAGGATGCATTTTTTCATGGGCTGATAGAAAGTGAGACATATCAAAAGAAATAGACTGATGCTTGAAGATCTTTATCTGTAAGGAAATAAGACAGTAGATGAGGGAGGCTGTCTTGAAAGATTAAATGAGTAATAGGAAAGTGTCAGAGATTTTTACACAGCCTGGAGTTAGCTAGCTTTGTACCTATGGTCTGTCTACCCTGACATTTACAAAGTGAACTGACTTGGATAGTCTCAGTCTTTTCCATGCTTGATTACTGTGCTATCAGGGGATGTAATTAAGGAGTGTGCAAAGAGGCCAAACTTTTTAATACTGTAAGGGATGAAATTAAGATATGATGTGTGGAAAATGTCAGTTCTCTCTGTTGCCCTTAAAAGTTAACGCATTTTGTTTAAAACTCTACCATAAAAGAAAGAAAGCGTTAAGGGAAAGTTAAGTGATTTCAAATCTTCATAGCTTTGACAGATGCATAACTTTTAGGCAGTTTATAAAAGTGTGAATTTATTGCACTGGTTGTTTTCAGCCAATGGTGTTTATTGTTGTTATATATCCCTATTGTTGATTATTGTTTATTGTTGGAAATAGAATTCATAGCACTATATCCTGCATTAAAAACTCAGCTAATCAATATGGACATATACTTCTCAAGCCTCTGCCCTGCTCCACTCCTCCTCTCCACATCACCACCTGCCCCTCTGCCCCCCCACCTTGCTCCCAAAAGAAAAGGAAAACAAAAGAAAAAAAAAGAACAATTCCAGCAAATGTTGGTTACCTGCAGGTTACTTACTCCATTAACCTTTTCAGTGAAAAAGACCAAGTTGTCCTCCTTGCAAACACATTAGCATAGGGGGAAATGACCTGAGGTTTTAGGGGGGTGTTTGAAGAATACTGACAGTTTTAACTGTCAATCTCTATATTCTCCTTGCAAATTATTTTGGAAAGTAGTATTTTTTATTATACTGTTGTCAAGGAAAGGAAGCTGGTTTTGGAAGTAGTTACATGCACTGATCCTCATTTTGGTGTAGCATATGGTTCACTTCATTTTTCATGTTATGTTTATATGACATTTACTAAATGCCTGAGTGCTTCCTCCACCCAGAGATGCAAGTCTTGACCAGGGTAGAAGTATTTCAATGCACATATAAGAATGCACTGTATATGTCTTCACTTTTTTTCTTTCACAACTAATCAGTGTGTTTTCAACGTAGTATTCATTCATATACATCAGAGTATTCGTTATTAAAAAAGTCAAAACACAGTAACTTAATGCACTGCAAGGAAAAAAAAATCAAGCATAAACCAGTTGCAGTTGGAGACATCCAAGTTAGATACAAATAGCAGGAAGTTCCCTTCCAGTCTTTCACAAGGTCTGACTACAAACATTGTTTGACATGATGGCTTTGTTCTCCCTTTGTTTTACAAAGCTGTTGCTGTAAGTAAAAAATAAATAAATCACACTTTCATGGCAATATGTCTGTGCCTTCTAAACAAGTCTTACAAATACATCTCTGTTATTATTTTACAAGATCACATGTTCTATCTGCTTGTAAGTGAAGTGCTTACTTTCCAGTGTGCCAGCCTCAGAGATTTTATGACATGAAAGTTTACCAAACACAGGGAAATGCTTGCTTTTCTCATCTTTTGATAAAAACCAATAGTAATTCTATAATTACCTCCTGATCTTTTCTGCTGGTGGGTTGCAAGCCTCTTCATACATAGTAATGATCCTAAAAGTGACCTCAGCAATATGGGGATGTAATATTCCTCTCATTAAGAAAATAAATTGGGGCATCTGACTTACTGAAGCTTTTCAGACTTGTTAAACACAGACAGATTACACAGGAAGGCAGTATAGCCTAGTTCCCTCTCTTGAAGTTGGTTTTTTTACTCTAAGGCTGTATCAAATACTGTTAAATATATATCTGTATCAAATACTGTTAAATATATATCTATATGCAGAGTTCAACTTTATTTCAAATACTTCAAGTTCTTTGAATGAGGTCGGTGTTAATTTTTTTTGCCTCAAGCTAAGTCTCCTTATTACTGACAGCAGAGTACGATTACTATCTAGCCCAACTCCATTGAAAATCAGTGTTGGATACTATTGCTTTAATGTTTTATGAGCTTTTTAGGGAGATTCATTAAAATGAGGCTTGGAAATGGGTAAAGAAAAGGGAGTTCTATGAAAACTGACATGAAACCAACAACAAACCAGTGAGGAACAGTCCTGGGATAGCGACATGTGAAAGAGGAAACAGCTTTTAATGACTATAGTTCATAATCCAGATAATGTAAAAGAGATCTAATATACTAAATTATATATAATTTCAAGAGTATGGGGTGACAGTGAGTTAGAACAAACTTCAGGGGTTAATGAGTTTCCATAGTTTCCCTTCTCTAGAGATATATGCAGAAATTGCTTTACCTGAAAAGGAGACTTTTTAACCCTGCGATATTTACATGTTATGAAGCTGACACCAGCTTTCCTAGCAAGACCATTGTGTCCCACCAGACTCTTGTTATCTCTCTTTCATTGTTGTTTTCATAATCTATTTCCTGGACACTTGTTCTTGCACCTCAGGGTAACATCTTCCTCTTTCTAAAGTCTCATTTTCTTCCTGATGATACATGTTTACCTTTATTCTTTTCCTCTTAGCATCCTTTCCTTCTCTTCACCTACCATGATTCTTCTCCTTTCTTTGATGCTGCAGGGACATCACTTTTTACACTGGGGCCATCTGTGTAATTTTTGCATTTTTAGTTGAAACAAAAGCCCCACTGACGATGCTTCAGTGCTCACAAGAATGGGACAACGACTCAACCATCTCTTCATCCTCCTTTTCTCTAGCTTTTAATGGGTTTTGATTGTACAATCTTTGTGTCAGGGGCTGTATCTCACTGTACAGTAAGTAGCTAGAACAGTAAAATGCCGTTCTGCTTTCAGCTTTGGAGCTTGTGTGTGTCTAGACTGCAGAAATCTCCTGCTCTTCACTGGTTCATAAAAACAATTCAAAGTTTAAGTCATCTGCCTCAGTATGATATTGTTTTTGCAAAAGCATACATTACAGTTAAAAATAAGCAGAGATTAAAATGAATATATTATTCTTTTAAATGAGTAACTTTGAGCATATTTTCAGTGGTTGCTATTTTCAAGCCTCAGCGAAAGCTGCATCTCCTAATAAGTTCATATAGAGGCTAATCTAGTCTTTGCTACTACTTCTTCCTGGCTTCTCTTTTTATTGTGGCTTGTCATAGGTAAGATAACATAGCATGTTAAAGAATGACTTTCAAGCACTATCTACTTTTGTATTAACAGAACCTTTCACAAAGGCCCAATTGTTTTGTAGAGGTGTAACTTACTGGCATGTGTCACAGAATGTTTGTTCAGGTAATTATTTTGTAGCAAATCTTTGAGGATTGTCCCTCTTTTGGGAGAGACAAAGCTTCGATCTGCTTCTTTTTTGAACCTTCTAGCCTGGTGGTTTGAGTGGGGAAAAATATTTCCAGGTAGAAAAATTCTACTTTGAAATGAAATAAACACCTACCTAACCACATTGATTACTGGAATTTGTATTTAGCAGAGGTCAGCTTTCACAATGCTGATCTTGCAATGGATTGTTTAAAGATTCTCTTCTAACCACCAGATGGGAACTAAGAGAGTTTACATTATGAGACTTGGTCAGGTTACTTTAAGAGCAGCTGTGGTTCAGTTTCTGTTGACTTTATCACTTCAGATTTTAGGGTGAGGGGTCTTCCTGTAAAGATCAGATTTGCTGACGTACACCAGACAGTCCTGGGCTGAAGTACCATCTTTCTGCTGCAGATGTCTCAGCTGTCAATACTTTTTAAGACAATGACTGTTGGTTGGGATATGTATGATGTAAGCTTTATTTACTGTCCTGTGTTGCAGCAGAGTGGGATTTGGGGTCTGTGGGTGCTGAAGTCCATCTCTGTTGTACTGAATAGCCCAGACCTGGAACCACAGCTGAGATGTGGGAAACCTTTATGGAGATATTCATAACAAAGTAGATGTCTGAGATTAAAAATAAGAAATTGTTGAAGAAAAATTCTGTCTACCACATAAGTTTAAAAGTTTTGTATTTAGGTACCAGAATTATGTGTTCTGTTAGCTTTCAGAGTACAGTATATTTGGAACAGTCTCCAAAACTGATGATAAATACTCAGTTAAATGACTTGGATGAATAGTTTTTGTTTCCCCGTTTAGGCCAGATTTATTATTCTTTTAATGCATTAATTTACTCACTGACTGCATTAATCCTTTGTCCAGCACACCAAATACACTTACAAAATACCATAGTGACTGACTTGATTAGTAAAATGTTTGAAACATTTTTTTTCCCACTAAAGATAAATAGGCAAGCAAACCCATTCTTTTTCAGAAAGCATACATGACTTTTGACATTTCTTGATCAACAATGTACTCTTGCATGGATCCCATCATGCAGCTTTTTGAACTGGCTCATTTGATCTAGAGTCTATAAGCATTAGGTAGGCTCCTGGCTGCTGTTCTCTGAAGGCTGCCAGCAGGTGCTAAGTGTAGTTGTAAATGCAGACACACATTTGCCAAACACTTGTCTGTGGCCATTTATTCATTTCACCAAAATTTTGGTTTGTTTGTGGAGTTCAAATACTGCCCACAGGACTTGGCTTGAAATGGAGACCTAGGTCCTGACTTCCTTTTCCTTGTTTGTTTGTAGTCCCCTTGGACCATCTAGTTAGTTGGTTAGTTATTCTGCAGCATTTCTGTATGTGGAGCTGAGGTGATAGTTTAAGCAGCTCTCTTAAAAGCCAAGTATGAAGATCCAAAGTACATTCATTAAGAACCTCCTTGGCATTTTATCCTCCAGTATACTGGCTCTGTGTGTTACACATTTTCATAGATCTGCTTTATACTAAGTTTAATGCATAATCTAAAAAAAAAAAAAAGACTCAATTACATTGTTCATTTTTCCTATTTAAGAAAATGCTGAAAATAAAAACAATATTATTAAATGGAAAAATTAATTACAGATTTATAAGAATACTTATAGCATGAAGAAAAGTTAGAAACTAGTATTTCTTTACTAGATTTTCATTTTCTTGAACTGTCTGAGCAGAATTTTACACAATACTTCTGCTAGGAAGTATTTGATGATGAAGCCATTCTGCCAAATCTGAGTTCATTCAAATTTATTGCAACAAGCTTTCTATAAAATCTCTTCTAGTTCAAGTAATATTTCATTCATTAAACTGGAGTAATAATTATATAACAAAATGAAAAGCCATTGTCTTTCTGTTTAGGAGCCTTGTATGTTTGCTTGTTAAGTGTCTTTTCAATTCTCTCTAAAATATTAATAGTATTCATGGTACATGTTTGCCATAATATTAAATATATAACTATATATGTTAAAAAGTTTCATTTACTGTCACAAGGAGCACTTTTTATGCCTTTATTCCTTTACTATTACTATAAATAGTAATAATTTTGGGCATAATTAACATATCCAGTGTAGATCCATCTCACTGTAACTCCAAACAGATGTTACAGAATTCCTGATTTACACTGTTAAAAGAAGGAAAAAAGTATCTCTAGGCCTTTCAATAAAGGTTCTGACTGATGAGCAGACCTCTCAGTAGAGCTGTGTTTCATATTTTCATAATGAAATAGCCTGCTAGTTTTTGGTTTGTTGTTTTTAAAATCTGACCTCCTATATAGTGACACTCAGATTTTCTATAAACCAGAGCTTTTTGTAATTTGGCCCTTCCTCCTCTGAACTACTACTTGAAAGAGAATGTGTCAAAAAAATAAAGTGAGAAAACGTGATACACATGGCTTCTACTTGAATGGATACAAATGAGTAAATACAGAGTGTGAGTGGTGGTGTTGAAAAGGTAAGTGCTGATAAGGAAAACACTCAAATTATTTTGAGTGCTAATTTGATAATTAAAATGCTTTTTAAAGAGCATCACTTGACTCTGATGTTATTGTTATTCAGTGTAAAATTGCTATCCCATTTTTTGGTCCTCACTGCATATAAATCTAATAAAATTTTCAGACACTATTACTTTCTTCTGCATTTGTCCTTATGTCTCCTCATCTCATCCCTATCGTCTTCTTTTTATTATTATTTGTAAACGTCCTTTGTTAATGTGCAGAATGCATAAGCAATTATTTCAGGTGCATCAATGGACTTCAATCCCACTCTGCATTACCCATCAGATGCAGCACATAGCAATTGCCTGTCATTCTTTCTCACCCTGAGAGCCAAAATTTATCTGTCAAGGGCATGTTTGTGTTCCAGCAGCCAAGGATGTCAGTAATCCTAGGCTAGGCAGACAAGATACTATGTATGGCAGGATGGAGCAGAGTCACCAGGACAAGCAATTGGATGATTTTAATAGTTAAAGAGTGAAAAAAAACCAAATGAAAAACACCCACAGAAATACCATCCCAAAAACCTCACAGGAAATATTACAAAGTAGCCAATTTTTTTTGTTTATTTAATTCCGTTTGGGATATTTTTGGTCTGGTAGAAGTATTTTTCTCCAAGCCTGTTATTTAAACTGGGTGGGTTTGTTTGTTTATTTGGTTTGACTTTTTTTTTTTTTCCTGGAACTGCCCGGAGCATTATCTTTCAACAAACAGTGGGCATTTTTTGCAAATGTTTTCTAAAGGTCAGTTTTTTTTAATCAACTCACTTTTTCTGTAATAATTGTATGACATTTTTTGCCCTATTTGTGATCAAAGAGCATGAATACTTCAAATAGAAGTATTTGCAGGGGGTTGCTGAACAACCAGAATTATCATTCCCTTCTCATTACCTAGTGGCTATACAATCCTTTTTGTGGTACACACCTAGGGGTGCTAATTCAGGTAAAAATAGCAAGGTGCGATGTTTAAATTTTGTCTTGAGTGGAAGGCCTCACAACTATTTCTAAATGTGTCTTCTGTCCAGTCAAGGCATGAACACAGTTCATGTTCACGTACCTATTGACAGATGATGATTTTACCAACAGCCGAGATTTAATAAATCTAACTTGATATAATCTCACTTATTTGATAAAGAGCAGCTGGAGCTGGTTACCATGCACCCTACCTCAGTTGTTCCTGATAGTGCAGGTTCTACCAGCCAAAACACAAGTGGATCTACCTAAAATGGTTTGAATGCAGTGTTTAGGTGTATCAGATGTCTTTTCCTACCAGCTGTTCTTTAGGTTCTCTTTGGACAAGTATCATGGTAGAGACATCGTTTATTATAATTTCAAAACATACTTTGTGGTGTTTGGGGTCATTCTTAGACTCTCTGCCTCTTTGTGCCTGTATGTCTTGTGCAAAAATGATTAAGGAAGTAGAGGTATTTTGCCATCTAAAATTTTAAAAGATACAAGTGCTGGAGGTTATATCTATGTGTGCTATGCAGCTTACCTGATCATCTTGTTTTCAGATTTTAATTTTGAAGAAAAATGGTCTGATACTACTGATTTCCACAGTTAAACTAGCCATTTTAGGAGTCCTTCTTCTGAAGTCTGTGATAGGATACCTCCCCCTCCCCAGTAAAAAGAAACAACAGTGTTTGTTTTGGAAAATGTTGCCTTCATAACTCTTTAGCTCTAATCTCCTAGAAAATTGTCTTTCTTGCAAAGAAACAAAACTTGGGTCAAATGGGTGTAGTTTTCATGGGATATGTGGATATATTTTTTTTAAAGTGCGCTTCATAAGGCATAAATATGATGTTTTAAATAGCTTGTCAGGAAAAAGAACTGATTTTTAATGCAGATCTATGAAAGAGATGATTTTTAGTAGCATCAATACCCCAGAAGGCAAACATCTGAAAGGGCAAAGAGCACCATAACACCAAGATGAATGTTGTGAGTAGGATGGAAGGTAAAATATATACAAGTAAATAGAGAAACAGTTCCTGTAAAAAAAAAGAAAGTATTAGTAATCAAAATTATTGTTCTATTTTCTAGTTTATTTGCAAATCCCTAATAAGACATTGAGGTTTTTTTTAATATTAAATTTTTTTTTCTCTTTAACAAGTTTCAAAATGTTTTTAAATCTTTGTTTTTTATTCTGAAAATAATTAGGAATATAAATGAAATAGGTAATATGTATTTTCTTTATTATGCAAAATTCTACTCTATTGCTCTATTACTGAAGCAAAACACAGCCCCAGAAGTGAAAAATAATTCTAAGTAATCATTTGAAATACGACTTTATAATTCTTTATGAGAGTATATCCCATGTATGTTGGCTTAAATTGTAAAAATTCTGAAGCTCTCTGTGAAACCAACTGTTATTACCAACTGATTTGGCAATCATTTGCAAAGGTTTTGTAATTGGATAACCCTATTCATCCCTCTTTGAGGCATTAAACTATGTTTTATGGAGGGTATTGTTAAAGGAGCTCTGCTCTGGTACTATAACCTGGCTTTAATTTCATTAAAAATCTTATGTATCATGTTTACCGACCCCACAAGTGAAAGAAATTTTAGAGTATGCTCAGTACATTGCCACATATATAAAAACTTACAGAAATATCTGGCAAACTCTGGTTTACAGAGCAGGTAAAATTCAGAGGAGTCCACATGGATGGAAAATGAATTTAACTTTCTGTCATTTCATCAGGAGCTGGATCAGGCTATGGCTGTGAAGCACACTGGATATGATTGATAGAATTAGAAAATCTAACTGAGCGGGTAGGTTTGATCAGCACTCATGAGAGCTTTGAAGTTTCATGGAATGTCTAAACAGAGTCTTAGAACAATTAGAACAATACTGTACCCTGATGTCTGGGATTGAAGTGTCATTCAGTGGCTAGGATGTTGAGTAATAGACAAGATCCTGCTTCAGTCATTAAACCTAAGTGCCAAGTGTGTGACAGTGCAGCATCTCTGACTGAGATTAGGTGAGAATGTGATTACCCATGTGATGCCATCAAGAGCTGCTGAGCTTTTTGTCTTGGACAAATTGAAGTTTATAAGTACTTTTGGCGGGTTGAACTTGGCTGGATTCCAAGTGCCCTCCAAATCACACTATTACTCCCCAGCTGGACAGTGAAGAGAAAATAAGATAAAAAACAACTTGTGGGTTGAGATAAGGCAGTTTGCTAAAGCAAAAGTGAAAGTTTGCATGTGCACAACAAAAGAAAAATTTTATTCTCTACTTCCCATCAGCAAGTGATGTTCAGGCCACTTTCAATGTAGCAGTTGCTCTGGAAAGAAAATACTGTAAATTACAAAGGCCCCCCCTTCCTCCTCCTTTCTTTAGCTTTTATATCTGAGCAGATGCCATGCGGTATGGAATATCCCTTTGGTTATTTTGAGTCAGCTGGCCTGGTTGTGTGCCATCCCAGGATCTTGTCCACCCCCAGCCCCTTGATGTAGTGAATGCTGAGAGACAGCAGTACCCAAAGCTCGGGTGTGTTACCAACACCTTTCCAGCTACCAATGCAGAGCACAGCACTGGGATGGCTGCTGTGGGAAAATGAACTGTGGCTCAGCTAGACTTGATACAGTACTGAAATTATTGTTATTCTCTGCCAAAACTCCTTTGCCTTTAAACAAAACAAAACAAAAGATTAAATAAAAAAAGACAAACTTGGTTTGTCTCATATTCCCCATATGTGCTGCCCACAAAAGGATCTGTTTCCAGCTTTTGGAGAGTTGTCCATCTGCCCAACATAAAAGTCGAGAGACTGTTTCCTTTTTTCATGTATCCCAACCCAGCAAACCATGATTAGTGGGTTAATATACTAACCATGGCTTTCTGGGACTCATGTTTCCCTCCACAGGTCCTTAGGATCATTTTCCCTTTCCTGTTCCTAAGAAGTAATGAGTCACTGTCTCAGACCTAACTCATGTTTTCACAAGAGATTGGCTTGTGATCACAAATTGCCATAATGTCAGACACTAATTCCAGGGATTATCATAGGCATAAATAGGAGCATTCTTAGTTTGGATTAAGGATTTGGTGGGGGAAGAGGGATTGAGGCTATAGATCTTCCTGAATATGGAAGCAGTATATTTGTTTTCAATAACAGTGGTAGACAGTAATTACAGCCTTTGCTCATTCTCCTGCCTCAGGGGAACTGAACTGCTGATGGCTTAGGGGAGGCTGAGCTGCCACTGGCTGCTACTATTTAACACTTAGGGTCACTTGAAACAGTTTGTGAACTACTTCTCCTTCCTTTGTATTGTTTCTTTGATTTTCCTGATGAATATGTTCCTGAAATGGCCTTTAAAGCAAGTTCAGATATCTGTGCAAATAATATCTTCTAAACACTTGAAGGAGACCAGCAAACATAAATCATTAGTTCAAGAGAGCCTGTCTCCACCAAATTTTCCCTCCTCCCATTACTGGATGCACTTGATTAAAGAGCAGTTAATATGTACTTTTAAATTATTATTTTTATTAATATTCCCACGCAGCTATAATGTTTCTTCTCTATTGTTCTCAGTCTTCCTAATGCCAAAGAATGAAAATTTAACCAGTGTTGGTTTTTACTATCAAGAACAATAGAGTTCCTATTGTGTGCATGTGTCAGTAAATGTGTCTGAAAAAAGGAAGTGGCATTTCTGTGAGTAGGCACATACATGAGCAACTTGGTTTTGTATATTACTGTCAGAGAATTGTTTAAAGTTAGTGCAATGGGATGTTGGCATATTCATCCAGTCTTTACACACTTTGTATGCCCCTCGGGCTCTGATTAGACATTACATTATGATTTTCAATTTTTAATTGTTCATTTCCTGTTATTTCTTCTCTCTAAAATCAGATGATCCACTACTCTTTCCAAATATTACTGTTGCCATTTTCCCAGGACAGGCAGGCTTCCTACTTAAAAGATTCCTCCTTTCCTTTCCCATTCCTGTGCTTGACAGTTACCCCTCAGCACCCACTTTAGAACAGACACCAAGTCAAAGGAATAAAAGAGGATATGTCAGATCAACTCATCTTAAAGATCTTTTGTATTACACTCTATCCAAGTGTGTTCACAAAGTCTTCTTAAAAATCTTTGTTCATTCTTGTACGTGGTTTCTCTTCCTGTGTGGCTGTTATAAAGAGCAATAATATATATGTACATATATATCTTTATATTATATATATTTACCCATATAATGGGTAAATAGAATGAAAGAAAAAAGAACAGTCTAATTGCATACTATAATTCTTTTAAATCAGGGTGAAACCAGCCCTTTAAAATGTCTTTAGTATTATTGGCAAAGTGTGATTTTATTCCACTGTCTAGAAGGCTGATGGATTTACAGGACCCAAAGAAATAAGAGCTTTGTAGAATAGTCCAAAAGAGAATGTAGTGGTACAATAGAAGGATTAATTGTGAAAGTAATCATGTTAGTGTTCTAATTATTCAAATCTTAATTACAACTATGCTGGCCCAATTAGTTCAAAACACAAGGCTAATGTTAGGGTTGGGTGGATACTCAGCATCTGTGCATAAGTAAGAGGCATCTGTTGCCAAGTGGTGGAGCGATAGAAAGCATCAACTCACCAGCTGTGAAGTCAACAAAGCTCTTAAAAAGTAAATTTGAGCCAACACAATGATTTAGTACCCTTGGGAGCCTGTAAATCTTATCACACATGTATACTTTAGCTAGTTGTTGTCACCTAGTGGGACTGAAATCTAGAGCAACTATGCATATTTAAGTCTTTATCTGCTTTTTAAACAATGCTCTGCCTGACAGGGATCTGCAATCTGACAGTGACATTTTTGCCTGACAGTGGTGCAGTGGTGTTTTATTGTTTTGGTTTTTTCTTTTTTTCCTTTAACAATCTAGAGAGCAAAATATTGTTAAGCTGTTCAGAATATGCATTGCCTGAACATTTTCCAGCATTTTCCAAGTACTAGATACAGATAAAAGAATAGAAAAAAGTGAAACATTAAGAGGAATATCTTGTTTAAAAAGTGTTGTCTTTTCTTTCCTGGTACCAGTTTTGTAGGAAGATGTTAAATATCCATTGTACCTTGTACTTTGTTTATTGCTATCAATTCCAGAAAGACAGGATTTTTATGATTCTGACTATTGATACTGATCTTAGTAATTTCTAGTATTGCCTACAGAGACTAGGGATATTAATAGTGTTGCTAACTTTACAATGGTATGTTTAATATTTATGCATTATTAACATTTAATGGTAACGTGTAAACTTTACTGAAAGATAATCAATTGGCAGCAAGAACAAGAGAAGAAAGTGAGCATTAAAACTTAAGATAGAATTATATTGAACACTAATGCATTCACTTATGACCTACTTCTGAATGTTATAGATCCTTTGTCAGTGACTTCATTTGCATTACTTTCAAGTTTTTATTTATTCACATATCACAAAATACAGATGGAGGAATGTTTAGATTCATTGTAGTCTGATAATGTTGTTAATTTACATGAAATTCATAGAGGTTTTTATTCTACTGCAGTGCAATGGAAGATAATCTCAACTTTCAAGATTGCCTTCACAAGAATTTTCAATTACATTAAAATAAAATTAAACTGAGTTATAGAACATTTCAATGATTCTGGTTTTCTTCATTTGCAAATTGTGAGAAGAGAAGGGTTTTTATTTCCTTCCTGTTTGAGCCAATATCTTTTAAGGGATGGTTTGTGCTTTAATATAGAGACTTTTGCTTTAAAAAAAATTTTTAAAAAAGCCTATGCCTGTATGGCAATGCTTGATCTATTCTATTAAAGCAGCAATCTGGCTGGACCACAAAAGCCAAGCAACTCAACCTGCTTGTGTAAAAATATCTATAAATAAACACAACTACTTCTGAAGAGATGTAATGAAGTGTAAACTTTATTGGTTGTAAACTGAGCACTTAGATGAGTTGGAAAGCATTTTTTAAACTCACAATTTATTTAGGTGTTTTGACATCTGCATAGTCACAAAACAAATTCAGCAGTTTTTCACATTATACTGAAATCTGTGTATAATTGTGTGTGCAGTGATGTAATGAAACAGAAAGTAGTACTACATTACATTTAGCTCAGGTTAGCTGACAAATTTTGCTTGTGATTATGAGACTTCATCAGAAGCTCCTGGAAGCTCTAATGCTGCCACCTCCACCAAGGAGCCACATGTGCCACGTGTCTAACTATAGTATTGCTGTAAATGGGAAGGAGGAGCATAGTGAGACACACAACCATTGATTGCATGTGCTCAGGTGCTTTGGATTTCAGCTTCCTGTTGCATTTGTGGCTATATTTCACCTGCAAAATGTTCTTTCCTTTTAAATCATATTGACAATGTAAATAGCATGTGTATACTTTAACTAAACAACTTACCGATTCAAGTGGGTTGCCTCAGCTGTAAGGAATGAACTCAGAAGTGATAAAGCATGGCACTGCTTCAGTGAAATGGAATAAGAAATCATCTTGACAGAGCTTAGATCTTGGTCTGAGCTGTTGAATGGGTTTGGTTGTGGGATTTATTATTTCCCTCCCCCCGCCGGCCCCTTTCCTTTCAAGGTCAATGTTCCTTATTTTTTGTGGAGCACATTTCACATGCCAGTACCAAAAGAAATGCAGCCTGGCTGGGTTAGTGCTTTTGGGGTCAAAGTGGATTCCTGAATGCAAGGAAACAGCACCTGAGAAGTAGTGTTCACAGACACCTCATGAAGACAAACAGTGACTGTACATCAGATGGTCAGGCTAAGTATTTTAACTAGGGGCATGTTATGAAGGATTTTGAAAGTAAATATTTTAGTCTATAAGTAAAGGAAGTACTCTCTCTTTTGTTTAACTCAACTGCAAGGAATTAAAAGAGAGTGGAAGTGCTGTGATCATAGAATGTTCTCTTTTTTCTGAAAACCAATTCATGTTTATTGGGTCCACGGGCATCTTTAAAATAGCAAATTTAGGAAATAAAAATTAGAAATAATACCTTTTTCTTTTTGTTCATTTCCTATCCTATCATTTACTGTTTCAGGAAACACTGTAATAGTGAGCAGCAATGATTCTTTTGAAAATTACTTTTGCCTATGATAAGAACGTAATACTAAAATGTCTAATCTGTGATATTGCAGATGACTGTAGAGTGTGTGTAAGACTGGTTCATCTTTTTTGAAGCTCTTTTGGGTCATGAAAGAAGCAAATCTATGCTCCTTTAATCACAGAGGGAGATAATGCTTCCTTTGCCTCTTCCATTCTACATGATGAAACAATGGTAAAGCATCAGTATCATGTAAATGAGACTAGAATAACTTTATCTAACCCTTGACACAGTACAACTGTTTGTGACATATACATTTACATAAATACCACATTTGTGGGTAAAAATTGTGACAAGTTAGAGCTTGTCTCAAAATCAAACTCCTATATTCAATGGATGTCAACTCTTAGATTTTCCTTTGTGATAAAATACTGAATTTTACCTAAAACTAATGTGGTGCAATAGAGTAGACAGAGAATTTAGTCTGACAGGATCATTTCAGTAAGATGGTATTTCTTTAAATAATTTCTGCCAAAGCCAAAGGATCCCTCTCTCATAATTTTATTCTATTATATTCAAATTGTCATTTTTTGTAAGGCTTTCTTTCTGAAGACCATTTGGGTGACATTAGCAGTTGAAGTTTGAAAATGCACCTTGAAACTTCATGCAGCATACAAACTCCTATCAATATATCATGTGTCAAACATACCAACTAAATCAAGTAACTTCAGTCAGGTTATTCCATAATGTTATAAGTTTCCATAAGAACAGCTAATGTCAGTATCTGTCTGGTAGAATCACATCAGCATTTTCTGTTGCTTCAAATTGAATTGTTATGGTAAGGTAAGTGAAAGAAATTATAAAATGTCATATGCTTGGGTGTCTAGACATTCTGTTTAAAAGCATCACTAAAAGCTTTTCACACTGAGGTCAGTGACACATGCTGGGATGATTCCTTAAATAAGTTTCATCAAGTGTACTAACTTAAGAGTAGCTATTTATTTTAAATTATACCATTAAAAAAGATTATCAGATTTTGATTCAGTGTAACTTTTGTAATATTGATTTCAGTGATACTGGATGAAGATCTGATAGGTATTAGGATGAAGATCTTAAAGGTATTAGGAGGCTGTGTACTTTCTTTGTTTATGACAATTGTCTTGTACTGTTTTGTAGCTGAGTTTTTCCACTGAAAATCTTGAGACGTGAGCATACTAGTACAGGAAGAGTACGATGATAAAGACGGCTTGAAGCTTTTAATGTAAAAGAAAATTTTCCTGGGAAGAAAAAATATTCTGACCATAGCAGAGACACGTGCTTCTATTTAAAATGGTGTTGACTGCTTTATGTCAATTAACTTCAACTTCTACAGTGTGCAATCACTAAGAAGAAACTGTTTTATAATGTCTTGCACAATAGTTCAGTATCTGTTTAATTCTCATGTAATTTGTATGAAAATAGAGAAAGTGGTCAGAAAACAAAGTCAAAGTGAGGTGATGATTTATCTGTTAGACAACGATGAAGACAATGTATGTCGTCCTGTATGCCATGCCCCTGCAAAGATTCTCTGTACTATTGCTTTACTGAGCTGAATTTTTTTTTTCTTCAGACTACTTCAGGACAGGAATAAGTCAGACATGAGATAGCATTAATCCAGTTTTACAGAGGAAGAAAATTGCAGTCCTTATTCTCTTTGAGACTCATTTTATTCCAGAAGACATGTGGATGCAGGCACTATTCTTTCCTGTATAAAAATCAAGATCTGAATATGGTATGAAGTACGCTGATAAATTTTTTTATACTCCTATAACTTTTAATACATTAAGTCAAGACTCTCCATCCTCTCTGTACAACTACAGCTGCTCTAAGTTTAATAACTTGATTGGAATTCATTATATGTGAAGCTGTTACAGCACGAGACCTTTTTGAACCTTTTAAGGACTTGTATAACTGTAACATACTGGACATCAATCTGTTTATTCCACAATTCCTATAAACATCAATTTTTGCAATTTAATGTGAAAAAATAGTTTAGTGATACTGCAAATCAAATTATTTTTATAATGCTTGTGGTGATCATTTGCCATAACCTTTTCTGTGTTGTTGTTAATCCAAGTCCTTATCATTTATAGTACCTCTTCAGTTTCTAGCTTCACCTACTTGCCTAGAGTAAGTTCAAAATAAATTCCAGAGAATTCCTACTGCTAGTTCTAACTTCCCCACACTCACAAGGATTCTGTTTGAATTGTAAACTGAACATGAGAACTGTATCATCAGCTGGATTTTTTTTTCTGTGTATTTAGGACTAATTCAAGTCCCAGTGATGTGAACCTGAATTTTCTTATTGACTTTCCAATAAGGTGGAGGCAGTGCTTCTAACTCTGGTTCTTTAATGCCTAGTGCAGTAACTAGGAAGAAATAAAGTATATCTCAGTTATTAATCATATTCAACCAACTCAATGAGCATTAACCATACCCAACTCAACGCCAGAGTTGGAGTAATTGCAAATGTATCACTCAAGAGAGAAGTGATAGTAATTGCAGCTCATGGTTCCCCCTTTCATAATGAAAAAGAAACAAATTCTTAAATTATTAAAATTGGCAAATAAATTAGCATTATTCATCCCTTATTTTTATATGAAATTCTAGAAAAAATTAGTGGTCACCATAATAGAGACAGTGAAGTAATCAAAATACAAACCCATATCCCTTTATACTACTTTAAGTCCTTTTCTTAATGTTAGACCCTCCAAACTTGAATAATGTTTCCTTATTTTGATATGACAGCAACTTGCTGTCATCCTGATAATTCTTGTCAGTAATTAAGTTCTTTCTTGATGAGAATGAGAGGGAAATAGAAGAGCAAGTTTTTTCATGAAATTGCTCTGTATGTCACTTCCATGCTCACAGCTTAAACTTTGTCTTGCAGGTAGCCAGAAGATGATTCCCACTTAAACACAAGAGTAGAGTTGAATAGAAAAAAAAAAAAAAAAAAAAAAAGAGAAAATGAGAAGAGTTAGGTAGTCTTTTAGTTGTCAGTTTTAGTAGTAAGCAAATGTGAATTTCCTTAGTGCACTTAACTTGAAAAAATCAAATTTAAAGTTGACACCATGGTTCTCTATTCCTTAAGGAATATAAAATACCGAGCTCTTTGAAGTTACAGGCACTATCTGCCTGTCAGTCAATAGCAGTGAAGTTTCAATGATCTTTGTGTACTTTAAAGAGGTATATTTGAAGAGCATCTGATAACAGAATTCACTCCTTATGTCACACTTTAATTTGCAAGGCCATTGCCAAAAGTGAAAACATAAAAGTCTGAAGCCTATCCTATGAAAGGGGTGATGATCCAATTCACATTTGGAAAGGAAAACAACGCAGTTATACAAGCTGGTCCCATAATGGCTCTAACTTTACTCAAGGCATGTGCTGTAGTCCCATGTCTTCTTCAAGAGGCATACAAAGGAAATCAAAAATCATTATGTTTCTTTTATTCACCAGTTATGTGTTATGCTAAGGCGAATACATTAATTGTTGTTCGGCATATTCTCAAGGGAGCAGACAGAAGATCAGATCTATATCCCAAACTTTGATTGGGAAATTCTAGGTTCTCATAAGCAAAACGTTAAGAGACAAAATTAGGTCTCAGTCTTGCTGAAACATGTAGTACCAGTTGCCTGTATAGTTTTGGAATGCTTCCTCTGGAAGAGAGTAGAAAGAAAAAGTTTATTCCTGTGTGAAAAATGCTATAAAATTTCTTCCAACTGCCTTTTGAAATTGAAAATTCAGGAACTTAAAGCTTTCCAGAGCTTAATGGGGAGTTTCTGTCAAAGGTATCTCAAAATGGGAGAGGCAGGACCACGGAGATTTGCAGAGATGATGTGCACTATGAAAAGTATGGACTACACTCCTCACCTTGCCTAAAGATAGAGTTGAGCATTTGGAGTCTAAGGTGGGCCTTTGAGACAAACTTCAATTGCAACCCAAATTTTAGGTTGGCCAAGCGTTCCACAATCTTCTATTTCACTTTTCCAATTCCTGAATTTGGAAGATTTTTTTGGCATAGAAGTGTAGCTGCATAGAAGAGCTAGCCAAGAACATATCCCTGCCTTTCCAAAGCAAGACAAAATACATGAGCTTATAAGAAAAGGAACATTTGCCTATGTACCTCAAATGAGAGTTCATTTTATTTTTTTTTATGTGTGTAAGGAAATTCACAAGGTGCAGGGCTTTGTGAAATAAGTTGACACATTTAACCAACAAAAAGGGCATGTTACATTTGGTTTCATGAACATTTGAATATCTGTGGGTTGCTGGTAATTCATCAACCCTGTAACACAATTTTAAAATTGTGATTGTCAAAGGTATTATGTCCAAATACAGACTTATGTCAAGGGATAAAACATATTCAAGTAGACAAAATATTAAGTGAAAATGTTCTTTAAAAGACTAACATTTAATTTCAGTTTGCCTGAAATATGTTGTCTGAGTTTCTTTTTGTATTTAATTTGCATTTTGGGCTTTAAAAAACATTAAACTGTCATGGTGAGAGCTGTAGATTTGAGACTACTAAAGAGACTTTTTTCCAAAAATGTGAAAATAAGTAGTATAATATCCATCATCAGGTAGGCATCAAGAAATTATGCAAGTAGAAATGATAGAATTATTTAGGTTGGAAAAGACTTTTAAGATCATCAAGCCCAACTACAAACCTTATACTGCCACTGAATCATGGACCAAAGTGCTACACCTACATGTCTTTTAAACACCTCCAGTGATGGTGACTCCATCATTTTCCTGGGTAGCCTGTTCCAGTGCTCAACAGCACTTTCCATCAAGAAATTTTTCCTGATATCTAAACAAACTTTCTTCTGATGCAACTTGAAGCCATTGTTACTTGGAAGAAGATATCAACCCTCATCTCACAACAACCCCCTTCAGATAGTAGAAAGGACTGGTAAGTTCTCCTCAGAGCCTCCTTCTCCCGCAGGGTAAACAACCCCCAGCCCTGTCAGCCGCTCTTCACAGGTTTGTGTTCCAGGCCCTTCCCCAGCTCCATTGCCCTTCCGAGGACATGCTGTGAGGGTCCCAGAACAGAACACAGGATTTGAGGCGTGGCCTTACCTTGTGAGTACAGGGGGACAATCACTGCCCTGCTCCTGCTGGCCACACCATTGCTGATGCAGGCCAGGATGCCACTGGCCTTCTTGGCCCCCTGGGCACAACTGGATAAGGTTCCCCTGGTGGTCAGTGAGCACTCCCAGGTACTTTCCTGCTGGGCTGCTTTCCAGCTGCACCCAGCCTGTAGTGCTATAGTGCTGCAGGAAGTTGTTGTGACCCAAATGCAGGACCCTGCACTTGGCCTTGTTGAAGCTCATACAAGTGACCTTGTCCCATTGATCCTGCCTGTCCAGATCCCTCTGCAGAGCCGTCCAGCAGATCAACACTGCTTCCCAAGTTTGTGTCACCTGCAAATGACTGAGGGGGCACTCAATCCTCTAGTCCATGTTCTTGATGAAGACATTAAACAGGACTAACCCCAAAACTGAGCCCTCAGGAATCCTACTAGTGATCGGGCCGCTAGCTGGATGTAAACATTTTTCAGTCTCAGCTATCCAGCCAATTTTCTACCCAGCAAACTGTGGACCTGTCCATGTCATGAATAGCCGGTTTCTCCAGAGGAATGCTGTGGGAGACAGTGTCAAAGGATTTACTGAAGTCCAGGTAGAAAACATCCTTTCCCTCACCCACTTAAGGGTGTTCAATTGCCATGGAAAGGAAATCTACTTGGTCAAGCAGGGCCTGCATTTTCTAAACCCACGCTGACTAGGCCTGAACATCTGGTTGTTTTGTACATGTCATGTGATAATGTTCAAGATTATTTGCTCCATTCCTTTTAATGACACTGAAGTCACACTGGCAGGTTTGTAGTTCCCCAGATCCTCTTTCCCACCCTTTTTATAGATGACCATCACACTGGTCCACTAGGACCTCCCCAGTTAACCAAGATGATGATGGAAAGTGGTTTAGTGAGCACTTCTGCCAGCTTCTTAAGTACTCTTGGGTGGATTCCGCCCAGCTCCTTAGACTGTGTGTGACTAAGTGCTATAGCAGGTCACTGACCATTTCCCATGTGTTATGGGGGCTTCATTCTGCTCCCCATGCCTGTTTTCCCGCTCAGGGGGCTGGGCACCCAAAGGTACCAGGTCTTGCCATAAAAACTGAGGCAAAGAAGTACCATTAAGTACCTTGGACATTTACTCAACTTTTGTCATTATATTTCCTCTTCCATCCAACAAACAATGGAGATTCTCTTTAGACCTCCTTTTATTGCTGATGTGTTGAGAGAAACATTTTTAATTTTATTAGCAGTGGCCAGATTTAAGTTCTAAGTGGGTTTTTGACTTTTCTGATTTTCTCCCTGAACAACATCACAATATCCTTTTAGTCCTCCAGAATTCCCTGCCCCTTTTTCCAGAGGTCATAAACCTAGAATTTTACACATTTATGTGTGTGGTTAATCAAGAGCTATGGTGAGCAGTTGCCTGGATCAGGAATTTCTAGCAGAGGTATGATAGGAGTTGGTAGCAATTAAGCTACAATTCACTGTCAAGCTTTATTATGTTGTGATGGAAGAGTCTGATTTTCCATTTAGTATCAACAAATCTTTGTGTTGGTATGATTGTATGTGTGTAACTGCTTGAATAGCAAATGCAATTAAGAACATCTACTGGTGTACAGATTGGAAGGTAGTAATGCATTAGAATTGAGAAATCATAGATCACTAAGACTTGAAACTGTTCTAATGTAAATTTTGATTTTCTTTTTCATCAGGAGTTATTATTTCTTTATTTCATCCACATTACCTTTAAATGAAATGCATTCAGGTTTTTTTATATCTGACATTCCTGGGGTTATTTTCATAGTTGTTCCTAAACTACTACTTCTGCTTGCTTTTGTAAGATATTAAGGTTCTTTAACCAAAAAGACTTCCAAGCCTATTTAAGCATGTGGCTACTACGGATGAGCACAGTAAGTCTACTGACACGCTTAATTTAAAACCACACTTAAGTGATTTGCTAGTAAAAAGTATGTGAGCATATGGAGCTGTATAGTCTTCCAGTTCACAATTTCAATATGAAACTGCTCTGAAAAAAGTGTGTTCCATGTTAACAGAAAAAGAAAAGGTATAAAAATATTTCCTTTTCTGCCTTGGGCCATCACAGCACGACTCCAACAGGTGGTGAGTAGCTGTGTCCTTCTCTAAAGTCTGTTTCATAACTCTAAGCACTAGATAGCTCTTTGTATCAATACTTTTTATTTGCTGTTTTTGTATTTTTCATTTCAAAAGTCATCGTAAAGTTAGCCTGTGTAAAATAGCTGCAAAATTCAAGACAAAATTGGCCGAAGTCATAAATCAAAGATTGGCATGATTTCTGATATTTTAAATTATTTTCTGTAGAAAGCAGCAGTTGGAAAAAAGGACAATGAACATGCAGAATTTCATACAAAATTTTGAGTAAGAATTCAGACAGGTGTTTGTTTTTTTTTTTTTACCAAACTGACTGAATTTAACCTAATTTACTCAAGACCATATTAAATCTCTGTACCCAAATGCATTGCTAGATTGAATGAGAAGTTGTGAGGTTTTTTGTACACTGGAAACAAATTCCTACATCTGTGATTTTTGAGGGGCATATTAGTTACTCAGTCATAAGTTTCTGGAAATGATTGAAAAGGATCCAGGACACAGAAGGTTTTAAACTCTTTTTTTACGCATTAGCGTTGGGAAGTGTTCTTTTGTCTCAGTGCCCTGTGATAACATGTCTGTGACCCTCAAGTCTGTTCCAGGCCCTCATGCCCTACTTTAAATTTCAGTAAACATTGATTTTTGCAGAGGTGCTTCCAGCTACCTAAAGACAAAGTCCTAAATTTCAACTTTAGTTTATAAGCATACATAAGGGAAAGGAAAAGGAAAGGGAAAAGGAAAGGGAAAAAGAAAGGAAAGGGAAAAGGAAAGGAAAAGTCTTTTGCATCAGGTACAAGAACTGCTCGGTCGATTTTTTCATGTATATCCAATTTATCTACCTAAGCTATGGTGATTAAGGCATCTATATAAATTGATGGAAAAGGAAAATCAGTTTCTTCACAGAATTTATGAAACTATAATTGTTAGTTTTACCCTGATGTGAATTCTCTTTGGAGAGGCTGTATATGTTTATGAACTTTTTTGGTGCCATGTTTTGCACTCAATGAGTATTTTTTTTCCTCATTAAATTTTTGCAATTGAATTGCTTGTTAATTTTAAGATATGCAATTGAATTTGAACTAATTATTTTTTCCTTTTTAATTTTTTAAAATTTATTTTTATTTTCATCAAGCAACTGCACTATCTTTATTGTCTAAATATTTTAATGCAATTATGGCTTAATTTAATTACAGAGGGATGGTCACAACCATAGGTTATTTACAGTAGTGTAAATAAAACAGATTAAGAGGAAAGTACAGGTAAAATTTCATGGATTATTACCCACAAGTACTTTGTAAAAACTTTTTTTAAGTCTTTGTTACAATGAGAGTGAACGACCTTTTGAGGGTTGTTCATAAAGGTTGAGAATAAATAAATTACTGACAATATGAGGACCTTCTTGACAAGAGCTTTCAAAAAGTATAAAAAGAAATGTTATATTTGAAGTTTTTATATGAAGTGAGAGAGCACAATCCAAACCAAGTTCTTTGGAAAGGGACAATCTTTTTAAAGCAGTGGCTATTGGATTTCATTCAAACTGTCCCCCGCGACAGTAAAGTAGCATCTTTTAGATTTATTCTAAAATAAATAAGAGAGGAGAGAGTTTTTCTGATATCTGTCTCTCTTAACAGTTCTACAAAATGAAGGAGCAAGCTAGAAAAAAAATACTCATTCTCTGTGTAGAATTTTCTGCTTAATAGGTCTGGAATTACACACCTGATCAGCAACATTGAAAGTTCCCTTGGATTTTTCTGTCTACCTTTACTTATGCTGAACAGAATAGGAACTTCATTTTTACCTTTCAGTAATGCTAAATCCTCCAATAACTCAACTAAAAGATGATGATAAGGTAATTCACCCTGTGAATTACTGAGGTAGTAGAGAGGTTAGGTTATTTAATCTAGGGGCTGTTGTTGGTGGTGAAGTTTTCACTCCAATGAAGCCTCATTTTAATGGGTTTTATTGGAGGTCTGTTTTAACTGTCCAGGGAACTAAAAATGATGAGATTCCTTTCACTGACTATAGAGATACCATGTAAATAAATAAAATTTGAAGATTCAGCTCAAATACCATAGTATGTATCTTGGATACTACATTTCTAAGTTGGGAAGGTTGCTTGAATGTTGTGCAGATGTGCTGAATTTGATGTGGAACACAGATTGGCCTGGGGAAGAGAACAAAATCATGTTAGAAATTACTTTGAGACCATGAGGTTAATTTATTTGTGCATATATATATTTTTTGGCTATTATCAGAGATAGAGTTTATAAACCTTTCAAATATGTAACATGATATCCAGCTGGGATCAGTTTAAGATTTGAAATTTGAGTTTATT
Source organism: Melospiza georgiana (assembly GCF_028018845.1). Lineage (NCBI taxonomy): Eukaryota > Metazoa > Chordata > Aves > Passeriformes > Passerellidae > Melospiza > Melospiza georgiana. The sequence goes on from NC_080430.1 coordinate 78,012,415, forward strand.
CCCAGTCAAGATAAACCATTACTATTATAATTTATTGTTATAAATTATTAAGTAACTAACTATGTAGTTACTTTTTAGTAAATACACTCTGCAGCTTGCTTTCCCTCAGACGCTAAAATTCATTAAAATAAGTCATTATCTTATAAATATTACATGAATTTAGGTAGCAGCAAAATGTTATTCACTTAGAAAATGCCTATAACAATCTTTTATTTTCATACTTTTGTACATATGTATTAAAAATAATGTGGTAATAATTTACCAAACATCATCTTTGATAAAAATACTTCACTCTCCAGTTTTCTCTTCTCTATCCATACTCTGCAATATGTTTTGAAATTAGTTAATCCACAGATATCTCAGAGGCATTTCTCTTATTACTTGCATTCAAGTTTCAATGTCAGTAACAGTATTGACTTCCAAAAACTCTTTTCACTTGAAGAAATCAGTAGTCCAGTGTGTTTCCTGCCTTAAAAACATTTATTCTTTACCAAGATGAAAAAGGTACTCCAGTAGTGTATTTCTGTTTCTCATCTTGCTTATTATGGTGAAATGCGTATTTGGAATAAATAAACAAGTGAAGTTTATATATAAGAGGAAAATGCACTCTCTTTTGTGCTAATTGCCCTTATAAAGCATTTTTTGTCACATGCTCATGATTCCTTTCATAAATTCTCCTAAGTCTGCATCTAAATTGTAGATCTCCAAGGGTTTGGCAATTTACATGTACACAGCATAGAGTGAATGCCTACATGTGCATTTATGTAATTTCTCTCTCTCCTCTTCCCCACTGAGATATTGAGTGTGATGCAAAATATTAGAATTAAATACTCCAGTTTTCTGGGTGGTCACCTTACTTTTCCATCAGTTATACTAAAAATAACATCTCTTGAAATGGAAGCATTTTGTATTTGTGTCAGCTACTGGTTATGTTCTTCTGGCCTCATGTGGAATTTAGTAGGAAAAGCTGTGTGTTCTTTGTGGAAATAAGGCAGGAAAAACAGAACATGAGGATATTTTTAGAACTTTTCATATATTTTTAGTTGATTCTCTATGTTTCAGGCTGAGTACTTACAGGGAGTAGTACAAGGTGTAGTACAAGATTACACTAGACCTTCATTCAGGATGATCTTTACAGGTTACTCACGGTTTCACACAGAACTTCATAAAGCACAATAGCTGAAACCTCTTGGAAACTGAATGTTACATTTGTCAAATAGAAGGTTTGAGCACCAATAATTTGAAACCTTAAGGAAAGATTAACAAAATGACCTAAAGGCAATTACGGATCATCATCTTCCAAATAGATCTGCACTAGTGGTCTCTTTAATAGGTACATTTATAGAGGTGAAGTTTCTTGTCCTTTACCCACATGTATATGTCTTCAGTTTGGGGACATATCCTGTATTTTATCTTGGGGAAAAAAAAAAGCTACCACATTTATCTGTCTTTGCATTTTCTCATGAAACAAACAATGCCTTCACAATTCTGTGTCTCTGAAACTAATCTGATCTTCAGAAAGTGGGATTGATGAGAGTTAGGAAAATGATTATCAGTAAAAGATGAAGCAGTAGAAAGATTGTGTATTTAACATAAAAGTTGTTTTTTGTTTTTGAGACTGAAAGTCATTTTCAAATGAGGGGCAGAGTATCATAAGTTTTTCTCTGAGCAGGTCTTTGGTCTCACCTTGTATTTTGTGTTTTAGGGTTGTATTTTTTGGCATGCATTTTAATATTTTTCCTTGATGGTTGTTTTGTTTGAATAAACATGTTTACTGAGGTTATTATCCTCCTGCTGTGAGGATAGGAGGTAATATAGATTTTGAATATTCACAAGGAACATAAGTTTACTGACCTGTGTTTAATGATCAAGAGCAATGATTTATTATATCAGACCTTAATGATGGCTGTTAAGGGGTTTTTAATTGTAGGGATTCAATGCAAAATCATGCTTCTGGCATTCACCAGTCGCTCTCTGTCCTGGTTTGCTTTTGTGAGGTCACTCAATGTCACTGTGGCTCCCCTTCTCGCTGGGACAAAGTACCCTGAGAATAATATTCCTGGCTAATCTTCTGACATGCTTATGTTTCATATATTCTCAGCATATACAGGCACTCCTGGAATATGAAGCAAGACCCTCAAAACATGTTGACTCACCAACCACACAAGCATGCTGAAAAATTATGCATTAGCTTACACTGATTAAAATTGGTCTTGTCTGAACAAATTAAGGGGTCTGCTCTCTCATCCATATGCATGGCTAGTTCTCATTAATGCTAATAGAGACTATGAGCATACATGGATGGGAGAACACACCTATGAGGCTAACTGTACACTTTCAGTTTGGTTTATTTCTGCAACAGCCATAAAACACTTCAGTGTTAAGTATTTCAATAATTTAGAGAAAGATCAAAGGGGAGAAAGCTCAATATTGTGCCTTTTCTTGTACATTACTGTGGTAAATAAATAAAACAATACGCCTTATCTCTGTAAGTTGAGGGACAAGTAGTTATTTTTACCTGCTACTGGCTTTTTATAGTCCCTATTAGCAAATTCAGATTTCTGCCTAAAAACACAGATGCCTGTGTTTTTAGGCAGAAATAAAGAAAAAAACAAAATAATTTGTCCAAAAATGTTTCATCCTCCCAAAACACTGAAAAATTGATGTATATTTGTTACAATATGGTTATTAAACTTTTTAAAGAGATGCCTCTGCCCGAATTAAGGTGCAAACAACACCATGTGCTGAAGTCAAAAGTATGGATGTTATTTAACAGTATAAATGAGGGAGAGAGAGAATGAGATATAAAGAAATAGAAAAAAGAGTTGGAGTGGGGGGTGAGAAGGAGAGTGACAGAGACAGATTAAATAGAAAATATCACCACTCCCATTGATTGTCTTCTCCCAGGCTTCTGAGTGGCGAGGGTCCTGCAAAACACACAGTTCTGTGGAATAATATAGGTTCAGGCCAGGTGAGAATGTCCAGGTACCTTCCCCGACAGGGGGGCAGGGGCCAAGTTTGACGCTGTCTCTTGCAAGAGATTGTGGGTCTGCAGCATCACTTTGTGTCCCGTGCAACGCTCCAGTTCAAGGCCTCAGCAATGGGGAGAAGTTCAGGGGGTCTTTGTTGGGCTGTGACGCCTCCTCAGCTGCCTCTCACGTGAACGTTCCATGGATTGGGGTGGGGGGCTGGGGTTTACAGCTGAGACAATTTGTGTAAGGGAGGGTAGGTGTTCACTGCCTCTCACCTGAGGTTATGCTACATATCCAAAAACTCTCTCCCCATACCCCTTGTCCCTGAAGCCAGCCAGAACTGGTATCTTTCTTGATACATTCTTCTCCCTCGGCCTTATGTATTCCTCCCTAAATCTGAGCTAAATGGACAATAGTGTCACCTTTATCTTATCTCAAATTCCATTGGGCAGTTTAATTCACAGTCTAAAATTCCAGGCCAGAGGCATATTCAGGGAGGGATGGGCTTTGGTGGTCACACCTTCTCTACACAATTTTACCATAATGGGCAAACAGGTCCTTCATAACAGTGTTTAAGCAATTAACAGTAATTAAAGTCTCTCACAATATTAAATCTACTATTATCATCTTCAAAATTTTACAATTACAATTTATTTATCGTAAATACCATTTACTGTATTTGGTCATGTTCTTGCGCTTCATGCAGCATATCAGCTGTAATGAAGAATTCCCATGAATTAGTCCATTCATATTCTGTTAAGTGTTCTCACAACATATTTTGTCAAGGCATTTTAAATATTTGAATAATACTGTAAAAATAGTGTTGTGCTATCAGACAGTAGGAGATTAATTAGCATTCTTTACAGTCTGAGCTACACTGGGATAGAAGAAGCGCACATTACAAGGTCTGGTGCCTCAAGGGATTTTGTTCTCTGCATACAAGGGCTTTAAAACAGCCCCACTGTGAGGGGCTGGTTTGGATCTTTAATTGTAAGGATTGCCAAGTAAAAATTAATTGATTCATGATTACTAAAACACACCAGTCAGAGTTTTGGCAATGCTTATATCTTTAGCTGCTTTCATAAAGCTCACAATCTATTCTGGGCTGTAAATTCCTTGATGCAATATTGCAAAAAAATTGCTAAATTCATCTCTTTTCTTCTCAATTCGAAGAGACTTTGTGCATACTACTGACTATCTAAGCCTCAGATTCTAGTGGTAAAATAAGTCACTGGATATGATGGAGGATTGCAAAACTGACAATTTTAGATAATTGTCGTGGGTGAGGTAGACACAGGAACAGAACCACACTGCTTAATGACATATAATATAAAACGTATTTGTAGGTAGAATGGGACCACTGTGCAAGGATGTCCTCCATGAAAGGCTGCTGTTGTTGCTGCTTGTTGCTTTCTAGCACAGCTGACTGGTGTAGGTAACCAGTGTTTTAATTAGTGACATCACAATTTCCTTTTACTTTCTCCATAGCTGTAGCCATCTGGACATTGATACATAGGTTACTGTCACCTCCTGGCTTCCTGCTCCGAAATGTGTTACCAGGGCACAAATTTGTTCTTATTCTTTATTTCTTTTCTCTGCATACCTAATCATCAGAGCAGGCCAGGTGTAGCCCACAGCTTTGAGAGATGCCTCTGCATAGAAGCAGTTTGTCTTTGGTTTGATTTTAAAGCACATACCAGAGTCATGTAACAGTTCAATCTGGGCACTAGGCAAATTCAGTCAAGGTCTTAGTCATTCCAGTGGTGTTGTGGTGGTTTTACATCAGGTGGAAATTAAATTACAAATAAGCTACTTGCCTTCCCCTCTGCCCCTTCCAGTACGAGAGGGACAAAGGCAGAGACTGGGAGATGAGATAACAATTTACTGAAAACAAAAAGCAGTGGAATAAGAAACACACAGTAACAGCAGCAATAGTATTAACAAAAGTGTACAAAAAGAGAAGGTGCTTTTTCCTCCCAAAATACCCATAAACTTAGTTCTGTCTGCCTGCCAGGACAAATACAAGATGGTGGCTGTTCCCGTGCTGCCGGCTGGCCCTGTCCCAAAGCCCAAGGCAATGGAAAACAACAATGGCCAAACCCCTGCAAACTGCACCAACTGTGTCATGCTTGCCACTGCTCTGCTGCTCAGGCTCCTCTGGGGCTGTGCCTACACACCACGCTGGCTCTACCGGGCTCAGCCACACAGCCGTGTCTTGGAGGAAAAGGAGGGGATGGATGGAGGCAGCAGAGGATGGGGTTGACTGGGCTGATGCTGACAACCTTCCCACTGGAGAGAGGGAAGCAAAATGGCAGAACTTCCCGGATGTGCTCACCTTTTCTTACCCCCTCTCTTCAACCAGGGCAGGTGCTTTCAGATAGGTTTTACCCTTTAGCAAAAGGTTTTACCCTTTGAAAATTACCATTCTTTGCGAACTTGGTCTGGACTTGCTGATGAGGGAGGGGCGCTTTTAATCTGCTTCTGATCATAAAGATGCACAAAGAAGAATTCTTCACTTGCCTGCTTCTTTTAACTTAGTCTAGCTTGTAACTTGAAACAATATAATTTGTTACACACCAGAATCATACAGACAATTTTGAAAGACTTGGGATTTTGAGTTCTTAATTAACGTGATGAACAGAGTTTTGTTTTTTTTATCTTACATTAATCTACAAAGACATCAACTCCCATGAATTAACAGAAGTAATAATGTCTTTGAGAAGAAATGGAGGCTTTGAAGCAGAGTTTTGTTCAGTAGAGTGCTTCAAGGTCACTGGTGGAGGTCACTCTTGATCTTAATAATTTTAAAAACTGAAATTAAAACCCTTGTGCAGTAAGAGGCAAATAACACAGATTTGAAATATAGTAAATAATTTCTTCCATAGTACATGATCCAGAAATAAAGCAGTTACTTTTCTATAGAAGTTTAGAATGTGTTCTGCCAGACGAAAGACAAAGAAAAATCCATTACTTTGATGGAATATGAATATTCTGTTGAATAATATTTTAGTTAGGGGGAAAAAAAAGAGTAAAATTGCAGGTTTTGTAATGAATGTTTCCTGCAAATATGTCAGACCTATTTGCAGCTTAGACCAGATGTCTCTGAAGCAATTCAGGTTTATCAAGGACTAGAATGACACAGAGTAAGTGACAGAGTTTGTTTTACAAGGTCAGCCAGTCCCTGGCTTTTGAGGCACAGGAAGGAGGTTACCAACGTAATTAAGGCATAAAAATTAAAACCAACATTAATTACTTAGGAAGAAGAGGAGACACTAAGTGCTTCCATTTGCTTTGTGCATGCGTTCTCTGGTGCTGAACTCCCATGTGTGGGACACACCATCTTCTGTCTCAGGGACATCTCAGGAGTGCTTCCTCTGATTTAACTTGCCTGATGGGCTGTCAACATGTTCCCTCAGTTCCTATGTCTGGGCTGGTTTTAGCTCGATCCAACTCTTTACTCTCATGTTCCTGAAGGTTGCTTCTAGCCAGCCTCTGCAGATTTCCACTAGTGTTTACAGAAAGAGTATGGTAGAGCTGGTTTGGTCTGGGAAATACAGGACAGGAGAGAATTAAAGCTGAGTTGGGGAGTAAATACACGTTTAGTACCTTTCTAATGCCAAAAAAAAACCCCAAAAAACAAACTAAAGAAAAAATCCTGAACTAAACAAACCAAAATGAACATAATGTTTTATTTTTCCTTCTGATTATACAGTCTTTTCCTCCTATTCTAATTATCTTCTTAAACATTTGCCTGTATATTGTGGAAAACTGTCTTCCAGGAATTTATATCAGGCAAAATTGTGAACGTGCTGTAGATTCTAGAGAAATTAATTCCAATCTAACCATTCATATAATTTGGTAAAACTACTTCACTTAATTTTATCTCCTACAACAAATATGCATGCTTCATTAATTGACCAAAATGAATTAATGACAGAAATGTAGCTTTTGCAATTTTTCTTTAATAAGGAGAAAACAAGGACAAACAAAACCAGAATGAGAGTAGCTCATGTGGGAGATTGTAAATTGATTTTCTTTTGAGATAGATAAAAAGGATTCTATTTCTGTTCAGTGCTGGCTTATTTGAGTATTTGTGCTGGTTCAAGAACCTGCTGCTAACAAGATGAGTTACAGAATGCTTTGTAGTCATTCTTGTGCATCCATAGTAATGTGAAATACCATTGAAGAATATGAAGAATTCAAGAATACAACATTTGTGGTTGGTTTGTTAAAAAGAAGATGGATATATAGATCAATGTGAAAACTTGTGACAGACAATAATTTGCTTATACTTTTAAATGACGGAAGGACCTTAGAAAGTCAGGAGAGAGGGCTTTAAGTTTAGGGTTTTTTAAACTTTTTTTCTCTGGTTTATATTGCCTGCAATGGTTTAGGTTAAATGGAAATTTTATCATGTCCTAATCTTACACTAATGCTATAATTACCATTTTGTAGTGCAATCCATAAATTCCTTCTGGTCACATAGAAGAAGATAAGCATCTGTCTTCTTACAGGAAGTACAAAAAATACATTCATATAAACTTCTTTTGTGGAATTAGATCATTTTGTTATAATACTTCTGAAGATGTCATTTTTTGTGCACTGTAAGCCAGCTTTTTCCTCTCTGTTATGCTTAGGCAAAGCAAGTTTTTTCATAGATGTGGTTAAGGTTAGAGGTTTTCATTAGCAGCTGAATTTCCTGCTGCTTCACTGATGGTAATAGGATGAGCTTTTTAAATGGTAAGGTTATTTTTCATTCAGTACTATTCCCTTAGTTCCTTATAAAAAAAAAAAATCCCACAAAAATACCACTGAGAAGAATAATTCAGCTTGTGATTGGCACACAGTCTAGAAGCCAATATATCTTTCTTCTCCTTGGTCTAAAAGGTCCTCTATTGTAAGGATGTCATTTGTCATACCCAGTTCTTTTTAAGTAATACAATTTGGACTGTGTACATTTCGTTACTTAAGTATTTATAAATGAGGTAGTCAGTAATTTTGTTCTTTAATGCTGCATTTGGAAAAGGTGGACAAGACAACTTTAGTGTACTGGAATGTTTTATGAAGTTTTAAAGGGAATGTGAAATCTTCATTGGAAGTTCAAAGCTGTATTATGTTATAATGAACATAAATTTTTGAAAGAGATAATGCAGAATCTTCACAATAACATTATGGACAATTTCAGAGATTCATAATTGACTCATTGGTTCAAATAGCTAAATTCTAGCTTTAACTTACATTGATTGGTGGTCAGAAAAATTAAGCAACCAGCAGGAAAATTTCTACTTACATAGGAATTTTCTTTTCCCTGGTTCCAGAAAGAGAGAAAAGGAGATAAAATTTTCGGTTTTCATCAGCTATTGTCTTGAATTGTGTTGGTTTCTTAGAAAATGCAAAAAATTTTGCAATTTTTTTTTTTATTTCTTGTTACTGTTTGATTTTATAGATGTAATGGCTTATTTGAAGTGATGTTCCACAGGTGAGGGTTTCAGATCACACAAGTATAGTGGCAAAAGTGGAAAGTGTGGCAAAATTTGTTGGCAAGGTTCACTCTACTACTTCCTAGATTGTTAAAGCACACAGAGCAAAATCAGTAAAATCTAAAATCAACCAAAAATAATCTGTGTGGAGGCTTGGGATGGAAAAAGCGGAAGAATACAAAATTATGAGGATAAAAAAAAAATAAGAGAAACTCTCCTGTTGAGTAACTATGCTGAGAGCTGATCTCCTTGTCAAATATAGCGCCAGACTTGACAAATGGTTCAGGCCTGGAGGTTTTAAGAACACATAAACTCTACAGCACTTAATTGATAGCCTAATTTAAACAATTTTACCAAAGATTCTATCAAATTTACTGTAGCATATTAATAACTCACTTCTAGGCCTTACTTATGTATCTAATATATTTAAGAATCTAAGAGAGCAACATTCACATTTGGTAAGCCATTTTCACACTCATAGACACACAGAGCTAAAGGAATATGTACAAGACATATACCTGTGAAAAATTCCCATTGAATTCAGTAAGGTACTTGTGTTGGATGCCTTTGCATATTCCCAGTGGTCAGAGTTGAGTCTTGAGGAGGGGGGGATATCAGCCAAGGCTCTGTCATCATTGCTGGGTGATCCTCTAGTTACAGCAACCTTGAGACTTGGCTGGTGCTGAGAGGCATCCCGCTCAGAGGGAGATTTCTGGTCACAGCCCGCTGTGGTCCAGGAGAGCTCAGAGGGGCTCACTTAGGACTGCTGTTTATAGGGCCACAATCAACAACAGCAACAGTGTCTATCAAACCAATAAACCAAACCCAGAGAGATTTGAGTAGGAGGGTGGCCATACAGCCCCTCTGGATGTTTCTCTGTTGGTTTGGAAGTGTCTGAAAGCCCCCACTCTCCAGGCCTGCTGTGCCCTTGTCATCAGCTGCTGCTCCTGCCACCGCAGGAGTCTGACTTGTTCCAGATGGGAGCAGAGCTGTGGCAGGTTTTTGCTTTTGGAGCATCATTCTGCTCCTCGAGTGCACCTTTCTGTGCTGGGTCTGGCTCAAATCAAGCTCCTGGCTTGAAGAGGGGGCTGACATAGAAGCACATTGCTGAATCAGAGGCTTAGCATGCTGATGGATGTCACTTCATCATAACTGCATTCTACAAAACTTCCTCTGTCACTTTCAGTTTGTTAATTCATTACTATAGTCCTCTTCCAAATATCTGTTATACCTTATATTTCAGTGATGGAAGTATGTGTCTGAAGAGTGATAACGTTAAGAATGGCCAGTTTCTTGGGACATAGATGCCATAGATCAAAGCTGAGCTTTCACTGTAAATCTAAGGGAAATTAAATTTTCAATGACTTATTGCTCTGTTTTCAACTCCAAATACTCAAGCAGGATTTCAAATTAATCTGTTCCAGCATTCATGCAGTCAAACGATTGCAAAATACAAGAGCACAAATTTAATCTCTAGAAAAGATTTTTGTTGTTATGTGATTTTATTTTTTAATTCATTTAGATGTCAGAATTTTAAGACAAAAGGCTTTTATTTTGTTTTGTAATGAAGCAACTGAAAAAGCAACACTATCTTTTGGTTGAAGGCAAAGTCTGTTTCACCAACAAAGCCTAGTAACAAGGGAAGGTAGGGAATTTAAATGGTACTTTATCCAACAGAACAAAAAAAGAAAAATCCCAGTTTCCTGAGCCTTGGTAACTAATAAGACTTAGGTAATGGTGTTAGACTACTTCAATGTACACAATAAAATAAACTTAAAAGTTGAAGTATAATGAAAATATCAAGTTAGCAGTAGTTCTGAAACATAATTACAGGAGGGTCTGAAATTTGTTTGATACAAAAATGTAAAAAGAAAATCAGCTGTAAAAAATCAACACCATAGGGCAAAAAACCCCAGAAATTATCAAAATGCTTTTGTGCTTCACTTTTTCAGGAAGAGACAGTTGTAATATGTATAATTTGAAGGGGAATAGTCAGTCTGATGAGTTTAAATAGTTTTTAATGATGTTAAGAGCTTTAATTTGAATTCTTAATACTAATTTCCGTTTTGCTCCATTGGTTAGTGCTGCATGAACTATTCTGTGTGCTTTCTGTCTCTGATAAAGGTTTTTTGCTCTTTCTCAGAAGTTTCATTTTTATGTTGAAGAGTGGGTGTTCCACCAGAGCAGCATTTTCTTGTGAAAGAAATAGTTATCAGCACTATTCACATCAATAATGACAACCTCCATACAGGAATTCGTGTCAGATGCAAGCCAGAGATCCACAGCCCTGGGAAGAATGAGTGACAGTTGACTTTCAGTTTTAGGACTGGCTAGACAGTTCTCTAGAGCTCTCTCTTCTGAGAGAGCTGTGTACAGCCAGAAAGAGCAGTAGTGATGACAAAGTGAAGCCTAATTAAAGCCACTGCTGTCAACAATTCAACCCTACCAGGACATTTTCTCTATTTCTTTTAAAGTTAGAGGTCTCACCTGAGTGAAGCTAACCATTGGGTTATATGTGTTAGGTGCATTTGATTCTCATTATTCTCAAACTATTTCTATGATATAGGGATACATGTGTCATATATAAATACAGTATTAAATATATGCACAGTCTTCAAAGTGATGTTTAGATTGTGGTTTTGGTGACCTAGAAAGTGCTGCAAAATAAGGCTTCCTATAAATGTGAAGCAGAACAGTTAGAGTGCAGGAGATCCAGGATTTTTGAAGTCCTCCTAATGTGCCCCCTATCTTCTGTCCCTCCAAAATACAGTGAGATTGATGGAAACATACTGTATTTCAAGGGCTGAAAGTAAATTTTTGGAGCTTCTTGTAGGAGAGGTGAAACAATTTGTGTGTGAATTTTGAGTCCCTTTTACTAACTGAAAGTTTCAGTCTCATAATTTTTTTTTTCCCTATAGTCTATTTCATTTATCAGCCAAGAGTGTGAGAGAATATCAGAAGCCACTCATATTCCTTTCTGACAGAAGTGAAATAAGACATGATTCTGGCAATTACAGCTGAGTAAGCAAAACATTCTGAAATGTGATGATTTTTATTAAACTGCTGTTTTTATGAAATCTTGTTATATAAAGGTAGATTCACAAACTTTTTGTTTTGTTTTGTTTTGTTTTTAAATCTGAGCTCAGTTTCCATCACACAGCCAGAACCCAAACTATAGAAGTCTGGAGATGCATAGCACTTTGAAGGCTGATTAAGAGCGCTGGAAATGTAATGGCGACTAAATGAAGTGCTGCTCATTTTTAGATTAAATGTAATGAGCTCTGTTTCTGTCCTTCTCATCCCTTTTCAATGTCTATTTTTTGTTGTATTCACTTTGGAAGAAAATTTGGGTCTTAAGGAGTTCAAAGAGGGTAAGAGTTTTACACACTGTATTAGCTAGTTGCTGCAGATCTAATTAACTAGAAATTAGCTACCCACTGATTTGATATCAGCCAGAGCTTTACCTTAATGTCTTAATAGGACAACTGTGCTGCACATGCATAGATGCTTTTGTTTAACATTGCTGTCAAAAGAGATCATCTCTTAGAACAGAACTTGTATTAGTTTCTGAGCATGAGAGGTAATAGTGAAAACTCATGTTGTATCCTGGCTGTTTGCGAAGCTTTCTCTTGGTATGGGCACAACTTAGAATTTACAGCCTACAGACCCAATTGTTTTGCTTAAACATTATGTTACCTTCAAAATTTAATTAAATATCTCATAAATATAAAAGCATATATCAACTTCCTAATAACTTCTGAAATTAGCATTCACATCCACGTGTATATTTTAATGTCCTTCCCATTAACGTGCTCTACAAAATGTAAGTAATGACATAACATTTATTTTTTTCAACCAATGGATTCTGAGGCGTTCATGCTTTATGCTCACTTCATCTCCTCAACAGCATTTCTCTACATTATTGTATATAATGGGAAGTCCCCTATATTTGTTAAGGCTATAAAGCAAAGCAATAATTCCCCCTGTATGCACAGACATGTCCAAAAGGTGTTGTCTATGACCCTCTTTACTCAGTGGCCCCTTAGCCATTAGGAGTGTTGGCTGCTTTGCCATGGTCTTTTGTTCTTATGGCCTTTTCTTCTATGTCTTCCTTTGTTTCTTGCCTCTCCTATGGCAGCAACATATCTGTCATGTGGCAGGTTCAGTTTTGGTTGCTGAGTGGCATTGTGTATATTTAATTATACTGTGTCATTTTGTTCAATTTTTGGGCATGCAGTCACATAAGCAGATACATCATCTGTATATCCATATGTGAGGGACATGTAAACTTGATTTTTTTTGTCTTATAAAGTTGTTTTTTTCATCAAGTAAAAGATCGGGAATTATTTCTCTGAACATTAGCACAAGAGGCTATGTGGCTTCCCGAACCATATAATGGATTGTATATGAGAACTTTTGGAGCTGAATCTAACATGGATGAAGAAGAAAACACTGGAAAATTTTAAAAATAAAAGTTTAAAAAAAAACCTGAAAGAATAATTCAGCTCATGATTGTATAATTCAGTAGTGTATATCAAAGAAATCAAAAAACTCAATTTGAAATTTTAAACTTCTTATTAAATTAATGTGTAATTACATCCAGAGTTGCAGCTTTTTTGTTTAAAATAAAAACAAACAAAAAACACCTTCCTATCAATGTGTACTCACAAACATTTTCAGACATGGTCTAGCTAGTCATAAATCATCTGATTTATGATCTGTAATTTATGGACTGATACAAAACTAGGTCACTTTTCAAGATGTGTAATATTATGGTGGAATAATATTTGAGAGAAATACCATGCTATGATATTGACTGCTTAAAACCCAGAGATTCCAACCACAGAAAAATTAGATAAAACATGAACATGTGGAAATCTGTGTTCTTCTCCATTTGCATCTGATTTTGCACAGGTCACTTAAACTAGAAATGTGAAAAATAATGAAAAGTAGAAACTACATATGATAAATTATTTGAATGTGTGTTACTGTTGCATCTCAATAGATTAAAGGTATTATTGCAAAAACACTATTAGCCTGACCTTTTCTGAGGTAGAAGACAACTCTTATATGAAGTTGCTTTTGAATGTCCTTGAGTCAGTCTGATGTGAGCAGATCTACTGCAGAACTTTTAAAATGAGATATTTGGTTCTGTTCTTAAATATATGACTTCAAGGCCCAAAGGGGCTGGGATGGATTAATGACAATTTAAATGAATCCATAACTAGATGGAACAGGCACAAAAAAAAAAAAAAAAAAAAAAAAAGCCAAGGTCTTTGATTTGCTATCTAAACTTATTAAATACATGTGCCAGAATGCTCTGCTTGGACTTGAAAATATTCCTATCACTTGTTCCTTGTTCGTTCCTACAGCTGTTTTGCATAGGGTCTGGCTATATGCCCCACACCATAAGATCTGTTATATTTTTTTAAAAAGGTGAAAATTCTGAAACCAGAAAACAGAATTCAGGACACTGCCAACAAGCCAAAACAAGATACATGAGGCATAAGTATGAACATCGTTCAAAACTGGAAATAATAAATCTCTAGCATTTGGTCTACGGATATGAGTAAATGCAAGCCTGTCTGGTAAACAAAGTAAGCACTGTAATACCTTGCTGCTTTGTAAAGGTTAATGGCATTTAGGGTCTGGAAAAAAGGAAATACATTGACAAGATATAATTTCTGTTGAGCTGCAACTCGTGATGAATATTACATCTAAAAAGGAACAGATTATCTACATAGGGAAAGCACTTATTAATTTTAGACTGGGCACTTCTACATCAGAAACAATGAAATAGTTACCAAGCAGGTGACAAGGGAACAATAAGGTAAAATTAATCATGTGTAGTGGCAATTTTACCCATATTATTTAAGTATTTGAACTACATGTGTAGGTCAATTAAGTAGAGAAAGAGTGATGGCTTGTAATATTGTCTTGGTAAAATACCTGGGCTGTGAAAAGACTGTTCTTATTACATTTTAGGAGATATCAGGCACTCCATAGCTCAGAGTCAGAGAAAAACTCCAACCTTACCTAAAACTTATGTAACTACAAGGTTCCTCTTTTCCTCGGGAAAATTGATATTCCATACTTTTTTAATTTTAATATGACCAGAAGACATAAATTAAGTACAAAATCAACCACTAAATTAACTGTACCCCAAAACAAAATTATGATCAAATTCTTTCCATATATAGAGAGAAAAGTAATAAAGGAATGAGAATAAGGAGGATCTTTTTTGGTAAGAATGAAATTGTAGTAGGAACACTTTTACAGTGCTTTTTTTAAAGCAAAAAATAATCTCTGATTATATCTTGGCTTGTCTTTGGCATCTGATATATTTTCTGGGAAAGATTATTTTGATATCATAGAATCATAGAACGGCTTGGATTAGAAGGGGTCTGGAAGATCATCTTGTTCCAAACCCCTTGTCATGCACAGGGACACTTTCTACTAGACCAGGTTGTGCAGAGCCTCATCAACCTGACCTTGAACATTTACATGGATGTGTGATATAAAAAGAGCAAATTGGACATTTATTCTGAGGGAAAGAGACAAATGAAGGACAATGACTAGAGATTCTGAGCAGCACTGGGAAGAGCTAAAAATTTAGACCATAAGAAACACAAAAAGGGAAAATAATAAATAGGAAAATATTAACTAGGGAGAATGGAGGAGAAAATAATAATGGAAATAGTAACTAAAACAAATGTAAAAATGTATGTAAAGATCTCTAAGTCCATCTTGCCCATCTTGAGAATATGTTTTTTAGCAGTGTAGGGGTACAACACATCCCCAGTTTGGCATATACAAGGAAAATACCTCCCTTCCCCTCTCCCCTTTTTTTTTTTTTTTTTGTTTTGGTTTGGTTTTTTTTTGTTTTTTTTACTATTTAAGATACAAAAAATGTAACTTCCATTTCTTAGAGAAAATGAAGGAGTTTCTATTAGAGCAGTGAGGCCCTAAAATACTTTTATAGGAAGCAAACCTCTAGATTTGTCTACTGATTCTTCCAGGTAGGATATTGGTATACATATTTTGCCTGTTACTTTGGAGTTACAGCATTGAAGAAAACTTCTGCTTTGGTAATTAAAATGTGAGCAAAAGCTGAAAAGAAACATTTTCAAAGCAAGAAAGGTGAAAAAGAAAGGTGTTTCAACAATGATCACGAGAATGTATAGAAATATTATTTTATAAAAGGATATTAAGTATTGCTGAAATTGACTGTTATTGACCTTTCCACTAGTAGCTTGGTGAAAAGATCTTTCAGAGTATGAGATTTTGCACAAATCATAGCGACCACTCTTTCCAACACTTTAGATGTTCATGGAGGAAAGACAGGAGATTCATGATAGACGTTATTCAGTATAGTGCAATCCAGCATCCACTGGGCATGAGACACTGCAGGGTGCAGTTAAGTCATTAGAACCTGCTAATTTATACACATTTCAAGTTACCCTATATGTCACTGTTACTGCAAACTAAGGTTTTAAACAAAGGCAGCAGACTTGTGACTCTGTCATAAAAACATACTTTCTAAGGTTGCATAAAGGTTACTTGACTTTGGGAAAAAAAAGTTTGACCTATTTATATGAACCTCAGCTGCACAAGGAAGTATAACAAGCTGTAAAAGCCCATTGCATAGGCCAACAGTGTAAGCTATAGATTACAGAGCCTAAAGTGTTAGTAAATCAAATAATGCCTCTCCCTCAGCAAGTAACAATCCTTCCTTCCAAAATAATAGTGACTGTCTTAAATTTGTAAAAAAAAATATTCCTTGTCAACTTACTGGAAACCTTTTCACGTCCATTCATGATTCAGAAGAATCACTCTGAAATGTAACTCATAAAAGACCAGGTTCAGGCTTTTCTTTATCTTACAAGCAGAGAATCAAAGTGTAAAAAGAAATCTGGCAATCTGCAAAGGAGAGCCTTGCAGAGTTTTCAGCTGCTGTCCTGTCATATACTGAATTAGCAAAATAACATATTGCCAATAAAACTGAAATAATCGCATTCTAGGACAGCATGAGCAATATGAGGAAAGATGTAGTGCATTTGTTGGACTCTGTCTTCTGCTGGTAATGGAAAGTGTGTTGCTGGCTGACTCCTAATTTACAAAAAAAAAAAAAAAAAAAAGCATTAACTGGTTATATTTTATCATAATATTTAATATAATATGACCTTAATTTAACATCTGTTCTGGGCATGCCCAGTTAGATAACAATGTGTTATAAAAATCTCATTGCTTTGAAAGGCTGATGAGAAGAAGACAGGAAATGAATGCTCAAAATTAATCACCACCTTCTTAATCTGAAAAAATTTCTCTCATTCTCTGTGTTGGTTGAACTCCAGGCAGAAACCAAGCACCACAGAGCTGCTCATGCACACTCCCCACAGCAGGAGGGCGAGAGGGGAGTTGGAAGGGTAAATGCAAGAAATTCCTGGGTTTGGATTAGAACAACTTAATAATTGCAACAATAATAATAACAAAAACCCCCAAAACCTTTAATTTCAATTTAAAAAGTAATAAAAAGAGGCAAATAAAGCCCAAGAAAGACAAGTGATGGAAATGAAAACATTTGCTCACCACCAACTGACCAATGCTCACCCTGTCCCTGAGCAGCAGCCTTATGGGACACCTTCCCCTTCATATATTTCTGATCATGATGCTGTATGGTCTGGAATATCCTTTTGGTCAGTTTGAATCAGCTGTCCTGGCTGTTTCCACTCTCAAATTCTTGTGCACCTCCACCTATTTGCTGTTGGGATGGTGTGAGAAGCAGAAAAGGCCTTGGCTCTGAGCACTGATCAGCAGCCACCAAGACATCTCTGAGCTATCAACACTGTTTCCAGCACAAATCCAAGCCATAGTCCCATACTAGCTATTATGGAGAAAAATTACTTCAGCCCAATCAAAACTATTACTGTGATATTTTCCTTTTAGTAATTTAGGGATGAAAAAACTATTTTGACACTTCAGTGTAAGGTTTGATGCAGTGAAGTATTGAAGGGCTTGTATAAAAGATTAAAAATTGTCAGCAGGCTTCTGTGGGAATGAGTAATCAGCAGAATTCATGCAAAAAATAAAGTTACAATGATCTGCAGCATGCACAAATGGAGGCAAAAGATCCTGATCTGCTTATCATTGTACAGGTTTTATACAGTTTTAGTCATTAGGAGATGCTGACAATGGCTTAGAAAAAGACACTGAAGATCAGTCACCAGAGAATGACTAATTACCACTATGTTTTATCTTAATAGTAGCAATGAGCTACATCAAAATGTTTTTTAATTGTGTTTTTAATATAGAGAAAAAAGTACAAAATTAGTAGTGTTTATTGATTGTATATAACAATAAAATGTATCAGTGGTTCACCAAGGGAAGAGAGGAGATGGCTGTTCTCTCTGACTGAGTAAAATAATGTTAATTGGTCACTCAAGCACAGGATATAACAAACAAACATATCTAAGGAAGCAGAAAAGTACTTATTTTACACAAAAAGCAGAGTCAGCAGATTTTCTCTGTATGTACTCAAGAAATTAATTTTTTGAGAAAAACGATGATGCTGCCTGGGTGCATTGGGAGATTTGATGGGGGAACATGGCTACAGGAATTTAACATTTTGCAAAAATGTAATGATTTTTGGTGGAGGCAGTAAAGCAGAGGTTCTCTACAAGGGTACTGTCTGGGGTATAAAGTAGGGAAAAGATTAGAAATGCTTCTGCCATCTTACGTGCAAGAGCATACCAGCTATATCTGATTTTGAGAGGAGGAGAAAGAACATTCTTCCTTAACCTTAGCTAAATAGCTCACGTTCCTCTTGTGAGCACATTAAAAGTGTTAGAGTTGAAGAAAGAGAAAAAAATGGATAGAGGGGGAAATATGCATTTCACTTTAACTTGAATTCAGTTAAGATTATTTTTAAATGCATTGATAACTTGATTGACACTTAGATATTAGGAACATAAGAATAGGAGGAACCTAAATGTTATATCTCCAGCAGTGTTTGGAGCAACCAAAATTATGAGTTTTCATTTCATCTCCATAGATTATGCACCATAAAGAGCAGAAAAACAGGTGTGAAAACCAAGAAGCCTCCTATGGTGCCTACAAATCATTTTGATTTTTCTTTCAGCTGTATATACGTCCTAATGATTATCATGTTATTGGTAGTAGGAATACGCAGAGTAAAAGGTCAGCTTAAGTGCAGACAGTTTGTAAATTGAATAAGAAAACCAAATTTTGGTTAATATGTAGAAGACAAATTCAAATTGATGCTCACTATCATGGATAAGTAACACTAAAAAATATGATCAATTTATCTTGAAAATAATTGTACATTTCTGCAAGGCAGTGTAGAGCAAAAGAGCAGCATATATTAAGCAAAAGCAGAAAATTGCATGCAGTGCTATTAAGATGTAATTGTTATAAACAAAGGTTTTACAGAGAATATTCACCACTCTCTGTAGGAGAGAGATCAATAGTATTCATGAGACAGTGCACTTGAGTAATCAAATTTCTTATTCTTTTTTACACAGAATAACTTCCCTTTGAGCACTACACAATTTAGATCAGCCACAAATTATAAGTCAGCAAATAAATTGGTGTATGTTTTCCAAAGATTGAAATCAACCTGAAAAATTGTAATGGCATATAGCTTTTCTTTTTTTTTATTCCTTTTAATTTTCTTTTTTTTTTTTCTTTTTTCTTTTTTCTTTTCTTTTCTTTTCTTTTTCTTTTTTTTTTTTTTTTTTTCTTTCCCCTTGATGGCTTTCCTTCATTAAAACCTCATTGTTTTGGGCTCTCATGGAGCACACTGAAACTGATTGTGTTTTGGATGCTCTCTTTTTGATTAACTATGGGCATTCAAGTTTACATGTGTGATGGATTATGAAGGCAAATGCACGTTGCACGCTCTGTGAGTGTGACTTGCTGCAACATGAAGGCATCGACAAGCCAGTCTTAAAAGAGTAATCTTGGAAGCTGAGGAGAGCACTTGCTGTGCCAGGTCATGTAGCTTTTAAGTAACACAGAAATCTATTCAATGAATTTTGTATTCTCAGAATGCAGTTTTTAAAAGTGACATAACCTTTTAGATAAGAGCCATTTGGCATTTCAGTCTATCACTTATAGCCAAGAAGGACTGAGCCAATGTTGAAGACACATGGTTGGATTCAGTTCAAACCCTAGCTCTGTTTGCTTCAGTGGATTTTTTCAGATCCCTTTGCTCTATATTCATTTCCCTCTTTGTGAAATACAGTTGCTGTTATTCATATTCTGTGAGAATCTATCAAGATGTTATATTCATTAGTGCCTAGAAAGTCATGTGTTACACTCTGAAGAGTTTATTTATACGATAAATGTGGATGTATAAATGAACAGTCCTAGTATATACACTACTCATTATTACTTGGATCACTATTTAGTCTTTTTTTTTGGTCTTTCATAATCTTTAGAAGATTATGAAATCAATGTTTTATCTAGTAAATACACTTTAATGTTTAAAAGGTTTTATGTGCTTTTTGTTCACCACCATCAAATAGTGCTATAAATAAACATACTGCTACATTAAAACACTTTATTCCTTCTTAGTTCTGCAAGAGTAGGGGTTTTTTTGTGAGGTTATTTTTTTTCCCCAAACAAGATGGAAAAAAAATTGAAAAACAATTTTTATTGCATTGTAATGTATATTTCTCTTGGTTTTCTTGCAACAAAGGTTGCAAGAACTGTGTCAGTTTGTCAGTTTTTCAGTTTTTGGGTTTGTTTTTTGGCTTTTGGGGTTTTATTTAGCATTCAGGATTAAAGTTAAGGAAAATGGTAGGAAAATATATATTAACATTGTAGCTGTAAATCTTTAAGTAGAATTTCACTTGTGTCATTATTTTCTGAAGTTGTATGCTAAGTGTGTTAGATGCTGGGGACCTATAAATGAAATTAGGATTATAAAGGAAAGTGTTTCCTTCACAATGGAAGCTCTGCCAAAAAATAATATATGACAAATGTTGTTGACCTGTTTTTAAAGAATAGCATTTTGAGGAGACGCATGAAAGGACATTATACCATACAGAAAAGAAATGTTAGCAAACTCAACTTCTGAAACATTGAAAAGTGTTACATACATCTCCTTCCAATGCAAAACTCAATGGAGTGTTATCGAGTTTTGTTTCCTCAGCTGTAAACAGATAGCAGAAAAATTCTCCTTTATTATACTTGTAGTGGATGCAGAAGGCCATAGTATTAAGGTCAAAGAATGAAGTTGCCTTGTTACTGACAAGGGTTTTTAGAAGAGGAACATTTTTACCTTTTCTGACTTCCTTCTTCCCTTCCCTTCTTCATTTTTTCTTGTCTTTTCCCTGGTTGACTCTAAAGCTCAGAAAAGATGGTTTCCAGTGCTTCAGCTTCTGCACTGAAAAATAATTTTGTGGAGTGAGAGAGCACATGCTTTTGAACAGACAAATGAACAGAACCAACAGCACCACCAGGAAAAATGGTCCATAATGACCATTGAATGTCATGCTGTTTACCCAGGGCAATGTGTGCTCACATCCCACTGTGCTTTGCAGCTGCTCTGAATAGAAGAAACACTGACTGTCCTAAAATATGTTATCTACAGTGACCATATGCAGCAAAGGAGTCACAGAAAATTTAGGCTTTGTAAGAAGTGCTCCCAGAATTGCAACTACAGTATATCCTAGAAGTAAATTTTCCCCAATTTCTTGATTAAATTATTGAAATTTGCCCCACTGAGTGTGTATAATGCTTTTTGAATCTTTGTAGTATAAGAATGAGGAAAGTCAAGTATCAGTTTTTCCGGACATTAGGGATTTGAGTTCATTTCAGGTGGAACTGATGTATACTGATTCTTTTTTTTTTTTTAAGCTTCCCTGCAAGCCACATTTTCTTCTTCTGAAATGCCATTTTGTAATGCCTGCAGGTCCTGTGAGCACAAAGGTTTGTTTTTCCATCCATATCATTGCTCTAAAATACATACCAGAAAAGTGGAAAGAAAAGTGAAAACTATTTTTTGAACTTTTTCAAACATTATTTTCACAAATCTTTAGCCTCTCTTCTATTTTTTTCACCTGATCAGCTTTAGCAAAATAAAAGGGAGCCAGAAGACTCAGAGAAATTACTTATACATCGACATGTTGTTCATTTCATACCTTATGCAGATGTAAAAAAATTTAGACTTTTCACTAACACCCAGCCCTCTCTATTTTTTTTTTTTTTAATGCTTTGTTTTCCTTTTTCTTTTTGTCTCTTGGTTTGGTTTTGGTTGTTTTTGTTGTTGCTGTTGTTGTTGTTCTGTTTTTTTTTTTGTTTGGTTGTTTTTTTTGGTGAGGGGAGGGATGCTTCTGCAGGCTGTGTGAATGCTGCACTTTTCAGCTGTGTGTTTCTGGGCTCTTTAATAAACCTGGACTTGCTTTAATAAGCAGATTTTTGTGTCAATTACATTGATATAAATCTGCAACAGTGCCTTGCTTGTCTTTAGTGCTTGTCTAGGTGTCTATCTGTGTATCTGAAATACAGAATCTTTTTTTTTTTTTTAATTTTAAGATCTGATCACTGATTAGGAGAAAATGGCTTGTTAACCCCTGCAGGAAGATTTGCTGCATCCCAAATTTTTTGTTTTGTGCTTGCCTAACAATGAAGTGTCAAGTCTATTGCTGTTTATAAAGTTAAATGTTGGTACAAAAAAAAAAGCAACAATACACCAGAAAAAAAAAAAAAAGCAAAATAAACATTTACTAACTGTTTGTCTCATTCCCCACATTAATTTTATTTTCTTTCAAGTTCCAAATTGTCTGTGCAAAAAGCCTCCTTGAAAGGATTCTGTTTCAAGCAATGTCATAACCCACCCAGGCTGTTAAAGTGACACACAAGACTTTCCTCACCCTTTTTCTTCCTCTCTGAAGTATTTTAGGGTGGAAGAGAAAGTGTTTAGATCCTCCGGGTGATTTCTGCTCAGCCAAGCTAATCCCATTATCCGTTAGTCATGTTTACATCAGGCTAACAGCTAATAACTCATGTGGAACTCTGTAACCATCTTTAATCTTGTTCTCCATCCAGGAGCCTGGCTTTCTCAGATTATTAATGGTGACGGGTGAGTGTCCTGTCAGGCCTCTGCTCCTGGAATGGCAAAGCCACACAAGGTCAGCCCTTTCAGACCAGCTCTCTGGGGTGACATGTGGTAATCACAGGTACCCCTCCTCCTAAGGAAAAGAGCTGATTATCTCATACAGGGTATCAAAATAGTCATTGTTCTCACACAACTCATTAAAGAGTTGATTTCTCCCTTCTGGAAAAGTTGGAGGTAGATGTAGAGAGAATTGTGACTGACCAAGTCTACTGTCAGCTTGGTGGCAGGTTGTTTGTATCCAAGCGAGTCTTTTTTGTAGTGCAGTGATCTTACAGAAGATTTCAGAATCCCAGTAGGCTTAAAGATGCCAAAGGATGTCCTCAGAATTAAACAAACCATGGAAGACATACTGTGAAGAAATTACTTTTTAATTATTTTCTGACTCACTTAAACAATTCAGTATACCAACAGTATTATAGAGCAATAATTATTTTGCATTAATTTGTCAAAAGGTTTAGGTATGAGTACTTGAAGGTGTGTAGTTACTATAATTTTCATGCATGTTTTTGTAGGCAGCAAAAAAACCCTTGGTGTCAATATAATAAGGTCAAATCACAGTTTTAACCTTAGACTCTATAGGATGAGTGAAGCTGAAATAGGATGAAGAACTTGTTTAAGCTGTTTCTATTCAAGAGGACAAATCTGCTCTATTGTTGCAATCAGAATGAGCAAGTGTAAGCACGTCAGGCTAAGTGATCATGCTTTTCATCCCAGACCGTGCTCAAGAAGCCTTTGTCTATTGTATAAAGATGATGTGCAAGTATCCTGCCAAGCTTCAGTTTGTGAAAAGTAAATGAGGGCAAGAGCAGACCTTGATAAGGAACCTGCAATTTATGCAGCCCTGAAATGCTAAACATTCTTAGTGGGATGTTACTGCTTCTGTGATTAAAAAAAAAAAAACAACCCAAAAAACAACAAAACCAAAACCGACCAAAAACCAACCAAACAAACACCCCAACCTTTCACCAAAATTATTTGATCATGTAAGTATGTCAGGAGTGGAAAATATCTTAGGATGTACTCTGCTCTGCAAGAGTCTCCTTTATTCATCCCTATGTAAAATCCTTCAGGTTGAAATAGACAGCCAAATCCTCATCTTAACAGATATCATATCTTCAAGAAGATAATGCTTAATTGAATAAATGGGAAAATACAGGGGTGTCATGGGATCTGTGAAATTGTGGATTGTCTCTTGATGAGAACGGAAAGCAATCTGCTAACTCATTTAAAATTTGACTGCATCACCTTATTCTAAAGAAAAATTAAAACATGTATATGAATAGGTATAGTAAACTTTAAAAATTTGCAGATATTTGATTTGAACATTTAAACATAAAATCTGTTTTCTTATATAAATAAATACAAAATCTTTCTTCCCCTTCTTATTTCAAAACTATACACAGTCTCATAGCATCAGAGTCACAAAATGTTTTGGATTGGGAGACTAAAAATTATCCAATTCATACTGCTTGCCATGTGCCACTAGACTGACCTGTCCAACCTGGCCTTGAACAATTCCAGGAATGGGGCATCCACAATGTCTCTCGGAAACCTCTGCTAATGCCTTTGAATAAAGAAATTCTTCCTAATATCCAATCTAATTTTCACCTCTTTTTCTTTAAAATCTTTCCCCCTTGTCCTGTCTGCCAATGTAAAAAGTTGTTCTATATCTTTCCTATAAGGTCCCTTTAAATAATGGAGGGCTATTAATAAGGTGTCTCTGGAGCCTTCTCTTCTCCAGTCTGAAGAACTCTAGCTCTCTCAGCCTGTATTCATAGGAGAGATCAGAAGGCTCCAGCCTTCTGATCATCTTCATGGCTTCCTCTGGACTCTCTCCAGCAGGTCTATCTATGCCCTCTTTGTGCTGGGGACCCCGCATCTGGATGCAGCACTCCAGGGGTGGTCTCAGCAGAGCAGAGGGGCAGAATGAGCTCCTTTGCCTTGCTGGCCACACTGCAGGATTTCTGGGCTTTCTGGGCTGCAGGCACACACTATTGGCTCGTGTCCACCTTTTTGTCCACAAGAACCTCTAAGTCCTTCTCTGAAGGCCTGCTTTCGATTAGTTATTTTTCAGTCATTTCTGGGACTGCCCTGACCCAGCTGTGGCACCTTGCACTTGGCCTTGTTGAACCCTGTGAGTTTCTCATCATCAAAGTTCTCTAATTTGGTCAATTCCCTCTGGATGGCATCCCATTCTTCAGCTGTGTCAACTGCATCACTCAGCTTGGTTTCATCTGCCAGCTTGCTGAGGGTGTGTTTGATCTCACTGTCTATGTCATTGATGAAGATATAAAAGAATATCAGTCTTAAGACAGAGTGTTTTTTTTTTTTTTTTACAGAATGAAATGTAATTGGTTTAACGTAATTATCTCTGTTACTTCCCTTTCCTGAGTCAAAAGCACCAGAGTATTGGGAGCAGTGGTTTGGTAAGAGAGAAGTCTTAATTGATTTTGTGGCCTTTGACTCAAAGCAAGGACTTTCTGTTCCTTTCTGTAATGGGGAAAGGTGGGAGGGGAACACAAGTGACAAAAGTGGCTGAAGAAAGGGAAGCCAATCTTACAGATCCCATGGAGGTTGGTTTGCACGCACTGAGAGTTTGAGCAGGGGCAGGAGCACGGGCCTGCTAGGAAACTTTGTGTTGACAAAAGGATGGAAATTCATGCAAATAAGTCTTTCTTGTCATGGCTTAGCATTTGATAGATGAAAATTATGCTGATTTTGTAGAATTAAACTGTCATTTTATGGAAAGAATTATTTAGAACTGCTGGGTTATAAAATTTGATCATGTGCACATAAGTAAAGTGACTTTAAAATATTTACCTCTGAGTCCTTGCTCTTCCTGCTGTTTTCCAGGAACGCTGGGGCCTCCTTTGCATAAATCT
This sequence comes from Melospiza georgiana, assembly GCF_028018845.1. NCBI lineage: Eukaryota > Metazoa > Chordata > Aves > Passeriformes > Passerellidae > Melospiza > Melospiza georgiana. The sequence continues at coordinate 78,037,892 of NC_080430.1, forward strand.
TCCTGTGCCTCAATTTTCCCTGCTTATAACTGCCGGATTTCGGTAGTCTCCAACTTATAAGGTCATTGCCCATCATAGGGACATAGATTTTACCTCTCTGCTAATATGAAATGTTAAACCACCTGGGCAGACTTCTGGCTTGTGTTTTATGTTGAAAATTACTTTTATAGTTTCCTGTGTCTGCTTTACAGGATGGACCCTTTTAATCTTCTCTTTTTCTCTTCTGTTTATACCTCCAAAAACTGATATCTCCTATTGGAATGTATTCCATTTAATTTATGACAGCAGTGGTTTCAGGATACAGGGCTATTGCTGTACTTAGGTTTATTTCCTTTTTTTTTTAGTTGATGTTTTTTGTTCAAAAAGATTTGCAGAGCTTCTTTTATTAAAGGGCAATGGAAAACAATTGCTATCCAACTCTACAACATACTCTTTTTATGAGAAGCCTTACCTTAGAATGCTTTATTGAATGGAAAACAGGCTTTTTTTGTTTTTTTTTCTTTTCTATTTAGGAAACCTTTTTTTAACAAACTTTGTTTTACAATTGTTCTTGATTTTAAATTAGGATTCATCTAAAAAACTGGCAATTCCAAAAGGGAAGGAATCTGCATTTCAATTTTTTTCCTTTAATTACCAATAAAGTGCAATTTACAAATAGATGACATTTCAAAATAGCATATGAAATTAAATGAAATTGTATTTTTAATATTTTTTAAATTTTGAAGTCAATAGACTTTGTTAATTATTGAATATTTTAATTTCCATTTTTTCTGATTCTAAGTGATATTTTATGTCTGAAAATACTTTGAAAAAGTCTGAAATGAAAAGAAGTTTTCAAAAATGTTTCCTCATTTCTAAAATATTTTTCTTTAGTTTCACCTGATTTGACTTAGTTTAGCCAACTATAATATTTCTGATACTAGTTTTTCACATAAGCTATCAGTCATATTCACCTTTTATTAAACAATGGAAATGCAATTTAGATATAAAAGTTTAAAAAAGAAAGAGCTTCCCATCTTGCAAGGTTTCCTACTTCATATAATCCTAATCTAAATCTAATACCATTATTTTTTGAGTCTGTGCATGCCTCTTCTTTTTTGACTGTTTCCTATAATCTAAAAGAGAAAAATAAAGCAGTATCAGACGAGTAAATGTCACGGAAGGGTGTATGAAAAGATTAGACATTTTAAATGGTTGTTTGTCTTTTCAACTTCTGTCATGTTTTCTTTTGCATTTTCTCATCTTCTTAAAGTCTCAGTAAGTGTCCGATTCTATTTTTCACAGCTTGAAAGTTTTCTGGCCTTCTTAGTTGTGCTGTACTTTTTGAGTGATGCAGTGAGATTTGGTAAACAAGGACTATTTCTCTTATTAAATCCTTACTTTGAAAGAAAGCAAAATGTGTTCCAGCATCTCTTGTGTTTACAATTTATCCATTTAGTCTCACGTTTTCATTATGCTATTTCTGCTGCATTGCCCTCTGTAACCTCAAGAAGCTTTTGGGACACAAATAGGATTCATTTTATTTCCTTTGTAAAATTTAAATCTATAGTTTCAGTTTTGACTAGAGAAAATTTATAAATAAAGTGTGGAATGTAAAAGTGCAAAAGTGCTGCACTAAATGCTTTTAATTTGAAAAATAAATGTCACTGGTACACAGTCAAAATTAGAAAATGCATTTGAATTTTGTGAAGGGAGGTTATACTCTTTGGGATAATGCATTATATTTGGAAATTTTTTTTCAGCAGAAGAATATATTTAATTTGCTTTTTTTCACTTCTAAGCACTGGACCACTGCCCTTTGTAGAAAATGGAAGATATACCAAATGCCTACTTTTTTTTCTTTTTTTACTGGCAAACAGCAACTTTCTTGGAGCCCATACAATATGGGAAAGGTAACAGCCCCTTAAAAACATTTGAGGAAGACATATTAGTGGCAGTGTCCTTCAGGAATGCTTTTTCTTTAGGAAAACTAGGTGTGGAAAGGATTTTTTGCATTGTATTGGAAGATTAATTCATGTTATTCAGCAGAAAATATATTTGGTGTTTTTCTGCAAATTTACCACTCTTAGGCATGCCTGTAATGAATAAACTTTCATTTTTCTTTGGTATATTAGCATATCTCTGTGTGTCTTACTATTTATGCATGTATACACATAGAATACATGAATAGAATATAAAATAAAGGGCTATTTGCTGTCCTGATCTTTTGGCCTGCAGACCAAAGCAAATGTAGTTGTCATGAAAGCTTTGTTTTGGTATCATAAGAATGACTGAAAATTATATTACTTTTGAAATAAGTTGAAGAAACTTAGAGACCTGAGAGTTTTACCTTGATTTCCTAGGAGAAGAAAAAAATCAATAGGAGACATTGCAATAGTTGGTTTTGGCTTTGCTCTGAGAAAAATTTACTTCTTTTTATTTGTTTTTTAGGTGTTTAAATGCTTAATCTTTGCAAAACAAAAGGGATGTGTGGGAGATGAAACTTTGTTGCCTGTCATAAGTGGAAAGACAGTTAAAATCTTAGATTTGCTGCAAATTCTTGAAAAAACGAGTGCTCTTCAAAATCAGATTGGTAACAGTTTGGTCTCTCTGTTTCAGAGATCACATCAAATAGGAGACACGTGAACTAAGTCGTCGAGGATGCTGTAATTTTTTCCATTACTCCCACAAGGAAACAAATTCTGAGTTTTAACTTGGCATGTAATCCAACTTCCTATACAAATTGATCATGAAAGGATATATGGTGCCCTATGCTAATATGTATCCAAAGCTTGCACTAGTTTTCAGAGCACTCAGCACACATGACCTCTGAAGCACACTTCTTTAATTCATGTGTCTAACTAAAAACTCAATGTCTTGTTTTAACATGCTGTTACGTTTTAATGACAAAGTCTCATCTCCTCTCTCTTCCCTTTGCTCTCTTCTAAATACTGTTTCTAAAATTGGTGAAGAGAAAAAACAACAGCAAAGAGAGTGAGATGGGGAAGGTGATTAATTAGTGAGCAATAAAGGGGTGACTTGATTGATGTGTTGACCTGCTGGAATGCTGCTGCAGTATCTTGTTCCTAATTTTTGTAACTTGAGCCAGTATGACAACTGGGATGTTGCACAGTTGCTGACACTCATCTGTGGATTTAGGGGCAATTAGAAATTCCCTGCACCTCATCTGCAGGTTTTCTTACGTAACTGTAGTGTGATTATTTCTCAGTAATAGCAAAATATTAAAGTCTTTGTAACCTGTCTGAAAACTCTCATTTGCAAAACTATTATTCAGCTTGTTTCTGAACAAGGGCTGAGTATATCAGTCTTTTTCATTGATTAGCTGAGAGCCATTTCAGCTACCTTATTAAGAAATAATCAGAACAATTCTTTCTGCTCTGATTGCATGCGGCTGCCCAACCAGGCTGCCAACTATTGCTGCAGATGCTAACTAGTTAAATATTTAATTATAATTAGTGATGCTTGAATACCATAATGATGGCTATCACAGGTAACAGAGAATTACAGCCTTTTTTACTGAGCTAGGAAGAGCCTTCAGAGGGCATAGTACTTTATGGTTTTGGGGGTTATGTATCCTAGAGAATGAGTAGCTCATTCTGTGCTAATGACAAATCTGAATCTTGGAACCTTGTTATTCCTTCTTGTTTCCTTTGGGGACATTATATTTGTTTCTGCACCTTCCATTTTTATGCAAATAAATTCTGTAGAAACCTCAAACAAAAGTAGAAGGATAGCCCCCTTCTTCAGCAATATCAAAACATAGTTAAGGGTCTCAAGTTTGTGATCTTAGTGCTAGTCCAGGTTTTGGACTGCTAAAAAGAGATTCTATTTCACACACATCAGGTGAGAGGTGTGGCTCTGATGGGCTCCTGTCTGGTTTCTCTCTTCCTTTGGTCCTCACCTGAAATTCTGTCTCTTGGTCTGAACTGGCAGGTGAATAGGTGGAAACACATCTGGTGGTTTAGCAGATCATGAGAAACAGAAGAGTTGCAAGTGGTGAATCAATGGAAAATTCTCAGTCACAGGAGTTTGCTGCATTATGCTTTGTCTGAAAAAACAAAGGAGTAGTAAAGCCAATAGTGACTTTTTATATAATCTATAAAGTACAACTTTATTCCATTTCCAAGTTGCAGGGTTTGGGTTTAAATGCTATTTATTGCCACAAACCATGTAACAATATGTATGTGTATCAAAAAGGGATAAAACCAAAGAATTGGTTTTGTTCTTTTTGAAATGGAAGATAAGACTCTTTCTGGGAATAAAACTCTCCCAGGAATTGCAAAAGCTCTAACATCAGAGAGAGTTTTACCTAAAGTGAGGTAAAGTTATAAAAGCATTTCAGTTGGAATTTGCATAACCAATAAGATTTTCCTGTCTTTTATATCATCAATTGCTTTTAATATCTTATAAAACTCTTCAAAGCAAATACTTGATCTTATGGTGAATTAATTATTCTCTTTATATATCTGAATGATCTGTCATAATATGATGAGAATTGTTTTTACTATTTCTGTTAAAGAAATATAGGAAACAGTAAATTTTTAAAGTGTTAGAGATAGAAAGAAATTAATTTACAGATGTATTTTTTAAAGCTTGCTGTGCAAACTGAGTTGTCATTACTTATATATGAAAATTTTCCAGGTAAAAGTTGTCACTGAACAAGATTTTTTTCATTAAAAAGCCAAAAATTTTGTTCATTATGTTTATGGTAAAGTGTGACCCCTTACCATTAAAATTTATATCTTCATTCAAAAAATCATCAGTATAAATATTTTAGATGTCATAGGTGAGCTCCTCTTTTTGTCCACTACATTAAAATGTTGTCTTTCAAACAACTTTTATTTAGTGTATTTAATATGGGTTGAGTATCAACATGTGTATTGCTATTTGCTTGCAATTCTTTAGAGTACAGAATATGACTTGTTTCTTGAAAGCGTTTTAAGGGTTTCAACAGGCATTTCAATTCCACACTGTTTCTGAAAAATCAGAGTACTTTATTTAGGAACACATAATACATACCTGTATTTTGGGTTTCCATGTTAACAAATGTAGAAACTAATAAAAATAATAAGAGACTCCGTCATTTATAAGGAAGAAATTGGGAATTTAATTGAAAAATTGACAATAATCTTCTCTAAAAGTCCTTGGGACTTTCAAAGGTTCCTTTCCTAGAGGGAAGTGAAGAGGGTTTGAAAAATAATTGGGCTTATTTTGGCTCACTTACTGTCTTAGTGTAAACAACAAAAGCTATCTTCATGAAGAGACTTGTTCATAGTGCTTGTGGTTGAGGCTTTGAAATTCCAGGAAAACAGGACGTACCTGCTGTTAATGTATAGACCAAAGAAGATTTGCTCTCAGTGATGGAGGACCAGGTTGGGAGCACTTAAGCAATCAGGACATGCACAAATCCTAAGGCATCAACTTCACCTAGATCCTCAGGAAAATTATCAAGCCCTTTAAAGCCTGGAAACAATTTCAAAATACATGAAGGACAAGAAGGCAGCTGAGAGAAGTCAGTATAGATTTACAAAGGAGAAATCATGCTTAACCAACCTGCTAGCTTTCTCTAATGAGGCAATTGGCTTGGTGAGTGAAGGGAGTGTAGTGAATGTAGTCTTTAAAACAGCTTTTCACATTGGCTGCAAAACAATCTCATAGAGAAACTGGTGAAGTTAGGTGGACAGTGAAGAGGATCAAAAACTTGAAGAATGGCCAGGCCACTGAAACAGGTCACCCAGTGGGGTTGTGTAGTCTCCATCTGTAGAAAAACTTGTCTTGCCTATGTAGCTACAGCTGCTTCTTGTAGCTGACCCAGACTGAGCTGGGGATTTGGACGAGATGAACTCCAGAAGTCTCATTAAATCTCAGCCTTTCTGTGTTTCTGTGATTCTGCAGTTAGAGGAGCCACACAGTGGATCACACTCTGCCACAGATCAGAGGTTGCATGGAGGGAAACACCTTTTTTTTCCCACCAAATTCCTTGGTGAAAAAGCCTTCCTAAGCCTTCCTTGCAGCTTAGTCTTAGGCCCAGTACTCCGTTTATACCAGGACAAAACGTGTGTCTCTGGGCTGTGTCCTCTAGTAAGGTTAATTCACTAGTCTTAGGGAAATATTTGATTTAGGTTACTCCAGACTAAAAGTGTCAATCTTTCTACCTTGAGACCTGAAGGCATTTTTTTAGTACTACAGGACAGTGCCCTTAGTGATTACAATATGTCTGATTGATTGGCTGCAATCTATAATACTGCAGGTATGACATTATCCTCTTGCCATAATGCTGATCTTTCTGGGTTCAGCTGAGGTGCAATTTCATCAGGACTATTTCAGCACTTCATTTCACTGAGCTTAACCTTAAAAAGACACTATTGATTTCCTATCTAAACCACAGTTTTGCAGACTGAAATAACTAGACAAATTTATGTTTATTATAAAAAAATAAAATATGCAATATATGCAATAAACAAGCTGCTCATTACATGTCTTGAGGTAAGTTACATAAATCATAAACCATCTAGCCACTATACAGTTGCATTTTTACTGTAGCATGGAAGAAGCTCAGACCAAACTAAAGGAAAAACCTTGCTTAAGTTGCAAACAAAAAAGAAAAAGTAACCACTACCTTTCCTAAAGAATGAGGATGTTGACTGTAATAGTTTATGAAAATATGTGTTTTGTTTTAATTAATACTCATTTAATTATTGAAGCCATTCAAAGCAGGGTGTTAAGGGTGAAACATAGTAAGATGAAATGGTTTCTATTCTAAGTTAAATCAGTGCTAACTGAAAATGGTTTATGACTATGGAAATTTGTTTTAAAAAAAAGGGCTTTTGAAATTGTAAGCTTACAAGAATTGATGAGATTTTGCATTTCATATTTAAATTTGTCTATTTCCTGTGTTTTCTTTGAATCTGTGGGATTGGGCATGTATGTATGTATGAACAATGGAAGAGACCAAAAATAATATTTGCCTTTAATTTCTTTAATTGTAGCAGATAAGTTTGTAAATGACACTATGAAAATATATTCACACCAGTTAATGAAGATCCAAGACGTGTACCAAATGGGAAAAAAAAGTACCAATAATTTATGTTGTTGAGTGTGAGTGTTACACAGATGACAAGACATGTTTCTTTTCTATACACTATTTTCTTGTCCTTTTAATTTGAAATTTAGAAAGGCAGGGAAGAATCTAAAAGGAAAATTATTTTCATTAGTAAGATTTGCATTTATTTCTCTAGACAAGACAGACAGAGCTGCAGTAGTGAGTGTCACTTTATTTCCTAGTGCACCACCTAATCTATTGTCTGTGCTTGCCGTAATTGCTGAAATTCACAGCAGGCACCTGTTACAGAATTACTCAATTCATTACTCTTGAATTTGGGAAATGAGCAATCGTACACAAGAGACATGAGGATCTATTCAGGTGAAAGTGAGGCACAAATATTATCTAATCTTCTTTTAGAAATTGTACACAAAATGTCTCCTGGCTGCTTTTAGTTAGCATCTCTGAGTTTAATCACTGACTTAGTTTGGGAGCACTTCCACATTGACTGGCAAGTAGAGGGTTTTACTTGAGTGAAAGGTTTCTTGAAGATAGACACAGCTATTCACACATAACTTTGATACTTGGCAAGTCTTCATGAAACAAATCCAGTTTTTAAAAATAAAATACAAATGAGGATTACTTTGGCTGAAGTTATTTGTAGATGGCTTTATTCTCTAGTTAGAGTAGCAGTTGCTCATCTAACTAGAGCCTGCCTTAGTTGCTCTAATGACCTTATATTCCTATGCAGTTATGCTGGGCAAAACAAACAAAACTTTTAAAGAATCAAAATAGAAGCCCTAACATTACTATTTCTGATATTTTAAAATCCATGAAAGTTTTGGTTTTGTTTCTTTTTTTTTTTCCTCATTCCTCGATGATCAGAAAAGAATCATAGTCTTACCAGTAAATATAGCTAGGGTGAAAACAAGCCAAAATAAGTTGTGAAGACATAAATTACCAAGCATAAGAGTTATTTTTTGTTTAGCATTGAAGAAAGTCCAGAATAAAGTGGGTGACTCCAGAGTGCTGAGAGATCTGAGGTGATATTCTCATAGGTCAGAAAACTGATGGGTTATCTCTCACTCCTGTTGTGTCTGGGACTGCCTGTTAAAATTCACAAGATTAATGGCTACAAACCTGTTGGGCACAACTGCTGTCTGTCATGTTTTCCAGAGGATGGTATCGTCCTCTGAAATTGTATAATTCAGTGCTGTTAGAACAATTCTATTAACCTTTCAGAAGACTGAAAGTCTAAAAGTGGGACTATGGATTTCCATATCTACTACAGAAAGAAATATTGGGAATGAAATACCTTTTGATTCTATGTTGATGGAGACAAGGACATTTAAATCTACTTTATAGAAATTGCAATAATGGGCAAGAGGAGATCCATTTTTCAATATTAAATGTCTGAAGTTATACATCAAGTTGGTATTAAGCAAGAATTGCACCACCATATACACAACACCCAAATAAATGCCTGCAAGATCTCATTTCAAAATTTCTATCTTTGGGTTAGTTTTGTAATTTAGCTTAATTTTTTAGTCCTTCTGACACCAGAAACTATAATAAATAGTTTCAAATTTCTTATAATCAGGTTCTGACCAATAGCAGAAAATTTTTTAATAATGACATCTTAACTAAAGTATGTTTGCAATCTGATAGAATTTTTGGCAGGTTCAGAAAAAAAGAAATATCCCAGGATTAAGAAAATAACGTTAAAGAGTACACTAAAATATGCTCTCATCCATTTCAATATCTCATGTTACATATAAAATTATAAATATATTTGAGCTGCAGCCTCACATTTGTCAATTATTTCTTTACATATATTGCTAATGTGTTGAAATGTTTTGATTTATTTCCCTTTCCCTCCTTTCCCCCATCTCATATATTTATTCAAAAAGTGTGGAATGACAGTAGAATGAAGGATTGTTTCCTGATTGTCCATGCTTTAGCATTGGCATTGACAGATTCCTAGCAGAAATGAAAATGTTTGTAATTTATCAAAAATAAAGGTTCTAGATCATTGACAAAGTAGGACTTTTCCTGACCACAGGACTTTTCTAAGTCAAACATGCCACACGACAGAATAAAAATGAAATTGATGACACTGCTTCATCATCTGACCATATCTGTAAAGGAAACTTTGTTCTTTTCGGAGCCAGTTTGTTTCTTTCTTTTAGCTGATGACTAAACTCTAGAGTTGCATTAAGCATTTACAGAGTAGTACTGGCCTGAATTTGAATCTCAGCAAAATATACATTATTAACCTAGAGTGAAAGTGAAGTTTCTTTTTACCTGAGTTAACTTTGAATAGTTCAATGAGCCATGGAGACTTGTGCATTTACTGATGTAGTTACACTTTATAATGAAAGTTCCAATCTTTTTTTTTTTTTTTTTTTTTTTAACAATTATTTCCCTCATATTCTTACGCATGTTTGTGAATTTAAAAGTGATAATTTCCCTGGTAGAGGATGATGGCTCAGTCATAAATTATGTCCTGTAAATATTACTAATGATGACAAAATTGACACAATATGTGTAAATAGTTGCATGCACAACCAGTTAATTATTTTGCATTCAGAATATTTTTACATCGCACTTCTTCATTAGTTTTTCTATAAGCTTCAGCATTGTAAAACTACACCATTTTTGGAAGTTTGTAGCATTTGATTTTGTTATTTTACCAAACTCCCTAAAGTCATCACTTTTTTATACACTAGAAAGCCAATTATTAAAGCATATCTGTGAAGCTATAATAATTTTATTATTGCAAGGCTTAGAAATGCCAGACATAATTAGACTCTTCTCCAATGTTAGACATTTTATAAATGTGTTTACTGGGTATTGATAGAATATATCACACATTTTTTGTGCTGTAATATATCTTTGTGGCAGCCTTCCCGTGAATGTGCTTACAAGGACAATTGCACTCAAAGGTGGAGGACATCATTCTCATCTCACTTTGGTTTTATGCCAGTTAAAACTCAATAGAGTAGTCCAGATTCATAGATGATGTTACTCTGTAGGCACAACTCTCATCAGAATTGATCTCTTAACTAGTATACAAAATACATCTCTGCACAGGACAATCGAATAGGGAGAGGAAGTGGCTTTGGCAGTCAAATCCAAAAATCAGAGCCTTAACCAAACTGATATTATTCTTGTCAAGTTTATTATATTATTCTTGTCAAGCAAAATATTAGACATTAAATAGTAGGATTTGGGGGCTTTTGTAATAGAATTTAACAAAAGCGAGCTAAAATCACTTTATTGCAGGAGAAATGCTTCCATCTATTTGTTGTGTAGTAGTCTACAGAGTATAATTCTTGTCTGTATGATGACATACATCTTCCAGAAATACCAAGATTTAGATTCCATATGTGTATTTTCTTCATATATTTCTCACATTCAATCAGAATGCTCTTATCACTTATCTACAGAATATTTGGGAATAGCTTAGGTGATTTTGGCTTCTGTTCCCTCTCTCAATCAGCAATTTCATATAAACAACTTCTGAAGTAATGGGACTGAGATTCAGATTTTCAGCCTTGTGAGGATTCAATCCAAACAGCCAGAGAGCCAGCCTAGGCTTCTGTCCTGTTTTTGGCTGGGACAGAGTTAATTCTCTTCACAGTTGCTGGTATGGGGCAGTGGTTTTGGCTTTGTGCTGGAAACAGCATTGATAGCACAGGCATATTTTATTGATCACTGATCTGTGCTCACACAGAGTAAAAGACATTTACTGTACACCAGCACACATGTGGGGATGCACAAGAATCTGGGAGGAGACACAGCCAGGAGAGCTGACCCCAAAGGACCAAAGAAATATTCCATACCATATGGAGTAATGCACACATAACTTAGGGGGAAGGTTGGGAGCTGCTGCTTGGGGACTGGCTGGGTATCGATTCACTGCTGGTGCCCAATTATTTTCATTTGTATTTATTGGACTTCACTTCTCTCACTCAATTATTTTACTTTTCATAGCAATATGATTATTATTGTTATTAATATTTTTAATATTTTAATGATATTACAGATTTTAAACTGTTCTTATCTGAACCCACAAGTTTTTCCACTTTTATTCTTCCAGTTCTCTTGCCCCCATCCACCTGGCTGAGGGAGTGAGTGAGCAGCTGTGTGGTGCTTGGTTGCTGACAGATGTTAAACTAGGACAATTTATACAGTTTATTGAATCCCACACAAAGGGAGGTAAAGGAATAAGTGGTTTGGATGATGTTAAGACTCCAGCAGGTAGAAACACTGATATTATTTTTTCCCCATGACAGCTACCTGGCATGGATTCCAGATGTTATTCTTGCCAAGTTGTTATAGTAGCTGCAGAGGTGGGACCTGCTTAATCTGTTAAAAATTTTTTGACTTGTGGGATGTGCAGATTGAGAATTAAAGTCTTTTCTAGTTTGTGACTGTTTACTTGTAATCTCTCTCCTAATGTCTCTTTTGATACTACCAAGTTGTTCCCACACTAACTAAAAAGACCAGGCGAAAAAGGAAGAATTGCTTTATTTACAAAGTATCTAGATAGGTTGTGAAGCTCAGGAAAGTCAAACTCAAAAAGAAATATGGTAATTTACAGTCTAATCTAATGGGATTTGTTTAATTAACTAACTTTGAGGATATCCACCCAACTGATTTGTCTAGACTCAGAGAAAGATTTATCATATCCTTTTACTTGTTCTTTAACCAGAAGATATGTCATCTCAAATACTTAAGGAGTTAATTGTAATAGATACAAAAACCATGGACTTGTTTTTCCTGCTGCTTTATTTTCTTATTGCAAGGTATTGCAGAGAAACAAGATTACATGGTCAGCTGTTACAGCATATCCATAGTTGCAGATGTTATCTGACTTTCCTGCTGGCATGATCAACCATTTTACAGCTTTGACAAGATTTTTCAAACCTCTTTATGCATAGGAAGATGGTTGCTCTACATTAGCTCTTATTTCACAGAAGCTAAAGCATTTTCTGTGCTGATAGATTTATGGTAAAGGTGGCTGCAGAAATGTTCCCACCATCAGCACATAATGGATACTTTGTCAGTAGGCAATTTGCCTCCATTCATGGAGGTTCAATTACCAGCCTTGCTGGACTGATGACAATTTTGAGTGCATCATGGAGCTTTAGTGTTTCCTGCTTGTCTGTGTGTGACAGCAATGCATCTGTGGTCTGATGCAAGTAGATACATCATGCAGGCCTGCACTGGTTTTGGCTGGGATAGAATTAATTTTCTTCATAATAGCCAAGCATGAGGCTGTGCTGTGAATTTCCCTGAAAACAGTGTAGATAGTGTGGGGATGTTTTAGTTATTGTTGAGCACTGCTTACCTAGTCACAGCCTTTTCTGCAGCTCATCCCAGTTCACCAGTGAAGAGGCTGTGTGTGCACAAGAAGCTGGGAGGGGAGACAGCCAGGACAGCTGATCCAAGCTGACTAAAGGAATATTCCAGACCATATGGCATCACGGACAGCATATAGAGCTGGCCGGCAGGGTAGAAGAAGAAGAAAAGTTGGAATGCTAGAAGTGATGGCATTTTCCTTCCCAAGACACCACTATGTATTTTGGAGCTCTGCTTATCTGAGGATGACGGAAAATCTGCCTGCCAATGGGAAGGGAGAAAATGAACTTATTTCCTTTCCTTGCATTTGCAGCTTTTGCTTTATCTATCAAACTGTCTTTAGTTCAACCCATGAGTATCCTCACTTTTATCTTTTTGATTCTCTTCTTCACTGGGCATGAGTGAGTGAGCAGCTGGGTGGGGCTGAGTTGCTGGCTGGCATTAAACCATGACAAGATCAAAGATCATTTAAAGTTTTTTTTCAAATACTTCTCTACGTGAGGCCTTATGTGCATACGAGTGATTGCAGAGGATCTATGACTGTTCTCTCTACAAGGGATAACCTTTGCCAAGCGTGGTGAGGTGATTTGTGTCTGCAGTACCAGTGATAAAGGGTTGTTGCAGCAGCAATGGCATGCATCAGTTTTGTATTCCAAAAGCATTTCTTTGCTCAGGCTGTTTAGATTAATGGCAGTATAGCCCACGTCAGAATCAAAATTCTTGCAGGAGCACCATTTATACTGTATTTTGTCATTCCCAATAAATAATTTTAGTAGTGATATTTTATTCATCATTTGCATTTCATGAGTTTCTAAGCCTGCAGATTGGGGGACACAGTAAATATGATCAAGATTTCTTAATAATTGTGCATTAACAGACTGTCCATGCTTGCTTTTGGGTCATTTACTTCCCTTTATCAAACTGGGGAAATGAATAAACATAATCACAGGTTATAAAAGCATATGTGGGGCTAAATTCATACAGGGTATCCCTTTGTATCTCTATGGGTTAATTAGATCATGCATAATGCGACTTAAATCCTTACAAGATTATTTGAAGAAATGAGTAGCAAGAGCTAATATTGAAAAAAACCCCAAGATCTAAGAAAAATATGACCATCTGTACTTCTGTAATATATAGGAAAGAGATGCAACGAGGGTGCATGTCTGTTCACAACTATCTCACTGGATAAGTATTCCTTTATGAGCATCACTGGAAATAATACCCTAAATTTTTAGGAAATATAGTGCCTTCCTTATGGTTAATTGTTCTGAGTGGATTTTTAAATCCTTTTCTCCTACTTGTCTTAGGAGTTTTCTGATCAAATGTACATAAGGGACCAATGAGTATTTGACAATATAAAAGCACTAAGACAGGTTTTGACACAGCTTAAAAAGAAAATGCAAAACAATAAGAACAGACTTAAAGAATAAGACATATATATTAGCCTTTGAATACCTGTACAAGTTCCAATGGTGCTCTAAAGTATATTCTATCAGACAAAGCCTCCTGCAAAGCCAGCAATGAATTGTGGAGAAGAAGAAGCTACTGGGGGAGAACCTTCAGCCTCAGTTTCCTACGGCACAAATGTCACAGAACAGCAAGCTGGAGTGATTCTTTCAAGGGCCAAAGTATGAGAGTTTCAATTATTTGCCTTGCTGAGGTTTAAATTAAAAAATAGAAGAAAAAATAAAAGATTAAAAAAAGAAAAAATGAAAGAAATTCTTCACATTGAACTCTTTCGCAGCTGATGAGGGCATCTGTGCTACAATCCTGTACTGCAACATCCATTAGCCTCCCATTTTTTCTCTGACCCTCCCATTCATCATCTTTTTGAAGCTGTAGGAAATGAAGCAAGCACTGGCATTGCTCTTTCCTGACTCTGCAGTAGGCATTCTGGGAGGCTGTCTGGGATACCAATGGAGAAGAGGTTAAAGTGCTCTGTGTCTTGCACTTGGTTACTAACCTTCCAGCCGAGGGGGAATTGCTCTCCTTTCATTGAAGCCTTTCAATCTCTTTGCATTACTTTTGGTGCTGTATAACATTTTAAAAGCTCCCTGACTGACAGACATGGCCGGAGGCAGAGCTCTGCTGGGAGAACTGCAATGTACAGAGTCTTCTGAACAAAGAGAAGTGGTATGGCAATTAAATTGACTACAACAAGATTTTGGCATTTCTGAAGCACTGCAGACTATCCCACCCCTTTTTTTTTTAATATTTTTTTCCACCTCCCATCTATATCTGGGCAATTCAAAAGGATATGTTGAGTTGATCGGTTTTAATTTTTGCTATGTTTCATGATTATTATGATTTTGCCATAAAAACAAGGCATGCACTCTGCAACCCTGGATCAGGAGAGGCAAAAAAGTTTGGAAATCTTGGAACAGAATTATGGATGAAAACCACATGTGAACTGTTCAGTAAAAAATAAATTCATACCAAATATATTGAATGGAGATCTCTGTTGTGGTTGGCTCATGTCTTAAGGTTCCTTTGCTGGAATAAAATTCATAGATTGCAAATGATTGTGCAAGTAAGAAGTTTGTACTCATTGCACAAAATATTATCCTGCTGTAGATGATAAACATTGAAATGTCATGAACATAACTTAGAAAAACTTTTATTTAAAGGATTCTGAGCAGACAGGAGTTCTTTCCTCATCTTTTATCCTTTCTGAAGTTAGAATTAAAACACTCAGTAGATACCTTTCACCAGGTTTTTTACTTTTTTACTAAGACCTCAAACATAGCCTTTCAAATCAGAACAGAAAATTTCACCCTAAATTTAGCATAGGAAGTGCAGTTATTCTTCTAGGGTGTTTTTGTTTTTTTCTTTTTTAAGACTTCCAGGTTCCTGATTATAAATCCTTTCTATTTAAATATATCAGCATGCACCCAACAAATAGGAATTTCTATGCTATTTATTGTTATGGATAGTAATAATATTATTCATAAGGGAAATACAACCTCTGGCAGTATGTGAAAAGGAAAAATATATATGGTTAAGTAATTTATTATTCTTCTTTTTTGAGGTCCATATAATGTCATTGCTTTTTAAGCAGAACTCTATTGATTTCCTAGAAACCTATGCTTAAAAATCAATGACACAATATGACTCTAACAAAGTGGTGATGTCCATAGTGCTATAAATTGTATTTTGTTTTTAAAATGTAAAATGCATCTATCTTAAGTCCTACAGACAGTTATTTTTTTTTTTATACCTGGCAACAAGAACACTGCAGAGAAGACTTGAAGAGGCTTTTGTGGCAGAGAAAGTGAGCAAAAGTTCTTGCTCTTTCACAGGGTGAAAGAGTGGATCCCCTGTTCTCCAGTATTTTGTTTGTAAATCTTTTTTGAGTAAAATATTTTTGAGTAAAATTTGAGTAAAGCTAAAAAAAAATGAGTAAACATTTTTGATATCACTGATGGGAAACTGTTTCATAACTGATCCTAAAACAAAGGCTACAGCCCTGTCTCAGACAGACACAAAGGTAATGCTAAGCAGAGAAGAATGAGGTAATAACTAAACAATGTTCTAGATCAGCTTAGTGCTACAATGAAAATAGAAATCTCTTTTAAACTGTGATTCTTAATATTTTTCTCTGTCTCTAGAAACTAACTAGGTGTGAGAATTTTGATGAATGCTTCAGTGTAATCCTATGTAATTTGATGTTGCATGTAAATCTCTTTTATAGGTCCCTATAGATGGAATTTATTGCGGCAAATACCTTGTCATCAGGAGGATTAATGCCTGCATTAGCATTTCTGCAATAAAATCAGAAGCTAAGTGGTGAAGGCCACAGACACCTCAAACCTGGATTCCTGTGCTCGGCATTAAGTGCTGGAGTTTTTATTACTTGCGGTAGGGAAGCCATTGCCAATGCTCACAAGGAACTGCTTATCCCTCCTTCTCTGGGTCCTGTTCGATGGAGGTCTCCTAACACCACTGCACCCACAAGCACAAGAGATTTTGGAAGCACAGCCAAGAGAAAATGTTGTCCCAGTGCCAGGGAGGAGATCATCTGCCCAGCGAGTCAAACGAGGCTGGGTGTGGAATCAATTTTTTGTGCTGGAGGAGTACATGGGCTCTGAACCTCAGTATGTGGGAAAGGTAATTTTTTACTATTTCTTTGAAAGTTCAAATGATACAGAGAATATAATGTATTATAAATGTTATATAATGTACCTGTTTTTGGTGGGACAGATCTACCGGCAGTAGTTCCCTTTGCTCATTCCTTTTACCATCCAGCCTGTCCTGTAGCCACTATATACTTTCTGTTTTTGTATGTTTATTTCCCTATTCTTGCTTTTCATATTAAACAAATACAACAGAAACAACAATAATATAAGAAAAAACAAAATAAGAGAGTTCTGATATAAATCTGTATTTCACCACTAATTTTAATTGAAACGACTGTGATAGCATATTTGAGTTTTAGCAACATTGTACTGATATCAAGCGATAAGATATAAATTTTAAGTCTTATGACCATAGTGAACAATTATTCCTGTGATTGATATTATTATTCCAAGTCCATTTTCAGCTAATGAAGACACATCATTTTTGGTCTCTTGTCTTATGTCTTAGAACCATTTACTTTTATTTCTGATTTTTCAGATTGTTTTCAAGTATTTCTAATATGTTTTATTGCTTCATAATTCAAAGTCCTGCACTACAGCTTTTATACTGTGTGTAGACATGCACAATCATACCTGCAGAGAATTTTTGCAATTCCCTCTCTCATTGTATGTCCACTGTTTCTGTAAGAGGGGGTAAGTAATTGACATAAAACTGTTTGATGGTTGTGGGGGTGGTGAATTTAGACTTTTTAGATAGGAAAGCTGCAAAGAATACCTGAAGAAAATCTTAGCAGAGTGTATAATTGGATGCTATGTATAATTTTAAGTAAAGGACTTTACTCAGTGAAAATAACAAGTCAGGAATTTCTTTCCTGAGTCCCTAAATACTACTTCCCTAGACAGCAAGGTTTCAAATTCACCTACTGTAAAAATGAGTCATCATGTGTCAGTTTTTACTTTAATACTATTGTGAACTTTTTTTTTAAATATACAAGTGGAAAATCTTTTTTTTCCCCTAAATATAAATAAATCAACAGAAAATTAATTTTTTCTCCTACTCTTCCAGAAAAATATCCTGAGGATGTGGAAATAAAACACAATATTTTTTAGCACAGCAGCCAAAAATGTACTTGGATATTGCACGTGAAGACATTTGTGTTAAGCCCTAAAATGTATTGGTCAAAGCAATTTGCAAAGCAGTGTGTTTGTATCACAAAGTTAATACAGTGAGTAAGTCTGAAGAAAGGGGGACCATATAATGGAAAAAAATCATATTTGTGATATCCAGTGGGCAAAAGTTGCACTTTGTTTAAGACATACCTTTGTTCTGGCACCTCACTGAAGATGCCAGCAAGGACTCTCATCACATTTGGTGCTGCAGCACAATCAATGTGACTGCTGCGCCTTTAATGTCAAAAGACAGATTTTACTGATGCATCACTATACTTTCATTAGTCTTTATTCCTTTGTGTAAGTTTTTTTTGGTAGTCATTTAGGGTCAGTTCTAGACTGCCAAAAAATGTAACTTTTGCACAAAATTGACTATTGTCAAGGTACTAATGAGTCAGCTTCTTCCTTTGTCCTGTTTTTGCTCCACTGACATTAACCTTATAAGCAACTTTAAAATGGAATATTTTCATTAAGACTAACACTTATTACAGATTCATTTGGAATATTTTTATCTCTTAAGACTTTTTGGAACTGTTACAAATTGTGCAACACTTTTCAAGTATGAGGAAAGCCAAAAAGTCAAACCCCTTTTTATATGTCAAAACATCTGCTTCTAGAGGAGAGCAATTAAATCTAGGTAACAACTTTCCTCAGCAATGTTTATTTTGATGTTTATCACAATTTGTTTTATCTATATTAACTGTTTCCTTTATCTGAAAAAACCCAACAAACCCTGCCAGTCTTTCTATGTCATAATTGCCAAATCTCCTACAAAAAAAAAGAACACAAACAAATAAACAAAACCAAGATGGAGATGTTGGTGTTTTCCCCTTATTTTCCACAAAACTCTCAATGCAGGTATAACACTGAGAGAGAGAAGTTCCTTCTAGAAATTGTGCTTTTAAATAGCAAAAGCAAAACTTCACATAAATTCAAACCATTGTCAGCATACTAAAATATATCCAACAGTCACTAATGAGTATCTTTAGATCACATGCAATTTTTTAAAATCACATAAAATTTTTAAGATGTTAAATGCGGTGGAGTTCTGGATTGATTGCAGAAATAAATCTGCAGAATCAAACGACTCAGCAAAATTACATCTTTATTCCAATAGCATTTATTTTCACTTTAATTATTTTTATAATGTTTCTGTTGTATATTTTAAAGTAGTAATAAGTATATTATAAAGTGTAGGATGTTTCATGTGACCTGAAATCACAAGGGTTTTATCTTCTTCTAGCCATGCTATCAGGACACCTGTGCATCGTCATTTATATTACTTGTTATAGAACTATTGCACTAATAATGTCCAGTAATTTATAAATAGGATTTTAATGTATCTATTAAATCAGCTGACAGTTGAGGGTGACTAGCTAATTTTGCATCCCTTTTGTAAGAGAACACCGATTTACAGAAATAATGTATTCTATTATCAGCCAGGGTATGTAATTCCTTTCATGTCTGTTTTTAAATGACAATCTCAAGGAATGTCAGGTTGCAAATCAAAATACAGTTTACAAACTGATGGGGATTAGTTTAGCTTACAGGTGGTGATTTTGAAATAGTGGCTGAAGCTTACACATTAAAAGCATTTAACTTGTTTATTAAAGTTTGGGAATCTGCTCGCATAATCTGGAAGAAGAATAAAAATCCATTAGATTAATAACAAAGGATAACCTTCTTTGCTCAACGTTCATTAAGCAGATCTAGTCTAAAAAGTAAAATTAATGTATGATATTACCATGCAACCCATGAAAATGGACAGGGTGCTGGGAGTAAAATAAGGCTTGCTCATTTACTCTGCAGTGCTTTACTTGTTTTCCTGGTACTTGGAAACTCCAGAAAGCAGGCAAAAACAGCAGGTGCAGATGAAGACAAAAATTTTATGCTTATTTTTTTGTGTCAGTGAATGGTGGCAGAAATCACCAGAGGATCAAGTCCTTGAGCATAAAAAAGTTCCAGCACAGTTTACACCCACAAACAAGGCAGCAGTTTTAATTGCCCTTATGCAAGGGTAGCTGAAGGGGGTGCAGCCCCACCAGCACTACAAATATGTCCATCGCCTTTCTTTATTGATGTGTTTCAACAGTGACATACAGAGGCAGCAAAATAAAATGAAAGTTCAAGAGAACAACATGGTCAAGACAATACTAGCAAAGGTTTTGGTTGTGCTGCATGAGGCATTTTCCCTTTATATGTCTTTGCATTCCTAGTGTGTAAATGCATCTTATCTTTCTTGTGTTGCACACCTGCACAATTGCTTTCAGTGAGAATTTTTTTGCCGTATGTCCTCAAGTTTGCAGAGACAGGCATATGGTATTTGTACTGGATGCAGACTGTACTGAGTGCATAGGAAAAGATTGCACAGTCCTCTTCAGTGTAGTGGACATTTCTCTTCTATTTTCCAGTGTAGCAAAGATAGAAAAAAAAAAAAAAAAAAACAAAACCAAACAAAAACCCAAAGAAAATAATTAAAAAAAAAAAAAAACAACAAAAGAACAACAAAAGTAAAAACCACAAAAAACCCCCAAAGCCCCCAACCAACCAACAAAAAAGTCCAACAAAAATCCCAGAACCTCAGTTTACCAGATATTTTTCTGCCAATTAATAACCTATGTATTACAAGTTTGTTGTTTAAACCTCTGTCAAATTAATGCATGCTCACTCACAAACAACTACAGATCTTTTTTGTTAAGAAAAGGATGCTGAAAAATTTAATACTCACGACTGTTCTATGGCAGTGCAGGGTAATGTAACAATATGGTATTTTTCATCTGACTCTGTCCTGAGAAAACCTCATCATCTTCAAAGGTTTGCCCATATATCAAGGCAGAAAGAGTGCTGATTTGGAGGAAGCAGAGCTCTACATCTATGAGTAGAACAGCATGCTTTTTCAAAACCTTATCATTTATCTTCTGCATCTGAAATATAAGCATAGAATTTATTTATGCACTTTTTAGTAGATAATTTTTAATATGATGGAATTAATGTTGACCACCTTCCATTAGGCTTAAATCAACAGGTACTTCTGAATACATGTTCTCTTTTTACAGTTATTTTCCCTCTTGGGTGAGTGTCTGCATGACAGGGCAGTCTGTAAAGGAAATTATGCACTGCTTTATTTGAATCTGTTCAGACAAACAATTTTACAGACCAGTGGCTGTCATTTTGGCATTATTCATAAGCACTGAGTTAACTTGAAAGAAAAACTAAAATTTAAGGAAAAGAAATACGTGCAGTGAATTTGAAAACTCCTGCCCTTTGAAGGGAAAAATCCACTTAAATCTGTTCATAAATGTACCCAGATTAAACTCACCTTTTAAAATTGTATTTCCACTAGATTTCTAGTAATATGATCACAATAATATTTCATTTAAAGTTGTCAAAATATTTTTTTGTAATTTATCAGATTCCATTCCCAAAACAGAACTTACAATATTAGAGATAGCTGTGTATTATTTCCATTAGACATTTGCACAGTGCCATCATCAAGGAGATGAAAATTGTTTCAGGGAATGCTGCTAGTAATGTATTAATTGACTCCCATGATGCAGGACATCAGAGTTACTCATTCTGTGTGATTTTAATATGAAAGATATGCTATGTATAAGAATGAGCTTGTTCAGTACATCGAACATATACTCACCTCTCTCTGCTGACATCAAAGTGAAATCTTGTTGGGCCCTAATGGTCTTTAGATAGTAATTTAAAGAGCAATCAGGCATGATCATATTAACCTGGCTTACTAAATTGGCTTATGGAGTTTATGCCGTGCACATACTCAAGAAAAAGCACTGTCACAATTTATAACAGACAAGGAAACTGATGAGGAGAAAATAAATGGTAAAAAAGGTGTAAGAGGAATCAGAACTGGTATCAGAATTCTGTATTACTTTTCTTGCTCTGTTGAGCTGAGACCTTTGTCTCTCCCACTTATGTCTGTCTGGTGAAAAAAGTGATGACTTTAAAAGCTTTGCATCCTGTATATTGCATAGAGTATGTGAGACACAAAGTAATTTTGACACTTGCACATGAAAGTGTGAGAAGGAAATGGAACCATGGAAACACAAAACCCCCATGAGCGAGCCAGACTTGCATTTAATGTTTACTCCTGGAAACTAACCTTTTTACAAGGTGTACAAAGACATGCAGCAGAGATGAACAACTTGCAACAGAATGTTTATTATTGATCTAGTGGCTTCACTTTGTTTATTGATTTGCTTCAGTAGCTCATAGCAGGTAAATTAGGAGCGTAGTAGTAGTAAGATCTCTTGCCTGTGGTCCTTACATTGATGAAAATTATATGAGGTATTTGAAGCTAGGAAAAAAAAAAGGAAGGACTAGGTTTTCACTGATTGCGTGAGAGAGGAAAAAGAGTGAGATCAGGGCAAGGCAAGAGCAAAATAAAAGGGAAGGATCAACTTCTTGAGCTGTCACCCACATTTTAGAGGATGTAAAATGTTGAGGTTATTGTTCTGAACAGCTAAGGAGGTCACAGAGTGAAATATTTCAAACTCTAAAATTTAACAGGCTGTGCTATGCAAGGATTCAGTGATCCCTGTAGAAGATCCAGAGGCTGTGGAAATGGTCCTGTTAGAATAAATGACTGAGTCTCACAAGACCTCCCAACACAGCTGAGTGTAGGGTGCTAATGGTGCTTGCGTGTCTGAAATTTGTGTTGCCAACATAGGTGGAGAAACACAAATGAGCTTGTAGAAATTAAACTGCTAAAGAAAAATCTTACACGTATTCTAGTTTTATTTGGAATGCTTCTGTATAAATGGCTTCACTTGGGCAGAAAGTTTATTTAAACAGGAAAATACGGGAAAAGATACTTTAAAAAATATTTAGAAATTCTTCAAAGGACTTGAGGAGAACTGACAAATCAAAACATTTTGTCCTCCTTTAATCCAAGAAAATGTGAAGATTTTTTTTTCTTTTTGATCTAAATATGGAGTTTGGCTGAGAATTTCTGATTCACCTGGTAGACATACTGTTGTTGATAGTCAGATCAGACATGGGCATGTATTCTGTATGTCAGCAATGCAAGCTGAATTTATAATTAGTGAAACATTAGACCATCAATTAAAACTCAGCTGGGATCATGAGACCTTCTTTCTGGAAAATCATCAGAATGCCAAGTAATAAATTAAATAGAATTTGCCAAACAGCAAAATGTGGGAAAGTATTAAATACCTGGAACCATTCCTGTATCTGGCTAATTATGTGTAAACTGAAATAACAAGATGGTTCAGAAATTGAATAAAATTTGTGATTACTGCGACATACAAGATGTTTAAAAAAAATGAGATACTATAATGCCTCAAATGTGCTACAAAAGTATAAATTTTCAGCAGGAAAACAAGAAATAATAGAAATATTAAGGAACTGCTAAGTGACAGGAGACTAGATTAAAACTCAGGATTTCATATCTATGAGATGGATAACTTTTTTCACAATAGGGACTTTTTTATTTCCTTTGCTCATTGTAGTGGGATGCAGATTTGGCATTAAAACAGTAATTGGGAAAGAAAATTAAACTGCAACTTTTAGAAATATAAATAATTTATAATTCTACTTAAATAATTGTGAAAATATGCATATTTATATAATTTGGATATTTATACAGTTTTCAATGAGAAGCGGAACTGTGGAAATGGACGTGGGGGTCCTGGTCACTGTCAAGTCGGACATGAGCCAGCAGTGCCCTGGCAGCCAGGAGGGCCAGCCCTGTCCTGGGGGCATCAGGCACAGCATCACAGCTGGGCAAGGGAGGGGATTGTCCTGCTCTGCTCTGAGCTGGGGCGGCCTCACAGCAGTTTTGGGTGCCACAAGGTAAGAAAGACATTAAATTATTAGGGAATATCCAAAGAAAGGCCACGAGGAAGGTGAAGACCTTGAGTAGAGGAACGAGGAGCAGCTGAGGACACTGGGTCTTTTCAGCCTCCTCCTGGACAAGAGGAGACTTGACGGGAGACCCCATTGCAGTTAAAAGTTCCTCATGAGGGGAAGAGGAGGGGCAGGCACTGATCTCTTCTCTCTGGTGACCAGTGACAGGGCCCAAGGGAATGGCCTGAGGTTGTGTCAGGAGAGCTTTAGGCTGTAAATCAGGAAAGCGTTCTTCACCCAGAGGGTGTTTAGGCACTTGAACAGGCTGCCCAGGGAAGTGGTCACAGCATCAGCCTGACAGAGCTCAAGGAGGATTTGGCCAGTGCTCTCAGGCACATGGTGTGACCCTTGAAGCTGTTCTGTGCAGGCAAGGACTCAAAGTTCCTTGTGGGTCCCTTCCAATTCAGAATATGCTGTGATTCTGTGATTAATTTTTCTCTATAAAATGCATGTTTGAAAACATAACATGAAAAATCACCATGAAAAATCAAAATTCAAAGCCAAAGTATGAGCATGAAACAGAATGCAACAAAATTAAAACCTAAATTCATTTTTTCAAACAAAATTAAAAATATCCTGAAACAACCCTCCCCACAAAAAACTAACCAGCAAAACCCAAAGAAACCCACAAACAAGCAAGCAAACAAAAAACAAAAAAAAACCCTCCATAAAACAAACTCAAAACCCCACCGCTAGAATCAATCATTATTAAAACATGCTTAATAAGAAAAAGAAAGAATAATTTCCTATCAGCTGTCCAGCACCACCATATAGGAGAAACTAGCAAATTAAAAGGTTATCTCATCTTCAGTCACTGCAGTTAACATCCTTGTGTGCAAGTCATAAACAGAAATGATTGGGATTGGCAGTCTTGTCAAGTGCTGCCATTACATAAAATAGTTTGTGATTTAGGGGCCTAAAAATGTTTTAACAGCAGATGTCCTAAAGTGAAAAACCCCCTGCTCTTCTGATGGTGATATATGAAACCACAATTTCTGTTATGTGGCATAGAAAGCAGTGGACTTGGAGCAAATATTGGCTTTATGGCAATGACTGTTTCCCTCCCTCCCAGCAACGCCTCATGTCCCACAGGCTCTACATGACCTGTCTCTCTTCTCCCTCTAGAGACAGACATTCCCTAATCCTTCTTTCTGTCTCCCTGTATCTGATATCCACTGTGGTGCATAAGTTACAATCAACTTATTTCTTGCATAGGATCTGTTATATATCCTATTAAATTCTGAGGAATTAACAGAGTTAACAACAGCTTAGAACTCCACAGCTTCTCTTCCTGATTCAAATAGACCTTGTGTACCCAAAATCTTGCTTATATTTTCTACACGAGTTAGTGAAATGAATTGTCTTTCATAAATGAGCCTAACCTTTATTACATAATAATTATTTCATAAAACAGAGTAGATTACATATTTTTCTAGCCAGGAAAAAATGCAGAAAACTCAACATGAAAAGTCATAAAAGGTCTTAACAAAGAAAGTGGAATGGGACAAGATTAAAACTGAGGACTTAATACATAAAAATAACCAAATATTTATTAGATGCCCCGTAGTGGTTAATAATTTTGTAACAGGAACACTATCGTATAGTTTTCTCCCTGTTATCACTTACTTATCATTTAGTCAATCTAAATGGAGATTATAAAATCCCAAATAATCCAAATGCCTTGTAGAGGCATTTGCAGACTCTTAGAAATAGATGATGCTGTTTCTAAGGGAGGAAGATGATATAAAGCATAAAAACATTCTGGTGCAAAATTAGCCTTTTCCTTCCAGTATTTTTTTAAAAAACTCCAAAATAACTCTAAGATGATTTCCTTGATGTAGTTCACTGTGCAGTACCAGATGCATGTGTTCTATGACTGCTGCATGGCAGTGATACATGTGCCCTATGGGCAGGAGAGGGTGACTAAGGAGAAAGGTGATTATATCCACACTGCTGGGTGACATGTCCCTCGCCCTCCCAGCCCAGGGGCTGATCTCACAAAAAGTGAAAAAGGGAGGAGAAAAGCTGAAAGATATACTAATGAGAGAATACAATGTCCACTAACATTGCCACATACTAAAATTAAAACTACATTAGTTTTAATTTGCAATAACTAGATAAATTTAATTTTCCCCTGGAGAAGATTGTGTTTCATAAATGCATAAATACATAAATACAATGGCTTTTGTCTAAATAGCTGTGTGCAGTAGTTATTCTTGTATTTATAATAAGGGAAAAAGGTGTGTAAAGAACAAAGAAAACTTGCAAAAGAATTTCTGTCTTGTAGCATCAGTTGTAATTATAAAAATTATTATCTTGTGTGCATTGTATTTATTTTAGCTGTCAGTCCCTGAACATGTAAGTTAGAGTTGTTATTGATTCTGTTATCAATGATTGATAGTGTTATGCCATTAAAACCTTGCTACTCCTTGCTAAAAAAATAGATTTCCAGTAATAGATGGATCATTCACTCCTATTTTTGTGAAAAGTCTTAATTGACCACTGAAAAAACATTACTATGTTTCATCCTGAACACTATGATTCAGCATCAGTAAGGATTTGGCTGGGGCCTATGTTGTTTAATGTCATCATAAATTGTCTTGGAAAGTGTGAGAGTATCCCGGGAAGTGTTTGCTTTTCAAATTAAGCTACTAAAAACAAAAGCTAGATGGAAAAAAATGGGAAAAACATTATGAAACAGAACTAAAATAAGACACGAAATCTGATGGAAAGCAGTACATACTGTGGGAGGAGGGAAATAATTCCAGTTTCATTAATAAATTGTTGTTCTCTGTGGAAATGATAATCTCTCTCAAATGGGATCTTGTTTCATGATAGCTGTATGCACATTTGTGTAGTGTGCGTTGAGTGCCAAAAAAAGCAAATGGGATGTTAGAAATTTTTAGCAGCAGCTGAAGGAAATAGATGTCATTAATATAGCTTTGTATCTAAATTTCTGGTGAGCCTGTAGTCTCAGAGAGCATGTGTCCCAAAGAACTTGGAAAAGTACAGACAAGGACAAAAGGTTTATCAGGACTTTTGGATTGACTCATCAGTGAGGAATAACTGAGCAAGATAAGTTCACTTAGCCTGGAAAAGAAACAAAGAGAAGGAGATAGGAAAGGTCTCAAAAATGTCTAGAACATAGGGGTGAGACTAAAGGAAGGAGATTCCTGCCTTCACCAATGCAAGATGTGTGGGGCACAAATGAAGCCAACAGGTTGCCCATTCAGAGCAAAGAAAAGGAAGTGATTCTTCACAAAATGAATCAATCCAAATTAGGTAGCTCCATGCCACAGGCTGCTCTAGAGATAACAGATTTTTTCATGTTAATGATAAAAGAATGAAGAAATTAATAAAAAATCAGTTTCCCAAGGCTAGTAACTGTAGTCACCACCAATATCCCTGAACCACTGGATACTTGGCAATTATGTGGTGATCTGTGACCCTCACCTTTGCCAGAGGCGGAGTTCTGGGTTGGAGGCCACGTGCACCCAGTGCAGCATGCTGGGTGGTCCAAGGGTTGTAACAGACGTGCTCCTCCACCTAGAATAAAATAGCAATAAGTGTTTGTATTAGTCATTAGTTTCCAAAAGTGACTAATTTAACTTTGTTGCATGCGGTTTGGAGAGTTTAATGGGCAGGGAATTTCATCAAGTAAGAAACCAGTTCTAAACAGAAAAAATACATTTTATTAAATAGCATTTCTTCTAGTGAAAAATATAAACATTTGTCTTTATATGTAAAATGCAAACATCTGCAGTACTTCATGTGGCAATTTACTGATATTTTTTCTTGATTTGGATGTATTAGTAATAATGTTAGGTTCATAAAACATAAGACAGTAGTCCAGGTCACTATTACAAACGTAATGCCAAGAAAAATGTCTGGTTAACAAGAGGCTTGCGATGTTGTTGCAAATCCTCGTCTCTTTCAGTATCTCATACTGCCAGCCATTCCACCCAAACTGCTTCTTTAGTTTTCTAGTCCATGTCACTGGCAGAGGATTGTCCTTAAAACACCCTTAAAAAAAGCTGAGCCTCTTCAGACCCCTTACAAATCTCCCTGAGGATTTATTCCATCTGAAGCTGAGCTAAGCACAAAACACATTTGTTATGCTGAGGATGCAGCCCACACACTCAGCTGGTGATTTGGTTTCCTCTCTGAGTTTGAAAGGGAACTAGCTCAGCCTATGCTCAGGTCAGCTTGGGAATGTGGGGGGACTTGATCAGGTGCAGGGAAACCTCCCAGGCAAGCTCATCACCCCCATCCAGCATGAATGTGACAACCCTTGAACCACAGTGGTACCCACACTCAAACTCAAACATGCTTGCAAAAGACACACAGATACAAAGCACAAATATTCCTGTATGTCTTCTTGCTGGGATATTATTACCCTCTTATGCAAATCTTATGGCATTCTTATAAAAGACAGTAGGTGATTTAAATTATACTTTACAATCTGCTTCATGAAAATAAAATGACCTCTTTAAAGGGATGAGAGTTGCGATCATGTCTTGTTATTCTGACTGCCTGATAAGCTGAAAATCAAGAAGTAAATGAAAGGATTTTTTTTTATTACACCTTCTTCATTACTTCTGTGGAAAAATTCCTTGTTCATCTTGCAAGCTTAAAAACCTTCGGAGTTCTGTATATGTTTGCATATAGTCTTCATGTACAAAATTCCACATAGACTGAGGGAGAGCAAGTGTTTTATGTGCTGGTTGAATAAGAATTTAGGTCTGTCAGGAAGGTGTACACCAGCCTTTTGGGTTTTATTTAATTTTTGGGTCTTCAAAAACCCTTTTTTGGTTTTCAGTTCAAGTTGTCCTTTAAATAAGATTAAGGTGAGACAAGATGAGAGAATTTTCTGTTCCAATGTCCTAGAGGATAATGTAAATAAATGAGTTTTAATTAGCAAATCTTTTTCTATGTCACTGTGGCAGTAGGTAAATTGTAGTCTCCGATGATTATTCTATACCATTCAGCAGAGGTTGTTCTATTTAATTTTTTTCTCATAGCACTGGTTTTCAGGAGTGATGTCTGAGTAAGATGTTGATCACAGATGATTCTGAATTTTTTATGTTTTCTTGTACCTTGGTGTCAGTGTAAAATTACTACTTTGAAGAGAGTACAGTTTTTTAGTGTTTCATAATGCAGGATCCAAAGGTATTTTCTTGAGTGTGTCGTGTTGTAGATTTGGATAGTCAACAAGAGGTATTGTGTCAAAACCCATCAGCCTATAAATATGTATATATTATTGCTGATGTGAATTAAGGATTATAATGAAAGAGTGAGATAGGACAATTTAATTGGTGTGACAATGTTGTTTGTTTTTACTATGAGAATTGAAGCATAAACTTCAAGAAGAAAGCTAAGGAAAAAAGCCTCCTTGACATTATTAGTGCAGTATATATTTTCTAGAAACTAAAAGTACTTCAGCACTGTCATATAAGCCAGTTAATAGCTCTTGCTTGTCAAATCCAGCTGTATCAGCCCAGCAGCAGGTAACTGCTTCTAGTTCAATTGATGCCAGTATTGGAGTCCAAGAAAATAATCAATGAGTGTTTGCAGAATTAGGAGATTCCTATGCAAGCCAAATGAATTCTGGCAGACAGCATTTGTGCAGATTAGGAATCATTATATAAAACTTCAGAATCTGACCAGTACAACTGAAATTTTTTTTTTCAGTTGCTGTAGTATTTTTAAAAAGTAAAATATTTTCTTATTTTGAGTGATTTATATGCTAATAAACTAATTTGATATTATCAGGAAGTTAAAAGGCAATAACAAGTGTATGATTAATATTAGAAACAAGAACTTGAGCTGTTTTTTTTTTGTATAGTGAAATACAGAGTCAAAAATAAGTAATTCTTTCATTTGGATGCAAACAAGATTGGGTTTGGTTCTTTTTATGTACTATTTTATTTACTCTATTCACCATTTTGACATGTTTATTGCACTGTCATATCTGAAAGCTATTGTAAGGCCTGGCTCAGAAGTGCACTTGATCATTCCTTTTTCAGCAAGCTGAGTCTCCTGCCAGGTGAGTCTGGTAGCAAATATAGCATGACTTTATTACCCAGGGTAGTAAAACTAGATATGCTAAAAATGCTAAAAAATAAAAACTAAAAATGCTAAAAACTAAAAAATAAATTAATGTCTAACCTATCATTTTGTTTTGGAGCAACACATTTTAGAAAGAAATTTAATTGATCCTACAAAAAAAAAAAATTGCTCTGTCCTCTTTGCTGATTAGCCTGTCTATAAAGTAGAGTGATTGAAAGACATGCTTTTATGGGCCTCATCACTTAGGCATCTGAACATTTTAGTCACTATCCTTGTAGTGGCTCTATGAGGCAAGAAAGTAGCAGCTCTCCTACCTAAGTAGGGAGTCGAAGCACAGGAAGACTGAATTATCTGCTTGAATAATTTACAAATGAAATTGATACCTTAAAAACTAGAGAGTCAATCCTTCTGGTTTTTCTAATTTTTGTTAAATGTGGGGCTTTTTATATAAATAAAGCTTTATAGTTTGATATTGTCTGGATTGATAAGTAGGCTGTTGTGTCTCTGTTGAAGGACACAGCTACAGGGAGCTGGGCAGATCTGCCTACCTGGAAATTAAATAAAGGATCACTGATTAAATTTTCCTACATCCAGCACTGCAGTGCTCTTTAGATTAAATAGTTAGCTTCCAAGTCCATTCCCAGTCTTGACATTAATAATGTCAAATTTGTAACTGCAAGGTAGAAAGTGAGGTAAAGTAAGCTCAAGGGGAAGAGGGAAGGGGATTAAAGGTCAGTGCTGTTAAGTCCTCATGAGCCCACAGTATTCATGGATCATCAGAATAGATGACAAAATTATGAAAATAACTGGCAAAACAGGCAGCTAAGAGGCTTGTGTTTCTAACAGTCTGTCTGCCTTGTGCTTTATGGGTATTCACTTGTGTTCCTTGCAATAGATTGTTAACATGTTTCTTTGGGGAGCCCAGCCCCAGAGACTGATTCTGAAGTAATGGCTTCCTCGGTGTATTAAATAATTCTGACAGGCTGCTCATTTTCTTTAATTATCTCCAAGTATTAGTGGTTAAAAACTTGTAAAAAGTAATGGTATAAGTAATTGGCCTATTGGCATTACTTTTCCTATAGGCTATACAAGATAATAGGTTCTGAATTTGATCACATTTTATGCATGGTACAGATAATTTTTTATTATTGGTAAAAATATAAAATGATATTTTTTGAGAGAAAAAAAGCATGTGAAATCATTCGGCCTAATATCTAGGACAGGAACCAAAGGTTCTTTTATTCTGTGTGTTTGTGGGGAGTCTACTCTCATGTTTGTTGGTGGTGTACAAGTCCATATCATGAGTTTAAAAAGGTAGAAATTATTTGCTCCACTAATTTATCTCCAGTATTACTTTCCAATAATGTAACTCAAACTGTAGGAAAAAAGTAAATTACAAAGATAAATATGAGTAAATTTATTCAAGCACTTTTCAAAGCCATTGATATTGTTTCATGACAATGTCTAAAAACACTCTGAAAGTCATTCTTAGTCTTAATGTTCATTAATGTTATACACTAAAGGAGAAGGTGAGCATAAAACAATGCCTACAAAGAAAATAAAGACATTTTTTCTAAATGTTGTCAATACCCCACACATTTTGACTAAATTTATTAAGAAAAAAACATTTTCGGAAATTGTTTTTCAGATTCAGGGATTTTTAAGTAAATTTTCATTTTATCCTGTTAAATTCCAGTCCACTTTATACCACCACAAAATTTATGATCAGCTAAGGAGAGCTCTATGTCTTTACTTAAAGATACCATGCAGACATAAAGTTCACTTCCATTTTGGGCTCTGTCCAAAAAATAAATGGGACCTTTCTTTAAAAATTCTTTTTGATTATTTCAAAATTAAAATACTATACTTCCTAAATTCTGAAGCACAGCTGTGTTTCAGAATCATTACCAGATTGCTGGCAGATCTCCATGAGTGTTTTCATTCTGAATTAAAGGGCACTTTTGAGGCAAATCTTTTAATCATTCAGACTTACTGTAGTTTTGTTCACATCAAGAGAGGTCTTGGAGAGTACAAACAAGATCACTTCTTGGTAAAAAAAGCTGAGAGGATGCACTACATGAATTGGCACTTAGTCCACTGAACCAGATGAGATTTTGTTCGCAGCAGAGAACCCTGAGGTGCATTTATTGCCTGCATCATTCCTCTCCATCAGCTGCCCCGTTCTACAGAGCACTCTCACTGGTTCACGTTACCTGCCAACACAGGTACAGCTTGTGTCTAATAAAAAATAGATACAGAGACACTACCCAGGGCTAGGTGAGTCCTGGCATATTTAGTCAGCCATCTTTCCCTAAATTTTGGTTAAATTTTCCAGTATTTTTAGGATGACCTACTGAGCAGAAGAGATTTATACTGCTAATGTACTAAGGTGGGGAAGAAAGTAAGCAAAATAATAGCATAACACATGAGCATATAATCTCAATTTTAGAGTCACTTCTAGTGATATTTATATTTATGGTCCTTACATGCTAGAATATGTAAAAAATTCAAGTTTGTAGTGTATATCTTTCATGACTTACAATCCTTGGAAAATCTGAGCACTAAAAATAAGTCTTTACATTGTTTGTGTAAAATGCTATTGATTTAGAAGAAATTAACTTCTAAGTTTGCTGCTGCATGTCTGTGTCTATGTGTCTGTGTGTCATCTGTAAGTAAAAGTTACATTTATCCAAGTTATCTTTTATGATTAGTTCTTATCTGTGTTGGAACATGTTCACCCATTACTATTCATGTTGCGAAAAAACATATCAAGAGCAATAAGAATGATGAGATAGGTCAAATTTATGTTGAAGTCACCAAGATATTTCAATTTGAATAAATTTTTACTTGCTCTAAATGATTGTTAAGACAAAGAATGAAACAGGCAATGCAAAGTTAGAAGAATTGTGCCAGAAAAATGAAAAATTATTGTTATATTTAGTTTATAATACATGTTGTATGTAAACAGATTTTTTTACCACAATAATGAAAGATAAAATGAAATATATTTCAATTATTTTAATTAAATTGAAAGATAAGTAGAATAGTCCAACTGAAATCTGTATTTTTCAAGATAAAGATTTTCTTGTAAAAATGATACAAGGTGTTATGAAGAAGAGAAGTAATTTTTAAATACTTGTTTATACTCTTATCATTATTTTTATTTCTCTGAAGGCTAGTACTTCTGAATATGTGCTCCTGAAAATATTCATGGTAATATTTTCTAAACTAGGAAAATTAATATTTAAAAACATTTTTTATATATAAAAGATATGAGAAGGATATATACATAATTCACAATCCGTGATAGAGAAATCTTGTATGTAGAACACAGTCTAAAATGCCATCTGTTTTTTTCCTTTAAGGTTCTCATGAAATGTGTATTTTTAAAATACTTGGCTATGTAAAATTCATTTGCCCTTTCTTTTGGAAACATTTGTTAACTGTTTTGCAACATCCATTAGTAATGCATGCAGTTTGCACCTTTGATCACAGTCTTCTCTTTTTTTCTTCCTCTTTTTTTTTTTTTCATTTTTCTCTTCCATGTTAATCAGGAAAAGAACTGCTCTAAAACAAGCATATGGACAATCTGTGGGTGTCTGTTTGTGTGTGTAAAACCTGCACTTGGGGAAGCTTCATTTAATTATTTACTTTTGAGCTAGTAAATGATCCAAATTTTGTTCTCATGGGTCCTCTGGTTTTGCAGTCTTGACCTTTAATGGTTTTGTCCTTAAACCTTTGTCAAACTGACCCAGGTTTATATGGAAGGAGAACAAGTTGCTGTAGTTGGTGTTCTCTGTAGAGCTGATGTTTCTCTATTCTCTCTCCCTCTCTCTCTCTCACTAACTCAGCTGGAGTTACTAAGATCAATAACTTCTTAGGTGCTCCTAGCTGAAGTTCTATAAAATTAGACTATTCTTCTTCATTTCTCTGACATCTGAGGTTTTATGGTTTGAATGAAAAGCAAACTTCACACTCATCTACAACTATTGTGCTGGAAGGCAGCTGAACGATTGAGTACTGCCATTAAAGTCAGTATACTTTCCCTGAATTCTGTTTAAAAGTTGTACCATTGGGCTTCTTTGTACCATTCTATTCCTTTGTCTGTTTCCCTTCCTCTAAGTAGGGCTGATAATGCTCTCTGAAAATTGATGTACAGTTATCATCTGTAGCTCTTACATGAACATGGTTTTGTAGAACCTGAACATCATTAACTTTCCTTTGTCAAAGTCTGTAATACCACTGGGACTCAGCGTGTCGCTACACAAATCCCATATACACCCTGCAGTGCTGATATGTGCTGCTAATTTGCTGTTGCCATGACTAGTTTATTATTTTGCCAGTTCACAGGGAAAAGTGCTTTTCCATTCTTTTCACAGCTGGCAGTACTGCTCAGCCAGGCAATGTAGGAGTTCTTGTGTGCTAAGTAGAGAAAGAGCTGGTATCTGGAATGGCATTGGCACATATACCTTTCCTGTGGGACACAGGTAGGTGTAACAGCAGGATCAGCCTACAAAATGTAGTCAGTAATGCTGGGAAAACCGTGGCTTACTTTTCCTTTGGGAAGTCTTGCCCTTTTGGGAAGTCATTTGGAAGCACCTTACAACCTTCCATTAATGATTCTGGTGCATTTATGTTGCTGTGCTGAGGAGGGATGTTAGAAAGTTGCACTGCACTCATGGGGAGCAATATCCTTCACCTGATGCCTCTCTTTTATAACCTCTTTATGGACAAGCATGTATCTGTTCTTAGCTGTGCTTTGTACAGCCCAGCCTGGCTGAAGCACCTTTTCATCTGCCTGTCAAAGTCATGACATCCACAGATCACAGGCAAGTTGGAGAACTACTCTGAATGTATTTTTTTTCTGTCTTCCAAAAATATTTCTTGCTGTTCCTTCTTAAAATTGAAAACAGTGCTTGTTGAGTGCAAACTTGCTTAAATTCTTAAACGGAAGAATTTTTGCGAACAAGCTAATCAGCATGAAATCAGATTTATTTATGTACTGAAGAGACACCTTCAGATTGTCCCATCCTTTTTTCTTCTCAAATATAGCTTCAATTTCACATTAATTTCACACTTAAGAAAGAATTTGTACATGTTTATCTCACAGGGACAAAATTTGAGTTCTTACAAAAAAAAATAAAAAATCCAAAGAATCCCATATTCCACTGGTGCTGGTAACGAAGGAGTCATACAAGACCCAAAATTATTTCTAGGGGTCCACAGTACTAAACCAGACCACAAAATAGATGCTTCAGGAAATCAGAAATGCTACACTGCTACTAGTGGTACAGTGCAGCTGGTATATCAAAATATGAAGAAAGTATCTAACTTATGCTCCAGGTACTAGCTGTTCCGTTAATGGAAACACCACTACTTGGTAGTATTACTTAAAATAAACTAATTTTAAGAATATTTTCATTTTATGTGATATTGGTACTAAAATGTCTTGTAATCAAGCTAAGCTCAGTCTAACCAAGCTATTAAGTTAATGACTAGCAAAGAAATCTTGATGTATTTATGAATTTTAAAATATTCATTGGTGTTTCTTACTACGTTTATGTATTTTAAAATAATATTTATAGTAAATTTGGTATTCAATTGAATTTTTAGAGAACAGCATTATCCTGATATGGTTGTAAGTGTGCTGGGACATAGATTATTCATGATTTTATAGCATGAAATTTCGTTGTGACAGGTGTTTGGCATCCCAAAACACCAATTCGTGTTTCCAGAAAATGTATCATTAAGATGAAAAATATGTACATTTAAGGCACACATATAGCAAATCAAAAGCTTGGTCTTGGTTAATTTTTTTTTTTCTGTCTGTGCTATATGATTTTTTCAAAGAAAATTTTGCAGCACTCAAAACAAGGCCAGCTGGATGCCAACAAGAGATGAATCTATTCTGAAAGCTTAAAAAGGCTCACTACAGGTGAATGCTGTATTCTTCTCATTCTGCTAAGCCAGCCTCTCAAAATACTTAAAGGATGCGGCTCTAAGCTGGATCTCACAGCAGCTCGAGGATGGCTATTTCCCTGTGCAGATGTGGAAGGTCGGGGTGGGAAGGTTGGAGGCTCTGTGCACAAAACCTTTTTTTCTTCTTATTGAGTCAAATAAGACTCTATTACTTAAAAACCTTATTCCTTTAATACAATCAGCTCTGTGGGGCGCATGGCTGCTGTAAATAGACCTGTGCCCTACTGTGGATATGGGCTTTGGCAGTTACATGTTATTCCCACTAAATAAATAAAGTGCAGTTATACAGAATACATCCTTGCATGGCTTTCCAAGGATGGCTTGCAGACTGTCTGTTTAGGGCTTGTACCTGCTATGTTCCTGCAGTCAGTCACACACTATGATCATAGTTTGGTAGTTAGAGCTTGCTCCTGAATGAGATAGGGAAATACAACTTGCCTCAATACTAGAGTGAATTACTTTAAACAATACTTACAAGAGAATATGCTCATAAGGTAGTTTTCACCTTGCATCTATTCTGATTCATTAAATCAATACTGCAGAAGACAAATCATCATCAGATATCCTTGAAAGAAATGAGATTTTCTGACAAACAACTTTTCACTGAAAATAAATATTTTATTATTCAATTTTTAATAGAATTAAAAATGCTAAATTTCAACAGATTTGGTAATTTTAATACCTAGAGTATTTTTCCCTGAAAATGTGGAAGCAACAGAAATAACTACTGATTCCTGGTTTACTCAATTTTGACAAATTCATTAGTAAATAACTGCAATTACCTGTTCATTCTATACATATGTCTTTTAGGCATAATCAAAAATTAACATCACTAGGTTATATATTTTCTTGAAGTGCCTTATTCACCATAGAGATTTTCTATTATTCAATAAGTAAAATATTTACAGTCTCTTTGAAGAGGCACATACACTTTCCACAGTCCTGGTTTCTACATTTGGGAAGTGTCATACGATGATGAAATCTGTAAAAACTTAAAGGCAGACAACAAAAGAAAGATGATGTTTGATGCTCAGAAGGTCTACAGCCAGTGAATATATTATTATTTAATAGATAAGTCTATTCTTATGTTCAAAAAGGGCATGTGTCATTTATCACAGGAATATTTTTAGGAAAATTGCTAAAATTGGTTCCCTTTGTG
Organism: Melospiza georgiana; assembly: GCF_028018845.1. NCBI lineage: Eukaryota > Metazoa > Chordata > Aves > Passeriformes > Passerellidae > Melospiza > Melospiza georgiana. Next base: position 78,074,649 of record NC_080430.1, read on the forward strand.
AATATCACTTCCTTGATCATAATTAACAGCTGCTTCAAATGCAGGTGAATTTAGCTACCAATAGCTGCAATGTTTGTCAGTGAAAGGAGCCTGACTGCTGCAAACATTTATGAATGTATAAAAGCCCTGCCACATCACAAGCAACTCCCACACCACTGAAAGGATTTCGCAGTAATTTCTGTCTAACAAAGGCTAGTGTTAAATTGCAAAAGCATTTTTTTGATAAAGTTTATCCTACTCCTGAATCTTGAAACAATCACATATTACTATTTGAAGTATTTGAAATTCTGGAAAATGAAAAAGGAGGGCTGGGAGGGATAGGGAAAGAGATGATGAATGATTTCCACACAAGAAAAAAAAAAAAACTTTTGTTGTTTCCATTTTGAGATCTTTAGTATGGTAAAACTTAAAGGTGAAAAGAAAATTTCCCTAAGTGCATGAACTTAAACAATAGAAAATGTTTACTCTCAGTCTGCAGGAGAGAACCCTGCCAATACTCTGTAGGAGACTTCTCTGCTAGTTCTTGTAAGGCCTTAATTATTACTGGATAAAATTGGAGACAACAGGAGTTTTCCACTGGATTTCTTAAGTCCAAGATTTAGGCTTTATGGACACAGTTACACTTCCCTGGACCCTGGAGAGATTTTGTCCTTGTTAACTGATTTTCCCAGGACTTCTAGAAGAATTAAATACAAGATAGGAACAAATTAACATCCCGGTTCTTTCAATGAGCAGTTTTGTCTGAAAAATGGAATATAAACTCATCCAGAAACAATTTTTCTACTTCACTTCCTGCTTCTTCCAAGTAGTCTGTAGGAATAACCTTCCCACCCTCTTGTCTTTGGGGTAAAATGAGTCTGTGCTCTTTTCTTCCTTCTCCACTCCCAATAGCAGCAGCAGACATGGTTGTTCTTCCATCTCATCAGTATAAAACACAAGTACAGCCACAGATACAGAAAACAGATATCTTACATCAGCCATACAGTAATTTTTGTTCCAAATTATAAAGCTTTCTAGTTTTTTTAATCTATTGTATTGTACTCTCAATGGTTTCTTAGGAATATTTGACTTTATCCATTAAATACATGAGTAAATCTTGAAAGTGATTGCTGTAGCTAGCATGTAACTGTATGTAAACTCAACATGTTTTTCTTAAAATTGAATTGAGAAAATCCAGCAGAGACAATCATATTCAGATTTATAATTAAACTGCTCTATTTGAGCAGAAATTATGTAACCTTGAGCTGTGAAAGATATTTTTCTTTTGCTTGTTAGTACATAGGTGTGACATTTTTATTAAAAAGAAGGCATACCAATGTTCTTACACATTGTAGTTTAACGATATCTGAAATATTATTGTATCCATAACTTAGAATATATACAAGATTTCTGGGATTTGATTCACTTCTGTATAGGTCCACATAAATGCTGCTTGTTTTAAGCAATCCAAGCCTGAAGAACAAACTCTATCTGATGCTTTACCTGTGTCTTAAGAACCTACTTTTCTCCCATGCAAATGTTGATTAGTTAAAAGAACTCACTAAAATAAAATATTTACCTATTTTTGCAAAACCTCAAACCTTAAAAAAAAGCCAATAAAACCTGTGTCATAAGCTTTCCTATGCTACTTCTGGAACCTGAGGAAAATCAACACTGCTGTGTGATAATACAGCCTTTAAAAATATTGTTCTGAGGAAATCTTGATGCCAGAACATTATTCAGGGGGTGTGCTTTCTTGGAATTGATGCACAGGGCACAGAAGAGCCCTTTCAGTTTCTTTGCTGTACCTCATATTCCGTGCACATTAAGCATTATTTGTTCATGCTGGATTATTTTGCAATATTTTTGTGTGTCTTGTAATGTGAATGCTTGCCTGAATTTTTTTGGGCCAGCTTAAGACAAAAAGATTAAAAATTCAAAATGTGTCATATTTCACTCATAAAATTCTGTCCCTGAAAATTCTTTAAAATTATCTCTCTAATATATGTGTTATTTTTTTTCACCTCTATGATGGAACTCTTTTTTTCCTGTTTATGAAAGAGAACTGGTCAAACAGTTTATGATAGTATGCCTTGTCACAGTGATAGACAGGCTGAGGTAAAATCTTTCTAATCTGTCATTCCCTACCTCTTCTAGTATATCATTATCAAACAAAAAGAGACACCTTAACTGACAGAGCTTTACAGAAAGTGTGATTTCTGGAACAAGTTTTTTGTATTTAACTTAACATGAAATTTAAATACATGAGGAAGGAAGATTTTAACATTCATTTGCTAGGTGGTCAATAAAGAAAAATATTTGAAAAAAACAAAGAAAAATGAATTAAGGGATGGATAAAAATGAAGAAAGCTTCATCAGTGCCAGCAGAATTTAGTAGACCTTTACTCTAAACCCTTCCAAGTTCCATCTAGAGTTAAAGGGCACACTGATATAAATCAGAAAATAGCAGAAGGTGTAGAAGCTAAATAAGGTTCCAATCAGTATAAAACTAAGCATAAGCTTTTATAATCAGTTTATAATCTTTTAACTTTACAAATGCAATGGATTTAAACTGATTCTCATTCAACACACATTTCTAGGCATGTGTTTCCTACAGTTTTAGTCTTTCTTTGTATGTTTTAATTTCAAGAACCTATTACTTTTTGTTTATGACAGAGTGACTTTTTTAAGTACTTAAAAGTTGTGTATTTATCAGTATTGTTTTTATTATTATTTCTATTATTATCTTGGGCACAGAAAAAATTCAAAAATTCAGCTTATTAGGCTAATGGGCAAGGCAATGAGAGTGTGTATAATAATGTGTCCTTCCGTGCCTCTGCATATCATAAAATTGTGACTTCCTGAAGTAGAATAAACCTAGTTTAGGAAGCCTAATTGGACTTCTAGGAATGGTACTGAGCCCTTGGCTTTACAGAGAAGCTATCCCTGGATATTTTGCACAGCTGATTCAAGAAGGCAGTCAGGCTTGGGATACGCTCTGTGTGGTCACACACACCATTTATGTGACTGTGGAGGTCAGCTAACCCCTAACTAGGGTTTTCTGTGTTAGGGATTGATGAACAGTAGGAGATAACTACTTTGTGACTACTTTAGATATGTATGACTGCATAGCTGGAGATGTATTTCTTCTCCTAGCTGCAGCTGTGGTATGGAAATGTATGCTGCCTCACATCTACCATCTCTCATACAGGTTGTTCCCTCCTCAGAAGAGCAACTCCAGCAGGAAATTTGAGTTTTCCATAATTAATTTGAAAGAACCAGGCTTACAAAAGTCAGCTATTCAATTCCTCTAACTAGATGGGACAGTCTGATATGAAGAAATTTAGGAGAATTCAATTAGCTCCAGATGTTTATGGTGGAGAAATGAATACCACCAAGAAAAGTAGTGGGAAGCTGCTCAGAGTCAAGATCTCTTCCAGCAGCCTGGCAGTTGTCAACAGGCAGCTGTCTTTTTGTCTGTCACTTCAGAAACTGAATGGCACACCCCACACTTTCTTCCCTATCACACAAGATATTCCTGCTAGCACTGGTAGGACAACTCCTGTGAGAGAAAAAAAAATCGCATGCAACTGACTGGCTGTAGCTAGAGCTTCCATCATAAATTAAATCTCAAAAAAAACCACCAAGTCCATAATGTCATAACTGTTAGGTGAGATGAGGAATAAAGCATGTGTCCTCTGATGATAATGGTATTTATTATGTGTAGAAAAGTCCAAGTAACTTACCAGGATTTTATACCTTGCAGCTTAAAAGATCTATTGACAATAATTCTACAGAAACCGGATCACGTTCACACACGCTAGAAAGAAAACAGATTTTGTAATTTCAGGAGCATAAACAACTTATTCTAAACTGAAAATTTCTAACCTTGCCAACAGCTTCATTTCAGTGACAGTGCAGTATAAACTTTCTGCTTATTCTTAACTTTCTGAACTGTGGTTATCTGGCAATCTGCAGAGAGACTATCTTCATAAACATAAGTAGACAGTCATTAGAAATTATAAACTTTCCTTTAATAGGTGTCTTCGAAATTTTGAGTTAGATTTTAAAAAAAATTCACATAAAGATTTCTTAAGTTTCTAGTGTCTATTTTTATTGTATTTATTCATACAGCATAATTAATATTTTCATGCACTGGTCTTTTATATGTGTTGTAGAAGAGATACAGCAGGCAACACAGTGCAAAATAATGTTTTACTGTCAGTATGTATTATCTAGAGACATGCAGCTCTTTTTGATATTCTGATAGTGATTCCTCTTTCAAAAAAGATACTACAATCACTACCTCAAAAGATCACCACTGCTTCATAATTACAATTTTAATTGATTACAGCAATGCTATTGGACATTTTGCTGATCTTTCACAATTAAAAAGCAAGAGTTAGAATTCGATTTCCATGCTGTTTTGTCTTCATGTAGTTTTTGAAATCAGTGAATAAGTGTTGTCTTGAAGAGGAATAGGATCTCCTACCTAAGGCTGGGATGATTTTTTTCCCCAGAGCCCTGTTTGTGGCAAATTCCCTTCCCTCATTTCTGAGTTTTGGACATCAATATTATCCTCTGTTTTAACCCCAGGGACTCCAGCCAGGCATGGCTACACATGAGGGAGTAGCAGTGCTTTCACAGGTGTAGATCAAAGCAGGCCTACTGGTGCCAACTCAAATGCATCCATTAGTAACAGGAGATGTCTTCCTTCAACCCAGAATATTATTTACCCCCAGTTTTGGGTGCACAGTAGTGGAAAGAAATTCTGCGTCTATGTGTGAGGATACATGGCACAGCTTCACTTTTCCCATGTGATGCATTAAGGGTTTTGGATTGTGAGGGTTCAACTTTAAATCCCCTCCTCAGTTCCTGTAAAATACTTTGAAAAATTCAAAAAATTAGAAAAATTTAATAATATGGTAGAATCTTTTACACCGAGCTGTCATCAGAAGTTGCACACTACAATGTAGCTTATAATCCTTCGAAAGGATATATGAAATTGAGCTGGATAAAAAAAAAAATTGGAAGTTGATAAATTTCCTCAAATTTTGACTCCTGTTGCTGTCTAACGGCCAATACTGGAATTTGTTGTTGGAACCTGTGATTATGCTGTTACTTGACAATGACTATACGCAGAGACCTCAACAGATTGAAGTTCATATCAGCTGTCACCATTCTGCAGAACATTTCTCTACAATGACAATCAACCTAACTGAACTTAAACCTATCAACATGTGTACACAGACCACATTGTAACATGGAGTTATATGAGATCAGTAACAATAATTTTATTTTAAAGCTTACTTTTTATGTTGATTCTTGCATTAAAGTTGAAGAGGGCAGAGCAAAACACTGTGTTTCAATATGCATCAGGTCCAGTTGAAATGGTGATGCAGAAATAATCGTCAGAAATCTATGCAACTTGTAACTTATGTGTATAATTACTTGTATAATTAAATTATATTAAGACATTGTTGAGAAATTTTTATTCTTTTAGTGTTTTACTAGTGCATAGCATTTTTCATTGACCAATATTTTTATATATATGGCATTCCATTAAAGGAATATTGTGAGTTTTTTCACTGTGACTATAGAAGTGTCAATTCTTGGAAGCAGATATTTTGCTAAACATTAAAAAAGAAGACAAAGAAATAGAACACTAAGAAAATTAATCATGATGATGAGATGCACAGCTTACTAATTCAAATAAAATTTTTAAATTTTTTGCATAAATGTGTACACACAAACACATACACGCCCTTTGACATTTTTAATTATTTAATTTTATTAATATTAGTTATTGTTTGAAATTCTCATAGTGCTCAGAAAGCCAGCTCACAGATAGAAGTCTCTTATAAAAGACTTCTACAAAGTTAGTAAAAAACACACCTCTTCCTAGTTCAAATAATTTTCAGCTTTGAAAATTGTTCTTTTCCAAATAACCTTTAAATAAAACATTATTTTCTCCTTTTATTCACCTTTCTTTTACCTCATAATTTTGCCATTGGACTCAGCTATCTTAAAGGTCTTTTTTATCCTCAAGGATTCTCTGATTCTGTGATTTTAGTTGCTCCTTGTTTCCAGATACCTACTGTCATTCATCTGACCCATTTGCAGTAGTGTCCTAACCCTTCTCAGCACAAGCTTTAGTCTGCATGACTAATTCATGTTAACTTATTATTTAGAAGATGCCCTAGGTAATCCAAACTTTTAGGATCAGGAAACATTTTCTCTGATTGTGTTGAGAGCAGATTTGACCTCGTCCCTAAATGTCCTCTGCAGTGGTGAGTGTGTGTGTGAGTGTGTGTGATGGAGAGGGAAAGAAATAAAAGCTATTTTATTGGATTTGATTAGCAACAAAACACTGTTTTGTTTTGAGTTTTTTTTTTCTTTTTAGTTTCTCCATGTTCTGAATTAAAGTCTCTGGCACCCCCCTACCCCTTTGTATCTTAGGAAAATTTTCAAGATTTATGTATTTTTAGATGGAAGGAATAAGTATATTTGTGTGAAAGCATTACATTAGATTCTAATTATCAGGTTTTAAAAGAAGCTTTGCAATCTGTGTAGACCATAGAACTCTTGCCAAGAGAAAATATGTGTAGAATAATTATATTTTAAAAGGGCAGCCTTCCAAATAGAAAGTCTCCAGACTCATTTACACCCTCCTCTCTTGTAGTGGGTATCCTTGTTCCAACAGACCCCTCTTCAGTAGAGATCTGCCAAAATGGGTCTGCTTGGGTCTATGTTAACTGCACTAAAATGGCCTTTTTTCCTTTCCTCAGTTCAGGCCATCATTCTGTATTTTCAGTTTTAGGTATTATTGGAGCTGAATGGATGTTCTAGTTTCTCAAATAGTTTTCTTTGCACACCTTATCCATGACATTACAGGATCTGGTGGCTACAGAATGAATGGTGAAGGAAGAGAATATAATGGAGAAAAGTCCTAAAATATAGGACTTTATAAAGAAAAATTATGTAAAGATACAGATGTGGGATGTATAATTAACACTGTTGTGCAGGCAAGGAATGGTTAATAGCCTGGAACATTTACCATTTTTTTAGACCAAATAAGCACGCAATATAGCATTTAAACTGGTTTACTAGTAACAAATAAATGGGACAGTGATTTTTTTTCCAGCCTGTGAAATTGGCAGTGGAATAAGATGTAGAATCTCAGAGTGTATCATAGGGTAAATATATCAGTTTAGGGGTTTTAAACATTCCTGGAAATTTGGGAAATGCAGAAAGGGAAGTTGTCAACTCATACAACAACTTTCCAATATCTGCATTGCTCTGAAATTAAGATCACAGCAATCCTGGCAGATGTCATAGCCCTTGTTCTGCTGTGATTTGTGAGGATACAGTGATTGCTTCATTCTAAAGTAGACTATTTTGCAAATTTTTAAGCATCTTTTACTTCCAATTTCTTTACTTAAGTATGTGAATTTAGATAATTACCTTTCAAAATTATTGTATTAATAGAAGTCATAGAAGTATTTAAGGAAAGAGAAGGTGAATAGTTGAGCATCAGATGAATAGGATACAGAAGAGAAAATCAGCACCACAGGACACTGAGGAACAAAAATACATCTGATCCATACTCCTGCAATGCTCAATTTACTTAGGAGTGTATACCCATTCTTGATGTACATTACCTTATGCATTTACTGGTCTTTTATGTGGTTTGAAATTATTTGTGCAGGTGTATGAATTCTTGAAGTGACACAGAGCTGATAACATTGAGTTATTGAAGTAGTAAGATCTTAATTTATTGCTAAAATAGAAACAATCATACTTCTCGCTAGAAACTGTCAGAAGAATTGAATAAATAATTCCTCCCAGATGTGCTAGTAGAGAGTTGTTATCAACTTTTCATCCTCTTTGAAGCAAACTAGCATTCAGCTTATTACAGGCTGAAGCAGATTGCTAGATCACATGGATTTGTAGACTGATTCAGTCTGGCATCTGGTACTGGATATGATTCAAAAACACTGCCATAATTTCTGCATAGATTTATGCAATGTATCTTACAATAGTCTCCATCTTATTATTCATATTTTTTTTAATCAGTCATTTCCTTTGCCATATGTGTTATTGTTTGTACACATTAGCAAGAATTATTGAATGATATGTCTTTTTCTGCCATCATGGAAAAACATTCATGAATTTCTGCACTAACATAATTTTACTGCAAGAAATTATTAGTTTTACACTTGGTGTAGATTTGCCCAAAGATCTGACACTAAACTGTGTGTAGAATACAAGTGTAGATTTCAAAAAAGACAGAAACGAATCCCTCATATTTCCAAGCCTCTGCTGCATTTTTAATATTCAAGATTTATAGAGAAAGCATAAAATTAAGACAGCCCGTATGAATACAATCATTTGTGCAACCTTGTTGCAGTAAATTCAGGTGATTCTGGAATGTAAACACCTTGTAGTGGGGGAAGTAGGTAATATCTGAGCACTTGTTCTCTTGCCCTTTAATTTTACTGAAATAATGGAAGACGAAGAATTAGAAAATAAGTGCGAGCAAGAAGGTGAAATGGGATAGAAACCCAAAATTGCTGTGGACACAGTGTCAGAAAAACTAGTCTCTCACAAATCTTCTGTTTTTCAGCACAAAAAATAAATGTCTTTTCTTCCAGTGCAATACAGCTTGTAGCACATAAATCAAGACACAGTAGCAAGCACTTATTCTTTAGCCTAAACTGCTTTCTGGAAAATTTCAGGCATTGAAAGTCAGGATTATTTCCTAGTGTTGTGTAAGTACAGCTAATGCTAGCTTCTTACTCTTCATCTTTGCATCTGAATGTAAGTTTCACATTCCCTTTATTGTTGGAGAATTTAGTTAATTTTAAATTAATCAATCAGCTATTCCTCTGCAGTAATTTGACACTGTGCAATGTTGAATTGACCCACAAATTGCATAGCTTGGTGAGGGTTACAAATAAGCATGCATTTGCACATTGCCCTGCAGTGTCATCTAGGAAACTTATGTCAAAATCAGCAAATTTGGTGAACAAATACAACGTGACACATCCCAGCTACTGCTGGAATAGGCAGTAGAGCATGGCAGCTCTGCTGGAATAGGTGGAATGGTTCCTAGGTTGTAGTAGCTGAGTGATCCTTGTGAAGCCCAGTGAATACAGCTGCAACCATAGAATTGCTATTCCTACCAGTTGTAAACCTTTTTTTCTCCAATACATTTTGGAAAAAAAGCCTTTGTTTAGCCTAGTCTTTGTATTTCAGTCTTCCTTTGTTTTGGGAGCCCTTGCTTTTCCTGCTTTGTCTCCAGCTAGGAGAAGCAACTATAATTGATTCTCTCTAATATAATCCAAGGGCTCAGATAAGACATGCAATACAGCCTGATTTGTTAGTAGCTGAACACAAAACTTACAGCTGGCAATCAGAAACACACTCAACCATCTCAGCTTTAGTGCCAAATCCAATGACAGGAGATGGGAGTAATCTTGTCATGCTTCCCTGTTTACAAATTCCTGTCTCATAATTGCATTATTTTCCTCTGTGATATTGTGACTTCCAGGAGTATGCATCAAAGTAGTCTTCACAATGAAGCCCAAAAATTTTATTTAATATAGGGATACTGCTAAAACAGTTTTCTGGTTCCCTTTAAATTTCTGGCATTTTTTTTTTCTTCAACCTTTCTCATCATCATTTTGATTCTTTTTTTCCTCTTGATGTGTGTCTGTAAGCCTCTAAATGATAATTGAAGGAAAATACCAAGTTTTTACAAAGCAGAGTGTAATGAAACAGCAGGAAGTTTTGAGCCATTTAATTTAAAATAAGGAGGAAGAAAATTGACATTAATTATCTCAGACTACATTATCTTTTCATTTTGCAAGCAAGGAAATATTTAACACCTTGGAAGCAAAACACGTTAGTTTGGACTGGAGAGACAATTTAAAATCACATGTGGGGGGCAGCTAGATGAAAGATCAGAAATTAATATATTCACCGAGCAAGAGTGATGAGATGAAAAAGTAGGCAAAGAGGAGACTAAGCTTGTGTTCACTCTGTGCCACAAACCACGACCTCTTCCACAGTCACAAGGACCTCTTTTCAATTTCAAGTCAATAGCTATAAATGTTAGTAATTGCCTTTAACTCTTTTCTGTAGCTTAGCTTCTTGCCCCATTACCAGAAACCATTTAGTTTCTCAGTAATTCATTTTCTACATAATCTCCTTTCACATCCCATGTTTCCTCTATTGTGTTTCACCTTGGGCAGTACATCATGTAAATAAAGTCTATATCCATAATCCCTTTACAATTCAGCTTAAGAGAATTCACTCTTGAAAACTCCATTCTAACCAGTGGCCATTATAGAAGATGTTTTTAGTCCTCATTAGATGGGAAAAGTCTACGAATATTTTGAAAGCTATTTCAGCATCAGTGATATAACCTTGTGTATCTTTTCAAAGCTTTTAGATGTATTTAAAGGATGGGTATGGAGCAGGTAAAGGATCTGGAAAGAAGTTCATCATACTGTAGTTGGATTTAAAAGAATCCTGTATTTAAAATAATGTTTAAGGCCACTTTATTGTAGGATAGACACTGATTAAAGGGACAAAAACATCCAAGAAGTTAAATTCAAGTTTTTTATTTTATTTTTAAATTATATCTTGAGATTAATCAGAGTAATAGCCAGAAAAAAAGTGTATATTGGTGTTTAAGGCAGAAAATATTGAGTTGTGTACTCTTTCAAAATGAGCAAGAAACTTCTATATTCACAGTCTGCAGTCTGATTATCTCAGAAAAGACAAAAGTAAGGGATCAAGTATTTGTGTAAAAGGCAGTATTTTTACTTCTGTTTAGCATTTACTGTAATCATGAGGTGTATATTTTCTTTTTTTTAACCAAGTTTGACTTTGCTTTTCAGATGCCATCAAACTCTTGCTCTTGAAATAATTAGATACTTCCCTTTTTCTTCTCTGAAAACCAAATGCCTATGAAAGCTTTTGACACTCTCTCATGTCATCTCACATTTGTTTGATGTGGCTACAGGTGATTTTACATACTTGGTCTTAAATTTCAGTTTATAACAAATGTGAAGCCCTGCTTCATTGCAGTTTTAGGCACTGAACTGCAGCAAGTCTGTGCTGTACTAGATAGGAGTAAAAGTCTTGCATAACATACTACCCACAAGTTTTCCATGCAATTAGTGGCAGTTAAAGGCTTAAGAAATTGGTTCTTCCAAAGTCTTTTATCACATTAAAAAAAAGAATTGCTGTGTAGCCTAAGAATAGCCATTAATTTTTTTGTCCTCTATTTTGCTCTTTTTCTTCTCCAGCTTCATTCTGACTTGGACAAGGGAGTGGGCAGTGTTAAATATACCCTTTCAGGAGATGGTGCTGGCACAGTTTTCACCATTGATGAGACCACGGGAGACATTCATGCCATAAGGAGCCTAGATCGAGAAGAAAAACCCTTCTACACACTCCGGGCTCAGGCTGTGGATGTTGACACCAAGAAACCACTCGAGCCTGAATCAGAGTTCATCATCAAAGTGCAGGACATTAATGACAATGAGCCAAAGTTTCTGGATGGGCCTTATGTTGCCAGTGTCCCAGAAATGTCTCCAGTGGGTGAGTAAGAAGCTGCAAATTCTTGATAACTAATTGTGTATTACTTAATCGCCTCAGTGTACTTTTCTTGCTGAGAGAGGGAGGAAATGAAAAAAAAACACAACTTCTAAAACTTAGTATTAGAAATGTTTCTAATATTCTGTGCCTAGATGTACACAGATTACAATTTTGTTTTAGCTTTGTTTGCTTATTTCGAAACTTATTCTTCTGCAATATGAGTACCTGTGATGTTAAGTTTCTGAGGGTAGGATGAGTCAAAAAACAAAAGATATTCAAGGAAGGTATGATAAGGTCCAGAGGGTCTCTAACCCCAAACCTGTTATGTAACATGATGTGATGCATTCCCCTCTCTTCCTAGTTTACATTTGTTGTTTGCTGGAAAAAATTATATTGCCCGTTTGCTGCAAAGTATCTTGTCATTTAAACGGTTTTGTCTTTGTGGCTCAAACTCCTACAGCACTTGCATGATCTCCTAATTATGCAATAGAGGGCAATTCTTTATTCAAGTCCTGTTTTACTCTGCATGCTCAGAGTAACTACTGCCCTTGCCTTGGTCACACTGCAAGAAAGAGAGTCTGCAAGAGTGGCTCAAGTTGTCAGAAGCCTAATGTCCAAAGAAATCTTTAGTGCATCAGACTCCTAAGTTTAAAAAAAAAAAATAAGAAGATTGCCTGGGAACATGGTAAGTTTTCAAAAACCTAGTGTATAGAGGACAGAGTAATTTTCTTTTCAGAGAAAGGTGGACTGAAGTGATGATAGTGAAGTACTGGAATAGGTTTTTGCTTGAAGAATTTTCACAACACGATAGATATTTGCCAGGAATGACATAAAGAGCATGGATCCTGCTTTGGGGCAGGAGAATAGGCTAAATGGGCCCTTTTGGTCTCTTCCTGATGGCTGATTCTCCAGTGGTCCTGAGCAGTGTGTTTGTAACACAAGCGCAGTGCTTGTGTCCTGCTGCCAGATGGCATTTTGGGTTTCCCTGCAGGCACCAGAAATTAATTTGTTCTGGGCTGGGAGTAATTTAACTTCCCAGTGCTAGTTCCAGCCTATTGCCCTTCTCTCTCCTAAACTGCATTTTCCCAGTACTTCACAAGCCAGTACCAGCCCTTTAGTACTCCTGTAGTTGTTAACACTTTTGGAAGTTTTCTGACTTTGAAGTGGCAGAGGGATACTGTTCCCCTTCAGCTATGCACCGCAGATGTTGATACTTTTAAAGACAATCTGGGAGGCGACTAGCTGTCTACACAAGCATTGTGTACTACACAGAATTAATGAGGTATTATTTTAAATTTTGTGGTAAGGAGCAGTAAAATGCTATAGAATGTGATAAAATGTGATGTGAGTAGACATGATCATGTTATTCTCATAGAAGTGTTGAGAAGCATTCACTATATTCACCTACAGGACTCTGTAGATTCACAATCTAGTGCACTATTGTTTCCCCTAATGAGATGCATAACAATATTACTGACAGTTGTATCATGTATAGATGAAAACCATTTGTTACATTTTGACACCTGTGTCTGTGACAAATTCAGAATAACATTTCTCACCAGTGAGCGTACGCTTAGTGAAATTGTGTTTAAAACCTTATCAGAAAGAAAAAATGAAAATCAGTGATGGTGTTAGTACAGCAGAACACAGTGCCTTCATTCATTCCCTTACTCTATTGTTCTACCCCATCTTTCTTTGTTATTTATGTAAATATGTGTGTGAAGCAGGAGATTAAATGCTAACAGAGCTTTTACTTCATATGAAATACTCTTCAAGGTGTGCCATATACTGGCAGCTTTTACATGGATGAGGAGTTGCATGACTAAATGAGATACAACTGGCATGCATGCAGCATTTTAAAAGAAATGCCTTTCAATTTATCCTCCTTTAGAAAAAAATAAGTAGATGCCATGGCAAAAAATAGATATCCTTGGTCTTCTCTTTATTCGGTCACGTTCATTATGTATATTCCTCTATAAAAAAAATAAAAGATGGATGAAAATTGATCAGAAAAGGCAAGACAAGGAAAGAGTTCCCTAAATTGAAGTCTAAACTTCAATTGGTGGCTACTAAAGCAGATAAGAATTTTTGCTGTTAGGTTGTCTTGCAGCTAAAATATCCAGAAATGCCTTGTCCTCTGTAGTGTGTCAGGAGATTGTGCCTTCTCTGATGTAGGTCTTGCTATTCTCTTGTTCTCTTTATCTGTTTTTCCTTCCTTATGCAAGCACTGATTTCTCAGAGGATCTAAAACTACTCCTTTCTATCATCAGTACCATTTAGTTGCACCTTTGGAAATGCTTAGACCTACCAGTGCCTGAGGCTGACACTGAAAATCACTTTGATTTTTCAGCTGGTGCAGCATATGGTTGTCTTGGCTTAGGAAAAAACCCAGATCCCAGATAAACTCTTACTCTCTCTTTTTTTTTTTAACATTTTCATTTTCTAGTTGCTACTTTTTAAATACCAAATGTTCCAAATTTCACTTACTATAGTTTTACAACACTATTGATTATAAACTGCACTCATGCACATATTTCTTGGGAAATTGTGGGAAATTCACTGAAATACTACATTTTTTACCCTTACTAGTCTCTTATGTGAGCCTGACAAGTTTTTGTGACTAGTGACTTGCAGTCTTTTATTGTTTCATGACATTTGCATGCAAAGGCTTACCCAGTTTGGTACTTTATCCCAACGTTATTGGTAATATTATTAGTAACGGTACTTTCTAGAAATTGCCATGGCTACATGGTTCTCGGTTTTATAATGTCTCTCGACTTCCTAATAATTGCTATTGCTGAACCTGGGATGGCTGAAATAATGCCATAGCACTCACTTCTGGAATCAGGGTTGCAGTTACAGTGTTATAATAAAATTGTACATCAACTAGACCTTAGTAATATTTTACTGGAAAAAGTGCAAAAGAAAAAGAAAATAGGTGGCATTCTCAAGTTCTGTTTTTCTGCACAGAGGTATTACTTAGATATACCTGTCATAGCCTTGTTTTTCACAGTAGATTTTAGAACTTTTGTTACTTTCCATGCATGTTGAAGGTGGAAGTTTTCTTTTGCACTTCAAATCTACATTGAGGGCAGATTGAATTTTCTTCTGCAGTTTCTATACTCTAGTGTTGGTTTGTTTTTCCTTTTAATCAATATCACTCATTAAAGGAGATAATGGTAGTGAATATCTTTTCATTATTTTCTGAAAATATAGTTTTAGGACTGCTATTTTTAGTTACTGGCGCCTTCCTTACCAGGAGCCAAATTCTTTCATACACTCTTATGGAAAAAAGTTAGAAGAATATTTACCCAATACAAGTTGGGATGCAAACCTCTTTCATGCCAAAGCTTTACTGGACAGCCAACCTTGCTCTTTCCATACATGCACTGTAATCTGTTCTTGTATGATGAAGAGGAAAGTCAATCACAGCCAGAAACAAGAAAGATCTTCTCTTGAAAAGCCCCTTGGGTTACCAACTGTTGTAGCATGCAGGCTGCTGTACCCATCTGTGATTTCCAGTGCTTCTGATAGCTCCAAAGTGGGCACAGGCTTCCACACTGTAGTGGAAGGATATCAGTGCCTCCAAAGTTGACATTGTATTGCTCACATGATAAATGGGGTGCATAATACTGTATGGTGAAGATTTTATTTTTAAAGGACTATTTGATTTTTTTTATTTTTTATTATTTTTAAAAAATATTTTACAAACTATTTTAAATTCCCTGCAGAAAAACTCAGCAGATGGAGTCAAATTACAATGCAGAACTAATATTTTAAGAACATAGATTGCTATGCTGTTATCTTATGCTCAGTAAGAGACTTATAAAAGCTTAAGAGCTGAACTCCTAATGTCGGTTTTGGGGTTTTATTTTGGTCTTTTTTATTTTATTTTCTGACATTGAATTGCTTTTATCGATATCTTTATTTGAAAATATTTTCTTGGTTTAATGTCGGTTCCCAAATGTAGAATGAAACAGAAATTTGGATTTATTTATGAGAACTGAAAAGGGTGCCCTAATATCTCCATTTGTAAGTTTGTAATAGCAAAACATGTTCTCCTTAAGTATAGTTTAATCAACTGTGTTGTTGCTTCTGGCAGCTGTGCCAGCTTCTGTTGCAATATAGTTGACGTAAGCATGCAAATATAGCTGAGTTTAAACCAAGGTTATCCCCTTATTAAAGCTATCAGTCCAGATGACTGAGAATGGGGGCAAAGCAGCATTAAGCACACATTCAAGGAAAGATATTATTATATATATATTTTATATATTTATACATAAAAACATGCACAGAAATGCATTTGCTTCCCTATGCATTTCTTTCACTGAATATGCTGATTTTAACAGCAAATTTATAACCTCTACTGTCACAGTCTCCTAATTGTTTTCTAAGGTCTTTGCATTATTCTTCTATGCTTATACATAGACCAGCTAGGGCTGTACTAAACCCCTCAATTCCATAATATACAGATACCATATGTTCTTTCCTACACAATTTCACTTCATACTTTTCCACTACATTAACTCTTTATTGATTAGACTCTACAAACTCCAGATGACCATAGCAGACTAAAATGGTCAATGATACTAGAAAGTTGATATCAGGTCATTTTTATTGTGTTCCTCAGTGTTGCAAAGCAGCTTCCTGAAGAGTCTTATGGATTTGCTTCCCATGGTACTGTCAGTGTGAAAATAGTCTCTATAAATTTTCTAGCAGTTTTCCTTCTGGAGTGAATACTTAATTGGCTTTTATTTAAACACTGGCTTATATAATGGAGCATATGTTTAATATATCCATCTATGTAGTTACATGTGCAAGAATTGCAATATGTAGAAAACTACCCGGGTGAACCTGCACTCTGGTTTGGCTAAGCTTAGCACTGTGTGCCTGAGTTTGGCCTGAAGCTTACAGTGCGCAGGGGCTGGGGAAGGAAGGACTATAAGGCACAGGAGCAAAGGCTGAACGAGCCTGCCTTTGATATAGATTCCTAGCTGTTGGCGATATATTTTTAAGGGTTTCCAAAAGCTTACCCAGGCTGGTGCGGAAGATATTACTTTGGGAATCCATTGAGACTAGAAGTACTTTTGAGTGGCATTATGCATGCTCATGAACAGATAACTGACAGCATAATCTGTCTGCAGTCATTGTCTGCAGCCCTCCAGCTCCAGCCTGATCTCCAGGTGGCTTTTCTTGTGTTATAAAGTCCTTAGAGAAAATTATGGGAATTGGATGTCATATTCAAGATACAAACATCTTGAATATATTTTATTTTTTTCCAGTTTCCTTGTTGAATTATTCCTATTGATTATTTTCCTTTTTCTTGTCTGCTGTTGATCATTGAGAAGAAAACTTTGGAGGATTTACCATAGTGATCCCAAGATCAAGAGTTAATAGGTGATGGAGCTACAACCCACCTCTGCAGAAGTACTGATAAGTTACTTTTTCTGAAGCTTCTTTGTGTTTCTCCATGTGAAGTTCCGTTTTCTCAGTTTCATGCTATGTTAAGATTCCCCTGTAGCACTTTGCAGCAAAGCTTTCATTTTGTCAAGCTGTCACCTGTTCATATATTCTCTTTTACTGGCAACCTATGAGTTCAGATCCAAGAGAGATGCCAGTGGCAACCCTCTCTCACATAAAGACTGGCAATTTATTCCCACTGTTTTAGATCTTTTTTTATTTGGATTATATAAGGAAAAGCTGTTGTATCTAAAACTTCCTTTTTTTCTTTTTTTTTTTTAAGAGTCTTTGCTTTGGTACCTTGCTGAAAACTTTTTTGAAATTTAGATATTCTTAATATATGCCAGCAATCTTGAGCTAAATTCTCACTGGTGTACCCAACAGTTTTAATAGGTTTAGTGAAGAACAACTTCACAAAACTGTACTGAATTTGAGCTTACAGGATGATATCCATATGTCCTCTAATTTGATACTTTATTAAAGTGTACAAATTTTATCCACCAGTTGGGTCAGACCTGGTGCCCTGGGTCATTTGAACTATGTTTCAGAAAAATTCATGTTCCATCATTATTTTTCCACACTCTTTCCTGGGGCTATGTCAGGTGGCAGATGATTCATTGCAATTGATGGTTCAGTGGTTTCTCACTAAGAACAACTTTTTTTTAATTACAGCTCTTTTCTTTCTGATTCTCTTTTTGTTTTAATTTTGAAAAGATGCACCTACTGCACTTATCATCAGCATAACTTTTTTTGCCACTGTGTAGGAAAGTGAGTTTTAAGGAAGGAGCAGAGGCGAAGGCAGGTTAGGGCTGCTCAGCTTTTTCTCAAAGAGTGTTTTCCCTTTTTACAGGACATTGCATAAAACATAAAACAAAAACATATTAAAAAAAAACCAAAAAACAAACCAAAACTGAGATATTGTGAGGATATTACAAGTTGTCAGTGAAAGTTTTTGAAACAAAAGTGTTTCTTTATGATAGACCGCTGGGCAACTAGGCAGCTTCAATTATGGGGCAGGGAGGAGGCAGGAAAAAAATTAGATCAAAAGAGAGTGAGAAAGGGCAGAAAATCAAGTCCGGATTAGTTAAAGGATAATGGGTTCTGCCATACTGTGAGTTTCCTTTCATTTACCCTGGCTGTTGGATATTGTCAGTGAAACTTAAGACATTTGGCAAGTGCTATGAGGTGGGACACTCTATGTAAAATGAATGCTGCGAAACACAGGACTATGCAAACGTGAACAGCAAAATTCTCAGCAAAGCTAAGAAGTTTTGGATGTTAAAAAGAGACACTGGATACCTATTTTCCGCTAGCTGTTTTTACAGTCCCAAAATGTCAGTATTAGTGCTGAAACCATTTAAAAGCATTTGATTCTTTCCTCACATATATCTAAGCCTACACTGGATATTTTCTACCACAACTTCAGCGAGGCTTTCAACACTGTCTCTCATGATATCCTCAAAGGCAAACTCAGGAGATGGGAATTTGTTAAGTGTACAGTGAAGTGGATTAAGAACTGGCTGAAAGGCATATCCCAGAGGGCTACAATCAGTGGCACAGGTTCTAGTTGGAGGCCTGTAATTAGTGGTGTCCACCAAGGTTCAGTACTGGGTCCAATACTGTTTAACTTCTTAGGGACTTAGACGAAGGGGCAGGGGCCTCCTCAGCAAGTTCACTGATGGCACAAAGCTGTGAGGACTGGCCAATACCCCAGAGGGCTGTGCAGCCCCTCAGAGGGACCCTGGCAGGGTGGAGAGAAGGGCAGAGAACTTCCTGAGATTCAACAAAGGCAAGTGCAGGGTCCTGCAATTGGGGAAAAAAAAACCCTCATGCACCAGCAAAGGCTGGGGGATGAACTGCTGGAAAGCAGCTCTGTGGAGAAGGACCTGGGAGCCCTGGTGGACAACAAGCTCTCCAAGAGCCAGAAGTGTGTCCTTGTGACCAAGAAGGCCAGAGGTATCCTGGGGTGCATTAGGAAGAGCGTAGCCTGCAGATTGAGGGAGGTGTTTCTGTTCGTGGGGAGGCACAGCTGGAGTGCTGTCTCCAGATCTGGGCTCCTCAGTTCAACAGAGACATGGAGCAGGTCCAGTATAGAGTAAAATAGAGGATTATGGGACCCGAGCATCTCTGTTATGAGGGAAGGCTGAGGGAGATCTTCCTGTTCAGCCTTGAGGAGAAAGAGCAGAGAAGGGACCTGATCAATGTTGGTAGGCAGCGTGTCATGAGGATGGAGCCAGCCTCTCTCTGTTGGGGCCAGGTAGTAGGGCAAGAGGCAACAGGCAGAAATGGATGCACAGAAAGCCCCACCCAAACATGAGGTGACCAAGCGCTGCAACAGATTGTCCAGAGAGGTTGTGGAGTCTCCCTTACTCAAGAACCATCTGGACACAGTTGTGTGAAATGTGCTCTAGGATGACCCTGCTCGAGCAGGGAGCTTGGACCAAATGGCTCACTGTGGTCTTCTCCAACCTTACCCATTCTTTGATTCTCTATGTGATTGTTTTTAAATGTATGTGGGCAAAGCTAAGAACCTGTGTCACAGCAGTTAAAACCACTCTGTTTCCACACACCTGACTTTACTGAAGTTCAGAAGTATAAATCAAATAATATATTTTATTGCACACATCTTTTGATACAACCTAACCTTTTTTAGGTGTCTGAGCAATAATTTAATTATTAAAATTAGGCTATTGGGTTATTTTTAAATCTACATTCTAAATTTTTTTGGTAGTTTCAGTGATATTGAGTATTAGTTCTTTTAGTAGTATATAAGGAGAAGCTTAATAATTATTCATGCAATCTTGCTGTTTGCATAAACACCTTTAGGTTCAAGATATATTGTATTGAAATTGTTGAGATTATGGGTTAATTTTTGTTTGTTAATTACACAGCTGATGAGGAAAAGAAATTGGCATATTTAAGTGTAGTATTGAAAAATGTAGAAATTGTTTTTATGTGGGCACCTAATATCTGTAAACATAAAACCCGTTGTACTGATAGTTGCTTTAGTAGCCACAGATCAGCTGTAAATGATAAAAATTAGCAAGAAGTTGCTTTTTTCTTACCACAAAATTACTCTGGACATTAAATAGCTTTTTGCTAAGAGACGTTGTTTTGGCCACCAAGTGGATTTAAACATTAAACATATTTTAGAAGTATTACTCTTCTCAGCCACTGAGCGACTGTAAACATTAAATATGTTTTATAAAAGCTGCTTTTCAAGCTACTGCCTGCATGGCTATGAATATAAATTTTGTTTAAAGTTACTTTTAGCCACTGAACTATCTCTTTTTTTTGTTATGCACTCAGTTCTATTTATAACTTTTCAGAGGAAAAACAAGTGCAAGGTTTCACTGGCACAAGGCAGCTCTTCATTTATGACAAGTAATCATGTCCTACCCATCTTCTCATAAAAACACTGCAGGTGATAATAACAAGCCAAATTTTAAAAGGATTTTAATGGATATTTTGCATGAAAAGTGAGTGCATATCCAGTGTTCTAGTCACCCATATTTGTGTTTTACTCTGCAGCAAAACAAAACAATAAAAGCAGACATGACTGATATTCTGTACTAAAAAATCTTAGAAGTCTAAGAAATCAGTCAGTGATGGATTGTGTGAATCAATCAAGTCATCATCAGCCCTAGAGGAGGGCAAAAGGGAATGCAAAATATTCTCAGGATTACTAAGCAAATGGGAGTCACTAAACCAAATATGATTAAAGGCTTTAATTCTGTGTGCAGAAATTCTGTGTGGCAAATTAGATGTAATCCTAGGAAGGCCTCGAGTGATAAGCAAAGTGTTCACAAGAATTTGGCTTAACAAGAACTAAGAGAAAAATCACTGATCAAAAACATATTGTTAAGGACAAATTATTCTCTGTTTAGAGAATCCCATAAGGCCTAAAGTCTACAGCAAAGACACTGCAGATAAAAATAATACCTTAGGAAAAGAAAATCTACATAAACCAGAGGTCTAAAAATATCTGCAGACGAGGAGCAGCATATACAAAAGTATCTTTAAATGGAATGTCAGCCAATTAGTAGGTGTATCTGTCTGCCAACCTTGGATTTAATGAGTGCTAGGTACTTAACAGCTCTCCTTGTTTGTAGTAAGGAACAGCACAGATTGGCAATCCAGTCCAATATCTGTCATGCACACTGTAGGTTTTTCCCAGCTAAGGAACCTTTACAGATCTTGTGGGAACAGGAATCTGCCATCCCTCCAGCCTTTTCTCAACAAGGACCCTGATAGAGCTGACTGAAACCTTTCCTCAAGAGATATTTTACTAAGTTTCTGTACAACTGAAAGGTGAAAAGATGTAATTCTCTTAAAACTTTTTATGAAAAACCAGATGACTGCCTAGTGAGCCATTCCACAGGTTAGGTGGTGACTAGAAAATTAAACAGGTGGTTGCTGTATTAGTAAAGGAGCATTTTTATATCACCCTGACAAGCCAAGCACTGGCTGGCGTGGAACCCCTAGATAAGGCAGCATTCTCTGAAGCTTGGAACATGGTACATTTCCCTGTTCCCTGACTTCTCTTCCATGTAGTAGATGACAAGACAGGCTGTCATGCTTTCCAGACAAGCTTGCAAGCTAAACAGGTCATAACTAAGTAGGAATAAGACCAGTGGAAATGAAAGAAACTGTTCTCTTGCTAAACACTCGGCAGTGCCAGTATTGTTTTCTGGAGTGTGATTTTAATTTTTTTTTTCCTGGAATGATGCAGGATGAAGTGAAAATCCAAAACTATCTGAAATATCACAGTAAAGTAAAATTTCACTGTCTAGACATCCTTACTTGCCAGATATGTCTGAGCACCTTTTGTGCAGAAGCCAGCAGTAAATGTGAGATCATTGAGGATTAGAGAGGCAAAGACTGGAAATAGAAGGGGAGTTGACTTCAGGCAGGTGTGAAAGTAAAGAATGACAGCAGAGAAAGAGGAAAAATCTTTATAGACTGTTCAACTTTCATTTCAAGAGCTTCTGGAGAGAAATCAACACCTTTAATACTGCCTTTGACTTGATTTAGGTTGACACTGCTAAAAAGACAGCTATTATTTCTGTTAACAAAACCTCAGAGCGGTTCTTTTATTTTCATAAAAAGCTTAAAGTGTGTTAATGCATAGGCACTCAAGGTATCAGTATTCTTCTTACTTATCAGTACAAGCCAGCTTGTACAGTAACACCTACGGAGTTCTTGAAGGAACAAGGAAACAGCAAGGAATAGGCAAGAGGACCTCCAACCAAAGGATTACATGATGCACCATTCTGCACCAGGATTGATGGAGAATGTTGCTGCTGGAACTCTCAGAGGTGTAATTGCAGTGAATCATTCACATCTTGGTACATATTGTTAACAACAGATTATTTTCTCTTGAAACAGTTTGTTGACTGCTTGTCATCCCACTGAGGCTGGCATGATGCTTTGGGAATAGATATTCTAGATATTTGGTGAGGGATAATGTGAATCCTAACAGAAAATCCAATAAAAATCTGGTCAAGAAACCTACAGCTGGAGATCATTTCTTCAATAATATCTTTCATTTTCCATCTGTGTTTATTGCTGTTAGTACAGCAAGCGTCAATTTTTTCATTTGTTGTGATCCAAAAGAGTATTCCAGCTTATCTGAAATGTAAGATAATTATGCAGCTAAGATTCCCATTTTGTAGAAACATCACCTTAGAAACCTATCTGTCCTCTAATATCTGTAAATTTCCAGAACTAGAGCCTGGGAGAAGGTTAAATACACATTTAGGGAGATTATAATGTCACAGCCTATTTGAGACTAAGTTTTACCCTAGCACAATTTACTACTTCTCTATCTCTTAAAAAGGATTATTGATTGGGATCACATACATGTCAAATATTTTTCTAATCCTGATCTTGTTAGGTGTAGTGACTGTGCATTGCCTAAATTGCTCATGTCATTCTACAAAACATTTTCTTTTCCTATTTTTCACATTTGTGACTTTCAGTCGGGAAGATAAAAATTGTATAATAACAGATGATGTAGGTATAGTCCTACCCACTGAATGCATCTCTATCAAACCACATCTTTTTGTCTCCCTTCTAAATGAAAGAGATAAAATCTTTAAAGTTCTATGTGGAAAACTTTTCATGTCTCAATCACTTACTGCTTGCCTCTGAGTCCCGTTAGTTTTGCTGTCCTTTTAGCGATAAGGCAGCAGTAATCAATATTTTCAACAGCCTTGAGAGAATTCAGATGAGAAAGATGCCTGAAGGGCAGGTTCAAGTGCTCAAGCCTACAATTTATGGTCTTGCAGGAGATGATACCGACACAGATGCTCAAATTATCAGCCCTACTTGCTACTTCTCTGCTTCAGTAGCTCCAAATTCATCCACTTTTTCTTGTTGCTTTCACTCCATATCACCTTTGCCTGAACACAAACCACTTTCAGACAGTTTTCAACAGATGCTTGATAGTCCTGGGATTCCTTCATGATTTTTTCCACACGATTCTGAATGAATCCTTTGTTCACAAGTTTTAAGTCCTAAATAAATATTAATCACTGAGCATAATTCAGTGAGGCATAGCACCTTGTTGTTCAAACAGTGGATGATCCTGTGTGCCTTCCAAAGATCATGCAGTTGCTGATATAGCTGGGGGGGGAGGGAGAAATCATTTTTGGTTGAGTAGTAAAAATAGATTTATTATGATGTATTAAAGCACTGTTTTTGATAGTTTTGTTTGCAGTAGGGAGTTGCAGTAAGGGAGGGAGGACTCAGCATTTGTGGAGGGAGAGGCAGTGAGTGAACAAATGTAAACGGATGTTTTTATTTCACACAACCCAGATTCTGACACTGCTGTACTAGGAATTGTTGCTACATAAAGTGTTGGATAATCAGTTCCCACATCAGCTTTTCTTTATAAGAAATAAGCAAAAGCAAATTCTAGCTTTTCCTTCTGAAGAAAATCTTACATAAATGACCTGAGAGGTGCCAAGATGTCAGAGTATCTGCCTGAATCAAAAGATCGTAGCAAGGCATCAGCTCCTTAAATTCCAAAATCCATATGGAGCTAGTAATTGAACTGGCAAGCTGTAAAGAAGGAATCCTCTCTTTGGGCCACTGCACAGCAATAAGAGATCTTTGAAAGGCTGATTTAAAGGAAAGATAAGGGATGAGAATTGCACCAGCACATCCTACTGATTTACTGTAGAGATGGGGTTGTGGCAGCTCAGTAATACCTCTACTGCAATGTGGATGCTTTATATTTTAGCCACCGTGATCGATTTACTTTGGTTAGCACAGGGGGACAGTAACAGTGATGACAGGACAGGTTTTATGGCAGCATAGTACAAGAGACTTTGGGATACTAACTCACCAGCTTCCTTGCAGGAATGTCCTGATGGTTCATTTCCAGTGCTGCTGTTGCTTACCCTGCCTATATTAAAGACAACATGAGGCTGCACCTCTCACACTGCAAATACGTTCTGTGATTTGAGTATTGACCTTCTTGTGGACACAGTGTGTATCATGCTGGTACTGCTTTTATCATAGGAGAGATTTTAGACTCTTTTGTAGGGTCTTGTTCATGGAAGATTTTCATCAGCACATTCTCAGGACAGATTTTTAAAGGTAACTTGGTAACTTGGAGAGTTTTACATGCATCTTGTGGGTATTTTTTGTTCCTTGATATGACTAAGTGTAGGGCATATAAATGGTTTTGAAAAGCCTAGTCAGTCTTTAGATTCCTAAATATCTTTTAATAGCTTGAGCTGTACCACTAAGTTCCTCAAGCCATACTGAGAATCCTTATCTATAGACATCTAACTTTTGCTGACCTACATTGCAAATATGAGTCAACATGTCCTCAAACTTTGGATTGGTACTTGGAGCAATGTCTCTGGGGCCCATTTAGATCAGACACAAATCAAATGCAGCACTACTACAGTAAGTGAGGGCATGCCATTGAGGCTTAGACACCCACATGCATTTATTTGTCTGATTCCACATGAAATATCTTGGAACCTGCCTGAATCTGTAAAAAAAGTAAGATTCCATGATTTTTTTTCTGTGGGTACCTGAAATGTCATCTTAGACTGTCCCCAATCTGCTTGCACATAGAAGCATCTGAACTTTACACTGCTGAGCAGCTAGAAGCCAATTAAAGCCTAAGCACTGTCAGAAATCATAAAGTAGATATACCTAATTCTCTTTCGGAAGCCAGTTGGTGACATTTTCAGAGTTCAGAGTTATATCCCATGCAAAATGTGGCTGCAGGAGAGGTTATATGTTTTTCATTTCTCAGTGAGGTAGGTAGAAAACTCACACAAGATGCTGCAGATGCAGATTTAATACTTTCCTTTTTTTGAATACCCCCTCCCTATGTTTTAACCACCAGAGTCTTTGTAGTTTTTCTTCCTTCTCCCTTTTTTTTGGGCCTGATAAATATTTAATGATCCTATATAAAACAGATCAGCTTCCTCCTTTTTTTTTTAAGTTTTTGAGTGATGCTCTTGGGAAACCTTTCACTTAGGAGGTAGGAAATAAGCATTCAACCAACATATAACAGGAGAATGACTTAAAAAAATCTGTAGCTTATGTATCCACTGAGCAGTCAGGGGGGCAACATCATCTGCTTCCTCATTTTATCACCATAAGCTTTCTTCAAACTCTTGACACAGAAAAGGGTTAAAATTTTTATCCCCAGTAAATAATTTCTGAGAAAGAAGATATCTAGGATACAGCTTTTCTCATTGGTATTTCTTGCAGCACCTTTTCACTAATAAGCTTGCTTGCATGGATCTCTTTGTTAGGCATCTAAATAACACCAAAGAGAAAAAACTGCGTCTGAGCTTATTGCAGTTTGCAGTGGCTCGTTTTTATTATTCATGCCCTCAGTATTGTTGTGCATAAAAGCACCATGTAATGTCACAGCTCTGCTTTATAGATGTAGTCTTGAAGTTGGTGAAAACTGTGAAGAAATATTCATTGCAGAGCTTGACTCTTAATGCTTATTTGGTACCAGAAGTGAAAAAACAGACAGGACGTGTGTGCAAGGGAACTGGGGGAAATTACCTTAGAAACAGTATGTCTTTTAAAATAAGTTTGGGAAGGTGTAAGGAAAAAGAAATGTTGATGAATACAAAAGAAAAAAGCAGGAAAAAGTTAGTAAAGCAGGTGAATAATAGGAAAAAATATTAATGCTCATTAAAAAAATGTGAGCAGGATTATTTTAGGGAGTTGATAACCATGATGTCTGTTTTTATGTATGGAGCAAGGACTGTGCATGAACTATTTAAAATTAGGATCTGGGTTTTTTTGTTTGTTTTTTATTGGTTGCTTGTTTTTTCTGGGTTTTGGTTTTGTCTATTTTTTTTTTTTTTTTTAGTTTTGGTCTTGTTTTTGTTCTTAAGTTATTTTGATTTATTTGGGATTAGGATAGAATTTTCCTTTGCAATTTTTACAACTCTCGATCTTTGGACAAAATCAATAACTTGGATTGTATTTTATTTAGAAATTTTAAGGAGAACACAAGATTCCTTGAACACTGAATACAATAAAATTTTATATAGTCAATATGTAGACCTAGATTTGATTTTTAACAGTTGTAGATTCATTTCTAAAATCTTAACACAACAAACATTGAGTAAATATTTTCCTCTGAAATGTAGAATTCTTTTTTTATTGATATCTAGGCCATATTTAGGTGCATTTAATTTTAGCTCTGGTATTTCATAAGTTCAAAATTTTATGAATATCAAGGCTTGCTTACCTCACAGGTTTTAGAATTCATGAATAAACATAAAAATATTGGGGAGTTGAATAAAAAGGCAAATTTCTAGAATAGAGTCCTCACCTAAGAAGCATCAAACTACACATCAGCCCAGACAGCACAACAGTCAGATATGATCTGCCTTTACTATTTTAACATTTTAATTATCTTAAATTGTTTGATTTTTTCTTTTTTTCTTCCTTTTCTTTTCTTTTTTTTTTTTTTTGGCCAATGGTGCCAACTTAAGCATTGTTTTTTATCTGTTCTCCAGAGACAAGTGATTTTGATAATCAAAATAGAGAGAGAAATGCAAATCGAGGGGAAAAATCCCAGAGTAGGCTCAGAATAACTCTAATGAGTAAATGATTTAAACTCCTATCTGGTAAGAATTGTAGAGTTTTTACCTTAATAATTTTAACTCTGTGAAATACAGAGTCAGGCCTGTTTGTATCACCCTTAACTAGAATTTTCTGTATCCTAGCTCTGGTATGCAAATATTGGAATATTTGCATTTATGCATTTAGGTATGGTCACAATATATTTAAGTGTTGTTCTGGTCTTTTTTGTCTTGTGTCTTATTTAATCAACATAATGCATTGAAATAAAATCGAGGCATTAAAGAAGCCATCAAATAGGAAATAAGGGTTAAGAATTAAAATTATAAAAGAATGCTTGCTGCACCCTTGCTACAGAGACAGTTAAGCATCATTGTTTGATTTTATTCCTTTTCCCAAAGTCCAGGTATTTTAATTAAGAAGTCATCGCTTCTCAACACATTTATTTATAAAACTAACAGACTACCATTTAAATAATTACAAAGTATGTATATATACTTGAATCACATCAGGAGAAGGATATGTTGTAGAGGTGATGACTCAGTACTCCCAAATAAGAGAAAGTCTTCTCAAAGAAGAATTGTTGTAAGACTTGTAAAAAAATTTGTCAGTCCATAATGCAGTGACAGCAGAGGAAGGCAAACAAATATTTTCTGCTAACATTTTACAGCAATTAGGAAATAAGGCAAATAAAGAATGTTTGGGATTAGATTTTTCCTCAGAGCTCTCTGATTATCAGATATGGACCTGAATTTTGAGTTATCAATAAGGAACAGTACATGATGAAGGAATGAGCATGGAGAAAGGAAATGAAACTGTGTATTGTGTTACCATATATCCTTCAATTATTCCATAATAAGTCCGAATTACTTACTATAAAATATAATTATTGAATCCCACTGGCTTCAGTACCTTGTTAAGTTTTCTTTAAATGAAAGTGGTGTGCTGAGTAGTTGCATTCTTAAAGCTTGCAGTCAGGCTTTCATTCACATTTTAGATTATACAAGGCTATGCTTACCAAAGATATTTGGGCCATGGAGCAATGCAATAGGATTCATAAGTGGAAGTCCTGACTTGGCCTGGTATTTGTCATTTTACCCAGGGATAATCCTCAATGAAGAAAGAATAACTTCTACTGCTACTGTTTGATCAGTGTAAGCTTTTTACAGTACTCAAATGACAGGGAAGGGGAGAAGGATAAGCTACCCTGGGTGGCAGGGAGAACTCAGGACAGTGAGGATGAAGCCAGGAGAAATCCCAGAAAAAGACATCTTGAAGCCTTCCTGCAGGTGGGTTTCAGGGCTCAGCTCCTGCTGACAGAATTCCTCTGATGAAACATCTGGGAAAGTGAGATGTTTTGAGCATGCCCTATTTCTGTGCTAGGGCGGGGATACGGCGTTGGTGAGGATTGTGTAGATGTGGAGTGAGACTCTCTTGAAGCCTTTCTGAGTGGTGATTTTCAGTGCTGCCTTCTAAATACTCAAATAACGAGGCAAAAATTAAGAGTTTTGGGTGTTTTCTTTGACATAGCCCAGAGTTAATGAGCCCCTGTATTTCTGATATTGTGCACATATCTGTCTCCAGCACATTTCTGCTCCCTCAGGTGGTGACGGTCAGATGTAGGTACAGGACCATGGCAGCCATCCTTTCTGACTGGGGTCAGCTTCACAGCTCACACACACTTGTTTTTCTCTTCACACATTGTGCTAACAAATACTTAATCCCTGCCATAAAGTTTATCTGATAAAAAATAAAAAAATACAGTCTTCACTGTTAGAAATACCTTAATATTTATTGTCAGGAAGATAAACGCCTTTAAAATCTGATCTGTACTGAATGCTCACCGATACTGTACTCTCTCTTCTCCAAACTAGACAAATAAAGTGCCATATTGAATTATTTCTCTAATGTGGGAGGGGGAAAAAATGAGGTCCCTGCTTGTTTGATTTTTTTTCCCATAGATTCCTGAACTACACACAGTTAACATTGCATTCCAATTTGCAGAACAACAAATATTGTACACTGAAGATGTAGTGGGATTAGTTAATATTGTCCATGAAAAATTTCAGGTATTTTCATTCAAAAGAAAAATGGACAGAATTTAGGTTTCATGGTAAAACAATCTCAGAGTTGAAGATCTGCAACCTATTCTCACATGCAAAAATAGGTAACTCAAGTTCTTAGGTAGATTTATGTATCTGAGCATCTCAGAACCTCACTTTTCTCCTCAGTGTTTTTTCCCCCCTAATCTCCCATCTCTATTTAGGGACTTCCTTCTGGCAATGATGTAATACTGCAATATGAGAAATGGAGGCAAGCCAGAACTCCCAGGCCCATATTAATCTGTTTATTTATTTTGTTTGCTATTTCATGTTTTGTTTTTCCAGTTCAACATGAGACATATTAGCAAATACATTGTTTCTGTTATTTACCTATGAGTGGAAAAAAATTCCCCTTTTCTGAAATATCTCACCTTTGTTTTAGAAGGAATAGGAATTTTCCAATACAGAGAATTTTGTGAGACTAGCACATTTAAAATCAAGAGGAGTACTCCATAAAGTGGTATATTCTGAAAATACAATTGAAGAAGTTATGAAAATTGTATCTTTCACTAGGCTGATGAATTCCCATGATCTTTTATTTCTACAGATGTTCGCATCAGTTCTATTTTTCCACTGTATTTGTAAAATAGTTCTACTTTTGAGTAAATTCACAAGCATTCCTACAGATTTTATGCCCCAAATCTGCGAAACAGTGTATCATTTAATCTTAAACTTAATTTCAAGCATATTGAAATACTTTAGATATAAAGCACGCAGCTTTTAAACTGCTTTTGTGTAGTGAGTCCATTGTGTATGTAGACTAGCAGATGATCTACGCTGCTACACGCTCACTAAATGAAGAATACAGAGGAAAATTCTGCTAGAAGAATTTAAGATACCAGGAAAAAATATAAGAATGTCAGGCATTGGATGAGAGTTTTATCTTAAGGCATATTTTCTCACCTGTACTTTAGTACAGTGGCGATATACAACATTCAGTGCTGGTTTGGGGTTTTTTTTTTTTTTTTTTTTTTTGTTTTTTTTTTTTTTTTGGCCAGAGGCCATAAAAAAAACTAATGACTTTTAAAGATTTTTTTTTTTCATACACTTGTTGGGTTCTTTTTTTAAGAACATGCTCACTGTGCCATTCTTTTACATTTCTACAAGAGGAAACATCATGTCACACCTTGGAAATGTCCAATCTATTTGCTTTTGCCACTGGTCCCTTTCATTAAGCAGATCTTTAACTTGTGAGCAGAAATTTCACTTTCCATTCTTGTCCATTTTTTGTCTGTGGAACCACACTGACATAGAATTTTCTTGCTTCACAAATCCATGCTTATGTTTTGAAGTACAGTTGCTGTTGCCCTGGAGAACCATCAGGATCGAATTTTATTGGGGAGTCAGCGATGTATGGAAAAACTATTTGCCTTTATTTTAATATTTATTTTAATATTATTTTTAGCGACATGCAAATTAAGAGTTTTGACACACAAGTAGTCTGTACTGGTAGGTGCTTCTTCTTAGTTCATGGACCTGAAAAGTTAAGACCACCTAAAAAAATTACAATCAAAGATTAAAATTTTGAAACCCAAATAATTTGACCTTTCGTGATATTATTTCAAAGATAATTGTGGTAAAGTTGTTCAGCACAAATAGAGACATATCTTTGATTAAGATGAGCCTCAGTTATTTAATTATTTTTCTATATCCAAAATTAAAACAGCGTTTAGTATTATGTTCCTGGGGGGAGGGGGGAACCATTGAAAAACATTGAAAAGATTTTTTAAAATATGAAATGTTTATAACTAAAGTTTTCACTGAAGATCTATTATCTTTTGCCACATGGCTATTGCAAACTTCTGTGTGGATTCAGTTGGGCACTAACAAAGGGAACTGAGATCAGCTTGGGGTCTGCATGATTGTCTTGTGCATATCAAGATGATTTTAACAGTGGAGGTCCCATCATGTCAGCATGCAAGAGGAATGTAGTTGCAGATCTTTCAACATATTTAAAATTTTCATAAATATTAAATGTTTCCAGATTTTGAAGGTTTTGCATAGACATATCCTAGTACTTCTATCTTCTCTCATGTGACAAATATCAGCATAGGTTTATTTTCTTCTAGAAGAGGTTTAACACTACATTCTTTACAACACACACCTTGAGTATTTCAAAAGAATAAGCAGAACTAGGTCATGTTCAGGTCACTTCCTATTCCATCTTTCCACCTCTGATCCCAGCTGGCTTAATCCATTCTTGTGCTTGTCATTAGACTGTTGAGGTCTGAGCACCCTGATGACACTGGATGGGTACACTGCACAGTCAGAGCTGGGGCTACTGATCTCTAATCGTCCTCAAATTTACTACAGTGGCTTTCACTTATGTGCATTTTTATTAAGCTAACAGGAAGAACTTGATAAATCATCTTTTTATGCTTGAAAACCCCACTGAGCCTTTAAAAGCTAGGTGATAAAGCTGAGAAACTGTATTAAATTCTAACAAAAATTAGAATAAAGGAGGAATATATTTTTGTGCCTAAGAATACAATTTATATTGCTATTGCTGTAAGTGAAAACATCCTTAATGTTTGCTGTCCTATGTGGATTTTTTTACACTATTCAGATGAGCTCTGGGAAAATTATAATCATAGAATGCAGAAGATTTAAGTAAGATCAAGTGAGTGATTGTCTGGCCAAGGAAATGGAAGATGCCCATTTACAGAGGACCTTATTCATTTGTCCACATGTGGTGTAAGCCCCAAAGGCGAGTATCTAGAGGTGTCTATTCACATCTGGCTCCAGGCACTAGAAAAGCAGAGGCCAAAGATCAGGAGTGTTTGAGAGCTGCTAGGCTTTGGAGGGTCTCACAGTCACGTACCTCCCTGAAGCTGCTCCTGCTGCTGTGCAAAGTGGAGGTGATCTGGAGTGAAGACTCCGAGACACACAACTTCGCCTGAAAAACCCAGGAAAGGACAGGAATTTCTTATGCAACATAGCTGAAATGGCTCATGGAGAAGGCATAACCTTTATGATATAATATGCCTGTTATTGTTTGTGTTTTTTAAAGCATGGCTCTATTTTAACAAGATGGCAGAGCTGATGGTGGCTCTTCTGAGGGCAGCACAGAAGGGGTCCAGAGAGCTCTGTGGCTGGCCCTGTGCCCTGAGCCATGAGCCAAGTCATGACATGTACACGGCTGTATCAAGTGAGGCTCCACCAGAACCCAGGTCTTTCTTCCCTGTTGCATGTTCTACATAGTGAACCATTAGGATCAGTGGCGATATCAAAAGAAGCTCTCTGACAAACAGCAATTTTACATAAATGCATCTCCAGTACAAGGGAAGTTGCTTCAGTTATCCAGAGTTATCTTGAGGTATCTAAAGATTCAGTTTGCAGAATACTATTGCTAGGCAAGTGTGATGTTTTTGCAGGGGAAAAAAAAAAACTAGAGAAAGGGGAAATTAACTTTGCTTCTCCTGATGTTATACTGCAATTTCTTTAACACCTGAAAGATATCTTTAAGATTTTTTGGCTAGAGTGTGGGAAATTAAACAGAGAAGATCTGTGTTAAATTTCAGCTGAAGATGATTTGAAATTGAAGTGATATTAAAACCTAAAAAGAATCTTTTAAAAAATGGGGGGGGAAAATGCTGCTTCAAGGAAAAGGAAAAAAAAAAAAAAGGAGCAAAACATTCATATTGCATCAGTCTAAACTGTGATGCATCAGAAGCATCAGTATGGGATGGCATGTATTTACTACATCTCAGTGTGCTGTTGCAATGTCTTTGTACTTGCTGCTCTGTGTAATCATCACTCCCTGTTGGATTCCATGTAAATTCCAAGTGCAAGCAATACTTATTACTTCTGGAAGCATTTCACTCTACAAAACTACTGCACAAAGTGATACAATATTCCCATTGCTCAGTGGTCCCCTTTTTCTTGCAGCCTTATCTTTCAGCCCTCAGGGACTGAAGCTGCATCTGCTGTGGAGCTGTTTCTGTAATAGCTCTCTGAGAGCCTATTCCAGGTAGGCTGTAATTAGACACACCCAGATGGTGGGCACCAAGCAGATGTCCTGCCAGCTTGGGGTGGATATGGAAGAAAGTTTTCTCTTGGCTCCCCGTAGTTTGTCTTTCTCATGTTTTTTTCTCCTCAGTTTTTCCTCACAGTGAGCATTTGAAATGTTTGCTCACCGTTTCTAACATATGAGGAAAACGTAGGCACAGTAATTTAAGGTACTAAACGTTCACGGTGTTTGGTGTAGGCTGAAGCCTAGACATATTGAACTCATGTTACCCACACGCTGTCATGAGCGAAACTGCTCAGTGGTGCTTTGATACACAATGTTTATCAGCAATTAAGATTTTATTCTTGGAAACTAATTAACAATTATGTTAATACTGCCAGAGACATAAATAAGCACTCTCAATCATGTCTGTGTAGCCAGCCTTGCAGATGAAATGAATTCAGCTAGCTGGAATAGAGTCTGATATTTTCAGTCACATGAGTCACATAAGAAGCCAATCTCCAAAGTACAAAACAGTTATTTTCTGACAGCTTTTTTCACAGTAGAACTGTACTTTAAATGTTTAGCCATCTCTGACATTGAAAAGGTTTTGAGGCAGAATATTTACTTACCCAGCAATTTGACCATCATGTTCACAGTGCTGTGTTTCATGCTCCATTTGCCATAAATGTTGACGTGTTTTTCACAGTATCTGGGGCAATGACAATTTTAATTAAAAAGTTCCCGTATTATTCCTTCACCTTTCTAAATGTTATCACATACAGAACAACTAAAAAAAAAAAAAAAAAAAAAAAAAAAAACAAAAAAAAACTCAAGTGGATTTGCAATAGTGTTCTGTAATTACTTATGTTTCAAGAGATTTAACAAATCAATCCTCAGATATCCCCTCTCTATCATATGGTCTTTTTTTCTAAATACGAGTATTTAATTTATTAAAAAGCAATTATCACAAAATGCCTGTGCATCTGACAATATGATAGAAAAGTTTGTAAAATACATACTTAGGAACTTGTGCTGGTTTTGGCTGGGGTAGAATTAATTTTATTCACAGGGACTGGTATGGGGTTGTGCTTTGGATTTGTGCTGAACATAGGGTTGATAATAGTTTCTGAGAATTTTTTGGTTTTTTTATTGATGAGCAAGAGCAAAAGATTTTTTTATTATGGCTGAGCAGGACTTACACAGAGCTAAGTCTTTTTCTGCTTTTTACACTGCCACACTGCTGAGGGAGCTGGGGGTGCTTGGGAGGCTGGGAGAAGACACAGCCATGACAGGTGAGCCAAACTGACCAAAAGGATGTACCAAACCATAAGAAATCATGCTCAGTATATAAATTTCAGGGAAGAAGGAGGTAGTGGGTGAACATCTGCAGTGATGGTGTTTGTCTTCTAAAATCACCGTTCTGTGTCATGGAGTCATTGTGTCATCTCCCTGCTCTCCTGGAGATGGCTGAACACCTGTCTGTCCTTGGGGAACAGTGAATTAATTCCTTGTTTATCTTTGCTTGTGTGCATGGCTTTTGCTTTCCCTATTAAACTGTCTTTATCTCAGCCCATGGCTTTTCTACCTTTTGTTCTTATGATTCTCTCGCCAGTTCTCCTGGTAGGGGAGTGAGGGTGTGGCTGTGTAGGATTTGGTGGCTGACTGGGGTTAAGCCACAACAGTCCATTTTGGACAATAACAAAAATCTTTCTCTGTATTGTCAACCCTGTGCACAGCACAAAGCCAAAACATAGCCTCATACTGGGACAAAAATTAAATCTACCCCAGCCAGCCAAAACCAGCACAGAACTGAAGATAAATTTGAAGCATGGAAGGCTGCCTTTGTGAATCAGAATGCTTTTCTTGAGGAGATTTTGAAAACAGCTTTAAAAACTTCCCTATCAAGAAGCACAACTAAAGTGTGTTTTCATCATTATTTTGGGGATATTTGCATAATATTCTATTTTCACAATCCATGTTCTTGCATACAGCCATTTAAAAAGCTGCAACTAACTATGTTTAACGCAACTAACTATGTTGTGTTTAGTTATACTTTAAAATTTGGTAAAGACAAACCAATTCATTGAAAAATAAATATTCTTCAAAACACTTCTAGAAGCAATCCATCAAAGATGTTCTGCATCTTTGCAGAACATCTTTATTTTCCAGTCTTTCTGAGAAATCATAAGGAGAAGTGTTTTGCAGGTTTTCCTGGCCAAATGCAGACTTTTAGAAGCCTTCTTGAAAGAGTCTTCCCTAACAGGCTTTCAAATTCAATTTTAGAGATTAAACACATCTAGAAAAAAAATAGGAATAACTTTCAGACTCCCAAGCCTCTACCCAACTGAAATTAGAACTCCAAAATTCTTGAATTGCACCCATGACTAGTGAAAATGAATTATTATACACAGTTACGATATATACAGTGAAAAGCTTTTAATCTTGACATCCACTGAAGCCAGGTCAGTGATGCTAACCACTGAAAATACAGTTTAATGAAATTAATAAACATGGATAACTGGCAATGGTTCAAAATATTCTGGAGAGCCAATGCAATTGTCTTCTGATAGCATTTTCTGAAACGTGTGTTAAACGCCATTATCAGGCAATTGCTGCAAAAAATAATTACATTAATTGAGAATGCTGCCGTGTCTCAAAAGTACCATCCCCATATTTGAGCAAGCAGAAATAATGGCATATTAAGTCCTTATCTGGTTTAGTAGCAAAACATCTGTCTTGGCTTGGACATTTACTGCAGGCTGCTCAAGCCAAGCTGGAGAACACTGCACTGGGTTCAGGTGCGGAGAGCTCACAGCCACCTGAGCAACTTGGCTGCACAAAATCTGACCTGGACAAGATGGTGAGTGCAGGTATGGCAGTACGTGTCAGTGAGCACCTAAGGATGCCACATCTCCTGATTACAGGGCACAAGAGCAGACAAAGAGCTCTGCTGCTCATACTATTCATGTTGTACATGCTGTTAACCTTGTCAGCAAGTGGCAGCAACATGGTGCAGTAGTTGTTTGACTTTGGTATAAGACAATCTCAAGAAACTAGTATGGACATTAAAAGTAACAAAAAAAACCAGTATGCTCTCTTCCTGGGATAGTTTATCTTGCCATTGTAAATTTTTTGCTTTTTCAAACCAATCAAGCTCTTTTTCATCTCAGTGCAGCAAGACATTAAATAAGAAGACCTAACTAGGTAATTTTAGATAGCTTAGTTCAGGGGTAGAGGAGGTTGTGATGCAATGCATGTAATTTCTCTGCATCACTGCTTCTACTGTTATTTCTACTGTTGGTGTGATACTCCTTTTTGTGTTTTAGCTGACCTTCTGTCTCTCTGCTCTTTGAGTACTTAGTACCTTCCAAAAATAGCAATAGTGTAAACTTAAAAGCCAGCATGGTCCTTATAAATGTAATTATAACTAAACATAATTTTCCCTTTGTCTTTTAAATGAAACTGGTGAAATGTACATAGTCATTGATCTTAAATGACTGTTAGCTCACAAAATCAGAGGAAAAGAGAATATTCACCATAAGCCTTAGTTATGTCTATGTTATTAAATTATCTTTGCTAGTCAGCCTATTATTTTGTGCTCTGAGTCCTTTCTCTTCCTGCCTTTCCTTTCATTCTTATCTGCTTTCCCTGAGAGTAAGTTCTATATCTGATTAAACGGTAATTAGTGACTTCAGTGGGGCTGCATGTGTGTAACTGAGAATAGAATTTTGCCTAAAGAATTTTTAAAATCAAATATGTAATAATTAAAGGAAAGTGAAGTGGTGAATGGTTTTTAATATGATGACCTAAAAATCCAAGTAATTGACAGCAAGTTTTCTGAAGAAAAAGAAGAAAAAGAAAAAAAATCTTTTCTAAGCATGTGAAGTAAGGGAAGGAAAGGACACAGCACATATCATGTTTGGTAAGTTGTCCTTCCATATTTAATTTAAATTTTATAAAAATCAGATATGTACATATTAAAGAGCAAGTAAAAATGAATTCAAGTGCAGAAGTACATCTTTAAATTTAATGCAAAATTAAACTCAGATTCCTCTAATTGCTTTTCTCTTTTTCAATTAAACCTTACAGCATATTCATCATATAATTATTTTACTGCAATATTTAAGTAGATGATTCTTATCATTTTGAGTGACTGCAGAGGGCTAGGATAAGAGAAATGACCTGCCTGGGTTCTGAAAAGATATTTGGAAAGACATCTTTCATTTAGTTAGCTCTTTGACAGGTAGCCAGCTGCCTGAAAGTTGCATTCCTGTGTTGCTTGGGGGGCCATTGCAGGTGGCACATGACAAAGCCCACAGAGAAAGAGCAGAGGACAGAATCTGGGTATACCAGAGCAGTGGGTGCACCAGGTTTCAGCCATGGCTGTAGCACTCCTCATTCTCTGTGGCCCTGACGAGCTGTCTGATTTTCTGTCCCAGAGTGGCTCTGTAATAAGGTGCTGATAACCATCCGTCAGCAGTCCCAGAGGTTTATCCCTGGAAAGTGAATGGGAGTAGTGGGGAATTGCATCTAGGTAGATACATACTGAAAAGTAGGACAAAGGTCTTCCCAGCCTTTCTGTGGTCTTGATATCTCTTAGAGAGGCTTTTCTTTTTCTTAGGGTAAAAAAGGATGGAAGTTTGTTGTTAAATATAATTACATGAAGGTGTGATTTGGTAAGTCTTTCTTGTACACTATACAGTGACATATACCTATAACTTGCCAAAGAGAAATCACTAGCTTTGTATCCTTTACACCAAGCAAAATACAGCAAACATGCTAGCAGTCAGTTGTGGAAATAACTGCATGAGCTTTGGCGTTATCAAACCATGAGTCCAGAGAAACTGCAATAAATTATGTAGAGTAGAACTTCTGACTTTTTGTTTGGAAAAGAGGTATTGCTTCTGTAGAAAAAAAACCAAAATTTTATCAAAGGAAAAAAGTCTTTAAGTTTCTTATTGTATTATCATTCAATTAAATTAGTTTTGTGCAAATACGGACAAATCACACTGCATTCACAAATGTGGGAGCATACTTTACAAAATTTGTTGGAGCAAGAATTGATTTCTAGTGCTGCTGCCTCTAAACAGTGGTATTTGTAATTTTTATCTTAGGAAAAACTCATGGTTAAAGGCCTTATGTGGATTAATAAAGTATGTTCAATTCCTACGTTTCATATGTACGGAACGAAGGATTTGAAATCTCATCATTTGCATGCTTCTGTTTCCTAGCTAAGCTCAGTTCTGATCAGAAATGTTTTTCTACATACTGTGTGGGTTACATACTAATTACAGGAACACACCTGCCATTTTCAGTTCTTTCCTTTTGTGATCTTCCACACAGCCTAGAAATGTGCACTTCCAGCCCAGAAGGCCAACCATGTCTTGGGCTGCATCCAAAACAGGGCAAGGGATGGGATTCTGCCCCTCTCCTCTGCTCTGGTGAGATCCCACCTGCAGTGTTGCATCCAGCTCTGGGGTCCCAGCACAGAAAGGACATGGACCTACTGGAGCACGTCCAGGGAGGGCCATGACAATGATGATCAGAGGGCTGGATCGCCTCTCCTATAAAGACAGGCGGAGAGAGTTGGGGTTGTTCAGTCCAGAGTAGAGAAGGCTCTGGGGAGACCATAGAGAACCTTCCAGTGCCTAAAAGGAGCCTGCAAGAAAGCTGGAGAGGGACTTTTCACAAGGGCATGAAGTCACCGGACAAGAGCTAATGGCTTTAGACTTAAAGAGGGTAGAATTAGATTGGATATTAAGAAATGCAGAAGAAATTCTTTACTGTGAGGCTGGTAAGACACTGGAACAGGTTGCCAAGAGGAGTTGTGGATGCCTCATCCCTGGAAGTTTCAGGGTTCGATGGGACTTTGAGCAATCTGGTCTAGTGAAAGGTGTCCATGCCCGCAGCAGGGCTGTTGGAACTAGATGGTCTTTAAGGTCCCTTCCAACTCAAACCATTCTATCATTCTATAAGGAAATCTGCCTCACTGTAACATAGCTTAAAGTAAAAAGCTATTACATAGTTTCTTATAGAGAAGTGCACAAATATTTTATTACCAGGGGATGAGGGCAGAAAAAAGGCTAAATTATTATGTTTGTTTCAATATTTTCTTGTAATGATTGGAATACTAATGCATCTTTTAGTGCATTCTAACCAAGAAATGAAAGAGATGAAAAATGAGATACCATTAGGATGATGTCTTTCTAATGGTCATATATTGTTAAATTCAGTTAAGAACATAAAGTGTATAAACCCTGGAGAGAGAAGAGTTCAAATAAACATATAATTTCAGACACACTTGCAATGACATTGAAAGACTTACCTGTTAAAGTGAGTCCTGCCCCACACCATTAGTAGAGGGTGTATAGAGTCCTTAGCCTGTGGGGTTTGCTGTCAGAAAAATTCCTTGGTGATTTGTGCAACAGTCTATAAACATAATTCATTAGTCACTGTCGATAACATCATAAAGTCTAAAAATGGCAGAAATAGTTTTCTTTTATTGCTTTATTTTGGCTTAAACCCCTGAATTTTTGTGTATTTAAGGAACTTAGGATGAAGACCTGCTTATCTTGACACAAGGGCACTGGTGTACCTGAAACAAAGTATGTCCCACAGTTACAGAGTCTGGCTCAGAATATCACACTGAAGTTAATGTCTTGAGTCAAACTATCTGACATCTTTCATTTCTTCTTTGTTGACAAAGGGCTTACTGCAAGGGTGCTTCTGCTTAACCTTTCTTGCACTGCCGCTGTTCTTCAGTTAGATGCATTCCCCCACTGAAAATAAGGAATAATGAAAACAAGTCAGCCTTTGCAACAGAGTCTAGGGGCAATTTCAGTGAAGGTAAATAAAAAAAAAAAATATTCATCTGTGTATATATATATGTATATATATGTGTGTATGTGTATAAATAAATAAATAAATAAATAAATATTATATATATATATATTCTTTGAATGCATTCTTACACTGTGAGACATGGAAAAGAACCACAGTCAATAAGAACAAGCATGCTAGAGGTAGAAGTCAGATTCTGTTGAATTTGGATTAGTGCCATAGCACCTATATCAAGTTTTTAACACCACTGAGCTCCTGTGTCATTTTAGTTTGATTTCACGAGATGAGTTGTTCTAGGAGTGTACTAATGCAATCCATTGTGGAAACTAGCACTGGACTTAACAAATTAGCCAAGTTCAGCAGATTTGGCTAGATCCCCAGATAGCTAGAAACTAGCATAGCTTACCTTTCTCATTAAACATATTTCTTTTAGGAAATAAAATTTGAAGTGATAATCAATCTTCCTTTTCCTGACTAGGGAATTATTACCCTAAAAAAAGCTAAGAAACTATTACAGAATGCATTTTCTAGCAATTGTATGATTCACTATTAACAGTCTTGGCACTGTGTAGTTTTACATGCAAGCCTGTTATTACCATCATCAGTTTATGAAAGCCAAGCAAACCCAAAACCCAAGAA
The DNA here is from genome assembly GCF_028018845.1 of Melospiza georgiana. Lineage (NCBI taxonomy): Eukaryota > Metazoa > Chordata > Aves > Passeriformes > Passerellidae > Melospiza > Melospiza georgiana. Next base: position 78,115,311 of record NC_080430.1, read on the forward strand.
AGGAGGACTTGATAGAATATGGAATTCTGATAATTATATATGTGAAAAGTTTTAACTTTATCAGGTCAGTAACAAATACCTGTGTATACACACACATACACACACACACACACACACATGGAGAAGCAAATGTATTTGCTCTATTATGGCCACAGATCCAATTTGTAAGCATTTATATATGCAAAATTAGGATGTCAAAGTCTGGAGATAACTTTAAATACATTTAGTTCAATGAAAGATACATAGAAAACTAAATAAACAGAGAACCAATCAAAAGAAAGTGAAAGCTAAGGTGTCCTGTGAATGAATCAGGCAGAGAACATGCTCATAAAGGTAAGAGTTCTGCCAAAATCGATTAGTGTTGTCCTGAGTAAAGTTTGAGAGACTGCAAGTTTAAATGGGAAAGTAATTTTGAGCAAGAAGGCACTTTGATTCCTCAGAGGAGTCTGCTTTCAGGGCTTTCCAGAGTTGTGATGAAAATGAAACTGGACATCATAGATGCTTTTTCTTTTTGGCTCAATATATGAATTTATTGCATTAAATAGAGAAACATTTGTGTTGGATTCACTTAGAGTTTGTATGCATTGGTGCAAAATCCCTGGGCATGCACTGTGAGAAGCAGCTTTGCTCCCAGGGCTGCCTGAGCTCATTAGCACATGTCTGTGCGGAGACTGACATGTCCTGTATCTCAGGTGAATGGATGAACATTGTTATGCCTGTGTGGCTTTTAGCCCTGTGTTGGCACACAGCCATGTAGGAAAGTGTCCAGAATTAGCACCAAACCATTTAGTCTATGTCTGATCACTTTTTAGCTTGTGCTTTATCAGTAAGTACAGTGTTTATATCTAGATAAGTGCCTTGTTTCTCAGGCACCTCAAAATTTCTTGCTGATTCATCCAGATATGTTTGGTCTACTGTCATTTCTGTGCTGAGAACAGTAATGACAGGCAGCCTGTGGAATGGGTAGAGGGAGTCACTTCTGGGGAATGGAGACAGAAAAGACCCCCTCTCTGACAAATGCTTCATTAAGCCTGATGAAAAAAATAATGTATTTTCATTAAGGGTTGACCAGGTAAGGGTGTAGGACCCTGTGCAATGGTCTACTGTTGTACTTAAATGAAGGATCAGGCAAAACTAAATACTACCTAAGATATGGTATGAAGATAGAAAGAGGGTAAGATTCTTGTTAAAATGAAAATTTGGAATTGTATTTGCTATTTAAGGCCCAAGATTGATAATAGAACAATAGATGTAAATATATTTATTCTCTGAGAAGAAATGCTATTAATTTGAAATGGCCATTTAAAATAAATCAGAAAAACCTGTGCATTTATTTAATGGATAGACTCAGCTCCAGCTCATTTCAAATCTAGAGATCAAAATTACTAGAAGAATAATTAAATATATTAGCCAATGGTAAAGCATTCTGAGCAGTTTTGGAAGACAGACATGGGTTGCTTCCTACTGAGGGAAAAAGCAGGGGAGTGAGGTAGAAATTTTTGCTTTTCCTTTTACTTTTTTTATTTTCTGTGACAGCAAGCAAGTTTTACATCAGCTGCAGGATCACAAGAGTTGGTGAGGTTGGAGGAGACCACAGTGGGCCATCTGGTCCAACCTCCCAGCTCAAGCAGGGTCATCCTAGAGCACCTGGCACAGGATTGCATTCAGAGAGTTCTGGAATATCTCCACTGAGGGAGATTCCACAACCCCTCTGGGCAATCTGCTCTGGTGCTTGGTCACCTCATGTTCAGGTGGAACTTTCTGTGTATCTGTTTCTGCCTGTTTCCTCTTGTGCTGGCTCCGTCCTGTAGACACCCTTCCTCCAGATACTCTTAGGTATTAATCATGCCCCAACTCAGTTGTCTTTCTCCAGACTAAACAAGTTCAGCTCTCTCAGCCTTTCCTGAGGTTCCCCAATCCCTGAATCATTTTTGTCACCCTCTGCTGGACCTGCTCAGGAGCTCCATGTCTTTGTTGTACTGAGGAGCCCAGAATGGGACAGCGCTCCATATGTGGCCTCACCAGGGCTGAGCAGAGGGGCAGGATCCTGAGGTGCACTAGGAAGAGCATAGCCTCCCTCGACCTGCAGGCTCTGCTCCTCCTAGAGTACCCCAGGATCCCACTGGCCTTCTTGGCCACAAGAACAGCTTGCTGGCTCATGGACAGCTTGCTGTCAAACAGGACGCCCAGGTCCCTCTCTGCAGTGCTGCTTCCCAGCCCTCAGCTTGTTCTAGTCCATTGGTTTAATCCTTCCCAGGTGCCTGTGTTGAATTTTAGAAGGTTCTTATCTACCCATCTCTCCAGCCTGTCACGGTCCTTCTGAAGGGCTGCAGAGCACTCTGCAGTATTGGCCACTCCTCCCAGCTTTCTGCTTTATTCTTCTCAGTAAAAAAACAAACCCAAAACCAAAACTGAACACTCTGCTACTGAATAAAACATTGGGTCATCTCTACCCACCTACCCTTTCTTGAGAAACAGGTGCTATGACAACTTTAGGTCTTTAAATAAAAATCAGCATAACACTCATAAATGCATAGGACAATGATCAAATGGTAAAAAGGATATATTGATTATTAAATATTATCTATGAATAAGAAATTGAAAGTTTTCTTGGACCAAATTCCTCATCTGGCTAGGTGAATGGCACCATCTGGTGGATCTATATTTTGGAAAATATTTCCTGGAAAATGAAGTCATAACTTAGATGCTGTTCTTCTACTCTCAAAACAGAATATATTGCAAGAAGTGCTAAAAGTTAAATAAGATGCGAAGAAATGTAACAGTTATTAAAAACATAATTTTCACCGTTGTTCATTTTGGAAAATTACCATTATATTTTGCACAATAAATGCCATGTGAGTAATAAAGAGAACAAAGAAAATGAGTCAAAACCAATTTATTGTTTACTTGAACTCTCTGTTCAAAGCTATGAGCATCTATTAAAGAACCTATTATATAAATCTGTGAAATAGTTTTCTGAACATGGTAATGGAGTACAGGAAATTCAAATAATATATAGATTTGGGGAGTTTTTTGGGGGACACAAATGGCCTCATTTACTCTTTCATTACATTACAACTCAGTTGATTTGAGGATTTTTGTAGCAGTAGTTCTTGCTTTTCGAATACAATCGCAGTCACTGATAAAGGCATTCTGTTAGTTACCAGAGCACTGGAAATCTCAATTATCCAGTCAGATGTTCCCATGCAGGCAACACAGGTGACCTTTATCTGTGGGAATCTTTCACTACAGCATGTGCTGGCACCTTCTGCCCGAGGTATTTGCCCTGCTGCATTGCACTACTTGTAACTTTTCAGGTAACTGGATGAACTGGATACAATCCCAGATTTTATTTCTGACTAAGATTATGGAGTCTATTGGATCCCCTGCTCATGCATGGCTGTCCATGAGAAGAATATTTAAGAAACATATAATATTCATTTATAGTGAGGAGGAAAATATTGCAGGTGACTTTTCAAAAAAATTTGCAATTATCCTAAATAAACAAATAATACACAAGGCAATGTAAAATAATAAGTATAACCAAGCAGAGTCTTTCTTTGTGTGGCCTCAACCACCATCTGATGTGTGCTTAAGAGTTTTCAGTGAGAAATTCTTAGAATTACTTAAGGACAATAATTTTCAGCTGCAAAATTCAGTTACCATTGGGAACTCTAGTAGTCCCAAGCATGTAATAGAAACATATTGAAAGTGACAAAGAAAAATTAATTAGACATTTTTACAAAACGGTCAAAGAGCGCATTCCTTTATTCAGTGTGGCCTTCACATGCCTACTGAATTTTAAGAAAATAAGACTGTATTCTGCATTATATTTAGCTGCAATAAAAAAGAAATGAATGAATGTTTTCTCCACTATCTTCCTATACATTTATCCTCAACTAGTCTCCATTAACATTAATTACTATTAATTTTCTTTTAGTTTTTAACTTTTGATGATTAAAAAAAAATCACAGCAGTCTTCAGAGTAAGAAAAATGAGTACATTAAAACCCAGAAAATCATAAATGGCCTGATACTGCTTAGATTTCTCATTAAGGTATCCATATTGTTTAATTATTATATTTTTTTTCAGTATTTTAACATGAAGCCTCTTGTTGGTAGTAGATACAATGGGGCCAGGAAAAAACTTGTTGTGATGCAGTGTGAAATATTTCCCTTGCAATACATTTCCAGAAAATACAATGTCACATTTATTCATCCCATAGTTGATTTAAAAGATTGAAACTTGTCAAAAATAGTTATTTTGAATATAATTTTATTTTATTTTATAAAATAAAATGGAAAAGAATATGAAAACAAGAGAAGTAGGCTGGTTAGTGTGGAGGAATGAAAAATTACTGAAGGTACTGCATCCAGAAGCATAGGTTTTTGAGGGTTTCTGTTTGTTGTTTTTTTTTTCTTTTTCTGTAAAGACAAATCTAGGGAAAACAGAAGCTGCCTCAGGAACATTTTATCAAGCTAGACTTGGGCAAGGTTCAAGAGTGAAAGACCCAGAGGAGAAAGAAGCAGGGGCACAAGGGAGATGGTTGCATAACAGGCACAATAGGGTACCTGTCAGCAAAAATGGGGAGGGTAAGAAAATGTAGTAAGTAACTATGGGAAACCGCAGTGTAGACTGGATGAATTTCCTCTGTGCAGCTCACTAGATGGAGGCTATGGGAATGGAAATAGGAACATGGCTGGAAATTGCAAAAGGTATGAGTCTTCTCAGCAGCCAAGGAGAAGAGCTGCTGTCAGTCCAGGAAGAGCATCACTGTTCTCTAAAGAAATATTAGTTCTAGCAGCTCAGTGGATGACTTGGCATTTTTATTGATTTTGCTTTTAGATGATAACTTGTCCTATGACTAGAAATCTTAATAAATTTGAGAGGAAATTTGAGAACTTACTACTTTCAGATGCTGGAATTTGGAGCACCTCAATGTGCCTTAGCAGATACCTCTGCTCCACTTCATCTAAATGGTTTCAGAGTTGTAGAAAAATTAAAGTACAAAACTGACCAACCAACCAAGCTAAAAGAAACAGAAAACCCCATCAAAACCGAACAAAACCAAACAAACCAATTAAAAACAAAAAAACCTAACCAACCAACCAAAAAAAAAAAAAAAAAAAACAAACCAAAAAACCAAGAAAACCACAAAAAACCCAAAAACAAACAAAAAGTTATTTTGCGGCAGGAATAGGAGATTATTCAACTGGACTGCAGTATCATTATTTTATTTGCTGTAGATCTTTAGCAGTTAATAAACCAAAAATGAATGCTAAAGACAACTGCTGTCTTATGCCTGAGGCTTGCTACTAATTTTATCCCGTTGGAATAATTTGGATCTCATTTCTGGGATCAGTTAAGTTGACAAATATGATTGTGGCTCTTGGGGAAGAAAATTATGTCAAAAATGTTTATATTTGGGAAATAAATGATAATTTATTAAAAGCTGGGCGGTTTTGTCTCCTCTAGCATCTGTAACACATAGGTTGAAGTACATTTCTAAAAACTTTTGAAATTTTTCTGTGCATTAGGTTTCAAGTGAATTAGCTGAAACTTTCAAATTAATTATGTAAAAGAATCTTGGCTGCCATGTTTTCATAAGTACTGACATCTTCAAACTGTTCTAGTAAGTTAGAGAAATATAATAAGAAACATAAGATTATGAATTATTTGGAATCTAAACACCTCTTTTTTTGAAGATTTTAATGTCTCTTTGCAAGGGGGAGAAAAATATTTCGGATTTCTCGTATTTATCTGAGATAGTTGACACAAGGTTTTGTATTTTAAGAGTTCCTACAGAGTTCAATCACATACTGTGGATACAGAATGCATTCTCAGTTAGTGATTTGAAGAAAGGAGTACTTGAAGACTCATTCAGGCAATGCTTTGAGTCAGTATTTCCAACAGAAAGGCTGCTCAAAACCAACTGATAGCTCACAAAGTCAATTATGAAAATTTAATTTCTATCCATTTTCTCTGGATAATTATCAACCTGATGGGAAACATCTGGTTTGATATAGACTGATAGAGCTGGATAGATTTTGAATTTCAAAACACCAGGAGTATCTAAACACATGGTCCTTTGCTATCTAAGGTAAAGACAAGTATGTTGTTTATTTTAGGATGAATAGCATCTCAGCCTTCTGAAACAGAATTTTAAAATGAGAAGTTCTGCTTAAAATGAGCTGAAATAGTCTTAATTGGCTAAAAGATAGGGGTAACAATTACACTTTGCCAGAAGACACACTTTTTGACTAGCTTTGAGAACATTTTTTTTGTCATCCATGGCTAAACAAGAACTGTTGTAGGTGGAGGTGTGAACTTACCTCTGGCACACAGGGAAGAGTGGCACATACATGAATAGAGCCTTTAATGTCATCTGCAATAACCCCAGGACCACTGGCTGGCTCTTCATCTGATCTGGCATCATTCCAGTTAGAAGCTTTGCAGCCACAACCCACACTGTCTGTGTGACACAGACTATCCCATGAGGGTTCAGGCCTCTTTTTAGATAACAGATGAATTAAAATTTAATTGGTAACTGCTCATATTTTGGGATGGGCAGGTACATTAACTTTTAGAGTGTTGATATTGAGTTTCAGGTGCCTGAAGTTCAACAGTAGAACTTCAGTACCCACAATTAGGACACACGGATGAAAACAATATTAATTTTAAAATAGAGCAATCTTAGAGTTATTGTCTTCTCTAAACAGAGGAGGTGGTGATTTTGTCCCATACTTCAAACCTTCTTCTTCACCATATTCTCCATCATATTTCTTGCTGCAACATTTCCTTGAATCTCTCTTAGGAGGTAAAAACTGAGTCACAAAAGGCAGGAATGATACTGAAGTCAATTTTGTGTCAGTGAAGCGTTCACTCACTGAAAATTCAATTCAAGCTTGCCAATTTGCAAGTTAGCCAATTATGCATACATAAAAATGTGTCAGGGAAAAATTTTAATGCAGTAGTCCAATTTATGTAGAAGACTCAATTTCTTTTTGTTTCTCTACCAGCAGGGGTCTTTTTCTACCTATCATAGATAAATGTATATCTTTCAAGCTCACTTGATAATACTGTTTCATGTTTCTGAAAACACAGAGTTCCATTGATCAGGAGTGCTCATACAGAAGAAACTGAGATGGAACAAAATGAAAGAAAGAGTAACATTGTGTGAGTCAGGAAACTGTTTTAGAAAACAGGTGTATACCCTTGTGAATGATTAAATGAAACATTAAAGTATATGAGCAGTTGCATGTACAAAATTTTCCAGAAAGATGGGCAGTACAAATTTGAACTTCCTCAGGCAAAAAAAAATTATCTGAACTGAGAACTTCCACAGCATACCCGAGTGTCTTCCACTCTTAATGCAAGCCTGGAAACAAAAGCTTTCTTATTCTTGCCTGTTTACCATGCTCAAAACTGAAATGCTTTTCATGTAGTGACTAGCATTATGCTAATTTAAACTCACATTTTTTTCTTCAGGTTTTTTTTTGTTCCAAAAGTCACACTGTCTTTCAGTTTTTAACAAATTGACCAAAAAGAATATTGGGTATTTGCATAGCCACAGGTTGCAAGATGTTTTCTTTTATCATAAAATATTTTGTCTCATAAAATATTGTTCAAAATAAGCAATATTGTAATTCTGTCAGTTCTTGAGATCGTTTTTTGACTGCTTCTTGACTGTAGTACATAATTCTTTCAAATATGTGATTTTGAGGGATTTGAAAAATAAGATGCGCTGCTTCATGCCTTACTTTGGGATGGTGTGGTATTCTGCATATTGCTACATTTCCAAATTATGTATATTATTATGTCATGATCAATGATGCAACAGAAGACATCTCTATTACCATCCCACTACAGAGCACCAGAACTCACTGCACATTAAACAGTTTTAGAACAGTATCTACCACTGAGGGTCTGAAGGTTCCTGTTTTCATTTTATCATGGAGAAACTAAGAACCAGTAAGATATTTTGTCGAGTAACAGTCTGGTATTGAATGAAGAACAGGACCAGATCTCTGTTACCATCTTCTGCTTCAGTCTTTCCTCATGCTGAGAAAAACTCTGCATGCAGCATCCTGAAACTGAGTCGTGCTTAGTAAGGCAGAAAAAAAGGAAAAGCATGTTTCTGTGACCTTTTGGCAAAGAACATCTTCCCAGTTATGCCTGAGAAGTGCATTCCTCCGGTGAAACACTGACATCTGCTTTGGCTCAATGGACTTTTCCTAACAAAACTGGATGTAAATTCCCACTCTGGCAGCACACAGTCCAGAAACTTGCCTACTGAGAAGGATGCTTGAGGTTTTGTTTACTAGGACTGTATTATCAAAGCATTATATTGATCCAAACGATGAAGTAAATGCAACATTTGTTTTAATGTTCAGGTCAACAAAAAATCAGACTGGTACACTAGAAGGTTTTAAAATGATTTTGTGGAAAAAATATCAAAACCTAATGCAAGCACATAAAAAGGAGGGAGTTTTCACACTAATATAAGATATTTGAGACAGGAGAGTCATGCTCAGCTTTAAGTGTGTATATTTAAAACTTCCATATGTGTAATATGACCTTGGGGTTTGAATTCCTTCTCTCTCCTAATCATGAAAGTTCTCTTTTCAGTGCCATGAAATTAGCCAAATATGTGTAGTTGTACTATGATAGCCTTTTATATCTTCAGGTAAAACTTTTTAGATTTTTGCTAATTAAGTTGCAACTGTTCCTGATGAGAAATAATAATGATACTTAGTTAATGCTATAGTGTCTAAAGGCTCTGAAAAGAATGTGATGTCATACTTGGCAGCAGCATGATGCAATAGGAACAGGGCTGTGTGATGGAACAGTGTGTGATGAGAATTTGGCATCCAGAGCATTTCAAACCCTCATGGTTTCCAAAAAGGTCTTATCAACTACCTATTAACAGTAGCACTGAATCAAGTGCACATGTACCTTCCATCTTAGTTTTAACCCAAAATAATCCAGTTCACACGCTGAAAGTGCGTACTGAGGGCAAGGGAAAGATCTGCTTCAATAGTGCTCTCCTGAACCAAATTAAAGCCTTCTATCATAGCCATAAGAACAAGGATACAACAGTTCTCTGAGGGGAGGGAAATCTTCATGCAGTAGAAGTCATCAAAAAGCTAGGGCAGAAGGAATTTCAGGTTCACTTAATGCATTTCCATGAGGATCACCACATCTATGTCGTTCCTAATGCATCTGCTCCCGAGAACTTCCAAAGATAGTGATGCTACAATCCCTCTAGTGAAAGAACAAAGGGGAATTAATTATGTGCTTGCCATTAACATGAGGGCTTTATTTAAAGTCTTTCCACTCGTAAGCTTAATGCCTGCATGATTTTCTGTTGCCAGTTGTTTGTTCCTACTCTCTCTCAAGAGTCTCTGCTGCATGGATGATTCAGTTGCATGTTCAAAGTCCACCAACTGCTGTGGATTATTAAGGCAATATGAAGCTGACCTGAGTTTGTGTCTTTATAAGTCACTGGGTCATTCCTACAGCAGGGATGGGATTTCTGAGAGGGAACTCAAAGCTCAGATGAGGAGTCACTACAGTCAGCTCTATTCAAGCTCTCTCTATTCATCCATCACCAACCTCTGATGCCCTTCAGTTCCTTGTATTGTTCTTGTAGGAAAGGAAATTAGATCATTAGCTTTGTTTAAGGAATAATTTGTCCAGTTCTTGTGGTGAAAGTAAGAGGCACTTGGAAATTGTATGTTTCATGGTGTAATTTGGTCATGGGTAGGAATCAAACCAGGGCTTACACAGTGGCTTATTATCCTCAGTGTTTTCAGATGCTGAAATTCTTCCCTCCTTTTTTTTTTTTCTAAATACCATTTTTGATGGAGGATGTGCCTGATATCACCTAAAGTAACAATCCCTCTTTTGCCATTTCTCTTATTCTTGCAAAGGAGTTTGCATGAGGGGAACCTCTCATCGAGCCTGAAGATATCCATGTTGTTCCATGTCCTGAAGCCTCTATAGTTGTACCCCCATGGTGGGTATGTGGGGTTACACTCTCTTCTCACCACAGAAGGTTAGTGTAGCTGGATACTGATGTAGAAAGCTGCATAGAATAGTATTGACATTATGAATTAAGTCACCAAATGGATCAGATTGCACTTTAAATTTTAATGCAAATGTATAGGGTAAAATTCTGTGAATTCTTCAGTACTTTGATCTTCAAGTAGCAGGAGAGTCTTCAAAGCAATATTCTGACTAAATAATCAAAGTCAGCAACTTTCACAGTGAATCTCATTGCATACTTGTTTGTGTAGAAGTCACTGATGTATTCTGAAGTTCTTTTTGCTTGTTATCGTGACTCTGCCTAATCCAAAATTGCCCTCGGCATATTTGTAGATTTTGAGTAGGAAAAAGTGATAAATAAAAAAAAAAGAAAAAAAAAGAAGAAAAAATGTTCATGAAGATGACTCTGCATCCTTACTGAGAGATTTAACAACATTATTTTAAGTAGGTAGGAAGAAGGAAGAAATTTGATACAGGCAATACAAACTTTAGAACTTTAGAAGTGCTCAGTCATCAACATCTCCAAATGTCTTTTCCTTGAAATGTTACCACATAAGTATGTAATTCTGTTGCAAATTGTTGAGACTAAGTGCATGAGCCTAAATATAACTGTGGAAATTGCCTTGATAAACTTCTTTATTCCATTCAAAATTTAAAATATTTTTTCACCAAATACTGGTTTAGAAATTAACTTTGCTTAGCTAAAGATACCTGGGTGAACATATAATTAAATTATTTCTAAACAAGTCCAATATCTGGCAAAAAATATTGAAACAATCCAGCCTCCATATAGCATTAGAACATTTACTGAGATTCAAAACCAGGTCTCTTTAGCTGACATTCATTGTGAATGACATTTATTTCACAGTAACTTTTTTCTTGTATCCCCTGTAAAGCTCAAGTTTTCTTATTACTACATTCTGAATAAATCATTTGACATTTGAAGAACTGATGTGTGAAAATCCAGCTCATGAAAACTTCAAATCATGAAATAGTGGAAGGAACACTGTGACTTGCTTTCTCCTGAGTTCTTTATGTGATGGCCACCATTTCTGGCATACTTTATTTTGGGGGCAAGAGGGCTTGAAGGCTGTCAGGAGGAGTGTCACAATTTTACGTTCTTTGTCACACATTAAGAATCTCCAGGAGCTCTTCCATGAGACAAGTGAATGCTTAAAAATTCTTTATCTATTACTTTTTTATCTGGCATGAGAAGAATCTATGTTGTTGAAAGGGCAGGCAGCTGATATTAACAATTCCTGTCCAGGTAAATATTGTAACAACCAGCAGGGTGCATCAGCTTGGATCACTTCCATCAGTGTATTGCTTTCCTTGCTCAAATTGGACTTAATAGTTAGTATTTTATTTGAACATTTATGTCTGAAAAAATATTTTAATCACACAGAAACAACTTTGCAGATTAATAAATTAATAGGAACTCTTTATGCTGTTAGGGTTAACTCTTTTTTCTTAAAGCCTTTGAGATATCAGTGCATTGAGTAAGGCTAAAATTCATTATTTTGCAATTCCATTGAAGAAGGTATTTCCCACAACATGTCCAATTTCCAACGGTGCTTTTGAAAAAGCTGTCTGGTTAAGACATAGCATTTGTTATCATAAAGGTGCTAATACAACTTAAACTACCTCTCTGAAAAACATAAACTAAGGCAGCAAAACCATGCTTTTATCAGCACAGAAACATCTACAGTGGGAGATTTTCCAGCACAGCTATCATGATAGAAAGTGTACTGGTTATTTTTATCTCACCTAACATAGCCATAAAGGTATACTGGCACACTCAAGTCCCTGTTGAGTCATAGCCTGAAAACTAATCAAGTTGTCAAGATGATAAAAGCAGAAGTCAAAGCTAATTTTTTCTATTTGCTAAATTTCATATATATATGAGAAGAACTTCTGTCATATTGGTAAGAGGAAAAAAATCTTGAAAACAGAAAGGAAAAATCACTCTCCAGAGGTGAATTTCTCAAACAGATGGATGTTAAGCTTAGTGTTTGCTAATTGGTTCCTCTGCCATTCTCCTTATGCATAATTTCCAGCAGTTACTTTACCAGGCCACTCCTTTATGTGCATATTGGGTTTAGACTATTAGTTGCTATTGCAAGCTCCTAATTTTCTTCAGAATTGTAACCTCTGTAAACATTATCACAGCCTTGAGACTGTGTAAGCCACTGAATGTCTTTATAAATAAATGAATAGCCTAAATTAATAAAAATAAATAAATTAAATAAATATTCAGTGAATAACAGTCACTATTAGCTTAGCCACACTGAGTTGCTTAACTCTTGCTGACCCCAACAGATGATGATACCAAGAGATAAAAAAAAAGGTGAAAGAAATAATTGCTTTTCTTATTTCTCAGCTAAACAATTAGCTAAAACTACCACAGTAGGCTTCCCCTGTTTTCCCTCATCATCCATGAGGGATGACCAGCAGGAAAAAAAATTAAAAAGCCAGCTTCCATGGATTGTTGCCAATATAAGTTAAATGTTATTCTAGACATACAAGAAATATGCTTGATTATGCACTAAATGCTGAGATTTGCAGCAGCTGCTTTTAGCTACCAGCACAGCAGAACTATTAGCAAAAGGCTTGCCATTCTTCGTCAATTACAAAAGGGAATGGCAGTATTGCTTTTGTGGCCATGGCCGCTTCTGACATCTGAGAGAAATATATATGTTCAGTGGGATGTCTGGAATGCAAAACAGGAATAAAGTGTGCTTCCCTGATTGTGTCTAGTGTTCAAGATATTGATGGAGCCAGCAAGCTTGTGTTATTATCGGGGCTGCACAGCCATGAATACAGAAACTGGAAACTGACTTTTCCAAGTAAAATATGTCTTCTTCACATTACTTTTGTGGGAGTCAGCGTCCGGAGTATATATTCAAAACTTATTACTGGTAATTTTTCTATAGGAGATAAGCCCCAAAAGGGCAATGTCAGCATCTCTTTTTACAAATGCCCGTGTCTTCTGAGCACTGGAGTTTTGCTGAAACTACTGGTGGCAGGTCAGGGGAATATTTATTGAGGCACGAAATCTCCTGATCTGAATTGCAATGTAGTGCTGCAGTGAGCCATAAATTCACTTCTTTTTTTTCTTAAACTTAAAAAAACCCCCAAGCCCACAACTATGAAATCTGTTGATTAGGTTTTTACTTGAATTCTGATAAGAAGATGGATGTTGTTTGGGTTGCCATGGTGCTATTTTTGAAATTGTTTAGAAATAATATTGCACAAAGTAGTTAGTTTCTATGCCAGCAGCTGTGCTCTTCCTTCACCCTTCCCAAAAAAAAATATTTTCACAATCATCTAATTTCTTTCAAAAGTACTACATAATGCATGTGGAAGAGGAGAGGTTGTGCAACAAGATGATGACAGTTCTTTTGACTGTACAAGCAAATCATATCTTTACTCACCATGAAGTAGATGAAACTACCTTTGGTACTCCACTACAAAAAGTAATTCCATGAAAATTCACATACAGTGTCACATACTCATTTCCTACTAAAAAAAGACAGGAAAAAGGTGAACAAGAAAAATGGCAAAATCAGAGCCCTGAATTACAAAGGAGGAGAGTTGAGGTAGGAATCTGCATGACAGTATCACCAAAGCAGTGATATCTTTGTATTGATGAAATTACAAAACCAGGCAGGATGAGGGCCTGAGTCACGTGCTTTGACTGAACCTCTGATCACTGTGGAGTGGAGAGAGACTCCAGACAGAGCCTATGGGACATTTGAAGTCCTGTGATATAATATTTTCAGCATCACTTCCTTTCTCAGTCTTTAAAACTTACTGCTCCCATCCAGCCTTCTCTTGCCTCTTCAAAGCCTTGAAGTAGGCCACCCTCATTTCCTGTGTAAAACAACACACTGCTACCACCTAACTGAATTTTGGCATTTGTAACCAAACTTAATGGGATTTGCAGGCATAGTGTAAGCTGTTCTTAACAGAAAAATGCATAACATATCACCATCTCCTTTCCAGTTTGTCTTTGCAATTCTATTGAATGAGCATTTTTTATTGGGGGGGGAATCATGTCTAAATAAGTCTGCTCCTTTATTCTCATAGCATTGAATAATCTCATTTTCCTTTATAATGAAATAACCATTTTAACTAGTCCCAGTCGAGTTTTGTGTATTCTTTGTCATGCTCTCCAGGTCAACAAACTAAACATAAAAAAACCTCAGATTTCATGCTTGATTACTTTGAATGACAGAAATAACTCCACAGAGAGCAAGATATCCCACCCCAACTACACTTTGGAAAAGACAGAATTTGTTTCCATGTTGAAATAATAAAAAGGATCGATATTTTAGTCTTTTATAATGGGGAAAAAACCCAAAACAGAAAAGATAATCAATGAATCAAATACTTTGTTTCAAAATTTGGGAGGGTCTAAACTTTAAAATAATTCTTTAAACAAATGTTGACATTCATAAGCAATTTGCATTAGAATATTTTGAAATTTCTTTTTAGTACAGTTTGGATGAAAAGAGATTCCATAAATATTGGTCTTCTTTCAAAGATTCTTTTAGTTTTTGCAAAATAACATTTTTACCAATGACAGACTGTCAGAAAAACAAGAAGGTAATTGTTCTAGAAGTCAAATCAATATTTCATAAACATTTCTGTTATGGTAAAAACTCCGATGTCCTACAGTTCCTTAATGTTATCCTGACATAAACAACAAGGCTTTTTTATTAGTGCTATTTCTGTCAGTTTTGCCAACAAGTTATAGATCTTAGGGTCCATTCTATTAGCGCTTATTGATGAGTCTCCTTTATTTTTAGCTAGAGTAAAATTCAGGTGAGCATGCTTGCTGTGATTTACAGTATGTTAGTTTTCAATACCGCTTATATTTTTTCAAAGAAAACACAATCTTTAAAATTCCATACCATTTCTTGAGCTGTGTGAATGGTTTAACATTATTTTTTTCCTCTTTCTAAAACATAAATAACTAAAGCACATAATTAATTTTTTCTGCATTTTATAATACCATACATCAAATATGTGTTGCTTGCACATGAAAAATTTAAAATATAAATATAATATTTAATAATATTTAAATATAAGGTATTTTCCTAAAAAGCAGCATTGTATCTTTTTTGCTCATTACATTACTCCATGTAGTAATGTAAGTATGTATTTTAATTGAAATGTCATGAAGTACAGTTAATGTGATCCTTCATCACTACATTTGTGCATTAAAGATTTACAGCTGTAGTGCCCTGCATTATTGCCTGGAAAAACATAATTTGATTTTTGAATCTACTTTTAAAAATACGTTGGTTTCATGCTTTGCAAGAAAATAGAAAGCTTGTCAGATACAAAGAAAAATGCTTGATAATACTGAAAAGATGAGAAACCAATTTCAGAAAATCCGTTTAGAACATTAAGTATGCATTTAAATAAGTAAATGACTGGAGGCATATTAGAAAAATACAAACCAACATGCCAATTCTCTCATAAAATATATAAACTTTACATATTATCTGTTAGGTTAAAAGATCTGACAGGTAGGTTAATACAGGTGAAAATGCTGTTAATTCAAAATGGAATGTTTTTCATATTCAGTGCCAGGTATTTATCAGACTCTGTATGTTTCCCTTAATAATACTTGTAAATTAACTTTTTTTCCTTCTTTTGTGTAAGAATGTTTGACTGCCTGGATCATGTAGCTAGGAATATCTACACGAATAATCAGTATGTGCAGGAATCATCAAGCACCTCAATCAGTGACAGAATTTTCAGGCACTTTGATGTCCAGTGTCTGTTTTCTTCAGATTGCATCATCACATTTTTGAGTGAGAAGATATAGATTTGGATTCAGCTGCGGTGTTTATTTTCATTGATTCACTTATTTGCTAACATTTTCTTTGTTTTAGAAGTTAATCTTAATGAGTCTTGCTGTCAGCCTAAGAACATGATGCACCAATTAACTTTAAAAAATGATTGCTAATCAAAGAACACTTATATTTTTGTGTTTTCCTCAGGAGATAGATATTCCTCTTGGAATCACTTTTCATTCTCTATTACTCAAAAACCATAACAGGAGAAGTCTGATGCTGCCATCATGCCACAAGTGTTTTTACAATGCTAGTACCAAACCTCTCAGCACCACTGTCAGTCATCGCTGTCATATGAAGAGATTACATTGGCTGAACACTGAAAAAATTGTCCTTCAAACAGTTAACCTTCACTTTTACTTTCCTCCCAAAGTCTCAGGACATTTCACAAGGAACATCTCTCAGTGAGGTACTCCCAGAACAAAACTTCGACAAATCCATTGAGGTCCATTTCCAACTCTGAACATTTTTTAAAACTTGTCATTTTCCATTGCAAAAAAGCAGCAATCTTTAAGCTCTTGCAGTATTCCATGGATATTTTTGAAAAAATATCAAATGAGCTCCAAATGCTCAATGCTGCTTAAAACAGGAATGATGGAGATAATGCACATCACTGTGCTGTTCCTTGTGAAGGCAATCCTCACTTGAAATCCGCACTGAAAATTCCAACACTGAATTGCACAGAAGATCATAGGAAACAATTATTCAAAGCTGATGGAAAAGCCTAACAATGTGGCCATTTTTTGCTGCAGTTTATAGTTTGAAAACTATTTTAATTATGGGGCAGGGAGGAAATGCAAGTAAATAGATTAGCAAACAGCGGGAGGAACAAGAAATTTCTATGGACTTTTGTTATTTGCAGAAAATTTTCTGATTTAATGTGCATTTCATTTTTGCTCCATTGGTCCATTTTAGGTTGCAATGTAAAGAAAACTGCATTAGGTCTGGTCTACAGTTATGGCTGAAGACAAAGTGACAAAAATGCTTCCTCCACATTATTTCTAATTCTTACTGAGCTGTATTGGAAGGGCAAGGGTAGTCATGTCTGGATTTTAAAGACAACTACCTGAACTAAACACCTAATTTCATACTCTAAAGAATATGAATTCCAACTTTAGGAGACTGCAGTGCAGTTCTTTAATGTACTTAGAGCTTGGTTCGTTTGATCTTACTGAAGATTCAGGAGTTGATTGACCAAATACTTGTTTTAAAGGCAACTCCTATGTTTTACTTTCATGGTTGTCTACTTTTTCCCAAAGTTGTGGGGTATAATCCTTTTTCAAAATTTAATATTGAGTTTTCCCAAACCTCCATTCTGTATGCGTTATGTAAAAGGTTTTTGCAAAAAATCATAAACTATTTATAAGTATCTTCTGATGTCAGTATCTTTATAAATATCTTCTTTCTCTTTCTTCCCCTTTATGCCTCAGCTATTACCTAGATGGCTGCTAGCATGGAGTGAAGAATTAACAGTTTTATTCTCAGTTTTTTTCCAGTGGAACAAGAATTGTAACAGAATCCACTAGCAACTAGACTAATATGTCTGAAATATCCCTGATCATTGATATGTTACAAAAATGTGATTACCTTTGTTTCTTTGCAGGAGCATATGTGCTTCAAGTAAAGGCGACAGATGCTGATGATCCCACTTATGGAAACAGTGCTAGAGTGGTTTACAGCATTCTTCAGGGGCAACCATATTTCTCCATTGATCCCAAGACAGGTAAATAGTTTATCAACAACAGTGGGAGATTTAAGCTTTGGATTTTTTCATTCATGTGGACAGTATCAATGAATAAATATGGATCTGGTTGATATGGCCAAAATCCAGAAGAGCAATTTCCCACATGATTCATTTTTGAGTATTGACTAGTTTTTCATGAATTACAATGCGTTGTAGAAAGAAAAGAAACATGCTCATCCAACCAGTACTGGAATATCTAAAATATGTCTACATTGAATGATTATTTTTTCAATGCTTTACTATTTCCCCATTTCCCTAAGATCAAGCTTTGTCTTCTACATGTATCCTTTTTTTTTTTTTTTCCCTGATTGAGTATTTTTACTTGGGTCTTCTCAGCATTTTTACTTGCTGAACATACAGACAGAAATTCTCCAGCAATTATTGTTTTGTTATATTGAACTAATTTGAGACTGTGGAACAGCTAATTGTCTCCTTCCCTCTGCTTTTCCTGGGGCATATTATCTTTGGGGTTACTGGATGTGTGAGCAGAAAAACATAGTATCTTTAAAGAGACTGAAGTATTTGGGAGGTTGGTGGACATGTTAATTGGGCATCTTGTCCTATATTTCTAAATGTCATTCTTGATTCTATATTTAGTAATTCGGTTGAGGAAGCGATAGCGTACATGGTGAATGACACACATTGTGGCATCCTGAGTGTGCTATAGGGAAAGCTATCCATATGCTCCTTTCAGCAAATAGTTCCACCTTCCAATGTAGACTGTCAGATTCAGGGCCTTTAGCCCTGATGGTGGAGCTTTGTAAGGCTGTGAGCGCAGCATCTCCATTGTACACATTCCTTTGTTCCATGCTCCATTTAGCAGGAGATCATACTGCAATTTGCAGTGAGCAATTTTACTTTTCAAACTGAAATAGGACTTCTTCGGGTGTCTGGGGAAAAAAAAAGTAGTTGCCTTTATACTTAATTTTTCATTTCAGTTTTGTAAAGAATCAGTGTAAATTCAGTGGCAAGAAAAACCTTCACTGGAGCCAAAATTGGAGTTTTAGTACAAGTTTCACAAGAAAAAATAAGAGTAGTTAGTGGTACGTGGAAGAAGAACTATTTTCTCATGGCACTTTGAATGACTGTATCATATGTTCTCATCTGTTACTCAATAGTGAGACAACCATAGGTGATGGTCTGCACCTTACAAGCCCTGGAACATCATACAAACCTGGCTATTACCTTAAATGAATTACTCATGTGCTAAAAGAACAGACACAGCTGCAGAGGAAGATTGGTGAAACAGTAGCCCAGTGTAGTTTAAAATCCTATACCAGAAAAAAAACATATAGATTTATGGTTCTACAAGCATCAATAATATGCTGTAACATGCCTTACATTAGGAAGTTCACATTATGAGAATTACTCATGGGTCTAGCAGTGACTTTAGAGGTAAGCAGTGTGTGATTAACACTGCACAGGATGATGCTTAACGATTTGTTCTAAAATCCAGAAGTCAAGGGCAGTACCACAGATCTGATCTTTCATAGTCTTTATTTTATAACTGAGGAGTTTATACGGTAGTTTTTCATTGGAGAGTTTTACTGCCAGAAATCTGTCCTGAGTGCTTTTGGCAGGAAAGGGGAAGAAAGCCATTTCGGTACAATGACAAACCCAGAGCTGCCAGCAGATGAATAAGCATTTTTTGTGTTGTTTGATGGCTTGTTTTGCCATCTCTTGCATTCCAGAAACAATTTTGAGACATAATCTTGTAGTTATTTAAAGAACCCAAGAACATCTATACTAAGTTTCTGCCCTGTGTCATGTTTCCCAAAGTGATAGCTTGCTTAGTTCTAGTGAGGGATGAAGAGTAAGTGTTTAGTGATGTACCCCTGGAATACTCTTCTAGCTTTGAAAGAACTTGTCCTTGAAAAGTTCCTGGGTGACTAGCAGGGTCAAAGTAACTGAAAATCTGAAAGTATTTCTCCTTCACAAGTTTTCCACTTCCCAGTAGATTTGACTTGTCCAGGAGTACAGTAGCTGCATACCCACTGTCTCTGTACATTCCCTTTCTTACGAAAGTGTCCATTTTCACCCTTTTTTCTGATATGTTTTTTAGATCAACATTCTTATTTATGGCTAGATGTTACCAAGTTTTGTTAGACTTTGCATTCTAGTCCATCTTCTGACTTCAGTAATATTATTGAAATCCAAAGTGGTATCAGCAGGAGTATTGATGTTAATATTTACGCAGGAGGTTTTTCTTGGAACCTATGTTTTCTCTTACACAAAAGTGGATGATCTGCTGAATTACAGGTCAATATCTTTGGAAAGCAAATCTTCTGCCCCAAGTCCCATACATACTATTTGGAGTTTTCAACAATCTCATGGAGACCATATTTTTCTACGCATTTGATATTGATGACATCTGAAAAGACAAAAAAGAAAATCAAAGTTATTCAGTTCTGCAGTTGAACAATATTGTAAAATCTTAAGGTAAAAAGATTTACAAAAACTCGGAACATAATCACAAGCACATAAGGCCTCTACATTTTAATAACCCTTTGATTTAAATTTAGATATTCTTCGCAATGCTGAAGTTGAAATACCAGCATTTGTAGCCCTTTCCTTCCCATGGATCCTTAGCTCTACTTTTTTCTTCTATTTTGCTGGTAAGATAACTCCAATTCACATTTTTCCTGTCCATATGAACTGATTTTGGAAGAAATAATGTTTCTCAGTATTTTGTCTAAGCCTTTGAAACAGAGTAGGCAGAAAAAAGAAAATTGCCCATGAATTGCAAGACATAAAAAAATATTTTCATAGATGTTTTTCTTTTCTAAAGGTTTTTTTTCCCAGAAAAATATATAGAATGACCTTACACATCCAGACAGGAATAAATAGTGGGTGATTTGGACCTTTACTAGTGGAGTGATTGCCCATTCTTCATTCTATGAAAAAACCCTGCAACATTTCTGAGAAAGTCACTTAGTTGTACCCAGAACACCTGTATCAACCAGATAAACTGCATTTCTCTCTTCACAACCTGCTGCGTGCCCATGCTCAGTTTTTTCTGTCATGTTTTTCTGTCACCTTTTTGAACTTCAGCAAAGCTTTTGATACCATATCTCACAGGATCCTTCTGGACAAAATGTCCAGCACACAGCTGGGTAAACAGCACATCATGTCATGGGTGAGCAGCTGGCTCACAGGTCAGGCACAAAGGGTTGCAGTGAATGGGGTGCCCTGAGTGATGGGGTGATCAGAGTGGTGACCTGGCACTAGTGGGGCTCTGCACAGATACATCCTCACCACAGCGTTCTTCAACATCCTCATAAATTATTTGGACACAGGACTGCAAGGAACACTATGTAAGTTTGCTGATAACACTAAATTGGGAGGAGCTGTCGACTCGCTTGGGGGCAGGGAGGTCCTGCAGATTTTTGACAAAACAGAGAGCTGGGCAGTCACTGAACATATGAAGCTTAACAAAGTACCAGATTCTGCAGTCTATACCATGGTTGTGTATAGACTGAGGAATGAGGGGCTGGAAAGCAGCACTGTGGGAAGGAACCTGGATGTCCTGGACAATGGCCAATTGAATCTGAGTCATTGTGTCCTGTCAGCCAGGAGGGCCAACCATCTCCTGAGGGAATCAGGCACAGCATCGACATCTGGGCAAGGGAGGGGATTGTCCCTCTCTGCTCTACACTGGGGCAGCCTCACCTCGAGTGCTGGGGGCAGTTTTGGGTGCCATAATATAAAAAAGACCCATGTGAGCTCTCAGAGAGAAGGGCCTTGAGGGGAAGCCATATGAAGAGCAGCTGAGGTCAGTTGGTCTGTTCAGCCTGGAGGAGGCTGATTGGAAGTCTCATTGTGGTCTTGAACATTCTCACGAGTGGAAGAGGAGGGGCAGGTACAGATCTCTCTCATGACCAGTGGCAGGACTTGAGGAAATGTCATAAAGCTGAGTCAGGGAAGGTTTAAGTTGGATATCAGAGAAAGGTTATTCACCCAGAGGGTGGTTGGGCACTGGAACAGCTTCCCAGGGAAGTGGTCACAGCTTCAGCATGACAGAGTTCATTGAGCATTTATACAAACACTCTGAGGAACTTGGTGTGTCCTGCACAGAGACAGGAGTTGCACTCAATGATCCTGATGGGTGGCTATCAATTTAGCATATTCTCATTCTGTAATCCTTATATTTCATTTTGTTAGTATGACACAGGAGGCCTTTCATTCCCATAGGTCTTTTCCCCTTGGAATGAACATACCAAGGATGTTGTAAAATGCTGCAGAACATATAGCCTCGACAATGCCAAATTAAGCAATAATTAAGATTAAGAGATTCAAGAGGAAACCTGTAAAGTTCATCCTATTTGCAAAAATATTAATTTTCTGAATCTCATTAATATTAACAAATTTTTGCAGTTTTATAATTAAAGATTTCAGTTTGGAGAAAACTGCGTGCAGTATGTCATCCTGAGGCAGGAAAATGGTGATTTCTAATATTGTCATTATCATCATGTTACAGGTGGAAAGAAACTGTTACCGTGTTCAATTCAATGGGAATTATTAATAAGTTCCAGAAATAGCAGATTTAGGTCAATGTTATTTCTAGACTCTGAAAAAGTATTATAAGCTAATGGTTCCTATTCTGGCTTGTTAAGGCAGCAGTGGTTAGCTGCTATAAAGATAAGAATGGTCCTAAAGTTAGTTTCTTGCCATTCCATACCCATTTTAATACCTGGTAAAACCTGCTTTTGACATCAAATTGTTTAATACTAGAAAATAATACTTTCTAAACCAATAATAACCAGGAAGGCCATACTTCCAGTTGGTTTTTTTTTCAATTTTGCATGTTATCTGCACCAATGTGCAGCTAGACATTTTTTGATAACTGTTGATGAATAAATAGCATTTTGGAATGCTAGTTATATTTGTAAAATTTTGAGGAAGGCATGTATTTCCTACTACACATTTGATTTCAAGAAAAAGCCTTTAGTACCCCAAACTTTTTAGTTTTATACAATCTCATTGGTTAATCTGTGTGTTCAGATTAACCAATGAGATTGTATAAAGGGACCTCTCTCTTTCTCTCTCTTTTCTCTCTCCAAGTCTTCCTTTAATTCTATATATTTTAGCATATCTGAAGGGAGATTATGGCATATCTGCTTAGATAGCAGCTATCCAAAATCACTGAAGACTAAAGTCATGTCTTACAGTGATATTTAATTCCTTTTTTAAAAGGAAATTCCTCAAATTTTCACTCTCATATAGAGAAAGAAAACTTTCTCTAGGAAAGGAAGAGTCTTCTAATAAAGACCTCCTTTTGTACAGAGGAACATTGTCTTGTCCTACAGTAAATTGCATTTATTGTCAAGTGTATGGTTGGAAACAACTGAAGATGCAGGCTCTGCAATGCAATGCCGCCTCATTCTAAATTGCCTTACTCTGTACAAGGCAGTGCTCCTCAACCCTGATATGGCAAACCTATGATCACAACATTCACATCCCTAGTGAAAATGCATAATTCTCTTTCATCCATTCACATCTGATTGAAAAGGTAAAACAGTCATTTAGAGTGGTTGAATAGCTGACAAACACACTTTCAAAAAGCCTGAGAGATTTTTGTGTTTTCATGTGACCTCCTCTCATCAAACCATTCAGAAGAATTCTATACCTGGTTCAAGAAATCCAATATTAATTTG
This sequence comes from Melospiza georgiana, assembly GCF_028018845.1. Lineage (NCBI taxonomy): Eukaryota > Metazoa > Chordata > Aves > Passeriformes > Passerellidae > Melospiza > Melospiza georgiana. Next base: position 78,138,623 of record NC_080430.1, read on the forward strand.
TAAGAGTAGACAATCACAGCCCTTTGTTTATTTGCTCCTTTTCTTTTTCATTCTTCTCATAGGTGTAATAAGAACAGCTTTGCCAAACATGGACAGAGAAGTGAAAGAGCAATATCAAGTTCTAATCCAAGCCAAGGACATGGGAGGACAGCTGGGAGGACTAGCTGGTACTACCACTGTAAACATTACTCTCACGGATGTCAACGACAACCCACCCAGATTTCCTAAGAGTATGTAATATTCCAAAGCACTGATTTTCAAATAAGTATGACTAAAAGTATTAATCTGGAAAAGCCCTGTAGATAAGAAGATGAGATCCTGGAAAAAGAACAGTATATGATGAAAAAAATCAGACATCCTGTTTTCTAAAAATAATATAAAGCTGACTTTGAAAGTTTGAGTTAAATGTTTAAGAGTATATACACCATCATTCCACAAAACCTGCCTGAGCCTGAGTTAATTTCATTTGCACTATAAAATTTATTTGGGAAATACTATTTTGTCAAGAGAAACTGAATGAACTCCTTCAAATTACAAAAAGTTATAACCTGAGACTTCCAGGTACCAAAGGCAGAGCTAGCTCATGCTAAGCATTACTGTTATATTCAGGAACAGATTTTTATATGTCTTGGCTCAGAAGGTTATATCTGTCCCTGAAAACACTTACCGCCTCCAAACAGTGATCATTTACTGATAATTTATGTTTCACATCAGTTAGTTTAAATGAAGCTTTTCAGAAGTATGCTAATTTAAAGAGTTTTATAGTCTGTGTATGATTAGGAGGATTGTCATATTCTTGTCTCCATAAATTTACTGAAGTTTAGTATATTCTGTACCCTCAAAATGCAGAAACCAATCAAGCATATATCTTGATAACTATAATTATTAGCTGCTAAAAAATTGCTAGTAAGGCTAATTCATATTAGAATATATTGCATGAATCTGCAGTAAGATCATGGCAGCTTTTTACTTTGCATCTCTTTCTTCCCTATGAATTGAAATCCCACTATATGTATCATGAATACTCCATAGGTAGAAAACCACATCTGCAACTGTGAAGTTTTCGCTCATAAAAATTCTACTTCTTTTACTCAGTCTGAAAATAAATTGTGCTTTTGCAGGCATGTAAGAAAAATCATGTTATGAGAAGAATCCATTTGGTCATTCCTTCTGTCTCTTACACTTGTGTCTAGATGGTATCCACAAAACAGGCCAAGCAATACTTCCTAAGACTTCCTTACTATCTAATTGTATTTAGTTCTAATGGTGTCTTTGTATTTACAACACTTGATGTATTTTTCTTGCAGCAATTTGCCCCATTGCTTTGAAATTTATGTTAAATTTCAGAGTCCACATGCTCTGTCAGAGCATGTATATATATATATATATATAAAATATAACTAAGAGCCCCCCCTTTTTTGTTTTTAATCCATCTTTATATAATTGCCTGCATGTTAACCTCTTCAAAGAATTCAGAAAGCAACACAAAATATCAACTTTATTTAGAGAAGCTGTGTTGATTTCTCTTTTTTCAGAATGGGAAATTTTCTCTGAATTGAGTAAATCTGTTCCTACTGATTTGCCTACTGTTTTGCCTGTACATGTCAGTCATATCCATCCTTATCTCCTCTGGACTCCCTGGAGAACTTTTGGGGGAAAAAATTTTTGGGGGAAAAAATCAGTGTTATTTTATACCTCCAAGTGTTCTTGTGCCACAGTGGTTTGAAGCAAAATATTGCACATCATAATAGTTCCCTTCTTTCATTCTTCAGGCTCTTGGGCATGTAACAGCTAATCCAAATGATTTGTTACTGTTGTGTCTGTTTGTTCCTCAACTGCTTCTATAGCTAATTTAACCTTCTCCTGAGCCCCCTATAAAGTTCTAGGGTAGAAAAAATATCCCAAGTTTTCCTATACTAACAATAAAGAAAAAAACATAGTAGGTTTTACATTTGTGATATTTTCTTTTCTGAGCACTTCTGTATCTCAGTTTTGGGCTGGCTTTACACAGTTCCTCTCAGGCTTTTGCCTCCAGATATCTTAAAAGACAATTATTATTAGCTTGTTTGCTGAGATTTATTCAAACTCATTTTTCATCTTCTTTATTGTGGTTTTATAGGTAAAGCAGGTTTATGGTTCTTTCTATTGTCCTCTCTGAGACACAACTTCATTTTTTTGAAAGATGTGTTCTGTCTTTTATTAACTATGTTGTTTGCCCTTACAGATTTTCCTTTTAATGGATATGTGCATTTGCTGTGGGTCTTCTAAATGATATCCCTAGATAGCATCCACACCACCCGTAGTGATTTAACAATCTCAGCTATCTCATTCAGAATTTCTATTGTAATATGCCTCAGTTTTATTTATTTCCACTTTCTTCTTATTATTTATTTAACTGAATACAACCATCTTGTAATTCTAGTTTTTATTGCTCCTGCACAAGTTTTGCATTTAAACTAATTATAGTTGTTGTAAAGTGTAGAATAACTAGGGAACTTTTCCTGAATAGCTTATGTTAATACTGTCCTCTTTTTTAAGTCTTAGTTGACAAAGATTCCTTTCACAACCATCATTATTCCTCCATGGACAAAGTCTGCAGTGACTTTCCTGCATACTTTGCTCCTTGATACTATGCTGCCTGACTGATTTTCTTCTTTCCCACAGATATTGAACACAGGTATAATGTTGATATTCTTCCTTAGGATTAAGCATCAAAGTTGCCTATACTAGGTAACTAGGTCCCATTTTAACCCTTGGCTTTATATTATGGTTTTCTTTTCCCCCTTAATGGTCCCTAGTTTGATTCTGCATGAACTACCACTTCTGAATTTCTTACTGGGCTGTCATCTTCTTTTGTAGCATTCTCCAGTGAAGAATGCAGAATTCTCATTACTTCATCCTTTGTCTGAACTGCATACTTGTGCATTTTTTTTCCTAATGTTGTGCTTTCCAACACCTTAAAATTCTCCTGAACCTTTCACTAGGTACCACAATGGTGATAGAAAAGTTTTTAAGCTTTCATAAGGCTATTTTTCTCATGGCCAAAATGAATTTCACAATTTCTCCTATTCTTTAACAAGTGCTCCAACATTCTAATATTGTGACTCACTTCTCCTCACCCCTTTTTCTCAGCCAGGCATTTGTTTAAAGCTCTACCTTTCAATCTTTTTCTCCTGATTGTACATGGTGAGACTAGTTCAAACTATGCTACTATGAACGTCCTTATCTTCAGGTTTCGTTTGCTAGCCTGAACTTCAATCCTAAGACTTTTTTTATTTTATCAGACCTCACATGATATCTCCTTTAGTTTCATGACATGCTGTCTAAGCACCTGTGGGATGCTCCAAACCTGATCAATAAACAAATCATCCCAGAGGGCCTCTTTATACCATCATTCTTTCTGCTTTCAGCCTCAGTGCTTGTTAAACTGCCCACAATTGCAGTTTGCTCCTTCCTTTCAGCTGGAACCTCTGTTGTTTGAAGGGTGCCATGGGTACAACAGAAAACAATGAAACTGTCTGGGGACTGAAAACTCAGTTCATTGACAAGCTTCATGTGCCCAATGCTCACTCCCATTCTGGTTTTTAGTTGTATATTTTACTTCCTTTGTTGTTAGGGGCCTTAGTATTTTATATTTTGTTGTATGATTTCATCTACTGTGGTGTGCAAAAAAGCACATTTTTTGCATAATGTCAGATGGTTTTCATGACACAGGGAAACCATGGAATATATCATCCTGTTTGAAGAAAATAGCCTCCAGGTCTCATTTAATGCATGAATTGCAGTTATGACATCTTTGCCCAGTTGTTGCTATGAAGAAGCAAAATAAATCACTCACAAGAGACCAAAACCAAGCTTGTCCTGTACTTTGCATGCTAGTAAGGTTGAAAACCTTTTCTTTCTATTATATCAAACGTCAAAAAAGACAAATTACAGCAGTGATGCTCAACAAAACAAATGAGAATAAGATTGGAAGTTTGTGTTGATATCAAAAATTACAAACACTTAAAATGGCTTACAAGCTAAAATGTCAGTGTGGAGACTCCAGTGTATTGGTCAAGCCTATTGGGTTTTTTTGCATGTGTTACAGGCAACAGTCTTGATTGATGGGGATTTACTTAGCTAGCCCTCTTTGCTTATCCAGCATGAGATAGTGTGGATAAGGCCTGTGTAGTGTGCCTGAAAATCACAGAGATACCAGGCTAATTACAGCTAAACAAAATAAATAAGTGAGAAAAAGTGGAGTATTAATCATATTTCAAAAACAACAACTGTGTTTTTCATGTTTTTTCCTTGAAAGCATTGCAATGATTTGGAGTAATTACCTGCCAGGAAATGGGGGTGCCATTTGCTTGACTACCATAGCTAAAAGGACACTTGGGAAGAATTTTAGTTTTGTGAAAATTAAGCCTTTAAAATCCAGTCTGTGAAGGTGCCAAGTTCAGTCCTGGCAAGAGTCAGGACCACTGGGTGCTGCTGGGACTGAGACCTCCAATATTCCATTGCTCCAACAAAGCCAGGAGGTGCAGACTGGTAAAAGGGACACAAACTGCTGCAGGGTTAATGTTTTTGTGTCACATAATCAGGACCACAGTTTTGCAAAGGACTTATGCCAAATAAGTCATGCTATAGATCACCTAACATTTCACAGGATAAAGTTTAAATTTATTTTCTGAACTTAGTAAAGCTGGAGGAAAAAAAAAATATTTCACAGCAGAAGAGCAGAAGTAGGAGAACATATATTATTAATATTTGGAAGGAGCTACATTGATAAATAATACATTACAAGCTTGCAGAAAAAAAGTATCACCTTCGTCTTATTGAGGGTCCTTTAAGGAGACAGGCAGGTTTGGATGGGTTATCAGCATCCAGTGATGAAAAACCACTCACTATCCTGCTGAACACAGAATTTTTTATTTAGAACCTGTGCTTTTGAACATATTCAGTGGGGAACTCCCACCTTGCATGTCTCCTAGTAATGAGGAGTGCAACAGAGAGGAAACCTCTAAACATAGATTTCTGTCAGAGTTGTTTGACCTGCAGGTATCTGTTGGCCCACATTTCAGAAAACTGACACTTCAATAAACTGATATTTTCTTTAAAACTAGTAGAAAAAAGTTAATCTGAATGATTTTATTAGTAAAAATTTATTTCCAGAAGTATTTTCTTTCTTCCCTGGCTCTTCATCAGTACAGCAGCTTTCTGCGTTGCTGTGCATTTTTCATTGTTAAAGATAGACCATTTTTGTAAATATTAAAATACATATTTCATATCAAAGTTTTATTTTTACCAAAACAAGAGGAAAAAAATAAGGCAATGGCTGAAAAGGTAAGTACTTTTCCTATCATAACAAAATGTTTGAGTAATTGAAAAAAATTTGGTATAACACAGCAGTGCCTTTGAGCAGAGAGGAGTGGACAAAAGCTGTGTACATGTAGGCATGCATCCTGGTCCACAAGGGAACTGATGGCTTTTCTCTCTCAGCTACTTATGTACATGATAGCTGGCTGAGTAAAAACATATTTAAGCACATAATTCCTGAAAGCTAATGGGCTAACCCTTAACTCATCAAGCAGAGGACCAGTCTGAGACAGCTGCCAGGACAGCAGTGGCTTGTTTCCAATTCTTAAAATAAGCTTCAAGAAAAAATGGATGGATTATATTTATTTCAACATTTAAATGACAAAAAGCTGCATAATAAGTTGTTATAAATTATGCTTTATGGAATCAAACTAATTAAGTGAAGTGGTGGATTCATACTTTGTAAATTTATAATGCTTCAGTTTCCCAGTCTCTTTCTTTTGTTCACTGCTGACAGAGTGAGTGTGAAAACAATTTACAGATATAAACTCTTATATGCTGAGCATTAAAAGCACACGAGAATCATTTTAGTCAAAGGAATAATATGTCTTTTTATTTTAATATGACAAAAATATGCTATTAGAGAATAAGGCCCTGACAAAAAAAATGCAGTTGAATTTTAAAGTTTATACACTATTTATTCTGATATTAGCACATAAAATATTTCAAGTGTCTTTTTAAGTCAGTAATGTTTGGTTTCTTTTTAGGGTGTGTATTTTTTAATGTGTCACCTCCCGAACTTGCTTTTCTGCAACTCAAAAGAACTATTTAGCTAAAGTTATATTTTATCATATCATTTACAGCTAACAGAAGTCAGTTTTGTGAGAGAATGTTTAAAAGCTTTTTCTAACAGAAGAGAAATTAAGGTTTGAACCCAATATTTGAATTTTGTCTACTTGTGCATGTCTTTGCTTTAAAAAAAAATGCATCTCTGATGGCCAGAAACCAATATCTCAGGGTGGGTGTGCAACCACATTTAAAATATTCAGACAGCTGTAGAGCAAGGCCTAGACATCACAAGGGCCTTTTTTTTTTTTTGCTGTCATTGGTCTTTCCAAGAGCAACTCAGTGAAATCCATCAAGATAGTTTGCATAAAAGAACACGGCAAATTTGCAGAAATGCTAACATGTTTGGAAACAGAAACACGACTATTCATCTTTCTGGTGGGTGACACCTAAACAAGGTTGAAGGCTCATTCCTACAACCTTGCGTATCATTCCATACTGTAGGAGTTTGCAGGTAATTGGATTTGGATTTCACCCATGGCCAGTACAGTGTATTCCATAGAATATATTAAATCCTCTATTTGAGACAGCAGAGGAAACAGTAATCTTAGAGAAAAAAGTTCATAAAATAGACAATTCAGAAGCAAACAGAAGAACACCTTTCATTTATGCAATTCCAGGAATTTCAGCATAAGTGAAAAGGACTTTTGCAAACATAAACAAACCCTTTATTCTCTTAGTTATTTAACCTTGGCATGGCAGTTGAATGATCTATTAACTGGATGATCTATTATATAGACACAGTATGTATTATATATTAGGAATAGGCTTTGCATATTATTACCCTTTAGATTGCATCTTTTTTTCTGCGATTATTTATTGGTTTGTAGTTTATTTTAATAGGCTTACCATCAAATACTACAATCTATAGAAATATTTAAAAAGAAAGAACAACCAAGTGCTGAACCAGAAATAGCCTGCATATATGAACATATGCATACACACTTTTTAGACTGAATATACTTATCATAGTTACTTATTTATATGTGTTATTGGAAGCTTAGTGCATCACAGAAATTGCACATGCATTAATTGTCCCAAGTTTTACTACATTAAAGCTGGTCAGTTTTTAACTCAGTAAACTAAATGTGTCTGATTCCATTCAAGTGACTTTGAACAAGTCTAGTTCAGATTACATTGAAAAACTGGTTTAGAAGCAGAGTGCAAGGAAGAGGTCTTCTGGTCCACAAGAGGTAAAAAGGAAAATATTTGAATCCATTGCTTTGGATGAGTGGCATATGAAAGACAATGGTATCTACTTTTAAAGATTTCAGAATAATGCAACACAAATCCAACCAGTAACGCTTTAGAAATTTATAGAAAAAAATCATGTGATTAATAAAATATTCTGTTCCCTAATCTAAAAATATTAAATAATGAAAGCATAGATTTGATTTAAAAATAAGTGAGGGAGATTTATTCCATCCTTCTTGGACAATATAGAACTAGCAAACTTAGTTACTTTTCTTTAGCTAGAAAATTTACTCAGGATTAAGGTTCAGATCTGCCTAATTAAACATTTTAACAAGTTTGCATGAGTTTCTGGGAAATTGTTCTACTCCCTGTAATTTAGATATGGAAACACGGCTTCTCTCAGTATTTCTGTAAAAGTTATGCTTTATATACAGCACTTGCATCTGAGAATGAAAATGAGTCCATCTTTCATTGATTAAAGAATTTGCCTGGCAGACAAGATGCCCTAATTCAGTTCCAGCAACTAATTACTTATGTTACACCAATTGGGAGATACCTGCACAGGACAGGTGGACAGATTCATTGCAGACTAGCCTGCAGGCAGAGATTAGTTGTGAGACTGAGCCAGAATCTGCTTTGATTCAGAAGAGGAGGGAAGGTCAAATCCTGGTTTTCTCTATCTTTAATTTTCTAATGTCTATGCCATAAGACATAAAAGGAAAAAACCACCAGCTTGATCCTGTTAATCAAGCTTACATTGTTTAATGTCAGAAAATTTTATGCAATTCTGATTTTCACTTACCTGTGAGTTTTGAGTAAATTAAAGCATCATTTTTGAGTTAAGCATGTGCTTTAACCAATCATTTCAAAGAGTGATGGAAGATAGGAATGCAAAGGCTCCAGAAATGGGCTCATACAATCACAAGCCAATCAGGAAAACAGCACCTATTTTGGATTGCAATACCTTTGACTCACTGCTGCTTCAGCATCAGTAAAACTACAGTCAAATCAGTACGATATTAAATACCAGCTGACCAGTATTTTCACAGGGCTCTTACAGGAATCAGAGGAGAACCAAAGGTAGCTCCTCTTTAATCCAGGTTCCTTCTAAGTCTCACACCCCTGTACTATTTGCATTTGTTCCTCACCTGTTTCATCCTTCTTTGGACTCTCTTTCCTCCTCATCCTGTATATCTTTATTTTCAACACTCACCCTTGTCTCCACTGTCCTGTGTGAGACATATATTTATCCTTGATCTCATTTTCATTGTATAACTAGATTGTGGCCCTGTCCTCCTTCAACTCCACAAGTAGTTTTTTTTTCTTTCCCAATGGTACCACTGCAAAAAGAATTTATACTTTGCTAAGTCACTCCCAGCTCTGCATTTCTCTATATTTGCCATACTGAAATCATGAGTCTTCACCATCCCAGATAAACTCTTTACATCTTCATGTTACTTGTTTTGGCCACCACCCTATCAAACAGCTCAGTGACCCTATCCTTGTGTTTCTATTTCACTCACTTGACTTACATACTTGACAGGTAGTCATAAAAAAGCCTCTGTATTTTTCTTTTCCCTTCACCACCATTTAATCAGTGAAATTATGGGCATTTTTACATAGACTAAAAGAAGATATACAATGGCTTATTGCATTTTGCTTTTAAAAGCAAAAGATGGACATGAGACTATCTGGGAAAGTTCCTGAAGTTTTACGTTGTCTGTACTGTTAGTCTTTGAACAGTCCAGGGCACAATTTTGACCAACACTAAGTAAAGCTTTCTCAGAGAAATTTAGGGCATTTGGAGAAATTAGTACAGGTCAGGAACTATTTTCTACAGTCACTTTCCATGAAATTGACCTATTTTGGTGTGGGTAAAAGAATTTAATAACATGGAATTAGGCCATTTATATTGGCTGGCTTCTGGGCCACAGAGTATGACTGGTACATAAAATTTCTTTGGATATTTGTAACAGTTTTGAGCCTATGCTTTGTAATGAAGGCCATGCAGCCCTCTTTGGGTCGCAGTACCCCACAGTTAAGTAGCCTTCTATCATTATTTGTGTGAGGCCAACATAAAGGAGTTAAAATTTAACCTCTATAAAAATTTCTATTGACACTTACGCCAACTTTTTCTTAATTTTTTTCTTATTTCTGTTCATATCAGAATTCTTCATGCACTTTTAGTAAGAGCTGGTTTTCCCCCCAAGGTGCATGTAACCTTAGTAAAAACTCCCTGGAAACTTCTTCTCTTTTTCGTAGCTGTCACTGTTGCAAGTTCTTAATCATAAAGCATCTTGAGGAGTGAATCATTTTATTCAGACTGAATAACTGAATCCCAGCCAAAGCATGCTAATTGGAAGAAAACTGAGAAATAAACTGGAGGGGGAGATATTCAATTACCACAGATTCTCAAAACACTAAGTGTTTAGCAAATTCTTTGTCTGCTGCACTTATATTGTTTTTTAACTTTCTCAAGAATGCATAAGTAGCAAAGGTTATCTGAGGACTGTTTGGAGTACACATTGAATGAAACAAAAAACCTCTTTAAAGGTCTAAGCTGATAGAGACTGAACCCTTAGCTCCAAAGCAGAGCATAAGCCCAGATATAGCTGTTTCTTTAAACTACCCCATAGCCAATGAAAAATATAGGTAATTTCTCACTGGCTGAAGCAGCATGCTGTGATTGCACTGTAAACAATAGTTCAAGAAATACAAATGAGCACAATAGTGATTAGAAGTTAAATATTATCTATTTGTCATAACATTCTGTTGTTAATTCATTTCCCTTATCATCTCTAAGCAGTAATTGATCCTTAATGGAAAGATTAGGTAAATTGTTTTAAACACTATAATTATCATCATAGTAGATTATTATCATTAATAACGGTATTTTACATCTGCTACCTTATGTAGAGAAGGTAAAAAGAAATACAGTTCATAGAAATTCAACAACCTTTGGCAGGAATCATGTCATTCATTCCACTACCATGTGTTTTCTGTGAGGAGTGATGAAGAAATTATTCATTCAAAACACAGAGAATATTTAGATTGGATGCATGAAATTACTCTCAGTAACCTTGGTATGTCTTGAAAGCCCCATGCATCTCCGCCTACTCTGATACTGAAAAGGAGCTAAGGCTACAGATTTAGCAGCATGGGGTTGCCTTGCAATGCTTTGAGAATTGGTTCCAAAGTGACTCACTGACAACAGTGCCACTTGCTGTGTCACTTTCAGTTTTGGCAGCATCTGCCTTTTTCCCTGAGGTCTTCCATCTAAGTAAGAAATCAACATATCCTTTCTGCTTCCAACCATGGTGAGCTTACTTTCTGAAAATTTAGAGACCACAGGGCAACATAAAGTGAAGCAGACCGTATGTAATTATCTAATTATAATCACAACAGTTTAGGCTCATGATTTTCAAGAATATCAAAGAACTGCAGTTGTATGCAGAATTTCAGCAGTGCTCCACTCCTTGTAAAAGCATTAAATGGGATGCCCAAGTGCTTGCAACAATCCACACGTTCCTAATGACAGCAGTAGGAGCTGAGCTGAAGATACCAAGCAGTTTCTAACTGTCTTCCGTGAATCCAAAATATGTCTTCCGTATATTTGCAGAGAGAAAGCTGCAAAATAAAAAGAAAGTAATAGAAATATTCTAGAGTATATTTTTAAAGTTTTGTCTTGAATTCATGACAATTATTTTATTCTTGGTGTCTTCTATGGAAAATTTGTTGAATTTATAAATGTGATTGTCCAGTGCTCACAAGAGAAAGGCCTGTAATTAAGCCTTCATGACTTTTGCATTTTATTGCAAAATGAGCAGTATTTATAAGGAGAGCTTACTTAAAAGACTTAAATTGTAAAACATAAGCATCACTTGTGATAAGCTGAGTGTACTTGCTATAAAAGTATAAGAGAAGACAAATGCAAAATACACAATTGCTATCCCATTATATTATTATTTTCCTATCTATATCACACACTAAATCACAAGCAATTAAGGAAACTTCAGAGAGTAAACCAAAACTTGAAACAAAGTATAGTAAACTATTATAAACATGTACTTGATCATTTCACAATTTCATCTTTAGAAGTAATAATTTTTGGCCTCATCCTGTGCCCTCATGGGGAAGAAAAGTAATATGGAGTTCAGGGGAAAAAAATGCATGAAATATAATTAATGAGTGTGTAAAAATCAAGTCTTCACAAGGAGTTTTATGAGTAATACAGATGTTGAGAGTGCTTTGTTTAGGTGATTTTAGGTATACAACTGAGGTTTGACGTGGAGGACTTCAGAATAGAACCTAATTTCCTTAGTCAATGGAGAGAAAAATTATTCTTCCAATACAGATGATTTAGAGCACCTGGCTTAGATCCTAAAGTAAATGGTTTGACCATATTCTTAAGAGAGAATGAATTGTAGTAAAAGTTGTGTTATTATATCTTGTGCAAGAGTGATAAAGACAATATGAAAAGGCCCCGGCAAGATATTTAAGAAGCAGGGATGTTAAGCAGAGCATTACAAACTCTTTGTCCCATCCTTGAAAATGTACTTTTTATCATGTTAATGTTTCACATGTATCCTTCAATTTAAATTTTATAGAGGGAACAAGTGTATTGATTTACTTCATGGTGACGGTATGATCACTGGAATATTACCAACCAACCTACCTGATAAATGCCAATTACATGCTGCCTGGAATTCTGAAAATAGAAAGACATCTTCTCCTGAAAACTTTTTTCTATCTATAAGACATGTTACACCTTGATAATTCTTTATAACTACTATATAATTTACTTACAAAATAATTGATTCAAGCTTTTAGACTATACCCTCCAAAAACTATTTCTCTCATTGGATTATTTTGTTTGGTAATAATTTCTAATTAGTAGACTGGATATTAGCAGAACAATTCTTCATTGGTTATGATACATAATGAAGCTGATCATGTGGAACTGGTTTTCCACATAAGCCTTCAGAGTTACAGAAAGCTACACTAACATGTGAATGCATTGGCAAAGTCAAATTTTTCACAAAAAGAGGAAGTGATAAAGGTGGCATCTTTCGTATACAACAATAACATCAGGATTAAAGCAGTTACTGAGGAATTGATTATTTCTCCTCAGCCTGCTGGAACATGGAAACTCCATATTGTCTAGAAGAAACTCTTTATAAACTTGAGGAATTTACAGAACCTAGTATTTTCTTCCCCTCTTGGTAAAACTATAAACCATACAAAGATGATTTTAAGATCTTCAAAGATTAAGTATCCTTGCCTCACACATGTGAGTGTGCATGGCTCAAAAGAACTGCTTCTATAATTATTTATACATTATGTTGTTAAATAGAGTACTCTCTGTTGGAAAAAGTATTCTTTATGCAAAAACCACACACTTTGAAGGCAAAAGCTGTGGGTTTGATTATCTTGAGATAATAAAAATGAACTGGAATTTCCCATTTCCTGAACCCTTGCTCCAACAAGTAGGTTGTTCATGTCTGTGGAATTATTCTCTGGAGTGGGTAGGTCTATTTTTAGAAAGCTATATGACAGTAACACCTTATCAGTAGGAAAAAAAAAGGCAAATTATTATACTGAATATTTCAGTATATAAAAATTATACCAGCATAATTAAAATATTTTTTTTCCTTTGGGAAGGTGGAAGGAGGATGGCTTCAAAAGCACAGTCTGCTAACTCACCTCAGGGGGTGATTGAGGGTTGGCTCAGGAGCCAGATAGGGCTGGCTCAGGAGCTGCCAGCTCTGGGGAAGAACCATCATGTGGATAACCCTAAACTAGGGTAGGATCAAACTCAAAATGGTTTTTGTTTCTGCTCATTTTCCCTTGAAGTACTAGTGACCCTTGAACATACACAATCTCTGCAGCATGGGAAGGTGCATTTTTCTAGGTGTGGACTTTGGAATCCACAGAGGAGAACCAGAAAATTTTAAGCATGGTTATGTTATATCTAATGAGGCCATAAACCCTTACTCAGAGAAGTGGGTTATAGACTGGAAGGATTCTTTCCATAAGTGAAGTTTTACAAGCCCATCCCAGATCATGTGTGACCTGCATCAGACACACGGTGACACAGCCTGGCTTTTTTTCCCCACACAATGTCCCAGCCCCTCTGCAGGGCACAGAGCCACATCCAGGAAAGGAATTAATGCATCTCACTGCTGTGCTAAATCACATCTCCCTGGTTTTAGGAGCATATGCATCAGATGCTGCTATTTATTAGGATTAGCTGTAGCTGATGTAGAAGGTTTTATATATTGAGTGTATGTATTTATGTTAGACTTTCCTTTGCCTATTATATTGTAGCTAAAACACCAGTGAGAAAATATGAACTGTTGCCTTATGATTTTTCCTAAACAGACATAAATCAGTCTCTTTATAGCCTGGATAGGGATAAAAATTAAAATGCCTTGATAATTTAATTTAAAAAATAGTATTACAATACACTGTCTGGTGGGTTTGGGTTTTGTTGTTTGGTTTTTGTGTTGCTGTTTTCTTTTTTGTTTTTGTTGGTTTGGGGGTTTTTTGGCTTTTTTTTTTGTTTTATTTTTTTTTGTTGTTGTTGTTGGGTTTTTTTGTTTTTGTTTTTTTGCTTGTCTGATTTTTTTGTTTGTTTTATTTTGTGGTTTTGTTTGTGTATTTCTATTTTGTTTGTTTTGGTGTTTTGTTTTTCTCCTGAAGAAACGTTAAAGATTTAGAAGAAAGAGAGAATAATTATTTTACTTCAGTCTTTTTGCCTTTAAGAATCATGCTATTGTGCTCCACTGCAATGCAATAATTTGGCAACTGCCAGAAGGCTGAAAGAAGTAGAGACAAAGAAAAATCAGGAGAGGATAATCTTGCACAGTACAAGTATGGTGACAGATTAGGAAAAAATATTAGAATATCATTTACAGATGTTTGATTGAAGGCCATTAGTCATTTAGCTTAAGTCCTTGGATGCCAACATGGGTTATTTCTTAATGGTTGTTTTGCTGATAAGAAGTAATGATGGTTTTTATGTGCTATTCCTATCAGATCTGAAAAGCTTTCTGGTAAATGATGGTGTAAACTTCAAGAGTGGAGAAACAACAACAAAAAAACCCCTCTTTTTAAGTGAAAAACAAACAAAAAAGCACCTAACATCTTCGTAAGTAAAAATCAAACCCCAGAACAGCTTTTGAGCCTTAAAAACTAAAACTAATCTAATCATGTCAGAGGAACTGTAAATGTGTGCTGCATTTCAGTCAATATGACTGATTACCTGTCACTTACTCAGCTCTTATTTCTTCCCACTGTGTGCTTTGGAACCATCTTTGTTTTAGAAACTCAGAGGCAGTGTGTATGAATTGTTAGCTAACCTCTGCCTCATTTTCCTGAATGATTTTGGGACTATGCAATTAGCCCTGTCAGTTATTTCAGCTTAAAAGCTTCAACAGCGTCATCACTCATTTATTTTTTTCATCCTCACTGATGCCACTCAACATGGAAGAAAAATTCCTAACCAAGCAATAAAACAATATTTATTGCTACCAGCTTTCCTATACATGAAAATATCCTGACTTGCATGCAATACATGTGACTAAAATCAGCAAAGTGGGGAGCTAGTTTCAGAGTCCAGTTTGTACTGCAGTATGAGGAAAATCAGGGCTTTCTCCTTTAGTACATCCCAAAAGACAGAAACAAACTCAGAAAACCCATTTAAAAGAGATTTATGCAAGTAGAAGAAAGATTTTTGTTGGCAGAGAAGTCACATCAACAAAATTTGACAGAACTGTTAGAGCAGCATAACCAGCTGCTGCATAAGTTTGTCTGAAGTGCTTGTTCCATCATTCCTGGAAGCTGAAGAGAACAAGGTTTTCAGGACCTTTTGGAGTAAAAGGCTATTACTCAGGCCTGTTTCAATATATCTCTATAGCAAATGGAGGCAGTAGTGTATACAGGCAAAATGGACAATAAAAAGTGAATAATGCTAAGCTGTCACAGCAAGTCCACAGCAAGAAGTAATGTCTGCTGGAAACAGAAAAATGAAAATCTACAAAGCTGTCTTTCTATCTCATTTGATGTATAGCATATATTGATCATTTCAAATGTCCTCCCTACAAAAACTGAGCCTTTCTGAGTTCAAGAAGCGTTTGGACAACACTCTCAGGCACATGGTGTGTGGCTCTCAGGGAATCCTGTGCAGGGTCAGGCATTGCAGTCAGTGCTCCTGTTGGGTATCTTCCAGCTCAACATATTTGGTGATTCTAGGATTCTCTTATTTGAGGGTGGGGAGGAAGGGAATGAGGCTTTCATGCTATATTTTATATTCTGTCAAAGTTTTTCTGTAGCTGGCAGCAATATACATGATTTGTTTTCATTTATTTTATTCTGAAAGTAAGTTGTCACAGTAGAACAGTTAACAGCTTCCATGTGCTGTGAAGATAATATCACAGGAGGACAAGGGCATTGTAATTACATACTATGTCTTCAGAAATATGACTCTTGCAAGGTTGAAGACTGCTTCAGAGTTTCAAATTAGTCTGGATGACCCCATCTTTATTGTTGTTGGATTTCTGGAAATGATGAAATGCCAAGTCATTGAAAATAACTGATAAAAACCTAAACAATGAGAAATTAGTAATTTAGTCTTTCTTTCACTCCATCTAAGTCCCATATGCATTTCAGCCAGGTGCAGTATTTTATAGGGAAATGTCTCTTTTAATGAATCTGAGTGATCTTCAGATCACAAAAAGAGATCAAGCTGTCAAAGATGGAAAAATCTATGATCATACACTCTTCCATTTCATTTTCACTAAAATTGTGGCTGTAAACAGCAATGGCTACAGCAATGATTTCTGTAATCCGATATAAGAGCCTGTAAAGGACTGGGACATCAGGGCTAGGACTATGTTGTGGAAACTTAATATAGGATTCAAGTGCAGATAAAGGCCTTTTGGTCTCTTTTCTTCATAATTTGCATAGCAGAAACCCATTAATACATGTGTTTGTAAATGGCTTTAAATAATAGGAGGATTTCTGACTGTATGATGAATAGCATATCAAAATTTTATTCTTTAGTCAGAATCACTGAAGTACATCTGAGACATAGCTGAGAATATCTTGTCATGACACCATTTTGTGTCATAATAATCCTTTCCTGCTGTTAGAAAGACATTAAGAACACTTCCTTTAGTATGTTCCTTTGGAAAGAAAAATAGTGAAATGATAATTGCTCAGTCTTTAATAGTTCAGTCAATGGGTAGTACAAACGTGTACACTGTGATGTCCAGAAGTAAATGCTGGCACAAGCTGACTTAACTCATGGGGTAAAAAGGCAAATTTTGCCTTCTGGTATACTTTGCATACTGTTGGCCAGAGGGCGGAAGCAAACAGAATGGATTTTTTCAGAGGCAATCAAACAGACAATTATAGAGGTACCATAGCTCAAATTACTAGCTCACAAAACAGTAAGCCCGCTCCTAATCCAGCAGTGCTAATGTCATTTTGTTCCTCACCTGAAAATATTGTGAAGCTGAAAAGCTGGCACAGCATGCACTGTAAGGAGATAACGACAGGGAACATTGTCTGCTGTTTAATTCAGTGGCTGAATGTGAAAGTCATCTGTCCTGCTGTTACATAATATACAGCTTTTCAAAGCCTCATTTTGTGATGTGTGGCTGAACCACTGCTGGGTGGAAATCTCTGAGACATACCCTTAACTTGCCTCCCAAGAGTCACAGGAGCCTGTCCTGCTATGCTGTTGAAAAAGAGGTGCAAATTTCCCCCTACATGTCACATGTAGCAGAACCCAGCGGCCGCTGCCGATGTTTTCTGAAGGGGCTGCTCTGTGAGAGCTGTGGAACATTGACCCAGGAAAACAAGATGGACCGAGAGAAATAAAATGATGGGGCTAGCTTTGTTGAGAGACAGGATGAAGTGAAACAAACATCCTGGGCTCAAAACCAGCTCCAAATGTAGCCAGCAATTTTGACAGCAGAGACTGCTACATGAAGAAAGGTGAGCTCTGCCTGCCCACTGTAAACACTGATCATGGAGGTGCTCACTGGCAGCTGAGCAAAGTAACAACTTGTTATAGATGGATAATGAGATGATTGGCTCTCAGAATTAAAAGATAACTATGGTGTGAATATTAATAAAAGCTTTATGGATGTATAGTTATGTAGTTGTAGTTGAGATGCCCTCTGTTCTCCCCATAGTTCCCTTTTCACCCCCTGCGTTGTGACCATCAGACAGCCGGGGTTGTCTAGGACGGGTAGAAAGAAGGTGTGCACATGTGTCCCTTGCATGGGGCAGCTGGGAATGGAAAAGCTTAGGGTGTTGCTTAGGGGGTGCAGCATGGCAACACCTGACCTCCAACCAAGTTACAAGAAAGCATTCTCCACCCATAAATGGCAAAGAAGAGCTGACTGACAGACCTTAGGAAGGGCCAGGGCTGCAACCCTGCATGCAACCCCCCATGGGTATAAAAGACTGAGCATCCATCTTGAAGATGAACTGGCCCTGTGGTATGCACAAAGGGCAGTTCCCAGTGCTGCAGCTTTTTCCTGATGTAGTCCTTCACTGGATTTTTTGTTAAGGTTTAATAAACCTTTTTTAAATTTTCAAAGTGAGAAGTTGTTTCTCACAAACTCCTGCGAGAGGCGCAGCTAAACAAGGAATACAGACACTTCAGGAGCAGTGAAATAGGTCAGGGCACCATGTTACAAGCCCAGGCCTGCTGCTACTGCTGTTGCTAAAATCAAGGCTGCTGCAAAGCACTTTGGACTTTTACATTTAGCTCTATTATGTCTAGCATTTTCCAACATGGTTGTTCACCTGAATGAAACCATTTTCTCCTTACATGTCAGCAGCAATACTTATTTTAAAAGTGTGTAATATTTTTTGTGGTTTGTTTTCATTTTTTTTATTATAGCTTGTAATAAATAATCTGAAAGCAAGAGTGTTCTAAGCTAAAAATTGTTTAGCTCTGAAATTTTTGTAAGAGCACCCTCTGGTGGTTCATGCCTGAACAATACTCTATATATCCTGAAAGGAGTTGCACACTTATTTATAGTATTGAATTTTAAAGAAATGGGTGAAAACTTTTTCCACTGAATTCTTCCTTTCAATCAATGTGAAAGTCATAAATATATTTTCAAAAAAAAAAAACACAAAACAAAATAAAAACAAGCAAAATCAAATTCAATCAAAACAAGAAATAAAACAAACGGAGGAAAGTGTTTAAAAACATGTACTATCTAATTGTACTATTGTCTATAAGTACAATTTAATTCAAGAGAGTCAATCACATGTGAAAAGTTAGAGAGTTAGAGATAGAAATATAGATAGATATCTCAAGATATATAAATGCTAATTTACAGTTACAATGGACAAAATCTAGAATCTAGGGGAAGTCAATAGATAAAACAGGAATATATTTTTCAAAACCTTTGGTGTTTTCATCCCCTAATTTTGATTAGATTACTTAGATATTTTTTTTTCTCAGGCTCTATGATTTTAATCAGAAATATCTGTTTTAATTACCAAGAAATCCCAAGAATGACTGTCTACCACTTTGTCACAGGTATCTTCCATTTGAAAGTACCTGAGACCTCTCACGTTGGTTCTGCTATTGGACGGATCAGAGCTGTGGACCCTGATTTTGGGAAAAACGCAGAAATTGAGTACAACATAGTTCCAGGAGATGGAGGAAACTTGTTTGACATCACGACAGACGAGTACACCCAGGAAGGAGTCATTAAACTGAAAAAGGTATGTGGCACCAATGGGTGGATGTGCCTATGACTCAAGTGGTAAACCAGGTAAGGGAATGAAACATTTTGCACTTTCATGCCATAAATAGCTCACAGTAGTAGTGCTACGTAAGTAGTTTATATGTCCATTTGAATCCACGGTTGTGATCTTCATTTTAAAAGGCATTGCAGTTTAGACTTTCATTTCACATACAATTAGGTGTGATGTTTCATAAATAATGTCATGGTGAAGAAGTTATTCTAATCTCTGTCCAGAAAGTACAATTTCTCTTGCTTGAGAAGTTTTCTACCTAAAACCATGAAAAAACATTTTTGTTCAGATCATAGAATGAAAGAGTTATATTTTATGTTACATGGAATGTAATATATTTTGACTTAGAGGCACTTTATTTTGAAAATTTTGACTTTGTGTTTGCTATTTTGATAATGAATATTGTTAAGTACTAAGGTGAACACAGTTTTTATTCAGGGTAGAAGAGTCCCAAACGGCAAATAGCCATATCCTACTTCCAAACTTGTGATAGTGTTCCAAGTAGCTCGTTATAAGATACTCGAGCAGGAAAACACACTACATCTCAGTCACTGATGTTGCTTTAGTACACTAGAATGAGTTCACAATTACTGAATTCATGAATTTCAAAGATGGAAAGGGCACTTTTCATTTAGAATTTAGTGATTAAAGCACTCAGTAGGAGAAATCGACACAGGGAGTTTCACATTTTACCAGTTATTATTTTCTGAGCCAGGCATTTACATATACACCAATGATCAACTTGTTCAGTAGAAAGAAGTCTGAACCATGGGTCATTTTGGAAGGCACAGTTATGTTTTATACACAGCTCAGGCTTGTGGGTGTAAATTTTGTAAAATAACCAAATTATTAGCTGAACACTTTACAAGGGTCTGGGAAGGAAAGAGTTCTGGACATGTATATTAGGATAAGCTTTAGGAAAAGTGAAGCTTTAATTCTAAGAAAATTTAGAATGTTGCTGCTTAACTTTCCTTGCCTCTGACTATTGATCTATACTTGCATTATATCCATTCTAATAATGGAAATCCTGGCTTCAACCTCCTGACCTGGGAAATAGTAAATTATCCATGGATGCATTAAAGAACAAGATGATGTCAAGTCACTGACTCTTCTTCTACTTTTAATGACATAAAATGGAAGCCACTATACTCGCAGGAAGTAATTTGTCGATGAGACACAAACTCTTTGACCTCTTAACACCCCCCTTCTTCTCTGACTAAAGGTTTGAGTGTTCTGTTTCCTCCTAATGGGAATTTGTAGACTTAGTTTCATTTAAAAACACCCTTCTGGTCACCTTTTTCCCTCCATGCAGATGACTCAAAAATGGGTCCATCTGGAGCTGTCAGGCTGAGCAGCTGCATACCCCTCCATATGCACTGCCAGTTGGAAAATGCAGTAAGTAGGAACCATTAAAAAATTATTATTTCATCATCAAAAGCAGGTTTTTGATAGAATTATAGAATTCAGTTCTCCTTGTCCTAAGCCTCCTCTGTGCTTCCTTTTTTTTTTTTTTTTTTTTCATACACAACAATAGAATATTCCATACTCGTGGTTAAGTGTATTTACTACCCACTGCTGGTTATCCAGGTTGGCAGTGATGATGTTGATAAGAAGGGTGCCAGGGTAATTAAAAAGGAAATTCAAGGCTCTGGGTCAATTGGTTGGTGAAAATCTGCTCAGTTCCTTCTTACTGAAGGAACTGAGCAGAGCACTGCCTGAACTCCTGATGAACACTGCAGCAGTGCAGGCAGCGCTCTGCTCAGTTCCTTCAGTAGCAGAGATGAATGATGAAAGGAACAGGAAAATCCATGCTACCAATAAGTGGTTTAAGGGCTCATGACATCCACACAATTTTGAGATTTTGATCATAGCGTAACTTTTAAAGCACCAGGACTGCTAAAGTCAGATGGACTCATGTTGCAGACATCTTTTATGAAAAACCCTTTCTTGGGATTTTTCCTTCTGAGAAGCTGCAGTTTCAGCAACAAAATGTAAACAATGGTTGTCTGCTGCTGTGGAATGCAACAGGTCCACCTGTGATTGGCCCATCTTGGATGTTTATAATTAATGGCCAATCAAGGACAGAGCTATCTTGGACAGAGTCCGAGAGAGCTACCTTTGTTATAATTCTTTTCTTTTCTATTCTATTCTTAGCTAGCCTTCTGAGGAAACCTTTCCTTCTAATTCTTTTTAGTATAGTTTTAATGTAATGGATATATATCATAAAATAATAAATCAAGCCTTCTGATCATGGAGTCAACATTCTCGTCTCTCCCTTTACCTGAAAACCCCTGTGACCACCATCCCAGGGCTCCATCTATCTAACAAGGGCAAAAGGATTTTAGCCCATGAGTTGACTGATTGAGAAGCCTTTAAACTAGGTGTGAAGGGGGAAGGGGATGAAACCAGGCTCTTCAGAGATAAGCCTAAGGGTGGTAAGTCTGAGTCGAGGGTGAAATCAGTCCAGCTGAAGTGCATGTACACTAATGTTGGATAGGCAAGGAGCTGGAAGCCATGACACAGAAGGAAAGCTATGCCATAGTCACCATCACAGAAACGTGATGGGATGACTCACACAACTGGGGCGCTGCAATGGATGGTCACAGGCTTTTCAAAGGGATGGGAGAGGAAGGAGAGGTGGTGGGATGACTCTGTGCATTGGGGAGTCTCTTGACAAGATAGAATTTGAGATCAGTGGTGATGAGGTTGAGTGCCTAAAGGGTAAGGATCTGGGGGAAAGCCAACAAGGCACACATCCTGGTGGGAGTTTGTTATAGGCCGCCCAACCAGGATGAAGTGGTGGATAAATTATTCTGTGAGCAGCTGGAGGATGTTTGAAGATCACCAGGCAGGGATGGGGCTCTGCTAGCTCTTCTGCTTACAGATAGAGAAGGGTTGGTGGGAGATGTGGTGGTCAGAGGCTGTCTGGGGTACAGTGATCACAGAGTTTTCAATGTTTGATGAAACAAGGAGGGGTCCACACTGGACTTCTAGAAGGCAAGCTTCTTCCTCTTCAGGATGCTGATCAGATAGTACCTTGGGAAACAGCCCTTAAAAACAAAGGGGTCCAGGAAGGAAAGATATGCCTCAAGAAAACAATCTTGAAGGTGCAGGAGCAGGCCATCCCTATGAGACAAAAGACAAGCTACAGGGAAAAAAAAAAAAAAAACACAACAAAATGACCTGTCTGGACAGGGAATTTTGAAGAAACTAAGGAAAAAAAAGAGGCTATATAATCTTTGGAAAAGTGGGCAAGCAACTCAGGAAATGTTTAAGGATGTTATTAGGGCATGCAGAAAGAAAATTAGAGAGATGAAATAAAAAATAAAATTGACACAACCTGATTTGACCTTGTGAAATTATGCAAATATTTAAGTATGTATTGAAGTCTTTTTAAAAATGAAAGTGGGTAAATTAATAAGACCAACACATTCAATTAAGAATTATAAATAATAAACAGTGAAAGCCGCTAATAAAAAGTGCTATGTGCTTTAAAAACAGGTTCACAATTTCTTCTCTATTATAGCATATTCTGTAAGCATGTGCTGTAAGTGCTGCAGCAATTCAGTTCTGAGCCACTTCAAAACCATTTATAAAATTTGCTTTTATTTTCCCTGAAAAATTTCTTGCAGGCAGAAACTGTCCATCACAGCACAGATGCTTTTTGCTCTGTTATTATGCAGAAAAACATTGAGAGATTTCTATATCAAAATTGATAAAAAATGGAGCCTTCCTGGACTACCTTTATTTTTGGTGGAAAATACATTTGATGAGAAAAAAATTGCACAGAGTAAACTGTTCCTTTTAGCACACTAAGTGTGTTGACAGATGCAGAAGGCCATTCTCTGCTTCAGGGGTGCCATTCTCTGCTTTGGAAATTGGTAAGAACAGCTACAGCTAGACAAGTTGCAGATCTTGGATAATCTGTTTTGGTTGCTCGTTTATTTTTTTGGGGTTTTTTTGTGCCATGATCCTGTATAAGTCTGATTGCTGCTACTCTTGTGCTAATTACATGTATTAAAAATGAGATGGCTTTTCTTATGTTCTGCTAAATAAACCATCCAAATGCCATCTAGCACCAATGTGTGGTTAGTACTGTAATTTTTTTTCTCCCAAAATAAAAAATAAAGGAAAATAATATCACTTGAAAAAAGGGGAGGGAAACTTGGCTTAAGGGTAGTGCTGTATGCAGGTCTCTGTAGACAGTCAGAAATATTGCTATATTAGGAATAGAATTATCATTCCCTCCCTTGTCTAGTATTGTTTAATAAAGTACACTATATTTATACTATATATACTATTTAATAAAGTATACTATAAAGTATACTATATATAAAATACTAAATTTGGTATTTAGATAGAATCTTCTATTGTACCTGAATCTTCAGCAAACTACAGTGGGTATAAGCTGTAAGAAACATGGTGACAGAAGGGGCCATCTCCTTCATGCCAGAGTATATTGGCCTCAGATGCATGAGTTCCAGGCAAGGGACTGATTTTGAAATCTTTATTGAACATGCACAACAGTAAAGGAAAATAGAAGGTTCCAACCTTCTCTGAAAAGTTGTCACTAAATTTATTAAACCAAGGATGAGTTTATACAATAACCCCATTTTTGTGCAGAAGTCTTTTAGTTAGCTCAGCATGTGCTAATCCAGAAACTGAGTAGGGTTCAGGCACTGAACTTGTTCTGCTTGAAGACATTGCTTTACTAATTTGTGCAGTGTTTCATTGAAACCTTGGAAAACAACTCTTTCTAAGCTCCACCTGTTGTGATCCAACACTGCTCCATTACACTCGGTCAACTTCTCCACATGGTTCAGTGGAAATTCAGAGGACAAACACATCTTGTTTTCTGTAAGTTGTGCACCATGACTAAAACTCACTGATCAGATGGCAAAGCTGTGGCCATGAAATCTCAGCATGCCATAGCATTGCCCAGTGAGAAACAGTAACTTTAGTGATGATAAAATAGAAGAAATTGTGAGACAATGAACAGAACCAGAAGCTGCAGGAAAGTATTAGGAGTGTGTGCTTGCTTTTAACCTCAGAAGGCACTTTTTAGAAGCCTTTAATGCAGTCAGTAAATAGTGCTTTGACTGTGGGCTTAGTTCAGTTGTGTTGCCCATGGGACAGCCCAAGTACATAGCTCTGGGATGTTGCTGTAATGTAAGAGCAGTCTGAGAACACCTGTGCCACACAAGAGTGAGCCTAAGGCAGACTCCCAATGTCCTTCAGTGAGAACTGGTTTTACTACCAAAACTGTACAGATTTCTCATCATGAGCCACCCCACCCATTCTTTCTCCAAAGGCAGGGAATTAACTCTGCAAGTGTGAGCACAGGCCCTGTCTGCCCGTAATCATAACTCGTGGGTTTGTGGGAGTGCAAATAGTGGTTGTGCATTTTGAGGACGAAGAGCAAGTGGTGTTAAGTCCTTCAGTACAGGCAGAAATTAGTGAGCTGTGTGCAGATACAGGCACAAAGAACAACAGGAAAAGTAAGGAAGAGGAGACCTTCGGTCTTCGTAGTTTGTGGATAGAGCTGGTTGGTTTGGTTTCCCCTGGAAAAACAACACCTTCAAAAATGCGTGAGACAATTGAAAGCAGCAAACAACTGAATCCCTGACACTGGTCAGCTTCTCCCCTTCTCCAGATACAAATCAGACATATATTTTGTCCACTTGCCATCAAATCTCAAAATACTCACTACAGATCTCAGTTTTTATTGTGCTTTCTCAAATCTAACTAATGAATACTCGTGGTTGATCTAGAGCCTACTTTACAAAACCTGCTCTGTAATACCACTTGTTTCCTTATGCTATTTAGAATCCAGTGTAGAAATCCAGTTACTGAAATTTAACTGCTCATCCGGAAGTTGTGTCAATGCACAACAAATTGCCTTATGCCAATATTTAACAAAATGCATAGGTGCTCAACCCATTCGAAGGGGAAATTGTTTCCAGCTTTTGAGGGCAGCACATATGACCCAGAGCTATTCTGCAATTGCACAATGCTAGTATGAAGTCAAGCCTAAGTTATTATGCACTTCCTGTCAACCTAGTCCTACTATTCGTAACTATCCATATGTCCTGGGGCTTAAAATCTCATCCAAAAATACAGCTTTTCCATCATTTTAGGTGAAATTATCTATCAGAAATAATACTCTCTTATGTGAGAGAATATTTCTTATGTGTAGATATCTATGGATAAAAAGCAGAAATTTCTGGAGTTTCCAGTCCTGTCGCTTTGTGAAGCAGAACAAACTGACAGGGTAATTCTTTTTTCCCCCTTTGTTGTGCTTATCATTAGAATTCATTATATCTTTTGGACCATTTTTTTCCTTTCAGTTCTTTAATTATTTCTCTCTTTCCCACTATAGCAGCATTTCTTAACTTCTGCCTTGAATGTTGAAAACAGCAATATTTCAAAATATGTTTATTTCTAAAACAGACCTGTTTTTGTGCTGTCCTAGTCATACTAAATAAGTCCATTAATGGTGCTTACAGAGTTGCAAGGTAAAGTGATTTGTCAGTATGTATTTGATTTGGGGATTTGTAGAATGGCTTTGCTGTGCACAGGTGTGTATATGCTGATAGCACTTTACTAGGCAACTATATAGAGCAGCTTGTAACCTCAACATAGGAAAAAGCAGATGAGGACAAGTTGAGGGGGCCCAATACATCTGTTCTGTCAGTGGTATGTAGGATATCAATTAGAAATACTGCAGTTCTTTAATAGTTCACAGTTAATAAGGCATCACCTTACTGTTGGCAAAAATACTGGTTACTGCACCAAAAAAAAAAAAGCAAAATAAAATCCTTATTCAAATTTACCTTCTGTATGTAATTACTTTTATAGATGAAATATATATTTCTTTTGCTTATTAAAAACATCTATGAAGTAATTCCATTAAAATCTGATTAATTAAAAAAACATTTAAGGAACCTTATAGGACTGGTTTGGAGTTTTTTGTATGATACAAGCATTCTACTGTGTTTGTTTCCTTAGCAGCATTCCAGATTGAAAATAAAAGTGGAACTGAGCGCTCTCAGACAGCTATTATATAACAGCAAGACACAGTGATGTGGTTGGTTTTTTTGTTTGTTTGTTGGGTTTGTTTGGTCTTTGTTTTTTGGTTTAGTAACAAAAACTGGTACAATATTGTGTGGACCACTCATTAACTTGACTGATTTTAGTGATATCTACTAAAAATTAAAAATAATCTAAAATGTTTTTTAAACCAAAAATCAAAAAAATCCAAAAAGTTTTGCCTGAGACCTAAGCAGACATTCCATTCTACTGTTTTCAGGCAGACTCTTGACAATTCAGAGCAATGCCAAAATCTTAAACTGTCAATGCTATCTATATGACTTAACTGTTCAAATATGGGAAAACCAGAACTGATCAGGAGATTGTAGCATGCAATCCCCATACACACAAGACAATAAAACTATACTCTTGTTACGTGGTATGTGTTGTATAAAGTATTTTTCTATTTAAGTTCTAGGTTTACCACTTGCAGCATTTCCCAATTCTCCATACATTTCAGCTGTGGTTTAGCCTCACTTAGGCAAAAGGTCAATTTCTGCTATTTTGTGGGAGTCTGTCACTGATTTCCTTCTCTCATGATGGCTCATCACTTCCAGCCTGTCTCTTCTTATTTTGACTGCCATCTGTGCTTTGCACTGGCTGCATAAACTCTAACTATATTTATCATCAGACCCATAGAAGGACCGAAAGAGAGGATGAGTTCTCTGAGATTACAGTGGAAAAACATTATCCCTTCTTGGGATCACACTGTAGGACCACACTGTCTTTTTCAAAATATACATTACTATTTCCCCATAATGCTGGGGGTAGAAAAATAATGCAGCCACTTTTCCTGCTCCCTGGGTATCTGTGCAGTGGAATATGCCAGTCTGAACATACCAATGGACAGAACTGTTTGAAATCTTCCTGCTTTCTGCTCCCCTTGCATCATGAAATGCTGTGACTGGGCACTAGCCATGCACCATGATCTGGTATAAGTGTTTGAAGAGTAATTTGGTGAAAGACAGCCTGCAAAGACTGCATGAATTATGGCTCTTTCCATTCATAATTCTCTTTGCAAATATACTGATGCTCTACAGGAGCCAATCTGAAAAGTTTTAATGCAATTTTGGTGGTATGAAAGATACCTACAAGGTATTACCCAGAATTACTACCTATGTGGGAGCTTATATTTCTTAGTTTCTTTGTCTTAATCATTTATCTCTAGTTTAACCCCTGACTTTTTCTTCGCCAGACTAAGTCCTTAAACTTCATATTTCTTCTTTTATTATGTTTTTTTTAAATGTGTTACCAGTTGATATAAATATTTGCAGAAGAGTTGTCTTGGTTTTTTTTGGTTTGTTTTTTTTTTTTTGGGTAAAATTATTTTGGCAATGCATAACAGGTGTGTATGAGTAGTATAGAAAATGAAAATATTTGTGGCAGCAATTTGGATAATGGACCAACTTGTCTGTTTTTAGTGAAGGCAATATCTTAGGATTTCACAACTGGGACGTGAGATCTACCAGACTTAATTTTGTCTGTTTCTTCTCAGGATCAGTTTCTTCTTCTTTCTGTCAGTCCAGACACAAAGGTACAGCACATACTGGCTTTTCTGGTAATTTTGTCTGTAGGAGGATGGTTGTGTTTGGTAGTGAATTACTTTCAAGTGTGATTATTTCTATGGCATTAAAATTTATATGGATAATTTTAAGTCCCCAGCTCAAAGAAAAAAAATAAAAAGACTTAGCATTTAGTCTATTTAAATGACAAAGTCTTTTATAAGGATTTATAATCATTATGATTCAGCTAATGCAAGTCAAGGTAACTCAATTGATTTTAATGGAGCTATTTCAATTTACACAAGTCATCTTGCCAATTATGTCCTGTTGTGACAAGGACAGAAAACTGAAGAATTTAAATCTATCCTGGCTGTGACAACTGTCTGAAAACACTGGGGGAAAAAAAACAGACATTGAAATATTCTTGTTCATACACATGTGAACGTATTCTTTTTTTGTTCGTTCCTGATAGCAAATTTCCAGCTTAACAATTATAGACAGAAACCACTAGGTGCCAGTGTTACCCAGACATCAGGAAAAGGCTTTGTTAGAAACGTTAAAAACAACATGAAAGCCAATGCAGATAAACCCTTTAAATGAAAATGAAGCTTCTGCACCTTTTCAACTAAATAAGATTGTATTGAGGGTTTTGAGATGATTACTTTTCTAGAAGCAAAGGCACTGAATTGATATGCCTTGACAGAAACCTACATCAAACCAACCTTAATTTGCAGGATACATTCTGTCAAAACCCCACATAACTACACAAAATCTGCTGTGTCATCTTCAAGACCTTATGAATTACACCTAGGATCATAAGACAGAGCCAAAGTCTGCATTTTGCAAAGTACATGCAGATCAAACATATGGCATGAATAGCAGTTCACTGCTACGATCGACATTTTACAAGAAAACTTCTTTCAGATCAAATTAGAATTCACATTCCAAGTTGTACCTGAAGTTTGGTTTGACTCATTAGTATATATCAGAGTTTTCATTTGGGCTCATCTTCATCACTGTCATGGTCTTCTGAAAGCCTTTCCTGCTAAAAAAACCAGGAAATCTTCTACTTAAGGAGCTGGATCCACTAGAGACCGTTGATTGCCGGTGCATAGGAGCTGCAAATGCAAATCTCTGACTAACCTTCACTCAGCTCATTTGCAAGAGATGAATCTCACTCATTTAACTTCAGACATCTACACCGTAACTGTTTACATCCATGCCAGTCATCCTGATTTTTTTGATGTAGAGAAGCGGTAATTTCCTGACTGTGATTCATCTGGCCTATTTCAAAATTCACCTTAGCATAAGATGAACTGCAAAACAAACTTAAATGATTGATTAGCTCAGGAGATGAATTTTACACAAAAGGCATCTTAAGTTTTGTCAGATTAATCCAACCAAAGTGATTTTTCAATGCCTAATTTTTAGTCAAATCTAATGTTTTGCTTCTGTTCTTTCTACAGCCATTAGACTTTGAAACAAAGAAGGCATACACCTTTAAGGTGGAGGCCTCCAATCTCCATCTTGACCATCGATTTCACTCAGTGGGTCCATTCAAAGATACTGCCACTGTGAAGATAAATGTCTTGGACATGGATGAGCCTCCAGTGTTCAGCAAGCCCATGTACACGATGGAAGTCTATGAGGATACACCTGTGGGGACCATTATAGGTGCAGTGACAGCACAAGACCTTGATGCTGGCAGCAGCTCAGTTAGGTAAGAGAGCTTTTCCTCCTTTAGTAACTCTGACAACCCAAAGTGTTGCTGACAGTTGGGTGCATGCACTGGCAAAGAATTTAGTATGAAGATATAAAATATACCTAGTCTGTCACTGTAACAGGTAACTGATGCTCTGAACAAAATATTGGAAGGAGGTGCTCGTTTGGGTGAATTATCATAAAGTGCTCATAGCTTCTTATCATACTGATCATGTAACTTACCACACACTAACATGACTTCAGAGATGCTGTGCTAAGACTAAGGAACAGCATGGTGCCTGGGTGTCACAACCCACTGGTAGAGGATGTGATATTTGCTGTAAAATCTCTTTCAGTCTGAACAAAAACACATGTCAGGAACTCTCATGCTATTATTGTACCATCACTTTGATTCACAAGGTGTTGGCTAACAAACCCTTAAATTCTTAAATGTTCTTCCAAAAGAGTGGTGACCCTTAATTTTGAACAATCCACTTCAATAGGTTCTCAACTCCCACAAGCTCCTCAAACTGTGCTGGAGGATGCCACAACACACCTCCAGAGAGACTGAGGGGGCCCAATCCCTGACTTTTATAGTTAACCTGGTCCACGCCTCTTATGTAAAGGAGATTTTTCACACTGTTTGTTGGCACATGCACAGCCAGCATTTCTGCACGGAATGAGTTGGCAGGTAGAAGCTGTGAATGAGCCTCAAGGTGGAGCAGGAAGTTGGGTGAGAACAGCTCAGCCCCACCTCTGCAGGATCCTCTCCTCTGATCACACCTTTCCTGTAGCAAAGCTCAGAAAGTTTGAGACGAAATGTGCTTAGGTCTGGTCCTCTACACTGGATCTTGCACAAATATATCTCCAAAGTACAGTAATGAGAAAGTTTGTTTTACTTGCTATATCTGTATGAGTTAGACCCCAATGGGTGACAAAACTGCCCCTTTCACCACTTACTCCCTATGTCTTGCAAAGAACAAATGTTCTCATATACAATCATCACATGTCTTGGCTGAGGCTATGGGGACTTGATTGTGACCAACATGGCTGTGTTCAGCACAAGGAACTCCTGCCAGGCAAGCCTCTCATTTATTGCTATAGTTTATTTTAATGATATAAAAAGGAGGGGGAATCTGGTATACAAATGTAATATATTGATTTTGAGAACCTATTTACAGCCACATTAAAAAGATTAAAGTGAACCAGAGTCATAAGGAAGCTCCTTAAAGCTTAGACACAGTCTAAGATGTAGGCAGTTGTTAACACATACTTCCACTACCAATTTGTGCTGGGCCTGCCTGACTGCAGGAAACATTTTTATCCCCAGATTTTCATAAGAAATATTAAAGACACAGTGCATGTCATCAGTCTTTAAATATTAATGTTTATCAAATGGGACTTTGACAGAACAGGAAATGCCACTAGTGTCTACCGAGTGCATGCATTTTCATGCATATTTGATTACAAATTGAATTTGGACTTCTTAAATCCATGCTTAATAACTATGTGTATTTTGACGCAGTACTTATACTCTCAAAACATACAATAAGCATGTTAGTTGTAATCATATGTATAAATTTAACATATAACAGTGACTGTAGCTCCTGCTTTGTCAAGTCACTGTTAATTTTTGCCTAAAACTTTTACTATTTCTGTTTGTTTCACTTTTTTAATATAATCTTCATTTTTTAAAAATATAGAAATGCAATTGTCTATGATTCTGTGACCCATTCCTTCTCTGACAAAGGATCAAAACCTTCACTAACAAAGACTCAAATCTGAACCTTTTTCCCTGGTGGTAGCCTATGAAAATAGCCCCAGTGATGTCAAAATTCTGTTGAAAACCATACTCTCTTGCAACCAGATAGAAAGCCTTTAATCACATTGTTGAGCAGTTTTTCATATGACAGTGAAATCATTTGGATGTATAACCACTCTTCAGTGAGATTTTTTTGTCTCACAAATGCTCCTAGGAGACTCAAGTGCTTTTTACTCATTCTGTATTTGCAACTACACAAGAAAAATAATTGTCTCTCGATGGTTTGTCCACGTGCTGTGTTCACTGGAATATTGAATCCTAAGCCATTTTATAACATCCACATCTACGTTGTTTAGCCCTGAACTCACTACTTAAGTGTCCAAATGCCCATCTACATTAATACATTAAGTTAATACCCCTACATTTTATGCTCTTCCTGGTGACCCCTTACACCAACAAGCTGCGTAAGTCTTCCCAGGGTCAGGTTTTTGAGTGGATTCAGCTGGTTCATGCCCACAGAAAAGCATGAAGTATGTCCCAGAATGTTCTGGTGTTGTTGAGTGGCGTGACTTTTGGGCACCTGTGCATCTATGTGAGTTACATTCAGGGTCATATCTTCATCAGGGTCATAACCTGTGCAGCAATTTCCTGCCCCAGTACAGCAGTCCAGATGGGTTTGCCCCTGTGTTGCCAGTTAGTCTTCTGCCATTGCTGCAGCCACCACCTCAGGACATTGAACACCATCCACGAGTCAGTGCAGAGATAGAATACAGGCCTTGTTTCTTATTCAGAAATCTCTAGGGCTAGTTGGATGGCTTTCACTTCTGCAAAGAGGCTCTCCTCCCACAGCAGTCATTGTGTAGGACTCCACACAGCAGCTTTCCACCTCCAGTGGTTTCCTACCATGCAGAAAGATCCAGCAGTAAATAGAGCATGGCCTCTTTTGTTTTGGGACAACTTGTTATATGATGCTGCTTCTTGGGCACTTTGAGCCACCTTCCTCCATATAGTCATTGTGCAAAGGGCATCCTCTGGATCTTTAGGGACTGTCTTGTGGTGATTTTATAATGATTCTTTATTTCATAATTGTCTGCTTATGCCCATTAAAAGCTGGGGTTTTTCTTATTTTGCTTTTTTTTTTCCTTGAACTCTTCCTGCTTTTTTTTCCTCTTTTTTCCTTTTTTTTTCTTTTTTTTTCTGACCCACGTGGGGAGCTGGTGGGGAGGCCTTCCCAGACTTGAGACCTCAAAGCAGCTAAACCAACAGCAGAAAGGACACTTAAACTCACCAGCTTCTCCTTCTGCAAGAAAGAGAATAACATCAGAAAAATTCCAGTCTATTCTACCCGAGTAGCTACGCTAATTCCTGTTCCTCCCCTTCCCTGATACCATCTTTGCTTCATGGCTATGCTCTCTCGTGGGGGGTTGGGGTCAAGTTTTTGAAATTTCAGTATCTAGCATTTATTCAGTCCTTTTCTGTGCCTTGCAGGCACTCTTTTGGTTTTTTCCTTTGTTAATAAACTGTTTTGGATTTTTTTGCACTTTGACCCACTAGGATTTATTTCTCTCATTGGCAAGCAGGATTATCAAAGTCCTTTTCTTTGGAGAAAATGCTCATTCCGGGGCATTTTATCCTAAATTTTGTCCCTAAACCTAGACAAGGACATTATCACTTTTTACTGTACTATAAAGCACTTCCAGGACTTCTAATTCTCTCAAGTACTGGATACCTTCATCTGCAGTGATCCACCTTCCTGGCGAATTCACAAGGTCTTCCTTAAATGGACTTCATGCCCTCATGCTTTAGAGAGGCCATCTCTAGGCCTAGAGACTGCAAATTGCTCCTTCTTTTCCAATTCCTCCTTCAATTTCCCCATCTCTAGCAAGGGATTTTTGCTGTTGTGGCCTCATGACCTTCTAATTGTTGACTGTCAGCCTTGTTATCCCAGCATCACCTGGCTGGCGACTGTAGTCTTTCCACAAGTCTCAAAGTTCTGATGAGGTCAAGGAACAGGTAACTTCAGGTTCCTATTTGATTTGCCTCACTCCTTCAAATTTTTTTCTTGAATGACCAGCTTTTTCATCTGACCTCTCCTCTCCTGATTGTCCTCCTTCTCCTCCTCCTTCTTTTCCTCTTCCTACCTTTCTTATCAATTATATGAACCTGTAGCTTCCCTCATCTGTTATTTTGTTTTCACTACTGGTGCAGGTACTGTAGTTGCTGTGGTTTGAGGCCCTGTGTCAGCCATAGTGTCCTCAAATGCAGTTTGGGTTCCTGCCTCAACTACAGACCTCTGTGAGGACTGAACAGCGGCACGGCACGCACAGGTCCAGCCCCAGCACAGGGCAGGCAGCTGCTGGCTTTCACTGGGGTGGGCAAGGCACCCTTCCATCACTGATGGGTCAGTTTGCCAGGGTTGGGCACGTGTTCAGGTGTAAAGTCACAGGCAACTGGAGGTAATCACCACCCTAGGAACCTGCCCAAATTCTTCCACACACCCTACCACCCAGGAACTGGATGCCTCAGGGCACATTTCAATGTCTCCATACTTAAAGTTTGCTTTCTCTAACATCAGGATGACATCAGATTCCACAAATCCCATAGTGCGCCAGTAGTATTCCTTAATACTATTAACAGTATTAAGCAGCTTAAATAAGGATGAGCAATGTCCATGGGAGCCTGTATTATAAAGTCATTCACATCAATTTTGGGCAGGGAGAGGGAGATGTATTTCCTCATCATCCACAGAAGATAGCTCCCCCTGCATAACAAGGCTACCATGTCAGGGCAAAGCACAGAGCTATTGCTTGTGTTAACACATTCCCAGCAAACTCAGCAAAACAGAGACATATGGAGCACAGCTGACAAACCCCATGTCCCACAAAGGAGCTTGCTACTAGATAGCTGCTCTTACTATAGCATGCAATATGGATAGATAGATAGATAGATAGATAGATAGATAGATAGATAGATAGATAGATAGATAGATAGATAGATAGACAGACAATCAGACAGTCGGAGAGAGAGAGAGATAGAACTGCCTTTGTGTCTCTCCGTGGGCAATAAAAAGGACTGTGGTGGGTTGACCTTGGAGACATGCCACATGCCCACCAAGCCACTTTATCACTCCCCTTCCAGCTGGACGGGGAGAGAAAATAGGATGGAAAACAACTCGATAAGGCAATTTACTAAAGTAAGAATGGAACTTTGTGCATGCATAAGTGAAGAGAAAAAGAAAGGTTTATTCTTTACTTCCCATCAGCAAGGGATGTTAAGCCACTGCCCAGGACACAGGAGTTCAACGCACATAGTAGTTTCTCTGGAAGGCAAACATATTTACAATAACAAATGCCCTCCTTTGCTCCTCCTTTCCTTAGCTTTTATATCTGGGCTGATGTCATACGGTATGGTCTATCCCTTTTGTTAATTTAGGTGGCGTAGTTGTGTCCCCTCCCAGGATCTTGGGAAATGTTGGAGACACTGAATGGATGGTGTACCAGAGCTGTTGAACAGCAGACAAAACACTGGTGTGTTATCAACACCTTTCCAGGTACCAATGCAGAGCACAACACTGTGAAGTCTGCTATTGGAAAATGAATTCCATCTCAACCAGACCCAATACACCAATGTATAAGTATTCAATATTCTGTAAGTTTTATATACTCTAAATGAAAAACAAGAAAACAAACAACAACAAAACAAGATCATAATTTAGAAAAGTGTGAGTTTGAAGGTGCTAAATATGTTTGCAAGTCCTTATTGTATCTTAACCAATAACCTTATTGTATCTTATTGTATCCTTTTTTATCTTAACCTCTGTAAGCTGCTTAAAATCTAGATGAAATCATAGATCTAAAGAATGACTTCATAAATTTCATCATATTGCAAAAGAGTCCAAGAAACTTCTGAGTAAATATGCACTCTAAACAAATGGGGAAAAGCAAGTCATGCTCTTTGAAGACACAGCCATACAAAGTACCAGATAGTACTGGTAGTACTACAACTACTGGCTGTAGTTTCTCCACAGATTCATTCATTTTCTGTGAAATGTTTTTCCTGGAATTGTTTGCCCATTAAGAAGTCCGTAACAGAAAAAAGAAACAGTCAACATTCTGTCAAACAATAAAGACTGGGATAAAATCTGCACTGCATGCAACAGAAGGCAAAACTCCAGAGAGCAATGCAAGCTAGAGCAGCTCCCATGAAAAGAAACAATATTTGTTCCAGCAACTAAATCCATGTTATCAGACAAAAATTTTATATCTGCTATGTTAGACACATCAGGAAGGGGGAGATAACGACTAAGGATGAAAACTGGATTCAGCTGTTAAAGAAAATATTTTGCTGGAGGACATTGAAAATGGCGACGGTTATATTATTTTTCTCTTTTCTTCTGTTACTGGTATCAAAATTTTAGACAAGTAAGAAAACTTAAAAGACTTGTTTTGTAGAAAGGTATTTGCTAGAGATGTTGGAGTGCAAGGGCACAGAGCATACACTTAGAAATGAACAGGAAATTCAGCACAAGGGGAAAAAGAGCTGCAGATATTCAACACCTGCAAGGGTGACTGGCTTTGCAGCTGCTTTGGAACATTACCCCAGTGCACCTAATTTTCAAACTGTGTTAAATCTGGAGCTTATGTGTCTCAAGTGATCTGTTTGTCTATTCCCATTTCATCCATAGTGCTTCAAGAAACATGTTAATATCAAGACCTATGTACATTTTGGCCATTAAAAATCCCAAAACACTTGCAAAAACAACTCTGATCTCATTTTCTTCTCAGACTCCTCTAGTTTATGACAATTTGAAGATGACTGGGAGGAAAAAATGCTGCTGTCCTGTAATATTTTGCGAGGTCTGTAATTTGTAACTATGCAAGTTTTTGGTAAAGACCCTTGTACTTCTGGAACAAGGGGTTTTAGGACTTCCTATAAGTCACTGTTTTATGTGTCCATACTGCATGAATGTTATAGACAAAGCTGTCAAAATAACAAGAAATCTGAAATGAAGGGGAAGACTGAATTACCTTCAGTACCTCCTAGTGAGCTCTGTCTAACAGTGTGTGAGAAGTTCAACAACTTTGCACTGACACGTCTGAAGTTGTCAGATTTCCATGAAGATGATCTTCCAGCATAACGTATAATGGGATTATTGTCCCTGATGTGAATCCCAGACAACTCTAATTAACAATGGGTTTCATATTCTGTGCCAAAACACTGTCCTTCAGGTCTTCTCTGCTTGACTCAGGAGTTTTGCCTTATGAACCAAAAGAACCAAGCAAAGCAGGAAAGCTGCATCTTCTTTACTAATTCCAGAGTCATGAAACTGAAATTTTAAAGTAAAAAGTCATGTACTATCCATAGGTCAGTCCTGTCCTCAGTATCTATGGGATAAGACTGTATTCCCCGCATCTGCTTTCAAAGGAAAACCTTTTTTTTTTTTTTAACTAGTTCACAATAGACTTTTATGAATAGTTTCTGTTTTCCTAGAAAAAATACTTTGTCATGTTAAGATCAAGAAAATAAAGATTTCTTCCAGAATCCTAGAACACCATACCTTAATGTGCAAGCACCAAGAAGAATTAAAGTATGTAAGAGCTTGAGTTTTCAGTCCCATAATTCTTCCAATCTTTTTGTGCTTGCATTTTTTGAATTAAATTATTCTTCAAAAAGAAAAGTCCCACCCTGTGACATTAAAATGCCTCTTACAGTTTCATACATATATAGGAAATCTGGGACATCTAGTTCCAGCACCTCAAGTGTCTTCATTTAATAACAGATTAAGTGACAGCCATTTTTCTGTGTATGGTATCATGATGGAGAGAAACAAGTCAGTTTTGTACAGATAAGAGATGTTGACACTCATGAATTTTGGTTCCTTTTCAGCTGCTCTGGTTGTTCTGCACACTTCTTGCTCTGTTGCCTCCTGTCAGTTTCTGTTGCAATTTTAGCTATATTCCATCCTTTGCACACCCCACTTTCAAAACTTCTAGTCCAAGTTCTAATTTATCCAAACTATTTAATTAAAATCCTGCAGAACTAATTCTCAGTTTCTGCTGCAGATGCATTGGTATGGCTTTCTGTCCTCCTACTAGCCCAGTGTTTTCTTATATCTCTTATGCTCTGTCTAATAGTAGTCTCCTACTCCACAGTCTTTCTTTCTCCCATGGCTGGTTTCTGTATTTTTACTGCTGAACCATCTCCCATTAGCTTCATGGGAGTGCTGCTCTATCCTCTTCTTTTCTTCTGCTGAGAACAGATACCTTTTTTGATCTCAGTGTCTTGATGTATTTATTTCACTTTGTTGCAGCTACTTTATCTTCTTTTGAAAACTACGGAAACTGTTTCCCTCCAACATTTTCTCTGAATCCCAAGGAATATCTTTAGCAAATATGTTATCAACATGCTTCATGGGGTCAGTGGTTGGAGACAGGGACAACACACCAAAGCTCCATGTGACAAACAGCCTCCAGTTTATTCCTCCAGCTCCTTTTATAGGAGCTCAGTTACACATGTGATTCGTTGAGGCCTCAGCCCCATCCAGCTCTCTGGCCAGTGACACATCTGCATTGAGAACTGGATGACATCGGCAGAGAGCCTCTGTGTAGACTGAATCCAACCTATCCTTGCTCACCCGGGGACTCCAATGCCACAACTCACCCTTTCAGTTATAGTAAAAAATGTAATTGATGAGCCTACTTGAATAAGGCTTTTTCACTCCACAGGTAGTGGAGTACCTTGTGTATCATTTGAGCTGTGATGCTCCCATCCGGAAGCTGTCAACTAAAACTATTAGCATTGCAATCTTTTTAGGTTAGCATGCCACAAGCTTAATGCCTAAAAGTTACAAAATTACAACTTAACACTACAAACAATAATAATTCAACTCAAAACCATTTCAATGATAACCATACATATTTCTGCCACTGATGTTCTCTAAATATTTGCCTCCTGGAGCTTGAGTAAGTTGATGGACTGAATGCCTCCCTATTGACAATCTCTTTCCTCTGATGAGCCCCTGGCTTGCCAGGTCATGCTATGATTTTTATCAAAAAACATGAGAAAAACATGAGAATATGAGAATACTTAAGACCTTTGAGATGAGTCTATATCCACCCCTCTTTTCCCCTTTTCTTAGTTCTAATAACCATAATAGGAGTACAACATATACCTTAGAACAAAATCAATAAGGTGAAACTTACAATTGCTTATGTGCTTTACCATCACCCAGGGTCTGCCATTGCTGAGGGGTCTCTTTCTCCCAGTGAGGACTTGGAGGGCTTCTTCCAGAAGCCTCCATATTTATCTCAAAGTAAAGCTTTTGCAAAGCCAATTTAGCTAACACAGAAATACCTGGTTTTGATAACTTTCCCTGCCAGACAAAGCCATAGCCTGCCCAGGGCTATGACTTAGCCTGGAAGGGTCTTATGGAACACCTTTCTCACCAGTTAAGGCCACAGCTTGGCCAGAGCTGAGACTAGACTGGATGGGCTTCCCCATCACATCTTTAAAAGTAATCCCTCAGTTATATCCCACAGAATAGTTGGCTTTGTTGTTTAGCTAAATTATGATATTATAAAAAAACTATAAAGAACTATAATTAAGTGCTTATATAAACAAATGTCTTTAAAACTTATAAACAATTATAACTAATACACACACAGACAAATGTCACTATTTGCCCTCTCGTTACAAACAAACCTATTTAAAACCATAAACACACATAATCTTTAGTATTACAAAACAGAGATAGCAAAAGTGAAATCACTTTGCCATATGTTTTATGTGTCAGTTTAACCTTAACATATGTAGATGTTGCAGTCTTCCCTTTTGAGGAAGGAGCTATTAAACTAGCTCGACCTTTTCTTTTATTATCAGCTTATTAGAGTATGTAGAAAGTATGTAGTATGAAAGACCTTGATAGGCATCTTTTGCAGATTTTTGTGTCTCTCCCTCATTACTTTTGCTGCCACACCTCTGTAGAGAAAGGTTCAGAGAGGCTGTAGCAGTGTCTAGGACCTGGCACCTTTGTGCTAGTGGTGTTTCATTAGGGCTCTCCCCTGTAGGGCAACAGCAAGCAGGCATGGCCATCTGTAGCCATGATATTTTCCGAAAAATCCTTTCCTTAGGATTTTTCCTCCTGAGAAGCTGAGAGGCCTCAGGAACAAAATGTAAACAATGATTATCTGCTGCTGTGGAATGCAACAGGTGGTTCTGTGATTGGTCTCATAGGGTTGTTTCAAATTAATGGCCAGTGCCAGTCCAGTTAGCTCAGACTCTCTGTCCAAGGCACAAGCCTTTGTTCTTCATTCTTAGCTAGCCTTCTAATGAAATCCTTTCTTCTATTCTTTTAGTATAGTTTTAATATAATATATATAATAAAATAATAAATCAAGCCTTCTGAAGCATGGAGTCAGATCCTCATCTCTTCCCTCTTCCTTGGACCCCTGTGAACACTGTCACAGCCATCAGAGGCTGAATCGGGATGGTGCCACACTTCCTGGAGACATGGCTATACTCAGCAAAGGTGTTTCTTTGGAGCAAGCTCATTAGGTCTCAGGAGGGGGCAGACCTGGCATTTCCATGGTGATGAGAGGGGTGGGCTGCTCCAGATGGCCACAGGCCTGTTGGGCCCCCTGCAGGGGCTTTTCCCATGCCCTGACCGGTGTAGGAGAAGGTTTCCCAGGAGTACCTCCTTTCCCCCCTGGAGTGGCAATTTTCAGCACAGTTGGGGTTTCTTCAGAGTGCTGTGTTGGGCTCTGGAGCTTTTGGGTCACTGTTTGGGATGCTGGCGCTGGGGCTGCTGGTGTCCCGCTGAACCCACTGAGAGAGTGGCCTGCCTTTTGCTGCTGTGAGTTGGCTGTGCCATGTGGCTGGCACCACAAGGTTCAACTGGAAGGTTCAACTGGTACCACTCCCACAGCACTACGCTACCACACACCTCTCCCCACCATTCTCTTGTAGGGGTTTTACCCCAGCTTTCTTGGCAAAAGGGAGGGACCCCAGCCCCTCCTTCCCAGCCCCCCACACCTGTGTGGTATACCAACACATACTGTGTTTATTATCCATGTGTTCCATGGGGTCAGTTGTTGGAGACAGAAACAATACTCACACACACCAAAGCTCCATGTGACAAACAGCCTCCAGCTTATTCCTCCAGCTCCTTTTATAGGAGCCCCAATTACACATGTGATTGGTGGTGGCCTTAGCCCCATCCAGCTCTCTGGCCAGTGCTACATCTGCATTTAGAACTGGATAACATTGGCTGAGAGTCCCTGTGTAGATGGAATCCAACCTATCCTTGCTCACCCAGGGGCTCCAATGCCACATTTAGCAGACAAATCTGCTCTTTCCTCACTATTCTCTCCTTCCCATTCTCATTTGGCTCACTGAACACCAAGCTACTATAAATCAACAAGATCTCCATCTACCTACCTTCCAGCAATGCTGGGTATGATATAGGGCAATTAACTCCTACTTCTGGATCCCACTGCTCCCTACTTTCTGACTCTTCCTTTGTTCTGTTTTCTAGATCCCAAACTTCATGAACTCAAGCAATCACATCCTTTGCTCCACCGCCCTTTTCCTGTAAGATTTTCCCCTATGGTTCCATGTACTGCTCTGTCATTCTCTAGGTTTGAATGACCTGTCTTCCTCCCCAGCAACTGGGTTGTTTTAAGGAACTGCACAAAAAAGTGACTTCTCTTGAAACAGAAGGCAGAAAAGTCTTTATCTTCTGTGTAAAAATTGTTCATCAAAAGGAACTGATTTCTAGCAGCACAGTCTCTACACCTGAAACAAAGTGTGAATAACAAATTATTGTGTCAATCCTCTTCATGGTAGTTTAAATTATTGCATTTTATTTTACATTTGCGATGGATTAGGTGCATGCAGACAATTATCACAGCTCAGCTGGTATCAGTTGTATGTGGCTCAGTTGTATCAATTCAGGGTCTGTGGTACCTTGATTCAGTGATTGGCTTGGAGCTACTACGAGGAGAAACTACCAAAAAGGTGTGAATTTGTCTTAACCTTAATCTTAAATCTATCTACTCAAGGCTGCAGCGATCACACATGATCAGTGGGGAAGGTAAATGTAGTCACTCATTAGCCCTCTGTGATGCTGCAGCAGGTTCACTGGAAGCAGATGGAGTTGTGCGTTAAAAATCCTTCTTTGCAATTTTGGGACACATGCAGACTGACATTTTGATCTGTGTGGGTTTTCTCGAGACTGGCAGGAACACGGAGCAAAGGTAAGTACTTTTTGGCACAAGTCAGAAAGACTGTGCTAGTGAAAAATCAGACTTTGCCGCATAAAGGACTGGTTGGATTCATTTGACTTGTATACATTTTCATAGATCAACTCCTGGATGCACTTGAAGTGTGAAATATTACTTCCTAAGTCCGGCAAGTCAAAAGCAACTGAAAACAAAGTCTAAAATTGAGAGACTTTTATTTACAGGCAGTCATTCATCAACTTACTGAAGCCTGTGAAAAACAGCAAGTGATCTTCTGTTGGCATATGCAGTCATATTACGCTATAAAATGTCACTCAGGAGACTGAACTGAAATAGATGTGTAGACCCAAGAAGTTTATGGACTACAGCTCTCAATGGCCTGTTTGTGAAAGAAGTGGATGCTGAAAATAAAGACGTATGCATTCAGATTCAAGGGAAAGAACAACTTTGCAAGGAAAGCTTTTCAATTAATTCAGAACAGCTAAGTAGCCAAAGTGAAGGAAAAGGAACAATATGATCATAAAAGTTCATAATAGTTTCTGGTTTCTTTCACAGCACTTGTACCACCTGGTGATATGATTTTGAAAAGCCAGTTCTTATCCCAGAGGCACAAACTGTAATTTTACCTCAAATAATAGTCTTCCTGATTTTTCATCAAGAACTGTTATTTCAAATTTCTTCAGGAACAGATTTCTCAAGGATCCTAGAAAGCAATTGTGAGAATAAAACAGAGCTTTAATGGCTACAGCCATTATCAAATCACCTCAATTGGTGAACCTCTCAGGGCTTGAAAGAGAATTATGAGGGCTAAGGAATTAAAACTATGTCTAAGAAAAACCTATGTGCTACGGGGAAGTGTGTTAGTTGGTAATCTGCACTTTGGTACACCAAGTCGACCATGAAGCTATCTCGTTAGT
The DNA here is from genome assembly GCF_028018845.1 of Melospiza georgiana. Classification (NCBI taxonomy): domain Eukaryota; kingdom Metazoa; phylum Chordata; class Aves; order Passeriformes; family Passerellidae; genus Melospiza; species Melospiza georgiana. The sequence goes on from NC_080430.1 coordinate 78,180,963, forward strand.
ATAGAATAAGAAATAAGCTTCCCAGTATTTTTCATTTAAGGGCTTTCATCTACAAGGATAACTGTAGCCTGGTCAGATTCCAAGTCTTTTCCTTCTGAATTTTTCCTTTAGGTCTGTTTGTAAGCATTGACTATACTTTCCTCTCCTAAAATACTTAAGGTTTATTATTATGTTTAAATAGTTATTGCATACAGAGTTTCTTATATATTTTGCACTTTGTATATTGTTTGCAGTGTAAGTAATAAAGCTTAAACAACAGGGGTTTTGAGAGTTTTAGACTTCTTGAGATCTCTGTGTTTTGAAGTTTCAGTCATATTCTGACTGTAGATACAAACAGATCTCAGATATTTCTACTTTTACTGTCTCCTAATTCTGGGCTTCTCAGTGCAAGAAAGACAGGGACATACTGCAGGGAATCCAGCAAAAGAAGGTGATGAAGGAACTGGCCTATTCTTTCTGTGAGGAAAGGCTGAGAGAGCTGGGAGTGTTCAATTCAGGGAAGAGAAGTCTCGAGAGGGTCTTAACAGTTATAAAAACACATAGTGCACATAGGAGCATCTAAAAGGAGGGTGAAAAGAGGATGGAGGCAACTTCTCAGTGGTGTCCAGGGGCAGGAAAAGAGGCAGTGGGCACAAAGTGAAGCACAGGTTTCCTCTGAATATCAGGAACAGGAAACACTTCTTGCTGTGAGGTTGACCAAGCACTGACACAGATTCCTCAAGAAGGTGGTGGAGTGTCTGTGGAAATATTAAAAAAATACCCAAAAACTGTTGGAGTTGGTCCTGGGTGAATGTCTCTTTGTGTCCCTGCTTGAACAGATGGCTTGGACCAGATGACCTCTAGAGGTCCAACCTCCACCCTTCTCTGATGCTGTGACATCCATCTTTAATAAGCTGGAATAGAATCTGTGGAAAATAAATGCAGAGAATCATCTATGATGGCTGAAAAACTGCTGTCAGCGTTCATTGAAATAGTAAGAATACAGAGCTATAGCAACAGATTATTTTAGAAAATAAATCTTAAAATATTGTGAAGGAAACACAGTACAGAAATTCGGCCCCGATAGGAGGAGAGAGGAACCAATTTTAGAAGTAAATGATGAAACCTGATGTTGCTCAGGTCAGACCATCAGCATGCAAATGGGAACAAGGAGGAGATGCTTATCCAGCAACTTTTGCCTGGCGTCCTCATGAAATTTATAAAACCTTTGAAAAGGTTACTTCATACTTATACTGACCTCTGTAGATTCTGCATTCCTTGATATATCAGAGGCTTGGGGAGGAGAAATGAAAGAGGAAAATGCAGCAGCTCTGCAGCATCAGAGCTGTTCTGAATAATCTCTTATTTTATAAGCACTTCACCAAATCAGCTTCAAAGCAGCACAAAGAAGCCTCCAGTTCTTGATTTCACTGTTTCCCCTTGAAGATCCAGCTGAAAATCTGAGTCCCAAGTGATGATCTAAGCAAGCAATAAATCTTTTACTGTGTGCTGCAGTTTTCTCTAGAGTCAGCATGGTTATTTTATTTGCTTTTCCTTTTATTATCTCAGCATCAGCATTTTACTTCAGCTTTTTAAATGGATAAAAATATAAGATATTTGTTCAGTTTTTGGTTCCCAAAGATATAGAACAGAGCTAATGTTTATGTATTTACATGATGCAAAATAAAACAATCAAAGATTATTTATATTGGATATATGCCAGTGGGCCAGCTCTCCTTTATTGTATTTATGATATTTAATGCCTTAGCACTTTATCAGAAGACAAAGCATTCCAGGCCAGGCATGGGACAGCAGCCCGGGAGTCACCTCTGTCTTATCCTTTTGGGTTTCTGTCAGATGCACCCAAGTGCAAAATAAAGCTTAGGCGTCTACTGAGACTGACTATCTGATGGAGTCACAGCATCTGCTTTAACCCTCTCAACTTTCTTAAGGGTTGGAGGTATTCATTCAGGTTTACTTGCTCCATCTTTCTATACTCACTCTGTCCATTAGTAGAGATACTCATACACATCCAGACACTCATTCCAGCATGCTCTTTCCACACCTAAAACCAGCCAAGCAAGAGCCCTTGTCTTCTTCACCACGCATGAGATGTGCCCCTGGTGCCTGGGTCCCTTGGTGGATGCAGGGGGTGGGTTCTCCTGCTATGGGCTGGATGAAAGGGGAAAGAACAGAGCACGGGCAGCAGGGCAAAGGGCAAATGCACACCTTTCAAAATCGGGGTGAAATGGTGTTCAGGGTCTATAATGTGTAGTACTGGTATAGAAAGTGCTCTACTGCTTTCCCACAGTAGCAGGATTGACTGCTAAGCCAGGAGTGAGGGTGTTAAGTCCAACATGCCTTCTACTACTGCTCACAGTCCAAAAATGGAGACTTAATTAAATTGCAGGACAAAGCTTTCCCTCTGCCTGGCTGTCTTGCAGTTCTGCCTGCTCAATGAAGCAGGAAAAATGATGTTGAGACTGAATGAAAACAATGCTTTTTCCAAATGACAACAGCTTTTGATAAGATACTCAGCTGGTAATGAGAAATGCAGAGCAGACAGTGGAGCTGACTGGAGGGTCAGATAAGCAAATGAACAAAACCTTTTAAAGGCAGAAGGAAGAGAAATCACAGGAAGTTGTAGACAGGCAGAATTGCCAGTTTGAAAGGGTTGATAACAGAACTGCTGCACATTTTAATTCCTATATTACCTACCATGTTTTACTAAAATTCCTATGTAAGATTTATGAGGCTTATGAAAAGTTTAACAGCTTCCTTCGCTTCACTCTGACCCGTCATTAGTTTGGCTGTCTGCAGCCACTGCTTTCCTGTCAATTAATTTGGCATAATGGTTGATCTTCTCCAAAGGAGAAAAATGTAATTTATTTGCGGTGATACTACTCATTCCAGACCAAGTAAGATAATGACTCCTAACATCACTAAACCTTCTACCTCCTGATTAAAATCACAGAAGTAGGGAGCCATGTATAAGGACTGTGAACCCAGTCAAGTAATATTCCAAAGACTCAAACAGTTTTTTTTTTCTCGTGGTAGATCAAGGGTTACATGAAAGACATGCAAATGATAAGCATGGAACAATGTCAGGAAGCTTTCATACCTTCACCCAGGGTGTAACAATCTCTTTGTCCTTCTCTTAACATCACCACCACCTCATGGGCTGTAGACAACACTCATTGTGGGAAGGCTGAAGTACAGATCACAGGACAGCATTCTGAGAAATTATACTGCTGAACTCCTTTGGAAGGGGATACAAAGACAGAACTTATTTAGCTTCTGTCAAACTAATTCCAGAATTCTCTGGTTTTTAAGCTAAAATATTTTAACTAATGCAAACTATCCTTCCTAAAAGACTAGATACATTACTGCACTGGGATCTTCAAAAGCACTCAGCCTGGACTATCACAAAAGCTTTTCCTCAGTGCATTATACATTTGAAAATCTCTGCAAAATCATGTAGGATTATGGCTTTTTGTGTGAAATGCTGAATGAAAAACATAGTTAAACTGACAGAAATATTTTAGTATGTCAGTAAACTTGAGGGTGCATTTTTTTTTAGGTGTGTCAAGTGTGATGTTCTATAAAGACAATTCTGCCACTTCCACAGCATCAAACACACAGGCATCTCTAGTTTTTGACACCCTGGAACAAAGTAATGCTTCTGAAAATGTTCAGTGTATGCTCCCCTTGTTGGTTTTGTGTTATTATATGACAGTAAAGTTGACCAACTACATTGGCTGCTCATTTTTGGTTGCATTTTATTATGCAAACTTAGCATCACACCTCAGGTGGTTTTTGACATAAGTTCTGCAAGCACAGCTGAGCAATGACCCATTTGTGACACTAGTGAGGTCACAAAGCAGCTGAAACCAAAATACATTTTTACGAACTCTCCCTTTTTGTTTGAAAAGGAAATTGCATTTGAGAGAACACCAGGATAATGCTGATTCAAAGCAGGAAGGGAGGTCAGGATAGGACATAGCTACTTAACCTGGAACAGTAGCAGAAGCCCTCTGTGACTCTGCTGAGTGCACACTTCAGATAGAACTGGGTTTTCTCCATTGATGACTTTTTGTTTGCTTGTTTGTTTGCTTGTTTATTATTATTTATCCTCCATTTCTAGTATTCCTTCGAAAAAGAAAAGAAAAACAAAACCAACATATTTGAGACTGTTATGTATTGGCATGGGTAGGGTTCTTCTATGATCTACTTGGCATCCATGAGATTACTAAAGGGAAATGATGAAGGGATATGATCTGACAGCAGACCAGTCAAATTTTCCTTTGCTTTGGTCTCTGATGCCTCAGCGGTGTTCTGAAGATATTCTGCAAAGGTACAGAAAATTTCTGCTGCCATTAAGGGAGATGGCTCAATAAATTATTTAAAACATATAAACAAAAATAATACCCCACAACCTAGTGGAACAGCATCTGCTACGTAAGAACCAACTCAAGACAGGTGTGAATATATCAGATGATGGTTTTATGTGAAAATAGGTAAATTTGATTGCATTTACTTCCTTCAAGCAGAATACCACAATATTAAACCCAGAGTATTAAAACTGGGAGTTCTGCAAAAGAGAAGTCCTATCTATTTTCATTATACTAAGAAATTTATTTCTTAGAATATTTTATATTAACAGAGTCTTTGTAAGTATATAACAAGTAAGTATATAACAAGTTTTATATAACAAGTACTTTTTTATAACAAGCACTTTAATTTTTTAAAATATCTAATATTTTACATATATAATAGTTTGCATGCCTACAACAAAACAGCTATTGGGTTGTATAGTGTAAAGGGCAGTATAAATTATTGCAGTTGTATTGCAATTTTATTAGTGCAGGACAGCATGAATAATATGCAAACCTGCCTGCTACTGTCGAGCAAGCAGTACATGACATTTTACTTCATACTACCATATTACAGAGGAGAAAAAAGATGCTTTAGCATTTCTGCTCCTGTAACACTGTGTGAAACAACATTTTCAAGTTAATAGAAAACCACAATAAACTAAGTCTAGGGTAATTTTTAAGTCAAAAGGAGATATGGAAAAGAAAATAAATTAATGTAATTCTGAGTCAAGTGCTGTAGCCCTGAGAAAGACTGGTAATTTCACAATCCTATTTAGTCATAAATACTCAGATGACTGTATCATTTAGCATAAGAAAATAAAATGTTTTGTTAAATTTCTTTAGACCTGTTTGAACGCAATGACTTCCTTAGGCATGCATGGGTTACAGCAACAAGCAGAAATCTGTCGTTGTTGAGAGTTTCCAGAGCAGACGAATGCTTGGCAGACCGTGCTGATGAATTCTTGCAGCTGATGAGCGTCTGTGCCCTTGTGATGCGGGAGCTCACACAGAACATCTGACTCCTCCAGCAACCTTTGTTCAATGGGTGGCTGGGACTCTGACAGCAGGGACTGATGGACTTTTGTACCTCTTTTTTTCCAATAGATAAAAGGTGCTCAGCAATTGGAAAAGCTTATGCTGGAGTATTCGATTCAATATTTTTACGCTGGGGACTCATTTTGAAAATTCTTGATTGCACTTCTAGCAAAATCATTGAAATCACCCCTCTGTGTTAACTGGACTGGAAGATACTTCCAGTAATCTGCTGAAGAGTTTAGCACTTACATTTGAGAAGAGCAATAAAGTTCTAACATAGAGTTTCTCATATTTATGCATGTAAATATGATAACAAGATTTGTTTGAGTTTTACACAATGATAACTCAGTGAATGGATTTAGAATTGCAGGAAGTAAATTTTAGTGGCAAGATGGGATTTTGGAGATCACATAGCTTGTATCCTTCAACACATTTCATTCTCTAGCTTTTTAAATTCTTTCAGGCTTGACTTGAAGTCAAACTTAAAGTGAATGCTTTTTAAACAATTTAAGGTCATATACACAAATAGTAATCTATCACATTACAGTAAATTTTTATTTCACCCCATACCTGTCTTTGCAATATTTTTCTTAAAAATAGCCTGCATTCTAAGTCACTAGGTACTAGAGTATGCAATGTGCTCCACATCAGCAAAGGGTGAGTTGAGACAAATTAAAGTTATTTTTGTAAAGCTCCTCTATCACCTGGTTATTTCTCTTTCTCAAACTAAAAACAAATCAACAGGAATTTTTAAGGAAATGTTTATTGAGCACAAAGTCACAATGATCAGAAGCCATTAACCTTCAAATGCCTAATTTTGGTTATGCTGATCTTATACTGCCACTACCTTTTTATCTTTCACTTTATCTATCATCTGTGCTTTAGTGCTCTTTAAGGTCAATCCTTGAGTTTTACCTCTGGCATTTGGCTTTAATCCTCCCAGCGTAGCTTTAAAGCAGTTTTCTCTTCCTCTAAAACGCACACACTTTGGATGTCTTACCTTGCTCATTTCCTGGCTTAAATTACATGACCATAGTATCAAGAACATTTTCCATGATAGGCAGGAGAAATCTTCCCCTCCACGTTTTTAAGACCAAAAATTACATCCCGAGTCCTAAGCTTCACAGCCTCCTTAGCATCCTGCCACCTCCCATCCCTTCAGAGCAAGTTGTCACACGGGTTTCTCCAGCAGCCCAGGAGAGCTGTCCAGTTCTTTTATTCATGGCATAACAGTCTGAAGGCACTGCAGTTGTCTGCTTGATGGCTCAGAGTCGCTGTTATCCTCACAAGGATGACCTGCTGTCACTCATCTATTCAATAGCACTCCATCAAGCACTACCACCTTCTGTGCTGCGGCAGAAATCAACTCAGCCTTCCTTGTTGTCCTCCTCTCTTTGAATGGAGGTGAGCCCTCTTCCATGGGAGTGTTCTGAGGGACATGCAGCATCACTGTCTAGCCAGGGGGATTGGAGGTCCTAAGAGGTTATCTTGGACTCTGGGTGAGTTTTTTAGGCTTGAATCTTATAAGTTTATAAACTGAATGTTTTCATTCTCTCTCTTCTGTCCTACATGATGTCCACATGCAGCTATTCTTGAGAAAACCCAGACAGTGTTAGCAAAGATATACCTGTCCACACATTCCCTGCCTTCAACAATATAACCTGGAATATACTTCTCTGCTGGAAAGAGTATTCAGCGAAACATATATGTCAAAATTTCTTCACTGACAGTGAATATGAATGATATCAATGTCTGGTACTGAGAGCTGCGAGGCAGGGCTGTACAGGGACATCTGAAAAATAATTCTGCTTTGTCCTATATCAACAAGTTCTCCCTAACTTTTCAAGGAAGGAAATGCCTTTTAGGATTAGTGCATTTATCCATGGTCTGTCTTGCAGGGACTTTGAGCAGTCAAATAAACCAACCTCAGTTGCTTCAAACTGCTAGACCATGACTGGAAGATCTAGACAGCTGTCCTAATAGCAGTATTTCAACAGTGTTCCTCTGCGTATCCCAATCTCACAAGAAATGTCAGGCTTTATGTCCTAGATATCTGCGTTCATCTCTGGAAAGTTACTGACTTTTCTGGTTGGAGACATTTTTCCCATTTCTTCTCTTCTTCAAAGCATCTCTTCCATGTTAAGGACAGAGCTCAGGCTATGCAGTTAGCCTTAGAAAGAGATTAGGTGTTGCTGTCCTATTTACAGAAAAATCACACCTTGAGCATCAGTGTGTGAAAGAGCAATTTCTGCCTATAAAAGAAAATTACATTTTCTTAGGGTTTTTGTCAAAAGTAACCTCCCCTTGGATTGTCCCAAAAAATTTCCATTTCAGACCAGATAGGTGGGGTCCCATCCCACTTTTCTTAAACTTTATAGACTTACTGATATACCTGGGAGAAGTTCTGTGTCCAGAAGATCTGCTTGTGAGAGGATTTTCTGCTAGGTATGTTTTCTTGGGTACTATACATGGAGAAGGAATAAAAGGAGGAAGAATGGATGCTTGTTTGCAGGTTTTCCTGTTTATTTATCTCTTTTAGACAGTATATCTCCAACAATTCTTCCTATACCTCTCCCTTTGGTGGTCTAATTAGATATGTAGACTATTAAAATGAGAGCAGCTGAAACAACAGCCTGATTTAATTCAATTCCCACTTCCATGGAAGCCATGAGGAATTGTGCCAGAAGTACCAGCAGGAGTAATGCTATCCCTGCAGTGCCTACTGTGGAGTTTGATGCTGTTGGTGCTTATGCTCAGGAATAGGCACACTGGGCCTGTGCATGAAGTTACCACCTGTGGGAATGCTTCCAGACAGAGTATCAGACTCTGATCCTGCAAATATTCATGCCTGAACTTCTCTTCAAACACAACTGTGTTCATACCTAATATATTCTCTGTACTTTCAAAGCCCCCAGTGAAGGAGGCCATCCCCTACATGCTGCTTTGAATTAAGGCCTGTATTTTTTCCCCTGGCTCATGCTGCAATGTGCAGGGTACTCAGACAATGTCAATCTTCCTAAGGGGAAATAAAGGAAAAGTTACTTTCTCATGCTTTGAACTCATTTATTTGTGTGTTGCTGCATATTTAATTTTGGAAGAAATTATAATTTATTAAACATGCAAAGCCTGACAGAGTAATTTTGCTGTTCCTGAGAGAGTATCTTAGGATAATGATATTTCTAATAAATGGTTTATATATTTTTCATAATTTTAATGTCAAGAAAATTTTGAACAGAGAGATTGAAATTGCAATATGTGTAGATAATAATATCCTATTCAAGAAAACGTGACTGTTCAACTGTGTAAAAGGATACATGCTGCCTTTAGCAAACCATTTCTGAGGCTTTTTAATTAAAGCTGTAAACTGGTAATGATGCCTGTCAATTGATGAAGTAACCTTTTTCATCTACAGATAGGAATATTTTTGTGATTTTGAACAAAATGTCTCCAAATGAGCATATCACCTTCTTTGTGGCTTTTTTACTCTTCAAGTCTTCCAGAGTTATTGGCATTCTTAGTACCAAGTGGAAATATTTTCTTTGTGAATATGACATATATGCCTTTCTACCATTAGTTCCTTCTACAGAAGTAAATATAGTGTTTACTCCGTTCCCTTTATATTAAATACATAAATAACTCTAATTAGAGAAGGAAAAAGCAGATTTATTCCTATTCTCACTGGTTTACATGAAATTAGGTGCCATAGGAGTGGTTCTCTAGGCTTTATAATCTTCTGAATGTACTTGTTGAGTGCCATTTTGTTCTTATTGCCTACTGCTCACAAATGGCTTTCTCAATTTAATCGTGCCTAGTTTTTGAGAAGCACTATAAAGGTATGAAGAGACTAACAATGAAAAGGAAATTAGTAGCTGGAGGCAATTGCATCAGAAAAAATATTATTCTGTTATCACTACAAACAGTAGCATCAAATGTTAAAATAGACTTTCAAATTAATTAGCATCTAAGGGAAATGGGTTTGGGATAGTTATCACATTGCTTTTAAGCAGCTGTATTACCAGGTAGATCTCTGCTTTTTATTCCTCACTAGAGAAAATAAGAAATAAGTAAACATTTCTAGTTTTAAATCTGTTCTATGTTCCTACTTCTTGACAAATAAGGGCTCAGGAAAACAAAACAAAATAAAGCAAAACAATGGTATTTCCCTGTTCCACACAGGTCCAGTGAAAGGTGCCTATTCTTCACAAAGGCAAAGTGCTATTTATTGATCCTATATATGTGGGGGAATAAACATACTCTTCTCCATCTCCCTTGCTGTTACTCTGACAAAATCCTTTGGGACACCTCTTTGTGAGGCTATGTCCAGCCCACTGCAGCTAAAAATGGATGCAAAGAGACCAGATCTGGCACAGTCTTCATCACCATTCATCACTTCAAGCCCTATTTCACATAGTTTTTCTCTTTTTCCCTCTTAGCCTGTATAGTGCTTCCAAAGTGGCTGATATAAGTAGTCAGGGTCACAGAAGATGTGCATCAACTTCTTGGGACTTCAAGGTTTTCAAATAATCTGAACACCAGGAGTACTAAACCTTTTATTATATCCCATTTCCCCTTGAGCATTCGAACCCAGCAAAAAAAGAAATAAACAAATCATTCTTTATTGTCTTCTTCCTGCAAGGATGGTAATAGCTGTGAAGAGAAAAATAACAAAACTTGAGGCAGGTGCACTGCTGCTATGATAAATGAGTAATCTTTGCACATTTGCATCTACTTTAATATTTTTCACATACAGATACTTCATGGATTGGAAGAATGATGTGGACAGCTACTTTACAATAGATGCCACTGAAGGAACCATTGCTACTAATGAATTACTGGACAGAGAAAGCACAGCACAATACAATTTGTCTATAATTGCAAGTAAAGTTAGTAAGTATGACACAAACTGAATTAATATGCTAATATGGTATTTTTCTCAGAATATAATGATCAGGTATAAATATAATGTGAAGACTACTTGAATTGCCAAGTGTTTATTTAAGAAGGTTCAATGAATATCATTTTCCCAGACTCATGAGGATAATTGTGAAGTTCAATCAGCCCTGTTTAGTAAGGTTTTGCTAGCAGATCTCATGTAACCACAGTTCCCTTAGAAGCTGAAAAATATTTTGTCATCATGGAGCTGTATGGGTGCCTTCCAGTTCTGATTTCTGATTTTCTCAGTCACTTCATATGAAATTAAGTTAGTCAAATAACAGGTCTGTCAATGTGTTTTTTGAAGGCAGAAAAATGTAAAGAGTCATTTTATACTCAGATAAAAAGTACACTAAAATTAAATCAAGATTTAATGCCTTAAATCTGTGTGCTGCATCTCTGCTCTTATCTCTTCTCTCTGCCCAAAATTTTATGCCTAACCCCTTCTTTTCTTTTCCTGTGTGATTTGTGGTGGGATAATTTCATTTCTTGTCTTTATGTCTTCTCCATAGCCTTTTTTTTACTAAGTCATTTCTTCCACTATATTATGTGCCTGCAACTTTCTTCATTGCTATCCATGTGTGTGGCATTTCTCATTCATTTTCTTGTCAAACTCTAACTCTCATGGGTGTATCTCATGCTTTGAATACAAATCTTTTGGTCACTTAGCAGTTGTGCAAAGGACACAGAATTCTTTCTGTTGACATCAATACGCTGTAGAAGAGGGTCACGCTGTATTTCTTATTCATTCTATGTTGTTTATGTGTCAGAAAAGGCAAGTTTCTGTAGAAAATAGCATGTTTTCCTCAATGTATTGTTTGGCTGAGTCTTCAAAAATTAATACATGCTACTAACTAGAAGTAGGAGATTTGGAAAGCAGAGATGGTAAATATTATTTCAGATAAAAAACCCCCCGAATTCTCAGTTAGAGTTATCTCAAAAAGAACAATGGGCTCACTCCTGGGAACCTGAAAATATAAAGAGAGCACCGGTCAAATGAACGATTGAATTTTATCCCTAGATGGAAAAGACACTAACAGAGAAGCCTAAGCTGTCAGAAGTGGTTGAGTCCGTGGAGATATATGTGCAGGTATATGCTCACAGAAAAAAACAGCAGAAATGTAATTTTTTTCCAGAGAAACTGAAAGGCAGGCAGATGCAGAAAGAAGGTCTCATCATTGTCTATGTTTCAGTAAAGCTCAACTATTTAGGCTTAGTAGTGGGCAAAGGACATTTGAGATTTCTAATTTTTTTCCTGCAGCAAGGGAAAGAGTTTTCATAAACTTAATTTAAATCTGTTTATTATTCCCAATAGTAACTAAAGATGTCTAAAACCCTGAAATTTATTTGTCCATGGACACATATATATAATACTATGACATTTATGCCGAGCTGTAGCAAATAGTATATATTTTGATATCCCAAGTTTTATCAATTGCTATACTAAGAAACTGCAGCTAAAACATATCTGTGCTTTATTGCAGCATATCCCAAAATATTTATATATTGACCATTATCTATAATGGTAAAAATTGCCATATCTCTACTATACTAGTAACTGGCAAAATTTGGGAGGATTCGGGCTATAGTAACTGTCAAAACATTATGTGCAATTGTCTGACTAAGAGCGTAGAAATAAGGGTGGAGGATTGAGGGATGACACACTGCACAAAAGCAAAATATAATTGTTAGAGAGAAAAAAAAATGAAAAAGATTGAAGGAAAATTGCTATATTTGAAGAAATATTGATATAAAAAATTGTTGTCCAGTGCTGACATAGAAACTAAAACTGTCATCCCTTATCACAGGAAAAACACACTGAGAAGTGCCTTGACACATACATGACTATTTTAAAAAGTGGCCCAGTATTGAAATTAGCTGCATAAACTTTCTTCAGAAAAGAACAGACAGTATTGTTATTGAAATATTTTCCTGGTGACTTTATCTCTGTATAAGGACATATGTGTGCGTATATATACATATGTATATATATATATATATATATATATATATATATATATATATATATATATATAAAATATGTCTTTATAAAATAAGAATAAATAAGTAGACTCATAGCTAGTAACAGATTAAGTTATTTTAAAAATGTAATTGCTAAAATTTTGTTTTCTCATTGTGAGAGGATAGCAACAACAACAACACCTCCCACACTTTTTAGGCACATCCTAATGGTCATTCTGTAAACTAACTTTTCTTGAATTGTCCCTAAATGGAAATGTTTTTAAGCAGAAGATGGATGATTGTTCTGCAGGCATGCTGAGAAGGCAGCTGAATGTAGAACATCCCTAATCCATTCATAGATATAAAGTTCAGGTTTTGTATAGGACAAAGTGGTTGAGCAGGTGGAGGATGTTTCAGACTCACATTTTTTTCCCCCATTTCACTTCCCAATTCCTTTGTGCTTTTTTTCATTACATGACTATATTTCATTTTAGCTTGTTGTTTTGTTTCTTAATAATTTGAATAAATCAATACCCTAGTAGTCTGCATGGTTGCTGTTTCTGAACATTTTTTGATGCCACAGAACCTATCCAAACTAAGAAATTAAACATGACTGTCATTCATTTCAAGGACAAAGGCCAGCTGGCATGAAGTAGCTTATTTCTATGCCTTCTTACCTTCCAGAGTCCCCACATGTAAAGTGATCCTTTAAGAGCAGTCCCTGCCCTTACTAATTCCCAGCACATACATGTGAATTGTCCACAAGATCACTGGTTGCTGTGGGCCAAAACTGTACCAAGAGCTGCCATAAGAGCATACTGGCATAAAAAACCACAGTCCAGTTTTCAAAATTCCTCCATATGCTGCCTAATTACCTAGTATAGAAGTGCTTTTTCTCCATTTTACAGAAGAGGAGATGGATAAAATGCATAAGAACTTACTTCTGCTTTCCTATCCTCAAGGCATAATGTAAGGATAAAAATGAAGTTATAATCCTTCCTGTCCAAACCATCTTCCTAACTCAGCTATGCCTAGTTCCAAATTTTTAGAATGTTAAAGAAATCTCACCCTAAATCACAAGATGGAGTTGATCTTCTCCTGCGTACCATAACTGGGATTAAAGAATCTGAACTTCTCCTCAATAGTCAGTATCTATTTTCTCAGATACTTTGGATTTTCACAAGTTCATTATTCAAAGAATGTTACATGTTTTCTACTGCTGTAATGGCTTTGAACCATTAAGATGCTGACAAATGATGGTAATCAAGCAAAAAAAGGAAGCAGGATGGTCATTGTTTTACAGACAGGAAAAACAAGGGAAAATAAAGTCAACTAATTAATTAAGTTGATAAAAGAAATTAATGAAGCTAATTAATTTTTCTATATCTTACAGGCAGAATTGAAACATGAAATCAGTTTCTTAATTTCTAGGTTCATGTTTTAGCCATTTTCTCTTTTCATCTGTGTAATCTGGGTTTAAAAGGCATAAGCAGATGTTTTTAGTGACTCAGTGGTACCAGTATATACGTCACAATTGTGTTCACAGGGTTCATGAAGACTTGAATTTGAGCGAAACATCAACCAAAAAGCACAGAAAATGGAGATCAAGTCTGCAAAGTAGTATTTTAAATGCAATTCTTCATGCTTGCTCACATCAAGTATTACAGGTCTTTGGTATTGCATATGAATTCAAAGCTGTACACAATCTTCTTGCAGTCTTCATTTATATATACAAGGAGTTAAAGTGATGACAGTGCAAACCAGAGAAAAAATCACGTAAACAGAATGAAAACTTGAAATAGGTTCATCTTAGGCTCTGGTAATTCTGTTTACTCTCATGTCTGCCTTTTCCACACCATTTGTGCAAATTCTAGTTTACTGGAATACTTAGAAGATTTTGGCCTCCAATATATCCTTCAAGGAACGAGAGAGAATAAATCAGATACCATCAGTGAGAAATAAATGTAAAAAGTATACTCATATTCCAGAGCATGCTATCCTGTTGTGATTTTGAGGAGGGAAAAACATCAAATCCTTTTGTTGATTTGAAAAATATAGGTCACATACTACCTAAATTGTTGCAAAAGGTAGAAAAAAGTAATTTATACAAGCTACTTTACAAAAATATGACCTAAAAACTTCCTAAAGAAACTGACATATCTAACAGAAATTATCAAAACCATCTGATATTTTCACGTACATGATGCATAAATTTTAAATACATTCAAAAATTTTATTGGAAAGGCACAGTGAACGTATTTATAAAAGGAAATGGATACCTATGCCTGTATTGTGGTGGCAATGTATGATCTCTAATCTGTTTGAAGAATATGTCCTGAACCCCCATTTATCAGTGTTGCACCTTAAAATGAACACAGACACACAAAAACATCTAAAGCAAAGCCTGAGTTACTCCATGTGGGTTGCTGTGTCCTTTTCAGTGAGCACTGCTAGGAGGGAAGTCAAATTGTTTCCCCCAGTAGCTGTGTGAATTTGACCTGTTCAGGGGTTTTCTGATCTCTCTATAGAGGTCTTGCCCTCTACTGAATAAAATTACTTCTTAATTTTTTTTTTTTAATTTCCCATTATACAAAGGAATCAATTCAACTGTGAACAAGTGATCTAGATTTCTTTCAGCTCTTCAGGCACCTAAAGAATGAGTGCACAATTCCTAGTTGCTAGACCAAACTCTGTCTTTGATTGTAGTGCACAATTCACTCCTCCACAGAGACATTCTGCACGGAGGGATGATGCTGAATTGAAAATGAACAAGAATTCAAAGAGAGGTCTTTATATATTTTCTCCGATAAATATTAAATATTTTGCTATTAAATAGGGACTACAAATGTGTGATCTGGGTAGTGCATTTTCGTCATCTTCTAGGTTCCAAGATGTGTTTATAGATTGGTCAGTTTATCTACTTCTTGTAAATAGGTAAAAAAAAGTTCATCTTGCAGCTAGTCCTGTGTAACTAGGAAATAACTGGGGAATACCTTTGGTTTTAACCGAGGCCCCCTGAAACTACTACTGCATTTAGTAGTTCCTAAGAATAAGGAAGAAAGCATGCAATTTTTTTTTGTTTTTTACGGTGACAATGTGAAGAGACTTTGCCCTTTGCTGTGTTAGTGATAAACAAATGAAATGCCAAGGATGATACAAGTTGCAAAGCAAGTGCCCAATACAAATAATTTGAAAGGTCCATTGAGAGCCATAAAGATGATCAGAGGGTTGGAGCATGTCTCCTATGAATACAGGCTGAGACAATGGAGCTTTTACAGCCTGGAGAAGAGCACACTCTGGGGTGACCTAATTGTGTCCTTCCAGTACCTGAAGGGAGCCTACAAGAAAGCTGGAGTTTTGACAGCAGCATGTAGTGACAGGATGAGGGGAAATGGCTTCAAACTGAAAGACAGTGGATTTGGATTGGATACGAGGTAGAAATTTGCTACAGTGAGGGTGCTGAGCCACTGGCACATGGGTTGAGGAATCAGTTGTGGGCGCCCCATCTCTGGAAGTGTTCAAGACCAAGTTGGAAGAGAGCTTGAGCAATCTGGTCTAGTGGAAGGTGTCTCTGTATGTGGCAAGGGACTTGGAACTAGATGATCTTTAAAGTTCCTTCCCACCCAAGCCATTCTATGATTCTATGAATTATTCCTGAAGATTCAAGACAGCTCCTCTTGTACTAGAACATGATCTCACGTTGTCAGTCCTACAACAACCTGATTTATAGCATAGATTTTTTCCATAGTTAACTGTTTCTGCCACTCAAGTGGAAAATGATAAAATAATCATAGTTTTGATTCACCAACTATACTATTTTTCACATATTTGCTATTTTGCAGGAGGTGTCAGCATAAAGTAAAAGAGAACATGATGTGCTTTGTATTGTACTAGGGTCTCTGTTTTGTCAGACATTGCACTTGCAAGTAAACTTGTTTATAAAATGCATCGAGTGACTGATGAAAATTATCTATAGAGGAAGGACAGTGGAAAGAAATGTGGTGTGTATTTTTGTTTAACATTTCTTTTGCACAAAAGTATTTGCTGCCTGCAAGCACTTTTGCAGTTAAAGAAATACCTTTCAGGATATGGGCAAATATTTGAATGCTAGCTGTGAGTGTTCCACTGCTAAATTTAACACTGACTCTGGCTGGCAGCAAGATTTTCTTTTTTCATATCTTTCTCTCTTATTTGTCTTTTAAATTGGTATGCTCTGCTTTCCTCCTTAATATCTTGAAGATTTGAAAAATGGCTAGGCAATAAATAATGATTTTCTGCATTTAGTTGTGGAAAACAGAATTCAGTTTTAATCACTGGAAGTGTTTTCCACAGGCTTAATGAAAAGTGTTCAGAGAAAAATTTGCATGCTTAATAACAAGTTCAACTTCACTTTTTTTCCATTTATGCTCTAAACATAATCACCCTGACTGATTCCTTAACCCATGAAGAGTAATGGATCAAATTCTGGTACAAATTGATAAGAAGTTTGGTTCTGTTTTCTTAGTTCAAATCAGAAATAAATGGAAGTCAAGGGCTTTTGGGAGCCACAGTACTGAGATCACAAGTTTATGTCAGTTTATGAGACTGGTGATGACAACAAATGTAATGTTTTTCTTCTAAAATTATTTATAGGTAACCCACTATTAACCAGCAAAGTCAATGTTATAATAAATGTTTTGGATGTCAACGAGTTTCCACCTGAAATTTCAGTTCCCTATGAGACATCTGTATGTGAAAATGCCAAGCCAGGACAGGTATTTCAAATTTGTGATGCTTACTCTTTTGCTTTTTCTTTCCTTATTATTTATAGAAGTAGAAATTTCTGGGTTTAAAAATTATATCATGGGCAGAATTCTTCTACAAACAAAATGTCTGTGTTGGAAATACATATTGGAATTCTGTTTGTTGACTTTTATGGTCAGTTTGCAGTCTATTTTTTTTTAAATTTCTCCAATTGTATGGGCCTTAGCCACCCTTTATTGTGCATTTAATAGCTATGAGAGGAGAAAGAATCCCTTTTCTAAAGGGATTTGAAAGGGTTGTAACTGTGACAGGAGTAGTAGCAGATGAAGTGAAGCATAACCATTCAACCAAAAGCCATCAGCAGCATTTTATTATAAACAATAAATAATAAATACTGTGAATATACAGTAAATGTTTCTGATTTTTATCAGATATGTCAAAGCAAGACCTGAGTTCTCTGGTGGTTATGGAATTCAGACTTCTTGCCTCCATTGTGCAGTGTTTTAAAGGAATGACAGTAATCCAACAAGATCTCACTTTCAACACTTTTGTTTGATTTTCACTTTGCACTTCTACAAAACTGCTTCTTTTGGAAGAGTGAACTGATTCTGAATTAATCTGGTTTCAGGTGATACAGACCATCACTGCAGCAGATAAAGATTTGTCACCAGCTGGGCAAAGGTTTTCCTTCAAACTGTCATCTGAGGCTTCCAACAACCCAAACTTCACAGTCCATGACTACAGAAGTAAGTTGGTTACCCATAACTCTCTTTCAGAGCAGCAGGCTGTAGTTACAATGACAAATATGTTTACTTTCAATTGCAGTTGTGTCTGCAGAACCTAACATTTTTCTTTGACATTTCTAATTGCTAAACTATCTGGGATTTATATTAATATAAATTCAGGTCTTGCACCTTTTCTTATTTTTAGGGGCAGGAATTGTCAGAACACCAAAGGCTGAGATTTCCCTACAGGCCTTCAAAAACACTGCTACCTGTTTTATTTTCTTCCTTTTATCATTCAGTATCTCAGGAAGAATCCATATGCCAATGAAGGTATACCTTTAAACAAGGCACTATTGCTGTCTTGTTTAAATACTATGATTTTGCTAACCATTTTCAAAGTACCCAGATATTGTGCTTTCTTGAGGATATGTAATCCTGCAGAAGAGTGAGTTCTAAATATCTACAGAGCTGCTGAGGTACAACATCCTTAATAACTTGTAATTTGTACAACTGACATCCCTGATTTTTCTTCAAATTTTTGTCATAACTGAATATCCTTTTTTCTACTTTTTAACTTGAATTCTTTTGTTAGATGGCAAAAAAAAAAAAAACACAATTTTTTTTTCTACTGTAAGGATCTTCAAGGATGTAGTCTTGTGAACAGACACAGCTAAACCAAAACTGTAGTAAATTTTCATCACTAACTACTTTATTCAAATAAGAAAAAAAGAAGTATTTAAGCTATTAGATGATCTTTAAATTTAAATTACACTTCAAAGAAAGAACATCTAAAGCCATTCAACAAAGTTCAAAAACATTCGACTGTGCAGGTTATAAATATCACTATCTAAAAAAGTGCATAATTCTTAATTTTTTAATTGCTGTTTTCAATTTGAATTTGAGGTTACATAGTTCATAAGGTAAAGGTTCCTTTCTTGTGAATTAAGTGACCCAAGCCCTTAAAAGTGCTAGAAATGAATAATACACCAATTGAAATAATTATGAAGGCCTTTTTCTCAACCTTTTAAAAATGCATTTAAATTATGTATACGGTCCACATAAGTTTTGAAGCCATGCACTATTGACATTGTTATGTAATAGAAAACTAAAGCCAACTACATAAGGTAACCACTATTAATCCTGAAGAAACTTCAGGAAGAAATAAATTTGAAAAAACAAACTGTGCCTCTTTTCTCTTTATGTATAGCTCTCCTATGAGGCTGATACAATGAAAATGGTTTATTCTGAAACTAAATAGTGACTTTTATCTTTGTGTGTCATAGGTAGTTAAAAAGACTGAACTGGTGAGCCAAGAACTTCACTTAAGGTTTCTTAAATAGAGAATATAGTGAAACCATTCATAATATTGTAGACATGAATAATAGTATCTTATAAAACCAAAACTATGTAGATCTAACTCATTTTATCAAATGGCATTCAAACAGTTTTCTTGAGACAGAGAGCTCAATGAATATGAAGGATGACTTTACAACAGATCCACGTTCCCTTACTTCTGTTCTTGGAAGATTAGGGCATTACTTTGCTCTGGAACATATTTTAAGGCCCATATGGGTAGAATCTTCACAATTATATAGTCTTAGAACATAAATACTATGTATTTCTAAATACCTTTAATTTATTTTTTTTATAAATATTTCTTTAAAGTAAGAGCTTTAACTTATTTTTTTTTCATCTCTGTTTCTTCAAATATCCTTTAACTTCAACAAGGATTATGTTTTTGTTTTTGTTTTTGTTTTTTTAATAATAATTACAAACTTCTGCTTTAAAAAGAAGTCTTCTCAGGTAATTTTAACAGATTTAATTCATCAAAATAATTTTTAAATTTAGTAAGTCTATACGATAATTAGAGCTTTTGTAAAAAGCATGTGAGGTTGGTGAGGAAATTGTTCAAATATTATTAGATAATTAAATTTCCCTGTTTAAACCAGTAATGTTGATACTGAAATGATTTGGATCTCAGTAATCTGTTAATGAAGTTTCATTACTGTATAAAAACAAATGCAATATTCTGATAAAAAGTGGAAACCACCAAGATATAAAATTTTAAAAGCATTTCTTAACACTTAAAAACAAAAAATATAAAAAAGAAGTATGCAATTTGTTACAATGTAAGGAACAAAAAAAGCCATAAAAACCTTTTTTTTTCATTATTGATGATTTGCAAAGATATTAGGAAAAAAATCTGTCCAAACAAAAACCCTGTCTTGTAATTTCATCCGCCTTTTGTTGGCCAAAAAAGGTGGAAAACGGTCTGTTCAATTTAGAGGTGTAGTAACACAACCTTATTTTCACTGGAGAAACCTTTTAAAGACAAATTCCATTTTCTTTTAAGTTAGAAATTATGTTAGTAACAAGCAGGTACATTGTGAAAGCAATTTTTTTCTATTTTTTGAGGACACAGTGTTGTTCACTGCAGTACAATTAGCGCTTTTACAAGTAAAGGTGGAATTTAAAATTTTTAAATATATCAAGAAGCACTAATCCCTGTGCTATTCTATACAACTGAAAATCATGGGTGGTCTGATACCTCAGCAGGTGTAACTTCAGCCGGTATTCTTGTGCTGCACCCAAGAGAAGCCAGGCCCTGAACTTCGGAATATAACTAAATGAGTTGTGGAGTGAGACAGAAGCTCAAGGTTGCCTTTTAGCAGCACTGAGACCAATCCACTGTGTTAATTGTTAATAGAAGTGATGCCCTGGCAGAGCTGGAGCTCTTCCAAAGGGAGTGCAAATGCTTTGCTTTGCTGGCCTCACTCTGCTCTCTGGAGGGCAGATTCCATGTGGAGTACACTCCATTGCTCATGCGACAGACAGAATTTCCTTTTCTCACACATAGCCTATAAATTAATTTATTGCCAACAGATTGAAGAACCAGAAGCTATCTCAGCTTCTCTAGACTCTCCTGTGTAGAGTTCAAACACCTACCTGTGCCCATATTTTCAAAAGAACTATGAACAATTGAAAGGGGTCATAAAATAGCAACAAAAACTGTTCAAAACCAAGGAGATAAGAGGTTTATCTGATTGATTCTTCTCAAAGGGGGATGGAAAGTCATTTTGTTGCATTGTAAGCTTTTAAAGTGATCTTCAGTGTTTCAATTAGAAGAAAAAATAAAAGAATATGAATCATTCTAATAATAGAAATATGGAAAAAATAATAGAAATAAGATTTAACTGAATGTCTTCAAATTAGTTCCTTAAATTTTTATACAGTGCAAGTGATTATAGAGAGAAATAAAAAGCTGAAGATGGAAGCTGTTTTGATTCAAACTATTCTGAGATATTTTTTCCTTTTCAAAACTAAGTGTAACTGAACTTGACCTGTCCATGTTTGAGTTTGATGAAAAGGAGGTGTCTGAAGTATTTTTTTAAGCTATGCACCTTCTCAATGGCATCTAATCATAACATATCTAATTTTGGATATTTAGGGTTCCATCTAATTGTCCTTAATCAGAACTCCATACCAGTATTTGAATGTGAAATTCAGCACCCTTAATCCTTTTACCTTGTATCAAACCTCTGAGGCATGAAAACCATCATGTGACATCTTGTAAAAAATATAATTAAAAATATATGTGAGATGGAAAAATGGTAATTGCAGCAGTTTACTTTCATTTAGTTCTTTCATCTCATTAATTCCCTGTCAAATTAATTTTAGTTTTGTTTTTAATGTATATATTTTCATCTTTACATCAATTGCTTGCTACTTCGATTCAGAAAAGCATCAATAACTGACTGTGAAGCAACAACAAAGTCTAGAAGTGGATTAATTGATGGAAACTGTACTGAATTTTTAGTACTCACTTAATTTCTCTAGTTATTTTTAATGGGGAAGGAAGGCTGAAATGATTGCATATTGTCCAGGTGGTTTTTTTTTTTATTTTTAAGGAAATTAGGTTGTTGACTCAGACATGATTCTAAATTCATACCAAATCAAAATCCTTTGGACCACAGGCTTAGAATATAAGGAGTTTAGGTGAAAAAACTGAAAAGTCTTCAGAAGCACGCTTTTAATGGTTTTTTGGTTTTTTTTTTTTAATTATTTTTGTCTTCTTTGAAATTTCAGCTGTTAAAAGGTTTACAAGAAAAGGAAAATTGTTTCAGGCTCTGAAAAAAATAACTGTACCAGTCAGAATACCATGCCTTCTGTAATGGCAAAGCAAGGCAATTATGCAATGCTTGTAATTCACCAAGGTTCAAATATGAAATACCAGCCTATTATTGAAGGTGATATAGGCTAAAGTTAAGTATGCATTTAAACCCTGCTAATGACTGTCATGTTTTACAGACAACACAGCTGGGATTGAAACCAGGAGAAATGGCTACAGCAGAAGGCAGCAAGAGCTGTACTTTCTTCCGATAGTAATTGAAGACAGCAGTTACCCTGTCCAGAGCAGCACAAACACTCTGACCATCCGTGTTTGCAGATGTGATTCTGATGGCACCATCCAGTCCTGCAATGTGGAGGCAATCTTCTTACCAGTCGGCCTCAGCACAGGAGCTTTGATTGCAATCTTGTTGTGTATTGTTATACTTCTAGGTTAGTTCTCGTGAAACCCTGCAAAGTGCTTTACTGTGATTATTCACTAGCTTCCCCTAGTTTTTAACAAAAGCCATAGAAAATGTGCGGCAGTTTATTTCTAGAAGAATACCCCAAAACACTGCTCATGACCATGAATCTGCTAATCCATGCTATATCACTTATTACATTAGTTTTCAGAGGAACCCAAATCATAATTTTTTCTCTGAAATTATTTTCAATATCTTTATTAAAAGATCCATTTTTTAGATTATTACTGAGGTAGACAAGTCCTACTGACAGTAACAGCAGTAAGAACATAGTAAGAGCTTTTATTTAATTCTTCATGCTCACTTAAGCAAAAGGAGAATGAAGAAATGGAAGAGGAGAAAGCAATTGTAACAGACTGTTACTGGCCACATCTATTTAAAGCTTCACAGGAAGCTTTTTGATTTTAGGCAGGCATTGATTTCATAAGGTGGCGTTATTATTTGTTCTAACTTATATTTATGTACTGTCTTATTAACAGCCTATCCAAAGTGCATCTTACTTGGAATATAGCCTGAAGCAACTGCTAATGAAATAAAATCAACTTTAAAGCTTATACAGGCACCATGTGGGCTTCAGAAATCAGACTCAGTCTTACAGATGTTGGCCTATGCCTTGTTTTGATACTAATGGCTTCCAAGGTCACGTGATAGTCTAATGTATACCCAAAAATAGATCCTGACACGGAATATATAACATGTGAATACCTCATTACATTTGGATGATGTAGGTGCCACTTAAGTAAATTACTAAAGACTCAGGGTTGCATAAATAGCTTCTGAGTAATAGTGGGTATAAGTCAGGATTTCTGCTCTGTGTCAAAATGTAATGTTGTGAGAAAAAATATTATTTCACATCAGAACAAGAATGGCCAATGGTCACTCTTCCCATAGAGTAGCAATTAAATTCACAAATATACTCATTCTGAAGAATTTAAAACAAAACCAAAAACTAAGTAAACCAAATAACTTACGTGAATATTTTGAAGCAAGAAGAATGCTGTCTCCTTTGACACAATTCCAGTTAGAGCAGGGTGAATACCCCACAACATCTCTGTGCAAAATATTCTACTGCTTGACATCCTGGTGATAAAGAAACCTTTTATTTCTAACATTTTAATGGACTTTTCCACATTTCATTTTGTGCCCATTGCCTCTTCTCCTGTGACAGGACACCCCTCAGAAAAGCCTGGCTCTGTTTACTTCCATCCATCAGGTATTTATGCACATTGGTAAGATTCCTCTGTGCCTTCTCCAAAAGGAGAAGACCTGGCTCTCTTAGTCTCTGCTTGTGTGGCAGATGGTCCCATCCCTTAGTCATCTTTGTGGGCCTACATTGGCCTCACTTCAGGGAGTCCATGTCCATCTTTTAGTGAGGAGCCCAGAACTGGGCCCGGAACTCCAACCCTGCATAAGCAGAGGTGAGCAGAGGGCAATGACCATCTCACTAGACTTGCTAGCAGTGTTTCTCCTAATGCAGTCCCAAATGCTGTTGATCTTCTTTGATAGAAGGGCATGTTGATGGCTCATGGTGAGCTTGTTGTCCACCAGGATTGCAGGGCCTCATCCATCAAGTTGCTTTCTGGTCAGCTGGCCAACAGCATCTTCAGTAGGCAATCACTCCTCTCTGTGTGTGGGACTTGGAATTTCTATTTGTTGAACATCATCGAGTTCCTTTTGGCCCACTCCCTTAGCCTGATGAGATCCCTTTGAACAGTGGCAAAACCACTCTTTTTTATTGCCTGAAAATTTGCTGAGGGTGCACTCAATCCCACCATCCAGGCTATTTATGAAAGTATCAAACAAAAGTAGTCCCAGTACCAAATCCTGTGCTATTTTATTAAAGACTGGCCTCAATCTGGTCTTTGAAATATTGTTCAAAACCTTTAGAGTCTGGCAGTTTGGCAGCTTTGCAATCCACCTCACCATCTGCTTGGATAGTCCTCACTTTCAGGTTTTCTGAGAAGATTGTTATGAAAGACAATATCAAAAGCTTTGCTAGATTTAGGATAATATTATTGCACTTTTCTCCCTTCATCAACCAGTCACCTTATTGTAGAAGGCTATCAAGTGAGTTAAGCACAATTTCATCTTCATAAATCCATCCCTGTTACTCTTATGCCCCTTCTTATTTTCCAGAATTATTTTCTCCATAATTTTCCTAAAAATCAAGGTGAGACTGGCTGCTCTAGTTCCCTAACTCATTCTACTTGCCCTACTTGAAGACAGGAGTGACACTTGCTGCAGTTGTCAGAAACCTTTCCCAGTCACCATGACCTTTCAGAAATTATCACAAATAGCCTCACAACGATAGCAGCCACCTTCCTCATCATTCATATCTGTATCTCACCATATCCCATGCTCTTGTGCTTCCAGTTTGTTCAAGTATTTTCTGACCTGATCCTCTTCCACCAAGGATTAGGTCTTCTTTCTTCCTTCTGGTCTCAGAGACATGAAATTACTGAAGGAGAACTTTACAAAAAAAAAAAAGTCAAAGAAGTTGCTGGCTAGGTTGGGCTTTTCCATGTCATTTGGCAACAGCTCCCCTGCCCCATTCAGCAATGGGCCCACCTTTACCTTTCTACCCTTTCTTTCTGTCTTACTTGTACTAGCCCTTCTTGCTGCCTTTTGTGTCCCTCCTGAGACAGCACCATGTGGGCTTTGTCTTTCCTTACCTCATTCCTGCGTGTTCAGACTAGCACTGCATATTCCTCCTGGCTCACCTGTCGCTGTTTTCAACTCTTAGATGCCTCTTTTTTATCACTGAGTTTAAATAAGAGCTTCTTATTCATCAATGCAGGCTTTCTGCTGCCTTTTCTTGATTTCCTGCTCCTCAGTTTGGATCATTATTGAGTTTGGAGGACATGATACTTGAAAACCAACCAGCTCTCCTAGACCCTTCTTCTTCCCAGAACCTTATAATAAGTAATTTTTTGAAGCAGATCCCTGAAGAGCTGAAGTGTACTGTATAAAAAGATACAGTAGGATTTTTTTTCTGTATTCCAAAAATTCAAAATTTGAAATTATTCAAATTATTTGTTATTCAAAATTCAATTTCTTTTTTCTGTAATACTCTTTGGGTTGGGGTTTCGGTTTAGTTTTTTATTCTTGTCTTCAAAGTGCAAATTTAGGGTTCTTTTCTCTATTTTTCTATGCAAAATATTTTTTTAAATATTTTTAAATGTCTCTCTGAACTAAAAACCTGAAGTCCTTTTCAATTCAATTAGTTTGTAGAGCAGGCCAGCAGGAAACTTATTTGATACTTCCTCCAGCAATTCCTCCAGTACAGCAATCACTTAGGAAAGTTAGATTCGTATGTCAAAGAGCATATAATTTTTCATTGGCTACAGCACTGCTAAGCACTGCTCTTTTCTAAGGACAAAAGTCCCTTTGATTGCTTGTGGCTTTCAAAGAAAGATATAATGATGTGTCGTCAGACTATCAAATTATTTCTCTGCATGTCTTAACTTCAGTTGTCTCTCATTACAGTTATTGTAGTACTGTATGTAGCACTACGGAGGCAGAAGAAGAAAGACACCCTGATGACCTCTAAAGAAGACATCAGAGATAATGTTATCCATTATGATGATGAAGGAGGTGGAGAAGAGGACACCCAGGCTTTTGACATAGGTGCCCTGAGGAATCCCAAAGTGATTGAAGATAATAAAATGCGCAGGGACATAAAACCAGACACCTTGCGTTTTACGCGCCACAGACCACCAGCAGAAGATAACACAGACATAAGAGATTTCATTAATCAAAGGCTGCAGGAAAATGATGTAGATCCATCTGCACCCCCTTATGACTCCTTGGCAACGTATGCTTATGAAGGAAATGGATCTGTTGCAGAGTCTCTCAGCTCTATAGACTCCCTCACAACAGAGGCAGATCAGGATTATGACTATCTGAGTGATTGGGGACCTCGCTTTAAGATCTTGGCAGATATGTTTGGAGAAGAAAGTTATAACCCTGACAAAGTCACTTAAGTACAACTACAACAGTGAAACAAAAAGAAAAGCAAACCAACAGCAAAATTAAAAGATAAACCTAAGCTTTATATAAGACACAATTACTTTGATTATAAAAGACAGCAATTGTTTCCAGCAAGTTACTACATTTATCATACCGTCAGCTTTGGTTTGATTTGAGAAAGAATGATAAATCCTGTAATATACACAGGTTTTTGTTGTTGTTATTTTGTTACTCTGGAATTACACTGAGACAAGCTCAGGCCTACAAGGTGCAGTTTACTGACCTGACTTAGAAAGAAGGTAGCTTTCTGGCATCATGGTGGAAGAGTGGTAGCTTTTTCGTAATTCCACTAAAGTGCCTATTGAAACTTTTATCATTTAAGTGGTAAGCTGTCTGCTGTGATGGTGTTACAAAACTGAATGGTAAATCAAACATGAACTTTAAGACAAGAAGCAATAGCAACATGCTGACTTCTTTTAGAAAAAAAATGGAGATCACTTCCTGGAGTATCTAATGACTAGAACTGTGGGGGAGGAGGGGGGTGTGTACATTGTGTTTGGGGGTTATGTTTGTTGTTTTTTTTAAAAAAAACCCAATATGTCAAGACATCATATTTCCTCTTCCAAAGTTACACTGAGAATTTAAATTTAAAATGCTATTGCTCACTTTGAAGATGTAAAGCCCAAATTAAAAAGGAAAAGATCTTAACTTACATCGGTGAATATTTAAAATGTTCATAAGAATACTACATTTTTCCAAAATAATAAAAGGATGAAAGCAGCTATTCCTTGATGTGAAGGAAATTTCCCTTGTTTCTCCCGCTTCTTTTGAAATGAGACTATTATTAGAACATAAAAATGGAGAGGGTTTTTAAAGACTATTACTGTATTTTCAGTACAAAGACACCTCTTCCATTATAAGTATCACTAAAGAAATACATGTAAATAACTCCACACCACTCTTCTTTGCATTTAGATTGTTACTCTGTAGTCACCATAAGCATATATATTATAAATATAGCTATTTTTCCATTGATGATCTGCTACAGTTCAGCATATTTCCATATTTAACTGCCACACCCACAGGAAACATTTGAGAAAAACTTTTGAGGTTGGACATTTTCTTAATTTTGTTCTTGACAAAATTTAAACAGAAGCAGAATAAATATATAAACCAGCACTTTTGTTTACTCTTTATGTACATACGCATGCCTAAATGTAGCTGTGCAGATGGCAGAAGTTCAGATAGGCACAAGGCATTATGTCCTGGAAAATGTCTTGCAAAACTATTTTATGTAACTTTTTTCTGATGATCTAAGGCATAGACATTTTGTAAGACAATGGTTTATGGCTCCCAAAGTGCATATATCCTTTTATTCTCCTCCCAAAGTCTCTGCAGTGCTATACAATCTGTTTGAGCTCTACTCATGATTAATGGCACTGCCAAGGTCAGCCTGAGTCTCTCTTGAACCAGAAGTCTTTTGTTCACCTCAGGTCTATAGCTTACCTTTTGTACAGCTAAAGAATTAATAACTATCAGATATACTTAGCTCACACATCTGATATTAACGTGCGTAAGTTTCCCTTTACCCTCTGGGGGAAATGTAAATGTATTTCAACATTATATAACTTATTCTCTCAATAAGACTTGGAAACACATTATAGATGAGTTTTGGATCATTCAGTACAATTGGACAGGGCTGCATCAAAAGCACAATTGGCATAGCTTCTACCAGCAGTGTGCTGAGGAAGAGACACAGCCAATGGCAACAAGGAAACGTGGGTTTTATTGTTTTCAGGAAAGTTATCCTGCATTTCCTAAAGACAGACTAAATCAATAAAAGCTCTCTCCTTACGGGTCAGGAAAGCAGAGGAAGTGATGGAGCTCATTTGACAGCACAGAAGTTTTCATGTTGAAGATTGTTTTAAATTTTCACACATCTTGACAGTATATCAAAACCAACTTCATGCTGCACAATGGGCCTAAAACAGAACACTGGATAAAAGAAGAAATATTTATATTTTCTACTACTCACAACTGAGACTTGATTAATGCAAGAGTCACAACTAATGAGCAAAGCTTCCTCATGTAGCATGTGCATGGCAATGCTTCCTACCCTGTTGTCACAACTAAAACATACCTTTGACTCTGATCATTTCCAGATGTGCAGTCTGAAAATGCACATCTGTAGCCAAACTCTAGCCAAGCCCTGCTCTTAGCAACTGTGTTTGTCCTTTGCATGCCTTTCACTAGAAAAATCACCACAAGTGAGGGCAGTGTTTGACTTTTTTGACACCATGAGGCATGTTTGGTCCTGAGGAAATTCTCTGTATTTGTAGCTCATACTGGCTGAACATTAGTTACCTTGAATAGGCAGGCATTTGTTTCTAAGTTGGACAGTCTATATGTGAGCCTGACTTCCAAAATGGGCAGACAGAAAACATAATCTTCAACATGCTGCTACACACAATCTGTATGTGACAGTGAGTGGCTGTATGTTAAATCAATACCAAAATTTAATATCAAGTGAATTTTTTTTACATTTAGCTATTTGTAGCTGAGATGTTGCTATCACATACTTAATACACATCCAGGAAGATTTTAGAAAAAAAAAATGCAATTACTTACAAGAGTGCCTTTAAAATAAATAAATAAAATATTTGAAGAACATTTTTGAAGAGTGATCAAACACTTTTAGCATACTAGGGGTATTTTTCGTAAGCAATTCTGTAGAACTAATTAAATTAATTGCTTTTCATTTATTCATAACCTAGGATTGAGGAAATTTGTGTTTAATACCATGTTCTTTCACTCCCTTTCTAGAAGATATTCGTCAGGTTTTTAACATCTTAGTTTTTAAATGATAATTAAAGAAATATGAAATATACAGGAATTAAAATATGTCAAGGCATCTGAGATGATATGAAGTCAGTAGAATTAGGGAGCCCCACTGCACGTGTAAATTGTATTAGTTAATTTCTTCTGGTTTTACACACTATGTCTTAAAACATACCTTGCAGAGTCAAGATGTTTAAGTGGATGTCTCTCTTTCCGTCAAAACCGCAAAAACTATCAGTGTCAAGAAGCTAAGAAAATGTACAAAAGGCACAGAATTCAGAGAATGTTTTTGTTTTAATTTCCAAAAATAGGGTACTAGTGCATACACATTTAACATCGTCTCATATGTCCCCACAGTGCATCCCCTGCAAATCACAACTTTCTGTAAAACACTTTCTGCATATGAAGTAATTTAAATACTTCACTGGCACAAAAAAAAAAAAAAAATACATTTTTTTAGGTCAAATATTGATGACATACACTATTGGTGCTGAAATAAAGCATTCAGCTAAGAGTGGAAGTATCTAAGGAAAGCCAACTATTAAATCATAGATGTACAGAATTGAAGACAAATGTGTAACACAACATCTGAAAGGAATTTCAGGGAAGAAGGAAAAAAAATCTTCCCTGCCCTCTCAAGAAAACTGATAATGTCAATACTTAGGGAAGTTCATACAATTTCTCTGTGGAGTCAGAATATAAAAGATTATTAATATTTGGGTTTAAGACCTCTACCACACAAATCTGAAATTACTGCTATTCTTGTAACACAGATCTGCAGAAATGACTGAGTCAAAGAACAAGGATTGAGAAAGCAATGGCAGTAGATTATGTCTCCTGCACAAAGATATGGTTGGATATTTTATACTTTAATTATTTTTACTTATCTTATATATTGGCTAAATTTCACTGTTAGAAATACAATCACATATAGTACAGATTTACTCTAGGTTTTGGAAATGGAGTTCATTATAAAGCAAAGACCAATAAATGACTCAATAGTTTACTAATAATATTGTTCTAGAGATTGCCTTCAAAATATTCTTGCCTTGACAATAAGATTTCCATATCCTTATTTGATACTGCTAAAAATTTGGTTCTGCAGATGATATATTCATACTAGGTTTACCTCCATTATTGATATGAGAGTTAAGACTGTGTTGCTATGGAATAACAGATCTCTACTGAATGAATACAGGAATAAAAGGTAATAATTTGCTGGGTTAAAGGCATATAATATTACATTAGTGACTGTATTTTACTTGTTGAGATTTGGGGTTGTACTGTTTTTGCAGTTATATTATTACTTTTATTATTATGAATGTTATTAACATAGACATTCAAATCCTGTGTGTATAAAAACATATTTGAGCTTTGAAAAAGTTAATGAAAGTAAATAATGAAATGACCCCCAATAACAACCCTACTGAGGTGACATTTAAGTGTGAATGAAAATCAAATTTTATATTACACTCATTCACAACCTTTTTGTAATGGAAAATCTATAATAACCTGAATCCTTTTCTGTTCTTATTTAAATCAAGTATTAGATAAGTAGTCAGAAGACCAGCAGCCATTGCT
Source organism: Melospiza georgiana (assembly GCF_028018845.1). Taxonomy (NCBI): domain Eukaryota; kingdom Metazoa; phylum Chordata; class Aves; order Passeriformes; family Passerellidae; genus Melospiza; species Melospiza georgiana. The sequence continues at coordinate 78,211,692 of NC_080430.1, forward strand.
ATTTTGAGCAAAACTAAGAAAATTACCTGGAGCTTTTTGGTGGGACTTTGGAATGTTTTTTAACCTATTTATTTAATTAATAGGCTTCTTTTTTTCAACTTTATTTTTCAACTAAAATTCTCAGGTATTTTTTTTTTTAATCTTACTTTCATGCCTGTTTTTCCAATTAAGTTGCTTCCCAGGACTCAGGGAAATCTTGTCAATGTGTATAAATACCTGACGGATGGAAGTAAACAAGGTGGAGCAAGGTGTTCCTAGTGGTGCCCAGTGACAGGACAAGTGTTAATGAACTTAAATTGAAATGCATGAAATTCCATTAAAATGCGAGAAAGAGGTTGCTTTTATTGTCAGGCGGTTAAACAGTTGATCATGTTGCTCAGAGAAGTTTTCAGGTATCCAGCCTTGGAGATCTTCAAAACCCAACTGGATTTTTTTCCTGAGAGACCTGCTGTAATTGACCCTGCTATAGGCAGGGAGGCTGGACTAGATAATCTCCAGAGGTATCTTCCAGCCTCATCCATTTTGTGACTTGTGATAAAATCACACTTGGACTCCTCAGCTCGAGTAAGCTCAATAGCACTTGGTGCCTAACTACCTAAGCAGAGTAGAACATAGAATGACACAATGGTTGGTGTTGGAAAGGGACCTTAAAGATCTTAGCTCCAACCCCCTGACATGGGCAGGGACACCTCCCACTAGATCAGGTTTCCCAAAGCTCCATCCATAGTAACTATGATTTGTTTCAGTGAGACAGCTGAGGCAGGAGTGAAGAAATAGAATAGCAATCTGTACAGTTACTAGCAATGAGGATAGGGTGGAGAGGGATAAATTACTTACTGCAATCTCCAGTACAAGATGTGAGGGGTATCACATGAAACAAGTAGATGTAAGGGTGAAATTTAAAAAAAAAAAAAAAAAGATGTGGTTCTTCATGTAATGACTAGCTGAGAGAGTCATGGAGGCTCAGAGTTTAGACAGGTTGAAAAAGAGGCTTAACAAAAATCCTGAAAAACTGATAGTTTGTGGGTTACTTAATACACAGGAATCATATCTGGCTGAGTGTCTTCTTGAATGGCATCTGGTAAGTAATATAACATGGTTGGTTTCTTGGTGTTTTGCGGGGCTCTCAGCTTCTGCCAGTGCTGGGTAAAGTTTACTGCCCAAGTTTGACTAACTTATTTTCCTATTATGATTTTATTGTAAATTTACTTGATCTTCATATCAACATTCCTTCAGTTCTAATTTTCCAGATCACATAGATAAAAAGTTTTTTCCTATTTATTACATACCATATGCTTATATGCATGTATATTTTGTTATTTCCCTCAGATTTTAACCATTGTAATTTATGTATTTCCTTCAATACTGCACACCTTACATAGACCTTACCCTTTTATGTCTTTAACAGGGACACTAACACTGCTGTTAGGGCTGATGACACAGTTTGGCTTAGTCTATATTAAAAAAAAAACAAAACAAAACAAAAAACAACAATAACAAAAAAAAAAAAACAACCCACAAAAAAAACCCCCATTGCTGCATAAAGAAGATAACCTCTACAATACATGTCCTCTTTTGCATGTGTTTCATTTGTTAGCTGTCTTGAATACATCCCTGTGTTCCAAGAACACCTGAAAAAGAGAGAGGAAAATGAAGTGACTGACTAGAAATGGGGCCAGTATTAGTCCACTATTCTAGAAGGCAGACTACTGCTCTTCTGCTATGTGTTGTAATGTTAGAAGTGATTTATTGATTTCAAATGTTGAATACTCTGCATTTACATTCAAATGTATGTTTTTCTACTGTATGCCTCCATAAAAAAGGACAATTCAAGAAGCATACACAAAAAGGTGTATGGTGAGGAAATGTAATCAAATTAAGAGGGGTCACAAATAAATATGCCTTGAAAGCTTGTCTTATATTATTTGGTCATATGACTGCAGTAAATAGTTATATTTTTAATTTTGTCCTTGGAGTTCATTTTGTCAGAGCAGTAAGTGAGGTCAGAGGATATATTTAATATTATTCGAATGCTCCCATTGCCTTCACCCCCTGCTGCTTTAGGTTGTTTGGGTTACTTTGAAATTGCATCTTTATCCCCCTGTGTATTCATTATGTTCCCAGTTGTGTGTCTTGCTGCATAAATGACTACAGCTGAAGCTTCACACTAGAAGTATCTGACGAAAAAGTATAGAATGCAGGAGGACAGGTGTAGAACTGTACTTTGGGTTTGCATAAGATGTTTCAGAACGAACAAACATCAAATTAATGTTCTGCCAACTTACATAGGCAAAAATCAGACAATGAGTGTGAAAAAGAAAAAAACTAACTGCAATAACAAAACTTGTAGAGGATTTTCTCCTGTTCTACCTCAGTATGTAAAAACACATCCTCTCTGTTAAGGGATGGAGACACAAAGAGTAGGAGATGAAAGACTCTAGAGTTGTTATGTCCTCCTTTTTTTTATGGCTATTTGTATTTAGTATCCTTTTGCATCTATAAATAAGAAGCTAACATTTCTTAGCTCAATTGTGTTTTTAGTCTTAAATTAAGAAAAATATATTCTATGAAATGAAGGAGAATTTGTCAGTGACAAATGAACCAGAAATGCTTCAAATACAGTAAAGCAAGATATTAATCTTCATTTCATAAAAGATGAAATTTGAGCACAAAAATTCAGTTCATCTTTTTCAGGTTTGAAGAATTTAACTCACCAATGAATAGTTATTGCTTCTAGGAATGCTGTCCCACAGTTGGTAAGTGCTACATTTTTCTTTCTAGGACTAATTTTTATGATTGCAATTCTGTTTATTTAAATTAAAATTTTATATCACATACATTAGGGGTTTTTTGCTTGATCCAAATGATATGATTGAAATTGCTTAATATGATATGTAGCAAGGGACTACAGTAAGTAACATCAGAAAAACGATTTAATGAAGCAATTTGCTGACCAGAGATGTTAAAAGACAAGATACTGATGTCTGAATTGCTGCCTATCTGTAGATAGTGCTTTGTTACCCAAGCTGAAAGCAGTGCTTGAGTTCTTTCTTGATGGTTATGGAGAGGAGCATGCTCTCTCATGGCTCAGATTTAATGAAACAGTGTTTTGACTTGACAACTCCTTTGGGTAATTGCTCTAGAAAGCTGTTGCCATGAGCAGAGCGAGATCCCCATTTAAAACACTCAGCAGCAGAGAAAATTTAAATATGTGGGAAAATCTAAGTGGGACTATTCTTCACATTGAAATGATCTTCAAGGGACTGTAAGGCACAACACTTTCCTTATAAAATGGCCTCCACTGCTCTTCTGTAGTTCAGAGACCATGCATGCATTTACACATAGCATTGCAGGATTAAATAAAACAGCGTAACATGGATCAAAATTATGTTGCAAACCAAAATTGTTCTCTCCCTTTTGTTTGAAGTCTCTGAGCTGACCAGGCTCCATCATGCATCTTATTTTTTCTCTACACAAAAATCCTGTGAAGGATTAGCCCCAGTCAGTACCTAAGAACCATATAGCCACTCACTCACTCCCCTCCCCAATGGGTTTGGGGACAGAATAGGCAGAGAAAGTCAGATAACTCATGAAACAAGTTAAAGACAGTTTAAAAAGTGAAGGAAAGAGAAAAGCATGAAAAAACCCACATACCAAGACCAAGTGATGAACACATCTCCTCCCCCTACATGTACACCAATGCTCAGGCAGTCCAAAAACAAGGACTGCCTCCAAGAAAAATCTTCCCTCCAGCTTTATTGCTGAGCACAACACTATATGGTATGTAATATCCCTTTGGCCAGCTGGAGTAATCTGGTCTGTGTCTCCTCCCAAAATCTTGTGCATCCCCAGCCTCCTCACTGGAGTGGCAGAGTGGGGAAAGTAAAACCTTGACTGTTCAGCAATAGCCAGAAGATTTGTGTTTATCAGTGCTGCCTTGCTCTCAGGTGCAAAGGCTTGCTATGAGGAAAGCTAACTCCATCCCAGCTAGACTCAGCACAGCCTCCAAAGGGGTGGTGAAGAGCAACTAATCTGAAACTTCTCACAGACACCTACATAGTATATATGACTTCATTTATACACAATTGAAAACATGCCCTGCAGAGTATTTTTCCCTCTAAGATTGTACCAGGTTCTCAGATGAGAAATTGTCAATAGGTTTTCTTTATAACCAGGGTAAGTTTTCTGTGAAGAATTTTCAGGTAGGGTAGAAAACCAGTGACAATGCTAACATATCTACATTCTGCTGAAAGGCAGGACGAAATTCTCCCTTTTCTAAATTGTCAGTTGCAATCCTATTTGCCACAGCCTTGGTGTATCACACAGGCTGCAAAAGTCACTTGCAGAAATCAATCAAAACAGAAGAAAAAACTAAACTTGCCAATGACAAAAAACTCTGTTCTCTCCCATGCAGTAGCTCAACAGTTAAAGTATGCACACAAAATTGAAGAGCCCAGTTTTAAAGCACTACAAAGATTGCAGCAAGTAAAGTATCTTGCTTCTCTCATAGTGTATTCAGGTCACTATCTGCTGAAACAATATAAACTTTGTGTGCAAAGGAGTAGATAATTTAGCAGGTCAAGACCATAAAACATAACCCACATGCTCCGTAGGAAAAGTTAGGCTCACAAGCAACACACTGTTCCCTCTGGATTCTTCTCTCACAGCTAATACTTGCCCTTTACAATCTCAAATCCCTGGCAAACTATTCTTCTCTGTGTGGAGAAATAATGACATTTCATTCATTGTATTTCTTCCAGGAATTTTTCTTCCTTCATCATGAAGATTGAACTGTCTCTTCTGTAAGAGGATTGGACTCAATTAACCATGAATAAGTACTGGCTGGCCTTTGGATGTTTCTTAGGACTGGGACTGAAAATGCTCCAGATGATAAGGACAGTAAAACAGACCAGCACAGGCTTGGGAAAGCAGATAAAGGATGAAACTGAAGGAAACAGGATGCCAGCTCAGCTCTGCAAGGCTGACAAAGCAGGAGTCATACAAAACAACAGCACTGATCTTACTCAAGGACTGGGGTCAGTGAATGACCACCTCAAATATTATGATGCCAGACACTAAAGATCACCAAAGAAGACTCCAACAGACCACACAAGGACTTCTGACAAGGAGTGCAACTATGTACAATAAATTAATACATATACATCAAGTAAGAGGGCGTGAATAATGAATATGTAATCAGGTGTGCATGATAAAAACTCCATTCAGCTGATGCTGGGGTGCTCAGTTGGGGAAAGAATCCCCAGATTGGCAAATGAACTGCAATAAGGAATGCTCAATTTCTAATATGCGAAACGGTGTTATAAAGTTGCTTCTGGCTGATTTTGTATCACAGAAAGATCTGGCCAGGTGCATTCTCATTCCCCCTCAGTTTTGGTCTCATACATTGGCTGCTCTGGTTCACCTAGACACAGCTAATCTTGAAGTATCAAGTTGAATTTTCTCTGGCTTAGAGTTGCTTTCTGGAACTATCCATTAATAGAAAGTAGAAAAGTTTTTCTGAGTGTGCAACAGCTCTTCTTTTTGTCTGTTCTGCACTTGCTGAATCTGCAATATTGAATGTAACTGAAGAACTTTGTTCTACTTGTGAAACGAGAAAAAACTTGTAAAAGAGACTAAGGCACATAATAATTATTAAAAATATGCAGAGGAAACTCTCCTGCCTTTCTCCTGCTATGCTCAGATACCAAGATCTTGAGAAGTAAAATTTAGAACAAAAGGTATATCCATGAAAAATCTACAGAAAAAGAGTAAGCAATTTTATTGAGATATTAGAACACTATTTTCACTCTATCTGATGGGACATATGGATATTCTACATAACTACTTAAAGATTCAAACATTTTTAAACAATAAAACTTAATGATTTTTTAATATATTTTTTGCCAGGTAACGTGTTTTGAATATTTGAGATTGGATGTCTTGGTTTTTTTTACAGTACTGTAACACCTTGAACTCTAATGGAAATAATCCTGAATTGCAGTCACACAAGACTTGTAAATTAAAATAATGGCTATTATGAGTTGAAAAGTGTGTTCTGGTGTATGGAACAAGTTTACACTGAAAACATGTATATTTTATTATGTTAGTTATTATTTTTTATTCATTAAATTTCATTTAAAAATTTTATAGAAGTGTCGTAGATTAGTTTGGCAACTCTAAGCACTAGAACAGGAAATACGTTTTCAACAGGAAATGAGTTTAAAACTAATACATGAAACTTCCTCAACTATGGCTTTAAAGCATTTCAGAAAGTTTTAGTATGATACACAGAACAAATAGTAGAGAAGACACTGAAACAAAGGAGGTACAGCTAAATAGGAACAAAATTGACACTAACTTTTTTTTAACAGTCTACTTCTTTCCAAAAAAATCCCATTAAAAAGAGAAAAGTGTGATGAAAATTTTAAAGAGTATTGTGTAACCAAACAATAACACCCATTTTCTAACCCCAGATTTCCTACATTGAAACTTTTTTTTGCACTTTACAGTTCACTAGGCTGATACTTTTACTACACAAGAAATAATTTATGTATTTGGATGTGGCTGTATCTAATTTTATTTTTTTAAGTTGTATTTGAATGATTTGTTGATGCTTTTACTTCTACACAGTCATCAAGAAGTTATTTTAAATAATATTTTATCAAATAAATTCTAAACTACTAAGAATAAAACCAAATGTTCACCATTTTCAATAGGTATTATAAACAGTGAAAGTAATTTTTAAAATTATTAATATATTTAATACATTGATTTCTAAGCATATGAAGGAACTTAAGAAAATGAGTTCATCATCAATCTGGCAACTCTAATAGGATGAATGATTCCAGTATAGAGATACAGATAGAGATTACTCAGTTTGCTTCAGAATCAACAGTTCTGTATTGGAAAAAAACTCTGAAAATAAAGTTAAAAATATTGAGAAGGAATTTGCAAAGACTTATAGCCTTTTGTGGTTTAAAGCCTCTGTTAACACCACAGAGGAATCTGACACTAAATATTTTCACCGGAGTCAGGCACAACATTTTCCATCCTACAATGCCTGACTGGCTGAGTCAGCATGACTGACTGAAGAATGTTATACGGCTAAGAAATTATGGTAGTGGCATACAAACAGGTTGGAAAATAAACACAGGTGCAGCATTAATATACAGCTGGAGTTAGTTTCATGTTCTGACCTTAGCTCCAGCTTATTTCACTAACCTATTTCACTAAGTCTCCTTACCAGAATTATTTCCACTTTTACAGAAAATTGGACAATGAATCATTTGGATACCAAAGTTCTTGTGACCTATAGACAGTGATATGTCATCAGTTCTAGAAGAGGTGGCCACATATCTCCTGAATTACTATTATATTGATCTGTTCTGAAGTGTTAGTAGGATTATCTCTCTTCTGGTACTCCTGATCATTTAGAGGGTATTACAAAATCATGCTCTCTCAGATATACGTTCCACAGCCCAAAACATATCATTTATTTCTTGCCTGTCCACTAACTCACATTTTTGGCAACAATTTGCTGAAGCACTCACAATAGTCCTGCAACCCTTATGAATCTTGATGTATAATCAATATTCTTCTTACCATCATTTTGTGGTGTACTCCACCCATGCTATAACTACTCACATCATTGAGATCCCCTTCTGCTCTAATTGTTCCAGCTGCACTCTAGCCTTTGCCTCCCTCCCCTTGCTTGACAGGCTCTGTCTTAGAGGAAGAATGTTTACAGGTGTTTCAGTGGTACTGAAAAACTGCTGAAGAGGACTTCCCTGGAGCAGAACACAAATACACATCTGAAAAACACTAGCTGCTGATAATCCAGCAGCCTTTCTGTCTTGGAACAGGTAGCTGTATGCCTGTGCTTGTAATGCAGTGTGGCAGATATGCAGTCCTTTCCCCAGAAAAATGGTGGGATGCAGTTAGAGATGTTTTATGACACACACTTACAGTAAGCACAAAAGGAGTACTTTGCTGCAAGGACTTGATTCCTTCACTCAACAGAACATCTGAGAAGAACTTTCTAAAGTACCCCAGCATGTGCAAGGAAACAGTAGTGTAAGCAAAACCTCAAACTGCTCTCTGTCTGAAAGACTGGATTCTGGTTCTGATCAGTGGGAGCTGGGATTTTATGGTTAGGGGAAGGATACTGCAGCAGAGATGTCTGTCATTCTGCTCTACTTGCGCTGTTTGAGCATCAGTGTCACAGTCATTTGGTAAAAATGCTTACACTAACATTTAGAAAAATAAAAAAAGCAATGATCAACTTCTCTATCAGCATAAAAATGGAATAGTAATCTATCAGGGTAACAATGAAATAAGAGGGTAACCACTTGATCTGTTTCTTTGCCTATGTGAAATAGGATCAGCACTAAGATTTCAGAAAATGGAACTATCCTGGTTGACAACTGCTGAGTGCCATGTCAAACCATAGAGCTGGTAGGTTTTACTATCTTAATTTGTAACAAATGTTTTCCATTTCGAGGAACTTGTCTCAATTTTGACAGAAATTGTGACTCATTTCATTGTGTGTAGTTATGAAATACTCTGTTTAGTTCAAACTAATAGGACTGCAGGCCATGCATGCTTATTAATCTGATTTCTATGAATTTCTATTGCTGTTTAAGTTCATCCTTTGTTAATTGTTTTAAGTAGAACAATAGAAAGTAAAAATACAGAAATATGAAATGTATACTCCTGTAATTTCGGCTAAGATTGTACTGATAAGGCAATAGATAGTGGGGGGGGTTCTCTTGGCTCAGATTACCTAAAGTTTCCATAAATGTGTGAATTTATAAAGCAATGAAACAATTATAAGAACCAGGGTATTCATGTTTTGTAATCAATGTGACAGAAAAAGCAGCTGTGAAAATGAACAGCAAAGTGGGTCAAAAGAAGAAAGAGTACTCAAAAGAAAAAAATATTACTAAAGCAGTGCACCAGAGGAAAACTTTCCATATTCCATACCTTAGGAGAAAAGGAGAATAGTTTTGTTTCAGAACTATGATACAGTTCCTCTCATCCATAGTGTGAAGAAAACAGGCTACATAAATCTGCTTTGGGATTCCAAAGTAATGCTGGGAGCTCCCACTGAAAGCCGTTGAACTTTCCTCATGGCAGGAGAGTGCCATCAGCTCTGGCCAGTGATTTCTAAAGGATTGCAGCGATGGACTTTCTACCATCTCTGCTATGATCTTCTTAAAATTTATCTGGGAAAAGCAAAAGGAAGGAGGAGAATAAAGAAGCCACTGCGGCATTTTCCCTTCTGTCGACGGCTCACACAACCCTCCCTTGGAGTCTGGGCCTTTGCTGCCCTCATGTGGCTCCGAGCCTTAGGAGTCCTCCCAAGGCAGGAAAGGGGGCCTCGCTGTGTTCACACCGGGTAAGTGTACCTTTGTTACAGTATATGCAAAATCTGCAGCATCCGATGGGATGGAGCTGCACTTAGAAACAGTATATGCACATAAAGAAACAAATTACACCAGGTAGTATTGGCGATTCCTATTTGAGTCCTTATTAATATTTGTTTAGACATATTTCCATAGTATAGCATGCATGTTTAATGAGTTTTCATTTCATTTTTTATGTGCTTATTATTTCATAAAAATAGCATTGGATGTTGTCAATTAATTTTCAAGTAGTAAAGCTGATTGCTACTAACAAAATTTTCTAATGTGATTTAAGAAATGAATATAAAAATGGCAGTCACTGCAGATATATATATAGATATAAATATGTATAAATATACATAGATTATTATACACTAGCTTCAGAGATAATAGCTCCTTCTATAATAAATTGTTTCAGCTTGCCCAAAACTCCACAGAAACAAGAATAAAAAGATTTGACAATCAAACACTAGCTAACCAAAATCAACAGGCTCGGATCTCTTTTCAAGAGTACCACTGACTGCGCGGAAAAGCTTGAATCCACCAGAACAACACATCCTGATGAATATTGACACAGTAGAGGGCTTTGTGCACTTCAAAAGCATAAATTAGTAGCAAGTATCCAGCAATGGCTCTCCATAGTTCCTGTATTTAGTGTAATGTTTCTCTTGCTAAGTGGTTGCAAATTTATTAAGAGCAATAAACTGGATTCAGCTAAGAAAAAGCGTTGAACATTCCAAGTCAGGAAGACTTGTGACAACTTGCAGATGAGCCAGATTTAACTGAACACTTACTGGGTTTGCAGGGACAGGTTTTGGCAGTGAGGGCAGTCCAGTTGTAGTTTCAATGAGAAGCCGCTAGAAACATCCCCATTCCTGACTGAGGCAATGGGCACTGGGTCTGAGGCAGACCCACTGCTGGCCAGGGCTGAGCCCATCAGCGGTGGTGGCAGCACCTCTGGGAAAGTGTATCCAAGAAGGGAACGAGTTACTGCACTGCTGCAACAGCAGCCAGGGAGGCGTGAGAGCACCTGAGAGGAACAGCCTTGCAGACACCAAGGTCAGTGAAGACAGAGGTGGAAGACCTGCTCCAGGCACTAAAGCAGAGATTCCTCTGCAGCCCATGGGGGAACACAGATCCGTCTGCAGCCCATGGAGGACCCCGTGTCAGAGCAGATGGATGTCTGAGGGAGGCTGTGATGCGGTGGGAAGCCTGTGCTGGAGCAGGCTCCTGGTAGGAGCTGTGACCCAGGGGAGAGGAGAGCCTGTAGTGCAGCAGATTTGCTGACAGGAGTTGTGGCCCTGTGGGGGACGTGCACTGGAGCAGGCTGTTCATGAAGAACTGCACCTCATGGAAAGGAACCCCTGCTAGGGCAGTTCATGAAGATCTGAAGCCCTTGGGAAGGACCCCAGTCTGAGGCAGGTGAAGAGTGAGGAGTCCCTCCCCCTGAGAAGGAAGGAGCAGCAGAGAGAACATGCGATGGACTGACCACAGTCGTCATTCCCTGTCCCCCTGCCCCTCTGTGGGAGGCAAAGCACAGAATTCAGGAATGAAGTTAACCCTTGGAAGAAGGGAGAGGGGAATTTATTTATTTATTTATTTTTTTAAGTTTTAGGTTCATTTCTCATTCCTGCACTGGTTTGATTGATAATAAACTCAATAATTTTCCAATCAAGTCTCTCTTCAAATCAAGTCTCTTTTGCCCCTTACTGCAATTGGTGAATAATCTCTCTCAATTCTTCTCTCTCCCCTTTCCAGCTAGGGAAGGGAGTGATAGAATGGCTTTGATGGGTTCTTGGTGTCCATCCAGGCTAAAATCACCACAATTACTTAAAGCACACAATTCAGTTTAGAGTTACAACCACCACAGTTCTTTGAGTTAGAACTGGTTTTCTATACAGACATAGAGACCACAGACTTCTACTTAAAAATGACAATGCAATTGATGGACAGGTATCTTAATTCTTTGTTCTGAATAGCAGGAACTTTCCAATATTATGTTTTCTAAATATAAAAGGAAACTTTTGTTAATTTGGAAAAGGGCAAAATGTTTGATTTTAAAGGAAAGGAAAACAAAAAATATAGGAAGAAATTATTTTACAGAGATACTGTCTATAAAGTGACTTCAAACAGTCTGTCTCTCCCAGTTAGCCCCCTCTTTCACTTTTTTGCTATTTAAATGAATGGTTTTGGATGTTTTAAAAAATATTGTATAAGCCTAATGAATCAATATGTGAAGACATTCAAAATGTCCTCAAATCATTACTATGTAATGCTGAAAAGAATAGCATTTTTTGAGTTCTGTGAAATGGGCATAGAAACAGTTAAAATTCTGTGTATTCTGTATATGTTTGCACTGGAAAATTGAATTACATCAAAGCTCCTACTAAAGAAATATGAATATGAAGAAATTACAAGAGAAAGAATTAAAATATTTACATTAGCAATATTGATAGTTTTTAATGAACAACCTTATATTATTTACCTTGCACCTTAAAGATTTGTATATACAATTGAACTTAAACTAGCAGTGAGTCACTGCCAAATATGTTTTCACTGCTTCTTGAAAAGCAGCTAGGAAAAGCCATCCAATGTTACTTGCTCTGTAATTTTTTTATTATGAATAAACAAAGCATCTAGTCTAAGCAGTTTTGATGCATTTAAAAAAAAATCCCTAAAATCATAATCAAACGATTTTTGTAAATGTAAAACTTTGCAGCAACACGGTGTCTGCTGTCCTTATGGGATTTTGTAGATGTCCATGAGCTTCGTTTGAGCACCCTCTGCTCTGGCCAAAGTCCATGAGAATGTTATTGGTTTTGACTCATTATGGATTTGAGCTTAAGAACACTGTGTAAGAATTTATCTGGGAAGCAATGAAAAGTCAATGCATGTATCAGTGCATAGGGGTTTTTTTGTACTTTCTAACAGGAACTCAAATTACCAGGCAGATATAACCTTCTCCACCTCTGACTTCCAACTGGGCCATTTTATGTAGCTGCTAATAGTATGTGTCAATAGTTGGTACTGAGAAGGATAGAGATGGCTGCCTTTGGCTGCTCCTACTGAAACAATAATGATTTATAAGAGAAAAGAAAAAAAGCTTTTGAAAACTTTCATTTTGGCTTGATTTTGTAAAGTGCTTTCACACAAACTTCTTAGGCATATCAGTAATCTCTTCAGTTCTCTGAGACAAAGTCCTGTTGTTAAAGGCAGGAATTTGTCTGTACTGGACTGAGGCCATGAATGGATGGCAAACATAGATCAAAATGACCTTTCTCAACTCTCACAAATTTTAATTGTTTTCCATTTACCCTACTGATAAGTTTGGTTCTATTTAAGAAGTCCCACTGACTACTGTGAGACTATGCACAATAGACCAGCAATCAGCAGCTCCCTGTGGGAAGAGGAGCTTTTGACAGATTTCACTGTGTTAGAAAATCTCTCCTGCTGCCTGTTTTAACATGAAGGACATGGAACTATAAGGATTACCAGCCTGAATTGAAACACAAAGATTTTTTTTTGAAAACTCTAGGCAGAAAGAATCCAGTTGAACAAACCAGCTGGAGTTTTCATCATTCTGCAAGCAATTATCAATGGGTACATGTCTTCTGCAACAGAAACTACTATGTGTGAAAAAAAAGAATATTCTATTTGCTGCACCATAGGAAATACTTAAAAATTGTAAAAGAACTATGGTAGATATGTTATAAAGCTGCATTCATTTAAGTATTTCTATCTTTTTCTCCTTCTTGTTAAAGAACAGTTTCATTCCCTATCTCAGAAATTAGTCAATCTGCAATAAAAGTGTTTCTCAGTAGAAAACGAGATCATCAGTATGTCTAAATGATGAATAAAGAATAATGACCTGTAGATTTAAAAGCATAGAAAAGAAAATGGACATGTGAGAAAAGGGATGTATTTAATTACACATAATGCTTTCCTCTATGTTCTGCTTCTCAGGATGATTTGGTCTTCTTTCCTATTCTGAAGTGTTGGAATACTCCAGTTACTAATGCAACTTCATTTTAGTCCAGCTATTTTCATTGATTATGGTGGGAAAGTGAATAGGTGGTTATCTTAGGTGTCACAGTTCAGTATTTTAAATTAAGTGGAATAATTCTACATTTCTGGGAATATTTTCAAAGATTCATTAGTACCAAAATAGCAACACCTAAAAGAAATGTCAATTGCCTTAATCTCTCTTAAATTTTCTGTCTGCTGCAATTTCCTCATATGTGTGATAGAAATATTTCCACTAGTGCTCAGAGTACTTTTAATTATTTTTCAATTACTGGTATGAGTATGCACAGAGCCCACCACCATGAGAGCCCATCAGACAGCCTAAGTTCTACAGCAGTAACCATGAAATTCAGACAATCTAGTCTATAAAGAAAATCTCTCAGACACTTTTTCTCCTTTCAAACTGAGAAAAATAACACCATCCTACTTCAGAGGAAGGAGGAAAAATACATTAATTTTTAGGAAGTGCTTACCTTTTAAAATGAAACAAAGAGAAACTGCCCATCTTTAGTGGAAGTATATTTTTGAAATCTATTTCTCCTTAGCTTTTCCTGATCATCAATTACTATTTTTCAATAAAAGTTATAAAATTAATTATTTAAACAAATAAAAAATACGGAATGAAAATAAGTATTGTCAAATTTAAGAAAAATAGCATCTGTATTAAAATTATTTTTTGGAATGGTTAATCACAAATTAATTACTCTCTGCCTTTCCTGCAGGCTGTCAACATTCATATAAACAGCCTTTTTTTACCCCAGATTTTTCAGATAAATTTTTAAGGCAAGCAAGCAAAAAATTACATTTTCAAGCAACTGAAATACTTATTTTTAAAAGCAAGGTTCCTACAACATCAACAGGCTATTTGGCTCCACATGAAAGCAAAAAGTAGATGTGTATTTACACATTGAAAAAACATAAAATGCTTGTTTTGATGAATCCAGGAAAGAATATAACATATGTCTGATGGCCTTAATCTGGGCTGGCATGTTTACTGCACAGTTATACCAAAATATACCAGTCTAGGTAAGCTTTCATAATCTCATATTTCTACCTACTGCCAAAAAAAAAAACATTTTCAAAAGCAGATTACAAAGCTACTGATTTTAAATATTCTTCTGAAGAAAGACACAAGGCTACAGTTACAAAATGTAGTTACATTGAAGTTTGTCTAAGAAAGAGAGCTTCAGCTTTCAGCATTTTTACAAGAATGGGAAAGAGGATATACTTTTGCTTGTAGTTTGTATTTCATTTGTCTAAGCTCATTAATTAGATAAACCTTTTTTCTCTTCATTAAGTGTTAACTCAATCACGTGTCTATACAATTACTCACTTAAATATGTAGATCTTTACCAGAAAAATGTTAGCAGTGAGAAATAGATAAAAAAAACTGCATTATTTTCAATTCCTTTAACATACTTTTAATAAGTGTTATGAATTTAAAATGTGAACATCAGTAGAGGAAAAGGTGAAAGTGTTTCAACTTTCAGAAACAATTCAGCAGTAGTTAATCACAGTCACAATATATTTGAGAGGAAATGTAAGATGTATGTGGAAGGTAAGAAGTTCCTTTAGCTGAGTTTAAGGCTCATTTGTTGGTTTAATCTGCATATGGAAATTACCTGTATATTTTAGATAGAAACCCATTTCTTGGTTTATAGTGAAGTAACGGAGACTGGGCGGTGTACATTCTCTGGTACAGTTTCATTAAGGTGCTTGTAGAGGTGCCTGAGAGGCATGCAGGTAGTACTAGCAATATTAGGTCTTTGATGATGTAACTAAATAACCATTATAATTAAAAAAGAAAAAGGAAGAAAAGAAAAAAAGGAAAAAAATCAGCAAGGTGGAACCTTTGATTTAAGGAGAGGCATTCAGGCATTTGCTTACTCTGTCCTACAGGAGCAGCTTAGAAATTATTTAAAGTGGCTCTATTGATAATTTTTTTTAGGTTATTGAAGGAAAAAATATGATTTTGGAGTGTTCCTACCATTACTAAGTTGTGCTTTATTATTTATTTATCTGAGAACTACAGGCAAAAAATTAAACCAAAGCATCTTTAGCTGCTACTTTCTACTCTCTCCTCTTCATGCTACCTTTCCTCATGAGTCAGCTCCCAGCCTAGGTTCAGGACAATCTTTTCAAGATCTCCCATTCTGAATTACATTTTTGGAGAATTTTACAAAGCAGTGTCTTACCTTTCCCCAGGGTAAGTGTTTGGGGACTATAAATAAAGAGTACGTATGTAGGCCTTTCTCAGGTTTTTGCAATCTGTTTGAAGAGCCTATGGAGATACCTGACAGCTGATAAAGCCAGCTTTTTGGAATATTCAACCTTATGACAGGGACCATGACACTTGATGGCAAGCCTGAAGAATGACAGGTACTTTTTTCTCCCTTGTCCTCAGACTCCTATTAGCAATTTTCAAACATATCACTAAGGGCATTTTACAAGGATGTAAAGTCCTTAGCGAATGTCTTATACTGCTTCTAATAAAGCACTGTGAAAGGTGGTAGTCCCAAGTAAACTATCCCATTACTTCAGAGAACTGACCTTTAAGCAAGAACTCCAGTTATCTGACAAAATAAAAGATAAAAATTCTGATATGTGTAGATGTAAAGTTCTATCCACAAAGAAAGTTTTCATTTTGTTGTAGTCAACATTTAAACCAATAATTATTCATTTTACTATTAAAACATCAGAGAAACGTAATTGGATGTTTGTTCAACTAATAACCCAAGGCAACGTATTTAAGCTGAAGAATGCAGCACTCAGTTATTCTCAATTATTTTTGATAGAAGAAGCAGGAGTCATTCACCTCTGCCAGAATGAACAGACTTCCTGAGGGAAAGATGCTGAGAAAAATAACATCTTAGAGGTGTGTAGATACACAGCCCCATAACAGAAGACCTAATCCCATTTACCAGCTAACCTTCATCTGCAGTTATTGATTTGGCAGGTGGGATGCACTGTGTTATTCCTTTAGGGATTTATCAGCCTTGTCCCAGCAATAATATGGTAAACTTCACTTGATAAGGTGATGAATAATGAAGAACGTCACACCAAGACATTCAGCAAACCTGAAGGGAGAAAAATGTAAACTCAACACGACTTTCACATTTACAGAATGTTCATCTAAACAATTAATTGAAAAAGGTAATGATTCTGCTCAAACATAGTTATCTTGGCACTTACTGCCTGCTTTAGTTTTCATAATTCTTAAGATAGAATTTGGCACAGATTCTTAACCAAGTAAAGCAAGAGGAAAGAAAACTTCCCTGTTCTCTGACAGCTCTGAAAATTATTCTCCTCTGAAATTGGTTGGAATAATTTAAAATTTTATAAGAGTTGTTTGACATCAATAATAATTAATTCAGGAAAGAAACCTGAAAACTTTTATATGCTTCATTTAGGTTACTGAATTTTCAACAATATATTACAGATAAATTACATTTTCTAAACAAAAATTCTTATTTAGGGAGAAGGTAAAACATAAATTTAATGACAAAGTCAACTTTTTAAACCATTTGAAAACAATGGTTTCCAACTGAAAACTGAATTGAGAACTGTCAAATATTTGGTTTCAGCAAATATATTCTAGGATAACCAAAACATGTAAACGAATCTGGCAGGGGAGGGCAAAGGGACCTTCCCCCAATATCTAAAACAGATCTAACTAGGAGTTAGTAAACAATACATGTGCTGAAGTTATGTGAAATATTTTAGACTAGAAACTTAACTGAGTAGCAGATTAATCCTTCAAGATACTGTGGGAATTGTGGAGAAGAGCAAGTGTCCCTGCAGACATCCCATGGTGAGCAGCGGGGTTTGCACCAGCTACAGTGGGAAATGAAACCCTGCAAACATTTCCTTTCACAAACCATGGAAATGAAAGAAACACATATCAGTAATGGATGGAAAAGGTCATTCTGTTTCCTACTCTCCTTGTGCACTCCCAGCTGGAAACTAATCCTCACACTGCTGTTTGCTCACTCTAACATGGTGGGACGGGAGACCGAACTGAAAAGGTAAAAGAGAGAAAACTCCTGGGTTTTCTCAGGAGATTTTTTCTCGCCTTTTATCAGGGAAAGCAAAAGCTGCACACACAAACAGAGAAAAACAGGGAATTAATCCACTCCTTCCCATGGGAAGGCAGGTGTTCAGCCCTCCTCAGGAGGGCAGGGCCCCATCCTGTGTAACAGTGACTTGGGAAGAGAAAGTCCATCACTTCAAAGGCCTCTCTTTCCTTCTTTGTTCCCCTATGTTTATATGCTGAGAAGGATGCCATATGACCTGAAATATCCTTTTGTCAGATGAGATCAGCTATCCCCACTGTGTGCCCTCTCAGCTCCTTGTGCACCCCCAGCCTCCTCGCTGGTGGGTGGTGTGATGGGCAGAAAAGGACTCGGTGCTGTGTAATCCCTGCTCAGCAATAATGAGAACATGCCTGTGCCAGGCATGAAGCACACTGTTTCCCGCACAAATCCAAAACAGAATCCCATACAAGATATTATGAAGAAAATACACTCCATCTTGGCAAAGATCTGCACCCATTTAAGGGAAATGTTCTCCTTAAATACAGCATTCATGAATCACCTCATGACAATTAATCAGTTTCTATTTTATTGCCTTTAAAAACCACCAAAAAACCCCTCAATTCTGACAATACTCCAATGAGGCATTTATTAACTTAAGGCTTCTGTCATCATTTTGTCCTCAAGACAGATGATGTCTGGAAAGGGGTATTTAAAACTAGAAAAAATACAAGCAAGAAAACTGATTTTTCTCATTCTCCTGGGACACAACAGCAAGTACAGGAGAAAGTAAAAATGTCAGATCAGGGTATCAGTCACTTTGGAGTACTATTCTAATTGCTTGAGAGATCATGTATGGGGACGAGACAATAGGCAGGCCACCTCTGGATATGTGGATACATCTGGAGACAAATGAATTGGGGAAAACAGAGCCACTTACTCTTTACTACTGCAAATTCAGCACCAGACTGCATTCTAAGTTATGATGCAACAAGTGGACAATGGAGACACATTGGTTCTCTATAAGCTGTTTTCTAGACTGCCTCTGTGAAAAATTATTATTTTTTTTATTCCCATCCAAAAATGTTAAAGCAGTAAGAGTTACATGATGAGATGACTCTATGCAGAAATTGTCTTAAGGCAACAATTTTCAATACCGTTTCTCAGGTGGATAAAACTGCCAACTGAAGTACCAAGATTTTGTGTCCATACAAATTTATGTAGTTTCATAACAATTTATCGTTTCAACAATAATAGCAATGACAGCCTGAAGCCAAACAAGTCTTTCCCTCATGACTGACTTCAATCTGAATACTTCATTTATGTGACACAATTTGCTATGAAAACTACTGTTCTGACATTACAAACAAAATCACCTTTATTATTTTTATAGATTATTTAGCAGAAAAGAGTATATGGCACACTCATTCTGAAATATCACTTTGCTGCCAGACAATGATACATACAACTATCTGGCTAGCTTTGTGTAGTACTTCATAACCAAGCCAGTCTGTGTCTTTATTACATAAAGAACTTGCAAGTTAAATTCCAGATGACACCTTTTTATTTTATTTTATCATTGCTACCAAAACCAGTTTTATGTTTTACGGTCGCATTAAGGATAATGTAATAAAACACTGCTTCTGACCAAAACCCAGAACCTTTTCCTCACATGCTCTGCATCTCATCTGAAGGCCACAGTACTCAAGACAGTTTCATCAGATTATACTTTTAATTCCTTCAAAACTAAGAAATGTAGCTACATTGATTTATATCTACAATAAATTATGCAATTTTCTTAACTACACTGCTATTAAGGAAGAAAGAGCCTCTAGCGTTAAGATTATAAAATTATTTTGGAAGGTAAAGCTGCGCAAATAACTGATTGTGTGGATATGTCTGATTGTGTGGATATGTCACCAAAAACAATGAAAAAATATTAGTATTTAAGGCCCATAAAAAGAAAGGATTTCTTATTTATATTCATCTTATCCCCTCAAATCATAATTCTTAAACACTGTCCATTGGAGCTAAAAATAGAAAATTTTGTTTTGTTTTCTTCTTGTTGGGCCTTTTGTGGGGGGGGAGCATTGCTTATTTCAGTTATTGGGTTTTGTTTGTTTATTTTTAATGTAATCAGATCTTGGGGTAAGACTTGAAAGAGGAAGTTGAAACATCAAATTGAAGCATTTTGGGGTTTCACGCACATACAGAAACTCACTCTGATCTTTTACTTCTTCCCATCATTCTTCTCCCTGTCCTCATCACAGATTGCTCAGTGAGCCAGGCCATAACTCAAGGAGTGAACTTTATCCCACATCCAAATCTTGGGATGTAAAGGCAAGTAAAACAAATCAATTCCATAACCTTCGGGGTTTTTCTTTTATTTTTGTTTTTGTTTATTCCATAATTATTCCCATTAAAGTTGCCACAAGTGCATGACTGCATGCACAGGCATGCAGTCAGAGCATCTCACCCTTCTTCCACCATCCTGCTAAAGGCAGCTTTCTGAACAGCTGTTGTATCAGTGCACCAAATCTGCAGCCAGAAATAGAATGAAGAAGCAGGTCTGTATGCAGGATCTATATAAGAATGCAAGGTCCAAAAGACAAAAGTATTGTGGAAGAAAAAGAAGATAAATAGAAAAGGGATAATCTATCCATAAAATAGCTGAGGGAAGAAAGATGCACTGAACATTAATTTGTAAAGTTATAAATATATTCTGTCTCAAATTCAGCAGGTTTATGACTTTCTGGTTTTTTCCCATCAGCTTTCAACCCTTCTTTTTCCCCAAGCCACATTTGAGTGTGTAGCACGTTAAGAACTCTAAGTACAAGAATTTTTTATAGCCATTAATATTTTTTGCACACTAGGTGTGCAACATTAGCAAATGTTGCACCATTAAAGGTTTTCTAAAAAGTGTATAAATCAAAAGGAAAAAATGGCTTTGAAACATTTAAATTCTCATAACTGAACTATACTGTTTTCTGAGAACTGAAGGACTGAAGGATCATTGTACAGGATCTTTTCTATAAAGTAATCAAAAATTGTACTTTATAAAGTCTATAATACATTTGTACTCTAGCTACAGACTTGTACTCTGGCCTGTGGTGAATCCTGAACCCTGTTCACATAATTGGCTATGACAGCAAGGTCAATTTGTGGTATTTGTGTTTAAAGCATAATATAAAAGTTAGTGTAGAAGTCACATCCCAGCAAGAAATGTTCTAGCATTTTTTCTTGTACAACATTCACCAGTATTTGCAGGGGTTCTATTTGCAGGGCTGTCTTCTGAAGTGTTACATAAGTCTCATCCAGTGAGTTAGAAAGGGTAGACCCCCTTCTTTTGCTTAGCACTTCCCTTCCACTTGGCTCTTCCAGGAAGCAAGGAAAAGCAAGGGAAAGCACCAACAATGATCCCCCACAAACCAGTGGGCCTTTCAAACTGAAAGCAGACAAATGGGGAGGTAACTACCACATCTGCCTGCACAAGAAGCAATAAAGAACACAATAGGTAGGTCTAGGTCATGCCAAACAATGTATTCAGTGGTGGCTTTAAAACTAGTGCTGCTCTGAATCACTATAAGTAGTGGGTTTTTGGTTTTTTTTCCTCTGAGTACTCTCCATCCCAAGCCTTCTGGGCATGCAATGATTTGTCTATTGTTTGTCTATTGAGCTTAACCAAATATACCTTCAGTTTCGTTTCCTCATCCTCATTGGTGCATATTGCAGTGAGAGCTCATTGCCTGAAGAAGACTTTTCATAAATATTTCTCGGCTAAGAAGAGAATTTGTCACCATCACATATTCTGAAAAATCCCTTTGCCCAGAATTCTTCTCCTGGGAAGCTGAGAAGCCTCAGAGAAAAACAATACTATCTCATTTGCTTCTCATGTGTTTTGCTGCTTTGGAATGTGTTTGGACATTGTTTACCAACAGGTGCATGTTTCATTGGTTTCATGTGAATTGTTTTCACTTAATGACCAATCACCGTCCAGCTGTGTCAGGACTCTGGCGAGAGTCACGAGTTTTTCATTATTATCTTTTTAGTCTTTTGTCTATATCCGTTCTCTATTCTTTAGTATAGGTTAGTATAACATTCTTTTATATAATATAGATCATAAAATAATAAATTAGCCTTCTAAGAACATGGAATCAGATTCATTCATTCCTCCCTCAGACAGGGGTCTCAGAAAATACCAGAAGACTTTCTTGTTAGAACATTTATAAGTTCCTTGCAAATTTCATTTCTAAATGAAAGAAGAAACAAAAGAGCTTGTTTTGCCTTTCTATGAGTTTGTCTAATTCCATTGACTTTTCAAGAAGAATACCTGGTAAGAACTGGCCTATTTCAGGAGGCAAAAGATTAAAATCAATCTACTTATTAAATCATTAGAAACTCAGCCAGAGAGTAGTGAAAGAATACTGTGAGAGAAAAAAGCAGAAAGTCCATTCGAGCAAATTTTGTCAAATATACTTCACCACCTCTTCTATGTTTAAAATTGTCACCAAGTTATCCAATACTGCACACTATCCTCAAGTGTTATTTATGTTTCCATATTACCGCGCCTGAGTGGGTCGCAGTTGGTGATAGAGAGACGGTGAATCTTGTTTCTTGAATCAGAAGGCTGGATTTATTAAGATATTATATATAATACATTATGACTATGCTAATAGAATATAGAGAGAGGTTTGCAGAGCAGCTAGGCTAGGCTAAGAATAGATAGAAAGAATCTATAACAAAGTTGTGTTCAAGGACTGAGTCCCCTGGCTTGCACTGGTGATTGGCCCTTAATTATAAACATAGGAAATGAGCCAATCAAGGTGTCCCTGTTGCATTCCACAGCATCTGATAATAATTGTTTACCTTGTCTTCTGAGGCCTCTGGCCTCCAGAAGATGCAGAAATCCGAAAGAAAGGATTTCTGTGAAGAAATGTCTGCGACATTTCCATTCCTGAGTAAAGAGATTTTAGCATTGTCCTGTAACACAGTGCATGAGTTGCTACATCTGGTGAAAATAGAAGACAGCATTTTTATCAGAAGAACAAGGGAATTTACACATTTACTTTTACTCTTCCACTGTATGAAAGCAATCCAAGTGGGTGCCCACTTGGCAAACATCCATGCATTTCTAGACACTCTGTTTTGAAAAGTAATAATACAATCTGATCTTGAGAATGGTTGAAATGTTTTTTAGGTGAATGCTTTTTGTTTTAATATAATGCATCTTTGAAAACAAGCAACAAAAAAACCCCACATTTCTCCCTTTCACCAAAGGATTTACTAATTCCCTATGAAAAAGTTTAAAATATGTTTGCATTTTTCTATTCAGTTTATTTCTCACTTTTATATTGATAGTTGAGAAATCTAGTTTCTGCCTCTCCCACTGCGTCAGGATTTGAACCTCTGATTTAAATGGATCCTCATCTTTATATTAACCCTTCCAAACACGTGGGTGAAATGCATGGCTACTTAGGATTTGAGAGCATACTTTAATATTGACCTCATCACCTCAACAAATTTTCAGCTCAGAATATTTTTTTCTTTCTGGAGGAGATCAAAACCCCCTTCTTTAGGCTAAATTGTACTTATCCACAAAGCTCACCTAAAAAAGTATCTTCCAGCCTTAGTTTCAATAAATAACACCATTGCGCAGATACTCTTTTATTAGTTTGCCCAGTAATTCCAAAATGATGTACCAGCAGGATACTGGGCCCAGGCTCTTCCTCTTTTCTGTAAATTGACTAATGATTCTGGTGAGACACTAAACAAATCCCTACAGTGTAGTAGATGCTTGCAGACATAAAGCCTTTTCTGCTCCATAAAGGAGGATGTGATTCCACGCAGCCTGCAGCATATGCTGTCCTGAAGTGACACTGTGGAGCCATTTGTGCACAGAAAGAAGTATGAATCTGTCTAAATGACTGTTATTAAAAGTACAATGTTGTTTTATGAAAACAGTAGTTGCACTCCACATGAAAACAGCTCCTAAGAACAGAAAAAAAAAATAAAAGCAATGGAGACTAGTAATGGGGTGAAAAATACTCTTTCTCTCTTAACTATGTAAAGCCAAATTATCCTATCACAATAAAAACATGATGCTATTTGAAATAAGTATGCAGCTTCAAAGTTATCTTACATCTGTAGACTAGTTTTACCTCACAATTAAGACTACACAGATTCTGCCTTCTTTTCTCATCTAATGTCAATTTGCATTGAAAAAGAAACAAAACAAAAACCCCTTGAGTATTTAAAATCACAACAATGAGTCTTTAACTTTGTTTCCTCATGCAAAATGAAAGCTTTGACCATACTATCCCACATAATAAATGCTCTAGTTTGCTTCTGCCAACAGGACAATTTCCTGGCACCATACAGAGTTTCTTAGGCAGGAATTCACTTCTACACATCCTCCTCACTCTAATAATTAAAAGATGCTCTATTAAATGTTTGCAACCTGCATTTTGTTCCTGCCAGAAATTAATTTTCCATCTTTCTCTTGTCAGTCATCACATAAACATAAACTGGTCATCCACCAGGCATCCAAAATTTGTTGTTCTCAAATGAATTTGCCCCAAATTAACTGTATGGAACTGCACCTGGAATTCACTTTTTGCCAAAAATGCACTGTTTGTGTTTTCTCGGAAGCAAGTGCAAATTGCGTAGAAGAACTTTCTCTTAGGACTTTCAGCTTGTGCAACTGGAGAAAACCTTTGTGAGATTTATCTTAATAAAAATGTATTTATAATATGAATAAACAATTACCATATTCTAAGTACAGTACAAAAACACAGAAGTGTAATCTCATTCTGCAGCACACACTGTATTAGTGATTCAGCTTGTTTTCTGTGGTAGAGAACTCAGAAGGCAGTGAGCAATATAAATAACCTAATCTCCCAGTATCCATTGACCTTTATTTGTCCTAGTAGGAACAACTGTATGGAGAAGAGAAAAAAAAGTGTGCCTTTCCAAAGGCAGAGTATGCAAATGTCAAGAGAAAAAAAGACCAATAAGATTCTGCAGGAAAAATATGCAATCAGAAATGATATTTGGAAACATCAGTCTGATCCATCATTTGTAACTGTGGACACAAATTGTTTGATTACACCACGGAAAGGTTTTGTTCCAGAGAACACACTGAAGTAGACAATGCAAATTATAATGAAAGACTACAAATATTGTAATGAAACAAAATGAATGGTTACAAATTCCTAAAAACAAAAATCTAGTGGCACACTATTGGAAAGGGAAAAACATTTTTTAGAATGTATGACACATAGTTGTGTCATATGATTTCGCAACTTTGTCTTAATTGTTCCTGGCAGGACTATTTTTTTTTTTTTTTTAAGGATTGTCCACAGTTCTGACAGTACAAATCAATGTTGTACTTGATATAACAAATTTATAAAAATAATTAATATATGTTGGTATTTATTTACACAAAATTGCAGAACAATTTAGGGTGAAAGGGACTTCTTGAGGTAACCTAGTCAAATGCTGCTGCTCAAGCAGGGTCAGCTACAGCAGGTTTTCCAAATTTTTTGTCCAAGCAAGTTTTCAGTATCTCCAGGACAGAGATGCCATAAAAATTCTGGGAAACATGATCTACTGTTACCTGAGACTTTGATCTATTTCTCACAAAATCAGAATCACCGAATGGGCCAGTTTGAATGGAATCACAGGGGGTCATCTGGTCCAATCTACCTGCTCCACCAGGGTGATCCTAGAGCACATGGCACAGGATTTTGTCCAGATGGTTCTTAAATAACTCCAGTGAAGGAGGGTCCACAAACTCTCTGGGCAATCTGATCCAGTGCTTGCTCACACACGCAGTAAAGAAATTCTTCCTCATCGCCAGGAGGAAATTCCTGTGCATCAGTTTCTGCCCATTGCCTTGTGTCCTATTGCTTGGCACCACCAAGAAGAGCCTGACTTCATTCTCTTGACAGCTTGACAGCTTTGTACACCTTGTTTTCTTGCTGCCTTCCCAGACCCAATATAACTGACAAACTTCACGTAACTTTATTCTACTCTCAATATAATGTTTATAACATCAATGAGTATCACCAACAGGGTTTTAGTCTACATTGTTTTATATGTATGTTGCAAAAAAATTCACAGTTTGAAAGAATCTAGCTTCACTATGAGCAAATCGTGACTGAACTGTATAAAGATATTTTACAGTACTTCTTTGCACTATATGTAAAAAAGCACAGAAAATTGGGTGGGAAACCTTGGAACTCTAATTTCACTCATGGAAATATATTTGCCTGTATATTAGAACAAGATCTAGCCATCACTGAAATTCTGTACATACAAATCTATCTTGGGAAACCTAAAAATAAATTTATCTCCTGCTTTTTAAGGCTCTACAAAAATGTCTTTTTTTCTCTTCCAACCCTTTGTTTTTTGCATTAAACAGAACTCTATTTTATTGTACTATCATTTATCATTTGTGGAGATTATATGGAAGAATAGCACAATAGAATCATAAGAGGCTGGTACACAAGTTATATTCTGTAAACAGCTGTATAATTGTTATCTTCAAACAATTGTGACAATTTTAAGTGTCTGAGCTAGTCTTTCTGAGCACTACAACTGAAGTTCTCTCTGGTAATTTTTATGAAATGGCATAAAGGCACTTGTAGTTTCCTCATCCAGGTATTATATGTAATTTCCCACTTACTCTATGTTTTCTTTTGTTTAAATCTGCTGAAAACACAAGAATAAGTGGAAACAATACTGAACATCTTTGACAACCTTCCATAAGAAAGAAATAAAATAGAAAAGAGGCAGGAAGAGGATAATATGCTGACAGGCAACCAAAGTCTCATGCATCTCTTTTGTTCTCTGATGAACACAAAAACAGGAACAAGAAGAAACTCTTCTGGCATTCAGAAAAGCCATGAAAAACTCAAGCCATTTTTTGTAAGGCACAGAAAGAAGAAATGACGCAAGCAATTTTTTCAATCATTTATTATAAAAGATAAGTACTTCAATGTAATTAGGTAATCTTTTCAATGCAAGAGAATGGGCTTATCTTGTGCAGTGAAAGGGTACCAAGGCTTGGTACCAGCTGATGTAAGGGCTACAGGATTTGATATTTTGAAAGAGAGTGCTAATGTTGCAGACTCTTTTATTAACAACTGACATTTCCAGGGGTTCCACTAAGCCACTTTTCACACTGTTTTCTCATGGCTAATACAGCAAGAATCTTTGAATGCGTTTCATTACAGCACTAAACTCACATTTCTCTCATCCATGTATCTTCATTTGTTTCAGGGCTTATGATCTCTCTTGCCCATCCGTTGGTCTAAGTAGACTACTGGTAAGAAGTGTATCTGTATACTTTTTGGTTATTTTTCTCTGAGATCTCTGATTCTTGCTGGTATGCTTGTACAAATGAGGTTCTGCAGAATAAAATGTGAAAGGAAGACGAGTTTTATAAATTTTATCGTTCTAACACTGATAATTTCATAAAATACATATTTTAATAAAGAGCAGCATTTTTGAAATCATGATGGATGAACTGTGGATCACAAGCAAGACTTGTGACTCTCTAAGGGCTTCCTAGGACATGTCATGAGACACGAGTGGAAAAGATTTCAAGTAGTTAATACTCATTCCACTATTTAAGCACAAGGATTAAAAAATTTTATTATTCAAAAAATAAACTATATTTAATAATATTATAAATATTATTTCAATACAGAATCAAGTTCTTTTCAGTTATACCTCCACTGTGATATCCTACTTTTCCTTTTTGCCAGAAAACTGCAAAGTGAATTTTACCGAAGATATAAACACCATAGAATTTAAAAGTGAAGATGATGGGTTTTGCAATGTTATTATAGGCTCCCCAAGCATGCAAATACATGTTAAGTCAAAAATCCCTTATCAGAGTACTTTAGAAGGTCTTGTTGTCAAGGACACATATTAAATCAGGAACCCAAAGTCACATCCAGCTGACAGTACTGCCAGTAAATCTGGAATTTATCTGTTCAATAGCTGGAGGTAACTCTGCTGTTATGCCTTCTCATTCCACAGCAGCATCTGGCACTATAATATACCCTATGTCTGGGTTCTGCTTGTTTTAAACTTCATGGTACTTTTCCACTTGTAAACAACCACTTCATATTATTCATCCTGCATTTGAACTAGAACAACCCTTCAGTTATCAAACTTAAATAGAATATTTCCCTGACTTCAAAGAAGCCACCATTTTCTCACTCTGAGAAATTAATGAGTAGAAATTGTTTTTGGTTTTGATTTCCTAGGCAAGATAATGAATCAGAATGGAAAATACCATTTAGAAAAATCTTTAAAGGAATTAATCTTTCATGCTCAATAACATGAAATAAAGTGTAAATACCTGTAACAGAGAAGAAATAAAAAATACAGATTCTCATCAGTGAATGAGGAGGCCCTTGTTTTTCTCAGTCATTGCACATGGGAAGCATGCTGTGAGCTGCTAATTAGGAACCTGAGACTTCAAAAGCAAGTGAGAACAAGCCGATTATCAAACCAAACTTGTTTCCACGCATTAACTGAGCATTCTCTTGATGAAAGAAGTTCAGTTTTGTTGATACACCTGGTGGATTTTTATCTTTTCGTTAGGATTATTTCCATATATGTACAAATTCAAAGTTTAATTTATACTCTTTTGGGAATAAAAGCAGCAGTGCCATACAATTTTCAGTTGCTGATCCTGGCTGGACATCAGATGTCCACCAAAAGTGTTTTATTACTCTCCTCACCAGCTAGACAGACGAGAAAAAGTATAACAAAAGACCTATGGGCTGAGATAAGGACAGGGCAAGATCACTCACCAATTACTGCCATAGGTAACGTAGACTTGATTTGGGGAAATGAATGAAATTTATAACCAATCAAATCAGAGTAGGATAATGCAAAATAAAATCAAAATTTTAAAATGCCTTCTCCTCGTACGTCCTTTCTTCCCAGATTTAACTATATTCTCTGATTTTCTACCTTCTCTCCCACAGAGGCACAGCAAGTTTTGGTCCGGTCATCATACATTGTCTCTGCCACTCTTTCCTGCTTAGAGGGAGAGAACTCTTCCCCTGTTCCAGCTTGGGGTATCCACAGTGGGAGAGTGTTCCATGAACTTCTCCCATGTGAGTTCTTCCTGTGTGCTAAAGTTTTCCACAAACTACAGCAGTGTTGGTCCCTTCCAAGGACACAGTCCTTCAGACATGGTGTAGTCTCATATGGACACCCCACCGGATCACGAGTCCTGCTTTAAAACCTGCTTCAGCATGGGCTCCTGTCTCCATGAGTCCATAGATCCTGCCAGGAGCCTGATTCAATGGGTATTCATACACGGTCACAGTTTTCTTTGAGCATTCACCTTTTCTGGCTTGGCATCTTCCGCAGGCTGCAGGAGGATCTCTGCTCCCATGGACCTCCATTAGCTGCAGGGGCACAGCTGCCTCATTTCCTCCAAAGGCTGCAGGAGAATCTCAGCTCTGCTGCCTGAAGCACCTCTTACCCATCCTCTTCCACTGCCATTGATATCTGTGGAGTTATTTATCCCACATATTTTTACTCCTCTGGCATCACTTGCACAGTTTTTGTCCTCTTCTAAAACATACTATCCCAGCATCGCCACCATTATTTCCCACGGGCTCGGCCTTGGCCAGTGGTGGGTCCATCCTGGAGCAGGCTGGCATTGGCCCTGTCAGACAAGGGGAAGTTTCCAGCGCCTTCTCACAGAGCCATCCCTGTAGCCCCTCTGCTACTCAAACCTGACCACACAAACCCAGTACATGGGTCCATTGAAATTACGGGGCAATACTAGGCCTTGGCTCTGGACCCCAAAGTATTAGATCTGTGCAGAACTGCAATGCTCTGTTTTTCGCAGATGTAGCACCTTTTCTGAGGATAAGTTTAGCATCAGTGTACCAGCCAAATACCTCATAAGACTCTGTTTATCAGTTTATCAGTTCTGCAACATATGCTTACCAAAATATTAAAAGTATATTCTGCTACTTATGGAAAACTGAGTAGTTTCCCCATGACAATGTAAATTTCAGCAGCATTTAGTTATTATCTATTTTTTAATCCTCATAACTTGTAAAAAACATGTAAAAAGCAATGGAAACCAATGGAATAAATTTAGACACACATATTTGCTGAGCATTCCTGGCTTTGCAATAAAGTTGCTAATTTGGTGGTCGCCTAATTTGTCTGGCAATGTATCAGTTTCTAAATGGTAATAAATTCAAGGCTGTAATTGACTTTTCTCCGCTACACAAATCTGTAAAACTACTTCAAAGTGCTTTAGCTAGATGATAAAACTCAAAAATGAGAAAGCTGTGCCCATCTAATAAGTTCTCAAAGGCTCATAAGGTTTATCTACAGGTTCCTAGAAAATACATGTTCAATTTTTGTGGAAATGATTTTTACTTGCATTCCCCAAGGTCAGTAAAACTCTTAGAATGCAATTGCAGAGTATAAATGCAATACTTTGAGCAACTTTCCATTATGCTGATTCACATTTCAAAATTTACATTCCACCTTCCCAGCAAAATAAGTGACAGGATATACCAGAGGTTAAGCGTGAAGTTAACTACAAAATGACAATTATGGTTATAAAAAGGGAGGCATGCATCTGATTTGTAGAGGTCAAGTCATGATTTGTGTGGGCATCTCAAGTGGCAGCTGAGGCTCTACATTGCTCCCATAGGAACACACCTTTCTGCCCTATTTTTAGAGATTCTGATAAGTCTGAAACTGACGTGGATATCTTTTATACATTTAAAATTTCTTCCTCCAATTTAATTTAAAAGGATATTAATATTTACAAACTGATTTAAAAAGTCTTGGCAGGAAATGTCAGCATTAA
Organism: Melospiza georgiana; assembly: GCF_028018845.1. Lineage (NCBI taxonomy): Eukaryota > Metazoa > Chordata > Aves > Passeriformes > Passerellidae > Melospiza > Melospiza georgiana. The sequence continues at coordinate 78,242,018 of NC_080430.1, forward strand.
CGAACTTTCTCCAAATGATGAGGGTAGCGTTCTCTCAAAAATGTAAGGACAAAAAGTTTTGTGAGAAAGTACCTTAATTTTCCAAATAATTTCCTTCCTTAATATAGTGCATCATTATAAAAATTTGTCTTTCATTGTAAAATTCAAAGAAATAGTAATTAAGCTTATGCAGGGTACAATACCAGAATGTGTTAAACCCCAAACTAACCTCATCAAATTCCTCACACTCAGAGCAAGAAAATTCCTCTGTTTCCAAGAGAACCTGTTTGTGAATATCAAGTAGTCAAACTGGTTGCCAATTCCTTGATATACTATGATACAATAGCTTGGTTTTTTGGTAGAGGTTTGTTTCAACAACAAATGGATATCCGCCTAGGATACTGGGTAGCATTTAAATATAATTCTCCCGACTGTGCTAGTCTATCAGATACTTCCGCTACTTTTTTACAGCGAACTGTTGCTCTGTATGCAGCAACATTGAAAAGCATGATGCAATTTATACAAAAAATCTATAAGTCTGGAAGATACCATTGCCATGCTAATCTGTAACCACCAATTAAAGATAAACTTCACAAGATGCTACTAAGCTATCAGCTAATCAAGTTGTTCAGACTATGAATCAGAGAATTTTTTTTTTTAATCATAGTGCTTTCAGTTATTCTCTTCACTACTCCACAAAGTTTTTCTTATGATGTCAGGATGAGTTTAAGGCTTTATTTTGCCTGTAGTTTGTAGTGTTCCTGTGCCTGCATTACTGGAGAGTTAACAATAATTTAAGTATCATACTAGAGCAATCATAAGCTATCTTTGCAACTAAAATCAGAATTAAAATATGCTTGAAGAAAAACTGCAGTACATCTCAGGACCACACCGATTATACCTTTGAAAATTCCTGTCTTTTGAGCAAGGTTAATCTAAGATTTAAAATCCTAACCTCCAAATCCTGAGAAAGTCAATGACTAAACTGCCGCTCTAGTGTCACCTCTAGAGAGACACTAAGGGGAGACAATTAATTGCTACTTACTTTCAAGCCTGGGAATCATGGAAATCTTACCAATAAATCAAGTTACAAAGACTTTCTCACTGAACAGAAAGTAAAGAGAAATCAATAATATGATCCTTCAACTGTGAGACTTAAAGAGACTGCAAGTTTAATTGTTGTGAATAAAATTAAAGGATTGTAGGTGTTAGAGAAACTTAAATATCTTTATTTTTGTGTCCAAAATTATCTCTCAGAGGATCTCAATAATAAGAGCCTTTAACGTAAATACTATGTTTTAGTGATCGTAGTAAAATATGACCTTTTAAAACCACTTCAATGGTTAACTACCCTCATCAAAAGGGGCATTAGACCTTTCCCACTTTTTATTTCCCTTCTAAGTTTTACAAAGAGCAAATCACATTGGAGTCTTAATAGGATATTAAACTCAATGCTTCTTTTAAATAATAAATACAATTTTCCATCTATCCTTGTCTTCTGGTTTCCTTTCATCAATGGAAAAATATTTAAATTTAAATTTTAAAAAATTCTCTTAAGTTTTTTTTTTGTTGTTGTTAGTGTTGTTGTTTTAGTGGGTTTTCAAAAAAATTATTTGGTTAAGTGGAAAATTGTTGCATTAAGATTCTAGAAATTTGGCAGAAAATAAACTCCCCTTGTGTTCCATCTGGTCCTCAGAGATTAGATGTGCTGAATGTGGCTGGGCTTAATTTCCAATTGGAACCAATTTGGAATCACAACTTTGGTTGTGTTCAGTAGGACCCCAGGTGCATATAGTGGGTTACACTATAAGTCTGGTCTCATTCACAATTACAAATTCACAAATAGTGCAATTTACTGAAGAAAGGGATTATAAATTCTTTTAGTTTGCCATTGATAAATTCAGCAGACCTGAAAAGTAAAAGTGTAGCACTATGTTTTCCTGGGTATAACCTGCTGCAGCTGGAGATGCAAATCTTATAAAAGAGGCACCCCTATTTTGTGAAGGAAAGAGTTATTTGCCAGCAGCAAATAACTAATGTTTTGAACATAATTATGTCCATTTAAATCTTATGCAGTGTATTAGAGCTCTTATAAGAAATTTCTGACACAACTACATAATCTTAATTTACAGTTAAAACTTTAGGAAAATGTGGAGATAATGGAAAGAAGAACAAGAGAGAAATGCTCACAACTGCTTTGCAAAGCAAAAGAGAACTGGACAGCTTGAGCTGGTAGAAAAATGAGAGAAGGAAAAGAACAAAATAGGAAAAACCTTTTCTTGGGTATGTTGGATAGGGACAGATCAGGTCTCAGTGCCTGCTACTGGAAAAAATTCCCTGCATGACCTTAAAATTGATTGATCCTGAGGAGGTCATCTGACTTCTATAGTGAATGAGTTATGGTCAGTTTTTAGACCAAGATCTCAGTTTCTGACATGTCACTTTCCTGCTTTTCAGATCTCTGGGATTTCCCTGTTCATTTTTGTGTTTCATTGGATCTTACCCCTTTATACCACATCTCAGGTAGTAATTGGTCCTTATTGTAATGTGGGAAGGATAAAGTACTGCAAAAGGTGAGCCATACTCATTCAAACTCTCTACCATAATAGAGATAAGAAAAGATATTACATTCTAATATTTCTGTCCCTAATTTCTTGCTAAAAATTTGAAAATGTTTTAATCTTATCCTTTCTGGTCATAGCAAAAGAGAGTTGCATAATAACAGACATAAACAAAACCAAGCCAGATAAGGTTTTGCTAGTTTTTCCCTCAGATTTTGCTTCTGCTATACTTATGACATTGACACATAAATAGTGCTTATGATGAGAAACTGGTTAGACCAAAATCAGGTGGAAAATTAAAAGAAAGAGGCTTGTTATGAATTCAATGTGTCATCTTTGTCATCTTTTTTTCTCTCCATTTCTGAATGCCTCAAAATCACCTCTTGGTGTTTTGATTTTTTTTGTCTTTTTGCTGTTCTTTTCGTATTAACCTCCCCATGTTTTCCAGAAAGAGTAAAAAATCTTTTTTTTTCTGTGCTGATTTTTTTTTCTACTCTGTTTCCAAACTTCTCCAATGCTAAAAGGAAGAAAAACATGGAAGACTAATCCTGATAAAAGGTGCAACAGTACCTCCCTCATTCAGAAAAAGTAAAAACCTCTAAATTTTAAAACTCTTATTTCCTCTCTGCTTAGGGGAAAATATTAAAATGGTTTCCAAATGGTTTCCTGATAATTAGGTTTTATAAAAAATTGAAAGACAATATATAGTGAATATTTTAGCAATTATTCAGACCAGGAACATCTGCAGGAGTTTTAGAACACTGTTTTTAAGTGAAGAAAAAGCATTTTTGATGAACATTGACTGTATTGATCTAATATGAAGTGGATCAATATTCCATTTCATTTCTAAGTTTTAATTTTAATTACATTTTGTTCTCTGACATTTCAAAGTTATTCCGAGCTAGTGTCCTTTCTTTGTGCAGCATAATAAGTTTAAGTATATTATAATAATCAGCATATTATTCTGAATTACTAAGAGGGCCTAATTTTATAGTGGGCATGAACACAGGCTTGAATAACCAAGAAAGTATGGTTAAAAACATGCTGCTTTAAACTGGGGAAAACCAAAAATCAAAAAACAAAGCCAAAAAATCTCTGACAGCCAGTATCCTACTGACATCTATGTTGTTGTTTCCAAAAAAAATGAACTTGGTATCAATGAAATGAAACTCATGCTGCAAAACACTGACAAAAAGGTTGCACCTTCTGGCATAAACTGATGTAAACTTCATACTCTTACAGAGGAAAATAACCTGACAGCTTGTCAAAGGTGTTGTTTTTACCACCCTGTTGCCTTTGCCCCTCTTGAGTTTAATCTCAGGCTGTTTGCAGATGTACTGCTTCTAGAAATGCAAAGAATGCTGGTGCCAGGAAGTGGCTTCATTTATCTTATGATACTGGTACATGTTTTAAGATTGTTTGATAATTACAATAATTTCTGTATTTATTTCCAAATCAGGTCTCCTGAAGATTGACTACGGACCCATGCCTATATGGGCCACCAAAGAATATCACAGATACTTCGAGCTATGTCTCAGGGATGAGCACAGAGTTCACAGCACTGCTTTGAACCCAGAATACAGAACATTTCCATTAGCCAGGGCAGGGAGAGTTAGTAAGTCTGTCTCAAGATAAATTAGCTCAGGCTCAGCACCATGCACTCGCAGATTCTTTGGAATGCTGTGTGAACAATAGATTTTCTCTTTTTATCAGAGAGAAAGTAACAGTGAAACATGAAAGACCAAAGTGAACCAACTGTTCTTACATGAGCACCAGTATGACCTGCTAATCACAGGTCACATATGATTTGACATGAGAGAATGCCTTAATAAAAAAAAAGCCCAAATATCCTGACACTTGAATAGGACCCCAAAAAATTGTGAAGCATCAATAATGAAAAAAGAACTGGAACACTGAAAAACATTGGCAGACTTGTATGTCTCAGAAATGAGATGTTTAGGAGGAGAAAAAAATAAGTCCAGAAAGATGCCACAACATATTTCAGCTGTGTCCTGGAAATGGATGACTAAGTGTACAGAATTTCCAGGTACCTGTTTACAGAGTAGATATACCCTCTGAAAATCTGAAGAATGAATGCATACACAGATTTTTCCTAATTTTTATTCCAACATCTCATTTAGTTGCCTCTAGTAAAAGCCATTCCTTCTCTCTGGAAGGCTTGTCCATCTTTTGTGAGTACATAAATGACAGTACCAAGCAAAACAGCAGTAGCACGGGCACAAAGCAGACTAAATCTGGATATGTACACATAGCTCAACAACCCAAAGTGAGAGATTCCAAAAGATTCTCTTCAGGGAATATAGGATGAGGACTAGGACTGAATTTGTAAAATGCAGACTGATTAATTTGTGTAATGGTATATATCTTCTTTCTGCAAAAGCAGCAAACTGAATTTTATGGCACAAAGATGGAGAGAGTCTGTTATACAACACGCTGCAGAAACATCTTTTCCAGGATCAAACACATGGATGCACTTGCATGCCTTGAACAGATCACTCAACTCAGATGCTTCTGTTTTCTGGGAAAGGTATCACGTCTAAATTTTCATGGAAGTCTTTCAATTTAGAAGATGACAAAACCCCAGTCTATCTCCATTTTTTATAGATAACAACCAGCATCCAGACAAAATCTCTGTAAAGCAGTTTAATAAAAATGTAGAGGACATAGCTTTATTTCTCCCAAAAATAGAAATAGAGCTTTACATTACAATCACTATCAGTATTTAATCTACTTTCATGAATTCACAGTATCGTCTTCTTTCTGCTGAATTTTAGATAAAGAGCCTCACATCTCAGTCATATCTGCTTCAAAATGGAGAAGACAAAGATATTTTATTCTAATTCATTGCTTTAAGTGAGCCATATATTATACTCCAAAAGAGTCTAGACCTGTCTGGCCTCAGTTAATCTTCCTCCTACTAGCCCAAAAGCAAAAGGATGAACCCAGAGAGACTTCTACCACTCCAAATATAGCATAAATGGTGGTAATGTCCTTGCACTGTAGTACAGCACTGTCAACAGTTTTAGTCTCAAATACTACTAAAGTAGATGCATCAATCTTGTTTGCTTAGGAAAAAAAATATTCCAGGAGTGATAAACTAGTCACTAAGACAAAACTTTGTTACACCAGCGCTTTGGATATACTTTGTCTAGGGATTGATAGTCCTTGCGTCATTCAGCATGTGATTAGTTTGGGAGTTAGTTTTGTATTTACACGACTGCAATTGCACAGTAAATCTACTGTCCAGATTGCACTAAGTTACTAATGCATTTCAGTAAATTGTTAATACTGTAGTACTGATCTGTAAGAGTCATAGCTCTGTATAAAAGCAATAACAACAGTGTATTTTACCATAGCAGATAACCCACTCAGACTTAGTTCTATTGCAGCACGACAGAAGGCCAGAGGCTAAGATTTATATGTTAGAGAAATAAAGGAATTTGTGCAAAAAAAAAATTTTACTTCATTTGGAGGTGTCTAATTGCTTTAGATATTTTCTGTCGCTTATGAGAGACTGAATCAGTCAGATTTGACATTTTATTGTGAATAACTGTGTTTATAGGAAGGCTGCTTTATGTCAACAAAGTAGTAAACGAGCATTCTTGTCATCTAAGGTATAAGGCCAGATTCAATCCCCTGGTAGTGATAGTATAGAATAAGGATTGTGGAAAACTCTGGAGTATCCTTTCAGCTGACAGGGAAAAGTATAAGCTAGGAAAAAAACACTGAATATATATTAGTGAAGGACAGCATGATACAGCCATGCATCCCTACACTGATGCATGTGTAGAACCTTCATATCTTGTTTAGAATAATTATACTCTAAGTCAGTGCATATTGCTTATCCACAGTTCTAAAAGATATTTGTTGTATAAATAAAATGCACCACATGAAAGGAGTACTGAGTATAGAACAGGATCCTCACGTTACTGCAGGAAATCACATTTTATTACAACACTTGGCTGGGATGTTAGAGGTGGTGTTGCTGACTGAGGAGTTATACAAATGAACAGCACATCCTCCATATATTTGTAGAATCGCACAAGTTGAGCCTGCAGAGATGAAAGCTATGTTTCCAGCTCTGTTGTGGGTTTGCTCATACTATCCTTGGTAATTTGTGTGATTTCTCTGCCTCCCTGATAAGGTGCATTACATGGAAGATCATGAGCTGCTGCTCATGTACTTCTCTTTCTACTGCATGAAAAGGACAGAATGTTATTGATGTTAAATAATGTATGGGTTTCAAGAATTTTGAAACACTTAATAGGTTTAAGCATGATCATTCAAAATATATATCTATTAGAAAATATTTTAATGGCAGATTTAGAAAGATCAAAAGGAAAAGATTTTATCTTTTTTCCATGATTCTGCAGGTTTTTTCTGTGATAAAAGAGAAATATTTCAATACCGAAGTATCTAAATTTACAGTTATTGTACTTTTTCACAAAAAGAGTTATTCGTAAATGACAATATGATTTACAATATCTCACACTTGCATATTCCTGTGTGTGACTGCTAGTTCCTTTCATCTAGTGAAGAATGGGGATAAATATTACCTGTAATTAAGTTTTCTCTGATCAGAAGTTGTGAAGCAGATAATTGAATTTTTTTCTTCCATCCTTCAGATTATGGGATGGTTCATCAATCCTTGCACTACTCTTGTACAGTGGCTCTAATTATGAATATGAATGTGATATAGAGATTGACTGGAAGAACAGAGAGACCTCCATTTAGGTAACACTATGAGTAAATTAAAATCATTATGACCCTGAAAAATACTAGGAATATTTTGACTCATAGATTCATCCAAAGTCATTCAGTACTCTGTCATACAGAAATTATTATTTCACAAAATTCTCATGTAACTTATGTAATTTTTCATACCATAATAAGCTATAATAGAAATTAAAATATCTTTTTTTTTCCAAATTGCAATGGCAGCAGTCTGAAACAGACCTCCAAATCTCTGAGAGACTCTTTAGCAGAAATCAATAATATGGTATAACCCAGCAACTTTGTTGCACTGCAGGTGCAAACGGAGTAACTTGGAGTCAACTCAAGTGTGTTTACTTAAGAATTGGTATGGCTAAGAGCTAAATTTCAAAAGAACTAAAGGAGAAAATTCCCAATTACCTCTCACTTTTAATAAGTTAAGCAACACTTTATGAATTATCATTTCAGTAAAAAAAAAAAATCAAATTTAGTGGCTAAAAAATGCAGGTATTCATGTATCAAACACACATATTCATGAATAAGTGCATGTACATGTATAAACAGAAAGTTTACCTTTTCCTACTTACATGTGTGACTTCTGGAGTCACTTAATTTGCTCATGCTTAGTCATCACTCAAAGTAGAAAGCAGCAGAATGCAGGCAAACAGATATATATCTGACAAAGAATTAACCTGAAATCAAACCCCTTTGTATGAGCAAACGATGAAATATCACAGAACCATTGGATATTCTGAATTGGAGGGAAAACTTTAAATTAGCTTATTTATAATTAGCTAATTAGCCAAATTGAAGCAAGGGCTCATCACTAAAATATTTTGGTAGTGTATGCATCACTTCAAATTATTACCAAACTGAAATTATGCTTTTTGGATCAGATGCAGTGCAAAATTACTTCTTTATTTGAGACCATTGCTCATGGGTTATTAAAATGGACATAAGTATAGCTTCTTCTGATCTTGAAAGTTTTACAGAAGAATGCCATAGTAAATTCCACCCAAACAATCAAATATCTGACATAAACCAAAAATAAGATTATTTTTCTTTGTCATTTGATCCACAATTGTTTTTAAAAAACTTTGCAGAAGGAAATCTATACTGAAAATAGTGCAAATCACTCAGACTTAGAATAGCTAAAGTATGAAATAATTATTAGTTATCTTTTATAATGTTCATTGTTTAAGCTCACTAGTCTAACAGTTACAGTCAGTTAATATCCTCTCAGCTGAAATCTTTCAGGTCTTGCTAAGATTTTAGAATGATTCATAATAAACTGAATTGAATGAATAATTAAACAGCTATCATTACTTCCTTTATTCAGGATATTAATTGTGGTCAGAAGGTCACTTAGGGCACAGCTACTAGACTATGTATGGATTAAACAGAAAGAATTGAAAAATATGCTTTGATAGCCTAATAGATATGTAATACCTGGAAAGTAATAATTGTGGAAAACCTTAAATTATTCCTATGAAAGTTTTTTGAAACAAATCATGTTATTCATGAGTCACATTGAGCCCAGATGTTCAACCAGGAATCCTTTCATCCTAATGTTTGCTGGAAGCACATTAGTGTTGAGCACATATATCCAGGAGATATGCAGAGTGTCCTGACAATATGTTCTGAACATATGTCTTGACATATGTGACCTATAAACCAAAATCAGGAGATCCTCTTCTGAACTGGATAATCCCAAAGGAAGAAGAACTGGTCAAGTTGTGAAAGCAAGCAGCAAATATCAACAGAAGTGATGAAGAACTTAAAGCCCTAAAAGAAGGTAGCAACACAAACAGTGGAGCAGCATCCATCGGAATGATCGAGAACTGAAGCTTTACAGAAAACTACACTTTAACAGTGTTTTAGGCCTTTTGCTGTTTCAGTGTTCTACTTCCACTCCCCACTGTCCTATTTATATTTTAAGGCTAGATTAGAAAAAGATTACCCCTCCTCTAACTAACTGAGATATCGACATACACTTGAACAAAAGTTTGTCAACTTTGTGCAGAAAAAAGCCCAAACCATTTTCTTTTACTCCAAAATGTGGAGTCCTGTAGTTAGAATACTCATCTGAGTTATGAAAGACTCATCAGCTTGCATGAATGCTGTCACACAGAAAGCCAAGCTTTAAAAGGAAAGTCCTCATGCTACTCCCATAACCCACTGGGATTTCTAGATTACTGCTGTAGTCTCTCCCTCATATGTGTCTACTTTGTGCTAAAATTATTCACAGAATCCAGCAGAGATGACAGGGGTGGCTGAAGGGCCTGACGGTAAGGTAATGACGTGACACTAGAGCAAGGACGCTGTAAATACTAAGTACCTGAAGCATAGACTTCAGTACTTAGCTATCAATTGACTGTTCTGCAAAGGGGTTTTTCAGTTATCTGTGATTTTGATTTTATCTTTTTCTATGATTCTGCATAGAATCCCAGGAATATCTCTCAGGTTAAATTCTGTTCAAAGCAGATTAAGTTTGTGAAAAGCCGTTCTGAGCCCAACTAACTGAAACTGGTATCTAACTTACTTGAGAATGGAGTTCACATAACTATGGAAAAGAAGATTCTAGGTCTTGAAAAGTTTGGGAGGCAAGTGTGTGTGTGTTTTGTATTTTTTGTCTGCTGTTATTATTTTTTTAAGAAAGCATCCACAAGGTGATCTCTCTAATCTTGAACCAAAAATAACATTTAAAATAATGGCTTTGCTTCAGATCTAGGGACACCTCAGAATAGTACTTGCGTACTTAAAGTTAAAAAGGTGCTTTTTTTGGTGGATCAAACTCAAAATAGTTAAATTTCACACTTTCAGAAGTATGCAGAATGTCCTCCATAGGTACTAGTTGCCATTATGGGAATGTGACATAGGATTTTTTTGCAAAATTATTTTCAATACATGTCAGTGTTATAGACCATGTTATAGACATGACTGTCTACATTTTTACTAACTAAATAAATGTTAATTATTTGCCTACAGCTTTAATTTTCTTTTCAGTAAATTAACACAGCCTTCAAGTTTTTGTTGCTTCTATAAAATGAATGTGGTTCAAATTATGTATTACATCCTCCTTTTCTAGAACACAAGATTATTGAGGTTAAGAACAGAATCTATTTTATAGTATGTTTGAAAATCACACAGGCCATAAGGATGCCTATAGAAGAAAGCTAAGAGAAGTAAATATAGCATTTCAGAAAATATTAAGGAAAAAATAGTGAGTGTTGACATGAATACTATGTTAAGTAAATGCTCTTCATAACTAGAAAAATTATAAAAGAATTTTTAGTTTTTATTTTGAGGAAAATTACTCAAAAATACTAGACAATACTATTTTATGTAAATAGAATGCTTGTGGACTTATAATTCCTTTTAAGTCAATAGAATATGAGTGGTAATTAATAAAGGTGCTATTTTAATCATTATATTCTTTTAAACTGAGATAACAATATTAAAAATAATTCAGACCTTACATAAATTTATGCTTGATATATAATTTATTATGAAATTCATTCTATTATAGAAAATACATGGGTATTCTGTATCCCAACAGAAATAAATCTGTACAACAATAAAGTCTAATATGTAGGATAATTCCAAAAGAATGAATAAATGTTTAAATATGCAAAATTACTCAGTCTGTGTATCCCAATTGTAAAGGGAATTTTAATATTTTGTGATCTTGATTATGATAATAATATAACTAACCATATATTGTATTTGTTTCCAGAGAGTCCATCAACAGCTCATCAAAATGATCGCTTTCTGCATAGACTTGCCTTGATCCATTTTATGTGGTCCTTGAACCTTAATCTAAAATGTTAACAAGATGATTTTGTCTTCCACAGAACTTATTTATGCACAATGCAGGATCAGCTAACTAATAAAGAGTTATGAGCTCACAGTATAGTTACAAATGCTCCTGCTTTCTGTTTTGATTCTCTAGAAGACTGTATCCTTGAAGATAGAACAAGATAGTGTGATTTAGTGACAACCAGAAAAACTAAACCTTTTTGTTCATCTGCAAAAACACAAATCTCTTTTTGCAAATGTTAAAAGACATTTTATGTGAGATTTATCTAAAGAGTCAACCTGGATGACTGCAACACCTGGACTTTAAAATGAACTGCGTAACACAAGTGTCAGTGCAACAGAGATGAGATGCAAACGACAAAGCATGATCCTGGCATGAGATCTGCTGGAAAATCAGACAACAAACAAAAGATAAAATGGTGCCCAGGGGATACAAACTAAAAGTTTCCAGAATACAAAACAAGTCATACAAATAGAAAATAAATTTAAATAAAAGGTAGTGTAGGAAACTGAAAACTGATGCTAAATTTTATTTATATTACACAACTTTTAGTTTTTCTTTTCTTTTTTTTTTTTTTTTGGAGGGGAGGTTTTGCTGTTAATGTATTTGTTGGGTTTTTTTGTTCTTGTCAACTAGCAATTAGTGATTTTGAATTAGCAACTGCTGTATAACTCATTGCCCTGGTTTAGGGTAGATTTGGGAGAAAACCTCCAAAGGAGAGCCCCCCCAGAAAGCAAACCCACACGGCATCTCCCCACAACCGGTTCGGGAAGGTTTCCTCGGAGACGAGCGGAAAGAAAGCCTGTTTATTTACCAGGCACAGCACACCCCAGCACACAGAATGAACAATACTGGACAACACCACTTTTCACTGCTCTGAAAAAGATGACAAATTCAGAATGTCTCTCTTGGGGGTGGCCGCTCTGTTATCAATCTCTCTGGCACTGGGGCAGCTGCTGCAGCCACAAGGTGCAAACTCTCAGCGCTCCCAGGTCCCAGTCCGGAACAGGCTCAAGTAGGTCCAAAAAAGGGAAAGAAGAAACAGTCCAGGAAAAATTTGAACTGCTTAGCTAAACTAACTAATGAGCAGAAGCAAAAATCAAGAGCAAAGTAGAAGCAAGAGCAAGAGCAAAGTAAAAAGCCAAGCAAAAAGCAGAAGCATCATTATGTAGGGCCCCATCTCTGTGTCCTGCCAGCTGTGGGGGAGCGGCTGATAGCAAAACCAAAACAAAACTTTCACTCTTCAGAGCCAGTCTTGAAGGCACAGAACATAATATCCAGCAGAAACAGAACACACGAATGGGAATACAAGCATCATAATGTCACCCTAGGACACTCATTGGCAATGATTAAAACCTATTAAAAAGCAACAGTTTTAATGCCACTGTACATACATTCACTCTGTGGCACAAAACCACGGGAACTGTTCCCCCTATACATACAGAACATGAATATCTCTCTTTTGAACAATTTCTGAATTATGATAATGCTATCAATGCAAAATAATTTCCATTTATCACTGAGTCTTCAAGGTTTTACAACACTGTGCATTAGGATTGAAGATTGACCAAAAATCAGTACACTAGACATTACATCAGATGTAAATGTGTAACCTTACAATCAAAAGGATAAATTTTAAGAAAACATGACAATGAGTAAAACTGTACATATTCAAATTTTTTGTGTGCTTATTCAAATCTAGTATTTTGCAACTGTGAAGATTTTTCATTACTGTGCCCTAGTTTACAGAATTTTTAGTTACACATTTCCCTTTAACAAACTGTGTTGCAGAAATAAGCTTATTTATATCATGCAGAATCATAGTCATGTCATGCAAGAAACAGTTCTTGCCTTCATTAGGCAATATTCATTTATTCCTAGAACAAAAAAAACAAATCCAAAATTTAGACTAATAACAAAACCCTCTGTTACATTTTAAAAACCACAGATCTTAATACTAAAATTGTGTAAGTGTGGTGTTTTCATTGCACTACACAGTGTGATGCCCCTGCTAGAACACGAGAAGTGAGAACGCAGACACCAGTTCAGTATAATGGAAATGTTGCATCAGAGGAGCTATGTGATCATTGAAAGAGCAAAGTCATCTCACTTTTTGCTTGTCTTGTGAAGCCAGAAGGAAAGTAAGAACAAGAAATCAATAACAGGTTATTTAAATATAAATGAAGGTACATATCCCAGCTTTGCATCTACAGTGAGTGGTGCAAGGATAGAACATTTAGAAAAGAGCCCACCAGCATAGCATTTGTCTTTAGGACATGAAGAGCTGATGAAGCTTCAGGTGACTAATTCAAAGTCTTATAAATACTGTCCTGAAAGCTCCATGTGTAAAACAGATTAAGTACTGTATTATAAAAGTACATTATCAGCTTCACGGCTGCAGTTGCAATGAGGGATTTTTTCACAGCTACCACAGATTTTTTTTACATAACTCCTCACAAGTGCTTGCTAAGAGCTAAGAATGCTTTTGTTTGGCATAAAGCATGCCTAACTGCTTGGATAACCTAGAGATCATGAACAATTGTCACTTGCTGGGAAGGTGAAAGAAAGATGGAAAGAGAGGTTTCATGTTCTAAATATTTTTGGTGATTAACATAGATATCTTTGACTTCTGCTAAAATATAACCTTCTGTGTTTAATTCTAGGGCCTCAATAACCCTTTTTTTTTTCTGCTCACTTCCTACTAAACCTTTAAAATTTACTGAATTCACTTGAGAACAGTCCAGTCCTCCAATGCATATGCACATGCTTCAAACAATTTTCCATCCTCACACAAATATCTAGAAACTATGAGGAGTTTTGAATGACTGATTTACTTCACTGCTTTTTTGAAAAAGCAGCAAGTCAATAGTGAGATGTTGATAAGCTATAAGTGAAGTCATTTTTTGGTACTCTCATCCCTGGAATCTAACTCTCATGTCTCCAAGTGATTTTTTATAAATGTCCAAAAGCAATTGCTTTCCTCGGTTAGGAGACTTTTATTCATTACCTCTCTCTAAAACAAAACCATGAAAAATCAGCAGAGCTATTCAGGTTAGCAGTACCATTCATCCCCATCAAAATATGCACTTAACTGAACACACCATGTTACATCTGAAGAGACTGTCAGATCTAATGAAAACATTCAGCTAAATCACCATGACAGTCTGCTGCCAGTCCTAGGATGGCATAGACTCAAACTTGCATGGAGAAGGATCAAGCTCTACACCATATATTTTAAACTCTATGTCTACCCACTTATGTATTTTTCCAATGAGTTCTAACAGATGGAAATCTCATTTGAAAATGCTTCAATATTAAGAGAAAGTTTCCCAAATGCTGACCGTGTAAACAGCAATTTGATCAATGCCAAAATTTTCCACTGGAATAAAAAAAGTTTGAAGTACTCAAAACTAGAAGTAGAAAGTAGAAGGAAAAAGAAAAAAAAACATGTTTTCAAAAAGGATTAAAATTTCTAAAAAACTTTATTTTACTCAAAATAATATTTTGGTTTAAATCTTGGCAAGAAAAATTGACCAACTCTAATCTCCTGAAAACTTTTGTTTTGTATAGATTTTTCACATAATCAAAGAGGTCCTCCAGCAAAGTAGTTTTTTTTTAGTATGGTTCTTTGCCTGTCCAGTTGAGGAGGGGAAGCAATAGCAGAGCTTGGTTAGCACCACTTGTCCAGCAAAGGTCAACATCTAAGTAATGGGCATTGAAAACTTCAAGAAGCATAGATACTCCTCCTCACACTATTTCAACATGTCTAAAGGGCAATTAATTGGGTAGAAGATACAGGCCTTAGATGATAAATGTGAGCTAGATTATGAGTTTGTATCACAGGCATCAGAAGAGGGAAAAGATACCTTTCAAATGCCACTATAAAGAAACATTTTTACATGCACTGAGTTGGTGGGGACCTCACCTAAGGCCTTGGAAAATATCTCAGTTTCATGTCAGTGGATGACAGCCAAAATTCCTCTAGCAGTATCCGATCAGTAATCCTTCTTTAGTAATAAGAAATTTGAAAATACAGTCATTAAACATACTCTTCTTCTGAGAAAATATTGCTTTTATGAACAAAAGCACAGTCTTAATAATCACTCTGTCATAGCCACAACCATCTGTCCAAACATATAAACTGAAAATACATCTGTTTAGATAGAGGTGCTTGTCTTGTTTTTCTCCATCCTCCAGTATACACAGATAAGGTTGGTGAAAACATGCTGCAATATGAGAGTCACTGGAGCCATTGCAAAGTTTGCTAATGCTGGGAGTTCAGGAGCCCTAAAAAGAGTTACCTTTTTTATTTCTAAGGCCATATTACAGTATGGGGAATTTTTAGGATCAGTATACTTTCAAGAATTAGTATAAAAGTTTGTTCAGGCACATTTTAAGTATGCATAAATGGAATAAGAAAAGCAATGACTGACAAATAAATTTGGTTATAATCCATGGAAACAGAATTATAGTCATATTTCATTATTTATAAAGTTTACTACACCTCAGAAAACAAACAAAAAAATGAATTATATTTTATAAAAGCGCCATCAGTCAGCAATAAGACCTAGGCCTCCCAAATTTCAACATAATACGTTATCAATAGGAACTGATTCTCATAGCAAAAAAAATCATTCAAAGCAGTTCAGTGGCAGATTCTCAAATAATGTAATATTTTATCTCCCTTCAGACCAAGCTGCATCTCTAACAATGTAGTTGCACATTTTTATTCACAACTACAAAAAGAGCCAGGCCTTCCTCCAAAACTTAATGCCTTAATGCATAAATCATAATATACTATACAAATCCTGAATAAGATATTTGGGGGAAAAAAAGAAAAATATTTGATTTATTGTGTCTGAAATTACACTCAGTAGTCCTTGGCAAACAATGAATAATTATGTAAGTACTCATCCCAAAACACTGAAACTGGAAATATCTACATATAGTCAGTTAGGTTTAATGCTGGTTTTCATCCGCTGAAATCTTAGATATTTGCATCATTTTCTTGTCAATCCTTCATAGATTTTGGGAACTTTATGGATGTGATTTTTTTTTTTTATTAGAAGTCCATCAGGTGTCACTGACATTTTTTCATAAAAATCCTTTCTTTAGGATTTTCCCTCTTCTGGGAAGCTGAGGCCCCAGAAAAAGAATGTAAGCAATTGTTATCTGCTGCTGTGAAATGCAACAGGTGCACCTGTGATTGGCCCATGTTCCATGTTTACAATTAAGGGCCAATCACAGGACCAAGGTCTCTGGGACGGATTCACAGAGAGCTCCCTTGTTTTTGGATTCCTATTCTATTCTGGGCATAGCAGCTTCTGAACTTTTCTCTCTATTCCTTTTAGTATAGTCATAATGTATTATATATCATAAATTAATAAATCCAACCTTCTGATCATAAAGCCAAGATTCTTGTCTATCTCTCTCACCCTGAGGAACACTTGCAGAGCCCTGCAACAATCAGGCAGTATTTGTTGTGTTTACCTTGCACTGATTATTTCTGTAAAAGAACTAATGGTGATATGATGGATCAATTTTTTCTCTTTCACTCTTTTGATCAACATGCCAGAAGCAGGAGCTTTAACTGGTATATTTTAATAGCTTTAAATAAGTATTTGCTATGTCACAATGTTTCTGGAGCTTTATTTTTTTATGATGAAAGGTAGAATGTTTCATTCTTCTTTCCTTGCAAATCCTTCAAAAGATTAACTCTGATTTCTCCTTTGTTCATCTCTGTTCATATAAAAATACAGATATAAATATGTATAAATATATATATTCATATATAAATGCAAAGGCTGCAAGAATAAAAGAGGCAGAAACCGATGACCATACCAAGTAAATGGTAAAGCTGCCAAAATCAATTTAACCTCAAATGTTGTGAAAAATAAATAAGATCTAGAAATAATTTTTCCTTCCATAAATCTTCTAGTTTGTACAGAAAAGAATAACATGTTCTGCTAGGTTCTTGCAGGAATCCTACTGGAAATAAAATGTTATATTTTTAATGAGAATTGACAAGACTTATGACATCAATCACTTTCAGGCAAAATTTACTAACAGTCTGCTATCTGAATAGTTTGATTTTTAGCTATACTAACATAGTCTTAGTTTTCGTTATCCTGAGCTGGCTGATAGATCTCAGCTTTGGTTCAGTCAGTTTTCCTATTAAATCACACGAGCCACAGTCTGAGGGCTCTCTCTTAACCAGTTAGCACCCCCCACACTGTCAGCTTTTAAGAACACTTCCTAACTATCTAAACGCAGAACCTTGAGTTTTAGCTTATATTTCTTTTTTAAGCATTTTTGTATGATTTTTCTTTGAAGAAAATAGAAGGTGCTCTTAGACAGAAGGGAGCAAGGGCAGCGTACAAGTCAGTCTTCATATGGAAACGGGCAAATCCAACCCTGACCTTTTGAAACAATAATGAGCTGCTTAGCTCTACTCAGTCTACACCTGACTATATTTTCAATTATTCCCTCTAAACTTCTCCCTGATACTTGACTTCATTCCTGTCTATAATAGCCTTCATTGAAAGCGTTGTCAAGGGAAGTGGTTGAGTCACCATTCCTGCAGGTACTTAAAATACATGTGGATGTAGCACCTAAAGACGTAGTTTAGTTTTGGGCTGACAGCGCTGAGTCAATGGTTGGACTTAAGGGTGATCTTAAAGATACTTTCCAAACTGAAGAATCTTCTGATTCTAATTTTATGGTAATAGCTTCACTCTTTGTATGTTTTGGTGAATAAAATAATGTAATAAGCATGAAGTAGTCAGATGCAGTGATGATCAGGGTAATGTTAAAACATAAATAAAGGGGATTTATTTGGCCTCTATTTGGGATAATGAACACTTGCCAACATAAGCCATTCATATTTTTATAAACTCTTATGTAAAACAGACCTTTCATCTACTACTGTTATACATAACAGCAGAAATAAAACCCCTCATAGTAGACTTGATGTACTAAAACTCACAGACTGCAGTTAAGAAACTCAAGTAGAAATCTCAAACAGCAGAGGAAAAAGAGTAATTTGGAATTCTGTATCAGTTTATATTTTAATTGACCCCTTTAGATGAGAGAAACATTAGAAAACCACAGTACCACAATATTCTTGAGAAAGAACCGTACCTCAGAGAGGGCTAGTCTACATTATTCATCAGTGAATCCTGCATCAAATATTAGGCAAGCTTAAATATGAAGCAGTTTTATTAGTTAAGTCAATTAAGCTAAATGAAATTTTCTTATATGCAAGATTATGAAGTGATTTGAGATTCTTTCTTAAAACAATAGAGAATATTTTGAGTAAAAGCAATAAGATTTTTAAAGACACTTTATTTTTATTCAATGTTATGAAAGATTCTGTGCAGTATCTCTGACAAGGTGAACACTCAGAATTCAAACACAGGGAAGTAAGAACTTCACAACCCCTTAACCTTGTAAGAGGAGAAAGTTAAAAAGAAGGAATTGAAAATCAAAGAGCTATTAAAAATAATCCTGACAGAATTAAACTAGATTTCTTCTCTGATTTAAATAGAAACTTGAAGAAACAGCAGATCAGCACCGTTGAAGGAAAAAAAAAAATTCCAAAGATAGGAAATGTGCATAACCAGGACTGATATTAGAAACTCTAAATTTTTCACACTTTCCTTGAGAAATCTGATAGTGTCACAATAGGTAATGTTTTATAATCCTAGGTCAAGAGGGAATTATAAGCAACAGAATACTTGGAACTTAAACGGTTGAATATAAAATGGACTGGATGAGAAGGGCTTAGGGGTGCTGGTGAGTGAAAGGCAGAACATGAGCCTGAGGTGTTATTGCTCCCAGGAAGCCAACCATACACATCTCAGAAGAGTGGCCAGAGGGTGGAAGGATGTGATTCTCCCCTCTACTCCACTCTGGTGAGATCCCACGTAGAGCAGTGTGCCCAGTCATGAGGCCCTTAACACAAGGATACATGAACCTTCTGGAGAGGGTTCAGATGAGGGCCACAAAAATGATCAGAGGGCTGGAGCACCTCTTATTTGAGGACAGGCTGGGAGAGATGGGGTTGTTTAGCCTGGAGAAAGAAAAGGCTCCAGGGAGACCTCATTGTGGCCTTTCAGTTCTTGAAGGAGCCCTACAAAAAAGATGGGGACAAACTTCTGAGCAGGGTTTGTTGCAAAAGGACAGAAGTTAATGGCTTGAAACTGAGGGAAGATAGACGTAGATAAGGTATAAGAATGAAAATTTTTTTATGATGAGGATGTTGAAATGCTGGAACAGATTTTCCAGAGGGATGGTCAATGCCCAATCCCTGGATATGTACAAGGCTGGGTTGGACGGAGCTCTGAGCAACTTGATCTAATTGAAGATGTGGCTGCTGATTGCAGGATGGGGTGGAACTGGACGGTCCTTAAGGCACCTTCCAACACAAATCATTCTATGATTCTATGACTGGGCTGAAGGGATGGAGTTCTGGGGCTGACTTTCTTTGCAGCAATCTCTGCACTCTGCATTTGTTGTCAATAGGCTGCGGGTAACATATCCAGCTATTGCTGAGCTGTGCTTGCACTTCCTCACCTGCTCGAAGTGAGTAGCTGGGGATACACAGGAGGTTGGAAGGGGACATCACTGGGGTGGCTGACCAGAGGCATGGTGTGCACACTACAACTCATCTTCTGCCCAGGCCGGCCCCAGTGCAGGACACGGCTGAGCCCCTGAGCCCCAGGGAACGCCTGGGCAAGGGAGGGCAAAACGCTGCCCGGCAGCCAGGGCTGAGCCAGGGGAAGCGAGCGAGAAACAGCCCTGCGAGCCCCGAGGGGACAGCGGGAGCAGGGCCGGGGGCAGGAGAGACCCGGCAGGGATGGCCCTGCGGCCTGCGAGAGAGCCCGGCCCGGCTGGGCCGGCCCTGCGGTTCGTGGGAAGGCTCAACACCAGAGATGGGGAACATTTTCTGAAAGACTGCAGACTGGGGAAAACCTGCACTGGAGCAAGTTTATCCTGAACTATTGCAGCCTCTGGAAAGGTCTCCCACTGGAGCTGGGTAAAGTGGGAGGTGAAAGGAGCAACAGAAAGCTGTGACCACAGACCCCCATTCCCAGGAACACCTTGGAGGAAAGGAAGTGGAGAAATTGGGAATGAAGGTTCAAGGTGAAGGTGATCTTTGAAAGTAAAATTGACAGATAAAGGGAAAGTATTTGTGTGGGGAGGTTTGTCTCTGTTTCTCACAATCTTATTCTTATTTTCCATGGGCAATAAATGAAATTGATCTTGCACAAGTGGAGTCAGTTTTGCTGTCACTGTTTGTGACACTAATGGATCTGCCTGTCTTTGTCTTGACCCAGAAGATTTTCCACCCTGTTTACTCCCTCTCTCCTAGTGAGGATGGGGAATGAGAGCATGGCTGTGTGGATGTCTGGCAAGCAGGCGTGGTCAACCAGAAAGACAAGCCCAGATTGCTGTAGATGACACAATCTGAGAACAAAATAGACCTGAATATCCTGTTACATGTTTGGCTGGCACGTATCAAGACAGTGATGTGTGATCAGCATTTCAAGGAGAATAAAAAACAGGAAAAGTGAGAATTGTGATACTATTCCCCCTGTGAAAGACATCAGAAGTACAATACAGCCACTAGAAAAAGAATTAAAGATCCACTTTGTTTCTTCTGTCTGCATGCAATTCAGGTGGTTTCCTCTCATTCTCATCAATGCAATCTCTCTGGTTTATGTTGTACTGCACAAGTGTAATTTGCAACCTTATCCAAGCACAGCATACTTTTTGCATATTGTATTGCAAAATATTGTTGGTACTCTCCTTAAATCAAAATATGCTCAAAAACATGCCCTTCAGTTTTACCTATCCCTCCACCAACTGATTTTTGGATTTTATGGTTAATAGGAGCACACTGTTCATATGCAGAATGGTAGAAAGTCATCTATTCCAGATATGTAGATGTTTTTCTTCAACGCACTAGCAAAGACAGGTATAACTGTGATTGTATTCAAGCACCATTTATAGAATACAATATTGCTACAATGAACTACCCAATATTCCCAAAAGTGTAATCTTCAGAGATTGTTAATTGACCTTAACCAAAACATATGCATAACCTTAACAATAATTTTTTCAAATACCTTGAATATTTCTTCCTATATTAAGTAGTGGTGCAATTAAAAAAAAGGATTTTGGAGTTAACATTTTTCCTCATTTAGTTTAACTAAAAGAGCTTCTTTCTATCTGTAATGATTCTTCTTAGCAATTTAATACTAATGCATACATATTATCTTCTGCCTTTCATCAGCTGAAAATGTCATCACTGAAGTAAATATTTTTTGACCATTAGCTCATTTTAAGCATTTGATCTCGTCTTTTCTTTTAAATAAAAAATGCAAAGGGATGAGTCATCTCCTAATGCTCTGAAGCAGCAGGGGGAGCTTTCAGCTTGTTTAGAACTCCACAGTGTTTTTAATTTATCATTCAGGAAAGTGTAACTGAGCTGAAATGCATTGTAGAATATATTTTTAGAAAGATTAAACGATTTTTGATTGTATTCCCAGGGTCAACACCATACCCAGTCAATAAATGTGCAAGAAAAAACCCAACAAAACAGATCCACACACCACACACACAAAAAGCCAACCCTGCTTACTTTTTTCACTGGCAGTTTGGTCTTCTGGGAAAGAGTCAAGAGTTCAAGTCCCTTTATTATGACACTTGTGTTACAGTTGGATGCATTCAGCACATCACAAAGGTGTTTCAATGGTCATAAAGCATTTAACAACAGACTGAAACGTGTAAAACTGGTTGTACTCCAGCTGATATACAAAGGGACATGACCACATGAGTCAAAAAAACTGCAACAGATTGCTAGTTTCTAAAAAAATTGTTTCTGATTCTTAGTATAGTAACTGCCTTTCCAGGTAGTTTCTACAGAAATCTGCTAAGCATACATTTAGGTTCTTTGTAAACAAGGTATTTATGTATTTATTAATTACTTTCAATTGACCTCTTCCAGCATTGGTGCATAATAATGTACGTTCTGGTACCATGCATTTTTCCTTATGTATTTAGCATTAGAATGTGATATTGAAACACTAAAGAATAGAGACGAAAAATCTGAAAACACAACATTCATCAATAATTTGTAATTTCCACTTACAGTTGCAGTGCACCATCACACAAGTTAGTCAAACCCACAGAAGTTGCACTTAACTATGTTCATTTATTTGCATCTTGACTAGCAAGTGAAATTGGACATGTGCAGCCACATTCCTGACCTTAGAAACTAAGGTTCCTGACCTTAGAAACTTTTGGCAAGATATCCTTTTATTTTCCTCTTGTATTCAATTAAGTGTTTTAATTATTTCTTTCAGGGAATTTGTACTTATTTTAGGGAGACATCTAGAAAAAATCCTATCTGTATCAGCTTTCTGTTCACTTTTACTTATTTTGGTCTTTGAACAGTAATATTTTCATCCTGTTGTAGCCCGCACTTCTGCAACATCGTATAATTTCATATTCCTTATTTTATTAATTTTTAAAAATTTAAACAATTAAATCTGAGTTCACTTTCAAGAGTTTCAAGAAATATACTTAAAATTAGTCAATTCAGGAAGTCCAATGTACTTTTTTTACATCCTTGGTTGGTGCAACTACTCATAACTTCATGCCTATAAAACAGCTAAATCAGGTCTCTGAGGAGTAAAACTCAAACGACTCTCTCTTCAGTCAAGAGAGCAAAGACAGACTCCATGTTTCTAAATGTCTCAATTTTTACTTCTTTTTTCATACCTCTTCCCTGTTAGAGCCATTTTCTTCCAGATATATGTGCCAGGTGTGCTAAATCATTTGACTGTATCACCTCAATCTGTGTGCTGTGTACTTCATAATATCTATTAAAATATTCCTGCCTCATGTGCGCATCATTCTGTTTATCACCGTATTCCAGTTCTCCTTCAATTCTGGCTCTCAACTCCAATATTTTATCTTCTTCATCCAGCCTTCCTTCCACCTTAATTAAAATTTACAGTAGGAAACAAAGCGTATATCAGTATTACTTAAGGAAGACAAACTGATTTAATCAGCACATATATCTTTGTTGTTATCATTACACTGGAATATATTCATGTTTATTAATAGATCATATATTACTAGATGGGCAAAGTAAAACTGAAAAAGAACTGTTATCCAACTATTAAGTATTTTTTATTCATATCTTGGTATTAAGTTCCACAGTCACTAACACATGAATAATTTCAGACTCCCAGATCTTCTGTTAAAATAGCTGTCATAGGGTGAGCAGGCAGCTTGAAATGAACAGTTAGGATTAACTTTAACACCATTGACAGAACAAAAATCTGGTTTGCTCTGACATCCTTTTAAGTCATGTCAGGACTTTGTACATCCCAGAATTGCTTGCCTTGTTTATTTTTTTATGTCATGTGTTCTGTCTTTAACTTTTAGACACACGATTAATACTAATGTTAAAAATTCATGTTCTCATGTGCTATAAAGTCCAAGCCCTTTGATTTCTACTGAAAGTACTGACAGTGATTGGAAAATGACTGTTAGTCAAGAAGAAGCACTCAAAATAAATATTTTTTACACTTTGTAATTATAAGCAAATTATTTAAATTCTTTGGTCTCCAATAAATAAAACATTTTCTCTTAAAGATTTGCAGTTGTTGAAATGATAAAATCTGTAGGAGAAGGAAAATATGCAGAGGAATATTATTAAACATAATGTGGGGCAAAGATCTGCAGTACAGAAAATCTCTGATTTCCCTGAATAAAATGAAATTTAATGATTTACAAAGTTATAATGATTGATGTCTCGGGCTTCCTGACTTTTGCAAGGACTTTTGAAATGACTCATTGAAATTAGGATTTTCAATAAACTACAATCATAAATCAGTTTGTTAGCGTACTGTTCCAAGAAGACAGAAAGCACAGTGAGCCATTTGGAAAAAATGCAATGACACTTCACTTTGTTCTTTTTTTCCAAATGTTCTGTATGATGTCTAACACATTCAAATGCTCAGAAAACAGATTATTCATACTAGAGGAGAACATGTAGGGCAGAAGATCTATCAGTTTATGTCATATAGCATGGAAGTTTTTCACCATGCTGACAAGAAAATATTAGTTGTTTAAAAGGCCACATATCTAAATTAGATACAAACAGATTGAGACACATCCAATAAGTTTCTCCAAGGACAGTGGAAAAATATATAAAAATTTATTCACCGTCCAATGAGTGTAACAAACATAAACAGGGAGGAGGGACTATGATGTAGCCAGACACCTACAAATGCAATAGTATAAGCTTCAAAAAGTATCTTTCAAGGCCTCCCAGTACAATACAGTATAGAAGAACCAATGCACAGAAGGTTTGTCTAACCGCCAGGAATGTTAAAAGACTAAGCTAAACTTTGATGCAGATGAAGCAAACCAAGGGCATGATTTTGGACTTTCATGCCTTGTGCAAATGCTCCAGAGGGTAAGCTGTTACTGTACCTGTGAAGAACTTCACAATGAAGATTAGGAGCATTCTATGTATTTCATGTAGGATTTATAAAATTAATTTCAGAGCTACAGGGGGGAACAAAAAAAAAAAAAACTCTTCCCTACTTTGGTAATAGTTTAATGAAACCAGTGTTCTGAAAAAATATTCATAAAGCTGACAGTCAGTGCTCTACGGGTCTCCTTTCATGTCTATAAAATGCATACCCTGAAGAAACCTCCATTTACAAAAAGAAAATAAAAGCTTCTGAACTTACAGAAAAGGGCTTGCTCTAGGACTTGCAATAGAATTTAAGCAGAACACATTACTGCTTTTACAGAGAAGTCAAGTACTGAACAACAACAATAACAACATAAGAATGTGAACAGTGTGTGGCTGAACTTAAGCTTCTTGAATTAACTAATCTCCCATCCTTTAAAGGGATAAATAGAAAACAAAATGCAAAGTGTGAAAATGGTGTACTCAATATGAAAATACCGAGAGAACAGATGTGTGTTAAAACTGCACTTTGGTTCACCTTTCCTTGCATTGGCAAGGCTTAGGCATATAAACTAAGTGCCCTTTCTTCCCATGGGAAGAAAAAGTATTCATAACTACTGGGGTGGGTTTGTTTGTTTGTTTTTGTGAATAGTTAGGAGAATCTACTGTTGTAAGAGCCAGAAAAACAGAAACAGAAGTTTCTAAACCTTTTAACCAGAACTTCTATGGCTAAGGCTACCTATTGCCTTCCTACAGGCAAAAGGAAGATTTATCACTTAGACTTATTAAAGAAATTGCAATGCAAAATCAGCTAAGGCAGAAATAAAAGCAGGCAAATGGGCTGTTTACATAAAAAAATTTTATATTATTTCTGCACAATCTTACACACCTTATACAGTTCCACCAGCCCAGGATCATTAATATAGGCTCAAGCAGCTCAACAGCAAAAGGCACCTCTCCAAGTTTCTAGAGAGTTTCCAAATACCCTCAGGGTGGAGGTACTTCACATTTTGGAAGCAGATTGGCTTAGCATTTATCTAGAATAAAAAGAAAACCTCAGACAACTGAATAATCCATTTGATCCCTCAGGTTGCTCTCAATACAAAATGCAGTTTAGTGAATGAATTACACAGCCCCATGGAAGCTTACACTCTGATACAAAAACAGAGGTTATCTTTATTGAAGTGATTGCTGTTATATTACTCAAGGGCATATATAATGTGATTAAATCTTTCTTCAGAGTATCAGGTACTTCTGCATCATGAATGTCATTATTTATTGTATTCAGAGATTAAAACAAGGCACAATATTTTGTGAAATATTGGTTTCAGACTTATTTATAAGAGCAATAGGTGCTTATTACAATTTTATTATATTACAATTATTTTCTGGAGAAAAAGCTACTTGCTTAACTTAATATCTAGTACCTTGTCATTTGCATAATTGGTAACCCCCACCTGGATAAGCATACTTCTACTTTTTGGAAAAAAATTCAGATTTTTTTCACTTGAAAGTTTTGTGGCAGCATTTTCCAGCACGTTTCAAGGGAGTTGAAGTTAAAAGGAAAGAAATGTTGCAATTCACAAAATCTCAAATAATTTTCTCTAGGCAACATTATCTCTCTCACATACACACACATCCCCCCATACACACATGCGTACACATGCAAGAAATTTGAAAGTATTTGAAGAAAGCATTTGATTACAGCTGTTGAACCCAATACTATTTTTTGTTTCTCTAAGGCAATAAACCTAATCATAAGACATGTTTTCATGCATACAGAGTCCCAACAGTAAAAAAAGAAACTTGTTTAGTAGTGGTAGATAAGAGCAAAATCTTACAGTTTAAGAATTTCTATGGGCTCATCCCTATTTTAACAGTTTAAAATTATGATTTCTCATATTTTGAACATTCACTATGATTAAATAAAATCCTCCTCATCTTTTGAAGGTTTTTATTCTCATATCAAAATTCAAATCAACATTCCATTTTGAATTTTTGTTTTAGATTTTAAGTACATGGGTTGATAACCACATATAATAAAACTTGACATGTTTTTCAAAGTGTATTCATTTCAGTAGAAACATGATTTTTTGTCAGAATACCTCTCAGACAGCAGAGTTTTTCTCTGTAAGGTGTGCAAAGTACCTAAGTGGTAGCATATCAAAGACAGTCTTCTAAGTGATACTATTTTTTTCTCTAGTTATATGTGAAGTATACATATTCTACCTACACACAGAATTTTTTTACATTTATCATATTTCATCATTCACAGAAATAGACATCCCTACATCAGTTTTGAATATTAAAGACCTGCATTTCAGGTGGAGTATACTAAATGCAGACAATAGTCTTCTCTGATAATTTCTCTAAAGGGATGTCAAAAAAATCAACTGAAAAACATGCATAATGATCAATTAGCTGTTAGTAACAACTGCTATAAAAAATAATCTTGAAAGCCCATCCTTTTTTCACATGCCATATTTTTTCCAAAATTTCAGACACCAAGAAGAGGAGGACCTATTTCATATTAAGCAACTTGCTCCTAAGACTTATGACTTAAAAAGGGTAAAACTCTGGAATAACAGTGCTGTCATACAACAGACAATTAGAACCACAGTTTTATAAATCACAAGAAACTAGAGATGTACCCCAGAGTATGGGGTCCAATTCTGTTTAACACCTTTATTTATGATCCTGATGGGCCAGAGCAAACACTCAGTAAGTTTTCAGATGTCTGGGATGTGTGGCTGACACGTCAGAGTGTTGTGCTGCTATCCAGGAGGTATCTTGAACCTGGAGAAAATGGGTGACAGGAACCCCATGAAGTTCAGCTAGGGAAAGAGCTAAGACCTGTACCCGGTAAGGAGTAACCCCTTGTGCCAGAATAAGCTACAGGCAGGTTGTCTGGAAAGCTGAAGCGCAGAACAGAACTTGGGGATCCTGGTGGACTCTAAGCTGAGCATTAGTCAGCAGCACTCACTCAAAGAAAAAGTGCCCAACCATATCCCTTTCTGAGGCAAGAAAAGTATTGACCACCAGGGTAAGGGTCAGTCTTGTCTCCCAAATGAAAAGAGATAGGACAAGAGGCAAAGGCCTCCCGTTTTACCAGGGAAGGTTTGGACTGGATATTGGGAAAAACTACTTTACTGGAAGGGCTGCCAAACATTAGAGTGTCTTGCCCAGGGAACTGGAGGAGTCACCATCCCTGAAGGTATTTATGAGATGGGTAAATGTAGATTTCAGGGAGGACATGATTTAGTGGTGCACTTGACAGTATTGGGTTAATGGCTGGACTTGGCAATCTTCAGGGTCTTTTCCAACCTCCATAATTCTGTGGTTCTATCTGGACTGAAGTTCCAGTGGCAACACAGAACACAACATCAGTTTGCATGAAATTATGCTTCAGTTAAAGAGCACACAGATAGTGACAGGGACATATGTTTGGCAAGGATAAGACATTTAAGGGTGTATTGCAGGACTATAGGAAAAAGCTATCTATGGATATCAACAAAGGAATGCAATAAAAAATCCTAAAAAACAACCCATAACAATTTTATGTGGGAACTCTCTGGCATAATGAGATAAACAGAACAAATGAAAATTTCCTTCATTTACCAGAAACCAGATGTTACAATAGCTCAGTAAACTTCAATGTTAGAGAGAAAATTGGCATAATACATCCATTTATTAGTAAGCATCAAAAATGCAAATTATGCACTATTTAGTAAATTGAATTTCCTTTAGCAGTATGATATATTTTAAGTTAACCTTACGGACTGAACACTAGCAGAACTTGCTCATAAAAATCCTAACAAGGCCAGCTTAGTTGAGAACACCAGCATATTATTTCTCTTCACACACTAACATATTTCACAGTGAAGTAATAAATACTTTCTCTCAAGAATATGAGCTATTAAAGGAAATATTATCCTCTTTATTTTCAGTTCTGGGTCCTCTTTCAGCATTCCTACTCACTGTGCTTGTGGAAGAAATGTTAGTGAGCAAGACTATAAAAGTGAAATTGTCTTCAACTTTTCCTTAAACCAGGCAAACCAGGATGACTTCCAGCTACTAAAGCAGCACCAGATTAAAATGCTGACACATTAAAACATTAATATAATTCTTTATGTTTGTGTTAGTGAATCACTTTTAAAGATTATGACTTAAATTTGTTAGGAGCTCCTCTTCACCAAACTTGCTTTTGTTGTCTCCTCTCTAATAAATCTTAAAATCCATAGAAAATGGAAGTCATAAGAGGCAAAGAAAGATAAAGATCTGGAATACTCATGCTAGGACAAGTTTCTCTTATAACAAAAGCACTTCAGAAATATCCACTGGTGCCATACATCCTGTGATGCTTTGCTCTTCACTCCACATGCCATGATCCCAACCTGAGCTTTATTGCCGATAAGTCTACCTAAATGTTAACCACCAGTTCCAGTGGCTACCATGGATGTGTCTGATCCTTTTGACTGTAGCTCTCATTGTGCATTTGGAGGAGACAGATAACAACTCAAGAGCCAAGAGCTAATGTCAGCAACACAAGTACCTAACAGTAGCCCTGGTCAATGATTTGACTCAAGCTAAGTTTGGAAGAAATTAACATCTATAGTCAGTATGCAAATATGACTTTAAGTCAATTGTTTTATCTTATAAATACTGGACAGCCCAGGGCCTGCTGAGCTCTCCTGCATGGCAGTGGGCTATGTGCCAGGATCTCCCCTTGGGTAGAGAAGCTTCTCAAGGTTACTTCTTTAGAATGAAATATTCCTTAACACAGCAGATCCTTGGTGTTTAATTCATATTGAAATCTTTGCTGACAAGTATGATTTATTGTGCGTATATAATTCATTACACATAAAGCACTGACCAAGTTTGGGACTAAATCTGGATCCAGCTGCACCTAAACTCCACTCTTAGGAAGAGTTAAGAACATAAGGATATCCTTTCTGAAACTCAGAACTCTGTGGGAGGGTTTCTCTGACAGTTTTGTCTGACCCGGTTCTCTGTGCAGTAAATAGTCAAGAGTGCCTTGTTATCAAATCTTGTTCAAGCACTGTACTATTTACTATCAAAATTTGTTAAATTGCTGTTTTCTATCAATGAACATATTGCTACTTATCTCTTAAGAATGAAGTGTGTCACTCCATCCACCACACACCCCCAAAGGCCAATTTAATGATGTATAAGATGTATATTAACCATTTTGATTTTCTTCAGTTGGAGATAATGAACTCTCTTCCATTTAATGACTGCTGGCACTTCTATGCCTTGTAATCCCTAGCTTCAAGAAGCCATCTCATTATCTGTTATGGAACACAAATGCTTGAAAAACAGCAGCTTTTATTCTTACAGCACGTGTGCAGAATAATTAAAATAGATTCTTTAACCACTCCAGCATTACTTTAAGGAAGAGCTATTATTAGTAATCCCAGGCAAGAGATGCAGGGCTTATCCCATGATTAAGTCAGATTTATTGGACAGAGGGTAAGTGACATTATAATTTAAGAGATGAATTTTAAGTAATGTCTGCATTGAAAACTCCTGAACATAAAATAACCCCAAGGGCATAACATAAGGGGAATAATAAAAGCATATATTCACAGCAACATATTTAAGCTCATTTTCTGCTGTATTGCATTATTGGCTCACTGTAGCTGAAACATTGCAAGAAATTTATTTGAGTGCTCATTGAAATATTCTATTTGCCTTTTGTATGATACAAAAAGGTCACCGTTGCCTTCTAACACCTTTTGTGTAATCTAGATTTTCTCCTGATCTGAAAGGTTTCTGAAGTGAAAAAATTTTGCTGCTTCCAGTCATTACAGAAGATGTAATTCCCTGATGATTGCAATTTCACATTTTACAGATATCATTGTAGTCAATAGGAAAAATTAGAATATTTTGGGGACAATTCAGCACAAAATTATTACTCCACAAAAATCCCACATACACTTTAAAGGCTCTACAAAGTAACTGCTAGGCCAATTTAGCCTACCTGTGGCTAAGGGAACATCTTTTCAGCGATCTCAGTCATTTCTGGGAATGAGGTTTATAAGTCTGATGTGCTTCCTTCAGAGAACTATTAACACTGTTCAACACAAAATTTAGAGGATGAAGGAAAAGAGTAATTTAAGGTGCCTTGTGCTGTAAGGATGAGTGGGGCACCAGGACCTCAGGCTATGCAGTGAAAACCAGATTCTCTGATAAAAAGAAATATTTTAAATATCTACAGTAATACAGTCATGATAGAGAGTTTGGTTGTTTCATTGCTTTTTCAGCCAAAATCAAATATTTTACATATTGAGTTATGCATTTTGTAACCATTTCATATGGTTACATGAATTTTTCCTGATGAACCAATTCAGGATTGTCATATTTAGGGTTTCAGCAGAAAATGTAGAGTCTCAAAACCAGAGTGTTTTCTGTAGCAATACTAACTACGTTAACACATCTTTTACTGGAAGTCTACCTTCTTGATTTTCCTTTTAAATGCCACACACTTGCAAAGCATTCAGCCTACAGTCAGTGACATATTCAAGTGTCAGGATTTGCCACTAGGTAAGAGCTTCCACAGGCTGGCAGATCAAAGCTGCTCTAAGAATAGTTTAATAGTTTTCACTGGAGACTAAACTGCATCATTTAGTTCTATAACTTAATAGGTAATGTCTTGTAAGACTTGGCCTTGAGGTGCTTGAATCTCTAGTTCCTCAGTATTCCAAATTAGGGAAAGTTGAAAACTCACCCAAAATTCTGAGAGATTGCTAAGCCAGAAATTCCATTATTCCCTGAACCAAATATACTTCTTCAAGAAAAAGTGATTTGTTTTTTTTTATCAGATACCACAGACTGAAAAAAGAAATAGAGGATAGGTATCCAAGAGTAAGTTTATAAAGCAAGTTGGTGCTTGTAATACCCTTGACTACCAGAGATAGAACTTGCAATTTGAAGCTGAGACAGATGCTTTTGAAATGTTATGTTCAGAATCTTAACATTCTTTCAGTAATGCAAAGTAATTCTTCCTTCACTGATCATTTTTACATATGGGAATTTATCCTTGCCACAACTACAAAGCTTTTAGTACTTCATGGATGAGCACACAGCACTACTGACACAGTTCTTGCGATGAATTATCCAAAAGAAATCATCACAAAGTGCTCTTGGATAACTATTAATATTACATATCCTTCTTTACCCATTTTCTCCAGGCACATTCTATGTGGTTCTCCCGAACAGTTCACATTTTTACTCATACAAAAAACCTCTCAAAAACTTTTCTCAGTTCTTTAAAAAAAAGTTATATTTTTTCCTTTCCTGATAAAGCTTTAAAACTGCTTAGTTTTTTCTCTCATAGGTGTCACTTGTATTAATTTTATACTTTTTCAGAGTAATTTACAGAATAAAATTTACAATAATGTTTCATTGAAGTAGCAAGCTTTGCAGTCTGCGGGAGATCATAGCACACTGTGCTGGAACACAGGAAAGGCAGAGATATTTCCTACTCAGCCAGGAATAAAAAACAATAAATCCAACCCTATTTAATGTGGACCATGCATACTATAGCATTAGTACCCCCTATTTTCTTTAAAAATGGTTGAGTTTTCCATTCACAGATTCAACAGGTATCAGCTTCCTTTTCTTCTAAATGCCTTATCCCATATATATGAGCAAATATTTCTGTTTAGGGTCTAGCAGTGTAATGATGAAAAATATGTGTGCATCAAAGGAACAGAGTGAAATCAGTCTCATTTCAGGCACTCATTTCTAATATTGGTAGAAACTAGCTGCTGAGTCCCAGGCAGAGCAACCTCTTACTCCAATGTTGTTGAGAAGGGCTCTAAGAGGGAACAACTGTGTAATATCACAGTTCTGCTGGTCAACTGCAACTGGCCAATCAATTTTGTCACACAAAATTGAGATAAAAAACAAAGTCACAATCACATAAAGACTATTAAGCATATAATCTACATGCAGATTTATTTTAAGTGTTTCCTCTTGAATTTTTAACTTATCTTCAGGCTCCATGGAACTCTCCTAAATTGCAATTAAAGCACTCGCTCAGATCCCATCCAGTACCTGAGAAATGTTCCCAAGAAAGCAAGGCCAGTGAATATTTAATTTTAAAAGCATTTTTATTTCTAGAAGGTTACATCCAGATTCATCTAAGAGGACCATTGTGCTGATGCCTTTTAAAATCATAACTTCCCATAACCAACAGTGTAAGCATATACCACTGTGGTTAGCAAAAGTTTCAAGAGATATATGAAAAATGAAATAGAAATTATTTGAATATATTATCAATATTATCATAAGAATACATTTGAATATGTAGGTCACCATTCTGAAATGCCATGAACATGTTAGGAACAAATATCTCTTAATAAATATAAGATTATTCCATAGTTAATACTTATAAATGCTATCACAGAACTTCAAAACACATCAATATGCTAAAAATACTTCACAAGAAACACTGTGATCCCAACCACTCCAATCCCCCAAAACATATTAGGAAAAAAATGTATGTGAAGACCTACTCAAAATTGGTCTAGATTTCACTCCTTTGTAGGAAAAATTGTGATTTTCTCCTTTGAAAATGCTGAGATCGTGATCCCTGTACAAATATTTAATCTTAAAATTATTTATTCTTTAAGTTTACAAAACATAACACCTTAATGATATATTAACAATATGCCATAGCATTGTGCAAAATTGTTTTGGAATTTTTTATCTTAAAAGAGTAGAATTTATTAATGAATACACCTGCTAAAATGCAAAGAATTTGGTTTGAATTTTTAAACATAGTTCATAGTGTGACCCTGAAATCAGCCCAGTTGGTCAGAGCATGGTGCTGATAATGCCAAAATCATGGCTTTGATTCCCTTAAGGGACATTCAGTTCTTCTTTTTAATAGAATAAAGTTATTAAAAAGACCAGAGCATAAAAAAAAAGAAACATGCAAAAAAATAAATAAAAGAAAAAAAAATTTTTTTGCTTTCATTTTCACAAGGATTACAATTTAGGAGCCTAGGCAAAATGAAAAAAAAAAAAGGAAAAAAATCCCCTGCTGGTGTGAAGCACCAGGGTTGCTGACTGTCAATCTTACCACACACAGCAAACAGGATGCAGTTGGCTAATTATATATTCCCCTGACCATCTTCCATATCTGGTTTTACAGAGACAAAATAAGCATATATGTCTATTAGGACATGACA
Source organism: Melospiza georgiana (assembly GCF_028018845.1). Taxonomy (NCBI): domain Eukaryota; kingdom Metazoa; phylum Chordata; class Aves; order Passeriformes; family Passerellidae; genus Melospiza; species Melospiza georgiana. The sequence continues at coordinate 78,275,828 of NC_080430.1, forward strand.
GTGTTCATTTGGGATTTTTTCTGCTGACCTGAATCACTAATTTTATTCTAGACTTTTTAATTTTATCCTTTATTATTTATTCTTCTTAAAAAGCTCTAGCTCCATTTAGGTGCAGGAGAGAGTCTAGTGCATTGTAGTAAGAGTCTGTATCTAAAGAAGCATTGGGCAAACACTTATGAAATCATTCCAATTTTAGCGGTTTTAATACATAATTTAGCATTAAGTATCTTCATCCAAATTCTCAATTAACAGTGCTGTGCCTAAAAACTGTATTCTTTAGTACATATGCAAAATTTAGTGAAGACTGAGCATTCATACTAGAACTATGTAAGGACAGAGGACTAGTTCAGCTGCCTTACTAAAGAACAAATTGCAACTTTGAAACACAAATCTAAAAAAAATAATTTTGTAGCATAGACAAGCAATTCTCAAAGCTGTCACTAAAATCATACAAAAAGACTGAACAGATAATGGTAAAGACTTTGTGATAGTAAACAATCTTGCTCATGTCAATACATTAATTCAAACCCCATGGTCCCATAAGCACTGGCCTGTGAGACCATCTTAACTCTACCAGAAGCCTTAGACCTGTAAAGTGTTTCTATTTCTCATATAGAAAATTCATATGCCATGGACTCTGCTCTAAGGAATAGCATTCTCTGTTCACAGAAAATAGAAATTTCCAAACACATCCCTGTAAAATGCTTTTTCTAGTACTCCTGTGAGCCATGTGGAAACTTGAATTAACACATGCATGCTGTACACAGCACATAGAGGAGTAAGCGCATACAGCCTTTATGAAATTGTTAGGATTTGAATCATGTGGGGAATTTTAAATAACTGCCTCCATGAAATTTGTAAAGTTCAGGGTTAATTCTATGAAATTAATAAAACCTGCACAGAAAATTTTGCTGAAGTAAGTACTTTAGACTCTAAACATTACAAATCCAAACATTTACATATGTAAAAATAAAGTGTTCTATTGTTATTCAAACCAATTTTGTCTTATTGAACTACTTTTTGTACTGTCAGTGAGTGAAATGTCTGGATTTTTTCTCCCTTAACCATAGAACATGATGGAAACCAGAATAACACTGTGAAAATCTGCATAGTCGACTTCAACTGGTATTTATTCCCAGTATTTCAAGGAGGCAAAAGTTAGGATAGACATAAAACTTGGAAAAGCAACAAATTTTTTCCATTCCTCATGTGATTTTTACTATCCAGTCTGTTTTAAATCTGCTACCAACTTCTGATAGAATACTTTGTGCTGTCAGAATCTATAAAAAGAGAATAATAATAATAAAAGAAGACCACTAATGCTGTAGCATAAAATTGAGGCTTTTTAATTCAGTGTCTGCAGAACAAAACAGCATCCTACTTTATGTGCAAAGCTCAAATATGGTTACTAACTTGTTGCATCTGAATTACTTTCTGATTTGCATGAATTCACATCAGTTTGTTACACTCAAAGCATTTTCAAGAGCAAGTCCTTCTGCAGCACAGACACAATGGTAAGGGTTTCTTCTTTGTCATGTTTTGCATCATTTTAAATATATTAATGTGGCCTACCTTACTGTTTTTCCTCCCAATGGTTTGCAACTCCCCAATGCACTCAGATTTACTAAAGTCTGTGTTGCTTATGTTGTTTACTTGCCCTTTCTTCACATTTTTATCCCTAAAACTGGTTTTGCCCACCTTCCAAGGCAACATTCTGCTGCTGAACAACTGCTGGGCATGTACCAGTTTTTTTGTAGCCCTGTGCCTATCACTCTCACCTTTACATTGTAGGCTTCTGCTGTCACCCCATAACTGTATCCCTATACTCTGCATTTTGTTCTTAGGCTATATATTTTTAATTATTTTATGCAGAAAAATTACTTGTTATTGTGGCCTAGTAGTTACCAACGTGTAATAGCAATTACTGTTGTTTCACACAGCAGTACAAGGCTAAACAAAATATCACACCAAGAGAGGCAGCAGTTGCCTGATCATTGCACAGCTGGTGTTACAGCTAAACAAGCTGAAACAGGTCCATGAACAGGCCAATCCCAGGTAAAGCCTGGCAGGTCCGAAGGCTGACGTGATCAGTATAACTGGCACTAAGCCTCTTACCAGCAATGGCAACAACATAATTCCTAAGCTGGACAGGGCTGCACTGCAAACAAGCAAAACCTTCTGGGAGCAGGGAAAATCCAAGCCTATGGAGTTCATTCTTCTGCTAACAAAGACCTACACAGGTGTGGTTGCAAATGCAAGGTCTTTGATTCATTATGTCTACTAGAAAAGGGATGCTGTATACCAATAAATAGATGTAAATATGCCAATGCAACAACTCTCAAAGAAGGGCAGAGATGATAAATGTCAAGAGTGAGAGGTGTTGTGTATCTGTAAATTCCTCACACTGTTTGGATAAGGCATAGGCTGCTTTATGACACCCTGAAATCTCTCAAAAGTCCCTGTCGGTTGTCCATGAAGCAGAAGCAGAATCAATTAAAGGCTGCCAAATAGCAATTAGAGAGCCCAAATAAAATTATCATTAGGCAGTTTTTCTTTCCTCCTCTGAATAACTTTTCAAGATCATTTGGTCCTCTGCCCTGACAATGGACTTAGGGTTAAGAAATACACTTAGAATAGAATGAACTTGCAAAAATACGCAACTCAAGTTATTGTTTTGAGATTTGAGTTATATATGATTGTCAGTAATGTATTTTAGCCACAGTATAGGATGAAATGTTTAGTGATTTCTCCTCCCCCTTACACACACACTCATCAGAGAATAGCACTTAAGAGGTCAACATGTACCTGTACTGAGAAAAAAAAACAAAATATGAACAAAAAATTCTAATCCATTATTTATATAACCGTACTGTTGTCAAACTAGCATTTTTAGTGAATTTACACATCATCACCCAAAACTCACAGATGTCCTGTGTCTGCTTAATACCTTTGAGTTTAGTGTGGCTCTGTTGCCAATTTAGGGACTCTAAACATGGGCAGGGCGCCTAATTTAGATAGGCTACATTGTTGATTCTGAACAGGGTAAAAGGTGGAAGCTTTTCCAGAAATTAAACACACAGATTCTCAAAAGTTAACACTATTGATACATTTTAGAACACCAAAAAAAACCAAAAAAACAAAACAAAAAAAAAAAAAAAAACATAAAACCCCACACCAGTTTGTTGGCTACAAGTTACTTAGTTCTCTTAAAATTAGTATGTCACCCTTTATTTGTTAAATAATTTTCTTGCATCTCATACCAATTAGGCCAGATGATCAATCTTTCTCTCCTTTTTGAGTTGGTGGGTTTCCTGAGTCAGTGGTCCATGAGTCAGTGGTTGCAATCTCTCACTGCCAGACTCCAGAGGCCATGAAATGGCACCTATCCCCTGCATTAGACAGGTGTGACCCTCTTTCACAACCACTTTGTCATTCTCTCTAAGTCCCTGGGCAAATTGCTAACTGTTTCTGATTCTCGTGATGTCAGCACCAATATCTTTTTCAATTAATTTCCTCAATGAGTTTGTCTGCTTAACTCATCACTCCTGAAGTCCTCTATGAAAATCAGTATAATTTTTTCTATTGTCTAGTCTTCTGGAAGTGAATTCATTCAAGGGAGATGTTATGCATATTGTAGGCAGCAGTTCAAGAATTTTGTTTCAATTTTTTTTGTGTGCGTATTTTTTGTAAATATATTGGTCAATGTATCTTAAAGAACTGTTGGCCTTGTGATTCATGTAAATTAAACCTACAGGTGGAAGTACCATATCAGACCCTCCATGCAATCTAAGTGGGATAAATAAACACACTTTACATGTAAATGTATTGATACTCTAATTAAAATATTAAACTAATAAATGATCAATATAGTAAAAAAGATACTTGTTAACTTTACAAGAAAATAATCAGATTTTCAAACTATTTTTCTCAACAACAAGACTAGAATTCTCCTATATACAGATTTCACTGTATCCAACTTTCCCTGTTGTTATGATCCCCAACCTTACACTCCTCAAGAACAGATGTGGGTATTACTGTGGTGAATTGTCAATAATCTGAATTCTTCACTGGTGTGGGCATGCTCATACAGCCCACTGTTGGCAAATAGACTGAAAGCAACCTGGCCAGGATTAGAACAAGTGTACACAGTATGTGCATACAGATCAAATACACGAAGCTCAGCAGCGTGCCTGCCCAAAGCTGATTGCATTAAATATCATGGCTGGGAACCAAGTGACTCTGGAGGTGTTAATGGCAAGAAAAACATCAGCCAGTGTAAATGGTAAATAGGAAAATTCTACCATATTTTGGAAATAAATGAAAAGTTCACCAAAGAAATACAGAAGAAACGAGATTTTTGTAACAAAAGAGAGGTAGATACCCTAGAATAGGAACAGCAGTGCCCATCCTTGCTGGCACTATAAACTTTTGCCCTTGCTAAAGAGGATGACCTCCCCATAGGAAGCCATGAGCAGCTAGTATTCAGACTGTGCCCAAGCATGTTTATAATTTTGGGCATTCACTTGCAGAGACATGATCATCAACAATTTATAAGTGCTTAGGATTCTGCCTTGTCTGTTGTACAACATATCTTATAATCCCAAATGGATAAATCAAAGACAGATGGTTAACACAAATCCATAATAAATATATCAATAGCTTTGATTCTAGTATAAGACTAATCTAAGTGAATGAAGCTGTTTTCCCCTTGTAATAATTGGCAAATTTGGTAAATTGATAACAAATATTATTCCCTCTGCATCCTATGGACTAATTTTATGTACTCCGGAACATGCACTGTGCCTGGTTTTAGTTCTACTGGTCTGCAATTCTGTGTTATATCTGAACTTAATGTATATGACATGTTTTACATATGCTAAATAGCTATTCTGTGTTTCCTTTGTTAGTTCTGAAACCAGTTTTCCCAGTTCAGCATTGCATGTGTTTAGTGGCCAGTAGTTGACAATTGATCATTTATTTTCTCAAAGATCTTTACATGCAGCTTCACCATGTGCCCACATGTTCTTTCTATCAGCCCACACCCATAAGCCTCTGAATTGCATTTTTATTTTATCATCATCTACTGTCCATTCCATGCATAAAAACTATCTACCATTGCTACCTATTACAGCCTCCTGGTGGAGTCACAGCCCCAACACCAGCTATTAGCAGTGCCAAGTGCCTGCTTTCTGTTTTTGTCTTTCTCTGGGATACTGCATACAGTATCCCAGACTCCAGTCCAATTGCAAAGATTCCACACTTTAAGTTGCCTACTTTTTTCTTTTTCTTTTTTTTTTCATTTCCCCTTTTCAAAACTGCCTTGTAACAGATTATGCTGCTGTCATGAAGTGACCCTCATAGGAAGAAAACTCTATGAAAGGCTGTTTCTCCTATTGCTATTTCCCCATGAGCATGACTGCTCATGCCTGAGCAGCTGGATCCAGCAGCATGGCATGCATTAATCTAGGCAGCAATGGACCTTGCTTAGAGACTGATAAACACACTGATTTTGCTGTTCTTTGCGTATTATGCTATAATGAATCCCCATACCACCTTCTCCGGGAGGTCACAAATCTGGGGACTTTTGCTGCTCTGCTACTATGTTTTTAAGAGAGAAATATGCACAAATCCTGCAAGCACAAATGCTCAAATTACTAACATTTTCCTGCATTATTGTTTTTCAGAATTTTCTTGCAATTGAAATTTTTTTGTCTTCATCTCCTGACTTCTCAAATACTATTATTTTAATTTGTTCTCATGTTTTATAACAATTTTCAGTCCAGTGATATTATGCCTTTAAGCTGAGTTTGCTTTAGTTTCTCCTGGTATTAAAACATATCAAGATTTCATTACCATATTTCCTTCTGATTTTCATGCTATTTGAAGCATTAATAATTTAGCTTTTTCAAAATATGACCTATTTTCCTAATGTAGACAAGCCTATAACATTAGCTCTCTATGAAGAAAAATAAGTGGATTCTGTTATGCAAATGGTTAGCAAATGAAAAAGAGGATTGAGTTTCTCTGCAGTATGACTTTCATTTCTAAGAAGTTATAAAAGATAAAGTATAATGGAAATATGAGGGAGAATAATGAGAGGAGCCTTTATAAAGGGAAAGGCTGTCTGAGCTATCTACCAATTCTTTGGAGAAGTCAGCACACACAGAGATAAGCAACACAGCAATCCATCCAAAAGGCATCTCTTTTTACAAAATCTCTGCAGCTGATGTTTGAAGTCTGGCACCACTATGGCCTTTTAAACAAACTATAGAAATCATGCCCGATCTACAGATTGTTATGCAGCTTATAATTAAAATGCAGCTCATCTTTGTCTCCTTCCTTCCTTCCTTCCTTCCTTCCTTCCTTCCTTCCTTCCTTCCTTCCTTCCTTCCTTCCTTCCTTCCTTCCTTCCTTCCTTCCTTCCTTCCTTCCTTCCTTCCTTCCTTCCTTCCTTCCTTCCTTCCTTCCTTCCTTCCTTCCTTCCTTCCTTCCTTCCTTCCTTCCTTCCTTCCTTCCTTCCTTCCTTCCTTCCTTCCTTCCTTCCTTCCTTCCTTCCTTCCTTCCTTCCACCACTTCCTTCCTTCCTTCCTTCCTTCCTTCCTTCCTTCCTTCCTTCCTTCCTTCCTTCCTTCCTTCCTTCCTTCCTTCCTTCCGCCACTTCCGCCACTTCCGCCACTTCCGCCACTTCCGCCACTTCCGCCACTTCCGCCACTTCCGCCACTTCCTTCCGCCACTTCCTTCCTTGTGCCACTTCCTTCCTTCCGCCACTTCCTTCCTTCCGCCACTTCCTTCCTTCCTTCTGCCACTTCCTTCCGCCACTTCCTTCCTTCCGCCACTTCCTTCCTTCCTTCTGCCACTTCCTTCCGCCACTTCCTTCCTTCCGCCACTTCCTTCCTTCCGCCACTTCCTTCCTTCCTTCTGCCACTTCCTTCCTTCCGCCACTTCCTTCCGCCACTTCCTTCCGGCACTATTTATTTTGGCGATTCCTATCAAGGGAAAAAGGTTATCTGTATTTTAACTTTTGTTAATTGTCATTGTTCAAGGGGTAGAGATGTAAGTCAGTGCAAATAGCTTCAAAATATTATCAGACTGCTTTTCATCAGTGCTCAAGAGGATGCTCAAAAAGGCTGAGGGGATGGGGAGGGAGACTGAATGGGCTCACATTCCTTAGCCTTTCCCACAGCCAAGGAAGGAAACTACACATTCAAGAGAGAACATTTCCATATTACCATATATTAGGAACAAAGATTATCAAATGAAGTTCAACTGCAGTCAAAAAAGGTAATTAGAATTATATAAGTTACTAGAAAAGGTATAAATTCAAAACTGTAATGTGCATAAATTCATATTAGTAATGTCCTATGTTTTGAATATTGCAGTTATGATCCTTAGCCTCAAAAGAAGGTAAGATAAAAGATTTTTTTGATTATTGGATACTTGTGAATAAAGAAAAGACATGACTGATGGGGTATCTGACCGCCTACCCAAAAATTATCCATAGCCCGGTCATACCACTTCATGTTGATCAGTTTCTTGCTGTGTTTTTCTAGCCTACTCTAAGTCAAGATAAACACCATACTCACTGAAGTAACTTGCTCAAAATTCTATCTTGATGTGGCCAAATGCCAGATGATTTAACAAAAATTTCTAGATCTCTGGCAATACGTACAGTGGTTTAAATTCTACCACTGATTGGGAAGTTAGAAAAAAAACAAACAATGGAATGCTAAACTCTTGCAGTTGCTGGGTCTCCACTATGATCCCCTTATGTGACAATGTGAGGAAACATATTGGATTAACCCAATACAATGTTTCTTACATCAGCATAATTTTATGGAAGGACTAAACCCAGATGCTTAATTAGGGTTCATACAAAAATCTAAAGTCTCAGCTAAGCACTATCTTATTCTATTCTATAAATCAGATAATAGCTTGTTGGATAACTACAAAGGGCCACATTGACATAAGCTGCTATTTAAAGGTCAAAAACTGTTGGCAAAATATTTGTTTTGCATGCTGCCATGTGATGTTGATGTTCTAAACAGAGCTTACTAATACCAGGTGGCCACAAATTATCTTGAAAAGTTTATTCCCTAGCAGAGGGAATAAACATCTGAAACCCAACGGCAGATCAATAGCAGAAATTGCAGGACTTAAATGAGTATGCATAGTTTTAAACTGGAGTATAATTGTTTTATTGTGTGGCTGCCAGTTGCTTATCTTTGAAACTTAAAATTAAAACACTGAGATAAAATAATAAAAAATGTCCAGAGAGTATGCAAAAAGGATGGAAATTACCTCTGTAAAGGAAACTAGGGAAAATGTATATCCTTGTCTGGAAGTATTACAAATCCTAGATATTTTTGTTACTAGAATGTTCCCAAATGAGGGTGGAAGAATCATGCTGACATTAGGAATAAGGACAAGTAACTGGAAGTTGTCTTAGAATTTGTATCCTTAGGATGTAGATTACTACAATCACATGAAAGATTTCAAAGCTGTCTGTACTAAATTTACTCTGGTAGGTTGACATTTGTTCAATGATTAGCCTTAGGTTCTCTACACTGAAATATAGTGACAGAAGGAAGTTTAAAATGAGTACAATAGTCGTGCCAGAGGCATCCCCTGATCTTTCCTAGTGCTTCCTGTCTCTTCAAAATGGGCTGATTAAAAAAGCAAAGGATAGGGATACATCATCTCTCCTTACCTTCTGACTTCACCTCAAAGATAGCACCACAATGCTCTCCAACATGGGCAATGACCAATATCAGCTCCCTTTGTAGAGATGCATAGTGTTACTTTTGCTGTACTGAAATCCCAATCCCAGAATGCATAGTCATCCGTGTATAACTTAAAAAGGGTACAAAATTCTGTCCCTTCACCCAATCCCGCAGCCCCCACTTCTCTGATCCTTGTGCTTTGCTTCCTCTCTGACTGTTGGTAACTCTCTCAGAGGAAGAGGTGATGCAGAAGTACCACACCTTTGCCAGGAGCTTTGCTGAACCCTACTGTCTTCCTTTTGAAAGCAAATAGGCAGGAAGAAAATATCTAAAACCTCTACAATGACACAAGGCTGTCATTTTTATTAAATTCTTATAACATAAGCAGTCTCTCTGCCAAGACTTAACAGTCTTATATATTAGATTGTACAACTCCCATTTTTGTCAGAAATATGCAATAAAAAGTGAACAAAATCAAACTCTTGACTTAGTTTATATAAAAGATCAGATTTTTAAAAGACCTGGATGCTTACAGTGGTTTTGTGGTTTTGTTAGCTTGTTCATTTTAGTAACACATGAAAAGGAACAAGAGAAAAAAAGCATTGTGAACATATAAGACATAATCATCCAAAATATTTTTGTACAGTTTTTATTTAAAATAATCTTAGAAGAAAATTCTTCAGTATTTTTATCCAGTAAAAAATACACTACAACATTAATGTCCATTTAGGCTTTTTGTTAATAACAATACTCCTGCTACTTTTTCCAGCTCTTTCCAGATGCTTCTGCATACCAAAAGTAACTATGCGAACCCATCATTTTAATGAGAGGAAGGGACACAAAATACACATCTTTGAAAGGGTACATGAGAGCTACACTCAGTGGCATTCAGATCTCTGATTTCCTATACCCATATATAAGCAAACTGTAAGTAAATTATAAGGTACTATTAATTTACTAACAAACAAGAAATACGCATTGCTGTAATACCTCAAGATCTTGGCAATACAGTGTAAGTATTTTCTTTTGCCTGCTCAATGCTTGGAGAAGTAACAAAATGAATTAAATGTTGCCTAGAGTCTTCATTTTCCCAAACCCATCACAAATTCTGGCTTCTGCTGTTGTCTTAAAATCCCCTGGGAACAAAGGAGAAAAGCTCCAATAACCAATTTATTAATTTCTGGTGAAATACCATCTTTGAATGTTTTGCCTTGTCTGTCTTGTATTTTATATTTTATATTGTTTAAACATTCAATTTTCCAACAGCATAAAAATTATCAAATACTCCTGACTGCAGATGATATATTTGTATAAAATGTCTTAAACAGGCAGAACTGGTTTATAGAGCCAGTTACTATAGCAGGGCCTGCCACAGGGCTGTGATTTGGGAGGCAGACACAAATGGAAAGCAAGCAGCCAAGAACAGAGCTAGTTCTCATCACAGGTAGGTTACTTTGCTTCCTATCTTTTACAGAAATGCAAATTCTTCTTCTCTACATTTTTAACTGGATTTGAATATTAAGAAAAATTAGTTTTTACAGTACAGAACTGCAGCTTTTCCCTTATTCCAGGTGTTTTTCATCAAAAAAAAGAGAAAATAATCATACTGATTGTAAAAATCCTTGAAGAAATGGTATCAGGTCTAATACACTAAAAAAAGAAAAGAGAAAAATAACAGTGACACACATACATGAAATCCATTCCTATTCAACATAGTATTTAAATTTCTTCTTAAATCCTCTTCTAAATTAGGTATTATAATATGGCTAAGTATCAGCAGTGCGTCATGACTATCCTGTTGTACCCTGCAAGAAAAAAATATTTTCAATTTTTGTCTATTTTTAATTTAATTTAATTTTATATTTTGAGAAGATTAAGAAAGAGAAAGCTCAAACAAAGTTTAAGAAAAACAATAAAGGTAGAGATAATAAAATGATGAAGTAAATAAAATGCAGTTTTAGAGCTCTACAATTTTTATCACTTTTACTTTCATACTTTTGTTTCATTTATATTCCAAGACCTAGATAAAAAACTGACACTGTTTCACCCTGTTATCAAAGAAAAGTTATATTCCATTAGGAAACTGTTCAACATTTTATGGAATTAAGCTCTGTATTTATAAAAAATGTCTCCAGTTATACACTACTAATATAACCGTACTCCAAAACTCTCTCGAAGCATGATACCAGTAATGAATTTTCTCCTGGAAAAACTGATGAATTAAATGTGAGGCTGTAAACAGAAATTACATTAATCCATCTTGTAGCTCACAGTAATGTAAATTTCCTAACCTTCTCGTTCATATTGCTACAAACATGTCATTAATCTGTTACGCCATGAACTTCTGTTCTTTTTACTGCATAAGAGCAGTGGAGTAGATAAACTATGGGCAGTGTATCAAGAGGAAGGAGCAAATTATAGTTTTGACACTTACTAAGTGACTTCCCCATTTTCTTTCTATGTATTTCTTCTGCAAGTTATCATTTAGGTACTAACACTTCCATTACAATTTCAAATGGGCTTTTACTCTGTATAGAACTTGTGGACATGAAATAAATTATCTGTTTCTTTGTTCAGTATGGCTGCATGAAAGTGCTGTTCCCTGTTTTTTGCTGGTGCTTTAAATTCTGGAAGAGGAACTTATCCAACATACTTCTTCCCTAACACTGTGATCATGAGACTGCTAAAGGAGTGAAAAAAAAATGTACTTACAAAGATTTATCTGAATAATAACAAAATTTATAAGAAATCTCGGTGACAAAGCCACTCAAAAGGCTATTAGACTTTGCACAGCATGTTTTTATAATTTAATCTCCAACAAGTAAATGTAAAAATAACATGTCTTATGTCTGTCTATCGGGTTTGCATGGGCAAGATTTGAGAGCAGAGGGGGAACTACAGGGGTGGCTTCTATAAGAAGCTGCTGGGAGCTTCCTCCATGCACAGCAAAGCCAGACCCTGGCAGCTCCAACGATGGGCATGCCACTGGCCAAGGCTGGGCCAATTAGAAAATCTAGTAACTCTGTAATAATATATTTAAGAAGAAAGAAAAAAACCCAAGGAATTGTTTCACAGTTACAATTACAGCCAGAGAAAGCAGTGAGAATATGTGAGAAGGACAGCTCTGCAGACACCAAGGTCAGTGCAGAAGGAGGGGCAGGAGGTGTTCCCGGTGCCAGAGCTGAGATTCCCCTGCAGCCCATGGTGCAGACCACAGTGAAACAGCTGTGCCCCTGCAGCCCATGGAGTTTCATGAGGGAAGCAGAGATCCACCTGAAGCCCTTGGAGGATACCTAGACCAGAGCCGATGGATGCCTGAGAGAAGACTGTGACCCTGTGGGAGGCCCATGGAGAAAGGAGCCCATGCCACAGCTGCTTGTACTTGAAGGACTGCACCCCAGGGAAGAATAAAGTGAAAAAATCTTAATCTTTCCAATGAAGTGTAAGATTTTCAACAACTTTCTCTTTACCAATATAGCTAACAATTTATTGTAAAACAGTAATGGTGTGCAGCTGTAATACTTTGAATATTGATGTATTTCCTCAGCAATATAAAAAAGTCTATCATTCTTTTGTTCTAGACACACTAAAAAGAGAAAACAAAATCATGTGCTATTGCCTCTGCTAGTGCCACACTTTGCTTTCCTAGAAGACGTTTATGTGTATCTAAATTACTACAGTTTAAAGTCTCCCTTCAGGTCATTCCATTACTTTTTTCCAGAAATATTTGACACTCACACATTTTTTTATTGGCAAATTAACTACCTTTTTTCCTGAATTTAGTCTAAATTTCAATCTCTCTAATTTCTTACCTGATATACTTACTTTAATTTCTTACTCACCTCATAGTACCACAGCTGTTATTCTTTGGATCCTTTACCTCTGCACTCTTTAAATAACATAAAAGTCTAATCTTAGCAGATCTAACCTCCACTTTTGTAATTTAATTTAAATTGTTTCCTAACAAACACTTCTCCACTCTTCCAATTTTTCTTGGTCTTTTCTGAAATGTTTTGGAAGTCCTCAACAAAAAATTCCAGATGTTCTATGTCAGAAAAGATTGCTAATCTGAAATTCTTTCACTTTACTTAACATGATCTGGCAACCATAAGAGAAATATTTTTTTTAAAATCTTCCTTTTACATGCTAGCATAGATTTTTGTCAGAAAGACATGCTAGTTTTAATCCATATTGCCATCATTCAATCTAGAACAGGAAATAAAAGTTCAATTTAAAATCCTGATAATATTTCAAATGCAGTCTCATTGTAAGCATAAAATCCAGTTCAGGTTTCATGCTTCATATGTCAGATGTAAAAGACACTGAGAGATTTTATCTCTCAATTTTATTAAAAAAATAATTGAGAGATAAGTACATATACTCAACAAATTTTTCAGCATTTCTACCTTTGAGTCTCTCTCAAAGCTAATTGAAGCTGACAACTTCATTAAAAAATGCTTTCATTTGGGGCAGGGAAAATATTTGGGTTTTTTTCTTAACTATTTGCAACACAACATGAGACAATTAATTGACAGTATTTTCCATGGTGTAAGATCTGATTTAGAAACAAGTACGCAAGGTAATATATCCATCCTTGTCAATAACTAATTTAATGAGGAAACTCTGAAAATTTTTTTTAAAGAGCTTGCATGATATTTAATGACCTAATCACTTAAAAAACAACAACAACAACAACAAAAAAGAAATTAAAAAGATTACTTGGGTTTTAGAAATGTGTTCATTTCATAGAAATTGGTTTTCTGCAAAACATTGCCAACCTAACACATACAAGACTCTTTTTAAAATCAATCTGCATCTGTCTGAAGACCTGGACATTCTCATATCCTGGTTGGGTAACTCACTCTATTTGCTTTTGCAGAGTCTTCTGTAAAAACATATTCACTGACTAATTTCTCTACCTCAAATTAACATCAGTCTTATCAAAATCATGTGGAAGTTTTTTTCTACTTTTTGTACAACAAATTCCTCTTGAGTACATTCTTATTTGTCAAGTATGCTTTGAAATTTGAAATATGGCTCAGATATTTTATTTTTTCCTAAAATTCCTTTTCCCCCACTGAAAGTAAAAGAAAATAATGTAAAATTATTAAGCCAGAAATAGTTATCCCTAAGAAACTAATAGAGCCTTAACAAAGTATTAGTTTCCTATTTTAAAATCTGGCCAATCAACTTGTATCTTAAAAGCATATCTCCAAAATTTTAACTGAGCTTCCTCATGGCAGTGTCCTTGAGCTCTAAGAGAATTTTTCAGGATCTGACTCTCTCTTTTCTGTAAAGTATTTTTCTGTCCAATATAACTCTTCACAAATCCAAAGTTAAGTTTTATTATTTTATTTTCAGTTACTCTGAATATTAGAACGGATAATCAGCACCCTTATAAAAGGTGGCCAAGTTCCACATTTACAATCTCAAGGTAGCATGGAATCAGTAAAAAATACTGTCCTTAAGTTAATCAGTGCTTAGAGAAATGGATTTTGTAGCTTTCTTTCCAGTATGAAATCTGTACCAAAAAAAAAGCTTGTTACTGGCCCCAGAACTCTGGAGCTTCCGCTACCGCAGTAGGACCTTGCACATGGCAATGCTCCCAGCCAAATTGTTAATGTACTGACCAATCTGGCAGCTGTCACACAGATCTGAATCAAATAGAAACATGCATCATGAGGCGAATCCCAAAGTAGACCTTAATTATTTCTAGCACCATCGATTAGGACTGCCTGACAGGGGTGTTAATTACATGCTAGGTTTCTAGAAATTAATGCTTGACCTTCTGCATCAAGTTTTTTGCCATATGCTGAATTTTTGTAATCATTTCATTTTAGCCACTTTTTGAGAATAGAACAACAACAAAAAAATTGTTGCACATGTTATTTTATTGGGGTTTTTCCTCCCTGCATCTCCATCCATAAGCTCAGCAGTTCAGCTATTTTCAATCCAGTGTGTATGTTTGACATAGCAAGTTGCACAACCTTGGGTCAGGTTTACCACCAAAACTCTTAGGCTTTGAAAAATGACATATAAGAAATTGCATAACCTGGAGTCATGGAATGTAAGAAAAGTAAAACAGAGATGAGTAACAGCTGAGAGATTCAGGAGGAGAAGTACAGGTATGAAAGAGCAGACAATAGTAAGTAAAACAAAAACTGGAACAGTGAAACTACACAGCCGAGCATTGATTGACATTGAACACTGGTCCATTCCAGGAAGCAACACAGGCCAGTTCTTCCTGATCTGAGATTGATGGGCCAAAAAAGGCTCATCATGAGCATATTAATGGGCATATTAACCAGGCAGAGCTGAAGAACTCATTAGTTGATGATGATCTGCTCTATGAATAGCCAATGTGTAATTGCTTGCTTCTCTTTAGCTATATGTGTCCTCTTTACAGAATTTCCTTTATAAGTCAAAAGTTACCCAGTATAAAATAACTGAAAGAGAGAAGGTTGCACTGCAGCAGACTCATTCATTGGAACAAGCTCACTAAATCAGAAAACATGAAATTTTTCAGGTTTTCTCACTTCTAATAAAAAGTCACAGGGCACATTTTTGGCCTTACTGACTATACAAAATAAGAGAAACTTTGATAGCACTGGTTGAAGACCCACAGATGGATAGAGATCATCATTAGAGTCCTAACGTTAAGTGTAGTGTATTTGTGCCATTCTCACATTCTAAAAACCTCATAAATTTTCCAACATTTGGGAAGGTGTGTATAGCAAGACTAAGATCTCAGCAGAATGTTTGAATATGTTGTCAAAATTGTCTTGTTACTGGGTGTAAAATGAGGCTTTGATCATCTATTTGGAGATTGTCATCAATGTACTTAAATAAAAAGTTGAGTGGAACATGACTGCTCCTAACTTGAACATTTTGTTCTCTGATGTTTACTCTATTAACACTGTATGTTTTTTACCAAAACCCCTCAAAGCAAAGACAACAACAAAAACAAAAAAACAAACAGAAATCCAACAATGTTTAGATTTCTCTCTTTGAATGTTGTAATTTGTTCTTTTTGTATTTAAGGTTTAGAAAGGTTTTGATGATGCAAGAAATAAGGATAGAAAAAGTGGAAATATCTTTTTAATTCTGGAAGCTCTGTGCTGCTCTGAATCATCAAAGAGTGCATTTCAGTGTTAACAATTTTAAAAGCAGTGCGGTAATCTTGAGCACTTCCCTGCTATATTATTACAATGTGCATTCTGTTTAAAGTTTAATTTTAAAAATAATTGTCCCTTATTAAAATCTCCCACATTACATTACTGCTGGTCATGCAGAAAATTACTTTGCTTCAGGAGACGAAACCATTCAATAAAATAATTTCTGTTCTATAGATGAAAGAAAATTGGTATAATCAGTGAAAAATCTTGGAAGTGCTTTGTTTACTAAACTGAGCTGCAAGCATCAAGAAGAAGATTTAGTGCTTGTCACTCTCATGCACTTTTCACTACTTTCTTGAAACTAGGAAGTCATCTCCCAGTTCCTTCTGGCATTGTTTATGTAGCATGGTCTGAATGAAATGTACATTTCATTCAGACCTTGCTACATATAAATAAACATTTTATAAGTGGCAGAACTATCAAAACTCTTGGAAAAAGTGAATGCAATGATCCCATTTACAATAATAATTTTCTATACTTCCATTTATGCATTTTTTTCAGAAGATAGTGAGTTGACAGTACAGAAAAATTTGGGCAAAAGTAGATTAGTTTTCTTCTCTTTTCTTCCTACAGGTTTGCTCAAAAGAAGAAAGAGCATGAAACACATCTTAGGGCAGAAAATGAAAAATTTTAAAGATAATTTCTGAATTTTTAATAATCTATCAGTCTTAGATTTTTTGTAGCGTTAGCAGTAAATGCATCAGTAGAAACACTAATAAGATGTAAACTGAAAATGAGAATACTATTATGTAAGAGATGTTTCTTTTATCCAAGAGAAAGCAATTTTTATTATGGCAAGGCTGAAGTTTCCTTTTATTCTTATTTATTCTTATCCTATTCTACCATAAAAAGGCTAGAATTCTCCATGTACCTATCCCTTCCCTACACTGACATCCTTCAGAAGCTGGAGGAGAATTTGGTTGGAACTATGGAAGGCTTAGTGAACCAAGACCCTGTGTATTCTGTAACAAATGCCTGGTTTGGACAGGCAGGTGTGTTTGCGCTGTGAAATGATTAAACAAGCCATGTACCAAACATCAGCACTGAGGCTGCTCCTCCAGGGCTGTAGAGCAGGAGCAGCAGATGCTGACAGTACAAGCCAGGCTGTCCCTAACAGGGTGCAGCCCAGCAGGACCCAAGCAGGGCTGGGCTGGGGCTGGCAATCCCCTGGATGGCAATCCCAGGCAAGGTGAGGGGATCAGTCAGGGCTGGGGTCAACCCAGGGAGTTTGCTCAGAGAGAGCAGAATTTAAGACTGAACACAGGGACAACCACAACTCAGCACGAGGTGTGATGGGGTGTCCCAGCCTGACAAGCCTGAGCCCAAACAGAGCTCCTGGACCTGGCAGAAGACACCTGGGAAGAGACGCCAGTGAGGCTGGTCAGGGCAAGGAAGGCCTGTTGGTGGAACCCAGATTGTGGCACCAGCAGAAGGAACTGGCTAGGATGGATGTGCTGGAATTAAGACCTCACATTCAGTTCTCAGAGTATGTTTTTACTGGCTAATGAGAGCAATATTGCAGGACCACGCCTAATTAACATTTTTGTCAGTCCCTTGGAGAAATTGTCAGAGCTCACTCTCAAAGATTACAGACGACACCAAATGCAAGGAAGCTGGTCAGTGACTCTAGACTGTTCATACATATCTAATCAACCTGGAGGAACAGGTCAGCAGGAAATGTGAGAAATTTGGCAAGGCAAAAGAGGCACTTGTGCAAGGGTATAGGTAGGTGCCTGTCTGGCTGGGAGCCACTTTCAAAATACCTGCCAAGTCTCTTGTGGGTTTGGTTTGTTTTGCTTTGTTTGTAATCCCCATAGCTTCATCCAAGGCTACTTAATTATAAATAGGAAGAACATCAGCTGCCTGATGATTGATTAAAAGATTTAATTTATACTATGTGGATTGCTGAACAGATATTATAGCCACTGACAATATAGTGGATTTCTTAAGCCTTGGAATAAAATTCCCTGCAGAAAGCAAAAATACTCCTTCAGGAAGATTTGGGAAGAATTTCAGATTTTATGGTTTGTGTAACTATAACTTTTCCTTTACCTCAGCACTTTTAGCCTTTTCGTTTCCATTGCTGCTAACTAAGGAAAAACTACTGGTGAATTATGGACTGATTGCACAGAGGTGATATGTGAGCAAGCAAGGTACCTACCTACTTTGATCCACTGGCAAAGTTAATTTGTATCGAACTGCCTTTCAGATGTATTACTGCTTCCAAATATGCATACTGAAAGGTGAGACCATTAAATAGGTTATTACACAAAGGTAAGTTGTAGTAACCCCTCTAAGACATTTAAGTGTGGGATTGGCAATAAAAAGTAATGATAAATTCTAGTTTTAATGGATCTTGAAGAATATGTTCCAATAAAATTTTAAGGGCTCAGTAAAATGTGATACCTATCCCTCAGTAAAATACAGCTAGGCCTTCTGCATTAGTGCATAATGGTAGAAGGTTTTAGTAATTTCAAAGGAAAGTTAATATTTTATATGAATATTTAAATACTTGACACATTATTAGAAAGATTGAAACCAAAATCTCATATTATTAAGTGACTGTTTAGTTGATTCCATTAGAATTTTACTCATTTGTGGTGGTTCTAAAAGTCATTCTTAATTTGGCCCTTGCTAGAGGTCTAAACCAATCTTTCAAAGAAATACGTCACCACTTCGTCTATGTGTTTTCATCATTCATTTCACACTTATATTTGCTACTTAGTGAGAATGATTACTTACTGAGAGCTCAGTTCATCTCTTCGGGTCATTAAACATTTGTCGTTCTTACAATGATCAGCAAATGATAATTTATCATCGCACAATGGACAGGGCATTTCTATACTGGATAATAAGGTACATGTTTGTTCTTGCTAAAAATTATGTTCAGGACTGCATAAATTAGTCAAAACTATTCTAAAAGAAAATCATATTTTTCACAAATGAGACTCATAAACTGCGGACTTTTTTTTCTCATTCACAAAACCCCCCACAGTATTTTAAAAATATATTGAGGGTTTTAAATTAAAAGTATAAATTAACATAATAAGAGTCTTAGTAGGTAACTACTTGTTACCGCCTAAATATGGTTGCCAAAGTTGCAATTCAGATTTTTACTTTTTGAAGGAGGTTATAAATCCACATTATTTCCAATGGAATTAATATTGATTGTACTTGGACATATTAGTTCATTCCTGTAATTACAGTCACTCTCATAAGTAATTGGTCTAGCAAGGCTTCCAAAACACATCCTAGAAAGGAAAAAAGAGTTAGATTTTTGTGAAACACTGTTAAGCTCCTAATGCACTAAGTTGAAACAAGAACTAGCTATTATTAGCAGCAAGTTGAATTACTTACATTTTCAGATAGGTCAAAATTTTAAAAGCACTCCATACCAATGTGGTCAAAGACAAAAACTTTCATGTTTTCTATGAATCAAAATCCCTACAGAAGCAGAAACATCTGTTCCTTGTAAGATGAGACTGTCCAAAACTGACCTTAGTTTTATCAGTTTGTTGCTGGTCAGCACTAAGCAGCAGTAAAGGACCTGGTAAAAATCATGCTATTTTTAGTCTGAGAAGGTCACGGCTCAAATCCATTCCTGCAGGTCACAAAAATACTGAAAAAGAAGGTATTTCCTGAGTATTTCCTGAATGGAAGCTTTTCTTGAAATAAGTGAATGCTGATAGCATGACTTCAAAAATCTTATATAAGATTTTCAGTATTTGCCTGCCAAACTTTGTGGTAGATATTTATATAAATTTTTTAATCAGAATTATAGCTCTATAATGACATGTTCCATAATAGAAAAGCTGTTGTTTAAGTGGGGCACAGGAATTTCCATTCTCTCCACAGATTAGAATTATCTACACTTAAAAAAGAATATGTACAAAAGGATATTAGGGACTGACTTTTTACTAATGTAATCTGAGCTATGCAGAACCCCCAGACATCTTTATAAGATTTCTTATGTAGAAAAGAAAAATAAGGGAGAACTAGGAAAAGGAATTTTGTGTTACTGACTGACACAAGAATGAGCAAATTTGCCTATGATTTTCTTGATTCGTTGTCTTAGAGAAATCTAGGAACAAGGGTATGGAAAACAACTAGTTCATTACTGTGTGTAACTATTTTAACATTTTTTTTCTAACTATTGATTTTCAAGATTTGTAAAATATATAATCAATCAATCTGTGAATCTTCTTAATTATTCTGAGTGATCCATATGTTTCCTCCATTTTTCATACAGAACAGAAAGTGCCTGCATAGCAGAGCCTGTGTTGAAGAACTAAAAAAAAAATAAAATCCAAAGCATTTAGAAGTCATGCTGAAAGGCTAAAACTATGTAAAACTTTGCACTTTAGTGTGCTCAGAAAATTGATACAGTATATGATACTATCTGTTGTTCCATTTAAAATTAGGAGCTTCTAGCTATAGATCACCAAAACTCATTTTCCAGAAAACTAACAAAATACAGTTTGACAGATTGATTTTTGTTAACAGTTAAAAGGTATTGCACACACTGACGTGAACTGATTTCAGGTTTTTTTAAAGTTTCTTACAAAAAGAACTACATCATCACTTTTTATCTCCTGACATATGGATATCAAAAGATTTATGCAATTTGATAATGTCAAAGATTTTAACAGGCAGAATACAGTTTCTGGCTCAATCTGATTTTTTTTAAGAATATGTAAATAACAATAAGAAAAAAAATAGCAGGAAGTGAAAACTACTTCTGGAGGTAAAAAATAGCACATGAATATGATCACTGTCGTACATCCAAATTCTTCCCTGTATAATTTTGATCACCTACTCCTCACCCCTCCCAGGGAGGAACCAAGTGTCATGCAGTTGTTTAAAAAGATTTGACATTTTTTAAGGGCATGGTGACATTTTTCAAAAATACGTTTTTACTAAATATTAATATATTTTTCATAGGTTTAAAATCAGAACTTTTTCTTATTTAAGAATAAGAGTCATTAAGAGAACTACCAAGAATTCCACCACTGTCAAATGTATGTTTGAAATCAAATTTTTTCAGGGAGATCAGGTCCTGAGCCACAACATTTCTCAGTGTGACAGACACTGGTGAGACTGAATTATTTTGTAAGTAATACAGCATGTAGAACATAAACTTACAAATCTTGAAAGTCTGTGGTTTTAGAAAAAATATAAGTAATAAAAAATTCCTGACCCCCACCTCTCCCTGAGTACAAACAATCTCACAATTCTTTTTTAATCTTTAATGATGAAGGTAGTTGAAAGTCTTAAAAGTCATTACATAAATTAAAACACCTTTGCTTATCTATGGAATCATAGAGTAATTTAGAGGAGAAAAACACTTAAGGTCCTTGAGTCCAGCCATAAGCCTAATAATACTACGAAGTTCCCCACTGAAACCTGTTCCATCCTTTAAATATCACTGTGGGTGGTGACTCAACCACTTCCCTGGGCAGCTTGCCCCAAAGGCTGATACCACAGGTACCTTTCCAACCACTCCGTTCCCAGCCCGCAGTACTGTGTGGGGTTGGTGCCACCCAGGTGCAGGACCCAGCCCGCGGCCTCATTGAACCTCACACCCTTGGCCTTGGTCCATCTATCCAGCCTGTCCAGATCCCTCTTAGGAGTCTTCCTACCCTCTGCCCTACGTTACACCAAGTACCACTATTACCTTTTCTGTGCTCAGCCTCAGTTTTCAGTTTTTTTCTCATCCCTGCTAGTCACTAGAAAAAAAACAACTAAAATATCATATTTACTAGTAGGTCAATGAAAGTCATCAGTATTATCAGTGTTGCTTCAGTTCAAATCATCATATCCTTCAATAAATCCCACAAAGCAGGGACTGAAAGGATTGTGCTATTGCCTTAAAAAGGGTAAAATGGGAGTGATTTATGGGGATTGATTACATTTGCCTTTATACTTTCTCCAGAGGCAAACCATTGTACAAGTCAATCTTCATTCTTTAAAATATCACTAGAAAATAGGTCATGCTTTTATTATATTAGTATATGTATCAGGCTGTTAACATGCATGTTGACGTGTGCATGAATAGTGTTAATATCAAACTTATTCTAGTTTGTGAAACATAACACTGGATTGAAGCAATTAAAAAAAAAAAGGTGTTATTAAAAAACCAAATTTAATATTCACTTTGTTTTCACTGTGAAAACATTCCCTGAAGAAAATTGTTATGAAGGAACTAAGTATAGGAAGGTAATTTCTTAAAAAAGTGTCATGAGCTGATCATCTATACTTGATTGCAAGCGTGATGATATCCTTATGGACACAGAGACATTATTAACTTCTTGTAAAATTTTAAATCCAAATTGTTAATTCAGGTAAATACTTGTATAGGAGTTCAAGCATAATAATACCCCATCTGGATTTACATTTCTGTCTAAAGTAAATTTAGTATATTTTGAATAGAAACAGCAATGTGCTGGTTTAATGCAGTTTAAGTAATTTGTAAGAATTAAATTCACATTGATTTGATTTCTCTGAATGTTCTTATTTATAAAATTATTGAAGGAAGGACTGGCAATCTTAATGATAAGAAGGTTGTTTTTCAAGGTTCCTAACATAGGGAAAACATCCTGCAGAAGGAAGCACTACTTCTGGAAACTATCATTATCATTTTAAGTTATCTTCTCTGATCTGTAAGAGTCTGCTTACAAAAATAGAACCACATTAAAGTAAGTAACATTTCCCAACATTTAAGTAAGATTAATTCAGCTAAATAACATGTACACAACAATGGCTCTCTTAAAGTCATTAGCCTCCCACTGACTTTCTGTGTAGAAATATAATCAAAGCTTAAGGGAAAACTAATTCACTGCAGCTACTTTGTGTAAAACCAGAATTATCTCAAGCTACAGCAATAAAAAATTTCTGCTCTGTAAAAGTATAGGTGGGAGAAAAAAGATGAAGGAATTTAAACTAATTAGCCTGTGTAAAGGTTAGGTCTACTGCTTAGAGCAGCGATAAAATTTTGGCTCTTAGGTAAGCAAACAAGGTTGTCATAACTGTTTTATACTTGTTCTCTTTCTTACTCTGAAACATGGGAACAATAAATACTGAACTGCCATATTGGCAGAGATAAGACAACAAACAACTCTCAGTAATATCCACTTATTATTGCAAAAGAGAAAGAGAATGAAGGCTGTTCTAACCTTATAAAGTGTTTTAATGTAACCACAAACTGTTCTCAATGTACTAGGTATTCAAATTCCCAAATGGGAAATATTTTGCAAAATGAGCTCACTGCCCTACACTGAAACAAAGGATTTCTATTGTGGAGGTACCACTGACCCAGCTTTAGGCTAGGGACATGTTGCACACCTTGATTAAAACAGTATTTAATTAATTCCATCAGCTACGTGTGGACACAATAATAGGAGATTAGAAATCAGATGATTTCAATGTTTTGAATGTGGTTATGTCTAGGAGAATTCATCAGATATTTAGGAATACAGAAGTAAAAAGTAACAAACAAAGATGGGGCAAAGTCTAAGGTACCTGTTAAATAGATTTAGTTCTAAAAAGCCAGTGAAATACCTTTTTTTAACCTTCTCCAAATACATGTCTACTGAACATATGAGAATATCTTCCCACTAAATGAAGTCCAAAGTCACAATTATAATTAGACTAAAGAGAGCAGGAAAGCCTGAGGATATTATCAGCATCCAAAGGAACTTCAATCAGCAAGAAGTGTGTTAAATAAAATCTGTATGCTTATTCACAGACTCAAAGAGGGAAAAAAAATCAATAACCTATATGGTATTAAAGCTGGTATTTAAGTTGATGCTGCTGCATGTGTTTAAACACTGAAGAAGAGTAAAATTAAGAATCTAAATCCTTATAACAGAAGTGTTTTCAGCTTGCTGCACCAGACAGGAAACCTCACCCTTACCACATGATGGGTTGTGACCACAACATTTGCCTTTGCATTCTTGTGCTATTTCTGATACAGCTCTTGGTGAGACTTAAATGTTGAAAAGGTTAGTCTTTAAGACCTTACTTTTTAGAAACACTCTAGATATACACTATTTCGAGGTAGATTAAATATTTTTTTCATTCTATATGACAAAAAAAAAACCCCTCAGATTTTAATAAAGTATTCAATAATATTAACAAGACAAAAAAAAAATCACTCACACTCAAGCATTGGAAAAGACAAAATAATATCTCCTGCCTGTCTGTACCAGCAATTCCCATCGCCTACTGATCTACTTCTTTCTAAATCCACTAAGATTTTCATTGGGTCTTCTGGACAGTCCCATCAGAACCCAATACTTAGTAGGAACAAAGATGACTTTTACCAAGTGAGAGAAAGACTATTCACTCCCAGAATTTAAGAACTGTAGTAGAGATTGCCACCAAGAACAAATCGCTTAAATAATGGACCTATTAGCAGTACTTTTGTTTCCTTCCTGAAGGGTTCCCTTCCTGAAGGGATATAAAACCTGCCTGATTTTAGAACATTTCTAAATTCAGTGTGTTTCTGCTCCTACTCAATTGATTAATGCCACTGTTTTATTATCTGGACTAATCCTTTCCTAAAGTCCCTGACTTTTTAGCACCACTACTTGCAAATTTAGATGTAACAAACAATCTCATCAAGGACTTCTTCTACAAAGAAGCCTTTCAACTATTATCAAAAGACTAAAAATCTAAGCAAAATAATTAATTTCCTAGCAGAATTTTCATATGGTTTCTGTAGGTCTGTACAGCCCTAACATTTCCTGATCACTTAGAATTTGCATCCCTTTCATATCACTTTTTTCATTGTTTAGATAGTGCTAACTTAAATAATTAATATTGGATAAATCTCAGCTCTATCTGCTGATGATTAACTGCAATCAGAAGGCTTGTGATTGTCACATACAAAAAACTACTTACACAGAATTTGGAGCTTAAAGTCCATGATATTTAGCAGCCTCTTTTCAATTTGAAAAATAGAACAAAAGAAAACCAAATGAGCCACAAATAAAAACAAAACAACAACAGCACAGACACATACGCACACACACAAAAAAACCCCAACAAAACAAAAAACCAAAACCCAACAAACAAACAAATCACAACCAACCAAAAACAACAAAATCCCAAACCAAACTATTACAGCATCCTGAGTGGGTTGTTGAGGGTGAGAGAGAGACGAGAATCTTGTTTCTTGATCAGAAGGCTGGATTTATTGATATATGATATATAATACATTATAACTATACTAAATAGAATAAAGAGAGAAGTTGCAGAGGCTTGCTAGCTAAGCTAAGAATAGAAAGAAAGAATCCATAACAAAGTCGTGTCCAGGGACTCAGTCCCCAGCTTGTTTCTGTGATTGGCCTTTAATCATAAACATGTGCTTGTTTATAACATGAGACCAATTAGGTGCATCCTATTGCATTTCACAGCAGCTGATAACAATTGTTTACATTCTCTTCTGAGGCCTCTGCCTTCCAGAAGACGCAGAAATCTGAAAGAAAGGATTTCTGTGAAAAAATGTCTGCGACACCAAACCATAAGGTTATGGAAGAAATCTGGGAACCTTATATGTAATTTTAAGTTTCACATTTAGCATTGGCTGTGCCAAGACTATGTCCTGCTCAGTACAATGACTATTTCACATTTCTAATGGAGAAAACTGTGCCTTGTGCTGTATAGGGGTCAAAGCAGCCCCACTAATAGAAATGTATCTTGCAGGACTATATACTGCAGCTCCTCCTTTGCAGTTGTCAATGACATTAAGCATACTCAGGCCTTATTACTTTTATTCTGGAAAGCTCTAAAGGTAAACTCCAGCAGCAAATAACCAGCCACTCAGTTGGGGTGAATTAAGAATCTCTCATCCTTCTCTAAAATATTGTCATTCTTTGGAATGATGAGAATAAATTGTCCAGCTGTCTGTTTTGCATGTGTCAAGGAAGAAAGTATCCCATACACCTTCCTCTCTGTACTCAGAGCTGAGCTGAACAGAATTCTTAAGAAAACCTCTTAAAAAAGCAAAAAGCAGAGACGAGATCAGGAAATAATGCATTGGGAACAAATGAAGAAGAAACCCTACACAAACAGACAAAACTCTTATACAGGCATAATAATGTTATCCGCAAAGCATTTCTGAGTCTTTATATTCCTCAATTAATATAAACTTCCCAAAATATTGAGGAAATAAGTGCTTGCAAATTGTTGACCTAAATCATGCTCATAACATTACAAATCTTGAGTAGTGAAAAGTTTTCATTAGGATGCAAACCTCCATGCAAAAAGGAATAGAAATTATACTATATTTTCTTGTCACACTGAAAAAACACCATTTCTGTTTCAAAAATGGTAAAATGGAAAAGTAATTCCTAATGCACAGGAAGGAGCATTGGGATTACATTACATTCTATCACATTATTAAATGAACTAGCCTTAGAAAAAAGTTATTAACGAGCAAGATACACTTAAAAATGAAACCTTTTTTTAAGATACCTTTACACCAAATGCTTCTCCAAACCAGAAAATATTATTCAAGACCAGTATTTTCTTGTTAATTGTAAATATATGTGGCTAAATTTTCATTTGTGTTCCAGCAAGACCTGTATTTCAACTGGGGATGGGGGGTGGAAAATGGGAAAATTTTTAGGAAGTGGTTTGTTTTGAATCTGTTCAGATTTCATTGTAAACTGCACAAAGAATCTTCCTTATTCTGCGATTAGCAGTATGTCTGGGCTGCCAGGAGGGCCAAGTGTGTCCTGAAGGGCATCAGGCACAGCATTGCCTGATGGGCAAGGGAGGGGATTGTTCTGCTCTGCTCTGCACTGGGGCAGCCTCACCTCCTATGTCTGTATGAAGTTTTGGGTGCCACCATAAAAAAGTATATTAAGCTGTTGGAGAGCATCCAAAAAAAGGGTAATGACAGTGCTGAAGGGCCTTGAGGGGAAGCTGTATGAGGAGCAGCTGAGGTCACTTGGTCTGTTCAGCCTTGAGAAGAGACTGAGGGGAGACCACATTGGAATCTACAATTTCCTCATGAGGTGAAAAGGAGGGACAGGCAATGATCTCTTCTATGTGTTGACCTGAGGGAATGTCCTAAGTCAGGGGACATTTATGTTGGGTATTAGGAAAAGGTTCACCATGAAGTGGTGGCTGGGTACTGGAACAGGCTCCCAAGGAAGTGGTCACAGTTCCAAATCTTACAGAGCTCAAGAGGGCTTTGGACAATGCTCTCCTACTCATGATATAATTCTCAGAGATGGTCCCGGTTCAGGTTATTAACTGAAAATAATTACATGGATGGTGTCTGGGTTGAGATCGTCAGCAAGGCATCTATGTACACTAAGGAGGATCTTTTCCTTCTGGGAGAAACATTTTTGCTGCCAAAACAGAACTGAGGGGATACCTCAGAACAGCTCTCACACGACTCATCTTTCTTTAATCCATCAAGTTCCTGCTGCAAGGTATTCTAAGCCAACAAATTGTTTCGCTCAGTGTATAGTGATGTCTAATATATGAGGGGAATTGTTATTAATGAGATTATTATGCTTAGCAGTTCTCACACAACACACTGATCATTTAATTCATTCTGAAAAGAGAAAGCATAAGCTATAGAACTGTCAAAATATGTGCCATGCCTGCTGAATTGATGAAGTACTGAATAAAAAAGGAACCTGCCTCTGAATCTTTATCAGGTTGTATTCTCTAATAAACTGTGACACGGGATATAAGACTCCTCTCTGTGCTGTTTCTCTGAATCACTTACAGCAATAATAAATGGGTCAAACATAGTGAACACTGTTCATGAGTAGTAATGGACCCAGAGCAGAGAATAGAGAGTAATACCCAGGTATCTCATTATGTTTGTATCTCAGATACATGGTAAGAGGGCAGAAGAGAGAAGTTAGGGATTTTATAATCCTGGTTCACCTGGCTTTCACATTCCCTTCTCTTCCTAGACAAGAAAAGATCAAAGAAGAACATTAAAGGGAATATGTCAGGGGCAAGTCTGCCTTGATTTTACAAGGGAGGGTAGATACTTGACTATTGGTTGGGAAGTCTCACTGCATGACAATACTGCAATGAAATTAAACTCTTTCCACAAGTCTGAAGACAAAAACAGTATAAGAAAGTGCACCAGAGAGAGGATGGCTAGAAGGGATTCAGGAAGGCATGGTGAGTAAGGCTATCTCCAAAGACAAGAGGAGCTAAGACGACTCCTTCAGACTCCCTAGCCTCTGACATTCAGCTGGAAATCACAGTAAATTTAATCCTAGTGTTTGGTTTCATTTTAGAGTGACATTAAATATGTAAATCCAATGTGGCTGTGGAAAATACGGTGCTTTAATATCTTGAAAATTGCAGATTAAGTTTGTGTGACTTAAAGAGAAAACATTGAAGAGCATCACTGGAAACATGAACAGAAACAAAGATACCAGCTGCAAGCCAAGCTGCTTTCTAAACCACACCATGGTATTATTTACCTAAACTTAACTGATTTTTTGGAAAAACAAATGAGAGCACAAAGAAATGTCCAGTCTCATAAACACTGACATTAGTGAGTTCTACTGTGGACTGTTGACTGATCTTCAGACTACTACATTTTCCATACGGTTGCCTACATAGTAGATACAGAGACCTCCATTTAACTTTTGAAGTATATAAACTCTGAGGGGAAAAAATAAAGATGATAATATAAAATATTCTTTCTCTTTCATCTCAAGTTATTCTGTGTAGTTTAGACAACACATTATTTGTAAAGTTTGTAAAAAAAGTTTTGAGATATATATGTATGCCTAGAAAAAAGTCAATTTAGATTTACTGCAGCTTTAACAACTCCCAAACAACAATCTGTATGAGTGTCTAATATTATGCTCTCTCTTCTCTTTTATACAATTATTCTTCCTCAAAGTATCTACAGTGTGTGTTTATAAATGGCATGTTAAGCCATAAAGTTTACTGAATTTAGTACTTTATGCTCTTACACACTTCAGTAGCTTTAATGTATCCCAGATTTACAGAGCTGCACTCTTTTTTAAATGTCTTTTTTTTCTTTTTGCAAAACTATAAAATCTTTTAATAGGTCGTAGAGTATTGTATGTTTCAGTAGCTACAGTTTAAAATATTTTTTCTAAGCATTATATTTCAGTGAGACCTTCAAAATCAGTAATTTTTTTCCCAGATAGATCTCTTAATAATTATTTTTTATATAAATTGTTTTAGATCTCATTCAGCCAAGTTCAAACTGGTATAGTGCTTTGTTTCACAGTGCTTTGTTTCACATTGCACCAAATGCTTATTTATTGTGACCTTATATTTTGTTAACACTTATCACCAATATCTCTAAATGCTTTACTCTGTGTGCACCTTTGCTGGCCTTTGTAGTTTTGCTGCAAATGTTTGGTTTATCTGTTCTTAATCTTAAAATACTTATTTAAGCTTTTTACCTGAAAAGGGTACTAAAAGTGTATTTAATATTTTCCTGTATGCTTGCCAGTTTGCTAAAGCTACCGATAACCCAGTGTTAAAAAGTTTTCTAAGTCCATAAAGCAGAAGACTGTATCTGAAAGTGTTTGTAATTCTCTATTAGTATTCTCTGTTCTCTATATAGTAATTTCTCTATTCCTAAGTCCACAGTGTAATGCAAAGTAGAAGCTCCAGACTGCTGATTGGTGTACCTGCCATGTACACCAACACTCCTAGCTGAATCCATATGCCTCCTTACAGATACATCTACCTCAAGAGATTAGAGCAGGTGAAGACTATTCCTAATTTCAGGATAAATAATTTGAAATTCAAGGTAATTTCTCAGTACTTCTAAACTATAACTAGTGTCATGTAGTGTGTAAAGTCATCCCTGATGCCAGGAACCAATGAAACATTAACAATGGCCTCAGGAGCTGTCATCTCACTGCACTCTCCTGGAAACTGCTTACAAGAGGCTAAGTAAGCATCAGTGCACTGATGTCATTGGGGCTACCTCCTAAGAAACCTTGTGACACTTAAAGTAATCTATCTGTGCCATAGAGCATTTCAAAATATGTTTTTCGACTTGATGGCTCCCCATACCGATTGTTGAAAAAATGACTTCTTAAATCTACAAAAATCCACCTTATGTTCTCATGTAAAAGTAGCTGAATAAACCATATTATTACTCCCTTTTTAAAGCAGATTTACTCTCAAAGATTTGGTCTGGATGTTAACCTGACAAAACCAAATTATTACTGACCTGATCTAATAAGTTGTAAGCAATTAAAAGACTAATTGTGAAGCAGTCTACTCTGTCAGTATTCTCAACTCACATTTAAAGAATTCATATACAAAAATTGTAACCTGAGAAACAGTTACATTGACAGAATCATAACATATGAATACAGTGCCATAATCTGGGTAACCATTGCACTGCAGAATTCCTCTGGTTGTGAGAAGAAACAAGCCATGAGTTACTTACATACTCATATTATGTACACAGAGAAGATTCAGGGACATGTGCAGCAGTGAACCCACTGTAGCCAATTGGCTCCCCAGAATAATTCAGGAATCACACTTCCATGAAGAAAGTTAGAAGCCACTCTTCCAATAACATCCAGATATCAGAAAATCCTGTAAGACATAGAAATATATTACAATTTGACATAACTATAAAGAACTTACAGTATACATGGTAATTTTTTTCCTCAGCCAAAAGGAGTTTTCTTCTTTTCTACCTGCTTAATTTAAAGTAAATAGAATTATTATTATTATTAAACCACTACTCAATATATAATAAATTGAGAAAGGCAGTAGGAAGGAGAGGATTATGTGATCATTAATATATTTCCTTAGGATCTGTATTTCCTAAACTTAAATAAAAACATATTTTGCAAGCATGAAAAGACATCTGTTGAGCTAAACTTATGCAGTGAAATAAAAGCAGTAGATTGCTGTTTTTAGGTGTGACAATCTAATAAAAGGATTTTTTTTATAGAATCCAAATTCGGAAAAAAATCAAATATGCTTATAAGGCTTTTCAAGGTTTTGAAATCCTTACTGAAGCATGGTAAATTAAAGGTATGAGATATGCTTTTTGAGTACCAACAACCTATGCTTAAAGATGGTATTTGGCTATTATTCCTTAAGCAAATTCTTCCAGCTACAACACCTCAAGTGCTTCTTGAAGGAATATCTTTAGGGTCTGGTGACATAAATAAATGGTAGCTGCTCGAGTTACATTTACACATAATTTCTGGACAAAAATTTTAAAAAGGGAATTTAAGTTCATACCAAATTCTTTTCTGTGGATATTAAAAATAAGTAAAGAAAAAAAGAGGTATTTTCTCTACATAATATAAGAATTCTTGGGATGTTTTGCTCTATAAAATTGAAAGACCTATGTAGTATCTGAACAAGTAATGAATTTTCATTGGAATTTCTATCTACAATATTGATGCCTTGAGTTTTAGATTTTGCATTTTTCAGATCCTGTACTGCATTCATGTATAACTCTGAACTTCCTATGGAGTCTCTTCACAGTTTAGTCAGACAAAACAATCCTTTCTCAGATGGAACCAAGGTCATCTCAGCCTCAGGCCAGAAAAGTATAAACAAAAATGAATTAGAGGGGAGCGCAAAGTGGGGGAATGTGACAATTAATCCTTGATAGGCAAATAGACCAAACTCATGTCTGTCCAAAAAACTGATGACCATCATCCATCTTGGGTGCAGCCTGTGCAAAGCTCCTACATTGCCCAAGATGCGTCCTTTGAAGGCCTTTCAAGAAATAGCTACTTTATTTTCTAACTCAGTCTAGCCTCTGTTCCAGGTAGCCTCTCCAAGGCATCAGTATAAACGACGAATTACAATTACTATAGCCAGAGGTGTGTGGAATTAATTTCTATTTTCTTGTTTTGTATTCTGAAAATAATGTTTGCAGTGTATGGCAGGTTATGAACTATTTTATCACAGTTCTGGTTGCATTCTTTTGTTCTCATCAGTTTCATGAAAATATTGTTTTTCATGCTGCTTTTTGTCTAACTTAAAAATTTCTTTTAACTTAGCTTTGCTATGCATGGTGAAATTGAATTTAAAAGCATGAAGCATGTAGGTGAGACTATGGAAAATAACCAGTAAACTTGGTGGAATTTTATTTCAATGGATTTTCTGCCAGCTAACCATGAAAACAAAAGTTATCAAGGCCAGAGAGAATTTTAGTTTATCGTTTTTTTCCACAAGATGAAATAATGTGATATGTTAGTTCTGTCAACTGCTTTTTCATCTATTCACTTTCATCTACTCACATTTATTAACACAGGTGTTTATATGACTTCAGTTCCTTGAATGAACCATTTTTATTGCAACTTTTATTATGAGTCATGTGCCTAAATTCCTATTTCCTTCTGTAATGTTCATTACTGATGAGCTCATATTGCTGATCTTTTCCTCATCCGAAATTCAGTGTATCTTCACGGTTCTTTTTGTGATGCATATCTTATTCCAGTTTCAATAACCTTCACAGCTTGCTAAGCCACAAGTTTTATCTTCCAATATTTTAATTATGTATAGTTCATTGTGTCTTTAAACAGAAAGTTTTGAACTTTAAATGGTGTGACTCAATGGAGAAAAGACTGTTATGATAGACAAAAAATTTTGGAACATTACTTTATATACAGGAATACAATTAAGAGTAATATAGAGAGTAACAACATGAATTAATTTACACACAGTCATAAATATAGATTAGATATAGATACAAATATGTGAGATATATATGTATATAAATATATATATGTGTGTGTGTATAAAGGGCAAGAGCCATATTGATCAGGTGATTAGAATTGCACCTTCATCCTCAAGACAGCAAATATCCTTAAACATATTGTTATTCACCCAATAACAATAGCTTTATAATCCCTTGCAAAGAGAAAGATCATCATGAGATGGTCACTCTGTATAGGCCCTTAGAGCACTACGTTCTTACAGCAATGAATAAGAATGCTATTTCCTTAGGACAGGCACTAGTTTTGAGCAGCCCTTTAAGTGCTCAGTGTCCCCCTTCACTTTGTGGTGAGAAGGGCTGTTGGAGTGGTGTCACTACAGTGATCCCACTGCAGCACATCACTGCTGGCTTTTGCAATCAAGGTGAGGTGCTGGGCCAGGTGTGGTCAGACTACCATATGTCGACACATAATTAAAACAAATTTCAAATATTTTCTTAAAATATACACTGAGCTTCATCTTTTCTAAATCACATGAAGGGACAAAAAGTTCCTCTTTCACATTTCTCAACAAAAAGGGAAAGAATTGATGTTACTCCAAGGTTATATGATTTCAGAATTTCATTTTTGTTATAAAAATACACAATAAAGCAGTTATTACTTTATCTTGAAGGGATGTCAGGGAAATGTTCTTATGATATTTACACAGGTCTTCATTAGACAGAACAGTTCCTTTTTGTGGCTTCTTTCCCTTTTGAACCTTTCAACAACACAGTTTTTCTTGCAAAAAGAATCATGCTAAGTGACATTCAAGTTTGTACAACTTTTACAGGGCACCCATGAGATGATAACAAATTTGCAGAAAAGCAGTAGCAGCACCTTATAGACTGTTTTGCATACAACTGACTTTTGGGAAAGCAGATATTTCAAATAGGTGAGTGCTTTAGCTTCTAATATTCACACAAATTATCCACTTTTAGGAAGAGGCGTAATCTTCAGATTATTTTTTAACCTCCTAATGTGAATGTTTCACAAGTTTTAAGACTTTTTTGCCATGTTGTAAATGTGATATCCAACTCAAAAGGCTACCTAGTCACTTCCTCACTGAGGGCACAGTTGTGCCCTGTAAATTTACAGTCTCAGACCTGTACATTGTCACTGATGCTGTCTGGGAGCTGCTCCTTGGGCACTCCCACAGTACTGCTCTCTCTTTCTCAAAAGCACGGGCTTCTCTCCAGCAAAACCTCCTCAAATACTGAATATTGCAGAGACTTCTGACCTCAATGCCTCTGGGCTCCCTTACCCTCCTTTGGTTCCAATGGCCCTCACATAGCCTGGCCAGACCTGTGACTGCCAAAAAGGGGAAAGATACAGATTCCCCTAAGACAAGGGTTAAATGGGTGCTGTCTGCCACAGGACCAAAACTGCAGGGCTGTCTGTAGTACCTGAGGGATGAGAGCTGGGAATAGGATCAGGTAGCTTTTGCTTAATCTGCTCATCCTTTTGCATTAGTGCTGCTGTGCCACTAGTGTGATTTATAAGTAATAGTGCTTGTCAAAAGGAAATTGCTGTGGTTTCTGCCCATGCATAACTTGTCAAAATTAAATACACACTTTGCACTAGGGATACTGTCACCTCTGCTGCACCTCATTAAGCAAATTGAATTCATAAAATTTTAAATACTGTTGGGCCTGAGCTTGCCTCAACCACAAAATTCAAGTCACCAAATAACTCTAATTATCCTCTTGCACTTGGGATATTTTTTGCTGGGTGTTTATTTCAGAGCTCATCCGTGTCACTGCGTAACACATGAGTGTTTAACACACATGACTGCCTTTGGTGTGGGGCATACTGCTGCCTTTGCTCTCACCCCATGAGAGCTGCAAACCTGGTTGTGAATATGCCAAGGAGCTGCACATGTGCAGCTTTGCACCTGGAAGCAACAGCTTCTTTGAACTAAAGCCAGAGCTGCACAAAAATCAAGGTGCCAAATCAGCTAAATGCACTGGTCTGGTGGAGTGAAGGTAACAGTGGTGCCCATGGAGAATTCTCCATACTTAAGGAAAAATTGTTTATGTGCAATATATTTAGATATAGACATAAGTGATATAGATATAGACATAAATAGATGAATACAGGACATAGCTAGATAAAGATATAGATACATACAGATAAGTATCCTTAGTCTATCCTAAAAAATATAATTTCAATTTACAAATCTTATTTGTAAAAAGGTAATCTTTCATATATTTTGACATTCCAACGTGAAACTGTCCGGACGAACAGCACTGTACTAGTATGCTTAGAAAATCAGGGTAGTTTAGAATAAGAAAAGAAACATGGAATCATGCATGCATATAAAATCAGCTAGTGGGAAATCTCATGCTAAATATGTTAAAGACATAAGTTATGATGCTGGTTTGTGTAGACATTAAACAACATGTTTATCATGGTAGCCTTTTTCCTTCATAAAGTGATTGCTATAGAAAATAAAGGTAGGGAAATCAACTCTACTCAAACCAATACCAGCATAAATGGCCAAAAAGAGAAATATAGGAAATTGCATATAAAAAAATGAAAAACTTATTTTACTGTGAGAGTAATCAGGTTCCTCAGCTAGGTTTTTCAGCTCTTACCCCTAGAAATATTCAACACTTGTCTAGATATTGTGTGGGACAAACTCTTCTAGTCAGAGCTTCTTGAGGAGGGTGACTGGCAAAGATTGATAACAACTAACTAGAGAAGACAAGTGGAAAGCTTTCAGGAGGCCCAAAATGAGCTCCCAAGATACTATGATTTAGGCTTTTATTTTTATAAAACTGGTACTGTTTGACCTAAGTTTTATCTTATTTCCGTCTATTCTCATATCCTTTCTCCACTGGAAGCAGAAAAGATCTTCTTCTAGAAATTTGTTTAAAGAAAAAATTCCTAAGGTACAAGTGTCACAGTTGAACAAGGTTCTCCCTCGTTCCCAAAGGATAAAATCTATAAGAACGAGGTCAAATCACTTCAATATTTTTTGTATTAAGATCACTTAATTTGACTTCCTAAGTCCTATGCTCAAGGCACTGAGTAGGCAAATTACTAAACTGGAGTAAATTTATAGGCTTGCCTTTGAGAAATTGTAATAACTAGAAATAATAATTACCAGAAGTAGTCAGCCAGGTCACCTTTAAACATTTCCTGTGGTCATTTCCACAGTCAGCATTTGATGAATGTGAATTCATTGACCCTAAGGTAATTACCCAATCATTATTAGACAACAAAATTAACTTCAGTAATAAATACCAATCAATACGATCACTAATGCAGTATGGCTCACATTAATGATCCAGCATTCAGACTAGAGTTTGCTTAATATCCAGGTCCAATAATCCTGTGTCCAATGTCTCTGTGCTTCAGAAAACCATATTCTTAAAAGGATGCTTAAAGTAAACATCTGTTTCTTCAAATGCAGTCCTTTGTACATGACATATTAGATTTTCCCACTTTGCATTTGCATCTCAAAATGTGTATTGGTAAGTGTCCAACAGTGGAAATTACGAGGACATGAGCAAGCAGGTTTAAAATTCAGTACACATTCGCAATTACTCTCAAGTTCCCTTCTGACATCATTCTGTGGCTAGAGAGTGTAATTTATGATATTTCAGACTTCATCAAATCAATAGAACTACCGACTAATGCATAAAGACAACTAACCATGTCATACAAGACTTCTTGAACAACCTGTTTTTATAAGTTGCAAAAAAAGACCTTCTCATGCAGAACATTTGCTGGTTTATCACTAAGATATGCTTCATATAACTTGACATTCTTGAATGAAGCTGAGCTTTCTTTCCCCATGAAATTTCTTCAAACTGAAATACAGTTGGCACCATGCTTCTTCTACCTGAATGCTCCAAGGGCTGCAAAGATATCCCCTCTTGGCTCTAGAAAATGTTAAGCTATTTTAGATACATAGACTTCATGGGATTTTATATTTATATGGTCAAAATGTTGTGAATAGCTAATGGAATTTTACTTAATAAGACTGAGGGTAATTGTCAATAGAGTGTAAAATCTTGTTATCTAAAGTATTCCTTATGTCCTTTAAATTATGTTAAAGATATTGTACACATGTAGCTTATATAACCAAATTCTTGATTATGAAAACTTATTTTCTTATGTATACATTTTCTATATAATTTTCCTTATATTCAGCATTTTCTAGTTTAAAATTTTAAAGTATTTTTATAAAAAAAAATTATAAAATGTATAAAGTAATGAGCCATCATTTGAATCAAAAAGTTTGTTTTTAATTTTAATTTGCATCATTACTCCTAACACAAATCTATCTGAAAATACTACTAAAGGAACTCTCAGTTTATGCTGTGTTCTTTAAATTTAATTATTAAAGTTTGGATTTTAATCTTTTATTTTAAAACACCACACAATATTTCTCTATTTCTCTTACATGTATGTCCTTAATATTACTATTCCATGATATTAATGTTTTCAGAATAACCATGACTGTGTGGATGCTTTCAGAAGGAGGGATTTCTATTCAAATGGAAAATCTTTGATAATGATCATGTTAAATTTGAAAAACTTCCAAAATAGGAAGTGCTTTAAATATGCTTGCCAGAAAACACATGCATAAAAAATAGATTTCTTTCATTTCCCCAGCCACAGAGTACAAACACTAAGAAAATTAGCAGCCTTTAATACAAACAACAAAACAATAACTTAAAAAATATTTTAAGGGGAAAGATATGAGTTTTGGTGTTTTTTTTTTTTTTCAGAAGCTCTATCAAATTATTTCTATTTTAATTAACTGTGCTTATATTTTAATTAATTGTGCTAATGAAAATGATAAGTTCATTTTCATTCTCTATTTCAAAATATTCTCTTAAATTGCATTCTGAATCATAGTTCACTTAGCCTCAGAAAATATATTTCAATAAAAGCTATTGAAATATAAGGTAATTTCTATATTCCTTTAATAACTTTTCAGGCCTCATTTATGCTGTTTATTTACTACATTGATACATTTATTGCATACATACATTTATTACCTCATCAGGCCTACCTGAAGTGATAATTGCCTTCCAAATCTATAAAAAAAGCCATTTGAGGAAAATCATTTCTGTTTTTTTCTAGACAGAAGTCCCTCTGTTAGTGAAAATGCACAACCAATCAGATGCTGGACTAGAAAAAAAAAAAAAGAATCTGTTACCCAGTTGCATTTTCTTGAAGATAAATGCCTGTATTTGTGGGGTTCCCAGATGAAGGCAGGAATGATGAATCTGACTCCATGTTCTCAGAAGGCTAATTTATTATTCTATGATAATATATAATATTAAAGAATACTAAACTAAACTATACTAAAGACTACAGAAAGTATACTTACAGAAGGCTAAAAAGGTAATGAAAACTCATGACTCCTTCCAGAGTCCTGACACAGCTTGACCGTGATTGGTCATTAAGTCAAAATAATTCACATGAAACCAATGAAACAATCACCTGTGGGTCAACAATCTCCAAACACATTCCAACGCACCAAAACACAGGAGAAGCAAATCAGGTAATATCGTTTTCCTTTTTCTCTGAGGCTTCTCAGCTTCCCAGGAGAAGAATTCTGGGCAAAGGGATTTTTCTAGACAATACGATGGTGACAATAAATTTCTACTCCAGGGCCCTTTGTTCCTTTGGCAGGCAGCTACGGGGCTGGAAGTCAGCATGCCAAGGACAGGGATAAGTGGCATATGGGTCACCAGTGCCACAGGAGGCACCTGGCAGGGCAGCTGCACATTGCAGCAGCAGCACAGCACCATCCCTGGTGGGCCTTGGGGGATGTCTGGGGAGGCTCCTTCATGCAGGGACAACATTGTGCTATTCCCAAACCAGAGACACATGGATTCCCCAGAGGCGGCTCTTGTGAGCCTCAGCAGAGCGAGGAAGAGCTCACCACCTGGAGACGGCGATGCCATGGCTGCAGGTGCTGCATCACCACTGCCAGCTCGCTGAGGACTGCTCGGACACTACAGCCAGCGCTGCGGCAGGAAACCACCTCTCTTCTCAACAGGAGGCATGAGTGAGCGGTGCCCACATCCCCAGAGGGATGGAATTTTAGTAATCAGCAGAACAGTGAGAAAGGGACTCAGAAATAGCTAGCAGCCAGAGGAACTACAGGCATGGGGAACACGACGCTTGGATGAGCTCCTGGGGGCACTCTGAAGGACGTGCTCTGTTCCCAGGGTTGTCAGTGTAAAATAGGAATATGACTGAGGTTAGAAACGTCAGAGATTTTGAGCTAAGCTGCTATGAGTTCAAGTAAGACTCATTATTTTTGCACTATATTGTATTTGCGAAGGAAATGCTTTAATAGAGCTTAATAACCAAGGTGTTCTAATGGTTTCATAAAATATCAAATATAAAATATATCTCCTTTAACAAAAATATTTTCTCAGTACTGATATTTTTTCTTCATTTGTAATCTGTACCTTTCCAGACACAAAACAGTGAAAAGTGTCTTGTTTCTGTAATCACCTGTGAAAGTAAAATAACTATTATTTTTAATTGTGAAGGATATTACAGAATTTCCAAAATTTTAAAATACTGTTGGTTTAAATCATTTTTACATAGATAAAAAAAAATTATGTTTTGTTATACTGTGAAAATTTACTAACCACTGTTAAAGACAAGATGAAAGCATCTTACAAGAATGTGTAATATAAACATTTTGAAATAGTGAGTTTAAGTTTGAAACAGAAGCTGTACTCATAATTTCCAATGTGTTTCTAATTGTATTTTTTATACAGTAAACATCACTCTAAACAGCAATGTGGTATATTATCCCCATTATCCCCAAAATGAATCAGTTGCAAACTGCAGCTAAGTTAAAATAGGAGCAGGATAGCTTGTGGTAATATTAAAAAGTGCATTTTGGTTTTTTGAAAGATGTCTTGTTCAGGTGGGGTTTTTCATTGCTAGAATAAGTGATATGATTATTCTGGAGGCAGAAGTTAACTTCTCTCAGTGAAGTGCTTGGTTAACTTGCACTAACCCACTAATTTCTACCACCAATAGCATGAGGTAAATATAATATGTTTCACCTGGATTATGCTCGCTAGGAATAACACTGTTTCTTCCTCACCACAGATTATTTTTTTTTAAAGTTCATCTCCCACCTTTCATTTTCAAGTTGCAAAATCCCCAAATATAACCCCCAACTCTCCACAGTTTATTTAGCAAACTGCAATGATGGTTAAATAGCACCATTAAGATATCTTTGTACACCCAGACCAACCCCAGATACAATTTAACATGAATTTTCTCCCTATTCAGTTGCACATCAGCCTATTTGTTAACGAAGATGATCTTATTGCTCTGGTTCTTCTGCTGTGTCCCAATAGGCTTAAAAGAGCCTATATCCATTATGTTTACTTGAGATCTATTTTATCTGATTAGTACAATCTCTTGCCC
This sequence comes from Melospiza georgiana, assembly GCF_028018845.1. Lineage (NCBI taxonomy): Eukaryota > Metazoa > Chordata > Aves > Passeriformes > Passerellidae > Melospiza > Melospiza georgiana. The sequence goes on from NC_080430.1 coordinate 78,315,860, forward strand.
TCAGTCAGAAACAGAGAATAAACTGACTCTGGTACAAATACTGAAGGACAGTACAGACAAAAAGAAAAATAGACCTGTCTGGTGGAATCTGTAATCCTGCCATCAGTATAGAGCTAAGATGCCAGAATGCATGTACAGAGGCCAGGATTTTCCTATCCAAACAGCCATAAAATAAATTAATTTAAGGTCATGGTATTGGATTCATAAATACTAGGCAGTAATCCATTTCCTAAGGCTACAACAGGCTTCCTGTGAGACTGTGATAAAGCCGTTTGTTTCATAGATTTGGGAATGCATTCCCAGACATGGCCACAAATTTTTTCCTAACAATAGCACATACAATGAAGCAAATTGCTTAAAGGTAGGCCTAAAGTATTAAAATACTTTACTGAATCAAGATTTTGAACCTGCAGTTTCTCAAATGAAGGCAGCTTTTTTTCTCCCTCTACCAGGTCTCCACAGACTTGTTATCTATATGCCCAGTTTTTCTTGTGTGAAAAATCTCCATTAGATAAATCATTTAGCACAATTAATCCTTAGCTTATTTGGGTTGTACTTGTCTTCCAGAAAAAAAAAAAAAAAGGTTTACCTTTTCCATTCTTTATAATACAGTGAACTTGATCTCGTTAAAAAAATGGCAGATATACCATTAAATTTTGTTAAAAGACTCTCTCCCAAACTCTTATGTAGCCTCTGAGATAGAAGGGAACCAGTGAGGAGTAAGTTAGAGGGTAAAGAAGTAATAATATCATTGTTTCTGACAGAGAAGTCTGAATTCAATGTGGGAACAGACACAAGCAAAAAATCTATTTTATAGCATCCCTTGCAGTAATAAAAATTGCTGTTTGAGGCTACCTTCTGAGATACTGCTAAAATTATTTGCTTTGATCTTTGAAGGTTGTTTCTGCACAGATATATATATACACACACATACAATATTGTCTTGTACTGGAGGACAAAGAAATAAAAGAACATAAAAAGACTTTGAAGTTTAAATCCTATATCTTGAATTCAAAACCACTATTCATTTTCCCAGCAAAGAACTGTCTTAAAAAAACCCCAATGATACCAGACACCCCTCTTTTTTTTCAGGAATATTAAAGGAATAATGAATTGAACAGATATTTTATACTCAGTAAGTAGTTCAGACAAATAAGAAATTACCTAAACTTTAAAGATAGTTTGATTAGGCTATTAAAAAAGAAATCATCACACTGAAATATCTCATCCATGAAACTGAGCATAAAAATTATTTTGAAATTATTCTAGGAGGAAAATGATTTTTTTTCCAGTGACTTGATGTTAAATTACCTCATGTTTGGTTTCAGCATGGTGGCAAGACTGCAAAAGAAATGCAGGGATTTTTTTTTTTTAATGTTTGTTAATTATCTTAAAATAGTCAAAGGTGTTTATTTCCTGGGAATGTCAGAAAGAACAGTCTGAGTCTGCCCACAACAGCAATTTTTCTTTCTGATCTGCAGCCTCCAGCCCTGCCAGACCATCCCATATGTAGGGCAGATTTCAATACTTTTGTCTGCTGTTGTTTTGCCAGGTAAATCTGGGCAGGCTGCCTGCAAGGTAGGTTATGCAGATGGTTGGTAGACACAAAATATTAGGTGCCAGCATTCATGGCACTCCAAAACTACAGTTTAGAAAGTAGAAGTAACAAAAATACAGAAAAATCACAAAGCACTGGTCTAGGTGCCCTAGTGAAATTACTGGTTTCATAGCAGAAACGTGGTAAGAAATAGACTCAGCACTGCATAATTACTGCTGCTGTGATCCCAGTGGGAGCACAGTTCCCCAAGAGAACTTAGGAGAATTAAAGGTATGCTAAGTGTAATCTCTGAACAAGGCCTTCCTGTGGGTTATACATTTGTTATCTCCTTGAAAGGGCATGTTTGTCAGCACCACAACTGCCACCACATTGGTGGGTCTGAGCATTCAGCATTCCAGTCCTCAGCCTGAGAAGGCTCTTCTACCTGCTCCTTCCAGCCCTTCTTGGTGCACACAACATGCCCCAGTCACTCTTGACAAAAACATGGCAGCTGTGTCTCCATTTCCTACAATTTCCAAAGAGCAGAAAGAGTTGGACTGTCCCAGATGAAGGATGAGCCAGGAGATAAAGATGGCCAGACAAGGCCATCATCTCCACCAGTGGGTAACATCCCTAATCATGTAAGGCAGTCAGGAACAAGTATTGGAGGGCAGCAAGAGCACATCAAGAGCAGGCAACAAATCAGGACTGGGGTCAATCCAGAGAGGCCAGTCAGGAGCAAGGTAACATGGGGCCAAGAGGCAGGACTGGAGTTACAAGTGTGAGGGATCCACCCAGAAAAGAGGGCTGGAGTCAGGCTGCTAACAGTACAGAATCAAAGCCATGCCAAGAAGTAGAGCATGGACCAGACTGGAGACAGGAACACCTGCAGCTGAGCCCGGGGAAGGGCTGGAGACCCAGGGCTGCTCTGAAGACTCCTGGGCTCACTGGTGGAGGGTGTAGGTGGTGGTACCAAGTGAGGTTGGGCAGGGTTATTATGACCTATTAGTGTCCCCAGGGCACTGGCAGCAACACCAAAGTGGCTAGGAAAATCATCCAAGAAGATGAAAGTCATCTCAACAACTGGGGTACTATCTTAAGCATTGTTGCATATTTCTTCAGAATAGCGGCTATATATTTCTTCAGAGTGGTAGATCAGCTTTAGTTTTGTTGTTCCTTATTAAATCTATGACCTTTACAAAAATAGAAAGCACTCCCCAGTAATAAAGACATTTGTTAGGGCTGAAGGGGGATTAACTCTTCTTTCTAAATCCAGTCACAGTTTCAATCAATTAACATAAAGCCTCAGGTATTTTAGTCTGAAACAAGATATGGCTTAGACCTCACCTGGGCAAAAAATAATCTGTTTTGTCTTGACCTTGCCCACTCAGAATTCACACTGCAGACAAGGACGTTCTGTGCCATGTGACCCTTCCCCCCACACAAGTTCACATGGACCTGTGTGAATTCTTTAGTCCACAAAGACCAAGATTCAGACCTCAATTACCCCCACAACCTACTCCTAGTTCTGGGACCAGTGCCCTGGAATCGAGGCTATGTGTAGCCATCTACAGAGTGTAAGTCAGGAGTTTTTCCTCACTCCACTGGAGAGTTTAGATGTAGAGAAAGAGAGATAAGCAAGGAAATTTCCTCCATATCTAAGTTTGCTCCACTGTAAGTACCCAGTATTTTCTAAAACTAAGGAAAATTTATTGAAGGAAATTTAACAAAACCTGGCATTCTATAATGTGCTTTGCAAAATTTTAAAGGATTTACTTCATGACCACAAATTCAAATAAATTTGTATGCATATGTTATTAGATAGTATTAGTTTCAATTTACTTGATGTTTTCCATACATCTCGGTGTGTTACAAAGTCACATAGAAACTGTTAATCTGCCCTCCTGACTACCTTTAAACTAAAGCTTTTTTTGCATTTGGACAGCAGCCTGTGCTAAATTTGTCTGCATTCAGTAACATGACAGTATCTACAGTCTGAGTTAGTACCTTGGCTTTATGATCTGAATTGCATAAGCAGTAGTCAATTTTTTATGGTTTTCTTGATTACATCTTTCCATTTCACACTTAATATAACATTGCTATAACGGGTCACATTGCACCATCCAGAGCCATTTTTTTCAAACTATTTGCAGAATAGAGCACTGCATCTGTTCCTATGCAGTTGGCATTTGGATGTTCTGGCAATAGAAGAGTGTATCTCTTGCTGCTTGCATCTGTATTGCTTAAGAGAAAAAAAAGCCTGCTAATGCAGATGAAATCTCTAGGCATGTAGGTATCTAAATGAAATAAATATCAACATTTTTGATTTAAATAAAGACTAGATTCTGGCAAAAAACTATAATGGAAACAGCAGGTTCCCATGACAAAATTGCAATAAAAAAACACATCAGACCCAAATGTCAGGTAGCATTTCAGCAAACATAAAAAAGGCAACACTAGATTCTGTCTCTGAAACACCAAGTTTTCTGTGTATAATATCTACAGAATTCAAATTTGATTTCAATTTTGGCTGTAAGTCTGTTTTGGCTTAAGAGTCCTGTATTATTGATTACCCAGACCATCAAGTGTAGCTTCTACACCTTGACTGGATGACTCGAGCTTTTGAAGCAGGACAGTAACAAAGTATGAGTTCTGAATACTAATAAAAGTTTTTTAAAAGTAAGTCTTCAGATGAATATTTTTTTACAGTATTCACACAATTTTTGAGACTCAGATGCATTTTGGCAGTAAATATGCATCCAGCATCCACCATGTGCCATAGCCCAGCAGCTGCCTGCAGGCCAGCCAGGTCCATGCCTTTCAGCTGCCCTCATAGAGGTTTTTTTTGCAGCTTCTGAACTGCTATCACTCATCCAAGATACATCTTGTCTTTTTTTGAGCTGCTTGTTACTTTTCAGTTTCTGTCCTCAAGTTTTTGTGGTTCCTGATGTTTCTAGAATGTGTTCTTCTTTGTGTTTATAAAAGAGAGGAAGTTTATATCTCACTGGCTTGTCCAACCTTTCCCAGTACCCAACAGAGCAAACAGTGTTCCTGTTCAGCATGTATTGCTCTCACATCTCAGATTTTGAAGGAGTACACCCTTCTTTTGTGTAAGGATGATCTCAAATTAGAAATACAGAAACATATCTGTAAAAAAGTAATACTCAAGACCTATAGACTGCCTACTGTCCTGACCCTTTTGTATGTTTGTGTAGAATGTGTGTGAATGGGCAATAGAAGCAGATAATCAGCAAAAGATATGCTGGTGTGTTTTTTAGTTCTTACTGAATATGGTTTTGTATGAAGATGACATGAAGCTTTGAAGCTTTATGAAGCAAGTCATGTCTGCACACCAAATTGAAAACATTTTCTTTTGATACTACAGTCCCTTCCATATCATGTTGTGGTGAGTACAAGCTTTAAAATTTGGCATCTGTTACGTTTCTTAATGACTTAAGCAAAAGACAAATTCTTCACTGCACTTTCCATAAGCACAGGTGGAGAAAACTTATAAAATACAAATCACTCTGTTTTTCAAATGTAATAGAAGGGAATATCTTATAGTGGACATATGGAAAATTGCAGATATATTATGAAGTTATGCTGCATTGCAGTAGTGCACAGCAACAACAAAATGGGAATAAACATGAAAAACCCTAGGATCTTTACAAAATGCATGTATAAAGAAAGAAAAATCTAGAGCAGCCAGGGGTTAAAAATACAGTTTTCCTAAACTTTGGGCTTAGATTTAAACAGATTTTTGCCATTAGATTTTACGTAAGTTGAATAAGTAACCTCGTTTCTCAAAACCACCAGCTGTCGTTTGGATATTTACATCCCATTTCTGGATTTTGCAGTTTTTAGCTCCTACTGAGGCCAGTAAAAAATAGAAGAACTGTGATGCCTTTTAACTGTTTTAGATTCTACATCTATGAAAGTGACATATAGTGACAGACTGTGAGGGCTTAAACTACCTCTCAGAAATGTGTCTAGTGGGTGTCATTGTACTGAATTCACCAGAATTGGTGGGTATACAGTCAGTATGAGGTGGGGATCAGCTCCTCAAAAGATGTGACTCAAAATTTGTTCCAAGCATTGCTCAGATTTGTGTATGCTTTTCTAAGGTCAGGTCAGAGTTAAGCCTGAAGACAAAACTGAGGGAAATTTTTCCTCTTGGTACAAATCTGTTTCAGATACTAAACACATTTCATGCTTGACATTTCCACTGACATAGATAAGAGACTTGCACACAGTGCAAGTATAGAATTAGCAACATGGATCCCTGCTGATGAAAGAAGAGATGAACAACAACAGTCAAAACCAAGGCTCCTGCAGCAGATGTGAAGGGTAAGGTTCTAAGTCTGCCAGGAACTTCTGATCTTTCTTTTGCAAAACTTAAATTTCAGTGAATTTTCTCTAAACTCTGCAGACATGCTGTTTATCTTATATCTCTTTTAATTCTCTTTCTATTCTCTACATGGTCTTAACTCTTATATGTAATCTTGTTTACCCTTGTAGCTTACCCAGTTTTTCCCCATTCAGTTGTTTACCTACCAATTAAAGTTAGAATGAGAATATATTAACCCATTTTCTGCTGCTAGATTAGTCATTCTATGTCTTCATATTTGGATTAAAAGCCCATTGATGAGTAGAGTACCATCTTCTGGGTTGAAACAGTGCCTATTATTATTCTAGCCCTCATCTCTTATATTTTTATGTTGATATGTCATTTGATATAATACCAATATATTTAATCATAGCCTAAATCAAATAAAATGGAAGATTTCTAGTAATTTTCAAGTTTATTCTCTGAAATAATATATCCACAAAGCATGTGAATAGGCATACATACGTTGTATGTTTCACAAATTTCAGTACAAAATTTCTGTTTTGCTTAAAGTAAGGACTGAAAATATCTCGATGAAAAAGAATGTACACAACTCTTCTCCTTTTCTGAGAAAACCAATTTTCAAGCACAGTGTAAATACATTTATATGGTAAGCATATTTGTTCAGTAAATCATAAACATTCACAATCTATTAAATAAGAAAAGACTGTGAAACTTGTGCTTTGAATCCATTTTACATGATGTTTTTCAGTCTTTCCTGTTTCCTCAACCATTAATCTCCTCAAGCTATTAAAAGCATATTAAAATCATAATCAAATAAATGTCATTAATGTGTTTACAGGTGACTCAGAAAAAGAGTGGCAAAAAGACATGCTGTAATGCAATTCTTCTAACATAACACCTGTTTACAGTTGAAATCAATGTCTTCCACTGGCCAATCAATACCACCTCAGTCTGTTTATCACTACTTGTAAGCCTTTTCAATAATTCTAATTTTAAAGAGTCATTGCTGAAATTGTATAGCCATTGATTGTTTAAAGGTTGCAGATGGCATGAACAAATTGAATTTTGGATTCAATTAAACCTGTTGAAAAATTGCAAATCACCTTTGCTTAAGAAAGTTTCGCATCAGTCTTTCAGACGAAATCAACTCACATAGATCCAGTGCAACCACAGTGTGTCTGTTAATGCAGTTCAGTGGCGGATCAATGCAGGGTAAGCTGCAAGCTACAGAGCGGGTTGTACCCTAACCCAAGGTTGAAACAGTTTTCTCATTTTCCCTTGACCTGAGCAGGGGCTGTAATAGACAAACCTGGATACCATTGTATATTTTATGTTTCTATATACCTGTTGTTATGGTTTGGGCCTGGCAAAGCCAGAGCCCCCATGAGTATACCTCCTCCCTGAGGTCTGCTGTGAGATGTGAGCAGGAAATAAGCAAAGCAGGCTCCTGCTAAAGGAAAAAGGAAAAAAAAACTTTATTAACTAAACTACAGAAGACTAAACTACAAAAGAAAAAGGAAAAAAACCACAAGGAAAATGAAAACTACACAGAAACACTTCCCCCTCCTCCTCCAGATCCCAGTACAATTCATTTCCCAAAATTATCCACACTCGGTCTGGCACCACCCTTTAGAAAACCAAATCTTCAGCTCATGAAGAGTAGACGGAGTCCTTCCTTGTACCACGGACTTCTTTTCACAATTAGCACCGCCCGGAGTCCTGCTATCTCGTGACATCTCCTTTCCATGCCAAGGTGCTCTCACCACCAGGCATGGGATGGGGCAGAGGCCTGCTTTCAGGGTGGGCCTTTTAAGGATGCCTCGTCTCGTTCCAAGCAGAGCACACTCTCATCTCTGGGACCTTTGTCCCCCCCATTTCTTCTATACCCCCTAGAGGGGTCTCGACACCAAACTCTCCTGGCTCCGAGCCTCCGCTTCCCCCTGCAATGCAGCCTCTGTATCACCAGGAAACAGTCCATGGATCTACAACAAAAGAGTCCAGCAAAGTTGCCACTCCATCTTCCCCCATTCCTTCAACATTTCTCCTTCTCTTTGCCAGATCCCCTTACTGGCCTGTTTCTTCCTTCATCTTCCACTCTTATCCCTTTCCTAGGAAAGGTAATGTTCCGTGAAGTTCTCACTATCCACAAGAGTTAAAAGCTCTCCCAGGCCGCTGGGCTGCTCGCCCCCCCCCCCCCCCCTTCTCCTCCCAGCCGTGCTGCCGACACATGATATCAAGTTTCAAGGTAACAGCACAGGCTGCATTCTCTCCGTCTCCAAAAAGGGGGGGGGGGGAATAAACAGGTCGCTCGATGCTCTCCCACCCTTCCACCGAATCCGGGCCTACCGCAGATGGGCCACGTGGCTTTCCCCTCCCCAGCCCAGCAGCAACTGGGCCGGGGCAGGGAGACCCAACCCTTCCCGCCGGAAATCCCAAGAGGGCTCTGAAGGACAAGAGCCCTGCTTTTAACTCCTTGGGTTTGTAGTCTCAAGAGGCAGATACAATGCCCCACTGGTCAAACCAGGTGCTCATCTTAAAATCCGAACACCCATTGGTGACTACAGCAAAAACAACATATCCCAGATGTCCCATTTCTGGTCAAACCACGACACCTGTTTATATCAGTTATCTTATCTGATAGAACCATACACCATAGAGCCTGATCATACACCATAGAGCCTGATCAGTTATCTTATCTGATAGAACCATACACCATAGAGCCTGATCAGATAAATGACAGCTTGCATCTGTAACCTCCAGACCCACAGTAAAAGAATCTTAGGTGAATATAATGTCTAGTTATTTCAAAACAATGGCTTAGTGTCAGGTGTGATCATGCTGCAGCCTCTCAGCAAAATGTTCATGGTGAGATATTTTTCAAAGACAACTGGCCACTTACGTTGGTGTCTCAGAAACAGAGACCTTCAAAAGTGTTCAGCCTTTTATTGAAAATCTGGCCCCTGCATTAGCTGTAATAGATAGCAGAGTTCAGGTTCACAATGTCACAGCAAAAAAGAATTAGATGAGAAATTGTCACTGTGTCTTCTCTAAGGCCATCTACAAGTAACTTATCACTGTCAATTTTTCTGCACCAGAAAGATGAACTTGATATATACCGAAGAGAAAATGAAATGCTTAAAATGGCAGCTGTCCACTATCTGAGCAATTACTATAATTCATTCATTAATAACTTTAACTCTGTAAGTGCATTTGTTTCTAGGACTTTGATACAGACATTTTTTTCTGGCCAAATTCTAGAAATAGTGATACAATCCATATAGTTTATTTGTATCTCCTAAGATAATTAATCATAATATATTGAAGCATCTTCCTTTTTCTCCTTTGTTCTCTTCTCTTTTGGGAACCACAGATATCTCTGGTTTGTTGATTTGCATTTATTTTCACTCAGCTTTCTGCATTGCAGACAAATTTAAGTGGAAGTGTCACTTGTTTTGCTCATTGGTCCTGCATGCAGTTAAAGATAGAAGGCAATCAATAAAAAAACCTTTGTTAGCTTTCCCAAATTGAAGTAAAGAGCCCATTTTTTATGTACATGCTTATAAGCAAACCTCTGGTGAATCCATCCTCCTGAGTTGTGTTGATTTTAGATATTTTTGCAAGTCACTAAAATTTAAAACAAAGCTATCTTAACTTATAAGCAATGGTCCTATATGGCAACTTGAATGCCCAAAATACAGACTTTTAAATCTTGTGTTTTATTGATAAGGACTTTGCCTGTTTGGAACTGAAATTTGCAAAAATGGAATGACAGTGAATATCTGTATGTGCCACAGCTTTTGATCAGTGCTATCAAGTTTTTTCTTAACAGTGAAATTAGAAATGAGCCAGTTTTATGTGCAAGTAAAAGCTGTGTTCTGTTGAGATTTTTCTGACCATCTAGCTTACACTATCTATAAATTAGTAATGTTTTTTGAATGTCTTGAATAATTCTAAAGACGGTGATGGAATTAGGAAAACCCAACCAACTGTTCTCAGTATTCCCATCATGGTTAAAGCTTCTGCTGAAAAGACAAACGAAAGCACAAGCCACATCAGAGATTCCTTAAATGGCTGAAACACAGCAAAAAGAATGACTCTGTTAAAGCAGCTAAATGGCTCTTACTACAGTAACTAATTCTGTTTGTAAAAATTGCATTGGAGACACTGAGTAATCTCTGCTCTATCAACAGGTTAACTTGGACACAGCTATTCTGCATCTTTTCACCTTACAGGATCTTTATTCCACCTATGGCAATAGACACTCATGCAAGAAAGGATTAAAGCAGATATATGGATGCTTTGTTGCCAAAGACGTTAGAAGGCTTACATCTTAGAGAAGAATTTGTTACAACTGAAACCTGAAGATATTGATACCTCCTTCCCTGGAGGTGTCAATATTGAAAATTGAAAAATGCAAAGCATCATACAAGGCCTTTAGTAACAAGAGTAAAGTGTTTTTATAATCACAACACCAGTAGAAATGGAACTAAGTAAACCTTATACCCTGAGCACCTCTAAATTTGTGCTTTACAGCATCTGAATTTTCTGTGTGGACCTCCTGCCTAAAATGTACTTGAGTTTTACTACAGAAATATTTCAAACTAATGAAAAACTACAGGATCTGAAATTTAACTAAAACTAAGGTAATAGGCCATCCATATAATACATAACCTATGAAAATCTTCATGTTTACCTCAGTATGTTCTTCAACCTTATATGAATTTGTACAAAGTGTCATATATGGGAACACACATTGAACTTTTATGTAGTAGGAACAGCAGCTTTAGGGAGTAAAAACATAAAAATTTAAAGCACTAAGATGAATTTAAATGCCCATGTATCAATTCCATTTAAGTTTAATTAAAAATATGTAATTTTTCCTGTTGAAAGTAAAAGTCAAGCGCATAACATTTCCTAGAACAAATACAACTGCCACCTTTCATTATATGCAGCAGGTCTGAAATGCATTTTAGCCCTGTTCCTTGGCAATACTTTCCAGTATGTCAACTCAACAAACCTGATTTAAGCTGAGTAATAGCTGGTTTCATGTCATTCTGTGTCCACTTTAAGGCTTCTGTGTAAGTCTGTCTCTATCTGCTTCCAGGGGTAGAACTGGGTCTCACAACTTCATAGACATATTTAGCCACTAAAAAAAAAGGAAACAGAGAAGGGAACAATAATTTTGAAAATTAGTTTCAGACTTCTGAAATTTTGAAAATTAGTTTCAGACTTCTTTCCTAACTATTAATATTGATGCCAATTGATGTGTTTATCTGTATTTCTGAAGGAGCACCTCTTTTTCTGCCTGTTCAATATGAGATTTTTCACAGAGACCAGAATCTCACCAGCTTAATGTTTTACTCAACTTTTTTTTTTTGTGCAGTCAAGTATTTTTTTTTATATTCTTCTAACATAAAAATAATTTGTTGCTAAATAAAACCTCATTTCACTCTGTAAGCTTGCTATGAAAGAAATGTCTCAACTCTGCTTGTCAGACATATTGAAAAGTAACAACATCTGGTCCTCAGTATTTTCATACAAAGTGTATGTTTGTATACAAAGATCAGGATCTTATTTTGTTTAAAGTCTAAGCTAAACATGAATAGGAAATTACTTAGCAAACAGGAGCTCTAGATCAATGTTGTAGAATTTAAGATTATAAGCTCTGCTGTCAAGATCCACAGTGCAAATTTAGATGCCATCCCCAGTGAGAAATATTTATGCAAATACACATTTCATCAAGTAAAATGCCTCAAATTGAATTTGAAGACAGGGAGACGTTTACTCTCTTCCCTTTTTGTGTGTAGAAGAGAAAATGCAATGCAAGGAATTAGAGTGATTTATAAAGCACTGCTTTGCACAAGGGGCTAAGATTTCCCATTAACTGCAAGCAAGGCACATAAAAATGTGTAAAGACTCAGCACAATTAAATTTTTTCTTTTTTCTTTTTTCTTTTTTTTTTTTTTTTTTTTTGTTTTGTTTTGTTTTGTTTGAAATAATCCAGTCAATACATTATTGGCCAAGGAAGGGAAGATAATTTAAGTCATAATCAAAGAAAAGTAAAACCAAAGGCACAAAATTTGCTGGTTTTAATGATTTTTTTTTTCCAAAAGAAGCTATCTATTTCCAAAGTTCGCAAATCCAGGTATACGGAGTATTTGGATAAATTTCCATTCAAATCACTTCCAACAGAAACAGTTTACACAATTATTAACTTTATTAGGATAATACATTTGCAGATACCAACTGAAATGGAGTTGAATATTTTCTGAAGAGCTGTTGCCTGCCGTTTGCAGCTTCTTGTCCACTAGGAGACACCATTGCTCCACAGAGCTGGAAGATGAGGTGGTGGCAGTAAATTATCGGAGGTAATACACGTTAACAGTCGCTCTTATCTTCCAGGTCATTCTCCACTGTTCATAAAATTTATATTGACCCAGATGAAGTTTGCTTTTCTCTTCCAGGCATGCAGGAAATGCATGAGCTAGCACTTTCCACAGTCCAAACTTGAAAAAAACAAATTTAAAATAAAAAAGGAGGAAAAATTGGAATCAGGAATACTTGGTGAGAGAGTAAAAGGGAAATTGTTTTGTAATATTTAGGGAGAAAAAATCAAAATTTTAGAAGAAATAATTGAAATTTAAAATACATTAAAAAGATTGAAGTTTAAAATACATTAACATTTTCATGTCTTAGTGTATTTCAAGACACAAACCTTCAAGGATGAAACTGAAGAGAAGATTGCAACTTGAAGATTATGAGATTTTTCTCCTTTGTGTGATAATATTCTATTTCAAGAATTTGCCCCATATCAAGGAGTTGAGTTCAACATTTTCTCTTCCATCAGAAAGATTACGTATATTTGTACATGTACATAAAATAGGTGTATGTATGCAATATGTACACATTCATACCCTATATAAAACATTAAAATATTTGTTAAGAGTTTATTTGCACTAAGTCTTTAGGAGGACATAAGAAAGGGAAGGATGTTCCTTTAGTTATCAGCTAACCAAAGGCAAGAGTTAGTTCTTTGTAATTTTGGAACACAGCTGTATTTTCTAATTCAAAAATTTTGTAATAATATGCGTACAAATACACAATTAAAAAAAAAATAAATACTACATGCAAGCTTTCTTATTATTTAATTTGTTAAGATTTTTCAGGGTGACTTAAAGTTATATTTAATTTGTTGTCTTTTTAAGATGGATTCCATAGCTGTATAATCAAACTTTATGCATTTCATTATCTATGATCTAGATATTTTAATTTCGAAACTGCAAATAGCAAAAGTAATTAACAAATAAGCTCTTATTTAAAACTAAAATTCGATTTGAAAGTGTCAAACAATGTACTCTTCATTAAATGAAGGAAAATCCAATAACTGATAAAAGTAGGTTTTAACACATTTACTTGGTCATTTAGATCAAAACCTCTAGGCCATAACATTGGCTGGTGTAAATCAGTGGAGTTTGAAAGAATTCCATAGTTAGGCTTTTTTGTAGTAGATAAATATTTATACCCTTTAATGTTGTTAAGTAGATCTTGTTTATTAAAAAATTATTGTCTTTGATACTGCTTAAGGCAGTTCTAAACTAAAGAAAGTCCTAGTGGAATTTTCAGCATTACAAAAGAAAATTGAGAGATTCTTCTTGACACTTGAAATATCTTGAAATACTCATGTGTCAGCTACCAAGAAAAAAAGCTAGTAATATTTATTATTTTTAATAGAACTGAGTATACAGAAGTAAAATAAGTAATTATTTGAGATAGCTATGATCACATTTTGAAAAAAATAATATCCAGCCATCTCTGGGAATTTATTCACAACAACTATAATGCTATTAAAAATGAGTCTGTTTTCTAGAATACTGCAGCAAAAAGTCCCAAGAGGAAGACATTGCCTACCTAGAAAATTGTTTTTGTGTGAGATCAATCTATTCCATCCAGCAAGTGTTTCAGATTTGCTTTCCCAACATCTATGAAAACCTACAAATTCAGGAGAAAAAGATTTGAAATGTTAACAGGGAAAATAGCAACAAAATAGAGAAAATTACTCTAGACAATTTCAGGTAGGAATTACAGGTCTGATGCAGAAATTGGTTAAGGAAATTACGTGGCCTACTGGATGAAGTGGTGACAATAGACCACTTAGGTTTCAGAATTCTGTGAAAAAAATAATATTAACACAAGGGTAGAACAAAACAGAGACAAAAAATTTTATGGCTTATCAACTTTTTGGTATTTTGCCATGCACTTGAAATGATAGTGTCCAGAATGGAACCATTTCCTAACAATCCACAGTTACCATTTATAGTTATTAAATAATTTTATGTAGATATATATATGTATTTATTTTACATTTAAGTCATGCAGGGAAGAAAGCCAAATTCTTTGTGATTCACTTCACTTTTCTTAGAAGTGTATTTTCTGAGAAATAGCCATTCTGAAGTGATAATGTCTCATTCAGTGTCTTGGTCTTAAATAAAATTGATCAGATAATATATAAGATAAATAGCGGTAATAAAGGTGCGTGACTTTTAGGTTTAGAAGCTGAAATGCTGATCCCTATTTATCTTTGCTAGTGACTGCAGACTATTCTTTTAGGTATCTCGTGATAGGCAAATTAAGCAATTTTAGAGGACACAATAACCTTCTGCAGTCTTTGGCTAGGGCACAGATATTGAACAAACAATTACCTTTAGGGCTAGAGCACATCCTTCAAATATTGTACTCAGTTTCATGGTACCTGAATATGGTCTTTGTTGTGCAGCAATAAAAGTTCTAAAGACAGGAAAGTAAGTTAGGTGCTATTGTAATTTCTCAGAATGCTGTTAAAACAATTAAAGACCATCCTTTTTCTGCTTTGCCTGCTTGTTTTTCTGGCAGCTGTCTTGACTGTGCTTGGATATGCAGGATGTCTTGTCTGATTCCTCCGTTTGTAAATGTTTGGATCCAAAAGGTCTGAGCTCCCGTATAACTGAAGAGAGTCCCTGCAGTTTCTCACACTTGATCCAGCTCTTATTTGGATTATCTTCTATGTTCTTTAGCTCCCACAACTAGATAACTTACAGAGCACTGTATAAAGTCATTACCTCTCTTGCCTTTTGACAAAATAAAAGACTAAGTTCATGAATTTGTTTTATGTGCTACTGATATGTCTCAGTCAAAAGCACAACTTGTCTTTTACTCCACATCCACATGAATGAAAAAAATGGGTTGTCCTTCATTTTTGCATGTTTGTGCTCTCTTTTTACTTTTCTATATATTTGCACAGATAAAAAAAATATTTTGCTGAAGGGAAAATTTCATAAAAGCAAAATGAATCTTTTTTTTCCTAAATGAACCTGCATATCTTTGTTTATCACTTCTCAAAGGAAAGTTACATGTCATGGAGAAAGTGAAATAATAGGATATATAAGCAATGCAATGAGCTATGTGTAAAAGAGGTTGGAGAATATCTTACCCAAAGACAGTTAAAGGTCTGAGATGGGGGATGTTACAAAAGTGAAGAGAGGCTATTAAGCAAAACAAACTAGACAAACTAGACTGGGAATATCTCTTAACTGATAACTCATTAACTCCTGAGTAATTCATTTGCAAAGTCGACTATAAAACTTGACAAGATTTCTTATGTAATTTGATATTTAAAAAGTCCTCAAGAATATACGATGTCAAAAAAAAGTGCTGGATTCTTTGCTCTTAGAATGAAATGAAGCCCCAGATATTTGAGAATAGATTAAGAAGTATATGGAAACAGATAGTTATTCTTTTTAGTCCTATTACATTTCCTTTTGTATCCATTGTTTGGAAGTGAAGCATGATAGATTTTATTATCTATCAATACATATTAGACATATTTTTTTGTGATGATCAAATTTACCTACTCGCATCAATAAGTTTTAGAAATATGTCATTTTGTGGAACATTATTCGTCATTCCTCAAAACCCAAATGATTCCCACTGTAAATAAAGTTAATATCAAAGATATTTATCCACCCCTACCTCCCCTTGCTTGACTAGTCTACAGGATAGTGTGCCTCACACACACAAAAGTGATCCCAAAAATCCTTAGTTATCTAACTTATCTAATACCACATCTATATATTTGTGTGCAATCCTTCTGCTGTAAGGACAAGACCTTCAGTACTCACTAGATATATTTTTTTACGAAACAAGTGGTGACAGAAGCAGTAGATTATGTTATTCTGAACAGAGTATACCCAGAGAACAAACTTCTGTGTATTAATTCTCTCTTTGCCCTTGTTTGAGTTTCTCAATACTGTTAGCAGCTATTGTCAGAGATTGAGTACACTTTTCCCTGCTTCCCTAATATCTGCAGCAAAAGCACATCACAATGCTTGGTTAAATTTGCCATCTGTAATTCCAGAACCTCAGGTATATCTGAGCCAACTAACTGCAATTCACAATAATGATTTAATATGTCATAATTTTCAGCATTCAAGCATTCGTTTTCACTTGGAAATGCAGAGGATGAGATTCATAATGGCACTGAAATTTCCTGCTAAATTTCCCATCTGGCGATGCTCTCTCACTACCACTACAAAATTCTGTGTTTCCATCCATTTGCAGCTGTAGCTCCTTCCCCTGTGGGATCAAAGTTGCACCTGGCTAAGCAGCCTTTCTGAAAATGCTACAAATAGTGCAATATGTCATTCTAAATGGTGACAACTCCTTTTGGATTTGGAGGTAACAGCGGGCAGCCCATAACTTGCTGGCACACCCTACACAAGACAGCAAATCAGAATATTTCAATTCAATTGAAGTAGACTTATTGATTTGCTAAAGGCCACAGAACAGATCCATTTTGAAGGGGAGAAATCATCTTTAGTGGCATCCATAGGCCAATAATGCAACTTAAAGCAGCTGTTCTTAAGCTGTATTAAAGCCAGGACAAGCCCTCCTAATTAGGCAGCTCCTTCTCTGCCTAATGCCTGTGCAGTGCAGATATGCACTTCAGGAATGAAAAGAGCTGCTGTTCTTCATGCTTTGAGGGATGACTGAATCAACAGCTTGACAATTGCTGGAAGCATTTGAATGCATCTTGCTTCTTGGTTTATGATGAAGGCTTTTTTGTGACTGCTTTTTTGTGACTGCTACTTATAAAAATCAGCTGTGGAGGCTGCTGGACAGAACAGCAGGCACAGCCCCAGGAGACCAAGATTCTACTTCTTGTCCTTGCCAGTGGCTTGCTGGGAAACCCTGCAGAAGTCATTCCCTGCCCCTAGCAGAATTCTCCCTTCTCTACAGCTTAGTTCTTCTAAAAATACACCATTGAAAATCTTTCCTTCATTCAGCCCACATTTCATTTAAACCCATTAGCCTCAGAATCCCAACACTGAAGAGTGCTGAAAATGACAAAACAGAATTAAATCACAGTTGAAGATAAAACTGGAAAAAGGAAGCTGTAACTCTCTTTACTGAGGGTTGTTGCATATCACCTTGGGACTATTTCCACTATTCGTGCCAGACAGAGAGATATTTATTTTGTTTTGACTGTTTGGTTTAACATTTTATGTCTGAAGTCTCAGAAGAAGAAATTGCTGGAGACAATTTCATCTCTGGAAAAGGCTCACAAGGACTCTATAGCTGCTTCCAGGCAATATGCTTGGCAATTAATTACTGAATGCAATACCTCCAGATTTCCCAGGTCACAGTTACAGGTAAAAGCTGTTGGAACCTGCTGCCAAAGTAGTGAAACTAGGGACAAAATGAGTCTGCTAAAGAGTCCATGCTATTCCAAGTCGTAGCACTTGAATGTAACTTAGGTGATAATGGGTCTGACTGGGGGCCTTTTGCTGCAGTTTTAGTTCTCTTATCTCCTTTTTCCCTTGAAGGCCTGCTAAAAATGGTAAAAGCTGTCATGCTGTTTGATTTCATCTTCCCTGAAAATGTTTTTAGTCTTCCACAAAGTAAAATGGACCCAACACATGAGATTTTATCTCCTTAGTAAACATGGAAGATGTGTTAAAATTTGGCTTTGCTTGATCTACACTTAAATGGTCACAGTTATTAAGTTATTAATTGATATTTCTTTTGTTTTGCAAGGACTTCCAGTCCTTCATGTGTTTATATATAAAAATGTGTGGGAATGGTCACACTTCATGCACATGCATTCAGAAACTCTTAAAATTCCATAGCCTCCATAAAACTCTGAAAACTCCTTAAAACCCTGAAAACAAATGGATTATCAACTCTGGCCTTCAACTAAACCAATTTTATCAAAAGAAAGAAGGATATCAACTGTCAGGGTCCCAGCACTCCTCACCATCTGGGGCTCTGAGCCCCGATTCCCCTAGCACAGCCCAGCCAGGCCACCCTCTGTGGGGGATCCAGGCTGCAGCTGCCAGGCAGGAGCACACCCACAACACTTCCATCACCCTCTGGCTGATGCTTTTCTCACAGTGAAGGCAGAACAAATCCCACCAGGTTAAAATCTGGTTTACGGGCCAGGACACATGGGGTGTGTGCATCTCCTGTGTCTGCTGGCTGGCCTTGTGAGGGATCCTTCAGTAAGATGCCTTGGGATCTCCACATACCCTTGGCTCTGACCAGACAGAAAATATGCTTTGTGTGCCTGAGGCAGCAAAGAAAGCAAGAGGATTAGCAAATCACTGTGACAGTTTTGAGCTTGTGCTAAGAGAAATGATTACTTAACTTATCTATCTCTAAGACAAGGGGAACAAAAACCGTATTCCTTTTGAGTTCAGAACATCCATTGGAAACCACTGCACAAAACAAAAGCTGCCTTTAAATTACTATTTTATATAAAATGAAGGAAGAGCAAATACATGTTGCCCTGTGTTTTATGGCCAGGTCAGAATTACTGAAGCAGTTACAGGATACACAGAAAGTCCGTAAGAGACTGTAAGGCCCCAAAAATCTCACTCAACAAGACTTAAAAGTTTTTTGTGCACTCTTAGTTAAAAGCACAGGAGAAAAACTGATAAGATGTTCTTAAGAGGTCAAAACAACAAAAAGAACTTTATTGGCAACTTCGGAAAATCAAAGAACTTTCATAAAAGGTGTTAAGCAACATTCTGTCAATATAAAACACTTCCCACAGTTTTAACTTGTCCCATTCAACCCCACAAAACCTAAGCCAGTCTTTTTAAATTTTTTTTTAATTACACAAAAAATTTTGCAAAGAGGGAATTAGAAGAAAGTGAAATGGACTAGGTATAGAAAAGAGCAAATATAGCTACCACTCTTGCTGTAGAAATGTTCAAGCTGATGGAAATTCCAAGAGGAAGTCGGGTCAAGATGTTCTTTCTGCATGTTTGGCCTTAAATACCCCTTGGCTTTCCTGGGTGCTTCTCCTAGGTGGGAATTCCTGTCATTTAGCTACTCAGGAGCTGGGTTAGGGGCTCCAGAGGAAGGTGTAGAGCATTGCATCAATGTGGCAGGGAGTGACAGCCACTGCATGGTGGGGATCAGGCTTTAGTGATGGGAGGTGTGGAGCAGCACAAGGCCTCACCTGTCCCTCCCCTTCCCTCAAACTCTCACCCCAAAATGTCTCAAGGCAGTCTCCCCAGTCTCTTACACAGCCACAGCCTGAATTTTTCCACAGCTTATACACCACACTTGAATGAATTGTTTCAGATACATTCATATTTTTGTAATAATAGATTTGCATTCCTGAGATCGAAATATAAAGGTGCGTGAGAAAGATTCAAATGCTCTAAAACTTGGGGATGTATCTAGTAAAACTGAGCCATCCCAAAGAGAACAATTTTAGAGCGTAAGAGATTAGTGTTTTTTTGAAAACAGATTTGACCACAGCATATGAAGTTATGATCAATGTTAATTTGTGACAACAGTGTTTAATGAGACTAATTTATGTGATAATGATATACACATTCATAGAATAGGTAGCACATGTGCTTGTCCTTTCCTTACTCCTTTTTGGATGTTCAAATAAATCCATTCATGGAGGAAATTTCTAGGCTAGGCTGACCCTTTGACAGAACAGGTAGGATTGTAGTAGTGATTTATTACAGTTTTAATACACACAGTGGCTTTATTAGGGTATTTACTGCAGTCTTTGTAGCAGTTTTTCTTAGAAGAGTTGGTTCATTACTGGAAATATTTGAACAGCTGAAAAAAATGAATGTACAAGAAATAGAAAAAGGCTATGTATTTTTCCATATCTGTTTATAATCAGGCAAGAGCTGAATATTTAATTTCAGGTATGAATATTTTTTACAGATTTTTAACAAACTGATAATAGCATGAATGACCGAAAAACCTATAAATATTTTTTTCTTTTCCACCCTTGGAGAAGGGAAAAATATCCACTCTTTTCACTCAGACTACTTGGAAAGACTGAGAGACTTGTTAGCACATGCTGGGATTTGTGCACTTAAGCTCTGAAAGGAGAGAAAAATCAATTAGCAGGAGAATGTGTAACTTTTTTGTCACTTTCAGGTATAAAAGTTTAAAAAGAATATAACCTCTGACATTGGAGTATACTTCAAAGGCCAAACTTGTGGATTCTGTGAGATATGGCTGGAAGGACAGAAAGTTCTACTGAATGATTTACTGGCTGTCTGCCATACTCTGAATTGCTGTCTGTCAATGCCGCATGTGGCACCTTTCAGATAGCATATTCTTTCAAGCAAGTCTATAAAGGTGGCAGATATCAAGAGTGTGAAAGAGTGCTTTTGTTAATGCTCTAGAGTATTTGCATTGACAGCTAGAAAAAGAGAAAACTCTTAGTCATTGTTTCTGTAGGTAGCAACACAAAATGATCACATTCCCTTCACTCATAACCAGCTGTGATTTGTATTTTGAATCTAGGAAATCCATATATTTATGTCCCTCAGTGATAAAAATAATTTAAGTTTCCTACCATGCAAACTGAATTATGGACTTGCAAGTCTCTTCTCGTGAAAGAGGTTTTAATTCTAATTCTTGATTTCTATCTGTGTTAAAGATTGTGTTTTCAATCCTTTTCACCATAGACCTACAAGTTATAAAATTAATTTATGGTCTTGGAAAGAAAGGGAAATAGCAGTAGTTCAAAAGAATTAGATGCTGTCTGAAACACAATAATGTGCCTACAACTTCTCTCTCCATGTTATTCCCTACTCAGGGCTTATCACACTTACACTATTTTTAAATAGCATTTTATGACACATACGGTCGACCTAAAAGACAAATTAGAATTTAAATGTTCTCTAAATGTTTTATTCTAAAGAGAAATGTCTCTTTACTAAACATAATAGATGTCTGTATCTCCATTACAGGCCCTATACATTGCCAAGTTTTAAATGAGAAACTTGACTCACACAGGAAAAATCTTTGTACTGTAGGCCATCACTGTATTTTACTATGTCCATCATCTTAGACAGTAGTTGAAATATGTGCATATTTATGTAAATTGGGGGGTGGGAGGAAGCAGAAAAGAGGATTGGGAAAATGAAGTAAAGTAAATAAAAAAAAACACTTATAGAAGTAAAGCCAGAGTCACTGTTAAATAAAAATTAGAAAGAGGACGATAAAACTCTCTTCTTAAACCTTTTTAAATGAACCTGAAACCAGTAATATACACATAATTTAGCCAGTGTAACTAACTGGGGCTACCATGCTTCCGTCATCCTTTCCTGTCTTTTCCCTATTCATCACAATGGTATGCATCATTCCTGCACCCAGGCACCTGCAGAGATCTCTGCAAGAGTGAGAGGTTACATCCCTGAATCTTCCAGGGCTGAAACTCTCCAGTGCATGCTGTGGAACACAGCTCACTCCTGACTGAGGCCACTGGATCCACCATCACGTATCTAGCTTGAAAGGAAATGCTTAGTGCATTAAAGCAAATGAGAATCCACACTGTTGTTAAAGTGCAGACATAAATATTTTTTAATCTAATCCTGTTAAAGCAGCTAGCAGTGATATATTGTAATGTGGCAATAGTTTCTGAATAGTTTTCTGTGAGCAGCAATACCAGAAGTGTATGCATTTGCAAAATAAGTTCAGACTGCTTTCCTTTTCATCGGTTGCTGACTGGGTAGTTTGGGTATTCTTTTGATTGTTCAATATTTAAATAATAATTTTTATTTCTTATTTCTTTTCATGATACTAACACACCTCTTCCCAGGAACCAAGGGGATTGGATAAACAAGGTTGGCTGCCTGCAGCCTTCTGGGTTATTTTGTTAGAGAGTACAGTATCATCCTCTTGGCAGCACGTGTTCCATTCATTCATTTCCACTATCAGTGCTTGAACTTTGCCTGAAGGATGGTTTAGGTGATATAATTGAAAAAAATCATTAACGTTGTAAAAGAAGAATAATAAAAAATGCTGATGGATTAAGAAGAACAAAAATCAGTCCCTCACATCACATAGAGAAATGTATGTTAATTTATGTAATTATTAATTAATTTATGTAACATATGTTAATTTAGGTCATCATCGGAATTATCTCATGTAGCCATCCATACCTGATGTAGTGTTAAAGAATAAATAAGTAATATGTCACTGTCTACAAAGAGAGAACATAAGCCTAGACTTTCTAATTTTCTGGGCTGTCCCAGACTAGCTCCTACAGCTATGTCACTGTCATTAATCCAGAGACAAATTAAAGAATGTCATAAAGGTGAATTTCAGTCCTGAGAGTAAATATATGCTGTGCTGGGATGAGAACATGTGGCATTGATCCAGGAACTGGCTGTGGAAGTCACTGGGCAGCAGCACAACTACCCAGATTTCTTTAGTAGAACAAGTCTAGCTCTTAGATTCCTCTTGGCCCCTTAGGATGATTTTGTCTTTGCTACAAAATCATGTTTTCATATATTCTTTAGAAATTTACATTACAGCTAAAGGTCAGTGGTATTTTGGCTACACAGTTTGTCATAAAGGTGTTATGATATTAAACCATTAGAAAATAGCCTTGGGAATCGCAGAGATGGGAACAGCAAAAATGTAATTGGTACATATGGAATGTGTGCAACAGTCTGCACATATTAA
This sequence comes from Melospiza georgiana, assembly GCF_028018845.1. Lineage (NCBI taxonomy): Eukaryota > Metazoa > Chordata > Aves > Passeriformes > Passerellidae > Melospiza > Melospiza georgiana. The sequence continues at coordinate 78,338,737 of NC_080430.1, forward strand.
AGCTAACTGTTATTTGCTTTGCTTCAATATTAGATTTGTGTGTATTTCCTTAGCTCTTGAAATGGACAAAACTGATCAGGTAATATCATTTAATAACAAATTGTTATTACTACTCATATAAAAAATCCGGTTCATAAAATCCTGAGGCAAAGCTTTTGATTCTGTTCTTGGTAAAAGTCAAACAAGTAGATATACATGGGAGTTATAAAAGAGAAAAAAAAGTGAAATAAATAATGACCTGGGAAATTAGTGAAGATCATTGAGTATATGAAATACATTACTGAAAATAAGCAGGTTATTCTAGTAGTTTTTTGTTTAAACAGTATATTAATTACTAAGTAATTAATTGAGACTATTTTTCATATTATTAATAGTATTATTATGGAGAGCTATATTCAGGAAGAGCTTTGTTTAACCATATTCTGTTTGAATAGCCTGGTAATTTACCACTGGCTTAAATTGTATCCACTGGGTGAAATAGCACATGGTCTATCAATAGGGACCATGCTACATAGTCCCATTTTGTCCAGTTTTCAGAGTCTGATTGTATATAAATATGAAATATTTCTGTAACAAGAGTGCAATATCTTTTCTGAATCTGTTTTTGGTTGGGTTTTTTTTTGTTTGTTTGTTTTTTACACATTGTACAGAAAATCTATGCAAAAACGAAAAAAAATCACTGTCAGAGGGGCATTATGTGTACAGTCATTGTAAATAGACTGGGAAAGTAAATTCATTATCAGCTTTTGAAAAACAACCAACCTTTTAGAAGTAGCAAGCAAATGTAATAATGAAAATGGAAGAAAGATTAAGTAGCAACCATAATCCCATTTCTTCTTTTTATTTATTTAAGACATTTTGTTGTGTTCAGAATTTGAAATGTCTGGCTGTATTTATAATGGGTTCTATTTTGCTATAAAGTTCTTCCAAATACCAGTCAGCTTCATGTTTTTATACATTGCCAAAAAGAGAAACTGTATTTGGCTCTTAATATAATTTTTTCCTGGGAAGTAATGTGTCTTGAGTGTTCCTCATTTAAGAAGCTGTCCATGTAACTCACAGCTGTGGCTCCACAGATTAAATTCGGTGATTGCTATTTAAAAAGCAGTCTTATCCTATGAAGCTGTCCTAAAGTTAGCTACAACAGCCTATTTCAACCCATGAAAAAAAACTAACAAGGTTTTCAGAACTGTTGCATACTCGTATCTTTCATTTATTTCTAAAGAGCCTGCAGGTGCCCTGAATTGAAAGTAATCATACATATGGTTAAATATGATTAGGAATAGAAACAGAAAAATAAAAAATATCTGAAAACTGTTTGTAGCGGGTTTATTGTAGATGGGTTTCAGGTGCCCAATAAGCTGCTCTATCATTCCCCCCCTCAACTGGCCAGGGGAGAGAAAATACAGCCAAAGTCTCATGGGTTCAGATAAGGAGAGAAAATACAGTCAAAGGCTCGTGGGTCCAGATAAGAACAGGGAGAGATCATACAGAATCGTCATGTTGTCACCACATTGTCATGGTCAAAAGAGAATTGATTTAGGAAAATTATGTAAATTTATTGCCAATAAAATCAGAGTATGGTAATGAGAAATAAAAGAATTCTTAAACCATCTGCCCCCACCCCTCCTTTCTTCTTGGGCTCAATTTCACCCTCCCCAATGTTTCTCCCTCTGACTGCACTGGGGCACAGGGAATGGGTCCTGCACATGTGGTGGCTCTTGGGGATGGGGCAGTGCAGGGCTGGGAGTTGGGCTCAATGAACCTTGTGGGTCCTTCCAAACCAGCACGTTCTGTGATCCATCACACGTCTCCGCTGCTCCTTCCTCCTCACACTCTTCCCCTGCTCCAGCTTGGGATCCATCCACATGAGACAATCCTCCAGGATCTTCAGCGTGGGTCCTTCCCACAGCTTACGTTTCTTCACAAAATTTTCCAGAGTGGGATCCTTCCACAAGGTGCAGCCCTTCAGGAAGGGGCTGCTCCAGTGTGAGTCCCACACAGGGTCACAAGTGCCCCCCGGGAACCTGCTCCAGTGTGAGCTCCTCTCTCCACAGGGCCACAACCTCCTCAAGACACAGATGACCCTTTTGTCTGCCAGGGCACACTGCTGCTTCATATTTGACTTGCTTGAAGATTAACAAATTAGAATTATGTACAAAATTAATACATTGAATTTTAAAAATGAAGAGAGAATTGTGCTGAAGAACCGTAAAGCTGAAAAGAATGTTGTTTTATGCTGCAAAAGTCTTTAATTTTTGCTTTACTGTTTGAGAATATATCAACTCCTTCTGTACAGAAAATCTGTCATATACAATTGTGATTATAAATGGCTATCTTAGTTTTCAATTTGAAGCAGTTATCTTCAACAAAAATCCTCCAAAAATTTTCATTTTCATACAATCTGCAGAGTATATCAGAACAAAAATTGCATTACTTTAGTTTTAGCAAAGCACTGTATGTATAAAGTAAACATTACAAAACTGGATCTGTCAGCTAAAATAATGTAATACATGCAAACACTTATATACGTGTATTAGGTAAATAACAAAAGTGACTAAACTTTTGAAGTGGTTTTCCCTAAGGGATATGGAAAAAAATTAAAAGTCACTTTTTTTTTCTTTTATTTTTTTCCCCACAGTGGAATCTCTAGTTTTCTTCTCAGCTATGAATTAATTTAGGCTTTAACTTAGAAGTTTCTCTTGGATCTTGCAAGAGGCCCTTGCAATAAATTACAACTCAATTTCAAAGCAGCTATTTAAAAGAAAATCCAATAGAAAATTGATGTAGTGATATAACACAAATGTAACTAAACTCATTCAGAGCTCTTAATTTTCTATTGGTCTAGATATTTGAAATTTATTTTGCTATCCCCTTTTTTTTCCCTCCCAAATTGGCATTTAAAGGATAGATTAAAATTTTTATTGCTTATATAGCAAAGATTAACATCCAACAAAATATCATTAACAATTCCTGCAGTATGACAAGAGCACCTCAAAAAAATGTCACATCCAACATGGGCAAGTCAATGAGATTTTTTCTCTCAGTATGTGTATTTTAAGGGCATGGACACTCTGCAAATGGATAGAAATGGAAGATGATGATTCATTTCCACGAGTTCTTACTATGTGTCTCAGTCCTGTAGTGAGATATAGTAAAATGAATGGGTGAGGAAAAGAAAATTATTTGATTCTGAGGTGAGAAAAGTTGCTATATTTCCAATGAAATAATTTATGTGAAGTAAAATTTCTGTCTGATGTCCCTACCTTTGAAACCATTGATATAGAATTAAAATTATAAATCCTGCCTTCCTTATAAATAGTTCCACTCTGTTGGATGCCAGCTGAGCAAAAGAACTTGGACTTGCTCCATAAATTGTGTGTGAGTGTCTACACTGACAGTCAATTCATGTCTTTGTCTTGAGACACTTCAGTCCTTACATAAATATAAAATTTCAACTCATTTCAGTTAAGCCAACTGTGTATCTCAGTGCTTTGAGGAATCAAAAGCTCATAAGAAGTTCTCTGTTTTTTTCAGTACGATTTTTTAATGAATAGCTTTGGTAATTTTATGTCTACAAACTTGGAGTTGTGCAAATCCAGTGATTTTTATAAAGCTTTCTAAAAATATTCTGGAGCATCATTTGTAATTGGAATTCACTGTAAGAAGAAAATAATCTAAATGCTTTGAACTCTTAGCATAATGTTCATTATATAGAAGTTTTAGCTGCTCATCTACTGTATGATGTAATTCCCTGCATGAAATTTTGCTTCTTGATCTCCACAACTTAAGCTCATTGGTTTGTTTCAAATATAGAGATCCTAAGGACTACAGCTGTCTGAAATATTAAACTCCTTATTTATAAATGCTGGAAGAGCAAAATAATGATTTTAATAACAGTTCAAGGCATCTAATTTTTATCTTTGCCAGAGTGAATAAAATAAGTAACAAATGGCCACAGTCCCATATCCACAAAAACTGAATCAGCACTGTGGGGTGATCATCAAATAAACTGTCAGCTGTAGCCACAAAAATTGGGGATAGTGTAGGTGTGTATAACCACAGTAATAAAGCTGAGTAACACACAACTACCAACAATTATACATTTAAAACTAAACAGGCATTTTTGGGCCCTTGATGTAACTTTTTCTGAATTGCTTTAAGCAGCTCAGGAAAAAACTTGATAGGAATAGGCTGAAAAAGATGAAGATCAGTGTATCTGTGTATGATGGAGTTTTGTTTTCCAACCACATTTTTTAAAGAGTAGGGAATTTAAGAAAAGGTTTAGTGGTATTAGAAAGCATGTATTGGAATAAATTGTGAGGTTTGTGTAGTGTTCTTTTAAATTCAGACGTTTCACAGATAATGAAAGAGAATAATTCGTGGTGGTGTCTGCTCTAAAGGACTCATGGAATTGGATGTGGGAACAAGCAGAATCAGAAGTAGCTACACAAATCTGCTTGCTGTTAAAAAACCCAAATGTGTGGAGTCATGCTCTAAAAAATGTCATAGGCAGCTGAGCTCCCTGTTTGCATATTCACAAGCATGTGAAACAGGGAGCACACATCGTTATCCACCTCACGGTATCCACTGCTTTGAAATATACAGTGCAGAACATTATTGTGCTGTTTACTATGGAGGTAATAAAAGTCAAACACTCTGCTTTCAAATTACCTCTAAAAGACACAACATCTCAATATTTTATCTGAATGTCTGATAAATGTTTCTTCAGCAATGTGATGCACACTCTTTCATAAACATGCAATAAAATGCCCATACTATGAGAATATGAATTATTCAAAACATTTTTATTCCATTTGATAACAAAAAGTAACATCTTGAAAGCATCTAAAATTAAGAAGCTTCTTTAAACAGGAAGAGGATACTTTGACAGTTTTGTAATATTGGCTAGAAAACAAAAAGAAGTGGATTTTATTTTTTTACAAAACTATAGCTAGAAAATTCCAGGTCAGCTTTCTACACACTCAGGAATAAACAGAATAAAACGAGACAGTTCTACTTTAAGTAAAATCAGCTGAATTATCTCATTAAAATAATCAATTATTGAGTGTACATTCTTCTAAGTAAGCATTTTAGTGGGAATGAGTCACTAGTTTGTGCTTCTATTATCAACTCTAGGTAAGCTCCAAGTCAAAATGCATCTTATTGGCATTTACTAATTACACAGAAGCAAAAACCACATGCCACTTTTTAGATAGCAGATTTATGTTATTTTTCTCCCTTGGGAAAACAATTCATGTGTTTACAGTGAAGAGAAAATCTAAGGTTACAATTTAACACACTTTTTATGTCAGGAAACTGGTATCTCCACAAAAAGAAGTAATCCATGTCTTCACGCAGTTGCAGCCCTTTATATGCAGTCTAACTATTGTTCTGTGGTCAAACAGTGAATTTATGCTCAAATAAATTTTTAGATAAAAAATAATAAATTTTTAGATAAATCCAAAAATACTTATGTATAATCCTTCTCTTTGTGTATAGATTTATAAATGTATATATATTTAAATGTCAGTTTTAGAACTAAACATCCCACAGCTTTGTTTATTGCTCAGGCAGCACAGAGTCCTATGTAGTGCTAAAGCAGAAATGAGCATTAAGAACCACAGAGGAGGGAAGTGAAAGTGTTGACTTAAACAATTTTAGTTTGTAGATCAAACTGTGGGAAACACAGACTATTGAAAAATGTATGAGACAACAATTTCTGACAAACTAATGTCTAACCGATGACATTAATATATAAAAATGAAGAACAATTAACTCAAGTGCTCTAAATAAATAGTAGTCTTACTTTTTTCATAAAATAATTTGAATTTTATTCAAACTGATATTAAGCAAAGTAGGACTTTTAGTGAGTGGATTAAATTGATTGCTCCTAGGTGGAAGCATCTATAAGATTTTCTGACTGGTAGATTTTACCTCAGTTATATATTTCTCATGGAATCAAAAAAAAGGACAGGTTTTCTTACTTTTTTCATCTGTAAATGACTTGACAATTGAGTTTAATTAATTGAATAAACTGAAATCAAGAGAATACTTTCTGCATATAAAACAGAGGCTAAAGTTTCTCATTGTTATTTGACACAGTGAATGTGCTTAGGCAGCGACATTCAGCAAGGGGTTTGCCTTCAAAATTTCAGAAGCATGTACTGGAAATAAAAGACAATTGATCTTGTTCCATTTTCATTGGAACTATGGTTGGTTAATGACTTTTTCCTAGCCTCTTACATTATCATTTATCACAGCAACATGGGCAAAAAATACATTTATTTTGTGGTCTGAATGTGAGCATCAAGTCAAAGCAATGTGATTTTTCATAATTATGAGCAGGTAAAATTAGTCTGATTTTCATTTTAGACAATTTTAGACTCCACATGTCATTTTTATCTCTGTTTAAGTCATGTTTGCTTCTGATAAATTTAATAAGAACTGTGTTTGCTTTAATCAGTTTTGCATTCAGCCCACTGTGCCCAGACTTGATTTCAGAATACAAGAATTAAGCTATGTTCTTAAGTGTTAATGACAGGCAGACCTAGAGTTTTGTACATGTGGATGGACATAGTTTTCAAAATTAGGACCAAAATAAAAACACCAGAAAAGTTCTAATTTCCAATAGTTTGAATTCTGACTTCTGCAGGGCTGAAGTTCTTGCAGATTTTTGGGAACTTTGAAGGTGTGAGAACTTGGCTGAGAGGAGGAACCTTTGCCTGTTACAAAGCATACTGATACCCTGGTTTGTAACATCACAATAGGAAAAAACAAGGTGACAAGGAGGGCAATGTTTGAGAGAGACAACTACTATGTAATTCAAGAGGGTTTTTTTCATTGTGTTTATTTGATAATCTTGCTTGTCCTTGATATGTTAGAGAAAACTAAAGACAATGTCAGCTTTTCCCTGTGCTGCACCATTACTGAACACTTCCACGAGGAGAAACTCCAGGGATGTGACAGCTTTGCCTGATGTGTTTTACTGGAGGTTCATGGAGGGAGCTGGCTTTGGAAACCATTTCAGAGGTGATTAAGAGCCATTTTGACTCTCTCCAGGAAGTAAATGAATAAATGTTTGTGACTCTTGGGAAGAAGGCTTGAAGTATTAACTTGGTAACGAAGGTCAGTCCAGACAGGCAAAATACATTCATTAGCAGACATTTTCAAAGAGAAGTTAAAAAATTCCAAGTGAATCAATGAGGCAAAATGCCTGTATTTCAGTCATATCACCAGTCAGCTTCAAAGGTGCAGACTCACATGGTGGTCCAGTGAAAAGTAGTGAGTGTAAAAAATTAACACTAAACACCAAATAGCAAAACATGATACCGTGCAGAACACGTAGGAAACACATAAAAACATACAGATGCCATTCACTGAGCAGAGGGTTGTACCATGTGTTTCATCATTTATTGACACCCTCTGCAATAGTGCAAAATATTTCAACCCACTTCCTATCATCTTCTGGGACCCTGAGCTTACCTCATAGAGCACTGGAGATTTACCCCCATTAAGGTGGCTGGGCTAGGGGGACCTGGGAGGGCTTGCCAGTGCTGGAATCAGAGGCCGTGCTGAAGGACTTATACCACGCCTTTTTCCAGATGCAGGTGCCCCAGTGCTGGTGACAGCAGCAGCAGCAACAGCACAGAGGGTCGTGCCAGGATGGACCATGTGTGGATCAGCTGGGGCTCTCCTTCACTGGACACAGACAGTCCTGGTGGCTCCAGGTGCCTTCACTGGCTGACGCCTGAGGGAGTAGAAACCCTCTTTGCACAGGACCCAGGTTAGCACAGCAAACAGAAGTAGAGAGAAAACTTTTCATACTGAAACAAATGGTTCTGAATCTCAGGGACAGTTCACTCCACACTGGAAAAAACCCAGATTTTCCTTATCAGGAATAGTATTTCTGAACTAGATTTTAGAGTGTTTCTTGACTTTGCCTTATGTTGAAATAAAGGATCATATTTTAACAACAGAATATGGGCAAAGAGAAATTGAATGCCCTAATTCAAACAGCTGTGAAATACAGTCCTTGCATGGTGCAAGTTGATGAATCTATTGGTACCTGGGGCTCTGACCTCTGAGCAGACCTGCAATGCTGAGGGCTGCAATGCTGAGTGCTGGGAAGACCAGCCTTACTCTCAGCTGTGCAACCATTTAATGATTCAGACAAAATAAAGGAAATAAAAGAAATAAAATAAACTTGTAATATTAGCTTGAATAATTTTAAAGGTTTTCAAAAAGTGAAAAGAGCAACTGTATGATTTTACAGATTGCCCTTCCTTTGTTTCCAAAAACTTTCACTTCAGAATGCAATATGAATGAGAGATTATAAAATAAATAATATACAAGAAATTGTTTTTCCCTTCTAGAAATTACATGTACTAGTCCAGAAAACTGGGTTTAAGTCAGTTATTTAAAATTAGAATTTAATTTCTATTGTTAAAAAGAAAACCTTCTTGGACAAAATCAGGAAAACAGTGAAGACAAGAAGTTGTGTTATCTTAAAAAAAAATATAGAACAAAAAAATCAAGAGTGGTTTAATCTCAATCAAAGAGAACAGCAAGACAAATATTAAAATAAGTTAGAAATTGAAATTCATCTACAATGCAACAAGTTTATATGCAAAATCATCATTAGAAACACATTATTAATTTAGCTAATAATTAATGTCTATATTGCATAAGTTGTTTCTATTGGAGAATATTGATACTTATTTATTGTAATAATCTTATTTAAAATAGCTACTAAAAGGAGATTTCAAATAAAATCTTTGACAAGTTTTTGTACCATTACTCAGACTCAGTGATATAGTTCTGCTGGTTCATACAGTATTCCATTTCGAGTCATCACAGAAATAAGGATATCACAGTTTAGCACTTATCAAGAATAAACAACTTTAACATGCACGGCTTGATAGTATGTGATACCTTCTGTAACCTAATCCAGAATTCAGTTTTCTCCTGGAACACCTGGGTTTGTTTTTTAGTTTTTGTGGGGGGTTTTTTGCTCATTCTGTTGTTTGATTGGATTTCTATTTGGGGATTTGTTTTGTTTTGTTTTGTTTTAATATATAAATACATACCTCTCTCTCTTCTTCAGTAGTGACAGATACTTACCTTAGGCCTGATTCTGAAAATATGTAATGCAGAATTTTCAAGCTTCAGTCTTTTAATTTTCATTGTATCCTAGGATCCTGTTTCTGTCTAATATGCAATTTTGATAGCTATACTTGTTATTCTCCAGAAAGCTTCATGTATTTTTAAACTGCAAATATTTTTAAATATGGGTACAATTGCTAGTTTAGCCTTTCCTATTTCTTTACCCTGAAATAGTTTTATTGCATTGAGATTGCTGTACCTTAACACTTTCTTAAGAACCAGGTATTGATGCTACATTCCTGTTTTGTGTTGGAGGAGGCTGAGGGACAGGCAAAGCAAGCATCACTGATGTCTCAAATTTCTCCTATTTCCTGCCTCTTGCCTTTCTTTATTAGTGAGAAGCTTCATGAAATGAATTCTGAAAATATTATTTTTAAAGGTTTCCTGATCAATTACACTCACCAAACTGTAGTCAAACCATTAATGCATGGATTAGAATCCTTTTTTTTCCTGTGCAAAGCCACATTAATTTTACAAATACTACAGGCACTTGAAAGACTAAGCTCCAGTTTTTGACTTTTAGTATTTATTTCGTCTTTCCTTTTGTTTAACATTTATTCCCACTACATGCCTTATTCTTCCTTACTATCAGGAATATTGATTGCAGATGAGAACACAATAGCAAAAAATATTTTGCTTGGCAAGGTTAATATCTACAACCTGTGATCGAAAACAAATTATTTAATTAGAATATTCTTTATCTTTGCATTGAAATGGAAAACATTGACAAACAATACAGTAGAAAGAGTCTGTAAAAAATTTCATTTTTACCTTTCAAACTGTTGCTTTTTAGCGCTGTTCCATGGAAGGGCATGAACATAACACCAGGGCTGAGAACAAAAGGCAGTTGGAATAAAACTGAAGGGGATGTAAGAGGTGGCTCACAATTCTAATATATTGACTTGTTTATTAAAAATCTGCCAGTATTTTAAAACTTTTCATCTTCACCAGTGTTCACAACAAAAATTATGTCATGTGCTACATAGACAGTAAATGATGGGTGAGCATTAGGGTTGGGCAGATTAGTGCTCTGTGGTCAAAATTATTCAGATTTCTGGTCTCCACGCAATGGATGGAAACAATGCGTAGGGATCACAGCAGCTGCCACCAGAAGTGGTGCTGTGTGAAACACACACCAGGCTGACATCTCCCCAGGTGTGGGGGTGCATGCCCCTGCACTGCTTCATGCCCAGGGCTGCTGCACGACCTCAGCAGCTCTAAATGGTCCCTGACCTTCGTGTAGGGGGCTGGCAGGTGAGTGGCCCTTGGCCATTCCAGGAACTCTTGCATGGCTTAGGTGGGAGTGCACTGACCACACACCGTGGATACCTGTTGACATATCAAGAGGGTGAAAAAGTAATCACCTGACACCCTTGGAACATTTCTCACCCAAAGTGTTACCCAAATGGAATGGTTTGTCCTTTTGAACAACCAAATGTAACCCAAATGGAATGGTTTGTCCTTTTGAATATTTTCAGTAACTAACCCAGATTACAGCCAGGACAGAGTTTCAAAAACAAGGGGATAAGTGTGTCTGTGTGTGTATGTGTGATACTCTGAACCTTGTGAGTCAAAGTGATGGTTTCTCTTACCCTTTGTACCTTAATTACAAAGACAGTGGGATTTGTGTTTTAAAGGCTTGAAATATGTGTTACTCTTGTTCTACTAAAGCAACATAGAGAATTTGGCTGGAAAATAATGAGCAAACAACTGGAAAAAACCCAAACTGAGGTTAAGAATCCAATAGTTTCAACTTATTTGTATTTAGTCTTTCATATCAAGCTGGAAAAAAAGCTTCTTGTATTGTTTAGTTCTAGTTTCTTGATGCTTTGCCTTTTTTTACTTGAATTACTATTCTTATTTTTATGCTCTCTACATTTCTGGTTCAACTCCTAACTCAGATGACTGTCATGAGAGCATAAAATGTATCAACTCCCTGTGGAATGGATTGTTGCCACCTATGCAATGTTTAGTGATAATTTCTGTTCAATCATTTTATTGTTTTCAGCCTCACTGAATGCTTGCCCTTTGCACATTGAGTAGAACTAGAATGGCACCATCTTATGTAACTAGAATCTTCTGTTTAAGACCCAGGACCTCCCTTTCTACAGAGTGATAAGCAGAAATAGCACAACTGCTTTGTCAACAGTTTAAAGTAAAAAGACCGCCACATTTTAGAATATATTCTTTATCAGAGAATTCTTGCAGTGTATCAAGTAATGGAATTATAAACTCTATTTCCCTACTATTCCAAATGCACTCTATTAAAAAAAAAAAAAAAAAAAAAAAAGAAAGAAAAGCTTCATATCTCAAAAGAATTTGGTGCTTGAAGATTGGATTTGGAATGTGTTCTTTGAGTTTTTAAGCCTATCTGTCCTCTGAGATGTAGCTTGTGGACTGAAGGACATTCATTCTTTATCACAGAAGTAAAGATGAAATGAATTTGAGGGACCAAAGGTCACAAAATATTGCTGAGTGGCAGCTAGGTTCTGGAGGTTATTAGTAGAGGGTTTGTGAAGTTGCCACCAGTATCCACCTCCTCCTGCAAGGAGACTTCAAAGGACAATGCCTCCTTTCCCTGTAGTCTGCCTTGTATTCATAAGTACTGAAGACAGAGCTGAACAGCACTGTATTGAGCTTTAAGCTAATCATGTGAAGCTGTCAAGTAGTTCATATTTCTTAACACTGTGATCGGATAGACAAAACTGAGATCAATAAATAAGAAAAGCAGCAAGGAAAAAACTCCACAGTTCTGAAATTTTTGGAGATAGGATAACTGGAGCATAACTCACTTTCTGGTCAAACAAGCATAATCCTTTCCTCTTCACATGGTATTTTATAGGCTATATTGTTACTAAAGCTTGTTGTATTGAAGATAAGGTATTTCATGGCTTGTCGGAGTCTGGGGTTTTTAAAGTATGTATTGAAATTAAAGGAATTTGGGGACTTTTAATCTGAACACTTAACAGATACATGTCTTGAAAATTCTCAGGGTTTTTCGTCTCTTTGTCCAGAATGCACAGGTTTGTTTTTTTTTTTTTCTTTTTCGTTACAAGCTGTGATACTGTACACAGCATGTCACGCAAGAAGAGGAGGAGCTTTGACCACATGGCAGAGCCAATGAGCCAATGTTGTAGCTCAATCCTACTGCTGGGAAATATAGATTCCTGCTAGATTTCTCTGAGCAGTCCAGGATAGAGACCTTCCTACTGCTCTGTGATCCCACCGATGCACCAGGTCACAGAAACAATATTCATTAAGCTTGGAAAAGACTTCCAAGACCATGGAGTCCGACCTTTGACCCAACACCAGCATGTCCTTTTGACCACAGCTATAATTGCCACATCCAGTCATTTCTTGAATGCTTAAAAGGATGCTGACACCACCACTTTCTGTTGAAGCATGTTCCAAAGCCTGACCACCCTTTCAATGAGGAAGTTCTTCCTGATGTCCAAACTGAAGCTCTCCTTGTGCACTTGGAGGCCATTTTTTCTTGTCCTGTCAGTAGTTGCCTGGGAGAAGAAGCTGATCCCCCCCTGATTGCAACCTCCTTTCAGGCAGTTTTAGACACCAATAAGGTTAACAGCTGAGCCTCTTCTTCTCCAGATGAAACAACTCCAGTCCCCTTATCCACTCCTCATAGGCCTTGCACTCTGGACCCTTCACCACCTTCACTGTCCTTCTCTGGACACACTCCAGCACCTCAATATCTTTCTTGTAGTAAAGGGTCCAGTACTGAACACAGGACTCAAGGTGTGCCCTCACCAGTGCCAAGTACAGGGGGACAATCACTGCCCTGCTCCTGCTGGCCACACCATTGCTGATACAGGCCAGGATGTCATTGGCCTTCTTGGCCACCTGGGCAGAGCTGGATCATGTGCAACTGCTGTCAACAAACATCCCCAAGTCCTTTTATTCTAGGCAGATTTCCAGTCATTTTTTTCCTCAGCCTGGAGACAATATTAAAGGTTTTATTGAAGCCCAGGTAGACAATATCCACAGTCTTTCCCGCACCCACTAGGTGAGCCACATGGTTATAAAAAGAGATCAGGTTTTTAAGCAGAATCTGCCTTTCCTAAATCCATGATGGCTGAGCCTGATGCCCTCATTATCCTGCATGTGCCATGTGATCATACTTAAAATAATCTATTCCACAACCAGATCTGCAGGAAACACTATTCATCTCTCTTTGGTATAGGTGGTAACAGTTACCATACCTCCTAATCCCTCTTTTCTGGGTAGAGGCCTTGTGGTTTAGGAAGGAAAATCCCAAGCACAGCATGAAAGAGTGACCTGGTCAGAGTTCTGGCTCTGTTAATTTTGTGTATGTCACAAAGAAAAGTCTCTGTTTTGTGCACCTCTGTCTTTGTAAAATAAGAACGAGAACAGCTTTCTCTGCATTCTGCCTTAAGATGTGTGAAAAAGGAAGCTTAAATCAGCACTACTGGGTCACCAGTAACTAAAACTGTGATTTGCATGGGTGCGCTTTTCAAGAGGGCAGTTTTCTTGTCTTAACTGCATTAGGATGATATCCATGAATTTCCTTGCTAATGTAGGGGAGTGCCAATGTGCAGAATACAGTTTACTTTACTGTTTGGGGTAGAATCTTTCTGAGTAGGTGCAGTTCCAGAACATGAGGCTCACACCAGCTTACGTGACAAAAAAGGCCTGTGTGGCTGCTGGGAACGTGACATTCAAAATTCATCATCCTCCTTTCATTCCATCAACAAAATCATTACTGCAAAGCTCATGATTCAGGCCCAAATCCTTCACACTTAATTTTAAGAATTTGAGGTGTCCAAAATGCTGACTTTGAGTCAGAAGAGAGAAGCAGGAGCTTCCAAAATCAATTTCAGTCTGCTTAATATACAAATTAATAGGCTTACCCTCCTCCTCTTGGTGAGATGAAGTAAGGCACAAACCTGGGCATGTTCGGCATTCTTTTGATGAATATATAATGCAGAAAAATATATATTTGTCTTTAGACTGTATTAGATGGCTACAAGAAGTAATTCCTAATACAATGGTAATATGATTCTAAACTGCTCTAACACTATAATATTTTTATTTACACGCAAGTATTTTTTTCCAAATTATGAGCATGAATCATACAGGAAATTATGCAAAATAGAATAAATTATGCAAATAGCATTCTTTGAAGTTTTGAATTAAGTGCTATGCTCTGGAGTATACAGCACACACACTGAATGCTTGATGGCAGTAAAGTATTTTATGTTTAGAATAAATTCCAACAATGTTAGTTTATGTTGATCCTTTCTGACCATCAGAAAATTGCTGATCTTCGGTAAGTCATTACCTCTGTTCTGTTTTGAAAATCCAGTCACATGGGATCAACCAAAAAAATCTCATAATTAGGACTTGTCATTAGTCTCAAAACTGGAGCACATTACGTGAGCATAGTCATGTTGCTGACAATGGCAGGAAGAGAATTCTCAGTCATCAGATTACCTTTGAAACGAGACTATTTCGATTGGGCAATGCAACAATCGAAAGACCTATTGATCGCGTTGCTGGCGTTCCCAGGAACTTGTACAGTCCACTTTCCGAGACACAGAATACTGCAATCGCAAATATGCTATAGGGCGAAACCAAAAATAAGCGAAGAACCATTGGACGGGATCACAGTGTTCACGGATGGCTCGGGGAAGACACACAAGTCAGTGATCACGTGGAGAGACTCAACGACAGGGGATTGGGAATCTGACGTGAGGATGGTTCAGGGCTCTCCACAGATTGTGGAGTTGGCAGCCGTTGTCCGAGCATTTCAGTTGTTCGAACAACCTCTCAATCTGGTGACAGACTCCGCATATGTTGCGGGCGTGGTCAAGAGATTGGAAGGTTCGCTCTTGAAAGAAGTCAGTAATGAAGTTTTATACTCATATCTGACAAGCTTGAAAATACTGCTAGACAGCAGGGAGAGAAAGTATTTCATCACACACATTAGAGCGCACACAACACTTCCGGGGTTTTTAGCGGAAGGGAATGCTCGGGCGGACAGGTTGACAATGCCCATTTCGCAAACACTGCCAGACATTTTTGAGCAGGCAAGATTGAGTCATGCGTTCTTTCATCAGAACGCGCAAGGGCTAATGGAATCCTTTCGTCTCACAAAGAGTCAGGCGAGGGAAATCATTAGTGCCTGTCCAGACTGTCAGCTTGTGCAGCCACCTTCCTCTACCGGAGCCATCAATCCGCGGGGGCTGCAAAGTCTTCAGCTGTGGCAAGCTGATGTCACGAAGTATCCATCTTTTGGGAGGCTCAAAAATGTTCATGTTTCTGTGGATACATTCTCAGGGGCAGTCTTTGCTTCAGCACATGCAGGGGAAACAGCAGACCATGCTTGCCGACATTTCCTGCAAGCATTTGCAGCGTTAGGTGTGCCTCAAGAGATAAAAACAGATAATGGGCCAACGTATACAGGCAGGGTGCTTGACAGATTCTTGAAGAGGTGGGGTGTCAGACACACGTTTGGTATTCCACATTCGCCCACAAGTCAGGCGATCATTGAAAGAACACATCACACCCTGAAATCCCTTCTGGACAGACAAAGAAGGGGTGAGCCAGAGGCAACACCTCACATGAGATTAAACAAGGCACTGTATGTGTTGAATTTCCTAAATAGCTCATCCTCAGAACCCAATCCACCGATCATGAGACATTTCTCAAACAGCACACAGGCAAAGCTAAGGGAAAATCCTTTAGTTTTGATCAGAAACCCAGAGACAGGACAAATAGAAGGTCCTTTCAAGCTAATCACTTGGGGCAAGGGTTTCGCTTGTATCTCCACAGATCGAGGTCTAAAGTGGGTGTCGGCGCGGCACGTGAAGCCATTCCGAACGCGAGAACACGAGAACGTTGATCCAAGGAACAAAGAGACGAGTACTCAGACGGAGGTCGAGACTCAGACTGCACAGAACGATTCAAAAGAAAAATAAGAAGAGGCTAAAGACTTTGGGGGAATTTTTCTCTAGAGTCTTGAATGAAAAATAGAACGATAATTTCACGCAGAAGCGGAATTATGGGCTTCATGATGCTTATGTGCATCATTCTTTCATTCATTGCAGTAAGCAATGGGGGTAATTTACCTATTACACAACCAAGACAAAACGTATGGGAGACTTTGGCTCAGGCAGCAAATTTAGATAGTATTTGCCTGACACATTCAAGGCCAGGAAAACCATTTTCAGCATGCATGGTTGGATTGCCAGTGGATGAATGGCCAGTTCCAGGGCACTCCGCAGTTAACATTTCACAGGTCATTAAAGATCCTGAGAAAGAGTGGTGTGCTTGGACACGTCTACTTCCTGTGGCTTCTACAGAACCTCAGGAATTGGAGATTTTTGGGTCCATGACAATGGAACTCTGCATGCAGTTTGAGGCTCCAAATGTCACTAAGGTGAAAACTGTCGATTTGACTCCCGTTCATGAATTCTATAAAAATGCGTCAGCATGGTGTAAATATACAGAAAAAACTACCAAAGGATCGGTCCAAGTTCCAGTGCAATTGCCACGGGGTTTGTTTTTAATTTGCGGTGACAGAATTTGGCACGGCATTCCTGTTAATGCCACGGGAGGTCCATGCAGCATTGGGGAAATTTCAATGCTATCGCCTGATTTGAACATGTTAAGGGAAAGAAATCGCAGAGAAAAAAGATCAATACAGCAATATGCGGCAGATTGCAATGATAAAATATTTTCTTGGGACAAGAAAGCGAGTATTGCTACAGCAATCTTCTCACCTCAAGCAGCATCAGGGGTGGCCTTGACTCAAATCGACCGCATGGGTTGTTGGTTAAGCAAACATGCACGGTCTGTGTCTGTCGCATTGGATGACATGTTAAAAGACATCAGTGGTGTAAGGCAGGCGACTCTTCAAAACAGAGCGGCGATCGATTATCTATTGCTCGCTCATGGACATGGTTGTGAAGAGTTTGAAGGGATGTGCTGCATGAATCTCTCAGATCATTCAAGGTCAATTCATGAAAGTATCAAAAATATAAAAGACAGCATAAATAAGCTTGGTGAGATCACAGGATCATGGATCGATCAGCTGGTAGACTTCTTTGACATCTCTCCCATTTGGAGAGGAATTTTAAGAATAGGGTTCTATGTTTTAATAGTTCTCCTAGTCCTCATACTTGTTATCCCATGCATATTTGCATGTTTAAAACACGCTATGAATCGGATAGCGAAAGAAATTTTCCTAGTGCAAACAGAAGGGGGAGATGTGGGATCTCAGCACCTCAGGATGAGGGTGCAGAGCAACCAAGACCACCCTTGGGGGGCTCGGGAGTCCTGGAATGTTGCCAGAAGTGTCTGGTGGCTGGACTTTGATCCTACACAGGAGATAACATCTGTATGAGGATGGGAGGATTTCACTGGGGTGAATGGTGAAGGGATAAGTTAGTTAGAGTATAATACACAGGGTTTAGAATTTCTGTACAGGGGGGTCTAGAGAAGTAAGATGGAGGAATTGGGGCGTGTCCTGTCCTTCTTCTTCTTCTTCTTGGCCTCCATCTTCTGTGGTGATGTTGGCACTTTGGGATTGGTCTTTACTAAAAGTGCACCGGTTAATAAGAATAGAAGGTATTGGGGAAAAATCATAAATATTGTACACGTAACCTTAGGTATAAAGATAAGTGACCGCCCTGGGGACTCGCAGTGTGCCCATGGCTGACATGCTGAGCAGACCTCTGTTGGGCTGAAAGAAAATCTTTTAGATAAACAATTAATAAACACTGAGACCGAAGCAAGATCAGAAGTCTCTCCTCGTCCTTTGAAGCGCCGGGCTGCCCAAGGTCACTCTGGGCCTTTCCAGGCCACCTAAACAGCCGAGAAACCGACACAAAACCACCAGAGAAACTGCATGAAAGAAACTTCACTACCCCAAACTGCACATATTAGAGGACTTTGAAGATCCCATCATAAGCTGATTGGTAATTTCTCCGTGTCTGTGATAAAAAAGTTGTACTGTCAGTTTTTTGGTAAAAGGTGGAAGTTTCAAGTATGATCCCTGTGTTATTTCAGGTTTACCTTTTTCAGCAGATGGCAGCCATCACTCAAACTAAAGTTAAAATTAATATGCACAATCTCTTGTAAACAAAAAGAGGAAGGGAAGTAATTTTTCATTTCTATATTTCTATAGTATGTTTCTACAGTGTTTTGGTAAATTAATATTATTTGAATATACATAATAGAGCAACTAATTTCTTTATTTATTCCTTGGGACTAAAAATAACAAATGTTCTTCCAAAAAATCAAACCAGACTTTTGACTCATTAGGCTGATTTTACTTTACTATGCATTGCTTGTTAAGAGGAACAGAACTCCACCTTTATACAAAACTAAGAATTTCTGGTTGTATTTCACAGAGAAGCCAACATCGGTCAGCATAAGCTAGTGCTGAAAGAGAAAAAAAGCTTACAACAATGGGTGGGGTAATGGTTGCTCTACACTGCCAAAATTCTTGATTTCAAAGACCCCTCACTATGTAAAAGAAACACAGGAGGTTATGTTTCTCTCAGAATTACAGGATTATTACTCTGATAAGAATTTATTTAATGCATCATGCTCTAAACATCTGATCAGCTGTGACACATCATCTATAAAAGACTTATCTACATTTTAGATCCTAGAAGCAAAGTATATTTCAAGTGCTGTCTGAAAGGAAATTTTTTTAATCCCTCCTAGTGTCAAATGCTGGCAAGCAGTCACAGAATGCTATGTCAAAGTCTGGGCATTCAATTTGCTCAGGTATTTAAGAGAGTTCTATGTCAGCAAAAATTTAAATGGAAGTAAAATACTCCTCAGGCAGATGGGCAGTACCTTTCACCAAGCAGATGCTAAATGGCCACTTTAACACAGTCAACTTTCCTCTCTTACTGTGAAAAAGGTACTGAGAAGGATTTCTGCAATGAAATAAAGAAATGACCTGGCCATTAAAGACTAAGAGGTCACTGCAGAGAAAAAGAAAAATGGGAGTCAAAACACACTGAAAACCCTGTCCTTTCTAACATCTCTATCCCCACATCTGCTCCCCCACCATATTGTATTGTGTCCTCCCCTCTCTCTCCCATCTCTGAGAGGTTTTTCTTGAAAAACCTGAGTTCTTATACTTTTTTTCACTCTGCAGTTGTTTATTTAAGAGACATAAATATACTGAAGAGTATTCCTTAAAGTCAGAAGCACCAGCACACATCAAACCTGTCATTACCTCAGCATGATTTACTTTTTTCTTGTGCTCTTAATTAAAAATGGGTAAAAGGTTGTAACCATAGACTCAATTTTTTTACATACTTTGTAAAGTGTGGCTGTGAAATTACACTCTCCTGTACATATGAATGTGCAGAGCGTTCTTCCTGAAATGCAAACTAAACATTTCCAAATGGAGGGAGAAATGGAGAGAAAGGAAAATTATTTGGATTCTGAAAAACTATTCTTATTCCTCTCCCATCATTGTCTGAATCTGAAGAGTATTATCAAGTATAATGCAAAATGAGTTCCCCTCCGAACCTCAACTCAGTTGTGTGAAGAAAATCTGATGGCTAATGGCTTCAAAATAACTAGTCTTTTCTTATAAAGACTGTGAAAAATCTATTATATTTCAAATCAATGCTTATATGACAAAATAAAATTTTAAAGCTAGCTGAACCATTAATAATAATAAAAAAATTGTATTTCATGTCCTTATTAAACCTATGTAGAGGCTTCTATCT
Source organism: Melospiza georgiana (assembly GCF_028018845.1). NCBI lineage: Eukaryota > Metazoa > Chordata > Aves > Passeriformes > Passerellidae > Melospiza > Melospiza georgiana. Next base: position 78,358,638 of record NC_080430.1, read on the forward strand.
ATACAAATGTGTGTTGGGTATTTTGAATTTGTTGAGCTGTTACTGTTTTTGTAGTGAAAAAGGGAATGTGGAAACTCCAAAAAATGGATTCTAAGATGCTCTAGAAGTGCCCAGTTCCTAACAGCATTGTTCCAGTATGAAGAAGAACCTTCTGGTAAACAGTAATTACCATTAAAACATTTTTCACAAGGAAAGCACAATGTAGCAAAGAGAGCACTTTCATATTGTGCTGCACCAGAAGCTCAGATGGGTTTGATAATTATCTGTCTGCAACTGCATCACTGCTCTATTGTAAGCCTGCTTTCAGGGACAGCTACAGTTCATGCCACTTATCACTCTCACAGACTTCCCCAGGCACTCTTAAAAATTTGTTATTATAGACAAAATCTAAGCTGCCTGAAACACTCTGTGGTTACAGACTAGTTTTACTGATTTATGAAAGGTAAAGTCAGAAGTCATAATTACTCAGTATTTGCATGTGTTCGCATTTTGAGTATGCATTCACGGCACGAGAAAAGCAGAGAAATGTTAGGAGCAGCTTCCAGATAGTTCCAGTGGGAACAACACAGGGTGGAAGCACCGTGCATCTCAAAAAGCTGAATGTGTGGAATTCAGGCAGGGTACAAACCAAAGAGACTACAACATGGCTGCTAAGGTCTCACCAGTTGAGCTCCCCATACCTAATTTTTTTCTGAGCTCTTACCATCTGTGTTTACTCCATCCATCCTTTCCTGTTGCTATAGGTGAAGCATTGAGAGAAAAAATATTCATTTGCTCACTACAGTAAGAATGGCAGACAAGATGGAAGTAACTAGAAACAGCTCATTTGTCTGTTTTCTCAGTAGATGCCACAGTTACTCTTTGTGTCACATTGTACCCACCAAAAACTCAAAATTTTCTACTGTTTGGGGTCTGAAGGGATGTCTCACATTGAGGTAAATCAGAAGAAATGAAATATGTGTTGCCATGAGTAGAAGGTGATGCAAATCTGGTCTCTACATGCCCATAAATGGGCATATCTGAGTCAGCATCCAAGTAGCACTCATTATTTTCAACTTGTTAAAGCAAGGATACAGACATCTGACAAACATGTTTTATTCTGTGTATTTGGTATGATTTAGAGAAGTGCATCCTTCTCAAAAAATTATCATTCTCCTGTCATATGTGAACACACCTTCTACAGACATGGCTTCTTGCTCTGCACAATTGGTCCCCCAGAGCAGACAGTTAATAGTGCAGGTTGTATGGAAAGTTCTTCTGAGCTGATCTCTTGGTGTCTATTTTGTATTTTCCCAACGGTTTTATATGTATCAGTATTGGTTTTCCAGGACCAGACTTCTTAATATTTCTACTCTAATTCTCAAATAGGCAGTGCAATGTTTAAAGGAAGCTATTACTGTAGAGCAGAGGAAATGTTCACGCTTGATTCCAGTTAGTATTGCAATGGTACAAAATGCCAGCAAGGTAAGCTGCTGAAGGACAGCCAGAATATTCATCTTTTAATGGTCTTTATATTAGCTCAACAGAGGGCTAGCAAAATCATCTTAATCTTTGTCATTCTGCTTAATATTTGCCATTTCATAAATTTCTGAGAATAGTTGAGAATAAAGTCAAAATATTTCCTGAGCTCTGTGGCTTTATAACAATTAATAGAAAGGCTATAGAAATCTCTATTAAAAGGCTGACAGTTATTTTTTGTAATAGCATTGACTTATCTCCACATTATTCAACCTAGGCAGGAGAAATATCAGATAAAAAATACCAGTTATGTTTTGGACAATTTGATCTCTGTGAAACTATAACTCATTCTGAAATCTTGAATACAACCTATCTATAAATGTGATTCTTCCCAATACAATGTTTTCAGCTATGGACACAAAGGTAAATTAATTTAAGTATCAATGAAACACTATGTTTATAAAACTTTGTTCTCTTGAAGGAGAAAATATGACAAAGTAACAGAAAAGGTATCATGAACTTGTCTTGCAAACTGCTGGAAAGTACAGCAGTTGATCTGCTTTGAATATGTCATATGCTTTGAAAGGCAAAAGCTGACCCCCAAAATAAGACAAGGTGCATACAAGACAATAGAATAATAAAAGGATATCTGACCAAAATATTTAAGAGCTAACATGTTGGCTGCAATAGATCTGACACTGAAATGAACCTGTAACTATGCAGAGCTTTTTTTCCCCACAGAACTGGGAAATGGGCGAAGATCAGAGAAGCTGAATTTTTTTGAGGCAATTGAGGGAACACTACTTTTTTGGGAAAATGTGCAATGGAAATGGTCTACAGCAGTGATAGCTAATGTTTCCAAGGATGAATGGATTCCCTTTTTTTTGTCATAAACTACCCAGATATAAGTTTATATTTTCTCCCAAGCTCTGGCATGTGTAGCTTTGTTGATTTATAACATTGTCACTCTTGCTGTCTGCCCTTCCTCCACATTGGAAATTCATCACAGCAGTTTTGGTGGACTCAAACTGTGCTGGCTTTCCCACCACTGCATCTTGCAGTAAATACATTCACCTGAGCCATGCTCTTTGTCAGTTTAAGCTAGTGCTGTGCACAGTGAACTATAACAGAAGTAAATGTGTTGCCTTAAAACTCCATCCTCAGCATTTTCTGCTGTTTCACTGTTGTGTGAGCTAAGAATTAGCACATTTGATTTTCCTGCTACAACTAAGGGGCACAGTGGTAGGTCATGGCAACATCATAAAGTCTGCAACTCTGCAGAGCAAGTCAGAAAAATTCCTCTTGTGAGATGCAGCAGCTGGAGGTCCAGATATCTTAAGACAAGCTGTGTGGGTTCACACCTGCATTTCAAACTGTCCTTCATTTTTAAACCCTTTTTTTTTTCTTCCACCAGTACTTGTCATTTCATATCTAACTATGAAAAATCATTTGTGATCTCATTTTATTTTTAACTAAAGGAAAGGTACATTATTATTTATACCTATTACTCCTATTAAAATCTATTTATTTATTCATGTTTACTTCTGCTGGAGCAGTTGACCACTACAAAGATTTTAGAATCTGATCTTTTATTGGTTGTTGCTGATAAATAAGTTAAAGCTGAATTCAGCAGCATGTACTGATATTTGTGTTCACTCAAAAACATTTACAGCTCCAAAATATTTTTATGTGAATTGAATCAGTTAGTATAAATTCATCAGCTATAGCCTCACATTGAGTGTCTTAAAAAGGAAAAATATTCCCTTTTCTAGTAACAATGCAGCTGAAGTTTAACAGCCTAATCTGTATCTGTTCTAGCTGCTGTAATTATTATAAGCATGTATTTTCTCAGCTTTTCAACGTTCTTCATTTTTAGTTCTACAACTCAAAATTTTTAATTTCAGGTCCCTCAATATATTTACTTGATTATATTTTCTGTGATTTTTTTTTCTTTTACTATATTTTAAAAAAGGTCAATTTGTTTTCTGAACTCAGCTGCATAACCAGAAGTGTCTTCTACCGTTTCCTTTTCTTTCCCATTGTATATGGAAAATCTATTCCTGTTCCTTTCAATCCTTTCTATTAGTGTATCATTTTAGTGATGATACTATTCTCTTTCTATTCCTCTGAGTATCAAGTTTTCTGTATTTTTCGGTTTGGTTGGTTTTGCCCTCTACAAAATCTGTGGCAATATAATTGACATGGCTCAGACTTTTCCCATTTTTTTCCCATGTTTACATATAATCCAAGAATTACACACTTTTGAAACCTTCTCAAGATGCAGATCTTGTTTTGTCACCTAAACACTAGCACATTTATGAATTAAAAAGATATTAAACCCATTTCTATTGTATTAAAGGATTGCAAATTACTTCATTGGGATCCTAGAAAAATCCAAGGTAATATTTTTCTCAAGTCTACCAGGTTGTCCTTTAGAATATGGAAGGGGGTAAAGGTAAAGAGTAAGAGTATATGGCATTTCTAGTTAGAGACTACTTTTCTAATTTGTTGATAATTAAGCCACATTTTGAAACAACTGGCAGACCTGCAATTAAATTTCTCATTCTTGCTTTGATGAGCAAGAAATTCTGGCCTGCTATGACAATAAAATAACAAAACACACTACTGGATGAACAGTCCAACCATAAGAGAAAATTGAAAATTAGAGCTGACAACAATACATTAAACAATGAAACTACAGGCGAGTGATCACACATAAAAGCCAATTAATTAAAAACAAATTGCGCATAGCATTTAAGTTCTGTTATACATTTTCAATATGGTTCAATGACATTCTTGAATCAAGCATGAAGTAGCTTTTTATTTTATTTATTATAACAACAGGCCAAAATGACTTCTTCCTCTTGTAGCAGTACTGTACATTGCAAAGTAAGACAAAAGGCGAGATAAATTAAGTAACTGAATCTCATAATGAAGAAAATCAATTTCTACTGCCTGATAAATCAAAGCAAATTCGAAGTCAATAGACTGATCCAACATTTATGGCAGAACAAAGCAGAACCTTGTTTTCTCCTTTCACTCAAATACCAACTGAAGCATAGGGCATTTCAAGGAGTTTAATGACTAACTAGATTTTATGGCACTTTACATACCTACAGCTTCTCTCACTAGTTATCAATCCCCAGGAAATTATCTGTGCTTCAGTCACAAATGTTTATGAATGAATTTTGAACAGTTTTAGCAGTTTTAAACGTAAGAGATGATGTCTTAATGAAAAGTATTTGAGTCTATAAAACATTTTTATTCCCTTGGTATATTAGGTTTGCATGGCAGTATTTGACGACTAATCTCCCCTGGTTCTTATCTCAGCTAAGGAACCCTTTGTTACATTTTGTTGTTTGCACACCCCTGTACACTGTTCAGTGGTACAGGGGTGTGCAAATAATTTTTTTCTATATAATACCCCCAATAATTCCTGAATGACAAATAACTATGCAAAAATTCAGTTTGTTATTGAACATCACCCATGTAACCTCATCCTATTTCCTGCAGTATGATTTTTACCATGTGTTTCTTGATTTTCCTTTCTTTACAGTTGAAGAATAATAAAAAAAAGTTTTGTTCACTAGATAAATTAAATAATTGGTACTAGGCTTTAGATCACAAGCATGCTAATTTCATAGAAGGAATAGATAAGATAAGCATTATTGAATCTGATGTATAAAAATAGTAGGATAGGATGCAAGAAACAGGGAATGTTTTAGCTTTAGATTTTTTTTTTTATAAAAGAGCAGTCTAAGGAGAGAAAAGTCAATGAGACGTGTAGGAAAATCAGGGTTGTTGTTTTCTGGAGTTTTTTTGCAAGAGACATGGTAAGTATTTTCTGGCAGCATTGGCTTTATGAGCCTGTTATGTGTGTCTTCAGGCAGCATAACAAGGAAATTAATATTAGCAGGGTGGTGTAGGAGTTTACATTTATACAGAAAGAACACTGATTCTTTTCACTCTGCATCTACCATGTTGAAGGAACAGTGAAGAATAGGCAATGGAGAACATCAGTATTAAAAACCACTTAAAAATAACCTTATCTTAATTAAGAAAAGAATAAAAATATCAGAAAGAAATTTAATCTACTCAGAGAGAAATATCTAACTGAAAAGAGGCCTAAGCTGATCTGAATCTGGAGGTTTCTCTATGGGGCGCAGTGTGCACTATTGCATTGATTTATATTGTGTCAAGGGTAAGGCCTACTGGTTCTGATCTGAAAGAGCTATCCTCATACCCATATTCCCAGGAATTGGAAACATGGTGTTTCTTAGCCCCTTACTTTTTATCTTAGATTTGAATGCTTTCCTTGCCCGGAGTTCAGTACTCTTCAAGAGACAAGGTTTTACTGCCTTTGAAAAAAAACACATGCACCAATATTTAGGCTACTGGACTAGAACTTGGGAGGTGAGAATCCTTTGCTCTGCTGCGCAGACTCAATTCAGAGCGTGTTTTCCTGGTTATTCTATTTGAACTGCAAACCTTTGGGGCAAGCAGTCTTTCACAACATGTGTGTATTTATCCATTAGTTGTCCTAAGGAGCCTCTGAGCCTTATATGGATCTCTGTGTAAGTAAAATAATAATAGGAATATTTTTAGATGTGCATTATCCTAAATTATAGTTGCACAACTTAAATAAGAGCTTTAGTGACTGTGCTTTGGTTTAGGTCTAACAAGCTTGCATAAATTGACAAAAGATAATGCAATTCATAAACATTTAGGTTCTTCTTCAGAATTTCCGCTGCTTTGCCTCAAAAAGTACAAAAAACCTGTCAACTTAATATTCAGGTAGCAATGGATTGTCTTTTTTAACATACTACTCTTTAAATAGGTATTCATTTGTGAGGGCCCTAAGGTTTTTATGAAATATATTCGTGTATAATGCATGGAGAGTACATTCATTTATAAGGTCAGTATTTTTTTGCTTTTTCTCTTTAAGGCTTTAGACATATTAATTTTAAAGTTTCTGTCTTAGTTATTAATTTATGTATATTAGGGACTATTCTTAACAACTGTCTTTACAAATCTTTGCTTTCTGTAAAAATATGTTCATCTGAGGGGACTCCACACACTGACAAAATACATTACAAATAATATTTGATTTATGATAGTCCCAGGAACCTGAGCTTGGACTACTACTTTGCTGCACAGACAAAGATGAGTAAAACAAATTACCCGATTTCAGAAGTGCATGTAGTTCTTGTTGTACTGTGGCGCTGTGGCCAGCAAGGCTGCACTTTTTATCTCCAAACATCACCTGCTGATTTTTAGCTGACCTTTCAGCAGAATATCTGAGAAACAGCATGTACAGGTCCCAGTCACCCTGTCCATTGCACTGTAGCTTGACAAATCACAACCCAGTTGCAGCTAGACAGAAACTTGGCATGCTTTATCACCCTGAGAGACGTGAGCCTCTCTGTAGGTCCTGATGTATTCCAACCAGAAATACTCGAGCCAACTGTTTGCTATAGTATGAGCAAGAACATGATCAACAATGAAAGCTGGCAATTTGCAGTCATTTTTCAATGAATAAATATAGAATTTTAAAGAAACTCAATCTGCCACTTCTCTACATCTAATTTTTACTACTGAGAATGCCTCGCAGCTGAGGAAATAGCACATTCTGCAACAGAGCTAATATGCAAAAAACTGAATGCAGAATTATGCAGAAGAACCCGAATAAATGAGGTATTTCAGAGCTGAAAGCACTAGTTTCATTCATGTTTCAAGCTTGAACTAGATTTCTCTTCTGCCATGTGAATAACTTGTTAATGTGTACTGTGAATAACCTAAGAAAATCTGTTAGAGAATGAGAAAGACTACATTACACAACTTATAATAAAATTCCAATTTGTTTATTGATACTTGCTTTGTTTCCCTCCAACCTTCTTTCTAATATATAAACACTTCTTTATATATTGACATTTCTCTATCACCTCATTTTGTGTTTTACAAGTATTTCAACTTCCTTTTCCTAGCCTTAAACAACCCCCTAAATTATCAAGACAACTCATCATCACCAGTTTTTTGTTAACTGTTTTTGATCAAAGGCAAATTATTTATATTGAACAGAGTAAAGATAACAGAGAGGTCTCTTTGCAGTCTGAAGACAGTGAGTAATTCAACTTGTTCTGAATTTTCAAAGCTAAATACGTAAAGAGTCAATCTAATAGACTAAAAGTTTAAAGAAATGTTTTTGTTCCAAAGAATGAAAAGGGAGCTCATAGGACAGTCGTAACCCTTTCAGGATGGCCACAAATAACACAAAACGCTTTCTTTTATTTGAGTGCCTATGAATATTAAGGTATAAAAATTTTTATATCATTCTTGGCTGAAAAAAAAAATAGGTCAGACCTAATTAAATGTCCTAAAACTAAAACTTTATTTTCACTCTCTTGGGAGAAGGACCTCAAGAAATTATCTGAAGCTCTACCTCATCCGGGCCAGTCTAGTCATACTTTGGCAGCACTACAGATGCATCTACAATCGCTGTTCTCTTCTGCAAACTGGAATGTGGGAGTCCCCGTGCCTGACACATACATTGTCCTTGATTCATGTTCCACTTGCTTTACCTGATGATACTTAGAGTGGATGGGAACTTACCAGCTGAATTGTAGAGAAATTTGCTGACAGGAAACTTGACCTACTGTCACTACAGGAAACTGCTGAGGGCAGAAAGAGCTTAACTAGAACAGAATACATGAATACATTATCTTTTGACAGCTCTTCACACTTCAGTCTCAAAAAAAATTGCTGTCATTAGAAATGGAAATTAAAGGTAGTCTTTTGTTTTGAAAATACATTTTGGAAAAGAAAAAAGGACTGAAATATCAAAGACATGTTTACTTATGAATGAATCACACTTATACCCATAAATACTTTGGAGACCAGTCATAATCCAGGGATATACCAAGTCTTACTTTGATTTTCAGTTAGCCGTGTCCTTCACCTCATTTCCTCTCAACAGTCTGCATGTTGGCAGTATATTTTGTATTTTGGAACTACAGGTGTCAGAAGGTGCTGGTGGAAGGCTCACCACCAAGAAAAAGGGTGTGTCATTCAGAGGGCATCAAAAGGGGGCTGTGCCTGGCTGTGTAATCAGGGGCAGATAGAGGTCATATTTTGTTGTTGAGAGGTGAAATGGGATGTGTGAAAACATGTGTGGAGTCTACGCTGAACCTATTTCAATAACAGCTCCAAGTGTGAAAAAAAACAAAGACAATGCATTTAAATTTGAGTTTCACTTGAATTTACAAGAACTCTAGTTTCAATGCCCGGAAGGTGCATTGAACTGATACCAAAGAAACAAATCTGTCCCAGAGGTGAATTGGGTTCTTAAATATCTTGTATATAAATCTTGGCAATATATGTCACATCCACAATAAGTATATTCTGAAATTCTCCCAAACAAAGCAGAATTGACTATACCAAAAGGCAAAATTAAATCCTAATACCAGTGAAACATGGTTTGCTTACATGTGCCTTTCTAGGAAGAGAGAAATCCATTGTGACAGCAAGGGAATTTTTATGTCCTTTGAGGCAACCACCTCATTTCAATGAGCATCTGGAAAACATTCAAATTAAGCTAAGTGTACTTGTGGCTTAGTCGTGAATCTGCATATGAATTACACAGAAATCTATCAAAGAACTAGATTGCATAATTGTTTTCAAATTGCTACAGCCTAAACAACTTTCCAATTTTAAGTTCATATAACATTTAAAATAAGTTTCGGTACCTTTCATTTTTAATTAAAATTGTGCAACTTTCTTCATCCCTTATTGTAATAATTATAAATAGAATAGAATAGAATTAATAAAATAATTTGGATAAGTTGGAACTTTTTTTAACAGTAACGATAAGTGAAAACTACCCTGTAGTATTGCACTGTGTCCTATTTTCTTTTGATTATTTTGGTTTACATGTGTTCTTTTTGAGATAATTGAGATATAATTTTTTCCCTTTTTTTTATTATTCTATTAAGCTAAAATATACTAACATAATGTAAGGAAATGTATAAGCTAAATCTCAGGAAATTATTCATGAAAGGATGTCAGCAATCTTTGGAACATTCTGTATTTAAACGTGGCAGAAGTCCATTCAAAATTTATGAGAGAAATATATAATATAAAGCATTTGAGATACGCTTTAATATATATTTGAAAAAAAAACAAACAAAACATGAATTGGCAAAGCAACAACTCAAATGTGACTTAGCTAGTGTTTCTCTCTCCAGTTATCTCCAATGCTATGCAAGGGGTCACTATACAGCTGAAGAACACTCTTGCTACGTTTTCATGATTTCCAGTCAGTAAACAAACCTACTGTGTAGTCTATCTAGTCAAAGGCTTGGAATTTTACCATAACTTTCAGATTTGTATTGTCCTCTCTACTGCATTATGCCTCTTTTGATATAAATATATAAATTTCCCCATTTCAGTCATGTTACTCACCAATTATAAGGATTTTGACATATTTTGCTATCAGGAAAATACAGACTTTTCCATCCCTGAAAAAATTTCAAGTTCAGTATGAATTTGAAAGTATGGATAAGCTGATGCTTCAAAACATAAGGTGACAAGGAAGATGAAGAGGACTTAGAAAATTTTCCATAGTAGGAAAGAGTCCAATCTGACAGATGGGGTGACCAGCCTAAATTCTCAACTATGAAATTTCATTATCACTTTCTTACATGCACAATATTCAGTGTAACTACAGATAATAAATTTATTCATTGCTTTTATAAATCCATCCACACTTCTGCATTCAAGCTTACTGTCTTCTCTGATAGCACATTCAAAGACCAAGCACACACTTGCTGAAGAAATAATTCGTTTAACCTCAGCTATGGTTATGCATTTTTTCTTTTACCCCAGTGGTCCGTAATTCTTATTTGTATTGTCTTAAATACCTTTGTAGTCTTTTAGAAAATTCATATCTAAGGAAATATTAAAAGGTCTTCCAGATAGAAATGCTTTCTCTGACAAATGCTTAATGCTGGCTTTGGCTCTATTGTTGTTCAACTTCAAGCCTTAAGGCCTTTCAACACTAATATTTGTGCATGTTTCTGTTTCCTTTAGATAAGATAAATCAAAGAGCTGACACAATTTCAAATTGACAGATAAAAATTAATTGTATATATTGACAAGCTAAACTGAGCTATTAAAAGTCTGACATTATAGGCCTTCTACTCCATTAGAAAAAATATTTGTCCAGAAAATTAATTACTTTAAATCTTCTCCTTTGTGTATAATTCTGGCAGTAAAATACACTCAGAGACACAATTAAAAAAGGATCGCAACTGGATATCCAACATATAGCCCAAGATATGGAGCTCCTCTAATTAATTGTTTCTGTTGTTATAAAGCTCACATATAAGTTGAGATGCTTTAATTTATCTGAGTTTTCAAATATTTAATTACTTGCATATCAGAACTTTTCAACATATTTCTGAAGTTTCCTTCCTTCAGGTTATGTGTTGGAGTTTTTTGTTTTTGTTTTAGACCCAATTATATTTTATGCCAATGAAAAAACTGTCTTCTTTGTCAGAAATCTCCAAATGTTTTTTCATACGGGGTTTTCCACCACTTTTTTCTCCTTGGAAAAGGTGCAATGGACACGAGTGCAGCAGATTCACTTTTCTTGCACTGATCTGACCTCTCATGCATACATTCATTAAGGTTTTATAAAGTCTCTTACTGATACCTAAGCAAGAGACTGTCATTATCAATACTGTTGCAGTAAGATCCAGAATATCCATCACACTTCAAGCCACAAAGAGATATTCTGGGTGCTTGCACAGGTGAGAAGTGCATCCTCAAAGCTGAACCTTGCTATTGCCAGGTGCTCATTCTGCAACATAAATTTTCTCTGTGAATGCTAACTCATGATACCGGCCTACCTCTAAATGAAAATAACTGCCAGTGTACAAGTACGAAAGGTGGATGGGATAATGCAGACATTTGGACAAGATTAGATTATAAAAATGGAGAATCAGTGGAAATTGCAATGATTTAGACTTCAAGGAAATATTTAAAAATAAAACTCATTGGACAAAGGAACTGCGGAAAACGCTTGGAACAAAGATGTAAAATCAGAGACTTCAAAAAGAGTAGAAACATAAGGCAAAATAATATTCACCTTGGATTAAGGGAAATACAATTTAATAATGTTAATCCACTGTCTAAATAATGATGGATGAAGAATTGGTTTTGAATATTATATTATACATTTTTTGTATACTACGATTCTTTAGGAATAGTCCAGTACAAGTGTGAAAACTAAACACAGGAATACTTCAGAGATACTCTTCCTCTAGGGCTCTTCTTACTTTACTACAGATATGTTGTTGTATTATGAGTATCAGAGTATCTCTCCAAGACAGACATTTTGCAAGTTCCAAAGAAAACAGCACACTTCAGAGAGCTCAAATTACTAAATTGCCCAGAAAAACGAAAGCTTTAAGCAGTGAGTCTAATCTGAAATGTCTGCAACACCATTATAGTGCCAGGAATTTCTGTGAAGCCCTGCTACACCTGTTGTTTCTCTGCCAACTGCATGTTTCTTTGCTAACAGAAGGATAAGAGAGCAGACAAAAACAGTTTCAAACAATGGGATGGCATTCAGAAGACCTCATTTTAATTCCAAGTGCTCTAACCAATTTCCTATCTTATTTAGACTAAGTACATAATCCTTCTGAGTGTGCTCATAATGGTGCTTTTGTGAATTCTTTGTAACAGTAAATATCCTTTGCTATGTTTATATACCTACATACTATATTCATGGTATTATCTAGAGTAGTACATTCACAGCATGGCTGCTATGAAATTAAAGCTTAGTGACAGAGGAAGCAATTATGGTCTAGCAATTAGGACAAGCAGGAAATTTAGAGTAAATTAAGATGGCAAAACAGGGACAGAATATGAGAAACGGATTGTTTGTAATGAGAATGATAGCCGTGAAAAAAAAATTCCTTGTGTTCTAAGGTCTTAATTGTAGTAATTCTCTGAACACACAAGAAAATAGACTTGCACTGAGGGCATCCTGTATGACCAAAAGGTCTTTCCCAAATTCATTAGATGCATTGCAACATTAATTACATTCCATAAATAAAAGAGGAATGTATCTCATACTGTTGTTAGGAGGGAAACCAAAATTATTAAAATACCTTTTTCAGACTATTTACGATGTATCAAGAAAAAGATTTTTTAACTGAAGTTTATTACAAAGCCACCTGAGAGATTCAGTTGCTCCAGTCTCTGTTAAAATTAAATCTAGTAGGCAGCTTTGAAAGTCATAACTTAGCACCAAAAACAAAGAGCTGTCAATGTACAAAGACACTTGCAAGTAAAAACCATATGTTGACTCGGCAGGACATCCTAAAATTAACCAGGCATCTTGGTTTCTATTATATTATATCAAAGAAACAAAAGTTTAGAATTTGTATTGTTTCTAAAAAGGCGGATTCATTAAATTCAGATCATCTCCATCTGGAGATCATTACAGTCATTGGGATTATTCAAGCTGAAACTGCTTTAATTTAGTAACTTTTTTTGCACCAGAGCTTGCTCTTTTGTCTAACCCATGAAGTACAGAATATTAAGATACAGAAGGTTTAAAGATGTCTCTACAGAATGCTAGTACTGAACAAAATGTATGTCCATATATATACACACATAATCTTGTTCTATATGTTTCTTCAAAATGAGTGTAGTCAGGGAAAAATATGTTTTTCCAAAACCCAATTAAAAAATGTAATCTGGAATGCTCATTTTCATTCAAGCTATACAAGATGAATTGAAATGCTGGATTTTCTTATGTGATTCAAATGGGTAGGAAAGAATCTTCCCATAACCTCCAGCAAAATTCTGATCTTAAGAGTTAGAATATCCTAAATGCATACAAAGGTAATAAAAGCAGGATATTCAATAATTCTTTTGATTTTAGGGACCAGTCTTTATATGCAGGTAGATATTGCAAACATAAGATCAGATAAACACTTTGTTTACAATATTATTATGGAAAGTCTTACAAAATCCTACAAAGTGTGCCAAGGACTCCAGTTTTACTGATCCCTTATTGCAGTAATTGGCAATTCCCTGCTTCTTCAGCTATCTTTCTCGGTTTCTCTGCATTTTACGTTTCACAATTAATGATATACACAGAAGTAGATAAGATTAGGAAGATGATTTGCCTCTGGGCAGGTAATTCCATAACTGCTTATTATGTGTGCTCATTCCCTGAAGCAGCTGGTATTGACTGCTGACAGAAATAGCACATTGAATTAGCAGATCAGTGGTTTGACCTGTAATGGCAATTCCAATTGTCCTTTGCTGCCATGAGCACAAAAGTTTAATCAAAATGGATGTAAATTAGCTCAGACATCTGAAAATTGAGGCACATTATACAAACTGCATACAGAAAAAAAAATCTTCTAATGCAATTTTTCCAAATTTCATCTTTAGAGCAAAGATAGGAACAATTAAGAATCTAGATTTTCTGAGTAATCTCTCACAGGGAAAATTCATGTCTTACTGCCCATCCAGCTCCACCAAGAACTTTATCAGTTCTTGCCCCAGTGCTGCCCTCTTTCATTCCTCCCTCAAGAAAATTGCTTCCAGTGATCTGAAGAAATCTATATTTCCTATTTTCTCCAGTCACCTGGAGAAATCCTAAGTAGGAGCTATGTTTTTGCAGGATCATGAGAATATTTCTTCTGACCTAGAAAGGCCCATTAACACTGAAACATTATGTTTGGAAGAACAGCCAGGGAATAACAGATATTCTACTTATGACTACTTCAATAAAAGTATTAGAGTGTGTCTGGATGAGTGCAAAACCAAGTAATTTTGGCGGATCTAAATCCATCTACGCATTGGCCTAAGCTTTTATGAAGAGCAGGTTTTATTTAAGTACATAAGATGTAAATGAAGTGTAGTGTTATTTCATCACTTAACACACTTTTAAAATTAATTTGTACACTATTAATACAGACATTACAGTTAAAGCAAAATCCTAGAAATTAAATCACCTTTATAAGAAGCTAAGCTAAAAAACCTTGCAAGTTTTATCCAAAATAAGAATTCTGGGTTTATTCTCTTGATTATGCTCAGTTCTATAAGGGAATCCAACAAAGTAATCAGACTTCCTTAAGAGCAGATGTACTGAGACCGTAAGATATCTCAAAGTCATGAAACACTTCATAAATAAGTTTAAGAATACACTTCTTTTAACAAGTATTTCATCAGGGCATTGGTAAGGCAGTGGTCATAATTTAACTAAATTTATGATTAACAGTGGAAGTACTAGTTAACTGATTACATTCTAGCAGCTCTCCTCACTACTCCCCCTTCAGTTTTTGTTTCTTAGTTAACTTTCATGAAGGGCAGCTCAGGTATACTTTTTTTACTGTGTACTTGATTCCTTTTTCACCAACAATATAATTTCAAGTGTTGAAGTTTATATTAATATGTTCGGACTTTTTTAAAGTTTTACCATGGAGACAAAAGAAGAAATGTAGGTGTTTTTTTTTGCTGTATATCTTTGTCTCATTTTCTACAATTAAATGTTTCATTCTGTTGACCTTAAAGCTTAATCATGTTCTCATTATTTTCAAGGAGATTGAAAATAATTTCTGGGATATGCAAGAGGTGAAAAAGGAGGTTCTTGTCTTTATATTACTGTACCTTTCTTACAGTATTTCCTTCAGAAAATTAGTTTCATACTTTATAATACTGATATAATTTAGGATCATTTCATTGAGTTGGGGATAAAATAAGATTTGCTATTAAAATCGAGCCCCTGAATTTTGCTGATGGGAAAAGAGGCAATTTTGTGTTATGCTGCGTGAACACGTGCAAAGCAGATGTCTAATTTCTAGTTTCCTCCAATAACTCCAGAAGTGATAGGAGCCTAAACCAGGTGTGCTTAAATAGTATCTGAAGATGAGAATAGGAGATAAAATTTCCAATTGCTAGTCTGAAACTGGTTTTGGTTTACAGGCACTGTTTTAGTATGTTTGAGTGACATTACACTTACAAATTGAGGAAACGCTACATTTGTAATAGTGTAGAGAAGTGTAGGCCAGCAACATCTGAATCTGCCTACAGAGATGTCATGCTGAGTTAAAGCAATGTTTTCCTGCTCTGGAGTGATGGAGCTTGATTTAGACTGGAGTAAAGCAAACAACAACAAAAGATGTCTCATCACATAAAGGGAGAATAAAAGGAACTGTGGAAGGACTTGCTGTGTTTTAAAAGGTGGTGTATTGTTTTTCAGAACCACATGCAGTTTTCCAACAGCTGGAAAATAAAAACTGTTAGCAAAGCTGCTGGAGATGGCAGAAAGGGATGGCAAAGTGCAGATAGCAGAGCAATTCAAGGCTACTGGAAGAAGTTTGTGTGGGGAGAGGCTGTAAGGGATACTTAGCAGGACCTTGCAGGACAGATGATGGAGAGAAAGATTCCCTTAAGTTTGTCAGGGGAGGACAGGTGGTAGATGAGAGGAGAGCAAGAAGCAACTGACAGAACTGGGTCAAAACAACCTGAGAAGCCAGACATGCTGCTTAAGCCCAGGAAATCTTGGGTTAATTTTCCTAGCTTATTATGATCTAGCTAGTTTATGGCCTGAGCTAATGCTTTAATAGCAACCTGCTTGACTTTTAATTCAGCTCTTGTTGCTGTCCATCCAGAATCTGCAGAAGTATTAGATGCCTGAGTTCTGCTAGTAGCTATTAAGAAGTACAAATAGAAATATCCAAAATTGTAGCTATGGCTACTTTAAAAGCCTAGGATTCCTCGAAGTCTTGTTCTGGCAGGGAAAAACAGACCAAAAGTTTCCTTATGCGAATTCATCAGTACCATTTGCAAGACAAGGACCTGTCTTTTATGCACAGTGCATAACCATCTGAAATACCTAAGCTGAAACCACACTACTTTTTGAATGTGAAGCAGTTTAAATCTGCATCTGTGTGGCATTGAGAAGTACTACCAATTAGCTGCATCCCATTGCACAATTATTCATTTTCCCAGACACAATTTGATATGCCAGCTTGGACTATTTTGGGAAAGTGCACCTGGTTTTCTACGCTATCTTAGGTAATTTTAACAGTAAATTTTGCTGAAGATAATGTTTTCTTGAATTTTATTCTATCTTATCTGAAATTAGCAAGAAGTGTGGAACAATAAGAGTAGAGCCTGACAGCTGTTGCTGGGGCCACAGTGTTTGTATCAACTCTATTGCAGGCAGCTTTGCTCTGCAGGCCCAGTCAGGTCCTGCAGTCCCAGTGGTTGGTATCAGCATGACCTGCCTTTCTTGAGCACATCTCTGCTTCAGCTTTGTCTGAAAACAATTCAGTTCAGCCGCCTCAGGGCTCCTCCATGACATCAGATGTTAGCTGGCACAACCAAGAAATATTCTTCTAAATCAGACTCACAATACAACTCAAAATGATAACATAGGTCCATCTTTATATACTAAAGCACTTCTGGGTTAGTCCTCTGTGGTTGTAGATATCCTTCTAGTACCACTGATGCCTTAGGATTTTATGAGCAATACTACCTGCTTGGAAAATAAACTAAATTTATTTTTGTTGTTGAGAAGGTTTGCATGAAAAAAGACACCTTTTTACAGTTCTGAATTTTAGCACCAAAAATGTGGCAATAATCAGTTCCATTAATAAATACTGGCTCATAAATTCAGCATTCAGGTTTCAGTGACAAAGATGCTACTATAATTTGTGCAATATAGCAGCTATACGCCTGACCATGACTTCACTTTGAAAGTGAGCAAAACACGGCTGACTAGTCTGTTAGAGGATTTTCTACAATGATCAGTGAAGTAAATGAGGCCCTCTGCAGTGGGTTGACCCTGACTGGATGCCAGGCACTCACTAAAGCTGCTCTGTGCTTCCTCTCCACCACTGGACAGCTTTTGTTTTTTTTAATACTCTCTCTTGTTCTTCAGTGGGGAGAGTGAGTAGGCAACTAGGTGGGTACTTAGCTATTGATTGGGGTCAACACTCCTGAGGGGGAGGAGAGGAAAAAAATATATTTTGCTGAAAAAATTTAGGCTTGCAAACTGACTCTCTGTAAAATGAATTTCCTCAGACACTCTTTGTACTGCTTAACACTACAGAGGAACAGATACCTACAGGGGATGCAAGCCTATAGTCTAGGGCTAGAACCTGGCCTGAGGGAAAATTGCACAGTAGCTGTTTACTGGTCAGAAAGTAAAAGGAGCTTTTAATACAATGTCAGAAACAACAGTAGAGAAGATGTCTCACTGTTTACCCAAAAGGGAAGTTAATTCAAAATGAAAATAAAATACATAAAAGAGGCAGCTGTCTCTGAGCGCACCACCATGCAGTATATAAAGGAACCCTCTGTGAGCAATCCTGCCTG
The DNA here is from genome assembly GCF_028018845.1 of Melospiza georgiana. Taxonomy (NCBI): domain Eukaryota; kingdom Metazoa; phylum Chordata; class Aves; order Passeriformes; family Passerellidae; genus Melospiza; species Melospiza georgiana. The sequence goes on from NC_080430.1 coordinate 78,376,500, forward strand.
CATTCAGGAGTGCAGATAACTGCTGAAAAAAGCCTTCAAGGAAAGGAGCAACACCACCTCTGACTAAACACCATGGCAGAAAAAGAGACTGAGGGGTAGAATTGCTTTTAATTAAAATGCCCAGAATCACTATGCAAAATATGAAGGAAAGCATTATTTCTCTGTGCTTTGCCTTTACATAAACATAAAAGCCACAAAAGTAAACAAACAGACAAGAATGAAAACCAAGAGCAAAACAGATATTGGATACCTATTTTTTAAATGCTGGGAAATTGACTCGGAAGACAAAACATTTTGAAAATATGGTTTGACTCTGGAGCTTCTCAAGTTACACTGGGGTAATTTTAGAGCAAATGCATTGCTACAGATAGAAATTTATTCCTCCCCTGACTCTCCTTGTAGTCTTAGCTGCAGGATCACTTGGGAATGAAAATCCTTAGTATGTTGATGGGTTCAGAAGCTGCACATAATAATGCCAACCAAAGTTGTCTTATAGGTGAGGAAATACACATAATTATAGAAAACCCCTTAAAACTTGGGATTTGACAATGTTTTACAAAGTTGCCTGTTCCTTCTAATTTTCCCTGTCTGGAGAATAGTGCTTCCCTCCATTCCCACAATCCCACACCTTAGATAAGCAACAAGCTGCAAACAATGAGTATTAAGGGCTCAGGAACGCAGCAAATTTCCCCTTTAGAACTCATACATGCAACAAATGAGGACGGCAAATCTCTTTAGCCCTGCATAATATTAATTTTGACAGTCAGAAAGATATTTCTGTATGAAAAAGTATGAGTATATCTGTCTTCTAAATCAAATTTCCAGACTGGGGCCACAGTGTACTAAATAGAACTTTGCATTGATCTTCAATCTGTTTCTACAAATTTCTGAACAAAGCCCCTTTTTAAGCTATTCATTTTGATAGTTCTGGTTCTATAGACATAAAGACCCCTGCCTTGTCCATATTTTTGAGAAGCAGCTTAAAGCATTCTCCTGTCTCCATATCCTGGTTTGTAACTTTTTATCTTTTGAAATTCAGCATGATAATTAGACTTACTTTTGTTAGTTCATCCATTTAATTTAATTTAAACTGAAATCAACTTAATCCAGATCAATCCAAAGTTATTATTAATATCATTTGTTCTCTCAGCTTTGCCTAGATCAGTATTATATGTTATTTTCAGTAGTATTTATCTTTCTCACAAAATTAAGGATAGTTTTATCCCGTGGCAGCCAGAGTAAAAGTTGAAAAATCCATTTTAATATTAAGTTTTCATAAATACTTCTGATTAACTGTGTGGCAACTCATATTATGACCGGCCTCATTGATATGAAGCAGGAGTCAAGCTGGAATTCTCAGGTGATTTTTCCACATTCTTCTTATGAGAAGACCCTGAATATCAAATATATTTACAAATATATGCAAAGTCTGCCCCAAAGTGAAAAAGTAATTAGTCCTAACAGGTCAATTCTCCTAACAGTCATTCTCCATCCTGAGTTTTGAAGGATGAAGTGAAAAAAAAAATATATTGTGCATGTAGCCTGAAGCTTTCTTATTCTTTTTAGTTTTACATTGCACACAGTTAATGCCAAAATCACACTTGCTGTAATAGAAATTGGAGTTGGGAAATAAAAGCAAAAAACTCATAAAATAAAACTGTCCCAGTTTTAGGACCATGTTTGACTCAAAGAGTGCAGATAAAAAGTGGTAGAGTAATAATGATGAATTTTACTTTGACAAGTCTTGTTTCCCCCTTACATTTATGAAATGGGGGACAAAGAAAAATAACCTACTTGATTTGGGCCTTAAGTTCTTCAGTTTCAGTTTGTTACTAAAAATAAAATAAAAAAATATTTTCCTGTGGAAAGGGAAACCTTGAAAGACTTTTTCTGAAGAGGGTACTGAACAAGGGACTAACTGGTTTTTGCAAAACACAAGAAAACACAATAAAACACAACAAAACAAGACAAAACAAAACAAAACAGTGCCACAAGTTTCCACATGACTGCTTTGATGAAGGATTTTGAGTTTGCTGATAAAACTGTCAAATTTCAAGTTTTAAGAGACTCACCAACAATATTTTCTTTGAACAAAAATATTCTAGAGTGAACATCTGCAATCATTTGTCAATGTCTCCGTGACTCTTAAGGAGTCCCACAGAAGTAGTTTCCATGTGAACAGGACAGTGATGCCTGCTCACAGACTATGAAATCCAATCTCAATTTTGCAGTTATTAAGATTATTAATAACCTGCAATATTTTATTATACAGCAACAGATGTTGCAATCAAATAATTTTCCTATATAGAAAATACAATTATTTATCCTTCATAAATATGATAAATGTAACCATGTTACAAAGTGCAGCTATTCACTTGTTTCTGAAGAACAACACGACATGCAATGAAGATGGAAACAATGTGGTACAATAGAAGGAAAAAATAACCTCTGTAGAGAACTTTTGGTTGATACTGCAGAAAATTGTTCAGGGTTTGAAAGGAACTGGTTCAAGACCAGCAGCACAAGCATTGGAATAGATACAGATCTCTGTCCCTTCTCATGAGCTAAACCTAAAATATTTTTTTCGAGAAAAAGAACAAATTTTTCTCATAAATTCACCAGACTTGATCTTATGTGCACAGATCTGGAGGACACAGCTCATGCTGAATTAAGTACAAATCTGTGCAGCTAAAGCAAACTACCAAAGTCAGTTAAATTTTGCTGGGCTAGACAATAGGAACAAAATCTGCCCTGTGAGCTAAGTTCCCATATACAAGTGTATTTTTCAGCAAGTGTTATGCATCATGGGCATCCATATGGCTTCAAACAGATTCTAAAAGACATCTGCACTTTAACAGAAATAGAAGCATCATGTAAGAATAATTCATAAAATCAGATTTTGTCAGAAAGTTTTGGCTTATGCAATCAATTATATCTCTATTTAGAACAATTTTTGTGAGATGTATGTCTTGTGAGATAATGCTACACCATAACCAGTTTAAAAAACAAACAAACAATTTATTTAGAAAACCTGCAAATTAAGGATTTTATCCCTGAAGTAATACCAGGGCATCTTGTCAAGATCAAAGTTACACAAGTATTTCTGGGCAGACTGTGCTTCTAATAGATCACAAATCACCAACAGGAATACATTTTGATCTAAAATTCACATGGAGAATACTCAGCAATATTGCACTCTTCAACAATAGTGGCCACTGAGAAAATTCTCCTTCTCTTGAGTAAAGCCATGGTTCTAATTGTGCTTTAAATTCCATTTGTTTCATTAATTGCTAGATATAAAAAGGATATAGGTTATAAGTTTATGTCAAAGAAAGGGTTTACATGTATGTATATGCACACACATAAGGACAGTCATGCCTATGTACACATACATAAACACCTGCTTTTGAAGGTATCAACAAATCTCCACCAGCGCAGGACATTTACTGATCAACTTTTTTATCGACTGAGAGGAGCACAAACCAAATGTATTAATTTACAGAAACGCAGAAAAACAGAAGCTAATTCAAAATATGAAACTCTGATGTCATGTGAACCTGAATTTCATGCTTCATCAAACACTTGCAACATTTCCAGCTGACTGCTGCAGAAGAATCAAAGACAAAATTTTTCCCTCTTTTTAGTTCAGCCATGCTATAGAGGACTTCAGATTGTTATTTACAGCCCTGATTCAGAATGTGATTTTTAGACTGATGTTTCAAACTTCATTGCTTTTTGTTTTTTAATTTTCTCACAAAATATGCTGTGACCTGGAAGGAAGCCATAGAAAGTTCTACTTAGGAGCCAATGAACTGACAAGAGAGGACAAATTATGTTTATGGATTCCCACAGGGCTATGAATAAAATGGTTCATCACCCACACAGATTTCTTCTACTTAGAGATTTAAAGTACATCATTCTCAAAGGGCATACAGATACAGACAATCACCAAATCCCATGGGACTAAATGCAAATCATAATCCCAATATATGAGCTGTCAAAGACCACTAGAGAGTGCATTTCAATCATCTTGGCAGTTATAGTACATTGAATCAATATAGCACATGGCATTATTACTCAGGCATGTGCATTACTATTCAGTAAAACAACAAAATGTCAAGGAAAGATACTAAAAGGTAGCAATAGTTCTGGATATCACAGGCTGTTAAAATTCCAATTATGTGAAAATCAGAAAAGGCACTTTTTTTCCATTTAGTAAATTATTACATTTACAAAAAGAACTGCAACATTAGCTCCCAATTTTCCTAACCACATTTAAAAAAATACATGATAAAGGATAAAAGTTTAGGTAGATAAAAAAAAGGTTTAGATAGATAAAAGTTTTCTTTCTGTAATACTAACCTAAGACATATAATCTTATTCACAGTAAAGTTAATTAAAATTCATGAACAACATAAACCAACTTATAAATATGACTATAGTCTTTGAGATATTTAACCACTCTGGAGGAAAAAACCCTACAGCAATCCAATAACAAACAACTCTATATAAACCTGTCATGTAAAGACTGTGGTTCCACATCTTGTCCTGCATTGGTGAATAGACCTGAAAAGACTTTGGCAATAAGTTGTTACTAAGTACTCTGAAAAAGACTGGAATTCTTTCAATACATGTATGATTGTGAATCTTGTTTAAAAATACGCACAAAACCCCACTTCACACAAGTTATATTAACTCTCCCATTGATTGAATTATTTTAGTATGTTTACAGATTTCTTCTTATTTTTCATCCATACTGTGCCCCCTGAATTAATTATCAGTTTTGATCTTTAAGTGGTACTCTAAGTGCTATCAGTGAAACACGATAGTGTCTTCCTTGTTGAAGCCCCTGATTAAAATCAGGAAATGTTCATCTGTGTCTGATAATTTTTTTCTTTATCTCATTTTAGCTACCTCAAGCATTCTAGAAGACCTTTGTCTTCACCTAGAATTCCAGATTATACTCAGTGTATTATAAATGGGATTCAGTGTGATTCCCGTGTACTATTTTTACCATAGCTAGTTGAGTCACAGTTCACAACTAGTCAACCTTAGAAGGGGCAAATAACTGTTAGACAATTCTACTCTGCATAGCAAGATTTCATTTCTTATTTAGATTTTTTTTTTCTTGAATTCCCATGTGAGGCTTTTCTTACTAAGACTTTTTCCTCCCTATGCTATATTAGGTAAACAGGTATTCAAAAACTCACAGAAACATTTCTCCTTAGGATTATGCTAATATTATGCTGCCCTTCAAACACACATATCACACACAAAAGAATTTTCTTACAAGCTTAAAATGCTTCAGTGATAGTCTTTGGTGCAGTTATGTTCCTAAAATCACATATGGTCTTCAGAGTTTCAATAACTTGAATTCCAGAATTTTAAGTAAAAATAATGTAGGTGTTTAAAGTCACTAATTTAAAAACAACTTCATAAATGCCACATGCATACATGCGCATTCGAATGAATTCGAATGAAGAAGATTTCAGCATATATTCAAGTTCAGATCTACAACTAAATTAATAAGATTTTTACAATTATGTAATTGGACTGTCTTCATAACCCAGCACTTGCTTCCTCTACCCTTAATATTTAGCACTTCTGGAAGTGGATACTGAAGTTTTCAACTTGGCTGTACAAGACTATCATGCAGAAGATCTTCAGGTCAGCCAGAAAGAAAGGACCTACAGTGTACTAAATTTTCCATAACATTTTGAAGCAGGAAAGAAAAAAACAAAAGGACTAAAGGTAATAGAGTAATTTGATTCCTTCTAGCATGGTTGACAGCATGGATATGAGCAGTTTAAAAACTCTTCCAAAAGCCATTAAATGAGACAACAAGTACTTGCTTCTATTTCCTAGGCAATTATTTTGTATGTGACTGCATGTCATTTTGGTGATCAGGTGACTATTAAACTGATAGGGTAATTTAAATTTAGGGCAACTTTGGCAGTGCTTCATCATGTTTCTACTAAAAGCTCCCTGTGCACAAAAAAAAAACTCTGTGGTGAAGAGGAACTACAAACAAAGGTGGTTGTCTCCTGGTTCTTTTCTCATCTCCATCTCATTTTCAAATCTTAAAATGCAGTAGAGTAGTGATCATCAAGTCAACCTTTTCCTGAGGTTCTTTATTATTGGTAAAATGCAGAAATTTGCTTTTGTTGACTAAGATTCAACTGCTAAAACTTTGAAATGGCTGCAATACATGAAAAATATCTTTATTAAAGATACTTTTTAAAGTTTCTAATTTTTTTTAAGGTTTTCAATTAATTTTAGGGAATTCTTCTCACATTTCTGACAAATAGGATGTTTGGAATGGTAAAATATAGTCCTTATATGGCTGAAAGTGCAAGAAGAGTGGGAAATTAGTACAGTTTTTTTAAAAATAGATAAATGTGTATGTGTGTATTAATGATGAGGATGCACACTGTAAGGACACTGTGATACCTGATTGACCCTGACACCTAATAGGTCAATGCATACTTAAATAAGTACATAAAATTATTATACTATGTCAAATTAACAAATGCCTTCACCCAAGTTTCCTTCATGATTTTTTCATCTGTAGGTAAATATATACACATCTGAAGCTGGACTACATGTCTGAAAACTGTTTTCAGATCAAGTCCTAATTAAGTCTCACAAAACTTGCCACTGAATCTTGCTAAATTGCTGTCACATTTGCCACTGAACTTTATTAATTTGGTAATTTTTAAAATAAATTATGTTATTGTTTACCTCTCAAAAATGAAGTGCATCACTTTTTTCATGGCACTGAGTTACTTTGCATAGCTGTAATTGTAGTTTTTAACTCTCATTTCTCTTTAGCTGGAAAACATGTCATAAATCTACCTGGAAACAAGGTCACTTCAACACTTCTTCCTCAGTTAACAAAAAACAATAACATTTTATAGTGTAAAAAAACCCATTCAATTGTAAAATAAAAGTTACTTTCTTTTCTTGGTAGAAGATGAACACAAAGAAAAACCAAGACAGGTAAAGTTTTGCTTGTAGGAAAGATTGTTTCTCAGTTAAAATTCTTCTCAGCCATATTTTATATGTCATACTTGAATATTTATAGCATAGATTAGTCCATGTAGGAGTCAGCTACTAACATTTTTTTTCCCTTTTGATTTTTCATGCATTCATTTATTTGTAGTCATTTCTGGAAATACTCTGTGACACTTTTTGTCAGTGTTAAGTGGTTTGCCTTATCTATACAGAGCACAATGAACCACATTGAGGAGGGCTTTAGAGTTTTGTCCTTGACAGTCCAGGTAGAAATCTCATCAGTGGATTCTTTAACTGTACACAGCACAAAAGTGATTGAAAGATCATAACATTTTCAACAAATACAAGTATTCCTGTTGTCACAAATCTCTGTGCTTCCTTACACTGTATTTCCACCCTACATCTTGTCGCCACAACTTGTCTGTTCATGGTTAGGTTTAGACTGTGGGGCCCTTTGGTAAACAAAGTATATTGAAGAGAACATGTTTATTGTATCCCTCTGACTATAAAATAATCTCAATCAGATTTTTGTTTGCAAAAATCCTCCAAAAAATCTTTTTCTATTAATTCTTAAATAAAAATATACATATTGGTCTATACATATTGTAGATACATTTATAAAGTTTATTGGACTATGTTTTAAAAGCTTTTTCCTGAAACACAAATTTTCACAATTAGCTCTTCCAAAAAAATTACCATTTAATTGAAATAGTTCAAATAAAGATTTAAGACAAAGGGTTTTTTTATCATAAGCCACCACAAAATTATTGTACAATGAGAAAAAATAAAATTTAAAAATTCAGGGCTTTTGAAGCTTTCATGCCATTTCAACTGATGTCTTTGATCTGGATTTTGTGATTAATAAGTAATTTAGAGAAAAATTTATTTAAGTAGGGTGTAAATCTACAAAATAATTAAAACTGTTTTAAAAATAAAGCTGTCTGCCATCAAGCCTTATAGAAAAAATATTTAAAGAATTCAGTGGTTTAAAGAGACCTGCAGATGGCATAAAAACACTGAGAAGGATGAAAGACACTGTTCTAGAAGCTAGGAAGGAATTATTTACATATGGTTCTTGGAAATATAACTGAAGGTAAGAATGAAAGCAAATCATTCAGAGGTTTTCTGCCTTTCTGATGCCATTAGAAAATAATGACACAGAGATGTAGTTCTCTGCACATGGCAGTGAGAGAGGATGTTCAATAAGCAATAATTTCTGTGAAAAATTCTTTTCATATTAAAAAAATATACATAAATTTTTTTATTACCCAGTTCGATAATTATTTAAACATAAAGCATAACAACAGAAGCAAAACTCCTTTTCTATGAGCTACAGTGAGAAAGCCACAAATCCTGGCTTGTCTGAGATCTATTTGGTCCTACATGCTTTGAAAGATATTAGGCATTTGCATTTCTAACACCACAGTTGTAGTGAATTTGAAAGTCTTCTCCAGCCCCTACTTTATTGCCAAATTGACCGCTGAGTCCATGAAAAGGAGCCAGGAAACACTGAATTTTAGGTCATTCACAGGTCAGGGTTTCTTACTGTAAGGTTGCTAAGTCTGAAGCATTCGTATATTTATTCCAAGGAAACATTCAGTAATGGATTGGTCAACATGTAACAATAAAAGTTAGAGTTTCTGGCCTTATTTTCACTGGACAATCAGGCAGAGAACTGTCATGTAGCCTAAATGCTAAATGCTGGCTCTGTGTAACGTTTCAATGTTGTAAAAAAATATTTCTTTCCTGAAATATAGTTTTATCACAAAAGTCTAGAGCCCTCAGCTTTTTCATGTATTGATGGTTAAATTAATGTCAAAATTATAGCAAATACATCATGCATTCAATACAATACAACAAATTCCCCCTCTGATAAAACACAGTACTGAGTTTTCCCAATCCTTTTTTCTTCTCTTCCATTTCACCTTCAGCAGCAGCAGAAGGTGAAAACAAGCTGAGTAAGACTGACAATACTAAAGAACATGTTTCAGGCTTTTTGAGGTGTACAGATGGTGATCAGGATGATGAGAATCTATATAAAATGGATTGAGCATTTCAGTTCATTCACAGTAACTCTACCATCACAAATGAATCTTTAGAACTCTCCAAGAATATGATTCATAAGGTAAGGTTGTGACAGGCTGTAAGTCTTTATCAGTGACTATTCTATCTGCTCTCTTTTAGATCTGTGACTCACAAAAGCCTAGAAGATTTGAGATGAAAGAGGTTAGCTCAACAAATCAGTAAATTTCTTCTGCTCCAGTGTAGGATCAGCTGTATCTCAAAAGTGCTTGTGAGATATTTGTCTAACATCTCTATAATAATGTCTAAAAGGAAGGGATTCCCAGTCCCTTAACAAATCTGTTACAGTCTGTCTTTGCCATTAAAAAGCTATTATTAATGTCAGGTCTAAATCTCTTCTGTTGCAGTGTAAGCCCATCATGACTTTTCCCAGAGGATGTGAAGAAGAGTTTATTCTCTTATTTTTTTCAGTAGCTTCTTGTTGTTGAAATCTCTTAGTAAGGTGTATTAGGCTTGCGTGGCCAGCTTTTGGTAGTGGGGGGCTACAGAGGTGGCTTTTGTGAGAAGCTGCTGGAAGCTTCCTCTATGTCCAGCAGAGACAATGCCAACTACCTCCAGGAGAGATGTGCCCTGGTCAAGGCCAGGTCAGTCAGAAATGGTGGTAACATCTCTGTGGTAACATCTTTAAGAGGAAAGAAAAACAAAATGTGGTTGTGCAGTTGTAATTGCTGCCAGAGAAGAGTGGGGTGAGAATATATGAGAGGGACATCACTGCACACACCAAGGTCAGTGGAGAAGGAGGGAGAGGAGGTGGTCCAGGCACTGGAGCTGAGATTCCCCTACAGCCTGTGGTGCAGACCATGACACAGTTGTGCCCCTGCAGCCCATGGAGGTCAATGGAGATGCAGGGATCCACCTGCAGCCCACGGAAGAGACTCATGCCAGAACAGGGAAATGCTTAAGGAGAGACTCTGACTCTGTGGGAGGCCTCTGCTGGAGCAGGCTCCTGGCAGGGACGTGCTGACCTGCGGACAGAAGAGCCCACTCTCGAGCAAGTTTTCCTGTTAGGACTTGTGACCCTGCAGGGTCTCATTCTGGAGCAGCCTGTGCCTGAGGGACTGCATCCTGTGGGATGGACTCACACTGGAGCTGGGGAAGGATTCTTTTCCCTGAGCAGCAGCAGAAACAACTGTCCATTATCCCTGTTCCTTGTCTTCCTGTGCTGCTGGGTAGGAGGAGGTAGACCTGGGAAGGAGGAAGGCGTGGGGGTAAGGTGCTCTCAAGGTCTTATTTTACTTCTCATTATTCTGCTCTGATTTTGGTAATAAAAATATTCAAGCAGTATCTTTATTTCAAGCCAGGTTTTGCCTGTGGTGTCCTTTGGTGATTGATCTCTCTCTGCTCGTATCTCAACCCATCAACCCTCCATTACATGTTCTCTCCCTTGTCCAGCTGTGGAGGGGAGTGATGGGATTTGGTGGAGGCCTGGAATCCAGAGAGGGTCAACCCATTACACCTGGTCCAGCCCTTTATCTCCTTTCCTTTACCTTAACCACACACCCACTACAAACTTCTGTAATATTGGATGCTATATAGCTCTTACTATTTTGTACTTTTATTAGAGACAGAATCTCCTCAAGTACTAGTTTGTAAGAGAACAGCAATCCAAGTTGATCTTGGCAGATTTTAAGAGCAAACTAAACTGCTAGAACCTCAAATTCTTGGAGGGTGTTAGCCTACAATGTTGCAGCTACAAAATTATATAGGAGAACTAATTTTTGAGGTTGTAGCCAGGCAGAGAGCTGCAAACATCTCTGCATCTTCTCTGCCTGTGCTCAGAGGTGGCTGGAAACTGTTCAACCATACTGCCATGGCTCATGATCTGGGGCTCTGACTCAGCACGGCATGCTGCCTTTATTGCACCACTCCAGGTTACAAACAGCTTGCATCAGCTTGTCTTGGAGCAGGAATAACAGAGCTGCACGGCCATGTGCACCTGTACACAAAGATATATAGAGATATTTTGGGGCAATATCTCCATCTTTAAGAGCTGCAGTCGGTGGAATGAACCTCAGTCTCCCCTGGGACGACAAGATGCTCTTTTATTGCAAATAGCCAAGTGTGCACAAGATATGATAATAGTCATACCCATACCCATATTCCTAGATAGCCTATGCACATGTGCATAATTTTAGATAGGTTTTGCTTACATGTCTATGTTTCAGCTGTATGTAAAAAAATGTGCCCATTGCTGAGCCAGACACAGCACTACTCACACTCAAGGTGTGCATTTTTAGATAGTGTCATAGGAATGACTCATTAATGTCAATAATATGGATTTAGGACTCTATTATGTTGAAAGGAAAAAATCACCTTTAAAAGAAAACTGACTTTGATCCTTATCTTTTATATCACTATGCCAGTAAGCCTCAGTGCAGAGCAAAATAAGACATAATTTTTTACTTTAAAAAAGCTTTTGATACATTGTTATTATCAAGTTTTGAGAGATGCTTCAGCCCAAATTAAGGTGCAAATGAGACCATATGTTAAAGCCAATAGTACAGATTTTATGTAGCAGTAAATGTGAGAGAAAAAGAGATAAAAGGAAATAGCCACCTGCTATGGTGGTTTGTCTTATGGCAAGTTCCTTCTGTGCCCCTAAGAGTTTTTGAGGCAACTGTGGTCTTTAAGTCTCTCACATATTTTAAATGTGATCTTTATTACACAGTCTATAATATTTTATGATTAATAATCTCCAATGTTCAAGGAATTGATATGGCACATTGTATGAAGGTAGGATTTCCACTAAATTCAGTTATACAGTAACCTGAAGTCCAAAAACATTTGGAAGAGCAGTGTAGCTTATATAAGTATGATCCTGTGGTTAGATGACCCTGATTGGATGCCAGGTGCCTCCCTCAAAGTAATTATATCCAACTGGAATGGGCAAAGAAAATACAGCAAAAGGTTTGTGAATTGGGATAAAGGACAGGGAGAGTGCTCATCAATTACTGTCAGAGAAAAAACAGACTGGATTTGGGAAAATTAATTTAATTAATTGAAAATCAAAATCAGAGCATCATAAGGAGAAGTAAAACAAATGTTAAAAACACTTTACCACCTCCCTCCTTTCTTGGTCTACCTCCTCCCACCCAGTGGTGCGGGGAGATGGGGGGAATGGCGTAATGGTGAGTTCATCATATGTTGTTCCTGATGCTGCTCAGGGAGAGGAGTCCATACCCCACTCCAACGTGGAGCCCTCACCACAGGAGACAGTTCTCCAACAACTTCTCCAGCCTAAATCCTTCCCACAGTTCTTCATAAACTGCTCCAGCTTGGACCAGGGTGCAGTCCTTCAGACACTGCTTTCTCCATTTGCTGTAGGTGGATCTCTGCATCCCCATGGTCCTCTGAGAGAGAGCGCAGCCACTTCATCATGGTCTGCACCACAGGCTGCAGAGGAATCTCAGCTGGACCACCTGGAGCACCTCCTGCCCCTCTTTCTCCACTGACCTTGGTGTGTGCAGAAGTCGCTTCTCTCTCATATTCTCACTCCTCTAGTGTCTGAGAACAATTACATCTGTGCAATGATTTTTTATTTCCTTCAAAAATGTGTTATCGCAGAGGCACTACCTTCCCTAACTGGCAGAGCCTTGGGAAGTTAGAGAAGTTATGGACCTGTCCTGGAGACAGATTGGATTGTCTCTGTCAGACGGAGGAAGTTTCTGGCAGCTTTTCATAGAAGCCACCCCTGTTGCCGCCACTACCAAAATCTGGCCACGTTAATCAAATAAAGATACAGACAAAAAGGTTGTCAAAATTTGGCAGTATTCATGAGCCCCACGATCTCTTCTGTAGTGAAACATGTTCTATCTCTATAGTGCTGTTTTACCATGAGAAACATCTTCAGAAAACATGCTTTCCTTTTCCTGTTTCTCATTCTTTTGACACCAGATGGCACCGCAATATATAACCATTGTAATCATCCCAATTAATTTTGATTTATTTTGATTTTGATTTCAGCGGAAGAAAATCTTCATTAATCAGTTTGCATACTAAAGCTGTGTCATCAAAAGGCTTACTAACCCTCTTGCTCAATTTCAGTCTTCCAAGCAAGCAGCTCTTACAGTACCAGGGACTACCTTAGTCTTTTCATTATCAACATTCAAACTACAGTGAAGCATTACCATCAGTTTTGTTCACCTCTTTCAGTTTCACTGGGCTTTTTCTAAACACACTTGCTCACTGATCAAGAAGGGGAAAAATGTCAGATTTGGGAATTATGGATCTAGTCCACTTGCTGTGGAACCAAAATCCATAGCCATAAAATGAGAAAGTACCTTGAAGTCCTAAAAGACCCTCACTTACCACCTTCCAGCTCATGTGCTGTAAGCAGAACCTGAGCTGATCATCAAGGGGAAGATATAGCACAGCTCTTAAATCTGAGAAAAGGTATTTCTATTTTCTTTACCACTTCCTGATCATTTTACAACCCTAGCAGTCACTCAAAACAATGGATCTTTCTTCAGCATATCTTGTAGGTTTTTCCCTGATTCCCTTCCACCCACTCTTCATGAAAGCGTAGCCAAGTATTATGTGAGAAACATTGTTATGCAGGAAAGAGGAATTTCTGAATGTTAACAGAAACACTTAAATCGCTTCTCTTAATGGCTCCAGAGAATTATATAAGCAGTCATTTTTGTTTAGACCAGTGGCTGAATGACTATCTCTATGCATCATGCATAAGATAAAATTTCTTCGAGAAACCAATGTAATCATCCTGGGAGATCAGAATCATATCAGTATATTTAACATGAAGTCTGCTGAAATAAAATACAGAAGAATCACAGAATTGTAGAATTGTTTAAGTTGAGAATGACATATAAGATCATTGTGTCCAAGAATTAACTCAACACTTCAATTCCACCACTAATCCATCTCCATAATTGTCATGTAAATGTCTTTTAAACACTTCCAGAGATGGTGACTGCAGCACTCGTATGGGCAGTCTCTTCTAATGGTTGAAATGGATTTTCAAAGCAAATCTATTAATAGCTTTAAGGACATCAACAGTGTTTTCAATCAGAGATAATTATTTCAGCACCAAAAAAGCTGTTATGATGAGTCAGAAAATCTATGTTGCAAAGGAGAACTGAAAAGATGTTAAACAGCTTTTGTTTTGTTTTGTGTTAGGTAGGCTGAAAATTGCTAACTTCTGGTCATGCATTAAGAAAGACTTAAGGGCTTCTAGTGCCTAAATGAGGCTTTGCAAAGGTCAAATATAGTTTACCTTCTTGAGTATGGCCTAGCTTTGAATAAGTTTCTAAGAATAAGTTCTCTGGAGTGTAAAAAATCTATAGAGGAGCCATTCAAAACACTATCTATTTTTGAGCTATAAACCATTGATATTTGGGCTTAAAGCCTGAATTTAAATTTTAACATTTTGGAATAATTAATTTCTTAATAGTTGCAGATTATGATAGGAGTGAAACATAAAGTTTCTTTACAAAACAGATGCCCACAGACAAGATTTATGACCTGTCATTTAGGGGTGTTTTTTTTTCTGTTTGTTTTTTTTTTTTCCTTTTCCAATTTGCTCCAATGGAGTTCAGAGATTTTCACCAAAACAAGTTTCTCACATACCAGATGCTTGTAAATCCAGAGCAGGTGTGTGTATGTGTTGATTTATGCCTCTGTGAAATATGTGGGCAACAGAGGGGAAAGAATGATACAACACAAAAAAGCCAAATGGCCCCATGTAGAAACACAAGTCCTATTCTTTTCTATGCCTTTCCAGTTATGAGAAGAAATTAAAATAAGTTTTCTTTCTCTTAGACACATGAGAAATATTGTTGTGCTTCCACTGACTTTTGTACCCATTTCTTAGACTGAACTTTTCCTCCTTGGGAAAATTTATTGTTCTACATCACTTTGTAAATCTGTGTACACAGCTGAAAGAAAAAGTTATTAATCTTTACTCAGGAGAGGTCTCATCTGAAATCGGATCCTTCACAACATTTTTGCATAACGAGTCATAAAATATTTTAATTTTAACTTGTTTTAACACTTCAGATTACAGAAAACAGAGTGTGAATGTTTGAATGCTAGAGGAACTGGAGCTTTGTATAGTTCCTGTAGTATTGCCTGAAGACCTTTATAATAGTGGTTTAGGAAAATAAAGTTTCATAAAAGTTCCTAAGACCATAATGCTCTCATTATTTTACTGAATTAGGGAAGATTTTAGAAAAAAGGCTACGCCCCTCCAAAAACCCCAAAATCAAAAAAACCCACCTAAATTCCTAAATACTTAAAGCAGCTTATGTAACGATATATTTATTTCTGTATTTTATATGCAAGAAAACCTTTTGCATGATTTTTAAATTACCTTCTCTCTCATCCTATTTATGTGTATCTATTAGATGGTGTATTTTAACAGTGCAAGAGGAGCTGCTATGTGTGTGATCAAATTTCATTTTAGACTGAAATTATATTATGGAAATTGGCACACATTAATCTCCTGTTAGTGTGGCTGTCCACTACACAATATAACAAAAAGACACTGCTTTTTTATGGCTTGCAGGGGTCTTTCCTACCCCGGGGCTATGCTTGACCTTGGTCTTGATGAACCCTATAATGTCCCTACTGTCCATTTCCTACAGCCTGTCTAGACCTCTCCAGCTGGCACATTGTCCTCAAGAGTGTTACCTGGTCATTCTCCCAAAGTTTAGAGTCATCTGCAAACTAAAAGAGACAGTTATTCATCACCTCTTTCAGTCTACTGAAAAATAATTTTGAGTTATTTTTGGTAATTTAAAAATTTTTAAAATTTTAAATTATAAAAAAATTAAATTCTTATAATTAAGATTTAATTATTAAAATTATTAAAAGGACAGAGTCCCAGGACAGATTTTTGTTGTAGTCTGCTTGACACCAGGCTTCAATTAGAATACACCTTACCAAGTACACCTCTACACACCTGATCATCATTTTTCACCTGTCCATAGTATCTGAACTGGGATACAGGAATACAGTGACAGAAAATGCCAAAAACTTTGCTGTAGTCTAAATAAAAAACGGCCACAATTTTCTCTGACCCACATATTTCAGCATTTGATGGCAGAAGGGAATCAGTCTGGTCAGACATGCTTTGCCCTTCAGTGAATTCAAGCCTTCTGGTTCCAATCATCTCCTGTGTATGCCCAAAAATGGGGCCCGTGAGGACTTCCTCCAGCATCAAAGTCAGACAACCATGGGTTGTTTTTTTTCTTTTTGGAGATGGGTGTGGCATTTCTTTACCTTTATCCAGTTGTTGGTACTTTCTCCTGAACTCCACGACAGCTTATCAATGACAAGAGAAAGCATCTTTGAAAGGATGCTGGCCATCTTTTTCAGCACCTTGGACGGAGCCTGTTGGGTCTTTAGGATTTTTGTGGATCAAACCACTCAGCAGTGGGTCTGTATACTTTCATTGTTCTACCTCCCTTCCACACAAGTATGCAAGATGTAAGGTAGATGCAAGGTGAGTCTCTGGAATGAGGGGGATGTAGGAGTGGGGTTTTATTTGGAGGGGGAAATAAGGGTGGTTTTTTTTGCTTGCTGTTTCACATATTTTTAAAATTTTTTTATTAAGCAGTATCTCAAGGACCTTTAACCTGTTGATCCAACAAAGGCTACTCACTTCTGTCATTTGCTATATAATTGAAATGGAGAAAGAAAAAGGGGACATAAAACAAAAAAAAAAAAAAAAAAAAACAAAAAAACAAGAAAAAGGAAAAGAAACAAGACAAAAATCTGTAGACACATAACAAAAGGAGAAAGAAGTAGAAGAGTGATCATGCCAAACTATTTTGCAAGAGCATGGTGGGAGAAGATCACAGAGCTGCAGTCATCCACCAGGCTTTGATAAAAGAAGAGACTAGAAAAAAAACAGAGAGGTTGAAAAATGACTGAATGTAAGGCACAATCACTTCAGCCATCCTGAGTCTGATAATTCTGTCCTGCCGTGCTGTTTGAAAACGGCTGACAACAACAGCAGTGCCTGTCAGTCTCTTTGCTGGCTCAGAGGTTTGAATCTGTTTTCTTTCCTCAAAACCTAAAGAACCACAAAAGATACATAAAATAAAATGAGGAACCACCAGGCTTGGGTACAGTCAAGTGACAAAAACACAAACTTCCAGGAAAAATTTGCAGTAGCATTGAGAAAAAAAATTCAAAAAAAAGAAATATAGACTAAAACCAGTAAAGATGAATATTCCTCTTAGCACATGCAGGTATATCAACTTCAGGATTAACAGGAGGCCTAATCAGAGCTTTTCAGCATTTGACACTTGGGCACACATACATATAGATGCTTAAAATTACCTTGCATTCCTGCAATGGTAACTCTAAAGGTGAAAAAGGGGTTCCCAATGACTCTGTCACCAAAACATCTGTAGAAGCAGATGCAGAGTTGGTGCTGTTCTATATACCCTTTCCTATATTAATTCCTCTTATCACACAGAAGATGGTCTATGTCTGTCAGATCTTGCATGGTAGAACAATCCTGGCAATGAGTGATCACCTTGGGAAAAAGAAATATAGGTATTCTGATGAATTGGGAATGAGAATCTATGTCCACATAAGCCAGAATGTACTGACATTTTAAAGTTCAAAATGGATATATTTTTTAGGAAAATATGGTTTACTATGTGCCATGAAAAAAATTGGGAATTACCTAAATCTTTGGCATAATGACTTATTTCAAGTAGAGTAAAATGGGTAGTCTATGCATGAGAAAAGAAAGGAAATTAGACAGTTAAAAAAATAGTAATATTTAAAAGGTATGTCACCCTTCTTTTTCTGGAGTAAAAATTGGGTACAATCTTAGTAAGTATATCCTCGATTTTAGAACAGACGTTTTAATCAGGATCACTTGTTTTTAGTACATAACAACTTACCTGCTATTGCTTTCTCCAAATAATCCTCCCGTTGTACACTTACTCAAGAGGAACCATTTCTTTGTGCTTATAATGACCTGCTCTATTAGAAAAGTTGATTCAAACAAAAAACTCCAAAACTGCTAGTTGATGCAAATATTAACATTACATTGAGAATATAAAATATGCGATAAGTGCAACCAATTAACAAGGTGATTTATTTCAAACTTTTTTGCTATATTTTACAATGATGTGAAAGAAAAGAAAAAAAAACCACAAAGTCCTTTAAATATGAGTTTAAAAATTTGTGGAGATTTCTTAGCCAGTATTGTTTAATAAAAGGCTTATTTGCATGAAAAGTGTCAAATATCAAGAATTGTGAAGTCTTTAACTACTTTGCTTGTTATAACAATGATTACTCTTGCCATATTGCATTGCACAAGTCCAAACTTGTTTAAAAGCAAGCAGTTAGAGTTTTTGTTAGTAATTTCATCCAAAGCAAAAGAATAAAAAAGCTTTAAGAGCTAAGACTATTAAGAGTCTAAGAGCAGTTATACCTTGATTGTCACTTTCCATCCTAGCTGGCATTTTATTTAATCCCTTTGTCCTTCCCAAGATGTGACTTTGTAATTTCTTTTATAATTGGTCCAAGAGATTGTCCTAAAGTGATGTAAAATAGGAAAAGAATCATTAATATCTAATGAACTACAATGGTTCATACCCATTGAAGAGTGTCTAACAGCACTCATTTTGTGAGAAGTCCAGATACAGAAGTAATTATTCAAGTATATTTCAAATTTATTCAGCTAAAAGCATCAGACTGTTACATTTTTCCACTCATATGCTGGAGTATATTTAATGAAACCAATGCTATTACTCTGCTCATCTCAGCAGTGACTGAGACCTTCTGTGGTACAGAATACTGTATGTACAACTGGCTGCAACTTACTGTTTTTCTTTGCCTTGGTAGGCTACCCCCTGTAAAAGGGACTGAAATTGGGTAAGGTAGTTTATATCTCTCACAAAAAGCACCTGTTATTCTGAATTCCATAGGAAGGCTGCTGGGTGCATCTACAACAGAACAAATGATTTTTAAAGAGTCAATAGATATTCATTCTCATAGTGAATTCTGTTTACAAACCAAGTGTTTGCAAGTAAACTAGCCTGATCAGAAATTCTGTAAATCATTAAAAACCACTGCCAGCCAACCCTGGTTGGTTTTAATTTCCCTGACTTCAAAATATATCTTTCTTATATTTAAGTTCAGGAACATTGCCCTGAGACAATTTTGATATTGAGGTAAAACTAATCTTTAACTTTGAAACTAAAAGCACATCCAACTAGAAGATGAAATGAGGTCAAGTAGTTGTAAATTATCAAAAGTAAACAATTTCATTATCCCCTAAAATACTGTTCATTTGTTCAATGTTGAATAAATTTTGTTTCTACTGAGATAAAGTTTGGAAAACACTTTTGAGAAGAACCCCTCAGAAATATCAAAAATGCTCACAAGACAGAAAATTTGTTGCCTGTGTAGTTGAGTCACACAAACACTGCTCTTAAATCACTAAATAAATAGTAGAAAATAAATTTGCAGATCAAATATTTTTCTGATGTAAAATGACAGACTCATTCTGAAAGCATAGTGTCATATTCGGAACCCACTTATTAGATATTCTTTTTAAAAACACTATCCTACATAGATTCTTCTATGATTTTCATTAAATCTTTACAATCTTCTGCTTTATTCTTATCATCAAACTTGGCACAAATTATACATTCTTTGATGAGTGGCAAAATCACAGGGACAAAGACTGATGAAGTCCCGTGTTATGGACTATAGGTAATTGTTTTCATGAATGTATTATACAGTAATGGAGTGAAGTTTGCAGTCACATAGCTGTATAATAAAGTAGTGTCATTTACAGTAGTAGTCCTCAAACTTTGCAGAAATCTATAAGGCCTCAGGATGAAGGTTTGCCATTTTAATCTGCCTTAATTATTCTTTACTTGTCTGCAACTTGATTTTACTTGATTTAGCTATGACAGCAATTTCTCCTGTTGACTAGATGCCTATAGTTAATTTGTTTTGCTTTTATTTATCTTTGTATGGTATGATGACATTTTTATAGAGGCAGAAGGAATTCAGCAAACAGAATTTGCTCTCTGTAGAAGAAATTTTGCATCCTTAACAATGAAGTGCAGAGAAATATTTGGCATTATAGCTGGTCTCCACTCAGAAGCTGAAATACAGTATGTGGTACAGGATTGGGAAGAGGATTGGGAAGAGGAAAGATGAGGTGCGGGCTTGCAACAGGGACACCATGACTATAGACAACCTTCCAGTGGTTGGTTAAAACATGCAGAGCTGAAATGGGGCAAAGCTGGTTGTTTGGGTATCAGGACAAAGAGGTAGGATCAAACATACATAAAAGCCATAGGTCAAATATGGATATTATCCATATTTGGTCAATATACAAATACCAAATTTGGATTTAACATGGACTTGTGGAACAATGAAATGTAAAAGCAGGTTATCAAATGTGTAAATAACCTCAATGGATGTCAAAGGTGGAAGAAGATACAACAGGCCTCGACATCATATTTCTCCCCATGGAGGTCTCCAGATACTGAATACTTAGATTAAATTCTCCAAATGTGTGGAATCCAGATCCAGTGTTGCCATGACATAAAGATTAAAGACTTCTTTTATCAGAGTAAATCAGAGTATTGTCCAAAGCTCTAAAATGAATTTGCCCGCCGGTATTAAAAAACACCACGAAGCTGTGGTGATCGCTACAAAGCTCTGTCGTGTTCCAAGCCCATTTAATTTGCCATCTTCAAATCAGAGAAATATGTTTTACCTCTAAGAATAGAAGTAAATAATCCAAAGCCCATAAAAGGAATGTACAGTCTTGATTCATAATTCTTTCCTTGAGAAGTAGATGAGAGATGAAATAAACAGCATGGTAGTGATGTCAGACACAAAGAACTCAAAGGGATATTCCAAGATCCTGCAGTCACAGGACTGTTGAAGATGCAATAAAGCCATTGTCTGAAATAAACCACTTCTGTTTGTGGTGAGACAAGCTAAACCAAGATTAGTTCTTGCAAGCTTCAAATCTAAGTTGAAATTATATTAAGTTTTGGCACCTATGCAAGAAAAGTGTAAGCCCATTACTTGGTCCATGTTTTAGAAATTAAATTTAGGAGTGCAGATGACACACCTATTTAGGTAATAGAGATGGACAATTCTTTATTTCTTTAGTCCAGATTTAGATATGACATGACTTTATTTTCTTTCTATTTGGTATAATTCCTGATTTTAAATATCTCTCAGACAAGATTATTCGTGTCCTTACCAGCCAGTTAAGTGGTCGTTAGGGCAGGATCCCAAGTTTTTAATTAGCCTGGACTTCAGAAACCAAGGGCATAAAGACAAAATATTTTAATTCAGCAAAAATCCAAAAACTGTTTTACAGAAAGTGTGCTATTTATAGGGAAAATAATTGGATAATTATTATGGAAGATTAGATATTATTTAACCCAAACAGTTAATATTCTTTTTCTTGTTGTTGTTGTTGCTGTTGTTGTGTTTTTTCTATATTTAAGTAATACTGACAAAAAAGGGAGCTGGTAACTTTTTTTATGTGAAATATTTACATTTGTAGTAGGCATTCATTACAAAATGTGTGACAACTTCCTCCAAAACATATCTTTCTCACGGAAAGTGAGGTTGGCAGAAAACAAAGAAAGATAATAAGATGATCTGCCTATCAGACTGAGTTTTTTCTCATAATGACTCCAAATTTTGTGAAAATAATTCCCCCAGTTGCCTGGCTTTTTCTTCATTTTCACAGACATTATAAACTGTTTGTTTGATTTGTTGTCATAACAAAGTTAAGCAAATGGTTTTTGATCCTCTTAAAATCTATGCCACAGTAGCATTATTAGCAATAAGCATTAAAGTAGGCATCTTTTCTGTGAATCTTGAATGGAGAAAAAAAAACATACCCTACGATCAGTCAAAGTATATTTAAAATTGTAGTGGACACCTTTGTTCACTTCTGAATAGCAGTTGGCTCTGTGTGCACTGCAGGTGCCATCTCAGCTCAGAGCTGCCTCTCACACGCTGTCAGGGACATGCTCATGAGCCAAACAAAGTTAGCTGCCAACTTGGTGCTCAGGAAACAAGCGTGACTCTCTGTTCTCTGCATTTCTCACAGTGACAGTTGTACACTGTTGTAGTCACAGGGGTCTGGCATGAGAGGAAAACAACATTTTGACTGCTAGAGGCCAAGATGTTTTGTGCAAACTAACACTGACAACAGTTGTAAAAAGAAAATACTTTTCCCTCAATCCAGGTAAGCTAATAATGTGTGCAAATTTATTTTTTATCAGTCAGTCTTGTCCTAAGCCATGAAAGCCAGGTCCTTATACATTTCTAATACTGTAATTTTCTCTCTGAGCTTAGCCAAGCATTTCTTGAATCAGTATTAAGAGCTGATATAAAATAATCATAATAATATCAAACAAATAATGAAACAAATGAAAGGGGTAATGTTACCCACATGTAATTGGCAGTTCAATAAGCTAGTGATGACTCAGTGAGATACACATCAGTTATGGAGTAATGCTGAACACCAGTACAGACTAATTTCATAGTGTCCCTGCAGGGATATGCTCCCTTTGTATCCACACTGTGCTGTGTAATTCAGTGAAAATTTGTTATTGGTTTCAACAGGATTAAAATGGGATCAAACCCATTTTGTACACAAATTTTTGTACATTCTCATGGCAGGAAATCTTTTTTTTTTTTTTTTTTTTTTGTTTTGTTTTGTTTTTTGTTTTTTTTTGTTTTGAGGATCCAAGAACAAGACCATGAAAAGATCCTCAGACTTGAAGTACAACCTAGTACTACTCAAAAATGAGATACTTCAGGAACACTCATTTTTATATTCACAACCACTATTCCACTTAAACATATGACTCTGAGGACATCTACAGACTTGTGTGCATTTAAATGTTAACATTATTTCATACTTCCTCTCCAAGGACTCAATCTCCTCACCTCAATCCCAGCTCCAAGTTTCCTGTGAAGTGTGGTAGACTCCAGAATTTAGGCTGTCATAGATTAATAATTCTCCACACAATAACTTTCTGCTATGCCTAAAAGGAGTTCAAGATGCATCTCAAAAAAGGCTATGATGCCTGTGATGAGAAGAGACTTGAAACTACTTGGCTTTACATAGAATAAATATTTATTTGATGGATTGAGAGGGTTAGAGACCTAAGTGATGCAGACTGTTTAGTCTTGTGATGGGACAAGGAGCTGGGTTGTTGCCTTTGCTCCAATACATTTTCAATTATTTTACATTTGATAGCCCCTAAACCTTTGTGTTAACCCTATATCAAATAGTTAGTCAAGCAAGTCAAGCAAGATGTGAACACTCATGAGCGAGGCTTCATTGCGAGGCTTCAAAGTCATGATCCTTTTCACAACTTTTATCTAGGCAAATGACCTTAAATAATTTTAAATATGCTGTATCTGGAAAATGGGGTGCCAGCAGCTCTTGAAGAGTCAAAATTTTGGTCTTTCATAAAATCTTTCTCCTGACAAACAGGGCTTTTATTTTTTACAAAAGCTAATTTATATTTGGAAAGCATATAATGCTCATGTATGAAAAGGTTTCAGCAGCACAATGGTGCTCAACAGATGTTCTACAGTATTCTGGCAGCCCAAAACTCTGTGCATGTTAGTAAGTAACTGCCTGATATAGTCTGTCATAGTGAATTTACTTACCCTGAGAGTTTGTCATATTACTAAGAATGAACTTAGGCAAGATGAAAGTATTAAAGAAAATGTGTTTCCAAAACCATTATGATAACACAGTAAGAGTTAAAAATATATTATTAAGATTTACATTTAAAATTTAATCTATGTAGACTGTCTCTAAGTTTTTGAGGCTATACTACTAGCTCTAGAAGTCATAAAAAAGGTGTAGTGTCCTGAATAGTTCTGAATATTTCCTATTCTTATAGTGAAAGAACACTACTTCACAGAGCGTCTCTGAAAAGCCCCTAACTAATCCCCCAAAACAATGACATACCATAACTCATTTGTTCTTCCTGAGGGATAGGGAAAAGCAGACCTGTGATGGAGCAGTGATGCAACACATGGTAGTGCAGGGCATTCTGTGATTTTTCCTTTCTGGTCTGGTCTGGTCTGGTCTGGTCTGATCTGGTCTCCTCTCCTTTCCTCAAGACCTCTTAAGATTTAATTTTTTTTTGTTTTAATCAGACTTATCCCAGTGCCTGGCCTGAGACTGTTTTCCTCCACATACAAGCCACATAGAATATGGTAGTATTACTCTGAAAATTAGATGGCATGAGAAATATTTATTTACAAGCTTCTTTCAATATTTTGCATGTTTGGCTTCTGGAAGGCCTTATATGAAGACTTAAAATAAACCCTGATGTGACAAATGTTGACTGCATTGCTAGATCTGGGAAAATCTCTCTGGGCCAGGAGGTGTTTACAACAGAAAGAAGAGAAGGTATTCTCACCTATTCTTTGAGAGTAAATTACCAGTAGGAATAACAACAAAATAGATTAATTCCATGCCTACTCAGGGGAGGGATAGTAAGTAGTTACACATTCTTCATAATCAGATGACAAAACATTCAAACTATTGAATAAAAACAATCCAAGCCAGAGCATTACAAGTGAAATAATATTTCCTTTAGAAAACAAAACAACAATCAAACTTCAAGTGTGAATTCCAGGAGATGTGTAGGCTCTGATTCCCCAGAAGACAGCAGCCTTCCCTTAAGGCTGTGAGAAATAACTAAGTGGCAGGAAATAATAAGATTTAAGACATATTAGTTTCCACAAGATTTATCATCAACTGCTACTCCCAATCAGAGCTCTTGCACTCATGAATCTCACTCCAAGATATTACACACATTGTGCAGTACCTTGCTCACAACTAGGGTAAAAGTAATCTACAACTTTGAAGCTGCTGCAAAAGTTTGTAATATCTTTTATGATTTTATCCCTACATAGTTGGCACCATGAGACTGCAAAACCAAGGATTGTGAACTGTTCTTGTGATTTTTGAGATGTAGCATTCAGAAGGCCTTTCTTCTTTGATTAATTAAAGAAAAAAACAAATTGAAGAGAGAGAGAGAGAGAGAGAGAGAGAAAGAAAGAAAGAAAGAAAGAAAGAAAGAAAGAAAGAAAGAAAGAAAGAAAGAAAGAAAGAAAGAAAGAAAGAAAGAAAGAAAGAAAGAAAGAAAATATTAAAGAAACTCAGTTCAACTAGCAGAGGAACAAATTTACTCTATCCCAAGACATCACAAAATGTCTTTCATGATTACTTCACCTCTCAGTGCCATCAAGCATTCATTTTCATGCCAAAGTAAGAAAACCTCAAGCCACTCAAGAGTGACTGCACAGAAGGACAGAGATCTGTTATATCCAAAATCTGATAATTTTTTTACGCATTCAAATCTCCAGACTTACAGTCATTTGAACAAAATGGTGACTGATACTGACAGCAGCTCATTCATCCAAATTGTGCTCAGTGATATGAATCAGTGATTCTCGACCCTGCTAAGCTGGAAAGCTCTAATCAGTAAATTGCCAAAATCTGGAGCTGATTTAAGACAGGAAAATTCCCTTTCTTTTCATGTGCACTACTGCTAGAATCTGAGTGAATCTGAATAAGCTTAGAGGTATTATTTGTGTAATGTTGGTATGCTTAGGTCACAAATTTGTACTGCAAACTTGCTAGTGTATCATTGTGGTTTTGTGATTTTTTTAACATCGGCAGGATAAAGTGGTTGCTGATCAGTAAAAAAGGCGAAAGATTTTGTGAGTTCACTACTTCTTGCAGGCAACAGCCTGTATGAGCAAAGCATTGCAAGGAGTACAGAGGAACTTGGTTCTCTAGGGATTCAGTCTCTGGTGATCAGGAAAAACTATTTTTATTTTACATCTGAAATTCAAAATTTCATATTCATGTTTCATGCTACTACATGTATAATCTGATCATGAATTCCAAGATTCATGTTTGCTGCTTATGTAGGTGCTAGAGTTAAAAATCTCCCTGAATGTGACCACAAAACTGATCATGAAGTCCCATACAGAAGTTTCAACTCTCTCTCTTTCACTTACAGTATGGGAAAAGGTAACAAGAATTTTAAATATACATTTCATTAGAACATGTAGTGACATACACTGCATCTTATTCCAAAGGAAATATATCAATGCTCAGTGGGGAAAATAAAAATTGAATATTTGAAAACAAGTTCTCCAGTGATTTTTTAAAGGAGTAGACATTTTTGTCAGTCCCTCTTTTCAAGTTCTTTATTTATTATCATTCCACACTGACTCCTGTAAAGCAAGGGGAGCTGTTTCTTTCTCACATCTCAGGCTAGGCTTGTGGTCAGCCCTGTACAGCAATCAAGCAGCACTGCGAAGGAAACAAACCACTGTAAGATACCATTTTGTACAGTATGAAACATGAACCCCTATCTTAAAATTATGTTCTTTCTTATCATTTCAGACAGCAACATTGTCCTATCCTGGGCTACATCTAAAGCAGCATAGCCAGCAGGGCAAGGGAGGGGATTCTGCCTCTCTGCTCTGCTCTGCTATGGTGAGACCCCACCTGGAGTGCTGCCTCCAGCTCTGGGAACCTTAACACAGGAAGGACACTGATCTGGAATGAGTCCAGAGGAGGGACATCAACTTGATTAGAGTGATGGAGCACCCCTCCTAAGAAGACAGGCTAAGACGGTTGGGATTGCTCAGCCTGGAGAAGAAAATGTTTCAGGGTAACCGAATTATGGCCTTCCTGTACTTGGAGGGAGTCTACCAGAAGGATAGAGAGAGACTATTTATGAGACCATGTAATGACAGAACAGGTGTGAATGGTTTCAAATTGAGAAAGCAGGTTTTGATTAGATGTAAAGAAAATAATTTTTAGAGTGAGAGTGTTGATGCACTGGAACAGCTTGCCCAGAGAAGCTGTGAATGCCTCATGCCTGAAAGTGTTAAAGGCAAGCTTGGATAGATCTTTGAACAACCTGATCTGGTAGAAGGTGTCCCTGCCCAAGGGGAATGGGGTTGGCGCTAGATGATTTAAGATTCCTTCCAAGCTGAAGTGTTCTAAGATTCTCCATGACATGAAGAATCCATTTACATAAAAATTCCACAAGAAAGGATGTAGTTGACAGTGTTCTAATAGCTGAGGAATGGTTACGATAAACCTTTTTATTGTTAATCTTGGTTCCCTAGGACTAAAAATATTATTGCACTGCAGTGGATTCTCAAGTTACAAAATTATTTAAATTTTTTTACCATGAAACAATATAAAAATTACGTGGTTAAATCTATTAGCATTTTAACTTGGAAAGTTAATAGTTCCGTAAATATGAGGAGAGATTTGTGTGATTCTCAGAGATGAAGTTTTAAGTGCAAAACACAAGAAAGAATGTGTAGAAAACAAAAACCATCCCTTTATCCATAGTTTGTTCTTTCTCTTTCAGCGTTATATGTGGGAAGGGACAAAACCAGGTTTTCCAGTGATAGGTAGTGGGATGGTGTGCTAAACCTTGAGGAAACAAGTGCTGATAAGATTCCTCATCCTGCTCTAGCAGGTGTCAGCTACCACAAACCCCATCTGAAATGTTTCTGTACCAATGCACAAATGAGGAGCACGCAAGAGGAACTTGGAACCTTGGCCCTGCCTCAGAGATTTGAGATCATTGACATAAGCAAAACCTGGTCCTGTGCCTGGACTGTATGGAGGCTGTGGTGCACAATGGCATGATTGAGAACCTCTGGTTAGGGATTAAGGGACTAGCAACTAGTCTGGATGTCATTGTGGGAGTCTACTGTAGACCACATATTCAGGATGGTGATACTGATTAATTATTCTTTGAGGAACTAAGGGACACCCCTAAATGAACAGCCCTCGTCCTTAAGGAAGACTTCAGCTCGCCAGAAATTAACTGGGAACAGCACAAAACTGACACAAACAGTTACAGAAGGTTCCTAAAACACCTAGATGATAACTTCACAGTACAGGTACTAAGGGAGCCAACTTGGAAAGACGGATTCCTTGATTTGTTGCTTGTTAAGGTGTCATGAGGGAAATGGTGATTGGTAGCCATCTTGGCCACAGCAACCACAAAGCAATTGAGTTTAAATATCTTCTGACAAGAGGAAAAGTGTCACCATTACTCCAGCTCTGGAAAAGAGGAGATCAGACCTCAGACTGATCAGGGAACTAGTGAGTAAAGTCCCCCACAAAACTTTTCTGAAGCTGGAAGGGCCTCTCAGTGCTGATTATATTTTAAGCACCACCTCCTAATGACACAGGGGCAGGCAGTTCCAAAATGTCAGAAGTTAAGCAAGAAAGGCAGAAGGCTGTCTTGGCTGAGCACAGACCTTCTTTTGGATATAAGGCAAAAAAAGGAGGTGTATGCCCAACAGGACAAAGGTGAAGTGAAATGGAAGGAAGACACAGATGCTTCTTGCCATTATGTGGACAAAATTAACGTGCTCAAAGCTCGGCTGGAGCTGCAGCTGGCCAAAACTGTGGGGGACCATAAAAAGATGGGTTTTTTTATATACATTAATGGCAAAATGCAGTGCAGAAATAACATTGGCCTGTTAGAGGATGGAGATGGTCGCTTCACAAACATGGACATAGACAAGACAGAGTTATTAAATTCTTTCTTTGCTTCTGTTTTCAACAGCAGTGATGGACCAAGGTGGTGCCAAGCCTTGAGCTGGAGGACCATGGTTGTGAGAATGATGAACATGCAGTTGACATAAATGTTGTGTCATTGGGATCTGCTTTTCCTGCTGTATCCCTGTCAGTCTCTAGGGCCTAAATGGGCCCCTCCAAGGCTTCATAAAGAGTTCTCTGATGATATAATGAGGCCTCTCTTAATGATTATTTTATGGTCTTGACAATCTGGAGAGGTCTCTGCTGACTGGAAATGCTTTCATCAGAAGATCTAGCAATGGTTGTTGGAGACACAAGTGTTTTCCGTAGTCTGATTGGTGTTTCTCAGGGCGAGTACAGAAAAGCAATAATAAAAAATCCTGTTTTCATTTCTATCAATATAGAGTTTTTAGTTTTCCACATATATCTTCTGTGCATTTACCCTTATTTATGAAAAAGCAAGTCAGAACATAGTGTTTTAAGGAACTTTGACTTAACATGGGGCTTCTCCCTCCCTGTGCATTTATTTTGGTTTGTATTTAAAGAGAAAGAAATCAATTTTTGCAATCATTTTTAATATCAGTACTTGAGAGAAAATTTTGCATGTAAAGGGTATTGACATGTCAAAGATCAATTTAAAACAGTGCCCTAGAACCAAGCCAGTCAACAGTGCCTCTCTGCCTCAAGAGTATGAAGGTGGAACTTCACAAAAACACGGAATTTAGTCTTATTCCTGAGCTTAAGTACAGAACATTGATTGAGCAACAGAAATGGTTTAATAATACTTGACAAGAACCAATGAAAAGCTGAAGGAGCAAGAGCAAGCAGAAGTCATTGTAGTTAATGATTATGGATTTAAATTATTTAGAAACGACACAGATTTAAAAAAAAATAAACAGCTTTCCTTTTTGTTAGCAATTTTCAAATAAATGTTTTCAAAAGCTTATAATAACCTATAGTGTATTCACCAGTTTGAGGTAAATTTCACTACTATTGATTAGCTTACAAATGTAAAAATTTTCTAACAAACCCCATAAAGCTCGGTATTTCAGAGACACACATAGAAAAAAGAAACAGATATCCTAAAACCTTTGTGTTTTGTCTAAATTTCCCTTGAAGTCAAAGATTTAATTAAGGCCTGACATTCGTTAAGAAAATAAACTGAATTCAGTGGGAACTCAGATTGTTCAAACTCTCTGAAAAATCAAGTACTTACCAATCTGAGTATATTTAAAGTGAATATTTCAGAAGGAGGTATCCCACTCTTTTCTCCACCTCAGTGGTTTGCAGACTTGATTCTCAGACTCTCTGTTTCCCAAAATGTGAAGAGGCCACATTGCTATAATACTAAGATGTGGAACATCTCTAGCTATTTTTCTGGTGAGCTACAAAAACCTGTCCACAAAAGAACTTGGCCAAGAGCTTTAGACTTATGAAATCCTTGGAAGCTAGTAATTTCAAGTTTATTTCTCTGCAGGGTTGCTCTGCAAACAACACAGAATTCTCTGCCTGTGTTGATTGCAGAAGAATATACATGTGGTTAGCTCTTCATATGTTAAGTCAGGAGTACTCATTACTAGGGATGAATATTGGCAAAGTGATATTTTTTGTCTTCTTGCTTTGTTGATTTAAACATTTTTGTCCTGGTTCCAGCCAGGACAGGGTTAGTTTTTGCAGTAGACAGGAGGAGACATGGGTAGGACATGGATATTATTCCACACCACCTCATGTCATTGCTGGGAGTTTCTTCTATGGGGAAGGGCTTTTTTCCAGTCAGTGGTGTGGCTGTGGGTGGGCTGTGAACTCTGCAGTGAGCATCTTGCACGTGAATCACTCTTTGTACGCTTTTATTATTAATATTGTTGCTCTTACTGTTTTTTTTTTTTTCTTATCTCATTGCTATTTCCAGAAAATTGTACTTATCCCAGCATGTGATGTTTTCTGTTTGCACCTCCAGTTCTGCTCTCCATCCTGCAATGGTGAGGGGGGTTGAAAAAAAGGGAAAAGAGCAGTGCATGGTTTCAGTTGGAGCACTAAATTGGAGAATACCATTCCTAAACCAAAACAATTATTTAAAAGGATTGTCAACAAGAAATATAAAACCATTTATATAGACATTGTAGTATGTGCATTCTTTAAAGAGTACAGCTGTTCTTACAAACCCTCATAAATATCAGATGTAAAAGGTATATAAAGCAAAAGCCTCTGCATAAAAAAAAAAATAAAAATAAGCCAGAGATACCCCACAGCAACCAATCCAGATGTTTGAAATTTGTGTAAACATTCCTGATGAATTCTTACATCAGTATTCAACCAGCTATCTTCCAGTTCAAGAAACCAGATTTAGTAATAGTTTTTTTTTTTTTCCAATTTTGAAAAACACCAGGAGACAGTAAATTGATCAGCATTTTGTTCAAGGACACTGTCTTTTAACATAGTTCCCTAGCAAGTGATCACTGCATAAATCTACTGACCAAAATGTAATTTGATTAGAATTTTGTTGCACTATCACAATGTAAAAAAGGAAAAGAAAAAGAAAGGAGGGGAAATCATCCGGAAC
Source organism: Melospiza georgiana (assembly GCF_028018845.1). Lineage (NCBI taxonomy): Eukaryota > Metazoa > Chordata > Aves > Passeriformes > Passerellidae > Melospiza > Melospiza georgiana. The sequence continues at coordinate 78,407,753 of NC_080430.1, forward strand.
ATGATAAGAAGAATTGCTGAGCAGAACCCTTCTTCTCCCAGATGTAAGCAAATATGTAGCAAGCCACTTTTAGTAATGCTGGAAAGAAGAAAGAATATGATGATAATGACATGGCCTGCAGTTTTTTGTTAATGGATACATCTATCAACTATCAAAATGAGAAGTATTTCAGTCACCATAACAATGACTGTTTTTGTTTATGGCAAAATTTGGGAGAAAACCTCTAAAGGGGTTCCTCTAGAAAGCAAATTTGAGTGGCTCCTCCCCAGACTGGTTTGGAAAATTATTTCCTTGGAGAAAAGTGGAAAAAAATTGTTTATTTAACAGCGAAAACATTCACCAGCACAAAGAACCCCAATAAGCAATACTAAACAATAAAACCTCTTGCCTCTCTGAAGAGATGACAAACTCAGCAAGTCCCCTTCATGGGCTTGGCCCACTCAGTCTTTTATCAGTCCATCCATTGCAGGAAATGCCATGGCCCAGGCCCAGCTCAGTGAACCACAGGTGGGAGCTGCAGGTGCTCTTCTGGTGTTTCGTCCAGAGCAGGTTTGAACAGGTCCAAAGGAAAGAAAAAACCACAGTCCACAGAATTTTTCTCCCTCATCTAGTTAGAAGCTAACTAAAAGCAAAGCAGAGCTCTGTCCTGCTGTCTGTCTGTCTGTCTGCAGACAGCACAGTCCAGGAGAGGAAGTGGGGGAGCAAGGCAGCTTCTGATAACAAACTCCACACTTCTTATCTCCCCAGCTTTGCTCTCACAGCCAGTCTTAAAGGTGCAAATCTTATTTCTGGGCTAAACATGTGCATGGGGATACAAGCATCACAAAGTCACCCCAGGACAGTGAGTTACTGGCATATTTAAACAGCAGACAGAGGATGGTAAGGAACAGCTGCATAGCACCTGCTAATCCCTGCAGTGAATTGTGATGATATCAAATGAAGAAAAAACCATTAGCCTGATCACAGGATGTTTTTTCAAGATTATTAACAGTATTATCATGAATATCTATGAGTTAATTTTAAAGACGAAATGCAGGGTACCTTTTTTGACAAGGACTTTTCTGCATAAAACTACATTCAGGCCAAACTTTCATTTTCTTTTGCTACATCTGCAAAGCATTAATGTATTGTATAAAAAGAGAACCAATGCACATTTAAAATTAAATATGTACCTAGGTTATTATCACAAAAGATTACCTTGGATGTAGCCCTTCTCAGCAACCCCAGCACTTTCTGAAGCATAGATCTTTTTGCATGTATCCACAGAAATAGAGCTACTTAGGAGCTGCCCAGCTTATGAAAGCAACTTGCACAGCCAGATGGTGCTTATGTCTGAGATTTCAAAATTTATGGCAAATGTTGATGAAAATACCACAGCTGTTGCATGCTCATACAAACTGAGCCTTGACTGGGAACTGTCATGTTGTACATCATAATATCCCTGGAAAGCAGAGCACTTTCACGAGCTCTTTGTAGAGAAGGGTTTTTTATGTGTCAAAGGTAGAGAACTTATAAGGAGAAGGGAGAATAAAATTACAATGTGTTCAAACTTAAATTTGGCAGAGAAAGTTTCTGGGAAGTCAGCAAGTGTCTGGAGACAGAACAATGCATGCAAAAGTCAGCAGACAACATCACTGAACATTCAGTCCCTCAATTCAGAGGTCACATATTGAAGTGCTACCTAACTGACTGTGTGTGGGAATATAGGGAATGACGTTCAAATTGATTAAAAGTGATTTCAGCAAGGGCATTAAATAATTATAAGCCTATGTGAAGACACAAAGATAGAAACAGAATAAAAGAAGCCATTTCACAAATGTTTTGAGAAGTCATGACCTTTTCTTAGTTAGGCAGAACATTATGGTTTGCTAGTGAAAAACAGTCTAATCTGTTTTTCTGACTGAATCTCAAACACAACAGGGTCCTCAGTAGGATAAAGTTAAAAAATTATACGTGTTAATGTTCACTGAATTTTGAGTGACAAACTATATTAACATTAATGTTAACAAACAAGTTTATTTGACAGCTGACCCAGTTGCTAACTTAGTATTTACAGTGGGGTCTCTCAGAATGAACTAAGTGTTTCTGTTTCACCTGTATAAGGGTGCTCCAAGATGCAATGCTTTAGAGAGTCATTTCCTCATAATGGATTTCAGGAAAAGCGAAGAAGAAGTTTTCATTTTAAGTATTTTCATGATGGACCTTCATAGCACATTACCATAATAGGGTGACTATTTAAGTCAGATCAAGAATTCCTGGAAGTGCATGGATTGAAGACTGACAAAAATAATGATTAATCATTTGCAAATATATAAGGAGCTTTCAAGTTATGTAATCCGTATTTAGTGTCTTTCTTGTATATAAGCATGGTAAGTACCAACACATGTATTTTTCCTTAGAAGCTTGTTACTGCACTGACTCTGCGCTCACTGCAGAAGCCAGCCACTAATAATGTAAATTTCCTGGGCATAAGAGCTCCCTTTTCTGCCAGCACTGGCACAGTTGTTTGAAATGCATTGAAGTTAAATGCTTTTGTGAACTCTCAGCATCTCAGTATTCTATCTGGAAGCAGCAAAGTTTGCAAACACTTCTCAAATCAATGGCTGGTCTACAGTGGACCACAGAAGCAACAAACTGGGTCCATGTGGTGCGCAGTACAGTCAGCAACACATACAAGTTTTGCTGGACAATCTTTGAAAAAACTTTAAACCAGCATCGGGAAATATGGAAGAGAATGACAAAACCTCTCTTTGAAGTTGAAAATTTCCACCCTTAGCATTATAGAGAGAAAAAAAAAAAAAAAAAAAGAGAAGCATAAAATATATTGAAGTTTAAAATGCTTAAGGAGAAAGGCTCCAGCTGAGATTTACTTTGATAACTATCTGGTAATGTCATCAAAACAACAGACAACAGTTTTGAGATTTGAGGGTTTTTCTGAGAATGTGTTGTAAGAAATAGAGCTCCCATACTCTTCCCTTTTTTTTTTTCTCTAACCATGTATGACTTTAGCATATTTAAAACCTAAAACTGTTACATGTGAAAGACAGATCCAGAATCTGCACTGTATACTTACACAGGAATGTTAGGTGTTCATGTTTTACGCAGGCAATTTAGATCAATTCTCTCTAATACAACTCAACATAAAAAGAGAAGGTTAGAGGGAATAAGCAGTTATTTCAGATACCTTCTTCCTAAAGGGATATTTCATATGCCAACATAACCATGTTTTATCTATTTTCTTCCAAAAATAGGACAACACTGAAGCTCAGAGAAATCCTACTTTTCTCAATTGAGCATTTACTTAGGTTTGTATGCCTCAGGATTTTTAAACCCTTGTACATCTAAGCTGTTCCCCTAATGCTCTTCATCTCCTAATTTTACAAAAAAACTTTTACATTCTACAGGCTTACATATTTTAATACTTTGACATTTACTGATGGCTGAAGACAGTTTCTCTTTTTTCCTCCCCATTCACAGCTATTGCACAACCTCTTTTCCCCCTCAACATTCAAAATACTTCTCTCTTTACTCCATATTTCCTTCTCAACTCGTGCACTCCAGCATTAAGTGCAGGATAGGATTGTATTTAACACTTTGAAACCATCTCTGGGTGTCTAGGGGAGGGAAAGTTTGATCCTGAAATCTTTCCTGAGGTACTAGCAAATCAAGCTGTAGATTAGGATACGAAAACTTTTGTCTTAGATTCTGAAGCATTGAGAATCTTTCCACATAATTGACTTCTAAACATATCATCATCACATCAGTTCTTTAGCACAGCAGAATCCTCAACATTGTGTATAAGCAGATGATTTGCTCCCACTCCTATTTTAAGAGTACTCTTGCATGAACAGGAAATTTCCTCAAAAAGAAGAGACTGCGAACACCATTCTTAATCTGTGTGTACCATGTAATGAATACAGGAGGCAACAGAGTATTTTCACTATCTAATATTTTAATAATTTTCTAATCTTGGAAGTATCTCTCTAGCTTGAGTCAGATTTCCCTTGTTTAGGCAAGACACACATACAGAATTCAAATTTGAGCAGAATTTAAATTTTTACTGTCCATATTAAGTAAATATGCAGGCTACAAATAATTCTTCATGGAATTACACCATTACTACTTTTATGTACTCATTTCAATTTTAGAGATATCAACTAAATAGCAAACTCAAAGCCTGCTGCTCTCTTGACTCCTCCTATTTGTTCTTCCATGTGAAATTTAAACCTGTCATTTCTTGCAATGTTGTATTTTTTCAGTTCTTCACAGATATTAGCTGAAAGCTCATATAGACTTCTAAAGAGTTCATATTGCTGTTTGATTGAAAGAACATCCCTAGTTCTTCCTGCTGTCCATGTTTTTCCAGTGCACATGAACACAGTAAAATATTTTTTAAAAGTTTGTCGTCTATTAGCTGAAGTGTTGTGTAATGTAAAGGGCAGACACCTACGCTAACTCAGAAAATGATGTAATATTGAATTTCCAGTCCTGAGTTTTTAGTACTCATTAAAAGCCACAAAACAAAGAAGTGCAAAGACCATACAAAATAGCTGTCAGAGTGATACATAGTTAAAAGGGTGTGGTTGATTGTTGTTTCTTAAACTGAGGAAGTAAATAAAACTCACAAGAAGGTCTACTCTTTAGTTGTTTACAAGAGTGCAGAGACAGAAGGTGGGATAAAGATAGTCCCAATTTTATGCCTAGTCATGTTCAAGTTTTTTCTGTAGATTACACTGTATTGAAACAGTATATGGGCGTAGAATTTATACATGAATATATAACTTCATGCTGTCTGTAGATCTGCTAATTGATTCTTCCATCTACAAATCAAAACAAATTTGTTATTACTATATACACTACACCTGTATTAAGAGGGTACTTCAAATTACACACTGTTAAAACTAGTAATTGGCCTTCTCCACTTGAGAATGCTATTTCAATTTAATTTAAATAATTTTAAACATCTCTTAGTTTAGTTTTACTACATAACATATTCCAGTTCAAACTGTCTTCTCTAGGGCCAGAAACAGAAAAACATCGTGACTAATAGTCTGTAGTTTATCTTCTTAGGCAAGTTTCTGCACAAAAAGCATTTGTTATTTCTAGACTAAAATACACTCTTTAAACTGCTGCTCTATCCTAGGTGGAGGTATTGCTTAAACTAGGTCTAAAGTAGGGTTATTTGCTCTTTGCTGGTTGCCATGTCATACATCATTTAGTGACATTTACAAAACTGTCTGGAAGGTAAGACCAAAAGGAATTTTTAGCCATTTTGGTCAGGATTTATTTTTATCCATATGAGTCAGGGTTTATTATTTTATAATAAAAAAATAGCATTTTTTAAACCCACATTTAGGCTATGTCCAAGATGCTTTAGCCACTGAAATGAGCTGGCTTAAATTTACATTTTGAGACTTTAAGTTATATAAACAAAACTCAGGTTTGAAGCAAATTCTGCAATTAAGGCTTCTAGTTTTTATAAGGTAATTTACATATTAAAGAAAATGCATTATTTCATGTATGCAAATATAAAAATCAATGCTATAGATATCAATATTAAATCTAAAGGATTTTAGCACCCTTTTTTTTTCTGTTATCCTACCTATTTCTACTTTTTTTCTATTATATTTCCTACTTTTTTTCTTTATGCTAATCTTGTATTCCATGCAAACATCCTTGCCACCTTACACATTTTTACTGCAGTTGTCCTCAGTGAAAAGATGGATAAGTCAGATTCTTGTCTGGGGGGACTGAGAGTGAGAATAATTTATTTTTTTTTTCTGAGCAAAATAAAAAGATATTTGTATGTGTAGTGAGAGGTGGAAGTGGGGGTATTGGAGCAAGAACTTGAACCATAAAAGGGATGCCAAATTCTCTTCTGAAAAAGATAAGCTTCCTGCCAAGCCTATAAAATTCTGTTCAATATAAGTTTCTGAAATATCACACATTAGCTGCAAAGTTCTCAAGATCTCAAAAGGTGGCAGCTGAACAGAGTATGCTCTGTCCCTTTGCAACTCCTATCTGCAATTTTGCAGGGTGAGGAGCATCCCCACTGAATGAAATGAGTGTTCTTTCTCCAGCACAGCATGATGACTTTGAAATTTCAGGTATAATTTACCTGGAAAGGCTGTTTCAAATTCTTTAAACCCATAAACAAGGCCTAAGGCCCATAAACAAGAACTAAGATATGGGGCTTACATGGGATAAGTGAGATCAAGACTGATAAAGAGAAACATGAAAAAAAAAAAAAAAACAAAAACAAAAAACAACAACAAAAAAAAAAAAAAAAAAAAAAAAAAAAAACTTGGAAACTCCTTTATATGAGAAAGTAGTTAGGAGTTAGGGGAAAAAAGAACATTAGGTAGACAAGAAGGCAGAGGTTGATTGGCAGAAGGCTTGTCCACAACAGAGTACATGCTCATCAAGAGATTGAGTCTATAAACTTGTCTCATGAAGCCTTAGCATACTCCTGCAGTGCTTAAAAAGTCAGACATTAAGTCTCTGACCCACTACAGTGGATGACAAAAAAACTTTGTCCAGAATTACTTTAATTCTGAAAAAAAAAAAAAAAACAAACAACAAACCAAAAGCCCTTTAAATCCATCCACTAAACAAACTGATGGCAAATATTGCTAACAAAGGCTTTCACACTGCTACAGAATAATTGCTGTGTGCCAGCACAGTCAACAGACCCTTTCTCCTGATTTTTGCCTACTGAATTTAAAACTTACAGATTATGGGTACTTAAGAGGTCCTTCAATAACTTTTGAAATGACTGCTAATTGCTACCATAAATGAGAGTTAGATTTTTTCCAGAGGTAAACTTGGAAGGATGAAATGAAAACCAGAAAAATTCCAAAAATTTCTCAACAGCCTCTAATATTCCTGAATAAAACTACTTAAAATTAACGGTCAGTCCTAGTTAACACTTGGATGGTAGGACAGCCTACAATGAGAACCAGGTTACCCACAGTTAAAATAATTACAATTAAGGGACAGCAAGATTAAAAAATCTTGATCAGGACAAACAAGGCTCAGTCCTGGATCAAATGCAAGTTGAGGTCAATCTTAAAACTTATGTTGGAACCAAAAAATTGCATACATGATTAAGTAAGTACGTCTGTCTAATCTATCTATCTATCTATCTATCTATCTATCTATCTATCTATCTATCTATCTATCTATCTATGTTCCTGTTCCACCTAGAGCCCATCAATGGGAAGACAAAATTCTTGGTTTCTTCATTAGGATATAGGATTAGCAGAATTTTTGTAACAGCTGTAGAGGCTCTAAACAAATGAATAAATTATAGATAGTGTCATAGAAATTTTTCATCCTTGACTAAATAGGTGGATGAAAACTGAGATGCCACATACTGAAAGCTTACCCAGTAAAGAGTTTTTTACTTCTTGTACATATTATACAACAATCTGTATTTGAACCATCACATAATAACTTTTGCCAAAGGCAAATTTCCTTGGTACTTTGAGTGTCCAACAGAGGAATTTAAACACTTTTCTTTCAACAGTTTTCTTTGGGTGGTACTACTATACACATGGAATCTTTAAAGAGTCCTGAAAAATACTTTTTATTAGAAAAAACTGCCTTTATTTCTTTTTCTATCCACAGAAGGCAAAAAGTAAATTTTGATGAAATACCTATTCAAATTGAATGGTAATAATCTTAAGGCATATAGCTGGTATTCCCTTGCACTTCATGCATTCAAAATGGTGAAATTTTCAGTCCATTTGAATTCCATATTCAAAGATATGGCTTGTTAAATATTGTTCCTTATGCCAGTGGCATTTTGTGGACTTTGAAGCTGCTTTTTGAAAGACACTCCTTTCCAATTAAACAGAAGATCAAGAACAAAAAAGGATAGGTGTAGATCACTGTACTAGAAAATTAAATGTAAATCTGCTTCTAATACTGACTATAAAGTGAGAGGAAAATCTGACAGCGGATGAAGCTCTTCATAAATACTATGGCTATCTTTAAATTTGCTAAGAAAGCATGCAAATCCATGAAATGCTACAGCTCAAACCTAGAGTTTTACAATTTTAAAAATTAAATGCAGTTTGAAGTAAACTATTGTGGTGGAATTCTCTTATTAAAAATCCCTGAGTAATACTATATATAAAAAGTAAAATAGTAAAACATCAAAGTAAAAAATATTGGAGAGTACTAAGAAATTTTTTTATCTCTCACATACTCTTTTCCTTTTTATGACTACTGAGCTGCAAAACCTCTGCTCTGCTCAGTTCTCTTTTTAGTGCACACAGTTTTAATCTGCAGTTGTGTATCCTCAAAATTACTGCTTATAGTTAGAAAGCATAACTAATTCATCCTTCCTTTCATTGTAGAAAGACCAAACAGAGGTCTGCAGGGAAGATTTTTCATTTTACCTTCCTGCTGGACATGCAGTAGCCTACTTCTAGCTCCTGCTTGTATAGCCATCTTTTCCAAATATTTTCTTCTGTATGCCTTTTCAACAAGGAGAGAAGAACTTAAGAAATAAAACACCAAAAACCCTCAAATCACCAAAACCAACCCAAAGAATTAATAATTAATAATAATTATAATTAGAGAAGTTAAATGTCTTCTGTTGCAATATCTTTGCATGTTGCTTCTGCCTTGATAGTTTGTGACACTTTGACAAAATTGTATATTAAATTGACATAGATCATGGGGGATAGTGGATTGCTTGGCATCTGCAATGAAATGTAGATGAGGAGGAAGGAAATCAGATCTACAGCTTCAATTAATTTTTGTTTGCTATTCAACTGAAGGAAAAGCTGATATAGTTTCTGGTTTGCAAAGTAAAAGTTAAACTGTGTACAACTTAGAGAGCAGAAGTTGCCCTTTTTTTCTTATGTGGCCTACGAAATGAATAATATTATCAGTCTTAATGATGATATTAAGAAATTATTTACCTTATAACTGCTTACAGTTTTTGTAAGTATGAATGATGATTTTTAATTTGCTGGTAGTGGTATGGTTCTTCTTTAAAATTTTTAGAAATAAGGCTCCCTAGAAACATCTTAAAGTTTTCTAAAATTTGTCATAATTTGCAGATATTTTAATCTAATGTTTTATAAAACTTCTGTAGGCAAAAATATTGCAATAGGCTTGCATAGTTCTAGAATTTTGAAGCACTAGGAATCCAGATGCTATTAGATGAATAATTTTATTTTAAATAGCTGATTTTTTAATCAGGTTAAAAAAAAATTGTTCTGAGCAAAAATGGACTATGACGTGTTTTGTGTGCCTTGAAAAAGAAGCCAAGTCAAATGCACACATGCTCTTTGCCCCAGAAAGATTTCTTTTGCATAAAAAATATACTGCAAAAACAGCTGCATCCCCAAACTGCTGGATTTGTTACACAGACAAGAATTTGGAGATCATGCATCAGGAGTGTGACTGTTTTCTGAAATCCTGCTTAGATTTTGGCTGACATGCAGCCTGTGCTAAGGGCTGAGGTAAGTCAGGAGCAGTACCACTATATCAAAGTGGGGGCAAAGTGCAGTCAGGACCATGGCAGGAAGGGCAAAAGGTGATGAGGCAGTCACCATCACCGGTGCTTGCTGTCTCCAGCAGCTGTAATCCTGTCTACTGGGTCTCTGACAGTTTCTCCAGAATCTGCTGACTAAAGCAGAAGGTATAGATCAAACTTCCAAGCTGGAAAATATATCGGCTTACCCAAAAGAGTTTTTGAAGCAGATCCAGCAGCAACTTGAATGCTAAAGGTTTTGCGCTTCCCAGTGCGTCACAGGGAGCACCCATATTATGATGTGGGAGGAAGGATGAGCTACCCTCAGCTTGGTGGCTATTTTTTTCTTCATAGGTATACCAGCTGCAGGTTAGAGAATATCTGTTTTAAAAATATCATGAGTTAGGTGATTAGTCGGTGAATTTAGATATCAGACAACACTGTACAAAAGGAATTGATGTTGTGTTTTAGATGTTGTATTTTGTTTTCTTTGCAAGTGAGCCCAAAAAATGAAGTTTAATTCACAGAGAACATTGTCCTAGGAAGCTGAGAGATCCAAATAGATCATGACACCATTGCCCATTACTTATGATGAGCTGCAACATGACCGGAGTTAATTACCTAAAAAACCCCCAAAAAACAACAAAAACCCCCCACAAACAAACACCCAAACAACAATTCAGCTGAAAATGTAAAGTGCAAATTTTGCTTACCACTCATTTTCAAGGGTGTTTCAGTTTGACTGGAAGTAATCCTCCTCCAGTACAAAATTTCTAAGCATTAAATAATTATGGTCAGATGAAAGATATTTACACCCAACAGATGAACAAAAACAATATAAAAAGAAAGAGAAAATTTCAATTGAAATACCGCCTGTGAATCTGTTATTAAACAATATGACATGCTATATAGGAATAAGTGACGTTATGGGGAATAAGCCTTGCAGGATAGGTTCAACACTGAGAGTACTGGACAAGCAAATAAAATATCATATGTGTTTTCATTTTGCATACCATGTAGATTTTGCCTATTGAGGATACATATTAAAGTGTTCTGAAATAAAGAATAATGCTTTTAATAATGTACTTATGCAGTTTTTCAATTCATTAATCCCTTAACAGGAACATTTCTTCATATTAAAACATCTCAAAAGATGCATTTTTCGCATGTAATTCTAAGAATATATGCATGCCTTATTTTGTGTAATTTCATTAAAATTCTGCTTAATTTGTTTTCCTTGTTCATTATTAAGGAATGATGACTCATAGGAAGCAATGGATTATACAAATGGAACGGACATCCAGTGCAATTTGAGACCTATAATTTAATCATTATTTTTAGCTGTAGTAGACTCCTGTCCCTTTTTGTAATGAGATAGATATTCAACTGAACTGTGTAAATTTGGTGAATTATGTCATTCTGAGTTTCCAGTATTAGTTTACTTAAGAAATAGTAATTTATATTGCCTTTGACTTTTACTGACTTCGTGTTAAAATCTTCCACATTAATTTTAGCATTTAGGTTTATAGGACAGTAATTACCAGATGTGCACTTTTCCCTTTGGCATAATATTGACCTAATATTGAATGTTAATGAAGTGTGCTATGAAATAAAGAAAAAAAAGGAAAAAGAAAAGGAGTTATTTAAAGTAGAATGACACAGTATTTGTCTTTCTACATGTTCTATTTGACCAAGGCGGATTTTTCTTTTTCCAATAATTATTACATTCCAGTGGTGTTGACTGGCCCTGGCTGAAGACTCCTCCTGCCTCTGCATTTGGCTCTTCCCCTCACTGCTGTGCATTGGAGATACACCTCTGGAGATCTCTCTTACAGTTCTGCTCTCCAGCTATCTCAGCTGAGTGTCTGGCCGTACAACAACGAGCACAGGGTGCTAAACTGAGCACAAAGAGTAAGTCGACCAGGGCAGAGAGCTGGCAGATCAATTAGAGATAGGAAGAGTAAGAGTTAGAGGCAAGGAAATCCAGAGAGGACAAAAGAGAAACAAAGACAGAAATGTATTTTAATATGGGATGAAGAGGGCAGACTTTTCTCCAGGTAATTCCTTCTCTATGCCCACACAGAAACATTTGTAGCGCATCTCCTTTCTACCCTGTTTTTCTGGGCTGCTGCATAGATTTTCTTAATGCTGACTTCTCAATTCACAATAATTTTCTACAGCTATAAAATAAAATTAGTCTAGAAAAGACTTTGAAAGATGACTAGAGAACAATTTGACTCTTCAAAAAGCCCACAAAATCAATTATAGAAAGTGTTGATTCAAAGATACAACTTTTTTTTTTTTCAGTGCGATAAAATGTCTGTGCATGTTGGAATGGGAACCATTTTAATGAAGGATGGATGCTGTGGTAAGCAGTTGCCTCAGGTAGTGATGAATCAGCATAGAAACCAGATACATTTTTAATGATATTTTACATTTCCCGATCTATTTCTAAGACTGACGGTGGAAGATATTAATCCTACAAGAACAATGCAAAAAACAGAATGAGAGCTGATTCTCAAACCAGCTGAGTCTTCTCAAACCAGTTGTTTCCTTGTACTTGCGCATATAAAGAGTTTATACTCTTTTAGTGTGTTTTGAAGGAGCTGTTTCCCACAATGAAATATGACTTTTTTATTACTAAGAGTAATAGCAGGTTGGCTTCTTAGCATGGTATTGGAATTTAAGCTCCATCCTGGACACAGACATAGATTTTGCTTGGGCTGAAATCTTGCATACAAGACAGAGATGATTTCTGTTTTGAAAACAGAAATTTTGAGCTGAACAAGAGATATTGTACACAATTTATTTTGCAGACCTAAAAATTTGATCTTTTAGCCAATACAGTGTATCAAGCATGCAGAGGGCCTTTGCACAGCATGGATCCAAAGATGAGTTTTGTCTCATTTGCAGCAATTTAAACAGAATATCTATAGAAGTCAGAAACAGGTATGACTGCATTAACTTCTACCACAGAATCTTTTAGCCAAAAGTAGTTAAGCAGTGAAGGTACACTAAAAATTTTTGGAAATTCATCTCTTGATAGCCTCTGAGTTCCTTAATTTCTCACTGCTCAGAAAAAAAATCGCAGCTAAATAAACACATAAATTTCACCACAAAGACAAGATCAACTTGGCAGACTTTAGGGGCAGACCATTTCTTTCATTCAGCCATTGGATACCAGCAGAGGTCACTGAGAACAAGATGTCCTGTTGCTGGTCAGGAGGCATAATTTTTACGCAACATCTCCATTGCAACATCTCCATTGATTTTTAAGCTCATACACATGGTAGGAGTCCAAATATTACTGGAGAGTTAACCATGCAGATCAGGATGAAAAGAGATGGTGCACTGGGATATATCATTTGAAGACAGTTGGGACTATTCAGTGATAATGACGCTCAGATTAATTAATTATATCTACAGTATAGTAAAACATGAATACTTCCCTTTTGCTTTTCCTCCCAACAACTATTATGAAGCACAACCAACAAGTATACATCTGTCCAGAAGGAATAAACTTTAGCAATTGTGCATTTATCCTACACTAAAATTTATAAAGTTGTTTCTCTCCCCTTTATAACTAATCCTGTCAAATATAACACTGGCCAATATTGTTGGCCATTCATAGTTTGTAAGTATCTCTTCTATACTGTATCATTACAAGTTAAATTAACTTTAAAAAGAATAATCATTATTTGAAAGAGCAAGAATTGAAAGAAGGCAACAGATAAATTTTTAGATTCAATTCAAGCAATGATGTGAAATCCCTGAAGCTGTAGTGTAAGTGAAAGTTCATGGTGATCTTGATCTCAAAAATACATATAATCATTGTAATGAGTGATAATATGACTTCTAAATGCCATGAGGTCTGAGTCTTTGTTGCCCCTCCAACAGTTGGAATAACTGAACTATTTGAAGGATAGCTCTTGAAACATAGAAGGTACACACTTCAACTCAGTTAAAAAAAAAACCAAAAAAAAATCTGGGAATAGACAGCCACTTCTTGCTTATTTATTATAACTGAACTCTCTCTAGGGCTGTGAGTAGACATATAAGCAGTTAATCATCTCTTAGGCACTTTATAAACATTACATTTTTTTTCTTCATAGTACCCAAGGGTTTCAGCTATCCTAATTTATTTTAGGAGTCATATTCTGAGAACTTCCTAGAGGATTATATTATTCAAACCCCCATGTTTACACTATGAGTGCAACTTAATTTGCAGGAAAATCAACAGTAATATTCTGGGTGCACAGCCGTCTAGAAATTATTGGATATTGAATGGATAACAGAAAAATGGATGCAGACATAAAACAAGGATTGGCTGAAGACTGCTGCAGAGATGAAGAAGAGATGACAATGTACATGTGTTTGGCTGATGGTTGATGCAACTTCTGCTTTACTGTTTTACACTAGATATTCAGAATCTGGGATAAACTCTTTCCTGTGGGTTTCCTGCATGACACAAATTATTACATACATGGTACCAGCTAGGCTGGCACTGCACAAAGTATAATAAAAGAGTTCATTGCAATTCACTTTCTGAAGAGTTCACCTTTGTGGAGAAAAAAAAAAAAAAAAAGGGAAGGAATTAAAGGAAGTTCATACATTTTGAAATGCCTTTATTACCAACAAGTAGGATTAAAAAACATCAAAACCCCCTAAACAAACAGCAATTTAACCCAATAACTAATCACAGTCTGCAGTGCAGACTTTTCTGTCCAATTACAAAATACCACCCAAACCCATGAAGAAGAAGGTGAAGAAGAAGGACCAGCCTCCAACCTAAAACCTCCATCTTGCTCTATTTATATTACTTATATTTTTATTATAATATTCTATTACTAATATTATTCATATTATTTATATTCTAAAACCCTTTCCGTCCTGTGGAAAACATTGTCCATCCTATGATATTACACACTTCTGATCAAACTACACACACCCATAATCCCAGTGCTACCAATCTATTTTGGAAGCCTTCTCCATGGCCGTAGGTTAAATGCTCTGTTGGGGGTCAGAGTGTGTCAGCACAGAAAGTCTAAAATTCTCAGCATCCAGAATTCTAACAGGCACCAAATTTCTTAGAGTTCAAGGAGCATCTGGTCAGTGCTCTTGGTCATATTATATAGTTTATATAGTTTATATAGTTCTGAGAGGAGCAGAATTCTATGATTCTAGGATTATGCAAGGAAAAAAGGAAATTCCCTCAGCCACTACCAGACCAAAAACCCCCAAAACAACATTCTATCTGAAATCACAAACAAAACAAAACAAAAAAAACAAAACAAAACAAAACAAAACAAAACAAAAAAAAAAAAAAATTACCTGGGGCAAAATGTCTGATGTTTTGAAATTGAGGAAAAGAGAAGTTGATACTTTTTTTTTTTTTAATTTACAGAGATTAGCTTATTTATCTTATGGCAGAAAGCAACATTTCAGATATAAAAGGGCTATAGGAGATGGAATTAGGAAGATGCACAGCTAGAAATGTTAGTCTTTAGAGAATATAATTTTTTTTTGCTTCATCCCTTGTATTGCTATACGGTTGAGGACTTTCCCTAACACTCAATCACATATTAAGCACATGGAAAGAGCAGTTTTATCTCAGCTTTTAAGATGATAAAAGACAAATATCCATCTGATCTCCACCACAAGAGAGACCCACAGTCAAACATACCTTTACCATAAATGTCCTACCTTCCTCTGTAGTCATTTACCTCCTTGAACAGAAAAATTCAGCTGCAAATCTCTTGTCTAACCATTGCATATTGTTGAGAAAGTTAATAGTGAATTTGTGAAGAAAGCCTTCTGGGAATTAAAATCTCATCTCTCACTTCTGAAACAGGTTTTAATAAAGCTCAGAAAAAAACAAGCACTTGGTGATCATATGCAAAGTTTTTCATAGAATTTGCAAGTGTGCCAGAAAGATGCTAGCAAACTTTCCAAACACTAAAAATCTTTCAAAATCAAAGAAAGAAAAAACTCAAACAAACAGAAAACATTGTTGTCTTCCCTAAGAAATAAAAAACCAATCACAGCATTGAGAAATATTCTAGATACCCCTTTTCTCTCCATCAGGAGCAGTAGCTTGGAATAAACAGCTAATTTTTCTTCCCTGTATCTTGCCAATTCTGCAACTTTCTGTACTTCCTGATAACAGACCTTTACCCTCTACACTTCCATTTTTCTTTCTGGACTGAACAGGGTAAATCCTTCCAGTTTTATCTTATAAAATAAAGATATCTTTCTCTGTTCACCTAAAAATTGGGTGCCTTTTTTTTTTTTTTTTTTACTCATTTATATATTGCTTTCTTTTTTTCTTGAATATGACTAAACAGAGTTACAGAGAATATTTCACTGGGGTTTTTTTGGGTTTTTTTTCAAAAGAAGAGCTTTGGTAATCTTTAGTAGATCTAATACATAATCATAGGCATTACACACTGCCTTCTATGTTCTACACTCCAAACACACAGAACCTTAATCTATTTATTAACATTTTGCAGCTTTAATAAATAGTTATCAGTTTATTTGTAACCTCTCATTCAACCAGGTCAACAGTGTGAGACATGATTAAATAATTAATGTTAAGTTTTTCAAGTATTATCATTGGTCTTCAAATTCTCTGGCTAAATTCATGGAGAAAGAGGAGGACTACATCTCTGAAAATTTTGATGCTCCTCTTTGCAAAATCAAGCAGTTATTACCTCTGTGTGTTCCCCTAAATTCTGAAGCAGAGTAACTAAAATCAACTTTGTGTCTCAAAGGAGGGTGCAGTACATAAATACTCAGGTTTCAAAGGGTGCTCTTAAAAAAAATAAAGTCAGCTTTTTACTGTTTTCTGATGGTAATAACCAAGATAATGAGTGCACAAAAGACTTTTTCAGAGGAAATGTTACACTTCTGGCCTGTTGTCACTTCAGACATCCTCCTGAAGTGTATGAGGCAAGATCCTCATATTAACAAAGCTGATGATAACTTCAGGCATTTCAGAGGGGAGGCATAGCTTACTATGACTTCCTGCTGAGGATTTCAGCCCTTGATTAGGACTGACAGATGACATCAGTGGAATAGTAATTATACTTAATAAAACTGTTAAGCTTCTAAATGGAAATTTCTACAGTTTATGCACTTCAGTCTGCACTGTGAGGCCTTGACCTAAAGACTCAAAATCAGGTATAGCCTTTACATTACAAGCACTCTTATAAATTGCATACATACATACCTAAGATTGCACTGTTTGTGTGGTGGCTGAATTGGCAACATAAAAAGTAATTGCTTGCTTGCAGTAGCACAGCAATCATGAAAAAACCCCCACAATTTGCTAAGAAATTATATCTGTTTTGACTTGTTATATCCTGAAAAGATGGAAAATAATAGCCAGAAGTGAGAACAAGAACTGGACTTGTACAGGGGCAACAAAACCATTCTTTCCAGCCATCCATTTTAATAAAGGCATTGGAACAAGTTTAATTTTAGTCCCATTATGGAATAAATACACAATTTTGGAACCTCAAAGCTCCATGAAATTAATCTGTCACATTCTCAAGGTCTCTCTAGTACGTGGCATTTTTTGAAATCTGGTCCTTTCTTTTTGCCTTAAAGAGACAGGTTGTAAAAATTGAAAACTGTGACACATGATAACCAGTAACACCCTAGAGAGATTTTGCATGTATTTGCATAACTTTGCTCCCTTTAAAAGCAATGATGCAAACAGGAAGCAGACCCCTTGTTATTTACACATTTTAAAGCCACCAACATACATTTGTTTTTGACTTTTTTTCAATTAGCCTAATCTCCTACAAACCTATTTGTAATAATCAGTATTTACTGCCATGACACATATGGGCATGAGTGGAACTAATCATCTGCAGGCTGTCCCTGCTGCTGAGCTGAACAAACAAGCTGTTCAAGACTTCTTCCTGCAAACATTTCGGCTTCATAAATCAATGGGAACCTAATGTAACATTTTCCTTCTTTATTTATTTTTTTTCCCAGAGACTACACTGAGATTCACAAGCTCATTTCTGAATGTCACCCAAAAAAGGAAAAAAAGAAAGACATGGACCCAAAGCAGACAGTAATGAACAAGCATGCTAGTCCAACTGCAGCTTTAATCTATAAAATTAATATTATGTGTTCTGGTGCCTGCACCTGTGACAGATGGCCAACAGAGAAGAAAGCTATCCCTATCAGAACTGCCGAGTTCTGAAATCCCAATGCACAAACCACAGATGGCACTGGCAGAACAGTTCAAAGAAGTAGAGATCCAGAAATAGACTTTTCCTTTTCTGTGTTGCACTCCTAAAATGTGTGGGCACTATTTGCAAATTACCTAAAAGCAAACACATCTTTGGGTTAAAGCAACTTGTCAGCCTTCATTAATATAAATGTTAGATAGTAGGTCAGGGGCATGCCAAGCCAATAGACTGATCAATTCTTTTTACATTTCAGTGCTCAGAATTTCCATTGACTCCAGGGAAGGATTGCAGCTCACAGACTCTGAACATTTTTGTGCCACACACAAGCAATCAAGGTACTGCTTTGCTCTCCAGGTAAATGATCAGACTTGGAAATCTATTTATTTTTGAAAAAATGTCACTATATGTGTGTGGATACAGGTTCCCTGATCAAATTTTGAAGCCTTGAATGCTACAGAAATATTTGGAGAACTTCAAGTGATTGTTCTATTTCACCTTTGTGTGTGAGTCTGAGCCTCTAGATCCCAACACAGATATGTCAAATGAAGCCCAGGCCCTACATCTGTAGAGGTAAATAAAAAGGGCACTTGTTGCCTGAGAGAAAAGACATCATAGTAGCAGGATTTAAATACATTGAATTTTTAGTATATGATTAGAAAATTACTACTTTAAAACAGCCAAAACACTCCTAGCTCCATATATGCAGTATCTGCCCTTTGACCCACCATAAAAATTTGAGTGTAAGAGGATAAATTATTATAAACACAAATCTAAATAAAAGGTGTTGTTGGCAGGACTACCTCATCAAAAAGTTAGAAAAATCAAACACAGCCGAATTCCTATGAATTTCAGGAGAGCAGCCAGAGATTTAAGCCTGTGTCAGTATGGAGGTGGGTATTTAATTGTGTCCTGAGTGCAGAAACAGTGTTTCTCCCAAGTGATCAAAAAGAGATTTAACAAGTGGGCTTTTTTTTAATGTTTCCATCAGATATGAAAGAAAGAAGATGGGTATGAAACAGCATGAAAGGGTAGAAAACACCAATTTAAAAAAAAAAAAAAAGAACAAAAAAACAAATTTAGCTTGTATGTCCTAAGTGTAAGAGTCTAGGGCTATTGCTTCCATGGGATTGCTGATCTATGCAGAGCAAAGAGTACAAGGAGGACAGGAGGGACATAGGGAGGGGGGAAAGGAGGGAGAGAAGGAAAAGTTCTTCCTCAGCTCAAGGAGGATCTCCCATCCTTTGAGCAGTGTGTGAGGTGGCTGTAAATGCAGATCTCAGCTGGAAAATAATTTGCATGCTTTCCTGACAGTGAGTGAAGGAATGAAGACAGAGAGAGGGAGCCCATGGCTTTGAAATTGCTGTGGGACTTGTGTCTGTTCTCCTTCCTTCATCAGTTGCAGAGGAAGCCTCAAGAGATTAAGACAAGGTCAATTGCTGCTGATTTTGTTTCCCAACCACACAATACCAGTCCAAGTCTAGCTTATATTAATTAATTTGTCTGTACATTCAAATCTTCCACTGTAGACAGCAGTTTACTGTGCCAGTGGCATATAATCAATATAGAAAGGCAAGGTTGCAGAAAGAAATAAGTTCTTGGGAGAAGCAAGGACCAATTGCTTGTGATGCTTTGGACAATAGGAAAAATTGGAAAAAAATAGAAGCACACAAGTAAGGGAACAGAGTGTGAGCTAATAGATAATAACTCCTTTAAGACAAGAACAAAGCTGCAAAATGTTAATGCCTATTGGAGTGGTCTCCACTGCATACAAATATGAAGATTAAATGCACTCTATTACATGGCAGTCTGTGACAGTAACCAGCAAAGAGTTGATAATTAAAACATTAAAAAGCCATCAGCTACTAAGGACAATCCCAGCTGAAATGAACACCACTGAAATGACAACACTGTTCACAAAACAAATCAATGCACTTTAAGCTTTACAGCTGGATTAATGCAAGTAGAAAGGAGGCTGGATTAAAAAAATGTAATTAACTGCTGCTTTATTTCACTAATCCTAGATATGCACTCTTCCACAGGATGCTAAGGAACACTCACAGCATCATCTTGACAATTGTTATTCCCCTATTAGGTGGCAGCCCTACTTTGGACAATAGCAGCATATCATTTTCCTATTCTGAGGGTCTAATTAAAGAGAGGGGAGAGGAAAAAGGAAGGGGAATTTTCAGAGAGCCAGGAAATACATCCTAAACAAAAAATTCAGAAAAAAGGAAAAAATGCATATAGCTGAGTGTACACTTACTTAAAAAATCCAAACTAACCCCAGCAGAAAACAGCCAAATAAGAGACTGTAGTTTTGTTTTCTAGATGACAATTTAGACACTCTAGATTTAGAGTGCTTCTTCCTATCTAACAGTTGTAATTCTATATTGAAATTCCCCCCAGACCCTTTACATCATCCAACTGATAGAAAATCATGATTTAAAAATAAATCTCTCTTAAATTTTATATGCCTCCTTATTTCATGTTGTTTAGTTATGCTTGTTACTTTACCTGTGTTGATTGCAAATGTAATCCCTTAACAGAGAGAGAAAGTGCACTTGGGAAAGTCTGTGTTTGTTAAAAATAAAGTATTTAATGGAAGAATTTAATGAAAAATTCTGCTTTTCAAACAGCTTTTTAAAAGCAATAATTCCTAAATGATTCTGTAAAGGCTTTCTCTGACAAGTCGTAGCCAAAAAGTTTACTTTGGTTCTGGTTTTTGTTCAAAACATGTCTGGCATCTGGAAAGCACAAGACTTTGACAATGAAATTTAGTTTTAATCTTCTTGTTGATTCAAAGCACATCAACCATCATAAAATGATGAGTTTGTTCCAATAAACAATCAAAAATGAAATTGCGAAATATATCTGCCTCTCCACATGAAACTTTCTAATAAAATACACACAACCGAGGAGCAAAAACCCCAGGTTTCAAAGTAAGCTTCAGGCAGACTCTGTCTTAGAAAAGAGATAGGCATTTGTACACAAATTATTATTAACATGTGGGAACAAATTTGAAGGGTGTCTTTGAAACTATTAAAAAATGCACTTTCTTCATCTTAAAAATTCCATTAAGGAGTTTTTGGTTCATACACTCATATAGTTTTTCTGTTACTTTTACGTACTTCTATTTTTGTAGATTATATTGTCATTTTTAATAACAAAAGCAACCTTCTTTATGGATTATAAATTGTCACCTCGATATCACTTTATCATTAATCCTGTATGAATAACAGTTTGTCCTGAACAACAAGTAGTAGGACAAACAAGCTAGTATGAAGATTATGAAAGATAAATACTAATGCATTAACAGCTGGCTGCATTCTTGAAAAGGCTTAGCCCAAATTCTTGAGAAATGTTAAAGGATATTACCAATATAACGTCCAAGTGTCAAACCCTTCCAAGCGGTTTGAGACAGGAATATCTGAACTGATTGTTAATTGGTCCCTGAACCCCCAGCTTTCAACCAAATTAATACAGCTTATTTTGAATATTAATGTAAGGCAAAACTGGCTTTCCTCAAAAACAGGGCATAGTAATTGCAGTAGCTTGAGAGCTCAGCACCGGTTCAGAGAGTTGAGTTTTCCAAAGGGAACGATAATGCCTGACGCAGGCTCTGGAGCTATGAGGCCGCTGGCCAGGCTCCTGTTGTTTACTGTGACGCTGTTGGTGTTCATCACACTGTTGCCATCTCCTTCCCACTATAGGTGCCAGAGGGGAAGCACCATGGTAGGCACCACTGCTTCAACTCAGATGGCATTTCTAGCATTTTCATAATAACCATTTTTTGCCTTTTCCATTACAGCCCAGTTCCCATGGCATTGCATCCCTGTAAGGATATAAGCATTTATCTTTAAATTTAATTGTTAAATATATTGAAGGCTCTGCTTCAAAGTGGCACACTCTAAAAACTGAAAATTATCCAGCATGTAATTTTTTATGTTAAAATGAATACATTAACAGAAGAGTTTCTATTTTTCTACAAATGTAGAGGTTTAATAAGTAATAGAAGTGCAATTTTAAACAACAGACCTTTATCAGTGAATTACAGATTGTATATGCATTTCAAGAGAAAGTCAAGATGGGAATAATTTTGTGGTTTCCTATTAATGCGTTTTATGCTTGGTAAAATTAATTTCATTTGCTGCACAAGCTTGGTAAAATTAATTTCATTTGCTGCACAAGCTTTAAAAAATAAAAACAAAAGCCTAGTAAATGTGGTAAAATAATTTCTAGAAGCCTTTGGCTCTCAAATTATTAAGGATTCATATCTCTTTTCTGTTCCCAAGAGACCAAACTAAACAAAAATATGTCAAATAGAGAGCATTATAACATTTGCTTAAAAGATAACAACTCTTTAGCTTCTTCAACTAGTCTACTGGAAAAGCAGGAACAATGTCATAATGGGAGGGACACAGAAAAAATACACACTTGACGTGTTAAAAGAGCATAGCCTTTCAAAATGTAATGCACTTAATGCAGATAACAGACAAATGTTTCAAATAATTTAAAAAATTAGATAGACCTTCTCAAGGTGTTACTTAATTATAGAATTTTTTTATTTCATTTTCAAGGTGTATATATGCCTGTTATATCTACTTCTTGTACTAGATTTTTTAGAGCAGGAATGGAATATTTGTTTTGATTTGTTCAATGCATAGGATTAGGAGGTCAATATGTGACATAATTTCTAGCTAATACAAGTTAATCTTATCTGAGATCTAACCACTTGCTAGCATCTCCAAATGTCAGTCATCATTTATGCAAAATCCCTGGGAATATAATACCATAAATATTGCTTGCATTAGTGAAGTTGAAGTTTCTGCTTTATTTAATAAGGAAATGGAAAGTTCAGAGCTTAAGAAAGTGAAACTTTTCTCATCAGCAATGGAGTGATGTAAGACTAGAATAATGAATGACTTAACTGTCCAGTGGTTGTTAATGCTCCACAAAAATTGGCTTGGGAAGAAAAAAATTACTTACAGGACATTGATACCCTTTTTATAAAGTAAAACCCTTTTATATTATTAACTATATTATTAACTTTATTATCCCAGCATCCTACTTCCAAGGAAAGTTACCATATTAATATGAATAAACAACAATTTTATTAAAATTGCCAAGAATTATAGAACTTCCTAATACATTTTGATTTTGCAGTTTTACTGTCTGTCCTATCTAACAGCAGTAAATGAAGTGCTGAACTTAACCCCTTCATTTCTTCATCTGCTGCAGGCTGAGTTTGCTTTAAATTTCCTCATGTAGCATGTCAAAGGAAAGGTTTTGTCATCTGAGCCCAACAAAGATGACTTTTTCACCTGTGCCCTTTGGTCAGGCAGTCCATAATAAATTCTCACCACAATGTTGCCCTTGTTGCTTTGTTCTCTACTTCTGACCCCAACACCCTCAATAGGTTTGTCACCTGTTTGGATAGCTAAAAAGCTCCATACATCTGAGCTGCTCCTTAGTGCGCTGGCAATCCCATCTCCTTTTCCCTGTTCCCTGTCTTTCCTAAGAAGCTTGTACCCAGACATCAATCCACCACAGCCCTTCAGACACACAGGCTGCCCCATCTCACTTCCTGCAACCACATCTTAGTTTTTCAGTCACACACACCACATGTGGTCCTCCTGCTGGCTTAGCAGGCTGTGTGCATTTGTGTGCAGGAACTTCAGAACTGCCTTTTGACACTTGTTTCATCCTTTCCAAAAGCCCTTTTACTCCCATTGCAGTGTCCCATTTCATTTACCTGCAAGCTGTCCTCATCATTCTCAGTGTATTTGATTTAATATTCTCTACAACACACAAGCAAGACTGGGGCAAAGATGCTTTTAGGCCATTACTGTCTAGTGAGTTCCATCTCTTGCTGGCAGTTCTCATTCCTCAAGGAAAGACCTATGGTTAAAAAAGCCAAGACATCACCCATGACACCAGGCAGTTGCTATCTCACCTATCCATTCCTACTTGAGTCCTGTTTCTTCAGTGGGACAACTGAGAAACACTACTTGGCAATCCATGTACTTATCTTTGTCTCCAGGCTACTGTAGCTATTTCTTCCCAGATCTCCCTCAGAAGGGACTCACATGGACAAAATGAACTGGAGCCTCAGATTTGGGAAGCCCTTGGCAGTCCCGCCAGAACACTCCTTCCGCCCTAGTCTGGGATATTGCAAACAGCAAACCTCATGACAAGCAAGTGTGCCTTAGGACCTCTGGTTCCCTTGGACTTCTTTTGCCAAGCTAAAGTAGATACGGTATCTCTGATTTTCAGCAATAGTTTTTGGAGTTTTTTTCCTTGTATAATTCACCTTGTACCTTAAAAAGCTTGGCTTCTCTCATGATAAACTTCTGTCAATGATACCCTTTTTCTCTGCAGGTACACAAAGGTCTGCTCTCCCTGGCACATGAGCAATCATGTTGCAGGGGAAGTTTGTAATAGTCTCCCAGAACTGATAGGTCACAGGATAGAGTTCAATAAGTTACAATATGTAGTTTACCAAAGGTAGAGAAAAAAAATCAGCACATTGTTTCTCAGAATGCATATTTCAAGAAAGCAGGAAACTCACAGTTGATGATAAGGGAAAACTAACATATAGTATTGTAGCAAAATGCCTCCTAAACTAAGATAAACTCTCCTTATCCATGCAACTCCAAAAGAATCAACATGAAGAAATACCAAAACAGCTATTCACAGTTTTCTGTTATTTTTTTTCTTTTTAGTTTTTTTGTTTTCAAAACCAGTTAAAGATTCATATCTGAATTGCTTACAAAGATGATCAGTAGTAATACATTATTTCTAAGTTTTGCTACATTATTTCATAGTTTTTTGATGGTTAAGGAATAGTACTCCCCATTTTAGTTCTCCCTGCAAGGCTCTTGCTTGCTACCTCTTGCCATCTTCATCCCCTCCACCTCGCCTCAGCCCTTGAGTGGCCTGAGAGGTGAATTGATGCCAAAAAAGACAAAGATGATGGGTTGAGATAACAAGGTAAGATATAATTTACTGGGAAAAAGCAATAAGATAAGAAAAGGAAGAGCAATGGCAATGATATTAAGAACAAAAGTGAAGGAGAAGGTGATTCAGGAAGAATGCTGCTTCCCAAATCCCCCTTCCCTGCACCTGACAATGACCTGAACTGGAAAAGAATAACCTCCCCATTTTAGCCATGCCCCCTCCTGACTACTGCAAAAATTAACCCTAAAATCAGGACAATAGTAAAATGCCTAAATACCATTTTAAAAAACAGATTATTTTAAAAATTTTTAAAGAGGAATCTCCACCTGTTACTTCAAACACTCAGCTCTCCAGTTTAAGGTGGAATAAATGTCCTGGCCATGATACCTCGAAAGGACAAAACCTTTAAAGCAGTCTAGTTTTTCACTCTAGTTTAAGGACATACATTTAGACTCTGTTTCTCCTACATTTAGCTTAAAATTATTCTTCCACTAGAAAGCTTTCTGACAAAAGCACTAATTACATAGTCTTTCTTGCCTACAAGCTTATTATTTCTGGGAAATCTTAAACCACAGGGGTATCACAGTCCTCCCCCAAGCACAAATTTTCCACAAACTGAGTAATGGCATGTCTATTATGATACAGTCACTCACATGCCTTTCAAAAGATTGCAAAAATTCAGATAAAATTCATCAGAGTTTCCTTCCTAAGAGAAAAAGGAATCAATCATCATTCACAAAACTTTAATAATAATTCTTAATGAAAACCATTAATCCAAGCATATAATTAGTGGAAGTAATATAAATGAAAAATTTTTAACAACATGAGGAATAAAGACTGCAATAGTGAAAAGTTATACACAATGCTTTCAAAATAAGCTAGTTTCTTAATAAATAGTTATTCTTCCCCCCCCCCCCCCCCTTTTAAAAATCTTTCTGTTTAAAAGAGTAAGTGATAGAAAGAGCCAAGTCTACTAGCATTTTCTGGTTAAAAATTTCCAAGATAGAAGAGACAGACCAACAATAAATTCTGTGAGAAAGCAGGTTGGAGAGACCCATTCTCATTAGATCAGTTGGCTATAACGCTGGGAGGAGATCCTTGTGACATCCTGTCCTGCACCAGTTAGTTACACAAAACCAGAGACTATTGGGAATTGTGTGGTACTCCTCAGTCCTTGTGTTGCAGGCATCCTCAGCATGAGATTCCCAAAAGCACACTGAAACAGCCTGGACATGTTGGTTTCACAAGAAAATAAAAATATTAATTTCATCTAATGGTGAAGAGCCCAGATTCCATCCCATATGGAAATGACCTGGAATCATTCAAGGACTGGCATTTCTATCCCATCATGTAGTCTCAGGTGCTACAGCTCTCAATATATCTTATAGCCTATATGAATAAATAAACCCAAAAAACTAAACATGTTTTTACTTAGTAATTTCATTTGTTGGGTACTTGCAGTGTGTAAAGCTTGATGAGGCTGAAGAACTTTTATTTGAGATAAATTGTCCATAGAAAAGCTGTATAAATTATGTAGAACAAAATAAACACAATTGCTGTATGTCAAAAAGGTAAGTGGAAAATCTTTCTAGCAGCTGGAGTTGGATTTTTTTTTCTTTTTTTTTCTGCCAATAAAGAGAAATTTCATTACTTTTCATGTAACTTAGGGGTTTTTTTTGACCCATAAGAACACTTTCTTTTGAAAGCTCTTGAATGTGATTCACTATCATGATGAAAGAAACAATATTTTTCAAGATTTCATGGAACACATTAAAGTTCTTGTAAAATTTCTTGTAAAGAATTTTTAAGGGAAATAATAGTAATAAATCAAATACAAACAAAATCAAATATTTCAAGAATTTGGTTTCATTCACAACCATGTTGCATCTATGTTACTCATTTGACTTCAGTAAAGTGTGCAATTTCTGATCTAGGCAGGTAAATAGATAGAGAAAATGAGGCTTTCTAAGACTTTCATATTTATTTTTCTCATTTAGAGAGTTCTACACAGACTTCACTGTTTTTGAAAATGCTCAATACTTTAAAAATAATTATTTTCTACATAAAGTTCCTCTGTGAACCATCTATCATGAATGTCTTCCAGTTTTCAAAATCAGAAACAACATTATGCTGACCTACCCGGGGAAAAATGACATTTTTAATAGGTTATATAAAACTTTCAACTGATACAGAG
Organism: Melospiza georgiana; assembly: GCF_028018845.1. Taxonomy (NCBI): domain Eukaryota; kingdom Metazoa; phylum Chordata; class Aves; order Passeriformes; family Passerellidae; genus Melospiza; species Melospiza georgiana. Next base: position 78,434,598 of record NC_080430.1, read on the forward strand.
AAATTCAACTGATAATTAAGTAAATTAAAAACACCTGATGCTTCATAATTTGCAGTCATTGGTGTTAAATAATTACACAAGGAAGAAAATGTTTTGGCTTTTTATGCAGTCACACAATAATTAGAGAGATTAATGGCACTAAGTGCATTTTGCAAGCATTGAGCCATTTCTGAAAACACTTGTAGCATGAAATACAATACAGCCTAAAGACTGAAGTGTACTTGGAAGACAATTACTTTAGCTCCTAAACAATCCAATATGATTTTGCTCAAGCAGTAGTGTCTGAAAAGGAGCATACATTACGTTTGTTTTGTGCTTTAAGCTGTTTTTTTTTTTCCTGTTTCTGTCACTTCTATTTTTCATCAGTAGGAAGCATGCTAAGTTTGGATGAAATATCTGCTCTTTCAATGTAAATGATAGATATAATAAGATTACTTCGCTCAAAGCTTGAATCATGACAGGACCTTTGTCCTATATAGCTTCACATAAGTGAGTCAAGGTGCATATTATATGCATGATCAAAAAGCAGAAAGTCTGACATTTGAAGGTCAGATCAGAGAGGGCAATAACTAAAAGGAAATTATTATGCATTCTTTTACCATAGGAAAAGGGAAGTAATAAAGGTTATGTGGGAACAAAACTTTCCACCAGATTAATAATAAACTCTTATAATTACATCGAGAATTATATTACAAGAATCAAAGCACCTCAAAACCCCAATACAGTTGCTGTGAACCATTCCTGTATTGCCTTATATTTAAAATTGATCTCATGCAATCTCAAGATGTGTATTTATATATATTAACATAAAGCACTGGGGAATGTGAAAATCTCCATGGACACACTTTTGTGCTTAGATTGTACTTGGAGACATTTTCCTAAAATACAATAAAACATGTAGAAATTACTGAGGTCTATACCAAGAAAAAATAGCATAAGTAAGCAATCTGATAATGGATATTTTTAAAGGAATGTGAGAAAGTGGCCACATAAAATGTGTAGCTTTACTCCATGAATACTCTGTGGGAATTACTTACTGGTGCAATGAACTGGATAAGCCATAAGTCAAGAGCAGGCACTGCAATTGAGCTACTCTTTTTTCCTGATTTTGTGATGACAAATGGCCGACTGGAAAGAAACTATAAAGGACCCAATTAGAGAAAAGTTGTTGATGTGAAAACCATGGAAAAAAGGAGTCTGAATTTACCCTCGAAGAGGCAAAGCCTTTGGAAAGAAAAGCTAAGCAGCTCTGTGACAAAATACCCCAGTTATTGCCATGCTGAAGAACACAAACCCCTTTGTCCAGGTTTACACAGCTGCACGAGTCCATACTGATACAATTCTCTGCATCAGAAGCTCCACCTTTGAAGGTGGAATACAAACTAAACTCATTCCAGTGCACAAAATCTGACAGGTAACTGTAGGTAGTGAGCTGCATCTTAAAATTTCAAACAGAATAATGTCACACAGAAAAAGTTTATAGTCATTTTAAGACACAAAGTAGTCTGTGTGCTGCAAATATGTCTGTTCAAAATATTTATGCTGAAAATTTTATAAAAATAATTTTCATTAATCAATTGTGCTGTTGATGAAAAACATTAGAAAAAAGTCCCAAATTTAAAGCTTAAAGGGAGGGTTTTGTCAGAAAATTTTATACCCTTTCTCTCCTCCAAGAACTTCCTAAATCCTGATCTCCACAATATTTTATCAGAAGTTATGATGATAATAATTCAGATAAAGCAGCAGACATCAGCATAGGGACTTCATCCCACCATCCTCTTCTGAACACTTCTTTATCAAAGTTCTAAATTGTGATATGGAAGCTGTTTTTTCTAAATAAAGTTTTGAATCCCACTGATAATTTTTGCTTCTTCTCTCCTTTACTACACCAGCAAGATAAAAAAGAAATATTAATCTTTCTATGTTAAGGAAACACAGAGACTTGCCTAAACAAATAAGAGGTCATGAACTCTCTAACAATGAAGGAGGTTTCTTTCCGCTTTATCTATGTTTTTATATTCTTTGTATGAGAATGTACATAAGCTGTCTTTGGTAAGTAAAGAAGACCTTGCCTTCCTTAAACATTCAAAAAGCCTCCCACATAATTTATGATGGTAATATATTCTGCAAGGTCTTCCTTTGTTGATGAATATGACAGTTAATGGAAACAAGCTTTTAGAGGCTTTTTTACAGTGTACTATTTCTTAGTGAAAGTCAACTGAGTTTAATAAAATTTCTTTTAAAAAATAGGTTTAGGATGAAGTTCTGATGGAGAATATTTTTTTCCTATTATTTAAGCAAAGCTAGCACCTTTTACATGTCTCTTGCATGATGTGTCAATATAATATTACTACCTGGAGAAACATCAGAAAACAATGAAGACATTGTATATGTTTCACAGCTTTAAAATGCTTCTAACCAGATTTGAAGTTTAAAAGTATATCTATGAGCTATAGTGGTGCTACAGAAACATCTTGGAGTCATGAATTTTCCTATCAATATAATTTTAAATAAAAATTACAATTAGGAATATAAATATGACATTAAGTTGATCAATTAAGCAGAAACATCCCACTAGTAGACATACTAAGAAAAACAGAACGTTTCCTTAAGAAAAAAACCCTGTAGATTAAAAGCAGATCTTAAAAGGGTAAAAATCAAGGTATTGAAATATATGTTTTGAATGGTATTGCCAATAAAATTCAAGGAAATCTGTGATTTTTTGACCATCTAACACATCAAGCCCATAAATCATCATGTTTGCTTTTCTCCTATTGCTTTATTTTCATTTCTCCATTTCAGTCCTGCTCCTGCCACTAAGGGCTAAGTACAGAATGTATAATATGGGGCTTTGGACTTTTGGTAATCTTAGTCAGGTTAGGTAGGCAATTCTCTTGGGGTTGTTAGTAGGCATCTCTGACCAGATGGTGGCTTTTTGTTGTGTCTGTGTTTGCAGAGAAGCTGATTCCAAAGTAAATAGAGAGAGACATCCTGATTCCCTTGTGGCTTCAAATCATAGTATAAAACTGTACTTTCTGGTGAGACAGCTTTTGTTCCTGTTCATACAAAAATGCACTATTGCCCATAAGTACCACATTATCATTCTAGTCTTAAGATAATGTCGAAGACTTTCCCATCTGATTCATAGTTAAATTCAGCTGAAGTCCTTTCATCTAGGACAATTCCACTCAGGATGTAAATTGTGGATGAAGTTCTGCAAACCTACCTGTACAACAGGAATACTAAAAAATCTGAGTACAAAGCTGTCAAACAATAACCTAAATGCAGGCATTGAGAGCTATAAATAACTTGCTGTGGGAAGTGCACAGGTGAAAACAAAAAGTTACAATGATTCACAGTGGTGACTCAAGCTATAATATAAACCTATAGTAATATCTGAGGTACAGAATATAATTCTTAAAATGTTCAACTCCCACTGATATTCACATAAATAAAAACGCACCGTTCCCAGCACTATTGACAGACCTGACCACACTGCCTTCAAATCAAGGCAAAAAATTTTACTATTTTGCTCATAGATCTTAATATAAAGGGCAACATGCTCCAAACTTGGTGATAGAATTTCCTGATGGGGTAGAATTCTCTTAAATAAAGGCTGTAAAAGTTTTATTTCAGCATTCTTCAAATACACCCAGAGGGGATGTAGAGGATTAATGAAGTTCAGATATCTATGCTTGTAAGAGCAGATGTTGCTTCTCATACTTGGAAAATCAGAAGTTTTTATGCCAGGTAATAGGATTTTTCCTTTAAAGAGAGTGTCCTAAAACCGCAATCCGTGAAAAATCCTGGAACATAGTACTCCAAAGAGACTGGGCACTATATCTGTGCTTTATGCACACCAGCTGGTGGATTTGCTCAGTTATAAAGATTTCAAGGAACAAATGGGAGGACACACACAGCTTTACATTCTGGAGCATTCCCAAAGACATTTTTAATCCAGTGGGATATAAACTTCATGGTTCTTCTCCGGGAGCTGCATAGTTTGCTTTGAGATAGACAAAGTCTGAAAACATCCTAGTGCAAGTCTACAGCTTTCTTTAGCAGATCAGAGCATCAGGCTAGATGTTAATCAGAAGCATCCATCACTGCTGGCTTCCTGAAACAACAATGCTCTAAACATCTATCTGAATAGAGAATGTTGTTGCCAGTTTTCCAGGCTGATCCTAGCTTATATTTATGTATTATCTCACATTCTCACCATTGTTTCTCAGTCAGCATACAAAGCTAAGAGATAAACAAAGGTGAAAGACTTCAGCCCTTGGGAGATGGCACTAAAATATTTGCTTTCCTACTTATGAATCTGTGTGAAAATTTTGCATATTTCCCTTCTCTTTTGCAATTGTTATTCAAGCCGTTGAGGGGAATTGAGACAGACAGCTGCAAAGGCATAAACTTAGGAAAGGTGAAGGTTATTGAGGAGCACTGAAGAAAGCTGTCTTCACTGTAAGCAAGCTAGAATAGGAGGAGTTAAATCTTGCAGTTAGTCTTCAGGATATTTACATATTGACTTGGGAATTTACACTGAACACAGAGTCCTGAATTTTGACAGAAATTGTTTTGAGAGGGTTTAATGATCACCCTTAGAAGAATAGTAGAATATGAAGTGAGATATATTCAGACATTCATGGAAATCAGATGGCATTTCAGGGCCAGGCATATGTCAAGGTGGTTTCTATTCTTAGAATCTCATGAAAGTTGAATTTTTATTGAATATAGAAATGTCTTTTCTGGGTTTTATTTGTTTTAGCAGCAATAGAAACTTGAATATCCCATTGAACTCATTACATAAATCAACTTTCTACACTGCATATCAGTTCAAGAGATTTTATTTGAAACACCCTCAAATCCAGTGATTGCTTCACAACAGAATGCTATAAAATAACAGACATCTATTTTACCCACATGCTGCAGTGCTTGTCATCCTGCCATGTCTTTTAACTCCCATGACTGAACTGTTCTGTTTTTAAGGCAATGATTTGGAGCGTGGCATTTTTAACACTATGCCAAAAATTGCTTTTCCCTCATATTTGTTGCTGAGTTTCAAGGATAACAGAAATATTCTATGAATTTTCCATGCTGAGTTTTGCCAGTGAACTGCACCATAATTATCAAATACATGGGAACATTCACAGCTCTTTGTGACTCTGCTTCAGTCTTAGGTGATCTCAGAAATGAAATGATGCGCAGCCTCTCTACCTTGTTTTGGTTTTTAACCAGAGAATTCCTAATTTAAAGAGCATTGACTGGTTCTAACAACATGCACTGAACAAAGCTGTAGCATTGTGCTTCATCCATGAAGAAAACTTATATGTTTTTGTCTTCCTTGTAATTTTATTTTTCATTCTTAATGAAGGTGTGTGAAAGCAAACATGTAAACACCTCTATATTTTAATTTATTTTCAGTAAAAGTCTCTTTGCTTACTCCACGTTTAATTACACAGAACTCACTGATTAAAAGAAACCCCACTGTCTTATTTCTGTCACTTTGATATATTACTCCAATTTCAGCACAAGATTTCTTCTGGCTCACACTTTTGGTTAGTGTTTTCATAAATACCTTCCTTAGGCAATTCATTCTATTAGGAATGTGTATGACATTGGAAAAATCTTTTTTCCCTTCAGACTAGAGTTGCTATGATTTATGGACCTGATCTTGTCCTGTAAAGTAGATAAAAAAGTCCCTTTTGAACTAGATTCACCATAATGTTATTCTAGATTTTCTGAAGAAGTGACTCTATTACATGGAAACTGCTTATGAAAAAACTGCTATAGTCCTATAGCTACCAAGGTAAAGTAAACAAAGGTCTAAATTTTCACCATATTATTCCTATTTCCTAGGGATTTTTTTTGTTGTTTTAGATGAATGTTCTTAATTTTCATTTTTTTTTTTATCTTGAGCAAATTACATTGTGTACATTATGGATATGTACTCTAAAAAGGACTAAACCAAGTCTCAGATAATATAAAAGAAGTCTTACATACAATATTATAGCTAATAGTAAATGTTTACTGTAACAGAAAATTCACACAGATATTTGCTCCCACTTTGAAATTTAAAAAAGGAAGAATTAAAGTTAAGATTCAAAATATTAAAAAATATTTTTTCTGTATCTTCTGATCGCTATCTCCTTGCTTCCTTTGTTTCTTTTTCCAGCTCTCATAGAATCACAGAATCATAGAATAAATCAGCTCAGAAGAGATTTGCAGAGATCCTCACATCCAGTCTTTTATGCAGAATAGTCAACACTGAATGGAGCCAATTGCTTAGGAGGGCTGTAAAAACCTCCAAGGAGAGATATTCTGCAGTATCTCTCTGAACGACACGTGCTAATGCTCAATTATGCACAAGGTGGACAAATTACTTTCCCCTTATGTCAATTCAGATCCTCATAGACAGTTTAAATTAAGGACATCTGACAATGTCTCATTCTTTTTGGGGAGTAATTCTTCTACTAGCTCTATATGTGGGCAGCTCTGTGATTTTGCTTTGGTTTGTGTTTGGTGGGTTGGTTTAATGTGCTATGTCCCAACACTGCATGGTGATTTAGAGTCCAGAATTTAAACCAGAATTAAAATAGGTGCAAGATATAAACAAAAAACTAGCAGAAAAAAATACAAGTAAGGTGATGAATGCTTCCAAGGGGCCCACTGAATCCTCAAATTCAGAGACACCTCCAGGATTTTCAGGAGTGTAGAAAAGCTGAATTCTTTCAGATGAGGAATGATAAATTCTGGCGGAGGAATGTCACTTTACCATCTCCTGGTACTCAATCCCACATGACAAATGCTGTATGGCTTATATGACAACCACAACAGAAAAATTCAGTTGTCCCATAGCTGTCCTGCAGTTATAATGTGGCTGAGTGTCAGGGCTGTGCCTGCGTGCACGCACAGTGGATTTAGTCATGAGTTCCCTGGGTGGTCCAGGAGCTCCACTGCTCCTCCTTCTGCGCAGACGAACCAAAGGACTGTCTGGAGAGATAGGTTTAAATGAACTCCTTCCATCTTCATGCTGTCCACCTTGGACTGTTATGGAGTTGGAGATTCTCCCAGGTAGTTCATGCTGTGCCTGAACAAATTGTTCAACATAATCTGCATGCTTCAATTATCAATTATCAATCTGAATGGAGAATCTAATCTGTTTATCCCAAAGACTCCCCAAGGGGGTTGCTGTTATAAAACAGACTAGGTTGTAGATAAGTAAGATACTCTCAATAGTCAGTTGAGAGTGTTCCTGAAAATTCAGAATATTCAGATAGGTCAGAGTTTTGCTTTATGAACTCCTTCTCAGAGAGGAGCCCAGGTGTGGCTGCATCCAACCTTAGCCCCACACTTTGCCAAAGGTTTATGTCTAAAGGATTATACAGATATAATTGAATTTTTACACAACTAGTCCATCCAAAGGATGTAAAACCTGATATATTTATATAAATACAAACATTTATTATGACAGTGAATAAACAAAAATACTTAATCACAATTATTTATTAAACAGTATAGGAGCTATAACTACTATTATAGATAGTACATGCCTTCTAAACCATATTGAAGCAATTATATTAAAGCAATTGTTTAAAAGCTATCAATACCAATTATTAAATACAGATTGATGTTACTCTAACCCACTACTGTGGGCAAATTTCTTTTGCTCAGACACCTTGAGAGGGTGTCCCTATTCAAGAAAGAAATCTTGACACACACCCCAAGAAGGGGTATGGTATAAGACCCTGTTGTTAAAAAGTGGGATTTTTTATTATATACTTTGTAGTAAAAACTGAATGGCTGTCAGCCACATGTCTCCAGGTCATCTGTGTCAGCTCAGCGGGTTTAGATAAGTTAACATCAATATCACTTGTTTGTTCCTTTTCCTGGGTATTTTAGCAGTTCAACCAGATCTTCACCTGACTGTCAGGATGTTTAACTTTGGAATTGATGAGTCAAATTGGTTTCAGCACTCTTCAACACCAAAAATACATGATGCCCTCTCTTCCATTCGTCACTGGTAGATTTGACAATAGAGAGGACACTGTTTGAGTTGGTTTACCCCATTCTAGGTAGAGCATCCTGCTACAGGTACCCAAGATGAAAGTTGGCATAGAACAAAGACGAGCAATTTATACTAACAAAATCACTTAGAGAAATATTTTACACTAGACTACTATCTACAGACCAAGTCAATTGCTTGTTATGGCTATGCTTGGAGACTGATATCTTAGCACAGTTACAAAATTTGAAGGGAAATTTTGATTTTTTCTTTAATTTTCCCTCCATTCAGTGATTCTCAGGCATTCTCAGAAATCACATTGATCTGGAAGGCTACAGCAGCCCTTGATCTATAACAGAAACATTCATTACAGTCTGATTTTGTTCATGTTTCTTGAAACAACTGCTTCACCACACACGTTCACAACAGCTGGGATATACAAATCATAAATAATTGCATTGTCAGTAACATATCACCATCTAGCATAACTGATTACATTCCAGTTTGGAAAGGGGTGGGGGGGATATTTACATGTACAAATAACTTCCAAGAGGATTGAAATGTGGATGATATGATACTGGAAAAAATTGTCACTCCATACAGTTGGAAGACTCTTTTTAAAGCTTCTGAACTGGAACGTTGAAAAACACAGATGATTTATAGTTTACTTTCTGACAAGATAAAAGCAATCAGTATTGAGTAAAGCTATAATATATTTGATAAGACTACTAAATTATGCAGATACAGATATTTAGAAACATAATAAAGAAATTTAGGTTGTATTGACATGTTGTTTTCCATTATTAAGCTGAGCTACTCAAAATAATGTTACAAGCAATATAATGTACCTGACAAAAGAGGTTTACATATTAGTTAAAAAGTTTTCTGATAAATGATGCACACTACAAGAATCTGTTCAAGAAAAATTTGGAATATTAAAGAGAAGTTTACTTGTTATAGACAGGAATATATCTTATCAACTAATTTTTCAATATTGCATAATGAAAAAGAATTCATCCACATATTTTTCTAATACTGAGCTGGGAACAGAGCTTTTTTCCTCTCTTTTTGGATGTCTATGTTGGAGGAAAATCCATTTCATTATCCTTTTTCATTCCCCCCCCCCCATCCATAACTGTTGAAATTTAGATAAGATGTGCACATTTCTTGTTTGACTGGAATCAACTAAAAGAAAATAGGAAATAGCAAAAAAATTTTAGGTTATGGTAGAAAGAAAAGAAGCTTCATTGGAGGAGTTTTGGTTATTTGACTTAATACAAATTTTCTATGATAGGAAAGAAAAATCATGTGCTAGTCAATATGACCTGAGAATGCAATGATGGACATGTAAAATTTGCGTCCTAAGAGAAAATATTCAACTATATCTAGAGAATCAAGAAAACACAGGTCAATGACATTTTCTAATTTTCAGTGCTTAACTGCAATCAGTATTTGTAAATACTGCTAAAAGAGGTGAGTTTTTAATATCCTTTTACAAGTTCTGAAGTTGTTATGGAGAAAATATGATTCTTTTCCCAGTCAGGCTTGTGATTCATCAGCAGGATTGAACTTTTACATTTTTTCCTGTGGACCTGATGATGGAATCTGATAGCCTTAGCTGGTTGTTACCCTCCCTGTGAACCAGCAAGAGAGGAAATGACTGCAAGAGCTTCTTGACAAGAAAATAAAGCAGATCAAGTCCTGATTATTATTTACCCTTAGTAAGGCAACCATGAAGCCAGAAGATCAATCTGATGCTATCTAGAATCAGTGTATTGATTAGGACTGTAAAAGCACCATAACCCAGTAAGAGCCTCATGCTCACTGCATCACTGGACTTGTGTGGCAATAATTACATAGAGGAAGAAGTACCACAGAATTTACCTTTTCTTCTTAAGAGCCATTATTGCCCAAAACATATATTTTAACAACTGGTATTTTTTTGGTTAACTTTAGAAATAATTACATAAGTGATAAAGTTTTCTTTCCAATGACACAGAAAGAAATAACTTGCTGAAAATAATCCAAATTACTTTGCAAAACAAAACTTTCAATTAAGCTAAAATTAAATGACTCTTCTGGTGTAAGAATAAAGATTGATCAGACTTTGCTACCCAACTGCTTATACATCCAGCAGGCTCTTTTCTTGAAATAAGAAAATAAATTTTCATAAACATCACAATTAAATCAGTTCCCTAAAAGCCTCTTACCATCAGACCATCTAATATATGCAGTTTTAGGCAACTCAAACATATCAGGACCATTTCAGTAGTGAGGAAGAGTGTACTCCAGCAGTCATTGATTTGCAGTCATTCTCCCCAAGCTTGAATTTGCCTTTCTGTTCCATCCAAAAAGCTGGTATCTAAGTCCATCTGTTTCTTGTCCTGGATCCACATGAAAGCCTTCTGCTCAACTTCATCAAATTACTTAATTTCATGCCTACTGTTTTTATTTTTATAATTTTAAAATTTTCTTGCAAACAAGAAAGTTTTTGACCCCATGTTCAGCTCTTTCGACCCAAAATCACAAGTGTTTTTGTTTTGGAGTGTAGCTCAGTTTAGCTTCAATCCTAAGAAAACTCAGAACGTTTTACAGAAGCCAGCACCAGATTTTTTTTCTGGCCTTTATTAACACCAATTATTCTTCTTTTAGTCTTCTTGCCTTAGAGGACAGGTACCAGCTAATTAGTCACATCCCACAAGCTCACTCTCTCTCGCTCTCTTTCCCATGCAGTTCATGGCAAAACTATGACTGAATCATATGACCAAATTTTTATTTTGATGATGGATCTCTGTGACAGCCAGATGATTAATATTTCACTGTAACAGCATAAAAATTGAGGACGTTTAGTCTGTCAGTGTGTGACATAGCTCTAGATATCCTTTTATTTGCACAATGACAAAATTATTGACTTGAGACCAGATGCTTCGTAATAGGGAAATGAAATGTCATTTATTGCAAATACTAACAAGATAAGGGAATTAAAGTTTATTGTGTAGCAGAGCATTAACTTTTGAAATATTCTAAATCCAACTGCTTCTCTGATGAGTTACATTTTCACATGGAACAAAAATGATAAGTATATTCAACATGGACAAATAAATATATCTGTTAGAGATTAACCAGAATATTATGCTAGGAAGACCAAAACCCTGACCACATAGTTTGAAATCACATTCACTTACACTTACCCCTCTCTGGTATTGTCCGGCCTACAGCATCCTGCTGTATTGTTCTGCATGGGAATTTGGGGATTGGTAGGGAAAGGAGAGAAAAAGAAGGGATATTACCATTACTTTCTTTTTGGTGCTCCCTCAGTTATTAATTAAAAAAAAAAAGTCCATGTAATCCTGCTTCCTCAAAAAAAGATGAACAAACATGATATGGTTTCCAGTGCTACTTTTCCAGACAGGCCTGTGACTTTAGGAATCTCATTCTTTATTAGTCCCCACTTAGCACAAATTACTTTCTCTTTTTCCTTCTTCTTATTCTTTTTCTTCATGTATACATTCAGTAAAACATGTCAATAAATTTCACTCCTCAGAAATCATTCTCTCTCACCTCATGAGAAGCTTTTGCTCCAGCTTGATTTACCCACTATTTTACTCCATGTGCTGTTTCATTGCTTCTCTCATTTAGCCTAAATGTAAGATGTATGGCAACCTATCACCATTAATATGATCTGAAATAACTTACAGGCTGAAAAGAGTAAAAAGAGGTCAACTGTTCAGTCAAGTGGATGCTGTGAGTCGAGTTCCTCCAGTAGGAATGGGAGTAGTAATTCCAGCTGTGAATTCTTTTGAGAGTCTAAAACAAATATTGAAACTACCAAGTTTATTCAGCTATGCCATAACTAAAGGACTAGAAAAGTCTCTCAATGCCCACACTTAGCTGTGAGATTCAGCAGCATCATGATTCAAAACACATACACACACACTAACATATACCTTGCATCTCAATCTCATTTCCTTCTGAGGAAAAAAATCCATCCAAAAATCATATCATTAAATAATGTTGCTTTTCTGTTATAAACCTCATTTAGTTACACATTTGACAAGAGACAGAGCATAGCATAAAGAGTTTGCCCTGCAGTCTTTGTCTTGACAAGTTAATTTCCATTATTTCTGCTATTTTTATCTTCTAACAGTATGCCAGTTGTGGTTCACTGCGACTATCATAACAAATACTAGTTGTGCTAGAGTTTTTACATGGATATAAGTAGCTGCTTTTAGTATGTGGTTATGAAAATATTCCAGAGTGTCTTTTAGTTTACATGTAACAGATAACTGCATAGAAATAATTTTAAAAAGTGAAAGAATTTAATTAAATAAATAAAGAAATGACTACAACAGCAATTTGAAATCTTGAGTATCCTGTCTATAACTTACCAAAGTAGCCATGACAATAAAAATTACTCCAGATACTCCTGAACTTTTTCAAATTACCTTCTGTATTTTCAATTAAAAAATCTGGATATGAAATTAAAAATCTTTTCTACATAATATCTACTATTGCTTGGTAAGATGTGTTTGCACATGTGACACCTTGCAAATTTTCTGTAGATTTGTATTAAGGGAAAAAATAAAGATGTGGATATTTTTGAAGATATTCCAAGGTCAATGCATATTTAATCCATTCTGACATGGGAAAAATATAGAATAAAATACTACATACATTGTATACTATATAGTAGCATAAACACAATAAAGGCTAAGATGAGAAAATCAGTATACAAAATACTCCTTACAACATCCAATATCTTCACCTCTGCAAGGACACAAGGGAGCAATAAAACCTGATCTTTCATCTTTCACTGAAAAAAGCCACCTTGGAGGATTGAAGAAAAGTATTCCCTTTCACTTGAATCCTTCTAAACTGAACTAGATGTGAGGGGTTTAATTGTTTACCGGAGTACTTTCTTAGGCTGTAAGTAGTGATGTTTTGCTTTCAGTGCTCACACTCTCATTGTGGTATTTCAGCCGAGAAGCACTGAATTTTCCTTCTGAAAGCTAATCTGTTAGACAGAAGGAAGAGAAAGAGGCACAAGAAGGCAGGGGAGCAAAAGAGGTTTACAATCACAGCTGTAAGCCGTGGTGGCTTCCGAGGCCAGACATGGGTGAGTTTCACTCTGAGTCCATAATGAGCTGAAGCAGGTGCCTCCCAAAGAGAAGGGGTGGTAGCTCTGTGAAAGGCAAGGTTTTCCCTTGCCTACAACAATATGAACTCAGGAAGATGCAGGACGCAGAAATCTCTACTTTTTTTTCTGAATTTGTTCACAGTGGGACCCCCACAGCATATGTCCATCATAGCCCATTTTTCATTCAAACTTGTGTCATATTATAAGGCATGACTATTCACCAGCTTTCAACATCCAAATAAATACTTTTTAAATTAAATTTTTATCCGGAATAAAAACTCACAAATCACAACATTTAGTCTATTCTTATTCAGAATGTGTGCTTTAATTATGCCTTAAGATGTTACCTTATAGAGATGCTTTACCTTGATCCAAAACTGTGTCTTATTCTGAATGGATAGGGGATATTTTACTCTCTTATTCACATGTGCTTTTGTTTTCAAATGAGACAAAATGTTAGTGTGGCAGTTTACTCCCCAGTATCCATCACATTTCTCGGATTATTCATTTTTACGTATCTTCATTTTCCTTAATGACAAATTCTGACATGTTCTGGCATGTTCCACAGGGAACACCTTTATGGCTTCGGGTGCCTGTTAAAAGCTATCCTCTCCCAACAACTGGTAGCTGGCAGAATGAGCAGTGCAGATGATGCTGCTTATTCTATAAAAGAGGCATGCTGAGAACCATTTTCTATCATCTCCAAGGCTTCTAAAGACAACAATATGCAGGGTAACTCACATAATTATAGGCCATCCCTTTCATCAATAACAGTGTAAGAATTCAGGCTGCTCTCCTCACTCTTCTTATCACAATTTGTCTAGAAATTGTTTGCTTCTAATAATAATGCTCTTATGGACCCCTGTACCTCCCCATGAAGGTAACAAAGTAAAGTGATTTCTATATACCTAACAATCTTCACACAGACCACCAGCTTTGTCACAATACACAAATCTTGCTCTAAACACGCATTTGGCTCATTTCCTTATAATCCAGTAATAAGACAGTCAGAAACCCATCCCTGCACCCTCTCACTTACCTTGTCTTGTCCACACTGCTGAATCACAGGACATTTGCAACATGCTTCAGCAATCTGGCAGGAGAGAAGGCGGGAGGCAGCAATCTGAAGAGTGTGAGGGAGCTCCGTAGCTATAGAAAGGTACATATTTGTACATTTCATTGGAAGATGAGACTGAGATAGATGTGCTTCTGAATACAGGGCAATTTGGCAACTTTGGCTTTTCTCTTCTAGTGCCCACAACCTATAGCCCAAAATGCACTTATTCATCACCTCTGATTTATGAACTGTTACCATATATTGGTAAAGATTAAAAATAGGATTCAAGTGCTGAATATGAAAAGCATTTTGAGTTTTCTAAGCCTTGTGAACAAGACTGACTTTCTGAATCCAAGATTCTTCAGCATAAGCGACAGGTAGCCCAATGAAATTAACTCGGATTGCTGTTCATGGATGTTGGTAAATACATCATTACAGTGGAACTGTAATGACCTAAGAGATCCTTTAAAAATGGTTATAGGGATTTTAAACTAAGTCTAAAAATATTATACAAAGATGTTACATATGACATCATATGAACTGTGACCTTTTAATTTTCTTGATTTTAAGTCCTTTTGATAAAGTATCAACATTCTTAGAATCACATTTATGTTAGCAGATGCTTACATTGCTATCATCTCACTTTGCAATGATTCAGGTCCCCAGTTTATGTCATATGGAATATATGCAAGTAAGCAAGACTAAGTTGTTTTAATTAAAAATATATTATTACTACTAAATTTTGTGTACCATAGTATGTCTCACAGATAGTAAAAAGGATAAGTAGTGCCAGTCCCACTGGCACTAAGAGAGTTCATGCTTCAAGAGATTAAAACCTTACTCTGCAGAGTTAAAAATGAAAGAACTCCCTTTCCAAATATGTAGAGAACAGAAAGAGTGTAAGAGGTTTTATCAACATCTCACTGTGAGTACTGAGTATAACCTAGACTATTGAGGAATTCCTCTTAATTAAGTACAGTTTCTGAAATATTGTAGTAAGAATTCTACCTATCAAAAATATTGATACAGATGTTTAAATTTTATGGGTTTAGATTTTGTTTTCAATTTTAATTTTTTGTTTTAAATTTGACATTTCTCTAACATAGAAGAAAAAATAATTATACAAAATAGTTTTATAACAGTCTAATTGTATAATGCACTTGCTTTCTGAGGTCATGAAGTAATTAAGCTTTTCTGAGACAACCAGCAGACTGGAAACAATCTTTCTTCAAATTACTTCTTGACTGTCAGGACACTAATTGTCTTCCTTAAAAATTTGCTCAAAACCTAAAAAGTTAGAAATAAACTCAAGGAACTGGTCTCACTATTTCTAAGGATGAAATGACTTCTGATTCATTGCCTGTTCTATAACCAATAAATGGAAGTTCACAGCATGAATAAAGGGAGAACCAGAGCCACAAAACTGAGTTATTTGACTTACAGAGAAGTTAATGAATACTTAATAAAACCTGAGTGAGCCACTTGAAGTCAAAAAAAGAGAAGGGAATAATGGTATTTGAATCCTGTTTCATAGGTAGGATCAAAACAGATGACACAAACGAACTTGCTGTCCTGCTTTATTTGTTCTATACAAATGTGATGGTGCATTTTTCAGCACATATGCATCAAATTTAAATTCCAGTATTTTCATACAAAAAAAAAATTCCATAGATTACTCTTTTTATTTAAAAAAATGCTTTCTCAGCTTTTACTTTGTATAATTCACATATACAACAGTCATATGCCTTTGATCCCATAAAGTTGTCCCTAAAGCAATGTTCTTTCACTCAGTGCAAGAGCAAGTGCAAGAGCAAGTCAATGCACTGATTCAAGACATTTGATTTTATTATAATTCTTCAGAATAGGCTGACAGGCATGTAACAAAAGCTGTCACCCCTTTTAAAAAAGAAAAGCACAGCCTTTTACACAAAAAAAAGGTAACAAAGGATGATATTGTAAAAGGTGGTTTGTCACTCATGATTCTATAACTAAAATCTTAATGCGCGTGTGGAGGTCCTGTTGCAGTCCATTATACTATCATTTACATATGTAAATTTCCCCATGAGTATGCCTTTTAGTCATCTTAGGTAATCTGAAGTATGATTTTCATCCTATTAGCTACAACTAAGTTATTAATTAACCTTGTACTCTATTAGAGTTTCTGCTTGAATCTGTTTAAACAAGTGGTTGTCAAACAAAAAACAATTTATAGCATTCTCTTTCTCAAGACTCTTTCATTCTGTTCCTGGGGACCCCTCATTGCTCCATTACTCCAGCATTCCTTTATGATGATTTTATTGCTGCTTTAGAGTTACTGAGAATGTTTTTTTAAATTCATCTGATGTGAGTAATGCTGGGAATTCCAAGAAACCAAAAATTTTGTTTAAGCTCATCCTAACAGAAAAATTAATCAAAATGCATTATATAGAATTTAAGGTACTGAATAATTTCTAGTAGACCCCATTTGTTTTGAATACACTCATTGTCCAGGAATAATGTCTCATTTGGGCTTTTGTTAGAGTTTAGTTTCTGAAATTTCTGTGCATAAAAGACCATGATTTTCCTGGAATTACCAGGTAGCGTTTTAAAGAAGCTTAACAAAGACATCAGCCTCAGACACAGCTTCACAACAGAATTTAGCAAATACTACGTTTCAAGGAAATGTTTGCTATTGTGCTGTAAATGGGACTCAGTATCTTCTTAAATTAGTAGTTATTAAAATTCTTGCCTGTGTCTTGCCTGTGCTAGAACTTGTGGTAAAAAACAATGTAATTGGTATAATGAAATATGCACAGTAAAGAAAAACTGACAGCAAATTCTGGATCATGTGGCATTGTTAATTGAAGGTATTGTATGGTTTTCTCTTTCAGAAGGCACCACTGTCTCTCATATGCATGCTTTAAATAAAACAAGTGGTAACAAAAGCTAGAGAAAGATGAAAGAGAAAAACTTAGAACTCAAAAAGAACACAAACTGTCAAAATAAGATACTCTGAAGCATCCTGTAAGTAGGTTCCCAAGTTGCCTTGAAACACACTGTACTGAAATTAAAACCATTTTTATATCCTAGTCG
The DNA here is from genome assembly GCF_028018845.1 of Melospiza georgiana. Taxonomy (NCBI): domain Eukaryota; kingdom Metazoa; phylum Chordata; class Aves; order Passeriformes; family Passerellidae; genus Melospiza; species Melospiza georgiana. The sequence goes on from NC_080430.1 coordinate 78,451,869, forward strand.
TGAAGGTCACTCTTTGCCATAACATAATTTAGGGATGCAATATCTCTACGTAACAGACTTCACCACTTGCTCCTGGGTGTACTGTCTTCTGGCATAACATAGGGGTCTGATATGTGCTCAGCACTGTCAGGAAGTCAGTTCTGGGTTGCAAGAGGAAAGAGGACATCTAGACAAGACTGGTGTGCTCCTCGCTGGCTGAGAGTGCACCTGTCTTCTGTCAGGTATTGCAGATGCACCTGTAGTGCCGCAGCATCACTTTCTAGATCCTACAAAATCCTGTACATGACGGCTCAGCTGATCCCTCTTTCACCCTACTGTCCTCAGTGCCCTGTAATCCAGTGCCCAGCTATGATTCTGGCATTACTGGTACCAAAGCACCTGTGGGGTTCTCATTCAATTGCTCAGGGGAAACTAAATAAGGAGCCAATTTAAAAAAACATACATCAATCATACCAGCAACACTTGAGAACAATGAGACCTAATGGTTTTAAAGCTTAAGTTTTTTGGTACAAGGAAAATTTGGGAAATTAAAGGTAAACTTCACAAATTAATGTAGGAGTTCTGTGATAAAGTTTCAGACATTTTCAGATGAGTTGCTTTTGAATTCTTATTAAGAATGAAATCTAACAAATTTCTATCCTTAAAAACGGAATTATAAAAATATTTTCCTTATTACCCATCTGTGTTGCAAATTTTAAGATAGTAACATTTCACAGTAAAATAGCAGAGTGAGAGAATAACTACTCCTGAACTCAATTGCATTTTTCAGTATTTTACACAGAGATGTTACACAGAGATGGAGAGACTACCCCAGTCTTAGGGAGCCTCAATGTCTGAAATGAAGTAATTTCTCTTTCCATTCCTTCACAAATAACATGCATAAAGGTACATGAGTTTTCCTCAGCTGTCTCAATCATGATTCCTTTGCAGATTTACAACCTATTTTTATAAACTGTCACAAAATTAATCATTTCCCACCCATGTGCAGTTTTCTTTATTTCCCACCAGCCTACCCTATGCCTTCACTTTTGTATTCTCTTCTAGCTTCTTTTGTTGATCTCCCTTTTGTTTTACATTGCTTTTTATAACTCTTCAAAGGCCTCCCTCCCATTGTCCCTTGCTCATACCTTGCTCTGCTGAAAAATCTGCAGCAGCAAGACTTTTTTTGAAAAAGTGACAAGAAATGCTGCTGATTCAGTGCAGAAAAGACGTGATACAATGAGAGCAGTGGGTGGTTTTGCAGCTTGTGTCAAAATATGGGTTGGCCTTAGTTTTCTTGCAAATTTGTTTAAATGACTGGGTTTGACTCTTTGTATCAGGAGAAGCCAAGCTCAGAAAAAAGTTTTTGATGGTTTGGGAGAATTTTTGTCTATCTACAGTTCTGCATTTTTCTCATAGTACTCTTCCAAAATATCCTCTCCCCTGAAGTTGAAGATAGCTGCATACTTTGAGGACTGGCTTCTCCACACCAAATATTTTTGAAGGTTTTCTTAATTTACATAGATTTGCTACTGTTTCACATAGCAATCAAATAATGAATGAGTTACAATCTTTCTATAAAGGCAATGTCCACTTTGAAAGAAAAAAATCAACCCACAAACAAAAAGCAAACAAACAAACAAACAAAACCCAAAAAAGCCCCCACCCCAACAAAATAGCAATTCCATAAATGAAAAAATCATAATGGGCTGGGTTTTTTGAAATGACACTGCAGCAGAAACTTCATGTGAACATCCATTATTCCTTCATGGAGTAGATTCCCACACTTCATTTTTATTGGGCAATGCATTCTATCAGTCCTATGCACATTGTTACACCTCACTTGCTGTAATTGGAAGTACATTTGGACAGTCATATCCCTCACTAGCCATCTTTCTTTTTTTTATTCCTGAAATAGTCATGGGAAGGAACACTGAAGAACAAAAGAAAGATGTTTCTCATACACATCCAGCCCCTGTATCAATATTTTGAGATACTGGAAAGGAATAGAGGAAACAAAACTATCACATTTCTGGGCTCAGAATTCAACATCACAAATTATTTAAACAGAAGGAGTACCTATAGAGAATATTAATATGAATTGAAGAATTCTTGGAGTGTTTTAAACAATCCAATAAGAGACACACCTACTGGAAGAAAATCCTCTAGGTTCTGAATACATGCAAAAGATTTTTAGGCATAAAATCTTCAGTTAATATAAATACCAAGTTCTAAGCTAAACTCTTCTTCAACTACATTAAATGTCTGAAGAACCACAAAAAAAATGTCAGAGTTACAATTCACCACAGACAAGTTACTGGGCATGACAGTGATTGTACACCTTCCTAAACCATGGCAAATGCAGTGTTCCTAGGGGAGAAATTCGTGATGAAAGAGCATTACCATAGATAGTTCTGTTTCCCAGTAGGTGAGTGTGTGTGTTTGAACTGTTCTCAAGTTTTAGGTGAAATAGATTGTGTAAAATACCTTACTGATCTGAGCAATATTTATTTTCATCTTGGTTTACATCAGGTAGGATGCATTTAAATGATTATTATATAAGGTCACATTTTTAATAAAAGTGTCTAAACTGAATTTTATTGGTCTCACTAGGAAATTTCTCTTATGTAAACAAAACTCAGTGCCTTTCTGTTTCCTTCTTGGCCAGCAGCACATTGAAAACAAAATACAAATGAACAGAAATCACTTGTAAGCTTCATTCTTTCATAATCGGTGATTATATTTCATGGTCTGAGTGCAAAAGTTCATATGAGACTTCCTGTCTGACCCTGTTTCAATTTTTTGAAACCAATTCTTTTCATATAGGGGAAGAATTGTCTGCTATGTGTATAATGACTGTTGTTTCCAGCATTTTCTAATGCCTGCTATCTAACATTGGTGTTATGAGAATCCTACTTTGATCTTGGCTGCACTGTAGGAAGCTGAAAATCAGAAGCTGAAATCTAGCCCTAAGGAAGCATGTTTTTTATTATGAACACGATCAGCATCAGATCCTGCTTTGCCAGTCCTTTTTTAACTTGGTCAGAAGTATGATGAAAGAAAACAAAGCCAGCATGTTTTAGACTCTTTCTTAATTCATAGTATGCATAATATCTTTTCTCCTTGCCAGTGATGATTCATTCTCATGTGAAATTCACGATTTAGAAATATAAATATAAATGTATTGTCATGGTTTCAAATAACCTCATTAGTTTGGCAGTTTAGTTACAAATAACAGTTCTAATCCTCATAAGAGCAATCTAACAGTTTATTTCACAGGAGGTAATGACCATACCCCAACAAAATATCTTTTTCACAATAATAAGAGGTATGAAAAAAGTATTTAATTATTTTTATTTCAGAGTGTATTTTACCTCATTCCTTGCAATGTATTTGTTGTATGTATATGTGGGTGACCTTTGTTTTCTTGCTTTCTATTAAATTATTCAGTTTAGAAAATCCTATATCTACTTTTTTTTTTTTTTTAATATAAAAGTTAACAAGCAGGGATTTTAAACAAGCAGGATGTTTTTAATGATTGGTAATTTCAGTCTGTGGGTGTACGAGCTACAGTTGAAAAGTACCAGTACATAGAAGATAAAGTGATTATCCCAGATTTAGTTTGAGACTTAGATATCTAAATCAGAGAGGAAAAAAAAAGAAGGAACATTTATGAGAGCAAGGCTTTAGAGAAGAAAGAGGTTGAAGAAGAGAAGAGGAGGAAAGAACTGGCTACTAATAAAGAAAGTAGAAAACAAAATAGTCCAAAATGTTCCTCTTTGTTACATCTTTGCAGCATAGTTAGGCATAAAATGTGAGAACACAGAGTGAAACACATTGGCTGAAGAATGAGACTCTGGGTTTATTATGCAACTTTTAATTTATCATATTAAACTGCATTTCAGTGGGACCTTCACTTTGTTCCCTTGAAATGTCTTGTCCTGCCAGAATAGTTACCACTCAAAATACAGTGTTCATTTAACTTCTCATGCACATACTCTACACTTTGTAGCTAAGATAATGGCACCAAAGTATTTAATTTTTACTGTAACTGTTTCAGTATAAAATAAGGCTTCTATTTATTTTCTCTCATAACATCAATGGAAAGGTTTCACATTCATTTCAGAGATTTTTCATACACTTATTCTCACTCAAGTACTTTTGAGTGTCTGCTATTTCAGAGAACAAGTACTTTGTCCTTGCACAGAAACACTGTACTTGTAGGTGACAATATACCAATGTACTTTAATCAGCAATAAGTAGCTGTTAAAACCTGAATCTTACTAGACATCTTACTGTATTTTGACCTTTTTTAAAAGAAATCTCTTTTTTGGAAATTCCTCTGAATAATTTTAATAAATAACCTCATGGCCAAAGTAAATAATCCAGCGTTAGCATAAGAACTGCTTCCCATTATAATATAGATAACAAGAAAACAGTTCAGTAGGGGAAAAGTTCCCTAAATGATTTTACCACTTTGTGACAGCACAGTGCCCCAGTTTTCCCAGTGTCTGCAGTACAAGGCTGATGATCTCCCTAGTCTTTCAAAGTAACAATGAACCAGTAACTCTGGATGAAGCTCTGGGGATTCTGAGTATTTAATTCATGTTCTCCTTTTCACATACCTCTTGTTCTGACAATGTATGACACAAAGTGTGAGAATGTCTATCTCCCTCCTGAACAAGAAACAAGAAGCTAAGAAATCAGCATTTTCTTCTGTTATTTCTGCTTCTGTCAGGCAATGAGAACACCAAAATAGAGTCAATTAAGCATATCAAAACAGCAAATGTAAACATTTGGGAACATTTCCCTTTGATTACTTTATTTCACTTTGCCACACTGATGCTCTTTCCTGACATTTATGCTTTGCAAGATGTTATAGAACAATTATATTGCAAATGTATCTTCCATCAGATTAATGTTACAGCTTTTATTCTTATATACCCTTAAAAATGTCTTAATTTCTTAATTGCATTTTTTCTTATTTTCTCTTACTAAAACACCCTAGTTGAACTCTCCAATTGCACAATTTTAAGAAAAATCAAGATGAAATTTAATAAAATCTTGTTCTATTAAAGATGATACGCAAGAGTGTATTTATTCCCCTCTTCACTAGGGGCTGGAATTTGAATATAAGAAACCTTTCTGTTCCAATATTCAGTGATGCTGGGAAACACAGAAGACTGACCAAGACCTAAAAAAAGTGTTGCTAATCGTAGCACTGATCAAAAAATTTGCAAAGCATGCTGCCAAAAAGATATCATATGAATGTAGCTAGTAATGGACTCTATTATATGTTTTGTATTTCAGTAATGTTCCTTCCTAGAATGTATCACTAGTCAAGGACCATCACTTAAAAACTAATGGTTTACTAATATGTTGCTGAGTTTAGGAAGAATTGCTTTTTCAGGGTGAAGAGATTCTGAAATGTTATTTCTTCCTCTTTTTACTGTAATAAACATGTGCTGTGCTAGTTTTTCAGTAGATAGAAGTTTAAATTCATGTAGCATGCCATATTGTCACCCTGGCAATCTTCAAAATATAGAGGTGAGTTTCAGAAGAAGTAAACAAAATGAATGTTTTCATTAGAACTGGGAAATATCCACAAGGGAAGCCTCAAGGGATCTCCAAGGCTTTATCTTACAGTGTTACATAGCCAGATACACATTTAAAAATCTATTTCTCCACAAAATGTGTTGCAGTGCCTAGACAGGTTGAGTTTGTACATATACCTGTGCTGTTTCCAATGAAAACTAAATATACCACAACTTTGAAAATGAGAAACAGAAGTAACTTCTGTCCTGTTATTTTCTGATCATTTTTGATGCAATCTTTTCAATGCAAGGACTTTTTCTCATCCAGTGTGCCTTATGCTTCAGCTCACTTTTTTTAGAAGCTCATGGCATGTGATGGCTTGGATTTACTGTCTGCAGCTCTGGATTCATAAAATGGGAAGAAAGTGTTCTTGTTATCATGTCCATAAGAATCCATGGAATGCCATAATATAGAGAATTCTCTTCTGAGAACATTTTACATATGAAGATATTGTCCTTGTGAAAGATTTGTTTCGTTAAAAGATATATTTTACAACAGTGTTGTATAGTAAAGGAAGAAAAACTCAAAAAAAATTAAACATAGGCTGTTGGAACAACCTCTAGATTAAGTAATTCTATCCAGGATCAGGACTAAACCAGCCTCTTTGTATTGGGGTAAAATATCTTCACATACTTCAGATTTATCTATTATTTTGGAGTGAGAATGGGAAAACTAGCTTTTCAGCTGTGTGCTGCAGATGACCTATCTAGATTCAGATAAGAATTGTGATAGATAGTAAAAAGATGGAAAAATATTTTGGTATGTGTAATTTGAGCAGGATGATTATAAAATAAAATATAAACCAAAGAAATATAGCTATTATAGCCAAAATAAATTAAAAAAAATTATCCAGTAGAAACAGAAATTGAAACATGTGGAGAGGTCCTGAGGGCTGACATTCCCTTAAAAAATATTAAAAAGGAAAAACTCTATATAACTAAATTATAAAAGTTTAAAGTTCAAAAGATGAGTCAGGAAAGAGAAAAAATATTTCATTAAGCTGACCTCATTTTCCAAGAGAAGCAGTAAAATAAGTGCTGCTGTTCCAACTGCCTAGAACAATACTGAAAAACATCTCTCAAAGACTAACATTGATATGACTAATGCTCTGAGCTAGAGGACTGATGCAAAGAGCTTTCTGCAAAATATTTTTATAAACTTTAAAACTAATTTACCGTTTAGTTGTGTTTGCTTTTTTTTGGTTTTTTTCCCAGTAGCATTCCACAAAAGGCACTTCAATTTCCAAAATGTGATAGGAAGACAGAAGTCTTACAAAATCATGTTAGTAATAGTTCCTTCATCATACCACAGCAGAACCTTCAAGTTTTTCTCCACATTGAGAGTCATCTCCCTCACATTATTTAAAGCAAATAACTAATCATTAAAACAGATGAAGAAAATAAATTAATGTAGAGATTTACACTAGGAAAATGGGGCCAGTCTAAAAAATTTTAAAGGGTAGAAAAAATGATTGATGAGAACTTCAAAGTATTGTTACTGCTGTCAGCCACCAGCCAATGAATGGCACACATGAAAGAAGAGCCGGAGATATTTTCCACCAAGTAAGATGTACAAAACACCCAAAAAAAAGCAAAAAACAAAACAAAACAAAACAAAACAAAAAAAAAAAAAAAAAAAAAAAAAAAAACAAAAAAAAACAAAAAAAAACCCAGATTTAAAAACTTGAAATTTTCACTGTTGACTCCTCCTTTAAGAGTCCAGTGTTTGAGTGTTTGAGGCAGTGTTGACTTTGATACTCTACTTTCACCCAGTTCAAGGCTTCTGTGCACCAGAGAGCCTGGGTGCTTCTGTGTATTGCTTCTCTTGGATTTACACCACTTGGTTGTCTGCACTGGAAAAACAGCAACTTGATAAGTCCAGGATGTCTGTGGTGGGCCTTTGATTTCTAGATATAAATAAAGCACTCTGTTAAAAATGAGTACTGAGAGTATGCTGTTCTTAGTAGATATGCAAAGGTCTAAAAATAGAAAAAGATGGATATACTGGTGATGTGAGTTGTAATAAAGAGTGATTCTCCATCTCTGTACTTCCAGGTGAATTTTAATTTATGCAATTAAATATGATTAGCTTATCTGGCATCAGGACATGTATAAATAATCTATAATTAGTTCAGAGAATGCATGTGATTTGCACAGACTAGAATTTGTAACAGACTAGTCTTTGGCTCCCAAAGAAAAAATCATCTCAGTCAAGACTGTCAATGAAATAAGACAGCACATGAGTCAAAAGGCAAAATTCAGGAACTCATGGCAGAGTGTCTGTGACATCTAAGCTTTGAGGAAGGTTTCAGGGAGGTATTTGGCATAAAAAGTCAGGTCAGTTGTGGATTTATTGTTACAGAGATCTATATTTCCTCACAAACAGAAGATATCTTTAGTTTAAGCATGAAGATACCAGCACACATGCACACATACAAACACACATACTCCCAATCACAGAGAGAAGGTCAAAAAGCAAGTTTAGAAAGTAAAGATAAAGCTTCAAGAACTTTAAATTTTATCAGAAATGTTATCAGAAAATATATATATTCTTTTGTAAGACAATTTTGGAGACTACAACAATTACTTAAATATTAAGCTACTTATGATATTTAGTAATCAAGAGTACTTCATGGCCTTTGGTATAAATGGAGACTAGTCCCAGACAGCAAAAAATCTTATATTCATTGTTCAAATTCAGTGTTCCTTAAAGCAGTCAGGTGATGAATATAAATAGGATGTCAGTATAAGTGGTTTTATTTTTGAAGGATTTTTGTGTTTGTTAATTTATTTCTTTATTTTGAAATATTGCCAGCCTGTGTCTCCCAGTCTTGCACATCCTTAACATTCCCTTTCTACCCCCCAAGAAAATGGTGGGTTTTGCATTCCTAAGTTCTGAATCAGAACCAAAGATTTTGCCCAGGGAAAAATTTTGTGGAAATTGGAAATTTTTTGCAAATAGTTGCAATTTCGTTTGAATAGTAAGATAAGTTCTTGTGGTATTTTTTTAATAGTCCTAAGAAAAATTCCTATCAGCCTTCCTGATGTAGATATTTTCTGCAGCTAAATTAATTATGGAGACTTTGATTATTTTGTAGGAATTTCCACAAGCATTTTGTACATACATTGTAGCTTACTCAATTTTGCTGTATGTTTTCTTTATTGTTTTTCATCATATGAAAAGTTTGAGAGTTCATATACTAAATCTTATATGAAAATTACTTGGTAACTTTTTTTTTTTTCAGGAAGAACATTGAAATCTCCCATTAATTCTTATTCATTACATAAAAAGATCAAATTCCACAGGATTAGAAACCATTGATATTACATCAGAGTTTGAAAGCTATGCAAGCACTAGGCAAGATAGGAGTTCTTTCTCCCAAAAATTTGACATTTGAGATCTTAATCATTACAAATTTTGGGGTTTTTGAGTAGTGGTAGGAAGAAGAAAACCTGAAAATCATTAAAATAGATTTTAAAGGAAAAAAAAATGCTCATTTGGAAACATCAAAACAATTTTATACAAACTTTTCTACATTTCTTTTGAAATTCATATTTTCTCCCCTGTCATTTTTTAGTAATTTACTAACAGGTTATGCATATTTACTATGGCAACTAGGAAAAAATGATAAAGTTGACTAAAAAAATAGCTTGTTTTTTGGCAGGGTTTTTCACTTTTCAAAGTTAGTACCAGAAATAATTTGGTTCCATTTGAACTAATTTTGACATAGTTTTGCAGTTCAACCATCAACTTGTAAAAGAGATTCATTATTCTTCCAGCTTTACTTTGAACTTTAGGAACAAGATAACAAACAAAATGGTTTTTAGATGGTTCAGCATTTAAAACAGCAAAAGTGTGTTGTGAGCTACATTTTTTAAAATATAAATATTGAAGAGATATTGATGAGTGCTCAGGGCTAATAAAGGAGTAGTGGTGTTGCAGCTCAAACTTTACTTCAGATGCTCTCATTCTAGGTAACACTGTGGAGTTTTCCCCCGTAAAAACTGGGTAAAAACTATAGGAAAGACAATAGAGGAAATGGGAGTCCTTTTAATTAATTTACTTCTATGAGTGGTAGCTGTGATAGGTGTTTGAATTTTGATTTTAGATGCAATTTCTCCTGGCCATAACAGTAGAGTTAAATAATTTTATTTTTAAAGTCTACCTTAATGATTAATTCTTTTAAAGATACAAAAATTGGAAATGCTAGGGACAGTTTGTATGATTTCTAAATATGTTTTCAACAGATGTCATATTAGCAATGTCTATATCATAATCCTGGGGAAAATATTTTGAATTAGTAATGATTTTGAAAAGAGTAGGTTGCACTCTGAAGTTCACTTTTGAAATTTCATTACTGCTAATAAAAAGAACTTTTGACATTTTGAAATTGGATAACTTTGCTAAAGAGCTGATGAAGTGGTTGGCAATGACATGACTTCAGAATGCAAACACTAAATATAAAAATGGCCAGAGATTTCAGCTGATATAAAATTTTAGAGTCTTTGGTCACTATCAAATATTGTGTGCATTTTGGTGTTTTTTTAAAAATTTCATTATCTATTCTCAAAAAACTGCATTTAAAGAAATGTCTGAGCACTAATGAGCTGATGGGCATTGATACTTCCACTGACAGACTTGCATGAGTTCACTGAGGTTCAAGACATCACACCCATGCAACTGAATGCAGAATCCAGTGGGTAAGTTTTTTATTATACTGCATTTAGATGCAAATTACTCAATTTCATCTTGAATAAAATCATGTTTAAATGGATGGCAGTACTTTAGAGCTACTGACTATAACATTCGCTACATTGGAAAAGGATGCATTTGACATCCATTAAATTGTGTTACACTGTCATTTGAATGGACATTTTAAGTATTCACTGCATAAAATAAAAGGCAATGAAACAGTGCTTAGATGCCAAAGATATATAATGTCATTCTTCAGACTATCTCTGTATCCAGTGAGAACTAAAATTCTGTTTTAATCGTATTAGCCATTAAAATGTACACTTTCCTCTATGGAAGAGTGAAAGCTTTATTACTTTGCCGAGCAGAGCTTTGCAAACACATATGCCTATACAGTATGCTGAAGTCCACTAAAATATGTCTTTCCTTGGGACTCAGATGTTCATGAGGTCTCTGTGGTCAAAAAAACAGAGGGAAAACTCATGTCAGTCAGTCGAGGTACAGGTTTAATGGACTGTTGTTAAATTTTTTTTGGCTTTGTGGTCATCATAATGTCTGAGTAGAATAATAATAATGATGATACCTATTTTAAGCCAAAAGATCAATTTTCTCATAATTAATAATAGGTAGGACCATATAATGAAAATGGCAAATAGAAGTACTATCCCATTCATTTAAAGCAAGAACATAATAACATGAGAAAAAATTATGGACATAGGTCTGAGAAAGAATGACTTTGGTTATTTACCTGGCAGAATTAGAAATACTAAAATTAAATGGATTATGCCCAAGAATTATTAGGGTTTTAACTAACAATATCAACTACCTCCAGGAAAACAGGGTCCCACAGCATGCAACCACTACTTGGGAAGACAAACACCATCATTCCAAACATTCCTGCCTTCTTCCTTCTTCTTCCCACTTTATACACTGAGCATGGCGTCACATGTTCTGGAATATGCCTTTGGTCATTTCGGGTCACCAGTCCTGGCTGTGTCTCCTCCCAGCCTCCCATGGACCCCCAGCTTCCTCACAATTGTGGAAGTACAGAAATCAGACAAGGCTTTGGTTCTGTGTGAGCCCTGCTCAGGAATAGCAAAAACATCTCTCTATTATCAACTCTGTGTTCAGCACAAATCTAAAACTTAGACCCACACCAGCCACTGTGAAGAAAATTGATTCTATCTCCGCAAAAAACAGCACTCCATGCAAAGCAGATAATTAATTCCTTGTTTTGCTTTGCTTGTGTGCAGAGCTTTTGCTTTCCCCATTGACAGTCTTTGTCTCAACATAGTTTTCTTCCTTTTACCCTCAGATTCTTTCCCCCATCTCAGCAGAAGGAACTGAGTGAGCAGCTGCATGGGGCTCAGCTGCCAGCAGAGATTAAGCCATGACCAGTAGTGAATTTAAAACATTCCATTTTCACTCTCATCTGGATCTAAGAGAAATTTTGAAGTCTGCTGTGAAAAAAAGTCTGTACTCTGCAAATTACTTGTTACCACATGGTCAGTGAGAAACAGTGTAATTTTCACTCTTGCAGGTTTAAATATTTGATTATTTTTCTTTCCAATATTTCCTGCCACCTCCTGTGAATGTCTCTTTTTCTAACCCCTATCAGAGATTTTGCAAACTTTTTTTAAGGTGCATAAGAGGGAAATAACAGTAGGAAAAGATGGAAAATTCCAACCATTTAAGCTGTAGTAACTTTAATACCATTGTTGCATTTCAAGCTTTCCTTGCTCAGCCACTTCTCCAGAAACATGCCTCAGCTCAGCAGCACATTTACTGTTACCTAAGTAAAGAAATAGCTTTAGTCAGACATCTGAAAGGTGGCTACAATGTCAGAAAGTGGCAACAGGCAGTTTTCCTTCAAAGGCTAAATAAACCCAGGTGTCTAAGGGTTGTAACCTCCTGGATAACAACACCTACCATCGCCTCCCACCAAGGTAATGTGAAGATTCACCACCACAAATGCTCTGTTGCAGTAAATAATATCCATTTCTCCAAGCAGCAGATAAAGATATGATCTTCATGCTCACCAGGTCTGACTGAGTAGAGCATTAACTTTCCCAACACATGATGATTCCTTTATTTTCCTCAGGCCTCTAGAGCCCTGATACTCATCTCCTTCTTTATAGAAGTTATCAGTGAACTTGATTCCCTCCAAAACAGACCCCTATTTCACTCAGGGCATCTATGGCCACTGCCTTTGAAGGGTCACTTAGTGTCTGCTGAACACAAGTTTGGGAAAATTGCCATATTTTCTTTCTGTGTTGGCTTATAAAGGCTATTTTTGTTAAATCCTTTTATGCAACACTAAAATTCCACTTATATGTTGTGTCACTGCTGTCCACCATCTCCCACACTTCTTCCCTGTTATTCCTTTATTCCTACACAAGTAAGAATAACTTCAACACAAACTCAACCAATTCAGGTTAGTCTGTCTGCTCTGATTACAATTTGATCTGACAAAATATGTATGCACACATCTGAGCTGTCTGATGAGGTTCTTTCATTGGCACTGAACACTTTAGACATGATTCACCTCATAATAAAGTAGACAGATAAAATAGGACAGATGAATCTGTCAGTAAAATGTCTAATTTTCTGCAGAGAAAAAAGTATTTTTAGGTAACAATTGGCGACTTAATTTCAGTAAACAGAAATTCTACTTTTCTGCTTTCATTAGGTTTTTCTTTTCATTATGATCTGTGTCCCATTAATGCCTACATTGTGTTAAGCATACCCACATCAGCCCAAAAGATTAGAGTGTAGCATATCTTGTAATTAAATCAGTTATGCTGCTATGCATAAAGACATCCATGAAACTACTGTGTTCCTCTTAGTCCCTGGGCCTAAATGCCAGAGAGGATAAAGCATCTAATATCAAAACTATTTAAGTGGGTCTTATACAATCCTCCCACACAGAATGTCATCCAGGAGAGTTTTTTCCTTCTCCTCCCAAGAAAAGGCTTTTATTGTAGGTTGTTAAAAAGAAAAAAACCCAAAAAAAAACCCCCAAAAAAAAAACAAAAAACAAAACAAAAAACAAAACAAAAAACAAAACAAAAACAAAACAAAACAAAGAACCACCAAAAAACCCCAAAAACAACACAAAAAGAAAAAAAAAAAACAAAACAAAACAAAAAAACCCCAAAACGATACAACCCAAACAGAAGAAAACAAACCACAAACAAACAAAACAACAACAACAATGCTCCCACAGGTAGTTCAGACCAATTAATTATTAAATCATGGCAATATTCTTCCTATGGTCTTAGAAGTCTTTTTAGAAGTTTGTGACTTCAGAAAAATAAACAGAAGCCTGCATTGTACATTGGGAATGCATAGTTTTGGTTTGTTTGTATTCTTTTAATTTTTGAAAATAATAAACTGTGATAATTCTTTTAGAAGAACTTGGTTACTGCATATTTTATGATGGTGGCTTTAGATTTTCAAAAATCCTATGAATCATGTATGGAAAACTCTAAGAAATCACCCTGGAAATTAAGTGTAAAATAAAAGTGGAATTATTTGAGTTCTGGTCATATACAGTTTCAGCAGAAAATCTCAGCCCTTGTCACTGGTGGAAAAAATGTTACCAGGCTAGAAGTTATGCTGCTTTTTAATGAAATATCTTCTTTTCCTAATTTTGTTATAATCCATTTCAATAGCAGGCTATAGTTGTGTCCAGGACGTATTTCTACAATGCCTGGTAATGATGTCTCTGTACACTTTGCTTTGTACACTTTGCTAATGAGTTGTGAGTGTTTTGGTGGTTTGTTTGTTTGTAATGCAGAATTCAGCTGAGTTTTGTATGTGACCTGAATGTGCATTACTGGAATTTGGACAGAGAAGTTACCAAGCAGATCACTTAAACTTTAAAAAACAAAAAATTCTGCTTGCTTAGCTTTCTCAATTTATATCTGCTGAGTAAGAGTTTTCACATGGATTATTACTGTGCTCAAGAGCAAAGAAAACAGACTCTTTGTACTATACTCTTGTTCAATGTCCATTTTGGTGTTATGCTTGAGACAGAGAATGCAACAGTCCTTATTAAAGCACTTTTTGAAAAGGCTTCAAAGGCCTCTTTTCAAGATTGAAAGAATTTGAATTGAAAGAAAAGGCCTCTCTTCAATATTGCATGTGTTTGAGATGTACTTTAAATCAGGACTAATGTGTGCTTATTGTGTTTCACACAACAATTTTGTTTGAATTTCATTCCACAAATGATGTAGTAGGATTCCTAAAGATCCAGGTACATTTTTCTTATTATTTTTATCCTCTGGTTCTGTTATTACTCTTTTTAAAATTAATTTCTCCATACTCCTCCTATCCTGAATGGCTCTAGTGGCTCCTAGTATTTATTTATTTATTTATGTTTTCTAAGTCTTCTGAATTGTTTTCTCTACCTTTGTAACTAAGAAATACTTGGATCATTGTCTCTTAACTAAAAGAAGAAAAAGAAAAAAGAGAAAGACAATGCAATTATCATATCTAGTAGGTTGAGAAAAATATTTTCCATTTTAGAGATATTGAGGAAAGAGATAAGAAAGAGCAGTGCCTTGTCTGGCTTCTACTGCAGTCAACCTCTGGATGCGTTCAAGCTGCTCATATTCCATGTAGGTAGGAAAGGTCCGAGAAGGGAAGATATGAGGAAGGAAAGGATGGCAGGATAAACTGAAAGCTCAGTTACCTGTGTGATTTCTAACACAGAGGTCCAGACATTGTACCAGAAGCCTTTTATTATCCTAAGTACATGGAAAGTGACCCATCCTTTAAAGTCCTGACACATAATTTCAAAAACCTGTGATTGAAAACATCAAAACTGATTCTGCATAGGGTTTAAAGCTTCCAAAGAGCAAATATTAAGCACTGAAAGAAACAAACCAGATATATTATATATGTATGTGAAATAGGTTTCTAACATCTTTATGTTAAAATCAGGAAACCCGAATAAAATTCAGATAGAAAGGAAAAGGAGAGGAAAAGATTTGATGAATATGCAAGATGTATTAATCACAACCTCAGAACAACCATAGAGCTTATATGAAATGGAGAAGGATATATTTTATTAATTAACAAAAATTGTATTCAAATAAGAAGGACATATATCAAAATGGAGGTTGAACTCCTAAGAACATGGTTTTCCTCTGTCTTTTTTCTTTTCTGCAAAGAGCTTTGATCATATGAACAAACATAAAACTTAGACTTGAAATTTTTTGTGCGATTAATGCAGTAAAGATGAGCGATCTCTACATATGACTCCAAAATCAATCTTTTTTTTTCTCTAAACAGCAGTATTTAACACTAGAGCTAAGGCAGAGTAACAGAAACCTGTGTATGTGAATTTCATATCCAAACTGGAATAAAAACTGCAAGTGCTTATCCTGGGAAAATTAGCGGAAGATAATGAAGATAAGTTTAAAAAAGACAGTCTCCAGAGCCCTGGAAAAAATGGCACATTAAATGACAAATATCTCCAGCAAACATTTTAAGCAAATATATTCAATAGGGAATTATATTCTAGTAGCAGACAGAAAAGAAAATAATATTATCATAAGTGTAAAGGGAATGCAGGGAACTAAAAGCCTCAAAACATGCCAGGTTTCACCTAAAAACTTGGAGTATCTTTAAATATATTTTTAAGAGTAAAAATAAAAAATGCAAATAGACTTACTATAGACAGAATATCTGGCACCAATTTGAAATCTTTGCATTATTTCATTTTTATATAAAAGATTTTATAGGCAGGAATAAAAGTATGCATTGGGGGATTTTTGTGGCCTTCAGCAAATCTTTGGCATATTAATACAGAGAACGTTAATGGCTAAACCAGAAATAAAATGGATTACTTCACAAATGAGGCAATGACTACAAAATAATTAGAACCTTAATATCAGAAAAGATGCCTGAATAATTTTCTTTCAGTAGTCCCATATTTTCTGGACAGCTTTTTACTTTAGAAGGGTTCTAAAGATAAAGTTCACTGGAAAGCCATTCACTGTTCACTTGGAGGAAATATTTTTTCTTAGCATAGAAACAATCACAGAAGACAAAATTTACTGTATCGCTGCTTCAAATCCTCCTGGGGTTATGATTTCAGGAAATGTTGGTTGTTTGTGGTTTGTTTTAAAAATATATATGCAGAAGATAAATGTTAGAGAGGAAAAAAGCCAAAGGGCAACCATCCCTTGTGCATTTCCTATTGAAAAAAATTATGTCACTTTGTTCTTGGCATTATCGCCAAGAGTGAAGAAATTGCTAGGAAAAAACGTGCAGTGTTTTACAATTTCTTTTTAGTGTGTTTTCTCTTGCAAAGCTGCTTGTTAGGAAATACCTCTAAAACGAGACAAAACTATAAAAGAACATAAAGCTATTTGATCAGCTTGTTCATATCATAGAACTGCTGCAATAACTTGCAAATTCCAAGAGATACAATTCCAGTTCCTGACCAGAACTAGAAGTGAAAACTAGATGGAAACAAGGAAATTGAGCTAACAGATCATTTATTTTGAAGTCAGTTCTTAAAGGAGAAAAGAATATTCTCCAGCAAATCTTCAGATGACATGTCCCATGTAATGTTATTTTTAGCAAGTTTGCTTGAGTTTTCTTCCTGGGGAAATAAAAATATTCTCTTTCTTTTTTTAAAAAAGAAGGATGTGTTGAATATAAGCAATAAAGTTTTAATTAAGAAAGGTTACACTACTACTTTTGAAAAACTTTAAAAGCTTCAAAACAAAAGCTATACTCTATATATGTATGATAATGTCAAGATTTTCTAAGAACGTTGTTAATGATGGTATCTTAGGGAATATATACAGTTAAGAGATTTTGAAGAAACTTTTCAAAATAACAAATGTTTCATTAAATCAAGTTTTTGCATGGTATTTATTCATAAATAAGAATATACCATTCTAATAGGGGTGCACCTTATAGATTGTATCATACACGAAATCTCAATATTAAAATTCCACTCTATAAAGTTAATGAATATTGGAATAATGTTTTCATCTTCTAATTTTTCTCTTTTTTAATAAACAAAAGGACATTTGAATATAAAGAAGCTTAGCTTCAAAATTATTTATTAATGAAACTTTGAATTTTTTTTCCAATAGTGTTAAGCACATTATTGTCTAAAATAATGTTTAATTGAAGAAATGTTCTGTAGTGATCATTTTAAAGGGGACAATCACTAGAGTATTTTGTTTTTAAATTAAATTACACTAGTATAACAATGTTGGCCCATACATATACTACACAAGTAGTAATAATCAGATATAGTAGTAAGACAGCACAGCTCTACTGAAGCCAATAATGCATCTTTATATGTCAATAATGTCATGTCCACATGCACTGAGGCCAACTTCATCCCTGTATATTTACCACAGCCATAATGAAATATAAAGTAAATATTGTATTGTTATAGTGATGATGTACCAAAAGCCTTTGCATATCAGTTGACACTGGGAATAAACAAAATTAGTTATTTCAGAAGCACAAAGTTCTCCTGTTACTGGGTTTATAAATTATATATCAAAGGTAACCCTAAGGTTGCACAGCTCACCTTGACTGAGCCCTTTTACTGGGTCTCTAATTACATGACCAGTGCAACAGATCCACCCAGTCTGAGCAAGTGCCTGGTGCTGTGGGTCAGTCCTCACTGACAGGCAATCCTGACTGAAATCAGCCCAGCTGTGCAAACCATGAGAGTTACACCAGTCTGCCTCTTCTCAGGAACTAAGGAACTTAAGTTGTGTCTTATCAGCAGCCAACAACAGGAACTCAAGCTGGAGCTGAAACTCCTACAGCTGTACCCCTGGACACACACCAAAGTGGGAAGGTTGACTACCAGTTAATCACCTTCATGCTACAAAATCTGCAGCCTTTGTGAACTCAGCAGGCTATCCCACGTGGCAGCAGGCTGCATGCTGGTGGACTCCCCATTGATGAGGAACTCTCTCAAGGCTGCCCCTTGAGACTGAAAGATGCTTTACCTAACATCTGATATCTATAATGAAGAACGTGACAATTTGCATTAGGCCTAAATGTAGATTATATGTTACTGGTATTTTTACATAGCCAGAGATAAACTTAACTATTAGAAGTGAAGGAAGTAGTACTTTGACAGCTGTCCAAATCATTGTCTGTCATCATCGAGTTACTGCCTAAATTATGATTTAAATAATTGTCATATTTTTGTTAAATCATTGTTTGGCTAAAAATCAATAATTGCACAACCACCATTTGACTTCCTTTCAGCCATTGATTCAATAACCTCTGATCATAGCTTGGTAATTAGTAAGACCCTTCTAATAAACCTAACAACTATGACTTCTCTTGATAATTCAGCTGTGCTCACATAGAAGTTTATGCACAGAATCCTTGCCACAAGCTGGAGCAGGAGGGAGGGTAGCCTAGGAAAAGCCAAGGGAATTGTAAAGAACATGACTTTTATCTGCTAGACCTGTGTTGAATTTCTTAATAAGGTCAGCACATGGTGTAGCTAATATGGATTAGAAAGAGAGTCAGGAGAATGGACACTATTTTACTGCTTCTAGTGATGTTCTCAG
The DNA here is from genome assembly GCF_028018845.1 of Melospiza georgiana. NCBI lineage: Eukaryota > Metazoa > Chordata > Aves > Passeriformes > Passerellidae > Melospiza > Melospiza georgiana. The sequence continues at coordinate 78,470,708 of NC_080430.1, forward strand.
CTTGCTTCTTTGTGGCAATACCATTAAAAGAGTGGCGCTATGCTTCTGCCGCCAATAAACTGATGGACATGAAGTTATGTGTTGTCTGTGCAAAACTGGTGACAAAAATCGTAATACTGTTTGTGCCTTTTAATAAGTGGCCCAGAGTGGATGGCTGAGGAAGGAAAAAGGAAAAATTATTACAATCAATGACCTTTATTGATAGAGGTAATAAAATTGGCTTTATTACTAACAATAAATTACTAGCAATAAATCCAGCTCTTTAAAACAAAATAAATACACATTAGTTAGATTTGAAGATCATGCCTTTATACAGCTATAAATACTTACTCTGTGGTATCTTAAACTCCAGACTAATAAGAAGCCTCACTAAAAAAACTGGTAATGCTGGATAATATAATTCCTGTACCATACACTTCTGTCTGTAAATGATGAACACATGATTCTAATTAGTTGCTCAGCAAATGAGTAAGTCTCTGACTACCTGCTTAGAAAGTCCACATCTCCCTGTGTTGGGAGATCACTCATTGCAACCACACAAAACACTATACCCCCATGTATATTTGTGTCATTCTTAGACTTGAGGTATCTGTATATTCAGATACATTGGAAAGCTAAACTCCTAAACATTGTTCCAGTTGAATCATTGAATCATTTTGTGTATTCACTAGGAGACCAACAACTTCATTGTCCTACATTCAAACCTTTTTACATGTAACCACTCTTCTCTCAAGTGAATGCATACCTGCACAGCCTTGGATGGAAGTGCTGTCTGGCAGGGAGGCTGTCTTTAGTGTCATACACTGAACCATCCCTGCAGAGCTAGATCCCAGGTATCTCTCCTCCCACACACTGAATACCTGATATTAAATAGAGAAGAGTGAGCCCTCAGCTCCTCTCCTCCTGCCTTGAGGCTGCAAGAAACTCTGTATCCTAATTCAGAAGAATGAGGAAGAGGATAGCAGGCACCATGTGCTGCTTTTCCTTTCCTGTGTCTGTCTGTATGATGTAGATGTAATCCTGAACTTAATCCTGACCACAAGCCTATGGCCAGAGTGAGGGCCCCAGCTGTATTAAGTCAGGGCTGCAGGAAGAAGGGCTCCAATGAGTACCACCTGATGCCACCCTGGGTCACAATTACAGTTTCTTGGAGCTTAACTCAAATGACAGAGATGGAGAGGAGCAAGGAGAGCAAAAAGAGTATGCTCAAGCAGGTTTAAAACTTTCTCCAGGCTGAGCACTTTGTTGCTGGGGTTAACTCCAACTGTCAAGGGACATCCTTGACTGACAGATGCAGAAAGAAGATCACAGACCTGAATTTAAAGGTCATGGAAAAGTCCTCCAAAATTTGTGTCAAAGCTGACTAAGTAGTTTCAGTTGAAATTATGAATATAAAATACTTTTAAATTTTACTTTTACTAATTCTGACATATTTTGTGATGTAGCATGTACCATAAAACAGAATAAATGAAAACTGCAAAATATTTTCCAGTTTCTTATGTGTGAATATTAGTAATACTGTGTATGAAATACCTCAGGATAACATACCACAAGGAAAGGGCTGAACCAGGAGCTTTCACAAGGTAAATGCAACAACAACTAAACTAGGAGGAGAAATAGAAGAAGTATTTTCAGGTTTGAATTTGTACCTCCAAATGAAACGAAGTTTTGATATACTATATGAATGAATCAGCATCATGCTATTGCATATTAAGGCTTTGTGGATTTAGATTTATTTCCTGTGCTTTCACAACAATGGATGGACAACTTATATATTATATGAGCTGGAAAGAAGGCCTTCAGAAAATGGTTGTTTAGGTACATTGAGACAGAAAATTCAAGTTCATTTTTTAATGAATATTAAGTTTCTCATCTGTCAGAAATTTTTCTACATCTGAAATTATAGATTAATTATCCTTCTCTAGTGAAACAAATATTTAAATAATCCATACAACATGGCTCATTCAAACTTCATGGTTCCTTCTCTGTTTTATGAAATGTTTTTGCATTTCTCTTTCTCCAGGGATCTTAGGCTATACACATTTACACAGTAAAAAAACCTTTTTTTGTTTTTTCCAGCTCTTTCTCATTTATTTATACCCTCCAGTAAATACATTTTTCATGTGAAGGTTTTTGTGTGTAGTCTGTAATGAGAGATTTTAACTATAGGAGTGCCTGGCTAACCTGGATGTAACACATCAGCTTGGATAGCAGTGAAAGCTGTGCATTTCAAATCAATAAAGTTGCCTCAAAAGAGTAGATGCTAAGTGCATTTTGGCTCTGAAACTCCCAAACTATTTGCATATATGATCTAAATATACCGCTATGCAAAAAATTCTTACTTTAGACCGTTAAAACTGTATTTTGGAGTCACATTCTTATATGTAATCAAAGTTTCTACTAAGCTGACAATGGCCACATGGGACTTCAGATTCTAAATAGCAACCCATACCTATATTCAAGCAAATTTCTTCTGTGGAAAGGAAATCCAGTAACATCACTAGACAGTGGTATAAAAGAACAGCAGACTCCTATAGAAGACAATGGCAAGATAATGGCTCTGAATTTCCTTTCTAGAGAAATTCATCTCTTCCTACTGAATCCGTATGAGCTCAAGGGAAAATCAATATTCAAAGGAAGAAATTAAGATGTGTATACCCTTCAGTTCTAACTGTTCAGAACTGTCACTACTGTACTTAAAACTCTGTAAAGCCTATGAGTGGTATTTTTCTTCTGTGGGCAATCTGTGTGCAAATTACTAACAAACTTATAAATTAGTCTTTAGCTGTTTTATGAAATAGTAACTGATTCCACCTCTGAAATTCACATTAGTAGTGGGTGAATTTGGAGAGGAATCAAATACAGGCAGAAAGATTTTTCAAGTGCCTCGGAAAGGAGTGACATTGACAGAATTCTTTTTGTGATACTATTCCTATCACCTGCAAGAATATGCTTATATTATATATTATCTTATTAAAAAAAGGTCACTGTCAGTTTGACATATGGTTAGCAAAAACATTTGTCACATTAAGGCAAACCTAATTTGGAAAACCAAATTCTTTACAATTTCAGTGAGAGTTGCTTATTTATACTGGGGAATATGATTCCTCAACTCTTCATGGCTCATGTTTTAGCATTTTTCTGTGTGAAAACAATAAATGAATAGAACAAGAGAAGTTAAGAATGACAGTCTGAGACTGAGGTCAGAGTCTACTTTCACTGCTTTGCTCTTATATATAACCAATGTTAATATAGATTTGTGTCTTATATACATAATTTTCCCATGAAACTGTCCAGCTTTCTTTTTTTTTTGTCAATATAAAGCTTCCTAAATCTTCATTCAGATACTAAAAAGAAATCAAAATCCACAAACAAGATAAAACAAAACCAAACACCACAATAACAATAACAGAAAAAAGGAGGTTGAATTGCCATAATCATTGACTTATGAAGTCTCCTTGGATGTTTTATTTATGTCTTTATTTTGGATTCACAGAAAATTTTGGAATTTTACAATTCAATTGCTTCTGTTTAGAATCATGAGTGTTGGGAAGACATTTCTTCAATCTCCAAAACCTGATTAATATTTTAATAACTAGATTGTTTTTTCAACAAAAAGAGACCAATAAACATAAGTCCCACTTATTTTTTTGTTTGTTTTTGAAAAAATTATTGAATAGTAAATAAGTAGTCATATTAGTGAGGTATAGAGAAATTCAGTCTACTGGACATATTTTCTCAAGGTTTGGGAAAGAGTTTTCCACTAAAGATAAAAGAGGAAGAATTTTTTTCTTCCTCTACTACCCTTCCAGGGAGCAGGACAATGAATCACAAACTTTACTCCTCTTTGTAAGATGAGGTGTGCAAATATTGCTTATGTTCATAACAAGATGGAACCTTTTCTGAAACTCACCCTGCTCACTCACTTGGCTTTTCAAATTATATCTCATGAAATTTTTCCCTAAACAGTTAATGTTTTTTGGCTTTTCTTATAGCTGTTTTTTTTATTTCCACTGGAAACTTTGTCAGAGGTGTTCACTTTCATGTACTTCTGACAGAGCTACCTTGATCTCTGAGAAAAGTAAAGTTTCACTTTTATATCACCAGGAACTTGAAGACATTGTAAAAAGTGAGCTTAGTACTTTTAATGATTAATACACTGGAAGTCAGAAAACATTAAAAAGCCAAAAAATAAAGAGAAGGTCATTAGTTTATTAAGTTCTTCCTTAAAGACTTTGAACTAAAAACTAGAAAGATATACTAAAGAAATGAAGTGTTGTACACCTTTTACAGACACAAATTGGAGGCTGAGTTTGCAGACTAAACACCAAATACTGGCTCCTGAATCAATCCTTTAGTCCAGATACAAGAACAGTGGAAAGCAGAAAGGCACGATTCATGGACACTGAGACTTAAGAAATACCTGCTATATTCTGATTACCTGTAAGAGACAATTTCTGATTGCTAGAAACATGTTGTGCTGTTTTGTGTTTTGTATTTCAACAACTGAATAGAGCAGTGCTTTAAAATGAGGGAAGTTGAAGGTATTACAGAGGTAATACTAAAAAATCACAATTTTAAAATTAATTACCTGAGCTCTCTTCCAATCTTCTTCTGACCTTAGTAATAAATTCATATAACCTTTAAAGGCTTGCTTTATTTGTGTAAACACAACACAAACAAAATATTTGTTTCATAAAAAATATTTACATTCATTTTGAAATACAAACATTCAATAAATGAACGAGAAAGATCCTTGTTTCCTTCTGTTATCTGCCATATTTATAAGAAATTTTTTTGTGTGTTTGTATCAAAAGTCCTTTTTCTGAAGTCAGTCAACAAGCAATTTTTATTCTTTTCTACCTCCACAGTTTGTAATAAAAGAAAATACATACAGGCATTTCTTAAGGGAAAAAATCCTGAGGGAGCAAATAGAAATAAAATACCAGATAAGTTATACCAGAAAAAGTTTAATCAAAAATATGTCCGGAAGATAACTTTATTTACCAATTTTTTTATTTACCAAACTTCTTTCTTGACATACATGATAAGCATACAGAACTCAAAAACATTTCTTATGTTGCATTAGATTTGTTGAAAAGTCTTCATTATAAATCAGAATTTAAATAAGCTTATAATTATAGCCAACAAATCTGAGGTGAATAATGGTAATCTGCAAATTCTTAATAAAAAAAAAAGCTATGTCTTAAATAATTTTCTTACACCATTCAAGAAAGTAAGTCTTAAGGTAACTTTAGTAATAAATCAGGCTTGAAATATTACCTTCTACACCTGTTTCAGTCAGTGCTTGTTAATGATGAACCTCAGGACGAATATTTTTATAAACAGACATTAGGCTTTTTTTGACATCTTGTTAACTCAAAGTGCTAGCATGCTACATAAAATATACACATTTCAAGCATCTAAAGTCATATTTTGTTCAGAATTTCTCTGAAAAAAACCCTTTTCTTTCCAACGCATCTGCAGAGGAGCCAGAAGTGCCTCCTTGTGGAGAGCAGGGCATTGGGACAGGTGATGGAGCCTCTGTCCTGAGGACTTCCCAGCACAGCCAAGCAACATCCTGCCTATGGTGCCCACCTGGACTTGGAGGATAGCTCCAAGATAGCTGCAATAGATATGGACTTGAAATTTAGCATGGAGATTTCTTGTGAACTATAGGTAGAAATGAAGACATAAGTACCTTTTAAGTTTTAGAAAATCAATATTCTTTGGAAGAAAGCTGTCCCTCTCAGTTTAATTCTAAGACTGACACTGAAGAGAGTATTTATTATTTTGTTACCTTTTTATTATCCTACTGAAAATTGAATTGTCAAGCAGAAAATACATGTACATCTTTTCAGAGCATATAGAAAATATTTAGAACAAGAGGTTTAAATATATCTTATCTAGAAAACTTCCAAAGATACCTAAAACATTAAGGTAGCTGTAGTCCTAGATGGGTACATAGGTGCCAAACTGTCCTGATTCCAGACATTAGAATCTAGCTCGAAATGTGCATTAATACTTTTTGTAGAGCATCTGCTTTCCTGATTCATTAGAACAAAACAGGTTTACATCGGCTCTAGATCTTATTCTTCATAATTCCATGTAGCATATTTTCTGAACGAAAAATGGACTCTGGGGAGGTGGCTTCTGCAATTGTTACAAAGTGAATTGATTCTGAAAGACTTTAGCTGCTGGCTAGTTGTTTTATTCTGGAAATCAATCTTAGTTAATGAAGAATGTTAATGAAAAAAATACCAAAGAGTTCTGTTCTCTCGGATCAGATCTATGAACTCTCCATCTGGCTCAGTTTGAGCTATTGAAACAGGTTAGTTCCCTGCCCGAGGTGTGAGCTTCATGAAAGGGGAGACAATCAATTACTTCACATGCAGAGTCCAGAAACCTTCATCACTTTAGCTTGAATTCCTTATCTAACCAGAAGCAGTTATAAACAAGGTCACTAATTGATATAACCCTGTCATTCAGGTTCAGAAGTGAATTGACCTTTATTCCTACAAGAACAAAAAAATCTCTGCTTACATGCAGTGAAGTGTTGCATCATTCTGTTTGTATTTCAGGCAATAAAATAGGCTATTGTACAATGGATCAGAGAATCTTCATGAAGATTAGAGGATTTTTAGGCGTGTTGGAAATAAAAACAATTGCAGAAGTCATAAAGAAAAGACATTAGTAGAACTAAGACCCTTGCAGAGGCCTAAAATTTCATTGTGAGAAGAAAATATCACTGTTTGTTTCATAAACTATATAAAAAAAATTAGAGAGACTAAATTGAATTGAACACAAAGATGAAACAATACCATAATAGAGTGTTGTTGAAGACTGCAGGATTGCAGTTTGAAACTGAGAAAGAAAATTCAGTGCAAGAGAATTTTGCTGCATAAAACAAAAGAAAACTACTTTTCCTGGCCATAATTCTTTCTTAAAATCCTTAATTTACCTTGGATGTGTATAGGAAGAGCTCATTTTTATAATCACTTTTTGATGCCATCCATTTGGAATCCTTCCAGCTCTGTCATTTTGTTTGGCTATAGCCTGCCTTAACCAGTTAAATTTCAAACAAAATCACTAGTCTGAGCTTGCAAGGCAGCAAAAGTGATGCTTTATGCAACTCATTTGAGTAGATTTCTATACATTCCAAGTGTGATATACTGAAAATGCAATTTATATTCTATTTCTAGCAATAGGCAAATGTTCATATCTACTGTTATCCCTTCTGAAGATACAGCTTCAGACATATGTAACATCTGTAATACACTTCATCATCTTCCCTGACCTAAAAGAAAACTTAAAGGCTTAACATTAACTAAAAGTAACTGAGAAGGTTTACCCTACAAAATTTGTCACAGGGTAAAGTTAGAAATATAGAGGGAGGTCAATAACAAGGAAAGCTTTTTCACAGTTTCCAAGTTCTAATGCTTAAATTGCTATCTCTTCAAAAGGTTTAAAACAATTGGTTGTTCCTTGCCATGCTATCAGGGCAAAGGATAAGTGGCAGATAACTGTGAAACCTACAGCTCTAGGCCAATATCATCAATATTGTAAAAGAGAAATTCCTAGTAATAGAGACATAAGATGAGTGTCTTCACAGGAAAAAAATTACCAGGAGCAGCTCCAAAGCTCTGAGATTACACTGTATATGTCTGGCTGTGACATGCGAACACAGTTCAAGAAAGCAAAGAAATAAAGATCTCTCAGTAAGATAGATGAGGAATTTATTTAAAAACTTTAAAATGCAAGGTCAAGGTTGTTAATTAGAACAGTATTCCACAGGTAAGCTCCATACACGGTATGTGTGAGGCTGAAGATCCAAAGACTACTTTTCCCACTACAGTGTGAGCTGTCCAAAATGCAACACAGCACAGAGTAGTCAGAGGTGGGAAGGTGAATACAGAGTTTTTATACTGATTTAACTATTTCACATTGTTCACATCTCAGGCATTGAAAAACAGCATCGCAGTCTTAGAATAACCATATTTCAAAGTACCTTTACAGCACATATATGCATAATATGTATTGTCACATAGCAGAACAAGGATTAATCTGTATATATTGGTGGAACACAACTGTTAAGAACAACTAAGATTAATATTTTGAAGTTATCAACAAATCAACATTATTTTTGTTGTCATTTAGTATTGTTTGGGTTCTTTCTGACCAAATTTGACAAGTTATTTTGCTTTTAAAGTCATAATTTATTATTAATATAATATTATGTAAATTATAGTATTATAATATATTATAATTTTATATAGATTTCCCCTTCTTTCCCTTTGTCCCTTAGACTCAAAGAGTAATCAAACTTCAGCAAAAAATCCCCCAACATTTGTAAAATCATATGCCAACAGAGTATTTAGTATTGGAAAACCCATAGGATGTCTTTTTGAGTTGAAGGATGTCTAAGAAGCAGGAGAAATATCTCTTACTATGATGCTAAAATTTAAATTTTAACAAATTTTCTTTCACATATGCATACATTTCTCTCACAGAGAGAAAGGTAGAAGGGTTAAGATGGTCCCCACTACTGCAGACTGATGGAAAAGAAAGAGTTTACATGTTTGAATATACACACTTACTCAGTGTATTTATCTTCTCATACAGCAAGGTCGCCAAAAACAAAATGAAAGTTGAGTTAATAATGGCCAATATTACTTTAGTCCAGCTATCCCTATACTTGACATTCAGTAGCTAAATTCTTTCAGAGGGTTGTATAAGTGTTTACAACTTTAATTACTTCAAGCTGCCAAATTATGGCTAGCAAAATATAAATTCTTATCATATTTACTTGAATCTTTACTATATTTCAGCAAAATCCTCAAGTTTTATCAAAAAATTGTTTCTCAGACCTTATTTATTTAGAAAATCGATCAATCTGGAAAATGTATAATATGTTATTTCTGTTAATAAACCAATATTTTTGCCATGTTATAGGTCATGTATATGACCTATATTACTTCCTTACAAGGAAGTAATCTTTTAGGAAAATAAATTTTACTCTGTCAACAAGAACTAATTCTTCCTCCAATTCGATACATGAATGAATACAATATAGTTGAAATCAAGACCAGACTTTGATTTAACCACATATATTGAAGCTTAATGTCCTGTTAAAATTATTGTAATCTGCATCTCAAAACAAAATGAGCTCATAGGTAAAGCTTTCAAACTCCAACACCAGCAAAATATCAAGAATTTTTTTTTCTCTAGAAAGAGAGTAGCTAGCTCACCTGCTAGTCAGAAAGTCTGAGAACCTCACTCCAGTGTCTAAAATAAGCAGAACTGGAAAAAAAAGCTGAAATGAACTCTGATATTACCAGATACCTTTGTTAGTGTTTGCTTCAGATATAATTTATAATGACAAAAAGCTCTTGCAAGTGCTTGACAAAAAGAAATCTGAATCAGCTCTTTTAAAAATACATGTATCATCACTTCCCCATGTCCAATAAAGACATAGGCTTTCCTACCAAAAAAAAAAAAAAAAAATTAAGTATAAAAAGGAATGTTACTGAGTTTCTGACAAAAGCAAATGACTGCCTTTAGCTCAGATGTTGTCAGTGTGTCTGTATTAGCTATGTGATTTCCTCAGGTTTAATCTATCTAGAAGCATTGAGATACATATATATGTTTTGATGTAGTCGACATTTATGCTAAGATCTATTCTATTTGCCCTCTACATTTACAATTATAATTAATTTTTCCTTAGCAGGCACCTAAACTTTATATCTTGAGCAATCTTCAAAGGCAAATGTCTGCTCACTCCAGCTTTAGAAGTGAGTTTTCGTTCTCAGTTTCTTTGCTTTGATGAGATGATACTTTACACAAATTTCAGCTCAAAAACAAGGTTAGCAAAAGTAATTACTAATACTTTTTCATCAAAAAAACCGAACAACAACAACCCTGTATTCTTATATTTATGTAGGTTTTTCTTTATGTCTACAGTCATGTACAAAGAACACACACTGATCTGAGGACTCCAAGAAAGAAGAGCAGTCTTTAATATTTGAGATCACTGGCCCGTTACCTGAAAAACATATGCTTTGTTTGAACAGTCCTATGACTCATCAAAGCCTTTCTTTTCCATGAAAAAGATTTTTTTTTTTTACATAATATAATATTTTTCTGTGCAACCATTTGCCCAATTCTTGTCTTCACAATTTTCTCAAAAACCTTAGCAGCTTTTCTCAAAAAAGCTGAGGAGATCGATATATTCTAATTACACTAAAGTAATTATTACACAATACATGTCTAGTTAGTTACTTTAAGCTTAGTTCTGTCTAGTCCTTTTACAGAGTTATAGTTAAATAATTTGTGATCAGGTCAATATCACTATGTCACTAGCTTAATTCCCACAAAATTGTTTAAGATAAACACATATAAGAAAATGAACACAAATAAACAGAAATCTGTGCTTTCTTCCTTGTCCTAATAAAGTAAAATGTTTAAGAAAAATATGGATAAGACGGTAAGCTCCTTCAGTCTTCTTTTTCAATAACTTCTCTGATTTGCAGGACCTTCTCTGACCTATTTGATTCTGCTTATCCTCCTCACATAGTTGACACATTGATATGTTAACACCTGTCTTCAGGCTGCATTATCCAGTCTTTAGATTTCAAAAGAGAATATACTCGGATATTTTCTATGCTACCCTTAAAACAGAAATGTGTTCTTCTCAACATTTGGAATGGGAGATTTTGCTAAATAAATTTTGTGAATTACTTAACTTGCATCCCATATCCTGTAGCACGTGAACTTACCATGGAACATGGATCTCACAGCAGATTTAATCAGAGAGATGGTGTTTCAACAGACAGGATGCAGAAATCATAAGCAAAGAGAAGGAGATTGCTTCACATTTCTGAAGGTTGCCAGGTGAATTTGGATCTGGGTTACTACGGGTCTTGTTGCTGTATTCACTTTCTTCCTTGATTTTTCCTGAATTTAAATAGGCACTTTCCACCTCTTGCTTATCATCTTTATTTAAGTAAATTTCATTTATCTTTTAGGCACATTAATACTTTATCCTATGGCAACTGGAAATGTTAACAAATAGACAGATCATTCGATCTTGATTTCAGTACTGTTATCTTTCTGTGTGCATTAAGCCACAGCTGCACTCTGCAATGCCAGCAAAACCAGAGATTCTCTGTTACTTAGCTGCCATTCATGCTTGAAATGCTGAGCTACCAGACATCATCTCCTCTCTGCTGATCAAGGCCAAAGGAAGACTTTCTAAATCCTTGCTTTCCTCCTAGAATTCTTTTTGCTGCCCTGCTCTCTGCCCTGCTCACCCATCTGCCTTTGGCAGCACACGTTGATAGGACAAGGGTGTGGACTTGTGGGCAGAATGCACAGGACCACATGAGGTTTCAAGATTACCCTGCTTTTTGTCACTGACTGCTACTTCTCAAAACGAGCAATCCTGACCCCTATTCAGCTGTGTTTGAAATCACGCTGGATAAACCTCTTTAGATTTTTTTTTCTATTTTTTTTCTCTACACATAAGCTGACAGCTAAAAAGACCCATTTGTAGGTATAATCCTAGCAGAAACTCCCTTTTATTATTCCATTCAGCTACACTCAAGCATATAATAATTCCTCCTCCATAAAGTACCTGTACATGCTTTGGTCTGGTATTCACCCGTTACTAATAGCTGTACAATCTTATTTTGTTTATGACAGAATATGGTCTTGGTTTTTATGCTTCCGTATTATGCAAATAAATACATGTAATCTCTCTACCTTGTAGACTGAATACAAATTATTTCCCTGTCCTTGAATTCAATAAATGTTTTAAAGAGCTTTTAAGAAGACATATCACATAGATATTCATAGCAAAGAAAAAAAACATTTAAAATCTAATATCTTAATAATGTAGACATATGTCCTTCTTCTTACTTATATCTCCTGTCTCAAAGTTGCTTATTTTAAATGTCTGAGGGAATAGATTATCTGAGCTTTGAAGGAATGAAGCTATTTCTTCCTCTATGTTTTATTTATAATCATACTTTCTTTTTTCTTGTTTACTTCTTTATAAGCAGCATTTTGTCTTCACTAGAAATACTCAAATGAATCAAGAGCATGAGAACATTTGCATTTTTAATTGCACATTTTCCTGCACAGTAATTCAGATAATAAAGCCTCCTCCTAGGAGAACCACTGCAACTGGACTAGCTGCTTAATTCTTAATGACCATTTTTAAATTAAGCATGCAGCATCCAAAATGATAGCAGCCTCAAAACCAGTTAAACTGTGTGTTTGCCTCATTCCAATAAAGGAAGTTGAGACTAATGGTCATACCCTTTATTCTGATTGTTCTTCAAGAGCCCACTGCAGCCTTGGTGCTCCATCCCCCTTATCTTTCAACCTGGTGTTAGCACTGATTTATACCTAAATCATTGCCACTGACAATTCATCCAGATAATTTCAATTTGCTGCTAATCAAATAACCATTAGTGTGAAGTGACATGCACTTTCATGATGGATGCAGTGATTTAAATGTGGGAAGCAGGGAACGGGGAGAACATAAATACCCATAAGTATTGGCTCATGCAGCTCCAAGGTCACTTAGAAGCAGACAGATTCAGTGATTGGGTGACAGTAGCAAGGAGTAGAAAATTAAGCAAAATAATACACATAGTGGAGTTTAGAGAGTACTGTGACACTTTTCCTGTAGTCCTGCCAGGAAGCAACAAGGGCAGGTTGCCCTGTAGAAGGCAAGTCAGGAGTTGAGCATCACAAGGCAGCACAGGCAGCAGTCTCCCTGAAATGGAGCCAGGAAAAAAAGCCAGTAAGCCAGGGTCCAGATTAGGCCCAGTGATGGTAGCCAGGATCAGCCAAGAGTCCAGCAAACACCCATCAAGTCCATAGCCAGGAAAAAGGACCAAGGTAACCAGAAAACCAAGTCATCAAGATGGGATGAAGGCTGGGACAAGGGGGGAACAAGATGGGGCACAGATGGAACATCATTGAGTCCATAGACTAGCTCAGATGAGGATTAAGTACAGGAGCCTCTGATCTTGGTCACTGCCCCAAGCACAGGTGGGAGCTGCTGCTAAGGTTTCTTCTGACTGCTCCTTCACAAGAGGCCTTTTCAGTGAGATGGCCTCCAAAAATCAGCTAAACTCATACAGGCGAGAAGGGAACCATACTCTCAAATACACATCAAAAATCGCAGAACTGCATGAAGTATAAGATCACAGAGAAAGAATACTCATTTCCATATCTTTTCAGGTTTTGTAGGCAACAGGTACATTAATCAAAATATAAAGGCCAAACAGACTTTTCTAAAAGTGGTGCTTTGCTGTAGTAAAGTCAACAAGTTTTGTGCAATGCACTCCATGCAAATAAAAGGTGCAACAGATGAGCATCTGCATATTTACCTGTTTTGAATAAGGCAATAGCATTTTTCTATTGATGTAAAACTGTCAGATTTAAATTTGTGTAAAACAAAATAAACAGCAAAAATACAGCAATAGACATTCCTCTCCATATAAACTCATCTTGTTAACTGAGACTAGGCAGTTATTTATCATATCTCCAGAAGATTTTAACTCAATATTTAAAGAAATGTTTGTATTTGAGACAGCAACAAAACTCCTACTGAATATATTAAAAAATAAAGGTTAAACTTTTAAACAGGTGCTATAGTAGGAGTGTTCTAAACAGGAGTACTGGAATAGCTAAAAGCAAGATCTGCTCCAAAGTTATCCACAAAGTATTCTGAATTGCAGCAGAACTTTTTTCTCTATATAAAGCAAAGCTTTGTTACAAATTATGAAGGTGTGACTACAGTGGACATTTTTGCATACAGAGGAAACAGATGTTTTCGTGGAAGAAAACACTTCAAGTTCCATCTCAACATTCAACCCAAAGAAACCCCTAATGCTATATACAGTTTTACCTGGAATGAAAGTCGAGTCAGAGATATGCTGAGGTAATGCTTTTTCATTCTCCTGGGCAGTGAACTGTTCACGAAATATAGAGACTAAAACTACATGACGTTTCTTGTCTAATTCCCTAAATATTAATGTTTAAATATGCAGATAAGCTGAATTTCATCTTTCACTTGAGTTTAGGAAACAGCACAGTTTTGATTTAATCAATGTGGGAAGCCAGGGCACAGGGAATATTTCTCTCTCTGCTCTGGGGTGTTCTGATCCCCAGAGAAACACTGCCTTTAACCTTCACCCATGGAGAGGGCTTCCAAGGCTTCAAGAAAGGCTGGAGTGTACCAAAGTGTGAAATAGATAATAGAGTATGGTATGTCACTTGGGTGAGAAATTTAGGTTTTGGGATGTTTAGTATGGTGTAGATAAGAAGCACGATGGAGGAATTTGGGTGTAGTCCCTGTCTTCTTCATCTGCTCCATTTTCTGCAGTGTTGGTGACACAGGGTGATTGGTAAAGGAAAACACAGTGCAGAAGTTATGTGGACAGTCAAGAGATAAGTTATTGGTAGATAAGCAGAAATAATGTATGTTTTAAGAGTTAATTGGACAAGACAATTTTAAAACACCTTGAAACTGTACATTTTGGGGCCATATTGCAGTGTTTTTCCAGCATGCTGAGCCTAGTGTGGACAGTATGCAAAATTTTAGATAACAATAAACAAGAAGCTGGAAATCAAAAAAGTGTCATGCATCTCCTTTTTTCTGGCACAGAACTGCTACAGGAGGGTTTCTCCCATTCTGTACAGGGTCCAACGTAAAACAAATATCCATAAATTATGTTGTGGAAAATGAAAAAAAAAAATTTGTCTTCAAAGCGACACCTTTTATTCAGTATCTACATATTTGAAGTAATTTGTCCTTCCAAACATAGTGTTGTAAATTCTTCTTTCACTTTTTCATGCATTATTGGGAAGAAAAAAATCTATGGCAGAGAAAGAAAGATAACATCAACTTCTTCTGACCTGCACAAAGATTCATAAGGGGGATTACTTATGAAAATTTAAAGCTTCAACAGCATCATTTTTTGAGTGACACTGTAAACCATCTGTGTTTTTTGAAATTGTTCTATATAAAAGAGGGAAAAACATATCTATCATAACTAGGAGTGGCAAAAAATTAAATAATAACAAAACTAACCCCAGAGCAATGCAGGATTTTCTGCTTTCACATTGCAGCACACTGAAATTTTATATTTTTAGAAGAAAGTGGATATTCCTTTTATAACAATATTCTATTATGTGTCCTCTTAGTGTTGTGTTTATTTACATCACAACCTTTGTTTTTTAATCTAAAACTCCTTCACTGAGAGCTCAAACCTTCTGAAAGTTCTTTATCCTCAGTCATATCTTAGCCCTGCTTTAGTAGCAGTGCTCAACCATTTGTGGCAGATATCCTGCAGAATCTTTATTAAGCCCATCTGTTCATATCTCCCCCTTTATGAGAAGTCATTGGTTTTATAAAGTCGTTGTTGGGATGAAGATAAACCAAAACTGAATGAAATCAAGTTATTTTTTAAATACATACTATTTTTTTCCTCATGATACTGAATTTTTCTGTTAACAATTATAAAGAATCATTTTTTTAAAAACAAAATTAACTACATACAAATTATATATATAAGGTAGTTTTCTTCAGCAACATGGTGTATAGAAAAGTATATTACAATATTTGGTGTTTCATTTTTTTTGTTTTTGTTGGTTTGGGGTTTTTTTGGTTTTTTTGGGGTTTTTTTTTTTTGTTTTTGTTTGGTGGGGTTTTTTTTGTGTTTCGTTTTTTTTTTTTTTTTTGCTGTTGCTAAATTCTAACATATTTTATGTAGTCTTGCAAATAATAAATTTGTAAATACAGTTACCAAAATTAAGTAATATTACTGAATTAAGAGTCACACATGCTCCGTAAGTACAGATGGAAATTTCTGACCTTCTAAAATCAGATAAATGAAAAAATGTTCCCATTGTTACTGTTCATAAAAAGTGTTGTGGCTGTAAGGCCAAACTTTGTTTTCTTATTTAGCACTTTCAAGTTTTCAAGCAAACAAAATACAGTATATTCTACATAAGTAAATTGCAGCAAGGATTAGAAGGATTTTTATGATTCAAGCTATGCACCTCATCTCTATTTTATGCACCAGCAATGACTCAATTCTGGAAAATAATGCACATGCTTACTCCTATTAATATATATAAAGTTCACAGTAGGATTAAATTATTCATTACAGTTCTAAATTTGTAGGGTCAGCTAAATCCTAGTAACCAAAAAAGTCGTAGAATACAAAACATCTTATGAAAGGAGCATAAAGTGCAAATATCAAAAACAGAAAGGTACTAAAAAAAAAAAAATGACAAAAGGAGCAGTCCATGAACAGCAAGCAGCATAAGGATAATTTTAGAAATGCAGCATTGTTTGACAAATTCTAAAAATGAATGTCAAGAAAATTCGTCCTAAAAATATCAAAACCTTTAATGTATAGTTCCCACTCTCAGAAAATTGAAAGATAGAGCTGAAAGTAGGAGAAAAGTAGCAGCTGAGAAACTGTCCTGAGTCTTCACTAGTGAAACCTGGGGAATAATGTGAAGCACTGCTCTTGAGCAAACATTGACACCTGATACTAAGAAATTAGGAGGAGCCAGTGTTAGTTAATATGAAAATATTATCAACAAATACACAGATTGTTTAAATAAAATCTTGTCAGGAAGAGCAAAGGCGCAGAAATACAATATGTAAATCTGCACATTTAATAAGTAAGTTTGGATGCAAAATTTCCTTTTTAACTGATGTTTCCTTTTTAACTGATAACACAAAAGCATGCCACTTTTGGTGTGCCATAGTATGCTGTGGCAAATGCCACTGGGGAGTGGATCATAGTCTAACAAAAAGAAGACAGGTTGTGAGATGATCAAAATTACCCAGAACATTGGAAGAAAAGTCATTTGTGAAGCCAGAAATATGACAAGATACTGGCTGGTACAAGCCGAATTTCTCTGCAGTCTTCTGTCCCTTGAACTAATATAGAATAGCAATAAAAAAGGGGATGGAGAGAAGCTGTTGTCAGAACCACACAGGAAATGCAAGGGGTTTGTCAACACAGTCCCAAACAAAAGTCAAAGCAGCAGGCTGCTCTGACAAGATGGAGGAGTGTCCCAAGAACCGAAATGATCCTGTTTTCCCGGAGAGGAAATAATTATTTACATGTTTTAGAGAAAAAAATATATTCAAGAAATACCTTTGATGAAATCTAAAATTGTGTAAAACCAGAAATGTGAATGAGCAGTGTAAGACATGCAAGAATAATATATAAATGCTTTAGATTTAGGTCTGCTGTAATACCTGCTTTGGGCAAGGTGTCCATGTGCTTCAGTTTCCAGATGTGTTTTGCACTCTGGTCAAATAAAAAGATGATTTGTTTATAAAAAGACTATAAATAATAGCAGTAGTGGTATTTAACATTACAGTGTATGACAACTGGAAAGAAAGACTGTGAAAATAAGAATTAGAATGTTACCTACCCTTAGGAATAACTTCTCAGACTTATCACTTTATGAGATTTAAACCTGGTTCATTTCTAATACTGAAATTGTTGATTCAAACTTCAGAAGGAAAACCAGATTTTTCTCGCTTGCTAACCTTCCTTAAGCTGGTGTTTACAGAAATGCTAGAGGCAAACATCTTCTTGGTACTCTTAGGTTTTAAAGTGGGCTGCAGCTCCAAGCAAATGCTGTGTGTGATCCACTTTCTGCTTAGATCAGACCCCAGTCTGAAGTTTACTAACTGCATTGATAATTAAACATTAGCATTTTCACCACGTGCCATGAAATCAATTGATTTGTTATCTCTGCAGGTCTATCTGATAGTGAAGCTGAGCCCCTTTTAAGTGTTGGAGTGATGTTGGTGTAGGATTAGCTAAGCAGCGAGCGGGTGCTGCAAAGGCGTGCCCGGAGAGACGGGAGCAGCAGCAGCAGCAGCGAGTTCATCACGAGGCAGAACTTACTGGGGCTGCGGAAGAGTCAAGGTCAGGACACAAAGAGAGAAATCCATGCAAGGAGAGATTACTTCCCGGGGCTATTCCTTTCTTTGCAGATTGCAAAAATTCTTTATAGGTGTAGCTCTGGGGATTTATATACAGAAGACTTTTCATTTACTTTCTTTTTTTTTTTTTTTTTTTTGCTTCTGCCAGAGCTCCACATTCAAATGAAAAACTTTAGCAGTACAGAATGGATTAATACAGGATTACAAGAAGAAGATTATTTTTCTGGGTCCTCTCATCTCTTTTTTTTTATAATGTATATCCCAATATTACATTGCACATATTCAAAATGACTCCTTTATGCAGAGCCATATGTTAAAATAGCTGTCAAAAGAAAGTAATTTTTTAAAATTAGCTGAGATTTGTGAAGAATTCTAAGAAGATTTACCTAGACTATAAAGAATGTTAACAGGGCTATTCATTAAAACTCCAGAATAATTTAGGATTTAAATGTGTCCTTACATCGTGCACACTTTCTATTTGGCTTTTAGATCCAGTATTACCTGACATTATATTTCTTTCTTTTCTTTCTTCAGATACTTCATGCCCTCTGACATTTTTGTGTAATAGAAATTCCAACACAAAATATCACGGAGTCTCCCTGCTCCTTTTATCCTAAGAACATTATTTCTCTAAGCTTTTCCAGTCACAAACATTTGGTAATCTGAAAGTTCTGATTTTGCTCCTACTGAGGTTCATTGAAAAACTTCAAATAACAGTCAAACAAGCTTTTCAGCTCTCTGGAAAGCCTTTAATCCAGAATATTTTTAAAAGGAAAATCTCCTGTGTTCTTGAAAAAAGTAAAATAAAAGCAACTTTCACAGAGTTGAGTCTCACAAAAATGTTACAAATGGTGAAATAATTCTGCTGCTTTGCATGTTTTAA
The DNA here is from genome assembly GCF_028018845.1 of Melospiza georgiana. Taxonomy (NCBI): domain Eukaryota; kingdom Metazoa; phylum Chordata; class Aves; order Passeriformes; family Passerellidae; genus Melospiza; species Melospiza georgiana. Next base: position 78,489,586 of record NC_080430.1, read on the forward strand.
TTCTCTTAAACATAACAAATTGTGAATTCTGGTTTTTACCCAAGACATGCAGTAAGTCTCACAACAATAATGGCTATTGTTGCAGTCTGGTTAGATTAGTTTCTCTCTACAAAGAACTGGGCTGAGACCCTTGTCCTTACTCTCCTGTGCTCTACTCCCCTGTGATACCAGTCTGAACACTGGTATCCAAAAGTTATTCTTTCTTCTTTTTTATCTTCCTGTTTTGCCTGATGAATTGCTAAATTTAAAAATCAAACATACTGCTTTTTGCTTGATCCTCCAGAGAGAGTAAAATCTAAGAACTCAAAAAGAGAGATAAATATCAAACTCTAATATAAGATTTATTTGCATAAAATAATCTTTTCTACTTCTCTAAGTACAAACAACAGAAATTTGCTAAACCCTGGCATAGGTTATACCCAATTTTTCTTTCTCACTTCTGGGCAGAAGAGCTATTAATGTAGATATTTTCTGTGGTAACATAATCAGTCAATTTTCATGGTATCATAGAATCATTAAATGTTTTTTGTTGGATGGGACCTTTTAAGGTCCCTATTTTGAGATCACCTATTTTGAGAACCCCTAACATGACATGGGACACCTTCTACTACACCAAGTTGCTCAGAGCCCCACCTAACCTGGCCTTGAACATTTCCAGAAATGGGGAATCCACAGCTGCTCTGGGCCACCTATTCCTGTGTCTCACCACCCTTACAGTAAGGAATTTCTTCCTAATATCTAACCTAAACCTGTACTCATTCAGTCTGAAGCCATTCCCTTCTGCCCTGTCACTACATGCTCTTGTAAAAGTCTCTCTCTCTCTCTCTGCCTTGTGGGCTCTCTTCAGTACTGCTTAGTACTGAATTACGTCACCCCAATTAGGTCACAATTAGGTCACCCCAAAGCCTTCTCTTCTTTATAAAGGAAAGAATAAATAATCAGTCACAGAAATAAAGGTTTTATGGAAAGCTCCTGACATTCATTTTGATAATCCAGACCATGAAAGAGAAGTGCAAAGCTGAAGGTCAGCAGTAAAAAAAATGTAGAGAAGTACATTCACTCATGTAACTACTGCATGCCATGCACCTCTGCATCATGCAAGTATGAGGATAAAAAAACATTTCTTTTTGTGTTAGAGAAATTTAGGGAGAACACAAAAATACCCCCTAATATTTTCTCTGAAATCAGCTCTTGCAAATTTCCTTCTGGCTCTTACCATTATTCTGCCAGTTTTCACTCTGACCTTCTCAAACCTGAGCCCATCAGTCAGGGATCCTGCCAAAGATGCTGCATGAGAGGGGACAAGTTCTCTTCTTACACAAACTGCTCCATGTCCAGAAATAGAGAAAAATATTTTCAATGGCTCCCCAACATTAGAGAGTAATCTTAGGGATTATGAGAAGCCCTTATGTGCTGCACATTGCCCATGTTCCTCTAACTCCAGTTTGTTGCACCACTGCAGAGCAGGAGAAGAGGAGTTGTGACTCATCCACCTCACCTTTCCAGAGATAAAAAATAAATGTAGCATGTATAAGCAAGGCCATTTAGTCTGCACTTCATTTTTCTGAAATGAAATTTATTTTAAAAGCCTTTTACCAGGAATAATATGAAAACAGTAGCTAAACAAGCAAGCAGCATTAAGGAGTCAATAATTCAATTAATCAGCCTCTGTAAAAAGTCAAATATACCAATAATTTATGCACCTACTGAAATGTGCAAGGTCAGGTATTAGTCATATATAAAATGTTGAACCCTATCTGTTACATTTCACATTAGCTCCTGGCACTCTATATCACATTAAGTATAAATAATATCATATACAAGAGCCCCAGGCATGATTCAAAATGTAAGAGGGCAAAACCTGCATGTAGGGATCTCAATTCCCAGATTCCTCCTCTTTCCCAGCAGCAAGAAAGTTGCTTCTCTACTGCTATGTCCTTAGGTGTTTAAATGATTAGTTGTTTATTTATTTTCACTGACCTAAATGATTCTTTAAAAAGGTGTCTATCTGCCTCCCCTGGGATTTCAAATCTAGGCAGTTGACTGGAAGAGTATTGCAATTTTCCTATTGGATTAACTCCTTCTATCAGCAGACTTATATTTTTGGATGTTTCTGAGCAGATAGAACCCATCTTTTATAATTGGTAGAGTGTAAGCCTCTACTGACTTCCCTGTCACCTCTGTTTGCACAGAGATTAGACCTGTGCTTCCTTTATTTCAGGCTCTGCAAATTCAAGCAGAAGCAGATGCTTCATTTCACCTATCTAATCTTGGCTCACAGTTTTCTCTTCACAAAACATTCTCTTGGGATAGAGAATGTTTCACTTGAGAAGCTTTGGATACTTCGGTCTATCAAAATTTTTTGCAGTTAATAAAAAAGAGTATTTGGAATGAAAAATACTTCTGTACAACAAAGTTTCTTGCAGAGCTCATTTTAGAGTGGGTTATTCTAACTGGATAGACAGAAAAAGCCTCATGGGTAATAGATGTGAGGAAAGAGACTGTTGGGGTTCGAAGTTAAGATTTCCAATTCTTTCACCAAAACTGCTGAACAAATTTGACCTGTGGCTCAAACACATAAAGAACATAAAAGTTTGGGGGTTAGCTGTAGCTGTTCTATTTATCCTGCAAACATCAGGCTGGGAAATAGGTCAAATCATTTTACTCTGTTCTTTTTCACTACTGTTCCTCAGTTCTGAGGCAAGGGAGATTCTTCAAGGAATAAGAGCAATTCTGTCTTTCACCTTTCAATGCATGATATCCAGACAGAGATTTATTAATGGCTAACAGTAACTGGTCATGTTAATGATGGCAGCTGAGCTTGCTAGGATCTGAACTAAAAGCAACAAGTAATTTCAAAGATACTGAATAGAGGAACTTAACATTTACACTCAAAATTTTATCTCTTATGTTAGATTAAAAAAAAATACAGTAAAATAAATTAAAGCCATATTATTGAAAGTGTACATTGTATTAATGATGACATGAGAAAGACTGATGTGAATCATACTTAATTCACCTCAGCCTATTGCATGGTCCACACTTGGATATTTAAACCAGGGAAATGGAAAGGTTTATCTCCTCTTACTAAAATCCCGACGAAAGACTTCTTGACAGGTATTTCAGGCTTTTAAAAACAATAACAACAACAACAACAACAACAAACAAACCAAACCAAACCAAACCAAACCGAACCAAACCAAACCAAACCAAACCAAACCAAACCAAACCAAACAAAACCAAACCAAACCAAACCAAACCAAACCAAACCAAACCAAACCAAACAAACGCAAAACCTGCCTGCCTCCACAGATTAGAGAGATTTTACTGCTCCAACAGCATTCTGCTTCAGGGAGCACTGGACACAACAAACCAAGTATATAGCTCAATGTATTTGTTTTCAGCGTAATGATCAGTCTCATTCCTCTTCCTCTATTTACTGTTATTGTATAGCATTAGAAATGTATGTGCTTGTGCAAGAACAAGACTGCAGTTTGTCTAATTTACTCAAATATACTCCAGATTGTGTTTTTTTAATTCAAAGTTATTTTAGACATTTTTACTCTGAAAATACCCTTTTTAATATCTTAGGCTCAGTCCATCATACATATGCAATATTTTACTCCACATGTACTGAAACCAATGGGACCAGCAACAAAAAAGAAATTGAGCAGAGCTGGCCTAGTTTGGACCTTGTACAATCAGACTAAATATTTGCTTTACTGAAAACAGAAAGACAACGGGCTCTGCATTCAATTTAGTCAGCCTTAAAACAGTGCAATCTGTCTGGATTCGTCTAGACTGTATATGTTTTCTTTCCTTTTTCCAGTGTCTTCTCACTCCATTTTCATTCCTTTCTTCTCCTTATGAGTGGTTTCAAGACAGCACTGTAATTAAAACCATATTTTAAAAACTTGACTCTACTTAAGATTTCAAAATATCTATTTTTCATCCCATAAGGATAATTTTACCTTCCATCTCCCCCAGAAACTTCAGGTTTATTTTTCTTTATTTTTTAGTGTTTTCCTTTTCTAGTAATAACTTTTCCACATTCTCATTTCCCCCTTCACATTATATCCTCAAATTATCTAGACACAGATCCTTTCCTTACTTTTTCCTATGCTAACAAAACATAATGTCACTGCAATTGCTGTGCACATAGTCCTTGCCAAATAATTATCATTCCCAGAGGAATTTGTGAATCCCAACAGACAAAACTGAGTATTGCATGAATCATGATAAGAAAAGAGATTTACCAAGACTGGTCTAAAATGAAGGTGCATTATTTGTGCACTGCATCTTAAGAAATGAAACCAGAACCAAAAAGTGTATGCAGAAAAAAGAAAGAGTTTTGTAATGGTAAATTTAACCATTTCAGAGCAAGATAATTATGTTGTAATTTTGCTGATGGATTTCAGTGCAATCTTTTCAGGTAATCTGCCCACAGTACTCTCAAAAAGAACACATAATCCTGTGGCTCAGGTAGTCTCACTTCTCTGTGGGAACCAGATGCCTCTCTGCTCAAGCAGCCGTGATTGTGATACCTCCTTATTATCATACCTCATTTAATATTGGCTAGACCAGTGGTTTTGTTCAGTGATTTGGGGGAGTAGTCAGTTTGTCATAGAACTACTCATTTTTCTTAAAACTTGTCAGTGCTCTAAAGTTTGCCTCTGCATATTTAAACTATTTGTAAATATGAGAAAGATTTTAATGTTCACAGTTATGCACAGAAGAACAAGACTCATTCTTTCAGCTGTTGCTCTAAGCAGTACAGAGAAATTTATAGGAAGATATGATGGTCTATTTTAATGTTTTCATTCTACGTAGAAGCTGAATCCTTCCAAGAGAAGTGTAGACTTTCAAAGGTTGCCACGCAAACAACAGTTAGAAATTCCTCTAAGCTTCAGTAACATGTAACAAAAGACTTTTACTATGTTCCTTGCTTGAGCAAGAGTTCCTCCTAGACCATCACAGCCTTTTATCTGCCTATGTTGAATGGCAGAATTTGGAAAATTGCACAGAATGTCTAATGCATATACTGAAGCCCTTATTTAGGTACAGGTTCTCAGCATAGCCATGCAAAAGAAATTGAAATATTTCTAACTTATTGCTATTTTCTAAGCCCTATGGCAGTGGAGCTATGCAGGTCCATGCACTGGTTAGGAACTTGTGGTGCCAGAGAAAGTACCAATGGCTCTTCTAGCACGTTCCATACTCTTCAGGTTGATGCTATGTACAAACTATTCTCCTGAAACCTCACACTCTTGCTCAAACAAATTCCAATAATCTAAAAGAAGAGTTTTATTTTATCTTCATGGATATGCTGTCTGGCTGGGAATCAAAATACAATTAGATCTATTATTCATTCACAATAGCAGCTATTAGATCTTTCATGCTGCTGCAGTTCTTAAAAAACAAGTTTAGGAGGGAATAGTGATATAAAACATAATTGAAAATTTACTTCTTGTGGAGATATTCCCAAAACACTCATATAGATTTTGGATTTTTTAATGATATATTCTACTCAACAGAGGAGTAAGCTAATGCTTATATCCTAAAGCTGACTAGCTATTTCTTTTCTCTCATTCTGGTGATATAGATAACTGGGCAAGTGGAAAAGACACAATTGCAGGAGACATATTTCTTTGTCTCTGTTTTTAGATATTGTTCTTTTACCCAGACAGCTTTATATGTATTGGAATTTAGATCTAACATCAAAAATTGGATGGATATATAAATTCTCAGGATGAACAATTTCATGCTTATTTTCCAGGATATTCATATGCTCTACTCTGGGTGAAAAAATAGCTTGAAGAAAATATTCTTCTATGATGTAGGTTGATTTCTTTCTCTATCCAATACAAATAGTGAAAGCATCTTGAAGGCAACTATATTAAGGTTCCCATAAGAAAGGACAATGAAAATGAACTTTCTAAAAACATCTTTTCATTGCCATATAGATGCACTAACATCTGTGAAAATTCAGTATACTAGCTTATTAATGTAGTGTGTTGGTTTAAGAAAATACAAACCAATTATTTATTTCAAAGACAGAATTACTTGTTATAAAGAACAAGAGTAATAACATCAATAATCTTAGGATGATAGAATAATATTTTTTCCTCATTTAGTCTGTGACGCCTCAGGACCCCATCTTGATGCCTTTCTTGACCCTACAATGTGCCTGTATTTTAAAAATGGCTAGCAGAAGGGAAAGGGAAACTGGGAAAGCAGAGGCAGAAGTGACCTCTGCACTCCAGACAAATTATATGCCCTAAGGTGTGATTGTCCATGGCACAAGTTCTTGCTTAGAGTGAAAAGGAATAAAAAAAAATAAATTGAGTGAAGTGTTTTTCTCTCATTCAAAACTATTGTATAATATTAAAAAACCCCCAAACCTCTGATGCTCTGAGTGCATATTCACTGTTTCAATATTGTCAATGATGTAGTTTTGATTTAGACTGTATAAAAGATCCAGTCTCTCAATAGGATACTAATAGGAACAATTGTTCCTCATTTCACTAGAAACATCTCTTTTCATTTCTATTCACACCAAGCAGGACCGCCTGCTGTGGAGCATGACTTACTGTGAATGGAAAACAACTTATTTTGTAGTCCTCTGGTTTGTTTTATGTATTGGTGTAAAAGAGTGATGGAGTTGTTTTCTCCATGTGTGCTCCCTTCCACTTTATGAAGTACATCCCATGACATCAAAAATGATGAAGTTAGTGCTCCCTCATGTGCAAGTGTTAGGACTCTTCTGGCATGCAAAGGGAACAGGGGTAAGGAGGAAAAAAATGAAGTTTTCTTTCTTCCTGTTTTTTTTTTTTCTTTGTGAATTCCAATGCCAGTTATAGGCATACTTCATCTCAAAGAGATTTGAAGTTAGAATTCATTTATTGGCATCCTAAAGACAGAATTCCTATCCGAAGTACCATAGTTTTTGTCCAACATTCTTCTTGACTGAACCCAAATATTATCTCTGGTAATTCTGACTCCCAATCTCAGTTCTTTTTGTGTTGGCTCTGGTGATATCAGAAATTCAAGGAAAGGATAGACAAGATGAAACCACATGGAACTCTAAATTACAAGGTAACAACAGTGAAATTGCCAGAATCTTTAGAGCAAACTAGTCTACTAGAGCAAAAGGAAATTTCTGAAACTAGGCTGTCTTAGACACAGGAGGTCTAAAATCTGAAGTTTATAAAAGTTAGCAAATAATAGTTCTTTCACGATACACTACAGTATGCATAAAAGTAAACAGAAACAAACTGAACTTTTTAGATTCCTGCAAGTCTCCTGTAGGACAACATAGCTACATAGAAAATAATTCAAAATATTAGCCCAAATTTAAATTTCTGACAGAATCACAAAATCTTGGGATAGGTAATGTTGGAAGGGACCCTTGGAAGTCATCTAGTCCAACCTTCCTGCTCAAGCCATCTACCTTGCAGCACATCATATCACATCACCCAGAATTTTGTCCAGACTGCTTTTGAATATCTCTGAGAACCAGACTCCACAACCTCTTGGGAGGTTGTTTCAGTGTTCTGTCACCTTCTCATTAAACAAGTTCTTCCTTAATTCAGGTAGAATTCCCTGTTCATCAGCTTCTCCCCATTTCCTCTCATCTTATTGCTCAGCAGCACTGAGAAGAATCCAGTTCCATCCTCTTGACATCTGTCTTTCCAATACTTGCATGCATTGATAAGATCCCCTCTCAATCTTCTCTAGGCTAAACAGTCCAGCTCCCTCAGCTTTTCCTCATAAGAGAGGGACTCCAGTCCCTTAATTATCTTTGTGGACTTCTGCTGGACTTGTTCCAGGAGCTCCATGACTCTCTTGCACTGAGGAGCCTAGAACTGGACGCAGCATGCCAGGCGTGGCCTCACTCAAGCTGAGAAAAAGTATAGGAACACCTCCCTCAGTCTGCTGGGAATGCTGTTCTCAATGCACCCCAGGATACCCATTGACCTTCTTGGCCACCAGGACACATTGCTGGTTCATGGAAAACTTGTCCATCAGGGCACCCAGGGCTCCCAGCAGTTCTGCACAGAACTGCTTTCCAGCAGATCAACCCTTAGGCTGTCCGGGTCCACAGGGTTATTCCTCCTGAGGGGCAGGATGCTGGGTATGCCCTTGTTGCATTTCAGAATGTTCTTCTCTGTCCATCTCTCCACCCTGCCAAGGTCCCTCTGAGGGGCTGCACAGCCCTCTGGGGTATTGGCCACTCCTCACAGCTTTGTGCCACCAATGAGCTTGCTGAGCAGGCTGATGCCCCTTCATCCAAGTCATTGGTGAAGAAGTTAGACAATATTGGGCCCAATATTGAGCCTTGGGGAACACCACTAGTGACAGATCTCAAACCAGACTCCATGGCACTGATCGCAGCTCTCTGAGGTATGACCCCTCTGATAATTCTCAATCACTGTCTACTTCACTGTCCAATTATCCAGCCCACGCTTCCTGAGTTTACATAGGAGGATATTGTGAGAGATGCTGAAGTTGAGGTAGACAACATTCACTGCTCTCCCCTCATCTATCCAGCTGGCTGTCCCATCATAGGAGGCAATAAGATTGGCTAAGCATGATTTCATTTTGAGCCCTCCATTACTACTCCTGATGATATTGTCTTCCATGCACTTCAAGATGACCTCTAGGATTAGCTGCTCCATCACTTTTCCAGAGATTGAGAAGAGGCGGAAAGGCTGGTAGTTCCCCAGATCCTCATTCTTGTCTTTTTTGTATATTGGGGTGACATTTATTCTCTTTTAGTCCGCAGGCACATCTCCACATCACCATGACCTTGTGAAGATGATTGAGAGTGACCAATGACATCCATACTGGGTACCGACCTTTTCATTGTGAGGAGCAAATAATACAAATTGGTATAAACATTCCTGATAGAATACTGTGAGAAAATATGAAATGTATTTATTGAATTAAGAGAGTAATAGAGAAGTGTAGCCAGAACCATGTCTTTCTCAGTGCAAGCAAATCTTCAGCACATCAGACCAACACACAGTTTTCATCATCTCTAGTAGCACAACCTTTTGGCAGTCCTGATTTTAGACAGACAGTCTGCCACAACCATAAAAGAATGGAACTATGCAAAAATCACTTATTCTAAATGTGCATTCCTAAATGTTGTGAATTATAGATTATTTTATTTTACTAAATTTCAAACAGGAAAACACTTTAATATCCAAGTTCAAATCAGGAAAGTATGTCATTTTAGAGAAAGAAATATATAAATACAATTTCAAAATAAAATTTCTATTTGGAATAACTATTTCTATGTAATATAGATATTTAGATCCAAATATTTATAGAAACATGGTTCTTATCAATTAATTTCCTGACTTTTAGGAAACATACCCACTCTGCAAAGCACAATTAAAGTAATGCTATTGTACACTATGGTATAATTTCAGGTTAGCCTCAGCACAAGGCAGTTTTTTGTGCTTAAGAATTTGAAGATGATGAAGCATCTCAGATACCTCTTGGGCACATTATTATTCTGAAGTGTAATTTATCTTCCATTCTGTGGCACCCCACGTCTCCACAAATAATATCTTCCCCAAAGACTGTTCTAATGTTCACTGCTCCATTTCTCCACATCCATGTGTCTAAAAGTAAGTGGTAAGGAAAGTCATCATCAACACAGATTTTTCTGTCTTATATTTGAGATATATTCCAGATAGATTGTATAAATCCAGGATGCACAGAAGAAAAATACACTTGCTTTTGAAATCCTGGCAGAATCTGGGTCTTTAATATTCTGACAGGATGATTCAAGACAGAGAGTGCTGACCAAAAATGTTCCAATGCAAAGGTTCTGCTGGTTAAGATAAGTGAGCCAGCAAAACCAGACACAGGAGGTGACCAAGTATATCAAGTAGGACTTGCTTTATTCATTTAGGAGTCTTTATATTTAAATCAGTGAACTATCACAAACTTTTGAATGAATAGCTTTTAGTTTGCTAAATTCAGTAACCAGTCTTTGTTATTTCAGTTGTTTTGACCTGAAATGACATAAGAAAATGTCTGGCAATTTTTCAGTGGAACTTAATGACTCCATATTCAGGGATTTTAATAGACCAGGGAAAAGTAGAAGTTAATATTTCTACAAACACTAAGTGAAATAACACCTACTAAGTTCTCATAAGAATACAAAATTAGATAGCGGTTTGATTTTTTTTTTAAACATAAGATTACTTATTGAGTCAGGTGCCGGAATGTATAAAAAAGACCTTTTAAAATTGAAAAAAACAATGTTATGACTTCTCCTTAGCTAATATAGTGTACTTAATGCCTAGTTTCAATGACTCCTTGGACATAGCCTTCCCTGTACAATCAGTTCTTTTTGTTTAGCCTATATTCCTCTCAAAAACACGGCAGCCTATCATTGCACAGTGTGCTCAATCCTTCACTGCACACTTGGGCACAAGTGGATGCTTACAGACTAATATGAACTGCATGCTACATCAAAGCACAAGATCAAGTTCTGATGAATGAGCCAGTGCAGAGCCTGGTACTTTAACCCCAGCGAGGGTTCTCTTCAGGCAGCAATTTCACAGGAAAAATGAATTGATGAATCTTGCTTGAATTTAAATCCAGAGGCCACAGACTTAGATCTTGCCATTTTCTAGGAGGCCTTTCAATGCAATAACTAAGTAAAAATTATAACTGTTGGTCAGAGAAAGTAGGAGAAATTTGTTTGATCTCAACCTGTACCTCTGTCTTCAGTTCTCCCAAATGAAATAGATATTAGCAGCAAACCATCTAGACACCACACTCTAAAGCATCTAACTTGCAGAACAGAAGAACATTTGCATTGAAAACTATTATGCTTCAGTAGAACATATCCAGACATTTTTTTTATTTTTGGGGAAATAACCTGAGAATCCACTTTGTACCAATTTTTGAGTTAGAATTTTATGCTAGGGTTATTCAGTCAACAGCTTAAGGATGAAAGATATAGGCTAAAAGTAGAGTCTACATTCAAACAGTGGCAACTGAAGAGAAATGAAGTATAATGCTGATTTTTTTCATCAGAATTTGTGGTCCACTGCACTCAGCTGCTGTCAAAGATGGAGCATGTATTAAAATGCATATATGTAAATATTCAGAGTAAACATGGCTCTTCATGCACACAGAAGTCACCTGATATACTTAGTGCGCGCAGGAGCAGAGTCTTAATCACTTAAACATTGAGACATAAACTAAATTTCCAACTTGATAATTTACAGAATTAGCTTGGTTTCTTTGGCAGGCAGGCAAAGATGGTTTCTGTCAGTTCACAGAGAGGTCAGCAGTATTGATTTTGGCATGGGTTGCAAAGTAGATTATACAAATATTTTATTGCCTATTATCCAGTAAAAAACTTGGAATAAAATCTGAGTACACAGCTTGTTTACAAAGATAATAATTCTTTTTTTACATAGTTACCTTGTGCAATAAAACTTTCAGTACAATTCGGATAATGTTTTCCTAGTAAACCATGATCAAATAAAATAGAGATATAAATAAATCTTCAGTCTATATAGCAGTCTGTGTGTTTGGCTAGAGGACCGAGACAGCAGGAGGATATAACTTTATTAGTACATTATTATACATTACTATTTGTGGTCTGCACACACAAAACCATTAATACATAATAAAGTTTTTTTGTTTTGATGCAATTTTGAGACACAAAATAGCTCATTTGAAATTACCCAGTATATATTATTATAAACAAAAGGTAGCAATAGAAGCTATGCAAACCTACCTGATTTATATAAAAGAAATACTAAGGTGAATTTTATTTATTTTATATTTGATTTAAAGTAAGTAAGACAAGAGCTGCTTAAGCTCATGAATTTACTAAATCACATCATACAGTTCCTTTGGAAATTTTCCTTTTATTTAGGAAATGTTTATGGTAAGGATTAGTTTCACAATGTAGACAAATTACCTGGTGTCCCTTAGATAACAAGATTAAGATCAAATCTCCTTTTCTAGTAACAATATATTGATTTTAACTACTGAAGACCAGAAGAAAGAGCTTTCTACCAACTCACATTCTACTGATAACAGAAGACTATGTGAAGAGCATGTGAAACACTGCAATGAGAAAACTCACTTGAAGGTGCAAATCTACCACAGCTAAAATGTCTAGCTAAATGACAGGTAGCATTTAATTATCACAAAAGTGCTAGTTGTTACGCAAGATAACTGCAAAAAGCAAATTTTCATTTTTATTTTTTTTTTTTAAGATGCAGGGATTTCCATTTCCACACTATTTATGTAATTCTGCACCACAAGTACCTAGGAAGGTAAAATCCTTATACTACGAGCAAGTTAATACAAAATGCATTGATTCAAATTAACAGGTAGGAGAAAAAGACTGCTTTACTTTTCTTCCCAGTAGAAAAGTCCTTGCTACGTAGCCCCCAGTGAAAAGACAGAATGCAGAGAGTGGGTGTATTAGTTACACTTCATAAGGACAGATTTGACTCTGTACCTACTGGCACAATGATAAAGCCACAGCTGTTACAACTTATTCAAAAATCAATTCCTTGTTACAGGCTTTTTACAATTCTCCTAGAAGTGACTTGAAGAGATTTGCTAATCTCACTGCAGGTGCAAAAAGTACTGGCAACTATTCACATAGTCTACAAATGATAACCAATAAATCACTTATTACAGTAGCAATAATATCCTCTACTCTACTGAGATATAATAGTTGCACTTATTAATAGATAGAGGAACCATAATCACTATAAAGAGGAGAATAGTATATAGTACTCATTTGAGCAGACTCACAAACTTTAAAAAAATCAGCTCTTATTTTAAAGCTTAGGGAGAAACTCAAGAAAGGAATGTGTCAGGTGTTACACATTACCTACCTGCTTTAAAAATAAAAAATAAGTTTATTAAGAATATGTATATAATTTTGGGAAACCCTTAGGTTTGGCATATTTGTGTCTTAAGAGAGAACTTCAGCAATGATAAGGTGATAAGAAATATCGAACTGGTAAGCCAATGCTAAGTTAAAAATCATAAAATTAGAAGTGGAAATTTAAATCCTGCACATTTTCCCCTTTGCATATTTACACAAATCTTTTTCTACTTCCTAGGAATTCCTATATTTAGACATATTTAGAAAATATGTGGTTGAGTGGACTCTTCTATTTTTTTCCTTCCCCTCTCCTCCTTCTTTTTAATAGAATAATAAAATCACAGAACAGTTTGGGCTGGAAGGGACATTTAAAAGTCATCTAGTCCAGCTTGCCTGATGTGAAGAGGGACATCTTCAACTTTATGGGGTTGCCCAGAGTCCCATCCAACTGGACCTTGAATGATTCCAGGGATGGAGCATCTCTGAGCTACCTGTTATCATGTTTCATAACCCTCATTGCAAAAAAATGCACTCATATTTAATCAGCTCAAGTACATCTATCCTCCTTCAGTTTGAAACCATTACTCCTTGTCCTGGATGAGGAACACTGTGGCCATGGTAATTAGAAAGAAGACTGAAAGTAAATCAAACATCATAAAACTATAAATATTTTGACTTGAAGTGATTAGCGCAAGCTGCAGAAAGGATTACTTGAAAACTTCACAAAAGAGATCAATGGAGAACCAAAGTTGCAGCTCAAGTCTTTGCTGCTTCTCAGGTGGAGCTTTGGGAATGCACTGTGGAAGAGATACCAAGTACAGTCTGAATGCCAAATAAAGTCAAAATAAACCATTGCTGTGTGGGGTTGCAGCTGGGACCAGGGGAAGAATTTGAAAGAATGCTAAAATTTCAAAGCTGAACAGCAGAACATAAATCCCTAGAAAAAGAATGTGTCAATTGAAAGAGAAACATCGAGGAAAAGCATAAACCTTCTGTTATTAGGAGCATAACTCTGTAAGAAATTTCAGCCAGCAAATTAACTCTACCTCCAGATGAAAACAATGATGAGGCCAAAGGGAAATAGCTGAGACAGCTGTTTGCCAGCACATTGAGTTTGGCATTGTTAAACAACTTCTTTCAAAGATATCTGTGAAAGATATGAAACCATTCACTGAAGTCATAACAGGAAAACAAAACAAGACCATTTGTAACTGGGATAGAGCTGGATGAAAGAATTAACTCTTTAGAAGGGGCAGAATCAAAATAAAAGTGGTGGTTCAGTACGGTGTACTCATCCAAATGACTGATTAAATAAAGATAATATTCCCCAATAATTTTTAAAAGCCCACAATTTTTTGGGGAAGACTTCTCAGGAGTATGCTAATACTTCTTCTGCATCAGGGCTGGAAAATGTTTAATTTGGTTTTGTAATTTATGTGAGATATATAAAGTAGTGTTGTTTTTATGCTTCCTACTGATTTCTTAGTATTTCTTTTCCAAACTGCATCAACTCACAATAGTAATTCTCAGGCATGCTTTGATATAAATAATAAATAAATTCCTAAGTCAATTCACCTGTGCTGCCCTGGTAAACACTCAAGATGTTGCAAAGAGAAGCACTCACCTTTTGGTCGAGAAATCTCAAGATAATGAATTTTGTTTCAAATTGACACCAAAGAAATAAACAGATAAAAACCTAAGGAACTGAGTTTATTAGTATGGCAGACAGAAAAATTAGGAGGATGATAAATAAAGTCAACAGAAGAATAGAAAGGTTTGAATGTGGAGGTAGAAGTACTGAATTTAAATAGAAATACAGTATCTGGAGTCTTCACAAAGAAAAGAGAAAATTGAAAGGAGGACAGTCTGCTCGGACAAGTAAACAGAAAAGCCAGAACTTTACAAATGAAAATATAGATAAAGGATCAATGAGTTACACAAATCAAAGTCCGAAATGCAAATATCCATAAGCACATTTGAACATCAGTTTTGTAAGGAATTTAAAATAACATAAAATCAGTTATCCAGAGGTAGGGTAAACAAAGTGACTGCATCAGTTGTAGAAGCAAGCTTTCATTGTAAAAACTGAAGGGAATTAAAATCCATAACTGGGATATTTATAGATTTCTGGTATCAAATATTCAATTAATAATTCATGTAGAGGTTGTAAACAAAGACTAACAAATAGAAAGTTTACTACTCTTCTTACTGTTAGAAGTATGTATGGGGGGTAAAAAAGGAAAGAAAAATCCGTCAACTACTACAATCCTCCTTGACTACTGTTCAGAAACCACTCAGAAAGGGAATTACAATGAAAAAGTAATTGTACATGGAGGGAAGTGAACTAAAATCAACATTTTTTCAAACATGAAAACGTACCTTTTTTGTTTTATCACTCTTGTCAGACAATTGAAATTCATCCATGTTAATTTATCTAAATTTAAGCAGAATCTCTGATGGAAATGCCTCGTGGGAAGTTACTTTTTAATTCATAAAAGGTCAGGTTTAGAACTGACTTACAGCAATAAATTCTACATAAACAGAAAAATAACAACAGGAAAAACCTCCAAACCCACCAAAAACCCCCAACAACAGAAAAAAAGACTTACGTTGAAAGGTAGGTTATCGCACGAGAGATGCCAAAGATATTCTTTAATAACAAACCTGGATACTGATCCCATTTATTATTTTCACTGGTGACAGCAATATGAGGAATTTTAGTAAGTTTCAGAGGCAGTTTCTGAGACAGTATCACTACTGAAGGCTGCATTACAGTCCTTCAGGAGTAATTAGATTTCTCTGTAGATAAAACCGAAAAAACATACAAACAAAAAAAAAAAAACAAACTCACACGAAAAAAATCCCAAACCTCCAACAGAAAATTTAATGTACTTGGAGTCTCAGAAGAAATATGCATGTCCTAAGACGAGAAAGGCAGTATTGGTTGATTCTGCTATTGCAGGTGATTATCATGACTGAAAGATACCCCAATTAATTTCTAACATGCAAGAATTGAGAGGCATTCAGCAATGGGGATCTAGGTGTACTTATCTACAAAGCACTGAAAAAGCCTCCTGGATAATACTTTCCAGACATCTGATAGATATTTAAAAATACAAGGTTTATTTAAAGTAGGTTGGTGTGGAGAAGAGTTTCTAGGATTATTTGAGTAAAAACATGCCATTAAAACAGTCTCATTTTTCATGTTAGGAATACAAAAGCTGTAATGACATTCAGTTACTGGCCAGGATATGAGATCTATTTATGTTACTTAGGAGAACCAAGCTTTTTTGTATTCAGTAGGAGCCAGGTCCTCCTGCTCACTGTAGCTGTAATTATCTTATTCAAAAAGCTCCACTGAGAATCTTCTTGGGTGATAATGTAACATACCATTGTTAGTGTGGTTAGATGGGGTATTAGTAGTATTATAACCATCAGAGGTTAATCACTTTGAGATTGGATTTGACAAGTTCATGAAGAGTAAAGAAGAGTAAAGGGAGATTTTGAGACTAAGTAACTAATCTTCCAGCATGAAATTTTAAGAAAATGAATCATTGGTATATTTAAGATGGCAGTGGATTATTGTGTATTGTGGGTTTGTATCTAGTAGGCTCTAAGCCTCCATGGTTCCCAAGTAATCCTGAGAAGTTCTTGACATGACAGACAAACATGTAGAAAAGGAGAAACTGTGCAGACACAAAAGCTGGGAAATATTCCAAGCCCTTGCCTTCCCTTTCAGATCAGCAGCAGCATTGCAGTGGGAAATGTCCTTGTGTGTGATTGTCCAGTTCACACGAGAGCGGACACACCTGAATGGTTCTTACTGTGGATGGAGGAGTCTCTGTCTGCACAAAGCTGCTGAGGTACTCACAGGAAAGAAAAATGTCTCAGTAGCCCTAAAGATGTATGCGTGCCTGGAAGATGTGGGAGAAATTTCAAATCCTATATCAATGCAATAATATCAGTCATTTGATACAAGGAAGAAAATCCATATCAAACTCAGGATAGTGATTGATTCTTTACAAAAAGATTATTTGCAGTCACAAAAGCAGAATCTCTATTTACCAATACCTTCAGTATTTCCTCTTGTGCATTCTCTTCTGTCATTTATTTAAAATAAACTTACATAAATAATACAATTCATAACAGTATCAGAGAAAAAAAAAATAAATTCTGAATTATTCACTTCATGTCATTACATGGCCCAGAATCTGTTTCACATTAACACAATACTGTCCATGCTATGATTTTAGGGTGACTTTTCATGGTTTTTCTAGAAATTCAGGCTCTGAAGTCATGCGGCAATGATCATAAAATATAAGGATGACAGAAAAAACTCCCTTAACTTTTAACGGTGAACCTAAGCATGTACAAGTTATTACTTCTGCTGGTTGCTGATCTGCTCTTGAACAATACAGGCATGCAAAATATAACACCTGATCTGTATAACAACATGAACTTAAATTAAAATAAAATTAAATTAAAATTAAATTAAATTAAAAACTCTATTCAGTTTATCCATAATGTAGTTCTAAACTGACTCATTAGCTCAAGTTGAAAAAAAGTAAATTAAAATTAATTGTACAAATCAGCTTAAAAATAATAGTGAAACACGACAGAGTCAACCTTAATTCTGCCTCACATATTTGACTACAGTCACTACTGAATGGGAATGAAAGCAAAGGTTTTTATATCAAAAAAGTGAAACACACCCCAAAATTTCAGAAATGCACAGAATACAGGATGCATATAAATCATGTGTTCAAAGCTCAAATTTTAAGTCTCAAATGATAGAAGCCTATAGGTTTCTCCATAGTTACGTTTGACCTATATGCACATCACTGGCTGAATGTACATTGGACCTCAAATTTCACCAGCATTTTAGGAGGCATTTTTACAAAGGATTCTGGGACACATTCTTATGGAGGAGAATAGCTCTATTTCTCTTAGCCTCCAATTTTACACTCAGCAGAAGGTACAAAGTTTCAAAATAATTTTAATGGTGTAATTATTTTAAAATATTTTGTTCATCAAGACATCTTCTGCTGCTCTAAAAAAACATAGCAGTGAATTTCCTAATGCCAAAGTGTTTTGTCAGTGAGTATTTTAGATAGTTTCACACCTTCTCTCCACTTTTTACTCTAGCTGTAAAAAACCCCTGAACATTGAATGTTTCCCAAAATAAGATATTGATACTGCTAACATAAGAGCAGAATAAAAAAGTAAGCTTAGGATAAGTTTTGAGGTACGTTTGTAGGAAAAAGGTTAATGTCTATTGGTATCACAGAATCACAAAATTTGTGAGGGTGGAAGGGAGCTCTTGAGATCACTCGGGGCAACGCCTTGTGTTCAAGAAGGGACACCTAGACCTGGCTGATCAGGATCATATTCAGGTGGATTTTCAATGCCTCTAGGGAGAGAATCTCCGCTATGTTGTAGTGCGTTTTTAAGTTTCTCTTGTGTTCCCCCATTTTATGTATCATTCCCCTTTTGTCCTGGTAAAATGGTTCTTCCCTCACCAGTTTTCCCACCACAGCTCTCCTGACAGTTATGTTACTATGGTTACCCCTGCCCCCTTCAGTTGTCAATCGCTCAAGTTATGTAACTTCCCCTCCCTTATTTTACCATATAAGTAAGCTTTTCCTCCTCCCTGGGCTCAGTCAGTCACCCCCCACTCCTCCCACCTTTCGAGATCCTTCTTCTCTTTGGGGGATGTAATTGGCTGGGGTCCTGGGGCTCCTCTCTAACCTTGTGTTTATTGGATATGTTTGCATGTCAGTTATGTTGTGCATCTCCCTGTATGTTTTCCTATTTGCTAGCAAGGTTTCCCTCCTTTCTCCGCCCCTTGCCTTTAAAACCTCGCCTCTCCCCTTGCTCGAGGCCATTTTGCTGGTCGGTGCCCTCCCTCCGTTGGTGCCTGCCATCCTTCAATAAACCGACGTTAACCCCCAGCAAGTGGTCTCTCCCTTTCCTCGTCTCGTCCAGCGCATATAATCCAGTCCACGATTCGGCCCAGCCCGAGGCCACGGCGCCAAGGGGGGCTGACCTCAGATGCAGCGGAGGTGTCGGCCGTCTCCCCTCTAGCTAGCCGGACTTGGAGCCGCATACGCGTTCGCGCACCACTACCTCTCTGGGTAACCTGTGCAGTGCTCACTGACCACCAGTATGAAAGTGTGTCCTGATGCTCAGAGGAAACCTTCAGTGTCTCAGTTTGTGCCCACTTCCTCTGGTCCTGCCACTGGGCACCTCAGGAAAGAGCCCTGCTCAGTCTTCTTTGTGCCCTCCCTTCAAGTATTTGTATACATTAATAAGATCCCCATGAGCCTTCTCTTCTCCAGGCTGTACAGTCTCAGCTCTGAGTCTTTATCATGGGAGAGATGCTGCAGTCCTTTAATCATTTTGCAGCCTTTTGCTGGACTTTCTCCAGTATGTCCATGTTCTTCCTGTTCTGAAGCGCCCAGAACTGGACACAGCCTTCCAGATGTGATCTTTCCAGCGGTGTGTAGAAGGGAAGGATCTCCTCCCTCAGCCTGCTGGCAATACTCTGTCTAATGCAGTGCAGGGTACCATTGTGGCAAGGGCATATTACCAGCTCCAGGACCCCCAGGTCCTTCTCTCTGACAAGAAGCTTTACAGATGGGCTGTCTCCAGTGTCTACTGATGTGCAGGGTTGTTCTTCCCCCAGGCTGACCTTCATGTGGTTCCTTCCACCCAATTTCTCCAGTTTGTCCAGGTCTGCCTGGATGTGATCACAACCTGCAGCCTGTTAGCCACTCCTCCCAGTCTTGTGTCATCAACAACTGGCTGAGGATACACTCTGCACCAGCATCCAGACCAGTAACAAAGACATTAAGCAGGACTGGACACAGCCTTGACTTCTGAGCCCGTTCTGGCCTGTCCTTCCTAAAGGTCCTGTATCACTCCATTCAACACTCTCATTGTGGGAGTCACCCCACCACACCACCATGATCCCATCAAGACTGTTGCCTTGCTGCTGGTGTTACCAGGATTCCTTGAGTGTGGATCACATTTGTGTCAGGCATTGAACACTGTCTACTGGGTAAGGTGTTCACTTGAAGGAAAAAACAAAAGCCAGGATAAATAAATAAAAAAAAATCCACAAAAACCATTACTATATCTCATGACTGTTTATTTCAGAGAGGATAGCTACAAGTAGCATCCCAAAGCAGGAAAACTTGCACCTGAATGAAGAAAATCTGAGTACACAAATTTTTCTTTCTTAAAGCAGAGGCTTTGTACAAAATCACTGTCCATAAAACAGCCAGCATGTAGCAAATGGCTACCATGAAACTTTAAAATCATCATCTTCATTGTGACATTAAACTCTAAATCCATATATGTGTCACAAACCCCTAATTTCACTTTACAGTAACTCAGAGCTCAGTTCAGCCTCTTCTTACACCTACTAATAGTTTATGATTTATGCTTTTTGGTCTACCCCTTTACACCATAATCAAAGATGATAAAAGGATTATAATGAACATTTGCAGATGTTTCTCTGCCTAGAAATGCTTCTTTTTGAACAGATTTCTACAACATCTCTCTTCCTTTTGCAAGCACTTAGAAATCAGTGCTGGGTCAAAGTCTGAGTTTCATTTTTATCCTTTGGGAACTTTATAGAATATTAAATCTCTAATTCCCATTTGAGTCAAGTACTATAAAATAAAAGAAAGCTCAGAAGGAGCCTGTAGCCTCTTATTTTCCCTTTCCCTTCCCTTCCTTGCAATTTTTTTGATTAACAACTTTATTCAGACTATGAAAAAAAGAGAAAATACCATAGTTAATGCTTGTCAACAAAATGACTGAATTTTGTGTAAATCACTGGTGTATTACATCATTCTATATGAGAGAAAGTGATGTCAGTAAATATGAAGCAGACTTCCTGATATAAATTGATGGTGTAAGATTTACTTTCTTAATTGCCATTAAAATTAACCAAAATGAAGTTTCACAAGGCACCTTTGTTTGAAACCAGTAATGTCTGTGTTCTGGCTTATCTATTCTAAGTAATTTAAAGGTCATTGTGACTGGAATCAGATTGCCAGCCTATCTGTTTGTTTTGGTTTTTTTTTTTTCCTTACCTGATTATGATATTGAATATACAAGCACTAGGATTTTGGAGAAGTCTTTTGAGAGGTCTTTTGTGGAAAAATAACTGAGGGTAAAAAGAGACCTGTACAACAATTATAGTTGCTACTCCCTAGATGGAACATGGTCAACATATCTGACCTCCCCCTCACAATACAATCTAAGCACAACTAAACAGAGGGTAGAATGGAGTGGAAACACCATGTCCAGACTCTGTTGAAACCCTTGCAGAGGAGGGAATTCAGTGGTACCTTTCAGCTGATAAGCTGCACAGCAGCTAAAACCCAGGGGAGATAAAAGGAAATGTCCTGCTGCTGAATCAGCAACTGTGGTGAAATCATTGTCCTTGGAGTGATGCATGTCTCCATTCCAGGGTGATCTCAGATACCATTCTGAGATACCCACCCCCAAGGTACAGCTATCCCTCACTGAGGGATATGTATGACTAAAGTAACTCAAGCTCCCCCTAAACATAAGTAAAGAGTATAAAAGTAAATTAAGAATGGGCTGAACCTGTGTTTTCCCCCATGGGAACAAGAGCAGTACTATTTGTGTGCTGAATGATTATCTTGTGCTAGCTTTTCTTAGGGATTAGATCTTGTTACTTCTTCACTTTAAATATGTTGTTGCAGTCAGGTACTGGGAAAAATACTATCATCAGTACTATCATCATCAGGTACTATCATCATCAGTCTTTGAACCTTAGCCTGTCACAATTTTATTAATTGCGTTATTCTGTAAAATGTTAATGTGAGTCCTTCAAGAATGCTGACTGTCTCTGGCAGTGGGTAAAGATGTGGAGACCCAGGAGGAAATCCCAATAGGGGATCTCTCTGTTTGGAGTGTGACCCTGAACAAGTCGCTCGAACTGCTCTCCAATCCAGCTAATTGCTCAGTGAAGGCTCCCCATAACAGGGCATTGACAGACTGGTGGGGCAGAAGGGTCTCAGATTTCATGGGGCTCTGGCAGACTAATCAAACATGAAGGTTTTAAGCAAATCTCCCATTTATACATAATATTTTGAAAAAAACCCAAAAACTTTAAACTGAAAGTTTTTGTTAGCTTTTCACTCCCGACCTTCTGTAGAATTCTGGCTATTTGCTTTGGTGCTTGTTGGTTCATTAGATACTTATGATCTTATGAGGATTCGTGCATCCATTACTATTCTTTCAAGCACTGAGCATCATTTTTCACACCTTTTGTGACAATAGCTCAAAATAAAAAAAACCCATACAACTCTGTGGTTTAATTACTTACCAATATAACCTAATGACTTTTACAACTGTATAGTTTTTGTTGATTTTGAATAACAAGGTTACAGTTAGGTATTAGTTCCTGAGAACCCATGAAGTATACACCCCAATTATGTGTTTCATGTCTTTCAGGATTTGATGTTTCCTTTTTTTTTTTTTCTTCCAAAGTAATAGAAAAAAATGTTCTGAAATTAGGCCAGTGTTGGAGTAGTAAAAATCCAATATATGTGTTGCTACAGCTCGCTGTTCATCTTTGTGGAAGTGGATAAAAATCAACTTTTTGCTTCCTTGCATACAGCAGCTGTTAGAGCCATCTTTCATTAGACAATAGCACTGGATGCTGAAAGCTATTCCCTTACTCTGGGTTTCTGTACACATGCAAATAAAAATGCTCTCCCCCACAAGGTCATATTCTCTATATAACTGCAGAGGCCAGCTTTTCATAGCATTATATAATAGGGAGGTGCTTTCTCAAATATTATCATTCGATGGTTCAGTGCAGCACTTTCATAACACACACCTTAATGTAGCATGTAAAGTGTAATAGACCATTACTGCGTTCAGACATATCTCCAGATCAGTGATCAGCTAAGACCTGAAATAGAAAGAGAGGCTGTTCAAATAGCTACAACCTGCTAGTCTCTCTGCAGCTACAAAACATGCAGTTTCTCAATTCTTTCCTTTCAGAAAAGAATTGTCATCTGGAAAAACAAAATGAATAAACATTTTTCCAATGCTCATTTTTACCCTGTCAGATATGACAGCAGGAGAGGATTTTGAGGTGTTGAATTTTTGTTTATTTGTTTGTTCATTGGATTGGTTTAAATTAAAGTGCATGCATCTATGCTGTTTACAAAGATTTGTGCATCTCCTGGTTTCCTTCACCTCATCAAATGGGAGTATGAATGATTATCAGGAAGTTGATTTTAAATAACTTTGGTGAGATAGCATTTTCTTTTTTTATCAGGAGGCTTATGCACAAAGATACCTGCAAGATAAAGATTTTTTTATGGGGACAGTGAACTTGCATAATGTTGATAATCAAATCTAGTCACGCTTTTTTCTCAATTCACAAATCACAGTGATGGAAAATAAGATCAAATGTATAAATGAAAATAATAATGAGGAATAAAACAATATATGAATAATTCATAGTCTAAATACAACACAAAAGGGAAATAAAGCTGGGAGGAATGGCCAGTACCCCAGAGGGCTGTGCAGCCTTTCAGAAGGACCTCAAGAGGTTGGAGAGATGAGCAGAGAATAACTTTTTGAAATTCAACAAAAGAAAGTGCAGGATTCTGCCCCTGAGGAATAAGAACCCCATGAACCAGGACAGGCTGAGGGCTGGAAGGCAGCTCTGCAGGGAGGGCCCTGGGGGTCCTTGTGGACAACAAGCTGTCCATGAGCCAGAAGTGTGTTCCTCTTGCTAGAAAGACCAATGGTATCCTGGGATGCATCAGGAATAATATTGCCAACAGGCTGAGGGAGGTGATCCTGCCCCTCTGCTCAGCCCTGGTGAGCCCACATCTGGAGTGCTCTGTCCATTTCTGGGCTCCTCAGTACAAAATAGACATGGAGCTCTGGAGAAAGCCCAGCCAAGGATAACAAAAATGAGCCTTTTCAGTCTTGAGAAGTGATGACTGAGAGGAGGTCTCATCAGTGTAAATTAGTGTCTGAAGGGAGGCTGTCAACAAGATGGAGCCAGATTCTTCTAAGTGATGCTGAGCAATGGGAAGGAAACAGGCAGAAACAGGCACAGAATCTTCCACACATGAGCAAGAACTTCTTTACTGTGCAGCTCTCTGCTCCTAGAGTGTGGAGTCTCCCTCACCAGAGGTATTCAAGAACCACCAGGACATAATTCTGTTCAATGTGCTCTAGGATGGTTGCACCTGCCCAGGGAGGCTGCACCAGAGGACTGACTGTGGTCCCTTACGACTTTACTCATTCTATGTGAAATAAAGTTATTTTCTACCAGCTCTTTTAAGCTGGTAGAAAATTAGAATTCTCATGCTGATGGATACACTTTGAAAATTTTTAAAAGAATAATATGTCAGCATACCACTTTATTGGCATTATGTATCT
Source organism: Melospiza georgiana (assembly GCF_028018845.1). Taxonomy (NCBI): domain Eukaryota; kingdom Metazoa; phylum Chordata; class Aves; order Passeriformes; family Passerellidae; genus Melospiza; species Melospiza georgiana. The sequence continues at coordinate 78,513,923 of NC_080430.1, forward strand.
TTTAATACTGTAAAATAATAAACACATTAAATAGTTTAGGAAATTATAATATTCATTTGAAATGTTTCTGGGCTTTTGGTAGTAAACAGGAAAACCTGAAAAAATATAGAAAAATAGAATAAAGGATTAAAAGGTCAAATTCAATTCTTAAAGATCATCTTTAAGAAGATGAGCTTAAAGATCATCTAGTCCCCTCTAACTGTGACATATCCTAAGGCATTCAGGTGACACAATCTTATTCTTGCTAAACTTGAAAAAGTTGTGGAAAGAAAAAAGCCAAAAGGTAGGAAAGGATAGAATAGATACCTCAAATATTAATTCTAAAATTGTTCACTTCATCATTCAAAGTCCTGAGTCTTCTATGCTGTATATGAATATGACTTACAGTAATTTAAATAATGCATATACTTTTTAAAAAATATCATAGGGAGAAAAAATTGGTTCAAACTTTTTATTTTTAATAAGAGAATCCAGTACAGCAAAAAAATTTGGTTTGGCAAGAAAGAATGGTTTCACACTAGGGAAGTTGTAAGAAAACTGCACAGACTGAGAAAAAAAAAAAGGTAATTCATGACATGCAACTTAGGTATGTGTGCACTTTCCTGGATGTGATTTCCACAGTATGCAGTACCACAACTTTTTGAGAGCTTTTAATCCTGTGAAGGACTACAGAGCCTACCACAACTCTCTGTAAACTAAACTATACTCTAAACCTCTTTGGAATTACTTGAAACTATTCACTTGAGACAGAGTATGCTCCAGTGAAAACTAGCTGAAGTTAGTATCATTCATTTGAAAAGCACGAGAAGTTGAGACTCTGTGGTATATTGGTAGGAAATTAAATACACAGAATGTATAGCTATAAGAATACTCATGCCATGCATAATGTTTTAGTAAGCACAACACAAACTGAAAGATAAAGAGGAGAATTCTGCATTCTGTATCTCCCTGATCTGAATGATCAACTGCAAGCTCAAGCAGATAATCTCTGGGAACAATTGATAGTGTCTATAAAATAGCTAGATAACTAATTTAGTAAAATACTTCAACTATATTGTCAACTAGAAGTCACTAAATATATCTTATAGTCATTGAATTACCTTCTGGGATAGCCAGAAGAACTCCCAGGTTTTGAATAATACCAGCAAAGACACAGGAGATGTTTTTAGCAGTGGTATAGTGTCTTTGCAAATCTGCAAGAGAGACAACTGCAGGAGTTGTATCCTGGGATTGGTCAATTTCTGATTATTTCAAAATATCCCCAAGTCACTATCCAAAAATGTATGAAGTGAAAGCTATTTGCTCAGAGAAGATTTTAGGCTTTTAGGTTTTACATTCCCTCTGAAATAAGACATCAAGAATTACACATACAGAAACTAAGCAATCGCCTCAGGGGTCTGAACTCTAATCTTCCTTCCACTATATTTTTCCACCTTTCCTTTCCCCCTTCTTCATTTGCAGGGAAGCTCATAATGGATATGGGATAGGGCACAAAACTTGTCTCACAACAAAAAATCCCATCTATTTTACAATTGCTGCAAAGTTATCTATACACCTTGAAAAATTAGTGGAAAGAATGTAAAGAAAGTTACAACAGATATTAAATTCATTTGAATATGCACATATTTAAAACGCAGGAAGAGTTGTCAGAGCTATCTGCAAGATTGAAGTGTTGTCTTAAGCATCTCCTGCTATATACGTATCAAAGTGGTTCTGGTATCTCAAGTTACACCTAAGAAACATTTTTTATTCTATTTCAAATATGTTTGTCTAATCAGGTTTTTTAACTTCATACATCACTCAGAAAATCACCCACTGAGACACTCCTGAAGGTGATGTGAGGAAAAAGTGTGTATTAAAGTGAAATTCTCAAGACAAAACTGCATTGAATCTTCTAAAATTATATGTTACTTGAAATATTCAATTTTTTTTATTATTATAATGAATTATCAGGAACTGCAATGACTGGTACATTTGAAACCATCTTTCCCTGAATGCAAACTATATTGTGAAAACTGTAGGGTGCTTTTTTGGGTAAATCTAATTTCTACCAACTGCATATTTTTCTCATTTTTTGTGACCCTCAAATTTAGGATAAAAGCCCTCAGTAGCCTAGGATTAACTAATATTTCTTCCCTCCAGCACTTTCAACATTAGATGAAAATTATTTCATAGCCAGAAAGGAGACCAGGTATTTCTTAGAATTTCTCAGATTCCTTCTATACCATCATAAATATATAATACCAAAATATATAATTAATATATATTATAAATATATATCAGGTAGCTAAAAGTTGTCATGTTTTATATGTACATCAGCTAAAGTCAGATCATCATTCTAATTTCGCTGAGCTGAGTATCCACTGCAGTGAGCAATAGGTCATCCTCTTACTCATTTTTGTATTGCACAGTAGAACTCAGATTAAATCCAATGTAGCATAAATTCAAACTGGTGGAGTCTGCATAGTCCAGTGAACTGGGAAAATACAACCACTGATTCCTATAGCAACACTGCTCCGTTTTCATGGCATCATGGACTAATTGTACCTTCCACTCCTGGTTAAAAAAATAAGGCCCAACATAACGGAGATTGGAACTCCAAATTACAAATGCAGTTCGTGCCAAGAGTTCAGAGCTTGAGTCCATTGCATGGTATGATAAAGCAAAGATATGCTCCACTGTAGGAGTACAAACCTACAGGGAGACAAGATTCAGGAAACAGCTGTTCCAAAAAAGATATATTTAGGCTATAAACTATATAGGAAGAATACCTTTCACAACCCCATTAAAGACTCATGTGAAAGAAAAGTGTTCTTTATTAAAATCTTCATAGTCATAAATCATTTCCTTACAAACTGAATGAAAAGTATGACATTTTAGTATGACATTTTGTAATCCTTTAACTTAAAAACATTAGGACTGTGGAAAAAAAACATATATAAAATCAAAAACTATTTTTCAGGTTTTTTTTACTGATTGGTCTCTATTCAACTTTTAGAAGCAACTATTTTCTTTTTTTTATTGAAATAACTCTCTTCACTAAGAGATTTCAATAGAAAATAACCTTGTTAAAACTGTTTTGCTTTTCAGCTTGCTCCCTTTAATTAAACTGCACATTCCAGGAGAAAATGCAGCTACTTTCTGAATATTAATTATAATTCCCTTGAAGTCTCTTAGGTCATTAAAATATGATTAGCTAAAGGCTTTTCCTAGGTGGAATGAATAATAAACTTCAAATATCCAGATCCATTTCAAGTCTACAATGATTATCTTGTTGGGATTCAGTTAATGAGAAAAATCCATCTCTGTTGGTTCAGTGACATGGATGAATATTTCAATTCCCAAAGATGCACAGCATGACTAACATAAATCACAACACCTGGAGTATCAAGTTAGCAGCCTCACACTGAAGGGTCTGAAAACTACTAAGAAGGAGACAAGTATTCCTGCTGAGTGTATTACCTAAAGTCTCCTCTTCCTTAATTATTTTTATCAGATTACTGTAAGTCAGCCCTTTGCTGAGGCTTATTAAAAAATGAATCCTGTTTCCACAATAAATTTGTTTTACCAACTTGTAATAAATGGATACATGAAAGCATCTGCATTTTTTTTTCATTTCATCGTAAATGTAAACAGGAATCAGATAAATCTGTCCAGGAAGTGTGATATGTGACATTTCGTCGCTTCTTTAATATTTCCAAATGCTCCTTCTGGGGGTTAGCCATAGTTCCAATTAGAAAGTAATGTTGCAATCATCATTATCAATCTGTATGAGGTTTTAAAGGACATATTTGCATAGTTATATTCTGTTGTGGTGTGCTGTAATGTCCCATTTTGGCCTTCCAGGTCACTTTCCCAGGTGTGCCTGTACCTCTCTCCCTTCCCCCTTGCCCCCATGCTGAGTGAGTCCTGTCAATCAGGCCTAACATTCCAGCAAGGTGTCGTGTGGTTGGTCAAGTTCAAAGGATGCCCCTATGCCCAGAGGTCATTGGCCTTTCTGGGTGTCATCTTCCCCTGAGACCCTGCCCCTCTCACCTGGTTGGTGGCTCACCTGTACCTCCCCTCCCCCTGTCCCTGAGCTTAATAAGGTGATCAGACCATGTGGCCAAAATTCTGTTGGAGCAGTTGCTCACGTTCAGACCTCTGTAACCATGGAATAAACCTCTGGACATTAAACCCTCCAGCAGAATCCTCTCCTTTTTCTCTTCACCATCGCCTGAAGCTATTCCTCCTGAGGTAAACGGGGTTCCTAACAAGCCTGGACTTGTTCAGTGCCCAGCTGCAACCACCAGCAAGCCAAAGTATCTCTGGGGTGATACACCGCAGTTGCTGCCTTTGGCCCAGCAGCGAGGGTCAGACTGGCCCAGGCACAACCTAACTGGTAATATTGGGAGCTTTATTCCAATAATATTCAATTAACACCATCAGGAAATGGGGCAATATTATATCACCCACTATGTAGGGAAACCTTCCACCCAGGAATGGTCTGAAACCATCTCACCATCATGAAAATTCAACGACAGCAACACTTGTGACAAGTTGCATTAGGTGATGACTCCTAGGAAAGTCTAGAGCAAGGAAGATTTAGCCCCAGGCATCCAGTATCCAATTAAAGTATGTTTGAACAAACTGGAGGTAACAGGGCTGTGGGAGAATGCCCCCCTAGTCCTGAGAGTTGGCTGATGTCACTGTGAGGCTACTCTCAGATGTGGTGTAAATGTTCTGAAAACTGGGGGACATAGCCAGAGACAGGGAGAAAGCAAATGTCACAGCCATCAGCAGGAAGGTAAAAAAAAAAAAAAAAAAATTCAGGGAATCACTGGCCAGTAGGCCTCTCCTCCACCCCTGTATAGGTGGTGGAGTAAGCAGCATGTCTGGAAATGGAATAGCTTTCAGTACTAAGTACAGGAGAATGGATTTACAAAGGAAAAACCATGATTAACCACCTGATAGCCTTCTTTGATGACAGAACTAGACCAGTGGAATAAAGGAGAGCAGCGGATATAATATATGCTGATTTTAGCAAAACTTTCAGTAAAATCTCCCATAACATCCTCACAGACAAACTGATTAAGTTCATACCAGAAAAATGGAGAGCAAGGAGGGGGGACTGACTGCTCTCTAAACTTCTGGGCTCAAAGGATTTTGTCAAATGGCATACGATTCATCTGGAAGCCAGTAACTAGTGGTGTCACTAGGCATTGATATGGCACCTATTATTGTCTAACTTCTTCATAATGACCCAAATGATAGGCCAGAAGGCACCCTCAGCAATTTTGATGATGATAAAAATAACTGGGAAGAATAGCACCAGGTGGGTGTGCTGCCACTCAGAGGAACCTCAACAGGCTGGAGAAATGCGCTGACTGGAACCTCACACAGTTAACAAACAGATGTGCAGTGACCTGGTGACAAAACACTACAGGCTGGGTCTGACTGGTTGGAAAGCAAGCCTGCAGAAAGAGATCTGGATTTCGTGGTGGACACTGAGCAGAACATGATCTGATGATATCCCTTTGCAACAAAGACCATCAATAGCATCCATCCTTCACTCCATCGATGGGAGTATCATCAGCAGGCTGAGGGAGGTGAACCCTTCTCTCTGCTCAGCCCTTGGGAGACACATCTTAAACCCTGTGTTATTGTGTTATGGTCTGGATAGCCTTGAGGGGCTATCTAGAACAGAGGCTAGACAGTGTTAAAGGAGTAAAGTATGTATTTATTAAAAAGGCCTTCAAATGATACATTTTGGGCAGTACAAGAGCCTGGCCAGGGCTACACCCAAGACTGACGCTGGGTCACAAGTTTTCACACTTTTATATGCTTTGGTCCATTTACATATTGGGGTTAATTGTCCAATTACGGCTTCACGTTATGAAGTCCCATCCTCCCAATTTGCTCTCCTCAATTTGCTGTTGTTTACACTTTTTGGGCCTGAGGCTGCAACAGTGTCTTTGGTTCCTGGGCTGGAAAAGGATTGTTTTGTCTAACTAAACTGTGAAGAGGACTTGCTAAAACTTTATATGAAGTTCAGAGTTATATACTAATGCAGTACAGACTCTGGAAAATATGAAAGCTAAAACTTAAGGCATAATGGGTACCTCTGAACAAAAGGGTCGTAGCACAGTTACTGGCATAAGCGCAGCAAATGACCAATGCCAATGATTAGAAAACTCTCATTTTTTTCATGTGAAGGAAGATTGAGAGAACTGGGACTCTTCAGCCTGAAGGAGCAGAGCATCAATGGAATCTGATCATTGTGTATAAGTATAACAAAGGAATAAAGATGGCAGAGTCAGACTCTTCTCAGTGATGCCTAGGAGAACACCAGTGTGTAATCAACATTATTCAAATTTTAAACCCTAACGCCACAGCACTTTACCTACTACTCTAAAAAAAAGGAACTCTGTCCCAGTTGAAAACAGCACAATGAGCAAGCAGCAGTGGGTACAAAATGAAATACACAAAATTCCACTTAACTGTTGGAAAAAAATTTTTTTTTTTTTTTTTAACTCTGAAGTGGTCAAACATAAGAAGGATAATGTGCAGTCTTTTATTTTCTCTTAAGTCGGGCAAAACCTAACAAGAAAAAGTCTCAAGTAACTGCAGCAACTAGGTGACCTGTAGATGTTCCTTCAAATTTCAATGACTGCCTGATGGGATTCATCTAATCACTTCATAAACACAGAGACAACTTTCTCACTGCAAAACTGTCAGATGATTAATTATTCCCCCACCCTTGTAACAAAAAAAAGTTGCATGATATTCTGGCATAATATTTGTATTATTAAATAAATAGGGTATTACAATGGCTACATAATTTGATTATCTATTTTAAAGAAATTCTATCATGATCCTCTTCTTCAGAAAACTTCTAGACAATAATTCAATTAGGCTTTAAAAAGCCCAACATTTTTCATGGTTGCAGATAACAGATATAAAGTATATAAAGCAGACATTAGCAAAGTAAATAGTAATTAATCTTACATTTCTGCCATATTTATTTTGAATAGCTACAGGGGTAGGTAAAGATCAGACCTAGCTGATAATCATTATATTGTTCTTGGTTGAGTTCCGCCATTGAGCATGTGCACACACACACAGAGCAATGTTATTTAAGTTTCAGGTAATTATAGCCTGAAACAGTCTGAGAAACAGCAACTACATACAGGTAATTAAATCTTCAACAGCGTACCATTACAACTGTAGGTGGTTAGTGCAGGGCTGCAGAAAGTAGAAAGAAAGGAGTCCGATCAACAGATAGGCAGATGCAGACGTGAAACACACTTATGTACTAATGTATACAATAAATACATATATTGTCTATGTCTTCAGACTGAAACACGAGGAATGAGAATCCATCTATATACAAAATAACTCTCAGAATGAAAGTCAGCTGCCTTTTACTTCCTTTTTGTACTTTCTTATACCTTTAATCATTCTATTAAAGGTATAAGAAATTACTTAATCATTCTTTTAACAGCAAAGAGCATCTAATTGAATCTACTCATATAACTTACTTATTTCAATGCTAAAAAGAAGGGCTAGTAAGTGACTGCACTATTAAAGACAAAATAAAGTTCTGATATAATTATTATGCATAGAAGAGCTAATAGTTGTTTAGAGGTTTTTTAAAATTGGAATAATAAATGAGGAAGTCAGAAGAAAACTTAATTTGGCCAAAATCATGTAAGAAACATAGGGAAAAAAACTACACAGTGATAAATTATGACACATCTCAGAAAATAAAGCAACAAAATACTACAGAATATTGAAAAATTGTACTTTTTTCAAAACTGCAAATGAAAGACTTGCTTTTCTTCATTATAAACAGTAATTATGAGCTAGAATCTGACAGTGTACTCTCTATTACTGTTATGCTGAGTAATATTTTATTTTAAAAGCTGTCTCACTGACATAAGAAGCTTCATGATATTAAAAAGGTGTTACCAAAATGAGGATGATAATTAGTAGTCAAGAATATTTGATTGTTTTCTAAAGACTCTTAATGTCCTTTTTTTATCTTACTATGAAAGTATCTACTCAAAAACCTATGACCCCTTAACAATATAGCACACGTCTCTGGAGCTTGCATGACACATAAAATGTGCTGCAGTACTTTCTATTGATAAAATATGATACTTTCAAGCTCTGTTCATATCTAGTTTTATCTTTCTCAGTAGCTGTCTGAAATACCAAGAACAAGAATGGGAAAGATAGTATACTTACAATTCAGTCTGACATCATAGCAGGACAAAAACAATTAACAAGTGAATTTAGTAGCTGAGGTCTACAGGGTTTGTGTGCATGTTGCATAGTGCCATTCAAGTGCTGGTTAACACAAAAAGGAGTCATCTGTGTTGGCTTCTCTTTCTGGAAAAGACAGTAATTTGACTTGTCTTCAGCTGTACCATAAAATTTGATCCAAATTCTATGAAAGTTTTTATAGAATCAGAGAGCAAATGGCAGATTCCTTGCTTTTAATAATAAATGTTCTGGTCTAAAATCCTGACATAGGACATTGTGTGTGAAATCAAGGCATGGCAGGATACAGAACTGGTAGGATGTAACTGTGTGCTTAGCAAAGCTGATGTACTTGCCACTGATTTCTCTGGGGGTCAGGATGTCATTCTCAGCCAGGGAACAGTAGAATGGAATGGCATGATAATTTACACAGACACTGCTAGAGGGGTGGTAAATGAAGAGGTATGAAAAGACTAGTCAGGATTAACAGAGAAATCTAAATTACAAGCAATGGTGGCTAACTGGAACAAATGTGAAAAGAAAGGCATCTAATGCTTATGATGTTAGATGTGTAATTAAAGTTCTATCTTCAAATGGTTAAGAGAGCAGGAGGAAGATCAATACCAGTGGTGGTAAAGATCAACTACCAGTGTTGAAGCATAACACTCAACTTCAATTTCTTTACTGTAAATGCTGTTGTTCAGTTTAGACAATTTAAGCGAGAATGAGAAAAATGCTATCTTCATCTTACTGAAAATTTCACAAACGAGATTTCTTCAAAGAAATGTCTCAAACTAACAGTAAACTCTAACAGTGTCCATGGGAACTGCAGCTGGACAACAGTAAGCCCATGCAAAATGTATATGTGTGTGTTTATCAAACATATACATACCCATGTGTTATTTACATAACCTATTGTTTAAACGCCTACAAAATATACATTTAAAGTAGATATAAATAAAATCTTCTAGAAATCTGTCAAAAGAAACCCAAGACTGTTGGACACTATGCTGCTTAACAAGGAAGGGTTCTTGCAATAAAATTAAAAGTCAAGTAATGAGTCATCTGATCACCTTAAAATGAAAATTAGTGATATCTGTGTAAAGAAAAACGCAGAGTGTTTTTTGAGTGATAATACAGGAAAGACCCACCCCCCAAAAAACCCCAAAATACTAACAAGAGTGCCAACAGATTATTGAAAGAGCTAGGAAGTCAGAAATATTATTTTATACTTAGCACCGAAGAAGTAACAAAACTGAAAAGGATGAGATGCATACTAGAAACTGGTGATGACAGTGTTGCTCACAGCAGACAAACATAAAATCTGACTGCCAGTGCAAATGCAAGTGTGGAGTATGACTTTCTGAGAGACTGCTAAAGTGCCTTCCTTAAATAATCTTTACAAGTCCACACAGTGTGTTCTCCTTAGTTTACAGTCTCTGCTGCATTCTAACTTTCTGTTACTTCTTCCTACATGGGTTTCTATCTACTTCAACCTTTCTTCTCATGAAAAGAGAAGTAAAAAAAGCTATATGATTTTTTTTCTAGCAGCTAATCTAAGCAGAACAGTAATTTTTTCAGCTTGCTCACATGGCAACAAATCCAACCACCCATGAGCCGGTTGGAAGCCGACGTTACTGGAATCAGGGTTTTCCCACAGCTGGCCATTTAGAAGATAGTAACATCAAATCTTTAAAAGCAAGGAGTCAGTTACAGTCTGCCTCCCTCAGCCTAATCACTTGGATTTAAAGGAAACTGGGGAGCAAGAAATCCTTCTGTTTTGGATGCCTAACTGAAGGGAAGCTGAAGGGACAGGGGTTGCTCCCCAAATTCTCCAAATTAGGTAATTGTTAGTTGCAAAATTCTTTGTCAGTTGAATTAAATAAACTTGCCAGCAAATGTTAAATGCTTAAGATTAAAGTCATCAAGACTGTCATTGCTTGTACACAACACATAGTCTGATAGGAACAAAAATGTTGCCTGCTTTAGAGAGCAGCTGTATGTCTTCCTTGTTTACAACTCTACTGCGGCATGCCAGATTAATCCAAACTTCCATTTCTGTATCTCTAATTTTGCAAGAAAACTCCTGGATAGACAGGTATTTATGTGCCTGATTTGCAGACTCCTGTAACACACATATAAGCCCTTCTGCTGACAGCAGTATCAGCAAGATTTATGTAGGTAGCTACCATACAGATTTAGGAGTCTGCCTGCACACATTGCACAGTACAGTCAAAGCCAGGCATATATTTAGACAACATATTGGTCGTACAGATAAGTGGGGAAAAGTATATTATTTCAGAAAGTTTGATCCTGAATGTCAGTATTTCAAGCAGCAATATCATAGACTATTAACATATCTACAGAATTCTCATTATTATAAAAAACCCCCACATCTCCATGAATACTATTTATTATTATTATTATTATTATTATTATTATTATTATTATTATTATTATTATTATTATTATTATTATTATTATTATTATTATTATTTTGAAACATTCATACAGCCTATTAACTTTGCATGATCTTTGAATGAGATTGCAGAAGGACAAAGCCCTTTCCTGAAATATTTTAAAATTCAAATAAGGCAAAGATGAGTAAGGATATGCATAGAACAGGGAAAAAATGAAAACAAAAAAGAAAAATAAGGAAAAAATAAAGAGATTTAGAAACTATGAATATTTTAGGGACAAAAACCTGTTAATATATTTCATTGCGCAGAGTGACTTAGAGTAAGACATGAGATATGGCACAGGAGGAGAAAATCGACTGTAAGAAAGCAGAAAGTAGTGGATTGGTGATCAAAAAAAGACTTTTAGAAAGTGTTTAAAAAGGGAGCAGTAAAAATACTGAAAAATATTCTCTGAATACACAAATCAACCAGAAAAACAAAAAAATCAATCAGCCTCAAAAGTTTATCCTAAAAATTAAAAGCAAATAAAGTACTGAGAATTTCCAATGCCTCTTCAACTGCTACAAGAACCTGTCTTTGGAAGGCTGATTCTTTCCCCCCATAGATACTTTCCTAAGATTACCATTCCCCAAACAAGTAAACTGCACCATATATATATAATGTGATATTTCAGAGACCCTTCTTTGAGAAAACACCTTCTCAGACAGTCCTGGTACCACATAAACTGCTTTTTACTGACTCAGTTTTCACTGGAAATGCCATTCTGTGCTTCCCCCAGTCATCTGACTAGAGCCAGATGTTTGGGAGAAAAAAAGGACTCAAACAAACTTTACCTGGACTGTACAGAACATTTCCTGTGTCAAGTCTGGGAAGTAAAAATGAGAGAAGTTGTCCAGTACAATCACAAAATAGAGATATTCTGAGCAAGAATATTTGTCATGCTACTGTAATTCTTCAGAATAATATAGAAGACAATAGATTTACTTCTCTAGCCTGATGCAATGGGGCAAATTACTCAAAAATCATATGTCACAAAAGGATAAAGGGTGTCAGGATTTGAGCAACCATTTATTGTAGAGAACAAAGGCCTTAGAAATCCCTTCTTTTTTGGCTTAATGTAAATTTTTGCTGCTCTGTCTGGTTTACCATGGTACACAATTTAAAAACAACTACAAAGGTTGTCCACAGTGAGAATGTGCCTCGGTAGAGAAGACATTGGAGTAGTCCTGGAAGAGCAGAGATGACACACATGCACACAAGTTCAGGTTTATTGCAATGAATCACATTTCTACCAAAGAGGGGACAGAGTTGAGTGACTCAGGTTAGCACTGATACTTTTCATAGTAGTCAATGTAAAGACAAACTTTGAAATATGTTCTTTTCAATGTGATAAAGATTTCACCTACCACTCAAAAAGAATGCAGAAAACAATTTTACAATACCCACCTGAAAAGCCCTCCTGTCATTAATTTTCGTGGGTTTTCAAAAAGCCACTTCCACTGCTTAGCAGAGCTGTTACTTATGGAAATATCACAGTGGTTTAAGATTTTCTAAAATTTTCTTAAGGTGCAGCACAATTTCAAATATCCTCTAGAACTCAGCACATTTCTTAAACCTCACTGAAGCATGTGCTTGCTTCCATTTTCCACTGTCCCTCACCTGAGTTTGTTGTTTCAGCCTGCACCCACCCAAATGAGTTTTCATTTGAAGGCTAAATGTTATGTCCTGTACCAGATGCCATCAGAGGGAGATGCTGCATGAAGAGCTTAATTTATACAAATTCAGGGGATTTTGAGGATTCCAGTGAACTTGCTGACTAACCCTGTCATTGGTAGGTCCTTCTGAAGCGTGCACAGCTAAGGACAAGCCCACTGCACTGTGCAGCATGTTCAGTCGAGGTGTCCAGCGGGAATCGTATACTCCTATAAAGAGAAAGCTCCCCAGGTATATCAGTCTGGTCTCAGACACCTCAATTTCTAAACCTGACATTTGCTACATATTCTCAGGGAGGGTCCACTCCCACAATAGTGCTTTCATGGGCACAGAGGGCTCAGAAGACTGGAAAAGAACAGAATGTTATGGGCCTCATGTGCCAAAATACCATTCTGAATCCCACTCCGAACACTAGTTGTAGGGGAAAAAGAGAAAGGCTCCTACAAGGACCACATCCAATACACTAATCAAGAAAGTAAAAAAGCAATACATGTGTGCTTTTTTCTGGTACATGGCAAAAGTACTTGATGAAAAGTTGATTTCTTTTCTGTTAGAAAGGAAGATGGATAGCTGTTGGTTTGAGGTATCAGAAAAGGATTCTCCTTTCAAAAGATGGGCTATATTTTCAACAGAGATAATAAATATTTTTGGTAGTAATGGACCTTGATTTTTCCTGGTTTCCCAAAATACATAATTGCCCAAATTTGGACCTCAAGTAAATAGCTTGTTCAGCCTCTTCAGTGTTCTATATTCACAAAAGCTTATGCATACTAGCATGCACCTAACTATGACTTCTAAACCTTTGCCTTTAAAACATTCTGCTTGCCACTGAGTTTGCATAGAGTCCACATGTGATGTTCAAACACCAGAAACCAGTGATTTCTACTTGGATTTCTCTGATTATGGCCTCCACTAGAGGGAGAAATGGTCATACAAGGCCTTCTGAAACATAATTGCCTTTTCACCACACTGAGCATGAAGAGGCTGATAAATCTGGTCATGGAACAACTCCACGAGCATCTAATTGCCCTGCAGAATACTGCAGAATTAGAGTAGCATTCCTTAGTCATCATCTTCACTACTTCTGAGGAAGTGGCTTACCTAATATATTCTAGATATGCGTATTGCATCTTGACATGCAGCAAAATGGTTTGTGTGAAGTTTTTATTTCTCATCTTAAAAGTGAAAATAATTAATATAGAAAGAATTTCCAGCTAAACAAGATGAAAATTACTGAAAAGCAGATGGATTTTTCTCTTACCTAGGACTCAAAAATCACAGTTCATTTTTTCCTCCCTGAATATATATTTATTAGTGGCATGCGTAGGTGGACTATTATGCCAAGAATTCTATAGTTGAGGAGAAGATATAATAACTTCTTAAAAGTGAATATACTTCCAGGATATTTTTAGCATGTTACATCCCCGTAATTTCACAGAAGAAATTTTATACAGGTAGTCTAGAACTCTGAGCTGCTAGAATACAAAACTAATAGGATACTGAGTTGTAGTAGAATATTATTTAGGATCTCCAGTAAACAGTTTATACAGTCCATTAATTCATTTAATTATATTAAAAGGTATAAAAATATTTTTGTAAGGAAGGTTTTAAATTTTTTAATAAGTTCTTTTTAATGCTAAAAATTTAAAAATGGCAAATATGCATAAAACAGAAAGAAATTTTATTAGCATAAAATAGACAGCCATCATGGTCCAGAATAGTCTAGGCACGTAACACAAAGTTCTCTCTTATTAATGACAGGAATTATAGGTCCTAACACCAACAAGGACTCTGAGTTTTATCCTGATTGACCTTCTGCAAAGAAGAATCTAGTCCTCATATTTCTGCATTTACTGTCTAATGTCTATCTGCTACTTCCCCAAGACCAATCAAAAATGTGAAGATTTTTTTATATGCCTCTATGTTTTCTTTTTTGTTCAGATGATATGATTTGTTCCTAAGACACATACAGGTGATGTAAATTGAAGGCTCCAAATTTAGCCTTTCAGTTATATAACCTTCACAACACTTCATTTTGAGGAGTGAATAAATAACATAATTTTTTCCATTGTAAGTAGTGATGCCAAGCAAGTACCAGCAAGTCAGTAATCTATAGCAGTCATTAACATAAGAATCTTGGTAAATTTACTTAGAAGTATATATAAAGTATAAATAAGTCATACTGTATACATCCCTGGTGGATCCTTGCTCAGAACATATATTCCATAGTACTTAACAGTGCTGCCTGCTATAAAATATGTGTGCCTTGCTGTTCCTGACAGATGTATCTTAAAACCTCTAGGCACAGAGAGAAAAAGCTATTTCTTACATCCAACGATACCCTGTGACTCTTTCAGGCTTTCTACAACCCACAGGATTTTAACTTATTTCCCCATGCCCTGCCAGCTCCACAAAGCCCTGAGCTGTTATCAGCAGCTGCTGGACCACATTCCTGATGCCCCTGTTCCCTGAACATCCATCTGGTTCATATGGCAGTAGCCGTGGTGGGCACCTGGAGCTGATAGGTTGTTCCTTCAAACAGCATCTACAGAAATTCAGCATGTCTTTAAATGGGCAATACCTTGCTTTTAACTTAAGTCATCCACTTAAAAATAACTAATATGAAATGTAACAAGCATTTTTCTATGACATCCACATCAATTAAAATATATAAACGTGCATAAAGGATACAATGAAGGAATGAAAGCAGAACTATACCTAAAATATTAACTCCTGAGTTACCTCAAAACCACCTTCCTGTGCCTCATTCAGCTACCTTGCTGTGTTCCCTCTTTCTCCTCCTTTCTTCTGAAAATGTGGTAAAATGTTTCAAGCTTTGTACCAGCTATAGCTGCCACAAAGCCTGTCAGAAAGCTCAGCCATAGGGAAAAAAAAAAAAAAAAAAGCATCTCCTGGAGCACCACCCTTAGAGGACACCTCCAGTGATACTGGTGTCCTTCAATTGTCTTATGGTGGAGAATGTTAACTCCTGTGGTAAATATTCCCTTCAAGATTATTTTGAGACCATCCTCGCAGGCTTCATCTTCCATCTGCAATTCTTTTTCAGCCTCATGCTTATTCAAGGAGAGTTCAGTCAATCCCTTGGTTAAACAAAGACTGTTTTCTATCCTTAGGAAAAACTGTTGAGGACTGAAGTAGAAGAAACTTTTGCCACACCTTCCCTCAGCTTCAAGAAGCCTGAAGGAGAGTATGCTGAGGAGTGAAGAGGCCTATTCTTGACAATTAGTCAAGGAAAAGAAAGCTAAGCTGGAAGGATCAATGAGCAAGCCTAAAGCATAATTTATTTGCATGTCATGTAATATTTGAGAGGCATTTTGTTTAGGAGGGTACACAAGTTGTGAGTTTACAGTAATATACAGTTCTGAAATACAGGAATACCTGGAATAATTGTAAAGGCAATATTTGTTAATAGCATACAGTGTTGCAACAGAAAGGCTATAAACAAAAATGCAAGATGTAAGAAGAAAATTCTGACTTTAAGAATTGCTTGTCAAGCAAGAGCTATAGTGCTAGGCCATATGGTGCTGTTCCATAGGATGGTGACTGGGAGGGAGCTGCTGATGGTGTTCGAGGTTTTACCAAACAGCATCCAGGCCAACTGTTCATCATTCTGTGTCACCTCCAATCCCACAGCCACAATAGGCTGAGGGTGGGCAGGAGTCTGTGAGGGGACACTGCTGGGACAAGTGACTGAACTGAGCACAGAGATCTGCCTCACACCATGCATCATCATGCTCAACAATAACTGTGAGTTATTCCAAAGGAGCCGCTGCTCAGAGCATAGCTGGGCATCCTCCTGCTGGTGATGAGGGATTGCATTAGCATAAATTGGAGTTTGATTTGGGGTTTTCTTCCACCTTTTTTTTTTTTTCTTTTCTTCATACCCTTGCTGCCTCCTTCACTCATTAAACTATAGTGACTCACAAGGTTTTCTTGATGATCTTCAAATTCTCTCCCTTACATTGTGATGGGATGGCTGCTGAGTGCTCAGCTGCTGCCTGAGGTCAAACCACCGCACCAGGAAAGCTCTGAAGTTGGCTAGAATGGCTGGTGTATAATATGAAGTGAGAAAATAGCACTCTGAAGCACATCTAGCAAGAGAAATGCTAGATGTAGAAAGCAGAGGGAGAAGAGAGCAGGAGGGCGGGGGAGAGGCTGTGTGAAGCATGTCTAAAGGGATGAGAAGCAGAGCAATGGGTAGTGCAGAACAGCAAGAACAGGGGTTGGCAGCGTGAGACACAACAAAATCTGAACCAGGTGAGATCAATGCACCTACTCAGCTTAAATGCAGCCTTACCCCCCATCAAGGCTTCAAAAACCTAGAACAGCGATTGTCTGTTATTACAGGAGAAAAAATCCAACAAGCTGACCTAGCAGCTCCTTCCTCTGAAGAAAACATGGGAAAATATTATTGGTCTAGTTTTATATTAAGTACTGTGCTTACTGTTTCTGACCTTTTTTATTTCCATTTAATAAAAATGTGCTCGTCAGCCATTTTATTTACTTTTCATAGCTGCATAATATACTTCACTGTATAAAGCATTTTTCACTGCAAATTGCATTCTAAATCAATCTTTGTATCAAAAAATATGCAGGACTCAAACTCCTTAATTAAATAATTCTGTGTAGTTCTTTAAAGATGAAGAGAAGAATACAACATTAATTACTTTTTTTTTTTTCTGTCTTCTGACTGATCTCCATCCTCTTTCATTTGGGTATACCATGAAAGTGACCTTTGTAGAAAAGATACTGTACTAGTATCATCTTCACCCTTCTTTGTCAATATGCTAAGCTGCAAGAGCTAATCAACTTAATGCATTTCACATTATCGTTCAAGTGGGGTGTTTTTTACAACAATGGCATGTTCATACAAAGAAACTGTATTTTCTTATACAATGATAAAATGAAATCTGTCAGTACAGTAAAAGAATCACTGCCATTCTTAGCCTAAAAAGCCCCAAAATAAAGCAGCAAAAATTGGAAAACCTTATGAAAAGACATCAGAAAATTTTCTCCTAGGATTGTTGCAAGACACCTAGACTCAGAAGGTTTGGTATGGGAACATTCAAGAATCTCATTAAAAGTGTCTACTTATATGGATGACTATAGGTCATGCTATCTAAAGTGACCAAAAAGTACACCAAAAAGGAAGAAAAGTATTCAAGTCTGATCCAAATGTGAGTGGCACCTTAACATAGTAGACCAATGTACCATTTTTTGGCCAGGATGAACAGACATCACCCAGAATTAAATAACATCTTTAGGAAGAAACAAGGAATTTTTTAACCAAGCTCCTCAATAAGACAAAACTCGGTGAATGTTATTTGACCACAAAGTAATTCAATTCAAGATTTCTTCAGAATTTAGACAAAAATTGTGTCAAAATTAACAGAAAGCCATGCCTCTTTATTAGCTGTAACATTCTAGTGCCCAAGGGAAGTGCTTGTTTTGTTTATTTCAGTCCTGGAATCTGTGATGTATTTATTAAAAAACACCAAAAACAACAACAAAAAAACCGCACAAAAACAAAACAAAACAAAAAAAAACAAAAAAAACCCAAAAAAACCAAAACAACACCAAAAACCCTTGTGTCTAGCAAGCAAAGCTCTTCTAGAAGACCTATACCTGCCAAGACCATATCAATTCTAGAGGAAAAATTCTATTTAGAATGCTGAGTGCAATTCTGTCACACATGTTAATCTTTCTCAAATTCATATTGACATAAATGAATTAAAGAAACTTGGCTTGATTAACCATACCAAAGGCTAAGATGGAATGGAAGACTTCCCTGCAAATAAATCAGGATGCAAATACTGGGGAGAAAGAGATAATTCAGCTAAACAAGGAGGCTGGCAGAAGAACAAGGGCTGAATAAATCAAGCTGGTGACTAGAAGAAAGCTCCCAATCATTTGTGATGTAAGGGTCTAAAACAGCTTCTCAAGAGGCACAGTGGAACATAAGCCAACCAGTGCTAACAAGCTTGGTCATTTATTGAATTACAGTATATGAACCCTACGCAGTGTGTCTGTACACTTCACAGAACAGGTCCATCTTGCTCCCTGCTCATACAGGTAGGATTAAATCTTTGTCTGAGAATGTCCAGGTTTTCTCTTGTCTGATGTACTGATTTTTTGAGATAGAAGTAATTTTCTTTGTAGCACCTGCTATTGTGCTACTCTTTGGACTTGTTTTGATACCACAGGGATGTTTTAGCCATTACTGTGCAGTATTTACACAGTGCCAAGGTCTTTTCTGCTTCAGATACTCTGCCAGTGAGCGCACTGGAATGACAAGAAATCAGGAGGGAGCACAGCCAGGACAGCTGACTCCCACTCACCAAAGCGGGAAGCTCCCTACATATGGCATCATGCTCAGCACGCAAAGCTGGAGGAAGGAAGAAGGGTGGGATGTTTGGAGTAATGGCAGCAATTTTCCCAAGTCACTGTCATACATGGTTGAGGTGGCCAAACACCTGCTTGCTGCTAGCAACTTATTTTGATCTGCTTGTAAGCACATATGTTTTTGGTTTTTTTTCCCCTCTATTTAAGGATGATTATCAACTCACTTTGCCCCTCCAATTCTTTCCCCCATCCTACTGATCAGGGAAAGAAAAGTGATGCTTAGTTGCTTGCAGGAGTTAACTCAGAGCCTCTGCTCACTGGCTGAGCCTTTGTTATATATTCCCAAATAGTGTACTCTAGGGCTGGCTTGGAAAGGAAAGGATACAAAACCAAAAATTAAATACAACAAATAAAGAGCTAAGCATGCCTTCCACAAACCAATCAACAATGCTTTAATGTGCACATCCATTATGATGAAAATTTTGAGATTTAATATTACAAAATCTTCTCACTTGCCTGCCACAGCTTCTCATTCCACTCAATTAAAACTCCGATATTTACTGTGTAGAATGATGCCCCAGGCTACTTTCACCAACAAGAAAACTACCAGAATCCATAGGGAATCCAGCAACAGACCCTCATTTTTTAAGGGAAACCTCCTAAGACACCCAACAAGCTTAATAAATAGAAGCACCCACTATCTCCCCATGTAGAAATCTTAGCAGAAAGTGCCCAGAAAAAGCCAAGGTATTCTTTCCTATTTTAGCTATTTCAGTTGTGTGGGGACTTATCATTTGTCATTATTTACAGAATAAAGGCCATACCCCAGTGTATCATGCAAAACCCATGTGAGCATTCTCCTTCCAGCCTGCTGATCTTGCTCTAGCTGGCCTATCACATGTAGACTATTAATAAAATAGAACTAGTTTTAGCTCACAATACCAAAAAGAAAAGGGAAACATAATTTTTCACTGGTATTACAAACCTTGTACAGAAAGCAATAGCCTAAGTTACCTATTTCCAGTGTTTTAGTCTGTACTACTTCTGAGCACAACTTGAAAAATGGTTCTGTTTATTTTATCTTATCACATTAGCCTGGTATTACTTTTTGCTCATAACCATTCAGACATGTTTGGCATTTAACATATGCTATTTTGGAAAAGATTCTAATCTGTTAAATAAGTTTTAGGCTTATCTGAAAAGGCATTTTTCTTGCATACAGCTATCTGCAGATAGTGTGATGGAAGATTAAAAAAAATCAGTATCCCTCCCTTCCCTACAAGCAGCTCCCTCTCTACTAATCTTAGTTGTTACAAGCAAGGATGTCAGAGACCTGGCATACAGGTTTTTAAACCAAATTGACAATTTTCTTTTAGTGCTTTTAGGTAATTATATTTTAAATTTATGTGAGAATACTGATAAATGAGCAACTGAACTGTAAATTACAGTTCCAACATTTTTTTTTCAGAACAGGAAAGCTCTTCCTTTGAAGGCGAAAGGAAAAAAGAAGTGAAAGAAAAAAGCCTGGGGATATTGTGACCATCTTCAGCAGCAGGCAGCCCCAATACTTTTAGCAATTAAGCTTGTCAGAATTCCTTCTCACAAACTCCTGCTGCTCTAGCAGCAGCAAGTGCCAGCAGGCAGCTGTGTTCCCAGAGACTGCAAACATAAAGCCAGCAGAAGACAACTTGGTAGTTCCTTGTGGAAGATGAAGAAAGCCAGACAGATGAACTCCCTAATAAACTTCTGTGAATTAAGAGCTGCAGGGAGTTTAAGCTTTTATGCTTTTATTTGCATAATGACCAGCATAAGTTCTCATGTCACAAAAGGAAATGGACTTTCCTGCCTGAGGCCCCCACACTACTCCATCACTTAAGCAGCACAGTCTGATAAAATCATCATGCCTTTATAAAACAGCTGCCTTGTAAGGAGTACAGGAGAATTCAGCATTAAGAACAGGGGGACTCACTTAGCAAGAGATTTACTAAGGTGTGAATCAGACTAGTGAAGTTCTTTAGTAATTAGATAATAAAACATCAAAAATCGACCTGAGCTCTATTTATCCAGTAAATTATTTAACTCACCCAAAGCACAATCAGCTTAAGAGAAACATCTCCAACTATACTAAGAACATGGGTACAGAAATGGTTTTGGTCAGCATATTAGAATCATAGAATGATTTGGGCTGGAGGTGACCCTAAGGACTAGTTCCAACCCCCGCTATAGTCAGGGATCGCTTCCAGTAGATCAGATTGCTCAGGATACAATCCTACCTAGTCTTGAACTCTTCCAGGAATGATGTGTCCAAAACTTCCCTGAGCAACCTGTTCCAGTGCCCCACCACCCTGACTGCAAACAGTCACACCACATAAGCTTGTCATGTTCCAGATATGTGATCATGTTCCTGGCAAGGGAAAAAGGCCTGAGGTTGTCTTTATGCTCTGTGTACCAGAGGGGATTATCCTCCCTCACCCTTCCATTCCTCTGGCCCCTTCAATTATTTTTTCTGTAATTAGAATTTGACAGATAGAATTAAAGAGATGCAGTGTAGTGGATTCTCAAAACAAGCATCATGGCTACCTGTGTCATAACCATCATCCTTCTTCATGATACATTATCCTGTATAATAGCTGATAAATGTATGAGTTTAATCTGTTTCAGTTTAAGTAGTATGATTTTCAACATACTACTTAACTGTGTGACTGAAATATTTTATTATTTTCTCCAAGAGGGGGGATGGATGCATTGCTTTCTTTTCTTTTAAATCTTTATTTTTAATCAAGTGATATGGCTCTGTTAGCCTTTGGGCGTGGGGGTGTAAATCCCTCTCTCTGCCATTGAGATCAACTGTTCTAAGCTTCCTATTTGCATCAAGAAGTCACAGAAAATTTCTCTTTCTTTCTCATGAATCATGTTAGCAAAAGCCAGTGAATAGCTATCTTAAATATCCTTGAGGTGGAGGGGATGAACAGTTCTTGAGAACATGGAGTGTACTCCAGGTGTGGAGTGTACAGATGTGTAGGAACATAAATGTGGGAGGTAACAATGAAATGCTGCAAGCCAAGGGGTCCTTCAGACAGTCCTGAGGGTGTAAAGGCAGTGGCCAAACAAAACATCTCACTTACCTGTAATAAGTCTAGGCATTCCTTTAAGGATAGGAATAAAGCTTGCAGTCCCTGCAAGATGGAGGGCTCACAGCCAAGTCCGCTCACTGTTCAATCAGCAAACGCAAATCAGAAATTCTTTATTATCAGAACAGCCAAGTATTTACAATGTATGGGTCTTGGCAAAACACCCTGTGCTCAAGCTGAAATAAAATGAATGCTTGTTCTTCTGGAAACTGCAGTTAATTAACCAGAGATTCATTCCACCTGGCTTGCACTATTCATGGCACTTACACAGAAGATCAGTCTATAGAAACTAAATCTCAACTAAAGTGGATTTAAGCTTATAAAGTATTTTTCTTAATGTTCAAGTATAACTATGCCTCCCCTTTATTTCAGCATGGATTTTGTCTGATGCCACAAAATTAGGTTTGGATGCACATCTCCCCACAAGTCAGCAAGGAACAACATTATTTTCAGTTTATAAGGCAGAAGTAATTTCCTGAATGAGGGGGAAGTCGAGAGTGGGGAGGGGGGAAGTTACTTAAAGGAAGCCTGAAAATTGAATGGAGAGTAAATGTGTTATTTCTTGAGACAAAAATAACTATCGTTGAAATTCATGCCTAAGTGAAGTTTCTAAACATCAGAAAGGATAATAATATATGCTGTAGAAACCCTATGATCAGAGTTTTCAGGTATAACAGATTTGCCCACTAGGAAGCATCCATCAAAGAAGCTTTAATGATCTAAATGTCACTGTAGAGCAAAGAAACTACAGGAATGTTCTTTTATTATGCCTGGAACAGCAACACTTATACCAGCAATATTTAGAAAAGAATATGAAGAAAGAGAAAGCAGCCATGCTCTGTAACAAAATCAAGTAAATCAAATATTATTGACTCAACAGGATCCTTTTACCTGTATCAGGTGGGATTTGGGTTTTAGGTTTTTCCCTTTTTCTTTTTTTTTTTTTTTTTTTTTGCAAGAACATGTACTTTACTAGTTGCTGTCAAAAAAAAAATGAATGTGCTGAATGTTTTTCATCTTTGCAAGGATAGTTCAGGTAATATCATTTTGCTTTATTTTAGTCCTTATTAATAGGAATGGAGATACCAAGTGAATTATTTAACACTGAATTAATATTGCAAATAGAAGTATGCAAAATATAAAAAAGTTAGGTATTATTACTAATATGAACCATTTCTTTTATATTGTTGAGATCAACCAGATCATTGCCTCATTGTCCCCTAAGTGATGCCTAGGTTTTGCCAAATGAGGAGTTGGAAGGGTGAAATCAGTCCCTCCTAACTCATGTGCTTAAAAATTCAATTTACTTCATTTACTTTATAAGTAGGTATTAGTATGGACAAAAAATGAAATGTCTCTTCATCTTGTAAAATACTATAATTTGCAGACATTTAGCTACAGTAGATGAATATCTAAAATTTTCCCCTGTTTTGTTCTGCAATAATTTACTGAAGCTGGAGGAAACCAAGAATTAGAGCCCAAAGCCAAGCATCGAAAGAACAATAAAGAAACTGAAAACAGTTAAGTAGCTAATCCATTAAAGAATTTCCTCATTTCCTCTTTTTCTTAAATTAACATGAAGTAGAGGCCAAAAATACTGAGTTCACTTAAATTTTTTATAAAATTAATATAATTTGCTTTATTTAAATATTCTTTAAAATATTTAGTAGGAAAACATATATGTATTCCACCCTGCTATGAAAATAGTTGTCCTAAATCTGAAATACAAGTTTTGAGCAAGTATTCTTTGCAGCTGTTTAGAGTAAGTCTTGTGATTGAAAAAATTCAAAGATAAAAATGATGCCATCAAGGAAGCTTTAAATATTTTCTTTTTGCTGGTCAAGAATACTTTTAATAAGAACTAAAATAAAAGGAGAAAATTATCATTCTTTTAAAGGAATTTAATGATAATTTGTCTTGATTACACTTCTGTTATCCTGCAAGCAAGATCCTAAATTCAGAAAACATACCATATCCTTAATAGAACTACAATAGAGGTAGTGAAGAAATAAGATGACAATTTTTTGTGTTTCACTAAATATACCAAGTTTACTAGGTTTAAATTTTCACACAACATTTAAATTGTACTGAATTATGAAGGATAGAATATCTTCATATTATTTAACCTTATGTCCAAATGCTAGATAATTTCGTTAAATTCGTCTGCCTTCTGTAACCCACACTGAAACTTATCAATAGACAACTGAAACTGTATTATGTAAGATAAACATAGATTAAGATACTAACACTCTGCAAGTTGTGGAGCTCCTCTGGATAGTGAGACAGCTTATCTGAGAAATTCTGAATAAGTCATGATTGCCATGGGCTAAGACTAGACACCAGCCCTAAGCAAGTGGCTTTAATTTCCCATATTAAACATGAATTTTGTACATGCTTTCTTTTTTTCTCTCTTTCTTACTTTATTCTAAGACAGTTCCCCATTTTAGCTGGTTTTCTTCCAATTAAAGGTGTGAAAAAACTAATTATAAGCTCATCAACACATAGAAATGACATGAACTTCTATACATTTCTTCTCAATAGTTGAAAAAAGCCACACACCAAGGAATTGCATCAATTCAACTCTCTTAAATCAGTATAAGTGAATTATATTGATTTAGTTTAATTCTCTAACAAGCTAAATTAATGCATTCTAATTCAGAATAACCTGAGTTTTACCTATTCAACAACTTCAATTTAGAAGGAAATTTACTAAAATTCAATTCAGTTTGTTTATGTATGTAGAAAAAGTCTATGGGGAAGCATATGCTGGATAGCCTTAGGAAATAGCATCATATATTTCTATTCCAACATGGTATGCAGCACCTATTCCAGAAGCTCAAAAGTTCAAATAAGACATTCTACCAGTACGTAATAATTTTTAATTCTTTTCTTACCATATTATCGCAACACACAAAATGCATGTGTGTGAGGAGATATCTTTTGGTGTATTAAAAAAGAAAAAAGTGGTTTTGGCCATGAAATATAGATTGTCAATATCAGTAAGGGCTGAATACAAAGTACAAAAATAATGCATGAAAGCATGAAAAAAGAAGGAATAATTAGGTAGAATCATAGAACTGTAGAATATGCTGATTTGGAAGGGATCCATAAGAACCACGGAGTCCAACTCCAAATGCACCTGATACTACAGAAAACAGGCTTCGGATATTTTGCCCTCATTTAATTTTACTGCCAAGGACCAGGTTCTGTTAAACCATTCTAGCAAAAGTTAAAACCTGAATGCAGTACTGTTCAAGAAATGAATTCATTCTTAGCATCTGAATTATTGCTGGACATTGCTTTAAGGTTGCTTTACACTTTTTTCCACTGTTTCCCATGGAACACTTTCAAGGTGAGGTGTATTACTTCAAAATAATGGCGGCAGGATTCATCCTGATTTGGCTAAAGAGGAAATTCAGATATGTATTTCTATTATTTTAATGAAGTGACTCAGCAGGATTTCATTTTTTCCAACAATTAGGAAAATAAAATTACAAATGTATACAACACTGGTCAGTCCTCCCTATGAAAAACAAAATGTTTTTCCATCCACAGAGCAAAGAGGTTTCGCTAATTTTGTTATTTCTCAGCTCAGCTAAAAATAAAATTAAATAAATATGTGCCAATTTCAAAGTTATTCTATTATAAATGCCCAAGATATTCTTTCATTCACCCTTTTGTTATTTTTCTTTTCATTTTTGCCTGAAAGAACTGTCCAGTTTACATCTGTAGAATTAGAGAAACATGTTGAGCACTTATTACCTTAAGAATTTTCCATCCTTCAAAATATACTTTAAAAATTTAGAAGAAGGGCCCAGTGTTTTGTAGTTTTCCTAATTGTTTTTGTCTGTTGTTTTCTAAGAAATATTCTCACTCAATCACCTTCATCCTCTGAAGGAAAGACAAAGAGATTCTGTTATTCCAGAAAAGCTTTATAGAGAATTTATTTAATCTTCATTGTTTAAACACAGATTAAATTTATTGGCTTCCTATAATGATATAGTAGAATTTGAACAAATTGACAAAAATGCACGTGCTTCCAGAACCACTTGGATGTTTTCAAAAGAAGAGGTTGTACATCTGCAGAATTCCAGCTTATGTCTGTGTTTCACGTACGTATGCAAACTCTGACTTTTGAGTCATAAAATTTTTTTGCAGTTTCAAATTCTTTCAAAACTTTGCTGAAGTCTGGGAATATGCATGCAGCTGCACATTCCCAGCATCTTCTAAGAGTTCTGTGTGATTCATACCAAAGATATACATTCTAAGAGAAGAAGTGTTATTTAAGAGCCCTAAAAATTTATTCGCATTTTAATGGATGCTTGGCAAGCTTTAAAGTAAAATTTGGTTATAAAAATAATTTAAGAAACCTACATGCAAAAATATGCTTATCATTATTCTCACCAATAAGTTTCTAAATTCAGTGATGCTGTTTAAATTTAAAATTTTAAAAGCCCCAAATCCCCATATTCACATCTATTCCTGGGGTACCCAACTTTCTTTCAAGAGAAAGGACAACATATTTGTCATAGAAAACTGTCAGTGCATGACAGATCATATGCCACAAATAGTAGTGGGACTTCTTTGAAATTATGGCCTTGCTGAATACTTAGAATATGTTTAAGCATATGCAGAAATCTGTGTTAAATATATTAAGCTTAAATATAGCTTCCAAAAATAAAGGATTTATTTTGACACTTTGATTAACAGTTTTAAATAGAAAGAAATAATACTCAAATGTGCCCCACACATTTCCACATATCAGAGAAGATATTCCTCAATATAAACAATTTATAAAATGGTCTCTCAATATGCCATTGTTTTTTGTTTATGAGAGGCTTGGATGATTTACTCTGGTTTTCCTGGGGGAGGGATGTGATGGCTTTGTTGAAATGAGTGCTCTTCTGTCAGGAATATATTTGTGTTTCTTTATTACTGAATGTAGAATAAAAAGCCTCTTATAGTCCTGCAGAATCAGTAAACAGAACATAGATCACTACAAATACAGAATGGGTTGTACATGACTTGATGTCCCATCCTCCAAACTCTTACTTATGAGATTGAAACAATAATTTTCAAAATATTGCAGATAAGACATACAGTGATGTGTTCAGGCACAAAGGCACAGGAGACTCTTGTGCTAATTTAAGGCAAAGCAATGCCCAATGGTCAATTAGAAAGTTTTATTGATGGCAAAAATTATTTAAACCTTAAATATTACGGTAGTTTGAATGGCCCATGGTGGCAATGACTTAAACTTTCCTGAGCAGAAGGGAAATTCCAACTTTTCTGACTAACTTTTCGTAACAGCACATGACAACAAATTCTGATCAGCCCATAGTAGCAGTGTTTTATACTTTTAAACTTATGCCAGGCTGAACAACCCACCACAGAAGCAATATAGATTTGTAAGGAGAGGAAGAGAAGAAGAATGAAAGATAAGAAAATAGAGGAAAAGATCAGGATCACTAGGCAGAGTTCCAGAGACATCTCTGGTTCATTTCCTTTGGATGGTGGGTGAACACCCAGCCCCTCTCACTTGTGCTATTTATAGGTTAGCCCTTGCATATGCACAATTTGTTATTTTTGTACTTTTCAGAAGTAGACAGGGGGAGTCTTTTGTTTTCAATCCCACTCTCTCTGTCAGACACGCAAGTGCAATGCTGTCTCAAACTTGAGTTACGAGATAGTTGTTATCCAGGAGAAGGAAGCTGGTCCCAGAAAAATGCTATCCTGCCTCTGCAAGACACTCTTTGGGTCTTATCTCATTGGCATGGTAACATTCCTTTTCTTTTCTGCCAAGTGTTTGAAATATTTACTCTTTCAGATTTTTAGTCTCTCAAGCAAACATTCCCAAATTGTTTGCAGGGGGAGAAATCTCCAAAGCAGTTCAGAGCATAATTCCCTGAAGCAAGAGTTGCTACAACATTTCATGTAATTTACCTATCTCCATTTTTAAACCACTTCTAGCTATCAGTAACTGGCAAAAACCCCCAATTGCCAGTAGCAATTTGTCTGGAAAACGCACCTTTATTACTCTTTTATCCAATTTGAGAATTATCTGATTTATTTGGCATTAAGTTACTGAAACTTTCACAGGAAAAGCCGTGACCATGCACTGCTGTCATGAATTTTCATTGTAGCAGTGCATGCTATATTTGGGGACAAGTAAAAAAGGAAATTTTAAGTTATAGCAAAAAGGAGACCAGAAATAAGGATTGTGACCTCACCAACAGGGACACAGGCAAAGTAAGGCAGTTTAATGCTTTCTTCACCTCAGTCTTCAGCACTAATGATAGGCTATCAATACCCCCTGCAAAAAACAACAACAAAACAAATCTCCACATCCACCACAAAAAAAAACAACCAAATCAAAATAATCTATTAAAACTCAAGGGTATTATCCAATTTACCTATATTTTAATTTTTTTGCAATTATTTTCTGTACTAAAATCAGTGAATGGAAGGGAATAAGATACAGCACATTTTTTTTAATGGTTTCTGCTACTTAAGTGATGCTCAGCATCATTTGTTTAAAAGTTTATGACAAGACTCTCCTCTCCTCCACCTGCTGGATTTGGGGGTTTTGGGTGGTTTGGTTCGGTTTTGGTTTTGTTTGTTTTGGTTTTGGTTCTCTGTGTTTTCTTGGATTTCGTTTGGTGACTTTTTTGCATTTCTGAAAAGGACTTTTCTTAAAAAGTGATCATGCTTTGCAATAAGTACATTGTGTATAATGTGTTTTGCCCAGCTGCAGCAGTGTGCAGAGCATTGTAGAGGATGACAGCATGTTTCAGATCACTCTGACTCCTTGAGACAAAGTGTAAATCTAGATATTGTATGAGTTCCCACTTTGGACATCAGAATCCAGAAATGTCCACAGAAACCTGGCAACCACAAATGTAAAGTGGTAAATATGCCCAGAACGATTTGACATCCTTGCATAAGTGCATGGCTTTGCGTGTGCAAGCATTTTTTTGTCATTACATTGATTTTGCCTCTATCTGAAAAAGTGTTATTTTTTTACGTTGTCTCCATTCAGCAAGTATCAGAGGATCCAACTTAAGGCACAGATGGGCAATATAAGAAAATATTTATCATGAAACAGAAAACACACTTTTCTATACAGAATTTGCCCAATTTAGTTTGAAAGTAGATTCAAGATATCCGCTTAGGATTTTGTAAAGAGTTTTTTATGCAATTATTTGCTCTCCAGCCTACAAGAAATTTTCAGCTGAGGAGTAATACTGTGATGGTAGGATTCCAACTAGCAGTGTTACACAGTGGCAATGCTTCCTTTATGACCTCACCAGTTCTTGCTGAAGGTAAACCACTGCAGAGGGATCTGGACAGGCTGGATTGACGGGCCAAGCCCAGTGGTATGCTGTTCAACAAGGCCAAGTGCCAAGTGCAAGTTGTAGCCTGTACTTTGGCTACAACAATCCCAGGCAGTGCTACGGACTGGGGACAGAGGGGCTGGAAAGTGGTCCAATGGAAAAGGACCTGGGAATGCTGGTCAACACCAGCTGAACATGAGCCAGCCAGCCCAGGTGGCCAAGAAGGCCAAATGCATCCTGGCCTGTATCAGCAGTAGTGTGCCCAGAAGGACAGGGCTGTGATTTTCCCTCTTTACTCAGCACTCATGAGGCCACACCTCAAATCCTGTGTTCACTTCTGGGTTCCTCAAGATGCACTTGGAAGAAGAAAGAGTACATATGACAAAGGGACACTTTTTAGGGTCTATAATGGAGGACATCTGCAGGCAAATCTGACAATGTGAAGTGCTTTTGGGAGGGGTTTTTCAGGTATTGAGGGTATTTTGAGGGACGTTTGTACTGGGGTTTTTTATGCCTACTGCACCATCTCACAGCTTCAGATTACAAAAATCCAAAAATCCTACATTAGAAAGAAAAACTCTGTAACACTGCAAATAATAATTATAAAAATTCTGTTTATAAAGTATTTCAAGTCTAACTATCTGCCCTTAGGTTAAAACTCAAGAAGTATCAAACTCCAACAAGAAGTTATTACAAAGGAATCTTGGAGTGTGACAGAGGATACTTTTTTCAAAAAGTCTGCTGGCAAACTAGAACAAAATCATTATGAAAAGAATAACTAAAGGGCTGAAGAACATGCTTTATAGTCTTTCCGGAGCTCAATCTATTTAATATGTCAGAAAGAATAAAAAGATAATTCATTTACAAGTGGGAAAAGCCTCCAAGGGAAAAGTTTGGTTGCAGAGGGTTAGTACAAAAGAGTTTATTAAACCCAACAGCTGAAAAGTGAAGCTAAACAAGCCCATTATTCAACAATGCAAAGCAGATATTTTGATATTTAGGAGCATCAGGGATACTTGAACATTGCCTAATGATTTTTTTTCTAGTACAGAGAATCAATAGATAATTTTTAGTAATACTAAGATTTCTGAGGCTTCTATCTAGTAAATCCACAAATGCAAAAAGAGCAGACCAAGTTAAATGTACATCTGTCACTGTGATCTGTTGCTCTACTGTTGTGTGATTTTGTACTTCACAGTAATGACACCTAAAGAACATTTGGAAGTAGCATAGCTGCCATGCGTGATAACGCATTTGGTTGATGATAGGTTACATAGAATTATACAAACAACACAGCTCAGTCAGTATTGCCCTCCTTCTCCCACCATTTAGGGATGCACCTTCTTAGTGCCCTTCTTCTGATGGGAATTTCCTTTGGACCATGAGCACAAAGAAGCAACACACTTATTCTATGTACACAGGCTTTTAACAGAGTGCCAGGGGAAAGATGTCGCTCCTCTTTTCTTTGTCTCACAGAGGATAAAATTGGATCCAGACTTTTTTTAAAAGTACTCATTTGTGCTGGATTTACCTGACAAGGTGCCATCAGCAGCACTGGAAGGTCTGCAGGGGCTGTCCCTCAGTGGGACACCCAAGCACAGATGATCCTAGCGGCGCCAGTGTCCCCAGTGCAGGGCATGGATGGTTGTGCCCCTCAGCCACAGGCAGGTGCCTCACCCCAGATTGCAATTAAGGATTTAAAGAGCTAAAGCAATACGTAGCAATTAACATAAAATTCAAGATACATTGTACTGGAATGCTATGCAGTATGAAAAAGTGAGATACCTAAATTTATCCCTAAATTTAGAATACTTCATCATTCCTTGCTTGGCTACCTTCAGTTAGCAATGCTGCCCATCAAAATGGTTCTAAGGACATTCACCAAATAAGAGAGAAAGCCTGACCTGTAAAGTCTTGATCATACTCTTTCTGTAGCTTTCTGCAGTGCCCCTACAGTAGGCTAGTTATCAAAAAAAGGAAGGGACAATTTTGACATTTATCTTCATTTTCCTGTTTTGTGCAGCTAATAGCTCCTATTGTACATCAAACTTAGACAGACATAGAAAATACAACAAAAAAGCTGCAAAGTTTTTGTGACATCCGGGGAGCAAGTGCACTGCTATCCTTAAAAGATTTGATTGGCATGGTCTGAGATGTGCTTAAATATTGTAATGAAAGTTTGATATTCACATGGAATTACTGAAAAGGAATTGTAAAAGAGAATCTAGAGGAACAAAGCATTACAATATGTTGTTACATATCATTGGGCTGAAATTACAGCAATCAATGTGTTTGGGAGCTCGTCATTTAACAGCAATAAAAACATGAAGTTAGTAAACTGTCTTCACAGAATGTTAAGTGAAAGGGAGAATATGAGCTGTAGGGAAAAGTATTTGATCTAAAGGTAAGAAGAGTAATTTCTGGTACAGGTAGACTCACCTCAGCTCCAACTGGCATGGCTCCATCACAGACTCCATAGACCATGGGTGACAAACACATGGCTTTGAATGTGTCCATTCCGTAGGCACATTTAAAAGTAGAAAGATGCAAGCACTGGATGGGATTCAGAGAAAGTCAGCTGGCTGATCTGCATGGGTGAAAATTCACACTTACATATAAACATTCTTTTCATAAGGTCTTTCACCACTTGCTAGGCTATTTAAATGAAAACAGTAGACTAAACTAAAATTCTCTTCCTTGTACTTTGCAAATAACATTCCATATAATAAGAAGAATATCCCATGGAAAGACTTATCATCTATTACTTGAAATGTCCGTTAGGAAAGAGGAATTCAATCCCTTCACAACCAGCTTTTCATCTGAGTCAGTGAATTTAGGCAGCTTTTCCTTTTTTCCTGTATCATGTTTTTCCTTTTCCCCTGTACCATGCTATGGTGTTTCTTCACAGCAATATTTTATAAAGAAATACAGTAGTTATATACACTCACCTTCAGATAACCTGGTTCAAACAAAGTAAGATGTCTGTTACTAATTTTTTGCAATGGCTGTATTTAGTCCCTGCCGTTGATGGAGGTGGTGAAATGAATATTGATTTCGTACTTGTTACACAGATAGTTCCAGGAAAACATCACAGGCATGCAAAATAATTTTCTGCTTCTGATTTTTAAAATTATTTTTTATTTTTTTTAAATTCAAGTCCTACTGACATCATTGGCACCTGGGACTTCACAGGGAGAATTAAACTGCAAGGGAAGAAGCAGTACTTATGGAAAAATGTGTGCAACTATACAAGAGAGCTCTGCATAAAGCAGAAGTTGATATTGAGGAAAAACAGATAAAAGGATAACATATTGGACCTAAATATTACATACTCATTA
The DNA here is from genome assembly GCF_028018845.1 of Melospiza georgiana. NCBI lineage: Eukaryota > Metazoa > Chordata > Aves > Passeriformes > Passerellidae > Melospiza > Melospiza georgiana. Next base: position 78,546,466 of record NC_080430.1, read on the forward strand.
TAAAAAAAAAAATCTGGAAATCCCAATAGTGAAGTAATCAACAAGGAGCAAAGCCCTTGAAGTGAAATATTCTTTCACAAATCATGACAGGTCCCTTTCACTAAGTTGATTTACAGCACAGAACTAACAAAGAACCATAATAATCTGAAAAGCAAGCCAGTCATTCAATTTAAAAATAAGCCACAGGTTTACTAGAAACACAAAAGACTTCTGACAGTCTTTTAAATAGCTACAAGGAGAGCTTTGCTTGTCAGAAAATGAAAATCAGAAAGTGAAAATGAAAAAAAAAAGCCCTTGAATCTTTAGCAAATTATTTTGAAAAAAGCCAGTTTCTGGATTTAGTAAAAGTTTTTCCCTGCTTCAGTTTATGACAGGAAGACTACTTTTAAAGTAAAAAAATAAGCTTTGGAGACCATTTAAGTCAATAACTGAGATGAAAGTTAACATATTTTAAATAATTAAATATGACAAAAATAAATTCCACCCTAAGTATATTGGGTATATGGATTTCTACTTTTAGTCATTTTGCAAAGATATGTCACACTTGCAATATCATTAAAAACCAGGAGTATAATAACAAATCTTAAATTTTCTAAGGAAAATATTTAAGCATCTGATTCATCACTGAAGGAAAAAAAGAGAATCTCAGACAAGTTTGCTGAAAAGATTTTAAAATCTTACTGATTAGGAAGATTGTGTGTATGTGGAATAAATTTAAGTTAGTGACTTTTCACAATGCTAAAATTGTTGAGTGCACCTACAAGATGCGTCCAAAGTGTACTTCTACAAAAATATATTTTTTTATATCAATAGCATCTGCCACAGTTACCGTTGGAGTACTTGACAGGCACAAAATCTTCATCTATGTGGAAAATAATTACATCTAATTCTACTAATTCTTCATGGATTTGAAACAATCAGATTCTGTCTTCATTCCCCTTAATGAAGACTGCCTAAAAGAACAGTGAACAGCTACTTATGATTCCGAAAGATATATTCTGTTTACATGTACACAGAAAAGCAGCTCTTTTCTCAGTTCTTTCCTAAATATTAATTCCATATAAAATATATTACATGTTTTTTAGCTCAGTCTTTGCCTCTGTCCAAGCAAAGTAAATTCCTGCCCCTCTGTTACATCAAAAGGGGAGATTTACACAAACTCTTCATATTTATTAGTCTGTCAGAACCCCTGGAAGGCTGAGACCCTTCTGCCCAGTCAATCTGTCAGCATCCTATTATGGGGCACCTTCACTGAGTGGTTCACTGGATTGGAGGGCAGCTTGACCAACTTTTTCAGGGTCACAATCCAACCAGATGAGATCCCCTACTGGTTCTCCACACCTTTACCTACTGCCAGCGACTGTCAGTGCTCTTGAAGGACTCACATTTCACAGAATGAAACTCAATAAAACTGTGATGAGTTAAGGTTAAAGGATTGCTATGATCATGTCTGACTTCTAAAATATGTTCAAAGCAATTTATTAATTCAAAGCACTACGCAGACAAGATCTAATCCCCTCAAAATCAAGTGTGAGATCATCATTCAGCATTTACCGAGCGTATATTTTACCCAACAGGCCTCTCAACCAGAGAAAAGACAGGATTAGCCTGTTGACTGATCCCAAAGGTTACAATGGAGCCTTCTCCAACTCTTCCCCATTCCTAATTCACTTTTATACTCTTTATTTTTGTTTAGTAGGAGCTTGAGTTACTTTATTCATCCATCTTACTCAGTGCAGGGTCATTGTACCTTGGGGTGTGTATCTCAGGATAATACCTGAGGTAACCTTAGGATGAGAATACGCACCAGTCCAAGGAAAGTGATTTCACTACAGCTGCAGATTCAGCAGCAGAGCATTTTCCTTTATCTCCCTTGGTTTTCAGCAGTGTGAAGTTTATCAAATATGAAGCACACTGAGTTCTCTCCTCCGCAGGGGTTTCAACAGAGCTTTGTGGTGTCTCCACTCCACTCCACTCTTCATCTAGTCTCCTTTAGTATTATTTGTGGGAGGCTGGGCATGTTGACTGTGTTGCATCCAGAGAGTAGCAATCATGTTTTCCCCAGTAATTTCCGTACCATTGTCTTTTTTTACCCTCATCTTCCCACGCCCTCCAAGACAAAGTCTACATAAGATAAAGAGGATACTTCCATTGCTGGATTGAGCCACCAGCAGGATTCCACTAAAATCTGGTTCCTACAGCATCTATATATATCTCTACTATGGTGTTCCAGCAGGTTTTACACAGCCAAGCTCTCTATTTGGGGCATATGTGGGATCTAGAAGAGATTGACACACTGTACTGCTAATTGTTCAAAATTTTTCTGTCTCTCAGAAAAAAATTTTTAGAAAGTAAGGTGGAAATTTGGTTTATTTTTTGTCCAAAAAAGTCTATTTTGGATTTTTGCCTATTGGAATTTTATATGCTATTCTCAGAAAAAATGCACTAATAGTAAAAGTGTGAGATTGAATAATACCTTTGTTGCTATTACTCATTTCATACATCATTTAATACTGACATAGATTCCCAAAAGCCAAATTGTATTGCATTTGAAAAAGGAATTGTTAGTTTAGGAGGTATAAGCCTAATTATTTACCAAGGATGGAATTATGAGAAAAAAATTTTCATTATAGATTCATGATAAAGTGTCAGAAAGGGCTAACTTACCCTCCCTCCAATCCTAAAATGACAAACAGTAAAAAGGTGTTTTCTGTTTACAGCCTCAGAAATATGAATAGTTTTAAGTGTAACATTAAAGAGTTAAGGCATTAGCATAAACATACAGATAAACCTCCATTTTCTATTATTGCTATCATTTTAAACCAAAATAATTTTTTAAAAAAATCTAAACCAAACATTTTGTGGAAGAAGAGTTTGGCATAGTATGAACTTATATATCCTTTGAGTTCCCAACATCAAAAATGCAATATTTTTCTGTGTAGTTTCTGTTCAGCCCTAGGGTAACCTCTGCTTTACACTGAAGGAGAAAAAGATTTATACCATCTTTTCTCCATCATGCTCTCCACTAGCAAAGGCAGAGAGAGTTGATTATCCCTCAGTTGATTATCATGTTCCTCTTTGAAACTGAGAAAGAAGAACACAATAAAACGGAGATATATTAATCGAAGGAAGGTGGAAAATTGGTATTTAGGGAGAAGAAAGCAACTATAAACAAAACCAACACAGCCATAATGAGCTAGACATCAAAAAAACCCAAAAATCAAAAGAACAAAAAAAAATTGAAAAACCAACTGACAGATATTACCACAATATAAGCATACATTCATATAGTAGATTTTCACTATCTGACAACCCATGTGTACTCATAGCAAGAATATCTTTTTCCCCCTGAGTCAGTATAGTCCAGACTGGCAGTGTTAAGTAACATCAGAAAGAAATAGCTGCAGAAAAAATGGCATCCTTACACTTGGGAATGCACCAAGCATATTCTAGGGAAGCATATTTAAATGCATAAAACCAATAGAGCGCAAACCCACCTGGACATCAATTGGTATGTTTCTTTATCCCACTCCCTCAGAAATCAGAGGTTTTTCATTTGATCAAATATATAATTTTATTCATCCTTTATTTGGAATAAATATTTTTTCCCAAAAACCCCACTTGTGCAAAGTTAGCAAATCAATTTTTGTAACTCACGAGCATGCATTTTTCTTCTATAAAATTCAAATATTTCTGTTTAAAAATGACAGCATGAAATTCCATGAAAGTTCCAGTTTGCATGCTCCATGTTAAATGATGAAATCCTTACAGCTACCTTCAGATATCCTGATGCATAAAAAGTTGAGGTATGGTGCAGAATTTGTACAAGTATTCTTAGAAAACGTCTAGGCAGACACGATGTACCAGGAAGCTGCTTTCTTCCTTTACAGAAGAGTTTTATACTAGATATAAAATGGTATCTGATATCTCTTCATTTAAATAGTGCTCTTCATTTAAGTACTGCTAAATTAGTGGGGGAAAAACAAAAAAAAAAAAAAAAAAAAAACCAAACAAAAAAACCACAAAACACCCAACAACAAACAAACCACCCCAAAACAAAACAAAAAAAACTCAAAATACCACAAGACCAAGTAGCTCAGATTTCCTCCTACTAATATTGATGGCCACCATGAACTCCAGCTAGGAAAGTATTGTGTCCATTAGTAAGTTGAAAACTTTTTCAAAACATGAATTTTATAAAAGACCTTTTTCTCCAGACTGGTAATTTAAAGTCAATAGGCATATCTGGGATTTCTGAAGAACTATACCATCAGATGTGCGAAGCCTTCCCACCTTACTAACCCTTCTCTCTCTACTGCTTAAAAAAAAAGTCTTCCCGGCTTTATATCTGCAGATTATAAGTTTCTTTTTTTCTTCCTGCATGAGAGCATTAAAGACACCTATTTATCTATGCACCCTAGGGAAAATCAGCTTGCCACAAATGGTGGTTTATAAGATTACATAACAGTACTTGCTTTAGGCTCTTTAATAGCTTTAAAACCCACTATGAAGCCTTTTGAATTTCACAGAGTGCCTTTAAAGAGAGAACATTTTTTCCCCCTTGGAAAACACTGCATTATTTAGCAGCATAAAACACAACTTTTGAAAGCACTGGGTATCTTTGTTTACTATCTCTAAGACCCGGTGACTTGTGGAATTAATGGTGAAAAAATATGGAAGAGGGAGAGGGAGAAGGAGAGGGAAGGGAAGGGAAGGGAAGGGAAGGGAAGGGAAGGGAAGGGAAGGGAAGGGAAGGGAAGGGAAGGGAAGGGAAGGGAAGGGAAGGGAAGGGAAGGGAAGGGAAGGGAAGGGAAGGGAAGGGAAGGGAAGGGAAGGGAAGGGAAGGGAAGGGAAGGGAAGGGAAGGGAAGGGAAGGGAAGGGAAGGGAAGGGAAGGGAAGGGAAGGGAAGGGAAGGGAAGGGAAGGGAAGGGAAGGGAAGGGAAGGGAAGGGAAGGGAAGGGAAGGGAAGGGAAGGGAAGGGAAGGGAAGGGATTAAATTAATTACATGTGAAGATATACCGGAGATTCATGCAGAGATATCTCATCAAAAAATCTCTGAAAAAATTACCAATGAGGCCTCCCCTTTGTGGATTTTATAAAAATGATCCACTGTAATTTTTGTCTGCTACGTCCTGAAAATGAACAAGTTAGCATCACTATACATTTTAGAAATATTTTGATCCTTTCTTTACACAGTCATCAGAAGTAAGTTAGAGAAGTATAAATACTGTTTTCTACTTAAGCAAATAAAATAATCTATATTGATATCTGAAACCTTAAAATTGATATCTGAAACCAGAGACTAATCCATAAGGCCTTCAGGTTCTTTTTTTAATATCCCAAGATATGGGTCCGTTTAGAGGCCAAATGTGTGAACACCCTTCTCTCTCCAAAACTTTATTATCTTTTGCTGTTGTCAATCACTATTACACAAAATGTGTTCTTAAATGCAGTAATGATGAAGTTGAAAACCATTCTTGAAACATATTCAGCCACTAACACTGTGGGATGGAAATGTTACAGACTGCAAATTACTTAGACAATTTCAAGGTTCAGATAAAAAAAAGGTTCATGAGATAAAATAAAGAATTCATATGTAAAAAAATCCATAAACTGTTACAGGTTGTGAAGAATGAATAAAGAAATTCAACGTGTATGCATTTGAAGAATATAGTTTAGTGTATTTGCTTACCATATGGCTAGAAAAACCAATATGAAATCTAGTCTTTCACCTCTGTCTAAAGAGAGCTTTTGATTTCAATATTTTGTTCATATAGTAAACATGGAATTGTGATGTATGTTACAATCTACATGATGTATGTGCAAGATATATGTAAAGTGTACCATTATATTTAAATCATTATACTCTGAATTTTGCGGACTATGTTAAAATTTACAATGAGTGATTGACAAGTATTTTTACTTTTTCCACTAAACATCATCCTTTCCCCTACTTTCCACACTTTTTTACTTTTTTCACTCATCTCAGTCTGAGGATGTCAAGTTCCCTGGTAGACTAAGACAGGCACTAAGACCCATTGGTTTCTTTTTTTTAAACCCAGAGCATATGTGAATATACTCTTTTTTTCCAGCTTTTTTTTTTTTTTTTTTTTGGTCCTAAAATAATAATGTGACATTTTATGGCCATTTTATTGACTAGTTATTCCAAAGAAGTTACTGTATATCATTCCCAGAAGCAATAAATTTGGAGTACCCTGTCCTGAATCATGTTTTTCTTAAACGCAATTTTAGGTAGACAAAAATTATATTTTATAAGTCACTCCATTAAACTTGAGGTTGCTGTAAGTTTTGGTTACTTCATAAATCCTCAAGCACTCAAAGCCTTTTAAAAAGTATACCCTTAAATTCAGTTCTTATCCTGAACATGATAGGGGCTTGGTAGAAAATTTCAAATCTGTTTCAGGCTTTATTTGCATTGCCTTCTAATTTCAAATTGAGCCCTAAATTAGCTGACCATTTGATTGTAATATTGCGAAAAACTTTCCCATTTTTAAGTCATTTACAAGTAACCCAGAGATATAATTCTTATAATTAAATCTTCTAGCTGAACACCATTGCTTTTTGAGGAGAAGGCTTGCCTGTCCAAATATAAGGAGGTTTGGGAATATGAACCTCTGCCGAGAGCCATCCACCTACATGTCAGGAGCAAGCTCCTGTTCCAAGCAAAGAAACCTGACAGCAATCTTTCTGCTATCAAACATGCCATTTTCAAACTGGATCATGAGTCATCTGCAGTTTTTGAGAGCTTTTAATATAAGTATTGTCAACTGAAATATTATCTGTATTGCATTGAACACCATTTTGCATGGAAGCTACAGGGAGGATGATTAGCTTCTTCAGATTTTTCTTTTAATGATAAGCAGTTAGAATTAAAAGCTGCTGCCTTTGTCATTGTGAAAATGGACATTTTCACCATTCTGCCAGCTTTTCATTGCAATGGTATTTTCTAATAGGGTAATAACTAGAAACTCCTATCTGGTATTTCCTTTCGATAGCAAAGCTCATTTTTAACTTATTATCAGAAGGCCTTTTGAGCAACTTCTACTAATGTAATCTTTCTATGTATTATTTTTTCATTCCTTTCTGCTCATGTTTCATCATACAGAAAACTCCCAATGCTGACAAAAATAATGGCTCATATAGTTGCAGGTTAAACTGGGATTTTTCTATTGGGTCTAATGTCCTATTCTATTATAAGTGAAGGAAAAAAATGTACAATTACTGACCACATTCATCATTATGAGAAAATTGCCCTTATATCTTACCGTTCTCATTAGGGATATGCTTGGTAAAACTTACATAGTTATTTGTGGTTAATTTGTGCAATTTCATTAACTGTATTTGTGCTGATAACATAAAATTGAGGGAGTTCATACACCAGAAGATTGCACTGGCATCCGGTTCATACACCAGAAGATTTTGTTGGCATCCAGAAGGACATGGTCAGGCTGAAGAAATGGGCTGACAGGAAGCACATGAAATTCAACAAAGGAGAGTATGGAATCTGTACCTGGGAAGGAACAAACCCATCCACCGGTAGATGCTAAGGGATTATACAGCTAGGGTAGATGCTAAGGGATATACAGCTAGAAAGCATCTTAGCAGAAAATTCCTGGTGGACACTCAAGTTGAATGCAAGTCAGTAATATGCTGTTGTGTCAAAGAAGGCTGACAGTGTCATCAGCTGCATGAGTAGAAGTGCTGCCAGAAGACTGAGGGATGGGATAATTCCCTTCTACTCAGCACTGGTGGGGAAGTGTCTAGTTCTGGGCTCCTCAGCTCCTCAGCACCAGAGGGACATGGACTGATACAGCAAAGAGCCAGGAAGGTGATGGTCGGAAACATTTCCCATTTGAAGAGAGTCTGAATGAGTTGGGACTGTCGAGCCTGGAGAAGAGATGTCTCTGGAGGGATCTTCTCACTGTATGTCAGTGAAGCAAGGGCAGAAATGGAACTGAATCAGGCTATTTTCAGTGGTGCCCAGGATCTGAATCAGCAGTAATAAATTGAAACACAGGAGGTTCCTCATGAACATCAGGAGACACCTTGTTATTGTGCAGATATTGGGAACCCTGACACAGTTTTCCCAGGCAGGCTGTGAAGACTCCATCTTTGAAGAGTGACTGGACTGTCAGTCAAAAGATGTCTGGACATGATCCTAGGTATCCAGGTATTTGTAACTCTGCTTGAGCAGGAAGAGATTGGACCAGATAACCCTCAGTGTTCCCTTCCAAACACAACTATTCTACAATTTCGTTTGGAGATAGGAGATCAGTGAATGTTTTTTGTCTAGATTTTGAGAGCAAACATATTACTCTTAAGAGAGATTTAACATTATAAATGATGATTAATTGCCAGTGACTAGAAGCTATCAGCTTATTAAAAATTTTCACCAGTCAATAAATTAGTATATAAGCATCATTGCATTTAATTTTATTCCAAATACCTATCAGCTTTCACTAAATATTATCCTGAACTTTCTTCATTATTATAAATAAAAAAATATAAATAAAACTAATATAATTTACAAGGCTTTCCATAAGATTTGATGCATATAGCAATAGGATAGATTCTTTTGTAGATGTTTACTTGGTTTTCTTCAGTGTAAAGATGGACAGTTCAACTACATGGAGGCATTTTTATTTGGTCATATGTTTGACCAGATATCAGATTATAAATTATGTAAACCAGAATATATCCAGTACAGAACTTGATTTTAATCTTAAAATTCCCTTATTTTAATCTATTAACAACCTTACTATATGCTTATTTGACCCTAGGCACAGTGGATGTCAGCTATTTGTACAAACTAACAGCTATTGAGCCCTTTAGTTTAGCCCAGAACCTGTCTTCAGAAACAAGAGTGACGTGGATTGCCGCAGCGCTGTCCTTTCCAAAGCAAGACCTTTTCTCATGGCTTTTTTTTTTCAGTTTCACAAGAACAAATCCCAGAGCCCAGCAGCACAAAGCAGCAGGGCTTTGCTCTCCTGGGCACACACGTGCTGTTCAGGGACAGCAACACACAGAAGGCCTTGCTGTGGGAATTCTTATACTCAGGTTAGGCTAACTGGAACACTCTGATCTCCAGCTAATTAGCTCAGATAAGCCTTCAATGGAGAAATTCCCTTTGTAGATACTCACACCATCAATGCCTTCCAAGCACTTTTTATATTTCCTCTCTGGGTCTAATGGGTATTGGATGGCCGATGGTCACAAAACTAATTCTGACTGCTGAGAATGAAACATCGCAGAACATAAAAATGTGAATGGAATTGCATGAGGGAACAGAGTCTGAATGGAAAAAATAATGTCAAAAACATTAGCTGTTCACCTCTGGCTACCAAGAAGGACAGAATACATGAACAGAGGAAGAAGAAAATTCACTTCAAAGAATGGAGGGGCCAGGAAATACCTGCCCAGAGCATTCCAAAATATTATATAGGTGGTAGAAAAAAATTGCTTTCTGTCCTAAGATAAGGCAAGAATATTCTAAGGAAGATACTGGAAAATGTCTGTTACCTATGTAATCTTTTAGGGTTGAAACCCTCCCACTGTTCTTTGAGCCATATTAGATTATTTGCAAGTAAAAACCCACAGCAATGAAGCTTTTAATTCAATTTTGTATCAGAGTTTTTCTCTTCCCTTAAAATAAAAAAAAAGATGAAAAAGGAAACTGGCTCTGTGAGAGATATTATGGGCACTGCTTTTCTTTCAGAGGCATCCTATTTTCTCTTGGTAACCTTGGTTTCCATTTATCACATCAAGTGGAGAGAGATAGGACTCCTGGCATTTACCTAGGGAATACATTGTGTCATATTATATTGGGGTGACCCTGACTGGAGGGCAGGTACCCTCCAAAGCTGCTCTATCACTCCCCTTCTTAGCTGACCAGGGAATAAAAATATAACAAAAAGCTCAGGGGTGAAGATAGACAGGGAGAGATCATTTAAAAGCTACTGTGACAGGAGAAACAGATTCAACTTGAGGAAATTAGTTTGACTTATCACCAATCAAATCAGAGGAGAATAATGAGAAATAAACCCACATCTTAAAAGCATCTTCTGCCCACTGCTCCATCATTTCTGGGCTTACCTCACTCCCGAATCCGTTACCTCCTCCCACTGTAACTGATGTCAGGGAATGGAGGCTGCAGCCATTTCAAAATGCATGGTCTCAGCCTGACCTTATTCCTCAGAAGGAGACCTCTGCACACTCTTGCCCTGCTCTGCCATGGGGTGTCTCCTATGGGAGCTCTCCATGAACTTATGGAATGTGAGTGCTTCCAGTGGGCTGCAGTTCTTCACAAAGTGCTACAGCCTGCCTTAGAACATGCTACTTTCAGGAATATGCTACTCCAGAGTGGGTTACTCTTTCCACAGAGCCTCAGGTCCTGCCAGAAGCCTGCTCCAGCATGGGATTCCCATAGGATCACAGCCTACTCTGGGCATACCTACCTCCTACAGTGTGGGGACCACCATGGGCTGCAGGTGGATCTCTGCTCAACCATGGACCTCCATGACTCATAGGTGGACAGCTTTCCACCCCATGAGCTGCAGGTCCATCTCTGCTTTAGCACTCAGAGAACCTCCTCCCCCTCCTTCTTCATGACCTTGGTGCATGTAAGGCTGTTCCTCTCGCTCCTCTCTCCCAGCTGCTGATGTGCAGTACAGTTTTTTTATCCCTTCTTAAAAAGCCTTTATCCCAAAGGTGTTACCGCCGTCTCTGATGGGCTTTGCTTTGGCCAGCAGAAGGTCTGTCTTGGAGCTGCCTGACATGGGTTTTGTGGGACATAGGGGAAGTTTCCAGTAGTTTCTCACAGAAGGCACACCTGTAGTCCCCACCACTACCAAAATCTGGCCATGCAAACCCAATAGACAGACCCATGTGGCAGTCACTTGCAAGCACACTGTCCTCTCATTATTCAATTTCCATGCAGGTTAAAATCTGTACAGACTGTCTCCTCAATGAGAAATGTATTTGGTCATATGAGCTTGGACCCTTCAGCCAGGAGGCTCAGATGTGCTAAAGAAATGAGATCTCTACTAAATCTCACTCTACATAAAAGCTGTTGTTGTGAAAAATGAACTTGCTTGTATTGGCCAAATATATATAGTTTCCATTATACAAATTAAAATCCGCTGCTGTCTGACGCCAAATATTTTGTTGGTTTTGTGGGAAGTTTGTGCTTACCTTGACCTTATCTGATGATTTATTCTAATAAAAAGAGGTAATTCTCTGCCTTTCATTTCAAGCTCTAGAATGATGCTGTGTTTTCTGTTCACATCTTGCTTGTAGATACATTCTCAAAAAAAAAAAAATTCAATCAGGTCATACTCAATTTTCAGTACTGTTTGTTTTCTGCTTGCTTACTCATCTACCATGTATTGCCCTTGATGACTTTGCAGATTTAGAGGTACTATGGCAGGATTCTTGGCAATTACACAATAAGGTTTGTGACCCCTTTTGTCAACATATTATGGAGTGAGATGCTGTAGTGATTTAATACACTTAAATGTGAGTAGTGGAAATTTAAGGAAACAACCACGAAACCTTAATCCAAAACACAGATCTTCTGTTTTAATATACTACTTGGAGCTAGTTATTTTATCTTGCAGTACATTCTCCACCCCCTATTAGAACACTAATTCAGAAAGATAAAGCCAGCAAATAACAACACAGTGGTTATTTTGAAGACATGAACACCTGCTTTAAAATCAGTCTCATACATCTCAATTGCCTGGAATGACATCAGTTTTGATTAGTGCATATAGTCAAGGATGAGTTAGTTTAAGCTTTATTATGAGCATTTTAGTGTCTGGTAGAGAAATGAGACTAATTCTCCATTTTGAAGGACAGATTTTATTTCCACAGCACTCAGATGCAGAAACAGATTGCTATTTGATGAACACAGCCAGATTAGTTAGGAGGGAGAATGCAACCTGAATGCGAGAACAGCACTGCCACGGTTTCACACTGCAATACTGAGCCTTTGAAGTGATCATGCACTCATTCTGAGCCTCCTGAAAGGAGAAGCTGCATGTTGTCACTGAAGAATGGGATTGCCATACTGAACAAGCATGTATTACTGTTCTAATTTAATGGAGATGTAAAAAGAAAAAATCCTTAACACATTGCAATGTTTTATATATTGCGATCTGCTTCCTGAATATTGGCAAAACATGGCACAACACAGAAGCTGATCTCGATAGACCTTGACTGCATTATTGGAGGCTTATACCTCTATTAGTAATGGCAATAGAAACTCCTCAGGCAAAGTTCTGCATTACTGAGGTTAATGGAAATTTTGTCACTGTATTCAACTGGACCAGGATTGCACCGCCAAAATTAAAGCCAAAAATAAGAATTCTATCTTCAATCACAATTGCTACAATGAATATCCTTGTCATGTGTTTGGTATCAGAGCATTGATGAAGGAATTCTTCAAATTTTAAATTGTCAATGACTGCTAAAATTCTGCTAAAAAAAAAAAATTAGAAATTAAGGCATTTTTCTTTTCAGGAAGTTATGCAAATGAGTTAAAAAAACAAGGATGTTGGGCAGTCTGTTTTACTGCAGAATTCCAATTACTTTTTCAGGAAAGAACTCCATGGACAGAAACAGTCTGTACTGCCCTTTTTATCAATGGTTAGGGATTGTTTAATTCCTACACAAATAAATGCAAAAGGAAAATGCAGCAAATATGGCAGAGAATCTGACTTGTTTTTCACTCTTCCATAAAGCAGGACTGGATTCCTAAGAAAAAAACTCCAAAGTACAAAACCAGATTTAGACATTTCAGATCAGATCTGGAAATGCTGCCTGATGGTTCTCAAAGGGCAACACAGTTCCTTCCACCTGACCACAATTCAGCTGGGTATGGGATTTGTAGGGGGTAAGCCTTTTAAATCTGCAAATACATCTCCAATTTGTTCTTCTGCTGATTATTTCTCTAGGGGAAAAATGTGACCACTGCTGAAGTAAGCATTAAAGCTGATGTTAATAGTATAATTTCAGTACTGTTCTGGATCCAGAGGCAGTTACTGATTTGTGTTATCACCAACTGAGCAATTCTATTAACCTTTACACCCAGATTTCTGCATAAAGTAATACCAACACAGTAGAGGGTAAACTAAGGGAAGTTGAATTTGTAGAACACCGTTCTAGGCATTGTCAGAAAAAATTCTCAGGGCTTAAAAAATTTCAGAAAAAAAGTGCATTTTAGCATCATATGCACTTTGTTCTGCTTCCCTGTATTTTTCGATTTTGCTTTAGTGTCCACCCCGCTTTCCCCAACAGCTATCATTAAAAAGCAAGATCTCTACTTAGCTAGAGATTTAAGCATATAGAGAAATATGAATGTTTGGCTTTTTTTTTTTTTTCTGCAAAGATTTGTTTAACGAGATGTTCAGTTTCATCACTAATGAACAAATCTCACATTTAAATCTTTCTAATACTCCAAACTCGCACTCAAATCTGAAGGAAAGTGAGTGAGAAGAGCCCAATAGTTAAATTTCAAGCTTTTAACCAAAAAGAAATTCCTGTCCACTTTGAAGTATATAGTGAGCAAATTAGAGGATACTTTCCACACTTAAGCAAATTAAAAACCTAAAAGTGATGTAGAATTGCTGAGGAAGTGGCAGTTCTTTACTAATTACTGTGTGAAAAATCTGACCATTTTATACCCTGCTGCCATGTTAATCCTGGAGAGAAAGATGTATATATATTACAAATCGTTACTTTATTCTAACATATATTTATATAGATTGATTTTTCTTTATTTTCATGCTGTAGCACTGTTGTGAGCTAACCCCAACAGACCACTGAGCTCCATTCTGCTGCTCACTCAAACTGGTTTAGGAAGAGAATGGGAAGGATTACAGTGAGAAACTTGTACATTGAGATTAAAACAGTTTTATACAAAAGCTGCACACAGAAGCAAAGCAACATAAGAAATTAATGCACTTATTCCTGATGTCTGGCAGGAGTTTGGTGATCCCCATGAAAACAGGGCTCCATCACTAGTAATGTTACCTGGGAAGACACATGCTGTAATTCTATGAGTGTGCCATGCTCCTCTTTCCACAGATTTTATTTCTGAGCATGACATCGTATGATGTGAAATATCCCTTTGCTCAGTTGAGGTCAGCTGTCCTGTTCATGTCCTTTCACAGCTTCTTGTGCATGCTCTGCTTGCTGGTGGGGCACTGAGAGCTGCCAGGTGAGAAACAGAAGTGGCCTTGACACCATTTAAGCACTTCTCATAGTATTTGCATTCCTATGTTAATGGTACTGTTTAAACCACAAATCCAAAACATGGAACAATTGCAGGTACTACGAGGCAAATTGAAGTAAATTAACTCTATTCCAGGCAAGCCTAGCACAAGCCCCTGGGCTATTACAGAAAATTTTTAAACTTCCACCAAAATGTTCCAGAGTAGTTAAACAGACACTCAGTATTGACAGAGGAACCATGTAAAAGGTTAAAAGATAGATCCTGGCTGTTTAATTGGTTAGTAATTCAATTTGCTTTTGCTGCAGCCATCAGCAATCAGGATACTTCAGGGTATGTCAGTCTATCCTACTCCTACTGCTATGGAATACTCTCTAAACTGCTCTGGGATGTAGGACATCAACAGCAAACCAGCTCAGTCCTTTAGTCTACCTACAAAGTCACACTGCTGCCTCCCTGGCTGCATGTAATTATTTGGTTCTTAATTCTCTGCTGGAATTTGTAGTCTCCATAATAATGTGACTATGAAAGGATTGGGGGATGATTTGTTTGTTAGAGCTGTAGGAAGAACAGGTATTGTTAACAGTCCCCTCCTGTTGTCTGCAAATTCTGCCTGCAGGAGAGGAAGGAAACATGGAAAGGGACTGTTTTTGCTACTGTCTGGCAATCTTCAACTCATTCTTTCTTTATACGATGTTTATGCCCCTCAAAACAAAAGAATAAAAGAAACCTGGCTGCAAACTGAAGTGCACACTTAGGGAAAGAAGAACACACTCCCAGGATTATTTCACTCAGAGGAATAAAATTATTTATTGCTTTCTTACATTTGATGCAATGCAGTTGAAAGGCAGCAATTCATTTACAAGGTGAAATGCATGTAGTATTTATTCTGATCAGCAGTAGTAACAAGTTCTTTATAGAATAAACTAATCTGTGAGAAATAAAAATGCAACGTGAAGAATGGGATGACAGCAGTGACTTTGAAAGACAGGCACAAAGAGCCAGGTCTGTAAACAACCATCCAAGGACAAAGTACCAGTGGCTAAAGGCATGAATCCTTGAGAGCTAGAGATTGTTTGGGATGTAAAAGTCAAACAAAGTGATAACCAAGGAAGGAAAACAATATTCATTCATCCATCCATCCATCCATCCATCCATCCATCCATCCATCCATCCATCCATTCATTCAAACATGAGAATTGAACCAGCTCAGCTAAAAAGGGAGGTCTTTTTACCTGACCAAAGATTTAAACCATTGTGACCCAATATTTAAACCACTGGGGTGATTTACCGTGCCAGGGGACCTCCCTCTTGCACACTCAGGCAGCACAGACACCAACAGCCAGGCAGGGATTGCGGCTCCTTCATGCTGAGCTACGGCTGCCTGTATCTATACCACAGCTTCCCCAAAGCAGGAAAAGCAATGACAGCCATTAGGAAAAAGCATAGGACTGAGTGGAATTCTCTGTCCTCCAATGGGTTGAACATTGCATTTTAACTTAGTTTAGGTCTGGGATGCAGCGAAGTGGAATACTTTTCTCTTGTACTTCACAAGAGCACAGGTGACCCTAAAGGTCACTCCTCTTGTACTTATTAGCTACCAATCCCTCTAAAAAAGATGGTTGGGGGGCAGAACTTCTCTCTCTAAGCCCTTGAGACAATCTTCAACATCCAGATAAATAATTTCACTTGTACTTGATAAGATTTCAAAATATAAGTAATACTATGAAAAAACTGTTTTTGGCTTAATTTACTGCAAGAGATAGTCTGGTACTATACAGATATTACCTCATCCTGAGATACTTAGCACCAGGTCATTATTAAGTGAAGGGAGAAAACTGGATTTCTTCAACCCTGCAGACTATGATAAGGCTTACTAAATTAAAAAAAAAAAAAAAAAAAAACACACAAAAAAAAAAAACCAGAAGAAAAAGTAGAAACACAACCAGTGGAAACATATACATTCACACTGAGTTCTATGAGTTTATTTCAGCTGTGACTTTGTACAATACCTGGCAGCTCTCATGCCATTGCATAAACATGAACTACAAAAGTGTGCATGGGGAAAAAATAGAAATAGAGTTTATTATCTTAAATTGTTGTGCAAAGACATAAATCTCTTGATAGCTGACTTCCCACACCTTCATCATTATTTTTGCTTCTCTTTCCACATGAATGGCCAATGCTTTCAGCCAGAGCTTTGATTGAGCAGACAGGACAGAAGTACATCTCTTAAGCTCACATCCCAGGAGCATCAATATATTTTTTTTTAAAGCTACATTCAAACTGCCTCTCAGTTTTTACTTCCATATGCCAATTAAAATATTATAACTGTTTAAAAGCTGGGTGTAGTGAGGGGCTACTAATTTTATATTTTTTAGTATTGCACAATTTTCCAGATGGTTTCTTGTATGAGAAAAGGGTTTCGATAAAGTCTCTTTCACAAAGAGCACCTGAAGTTTTTAAATAGACTTGATAACCAAATTTTAATAAAACACATGATAGACAACGGCAATTATCAAATATGACGTGGTTAAAATGTTATTTCATGAGGAAATGTAAGACAGAGTGGAATGAAAAGACCAACCTAACAGATCTGATTGCCGAGGACTTTCTATTTATGAAATAATTCCAGTACTTTAATAAAGCAATGTGAAATATTCATAGAAACATCCTCACTGCATGCATGTAATAGTCAGATAAAACATGCCCATAAATGTGGGGTTTTTTCCTTGTTTGCTCTTATTCCCATGCTTTTGATATGATTTCAAAACATAACTAGAAATTTAAGTTAGGAAAATAAATAACTAAAAGTCTGAAAACATAGGAAAATCACAGCCTTTTTGATGGAATTTCCTCCAACTTTTGCTTAATTCCTTCTTTTCTTGCTTTAAGATAATCAATATTGTCTCCTACATCTATTCTAAAACATCTCTTCACCTAGGTATAACTCAAAAGGATAAGTTAATAAAACAAATTTAAAGAACAGCAAAGTAGCTAAAGAATTTTTGGATTTGCTCTATCATTGGTAGGCATTTTGTCTGTTCTAATCTTTACTATTTTTGCTGGTTGATTCTGTAGTGCAAATATGCATTCCTTGGTACCACAATAAATTGTAATGTTGTGGCAAGTTGTGTAGTCAGGATATCCCTCATAACTTGCTCCAAATCTTATCCTATTTCAATCTACACAAAGAAAAATGGAGCTAAAAATAAGAAAAAAGTCTTCCTTTTTAACTATCTAGAATGATGCAACTTAAATATCTGTTTAACATATTCAAATCCAATTCTACTCCGCAATTTGTAGATTTTATTATAGTTGGAGTAGTTTAAAAGTACCTAATTGACACTCAGAATCTGGGGGTTTGGGCTTCATGTGTATAAAGGTGGTGGGTTTTTGCAAGAGAAATCAGTTTATCCCTGCCATGCTTTCGAAATCTTTACCATTCTAACTCTGTCTTAAGTCCCACAATTTCAACAAGTGAATTATCACAGCTACATACCTCCTGCAAATAACCATTATAGGAAAGGATTGCCTCTTGCTGCTTTGTTTTCTTACTTCAAAGTCACTGCCTGTGGGTATTTTAGTTGCTGCAAGAGCAGAGGAGGAAAAATACACAATTCCATAGAGAAAAGTCATAGAAAAAAGAGCTTAGATGACAAGTATCCAACTGTAAATTTGGGGCTGAGGAGTCCTTTATTCAAATGCAAATAAACAAATAAATCTTTACTGATGGGACACCAGTTCTTTTGATAATGTGTTTCTGTTCTTGCTTACTTGAGAAGCTATTTCCAGAATTCAATTTGAGGTGATCAAGTTACCATCATAATTATTTTCTATATAACATATAGAAGTTAATAATTCCTCTATAAATAAATACTCATCAGCAGAAAAAATAGAAGTGAACTACAGCCCTGAAGTGGACAATTTACAGGCAATGGCATTACTTAGTACAGTACCACTGACTAGCAACTTTCAAAGCTAAGAGGATTTGCTTGCAACCATTCGACATGGTCTGATTTTGGGTACTACCATATGAATGCATCCCCATTCTAACAGCTGGAATGATACTGCATTTCTAAGAAAATAAACTACTTGGTGAAAAGAACTGTGTCAGCTATTGCGGATGTCTGCACAAGAATTAAATCTCCAAGTTTTTTTTTTGTTTGAGTTTTTGGGTAAGCATTTTAAGAATAATTATGTCATGCTTTGGAATTTTCCTGTAAAATTCTCATTTAGGCAAAATACAAACCTCATACTGAAAATTGTCACAGAAGTGTTTTCCAAATTTTAAGTTAGTGTTGGCTGATAACGATACCTCAATCAACATCAAAAATTCAAACTGCAGACTTAGAAAGATTAAAATATTGGGTATATACAGATCAGTGATCACATAATATGGATATCTCACCAGTGATCTGATGGTTCCAACTCCACATATTTTTGATGTTAATTCAGAATAACCTCATGGGTGTTCAGAAATAACTCAATATTAGCTTTAAACAGAGCATCAAGTTTAAAAGCAAAATGTAAGACGCCTATAAATGTCTGAATCTCGAGTAAAAGTTGATGTCCAACTTTATCAGTTAACACATAAAGAATTTCTGGGATCTTTACTTGAAAGGTGTTAAGAAAACCATGGATTAATTTCAGAAGCAAGCTGGAAGAATTGGCAATTATTTGAAACAGCTAATATCTGGTAAGACCGCAATAAAAATCTGTCCATTTTTGTAAAGATGTTCTCCCAGCCTAAATTTACATGTGATTACTTCAATAGAGGACCACATAACTGAACAGATGAAGACATAATGAAACACAGCAACAGAAAGCTACTATACAAAAGTACATAAATTTCACTCAGAATCACTAGGATGGAAGAGACCGACAAGATCATCGAGTCCAACCCAGCCTTAACACCTCAACTAAACCACGGCACAGAGTACCACATGCAATCTTTTTTTAAACACATTCAGGGATGGTGACTCCACCACCTTCCCGGGCAGACCATTCCAGTACTTTATCACTTTTTCTGTAAAAACTTTTTCTTAACATCCAGCTTAAATTTCCCTTGGTGGATCTTGGGATTGGGTCCTCTGGTTCTGTCAGTTGTTGTCTGGAGAAAAAGACCAAATCCCACCTGGCAACAGCCACCCTTCAGGAAGTTGTAGAGAGTGATAAGGTCACCCCTGAGTCTCCTTTTCTCCAGGCTGAACAACCCCAGCTCCCTCAGTCGTTCTTCATACGGCTTGTGCTCCAAGCCCCTCACCAGCCTTGTTGCCTCCTCTGGACGTGCTCCAGCCTCTCAATGTCCTTCCCAAACTGAGGGGCCAGGACTGGACACAGCACTCAAGGTGTGGCCTCACCAGTGCCGAGTACAGTGGAATCATGACCTCCCTGCTCCTGCTGGTCACACTATTCCCGATACAGGCCAGGATGCCCTTGGCCTTCTTGGCCCCTAGGGCACACTGCTGGCTCATGTTCAGCTGGCTGTCACCAGTGCCCCCAGGTCCCTTTCTACCTGGGCACTGTCCAGCCACACCATCCCCAGCCTATAACATTGCAGGGGATTATTGTGTCCAAAACGCAGGACTCAGCACTCGGACTTAACTTCATCTTATTGGACTCTGCCCATCCATCCAACCATTCCAGGTCTCTCTGCAGAGTCCTCCTACCTTCCAGTGGATCAACACACGCTCCCAACTTGGTGTAGTCTGCAAATTTGCTAATGACAATACCCTCATCCATGTAATTAATGATACCCTTATCCATGTCATCTTTTTGTCTTTGCAGGTTACAACAAATCCTTGGAGGTATTTACCTGGAGTTTTGTGGATTCTCTGGTACTGCAAGCCCAAGACGGAGCATGTTTCAGAAACACAGGCCCTACCTTCATGTGGCCAAAAACATATAAAATCCAGAGGCTCCCTTATGCTCTACCATTTTGTAGACTATTCAGTCTCTTTTTCTGCAAAATTAAGAACTAAGTCATTTTAACTGGACAAGCAATCTTTTGAGGACATGTTTATTTGTGAGTTTCCTAACGCTTTTTGCCTGCGATAAATGGCATAAGGTCATACTATTCCTAAGCACATTTAGGTATTTGCTGAATCTTATATTTATTTTCTTTTGAAATGCAGTGCTACCCTCTGCAGTTGCAAACCAGCTAGGTAATATTCACATTAAACCTTAGACTTTCATCATCAGAAGTGCTATCAAAGCATGGATTTTTATATTGTTCAGAATCTGCACAAGAAGGAGTGAAGGTTTACTTTTCTGTTAAGAAGAAGATTCAAATATGGCAGTTAAGACACTGGTATTTACAATGCTTTTAGAAATATGATGATCTGGATTCCTTTCCTCCTCCAACTCCCCACCCTTCCAACCCCCCCCCCCCCCAAAAAAAAGCAAGCCGCAGTGAATTCTAAACAGTGAATTTAGTTCTCTCGTGTACAAATCATTCAGACCACACAAAACTCAAAATTATAATAAAACCAAAGATTAAAATCAAAAGAACAAAAGATCTCTGAAATAAGCTCATTTATAAAAGGTCTGGCATACTCTTCTGCTAAAATGTCTAAATTATATATAAATTTTAAAATGTTGGCCTTAAGACATTTTATTTTTACTAAATTTGGAGGTTTACAGAAAAGTTCAATAACTGAAAGTGATTTGAGAGAAAACCAGATCCAATTTCACATTTCTGATTATTTTTGCCTGTGTATTAGAAATCTGCATCTCCTTAAAAGCAGTCACAACTCTTTTCAGTTGGTCAGCTGAAAACAAATGTGTTTAAATGAGATTATAGGTGTTAAAAGGGTCAGAATATGCTAGAAGAGTTGGATAACTAAAAACTTGTGTAATATGAATCATGGCTGAATGTAATATTCTTTCAGACTAAATACACTGACCTTGTGTAATGTAGTATATACTGGGTAAATATATTTTAAGTAGAGAAGAAATATGCTGCCATATCTCCAAAGGGATATGGAAATAATTCAAAAAGAAATTATTGAAAGAGAAAAGGAAATAATTTTAAAATATAGGTTGCTATATACCCCTTCAAATGCTGATCAAGTGATCTGTATGAAATAACTTCAAAAAAAGCACCTACTAGCCCTCTGTTCAAGTTGTATCCCAAGCCTTGTTAACCTTTTGTGAGAGCTGCAAACAATCCATTTTCCCTGGTTCAAGCCGGAATGCCAGAAACTAATCCTAATAAGGAAATTCTCAGAAGCCCTCAGCTTTCTCTGGTGTTTCATCTTCAGAAACATGAGGAGATGTAAGTGGCATCTGTAACCATCCAACATCTAATTAAACAGATATAAGTCTATTAGAACTTATGTGACATGCTAATTTATTAGAAAATTAATAGAAGCAGCTCTAGAGAGCTGTGGCCAGATATATCACTATTTGACGAAAAATCTACACCAAGTGCCTTTTGCACTAGTACTAAAGACACATATTGCAGTTTAAAAAAAGATAACAGAAATAAAAGAATGAGATTATGGTAGAAAGTAGCTGTTACCTCCTTGAAAAGCAGAGGCTAAAGAGAAAAGCATATTCACAAAAAAGATGTGGAAGAAAAAGTAAAGCACATTTCTCTCCTCACCTTTATAGATTTTAATTTGTTCTTGCAATATTTTTACAATAAACCTATATGCAATTTAACAAATATCTTGGACAAGGAAGTTCTCAACAGCAGAAACATCAATAAATTAGATGTTTTCATTGAAATAAAACACTGAGAAATACTAAAGCCAAGCCAGTTCTTATTATATCTCTCCATATAAAACCTAAAATTCTGATTTTAATCAGCATATGAATGCACAAACTCTAAATAGTACAGGTAAAATTTACATGACAATCGATATCCTCTAAAATAAAGTCTTGTGAGATAGAAAGTGTTAATTTCAATATTTCTTTTTTTCTATTTTTTTTCTGCATCCTTTGAGAAATTTTAAGAGAAGTGTCAGTATTCTGATGTGAAATTTCTGTTGCAACCTGGAATTTATACTTACAAGGCAGTAGGAACATATGAAGTAATGCAGTAACAGTATTAAATGTTAAAACTGCTAAATATAAATAAAACTTCTAAAAGATAATTTTGTGATATTCAAATTTATTACTGCACTAGCACTTAGTCCACTTAGTCTCATAAGTATTTGCAAACATTTTTAACAAAAGAAAGTCATTACAGTCCCTTAACCAGTGCTTTACACTCACAGCAAAAGTCTGCATAAAGAGCCATGCGTATCACTGGCTGTTGGACTGTGTTTTAACCCTGCTGATTAAAGCACATAGAAGCAAGTTTTGCTGGCTCACCAGCAAAAATGCAAAACTCTTTGCTGATGCATTCCCCAAAGCCCAAAGGGAATGCTGGTAGCACTTTAGGCATAATGCTTTAACATCCACCCATGAACATGATAGGAATCCCTTGCACCACAAATTATGATTATTTATACACAATAAGAACTAAATCTACAACACTTAGGCATTCCATATAGAGACTCCAGATTTCTTGCTTTAAACAGCACTAGAAGTAACAAAGTTCTGTAGACAATGCAGGAACATAAGTGAACAAAATACATGTAAGAGACATATTGTCCTCTAGGAAGTCTGAATTTTGCATCTGTGCCCTAGAAAGAGCTTTCTTTTCTATGGAATTTTTTGCCCTTTCCCAACCTAGAAATGAAAATCAAGATAATTTCAGTAAGGAGACAATATAAAAGAGGATCTTTAACAAAGGCCTTCAGGGGCCGTTACGGAAAGATGTCCACAAAAGCCCACCTCCTCCTGGGGTGAGTACATTTTTAAGTACAGTTTTATAAAATGTATATTATTACGTTTCTAGGAAATTAGCATAATAGATAAAAAGCACTAATTAGGAGGACAAGCAGTGATGCGATTCCCCCCAGGTCAAGCTCCTTCTCTGGAGGCCCCCTCAGCACCAGCTGTACTTTGTCCATGAAATGTGTCTATCTCAAAGAGTTGTTCTTGGCCTTGGCTCCCAGGAAGAACCAAGATAGCACTGGGACCTTGTAGTCCCCAGGGCTTGGAGCTCTTGAATTTGCTAGGTCTTTCTGCCTAGGGAAAGGCCATGGAAAATTGCAGGGAAAACTAGCAACTAATACAATAGGCTACAGAGCTATAAATATATGTGCAAAGAATACAGGGATCATATAATAGAAAAAAAGGCAAAACCCAAAATGGCATCAGCATGACTTAAGGACATGAAGTCGATTAAAGTCTTGAAGCCTCTGTCATACAGGGAAAGGCTGAGAGATCTGGGACTGCTTAGCATCTGAAAGAGAAGGCTGAAGAAGGATTTCTGTGTATTTATACACTCCGGAATGGAGAGAGACTGATTTGTCTCATTGGTACCCAGTGAAAGGACAAGATGTAACAGACACAAACTGAAATAATAGAGAACTGCATCTAAAAACAAAAGAATAAAAAGAAAGAAACACCTTTTTTCATGATGATGATCAAATACTGGAACATGTTTCCCCGAGAACTTGTGCCATCACCACCCTTAGAGATATTAAAAACCCGAGTAGACAAATTTCTGAACAACTGACTCTAGCTGACCCTTCCTGGGACTGAGGGAAAGATTAGATGAGATGTCCTCCAGAGATTGCTGCACACCTCAGCTGTTTTGTGACTTTGCAAAATGTGTTTGAAGGTGTTCCCAGAGGAGCAACTCAAAAAGGAAAAACAAACTAAAAATTTTAGTTGCAGAAGGCTGGTATAATAATATTATACTTTTCTGTATTTTTCTGTCAAAAATATTTTCAATATGCTCTAAAATATGCTTTATAAATATTTCATAATACAAAAAGGTATTACTTTGGTCATTATCACAATTGTGTTGGGAGAAAGAGCTGGCTAGTCACATTTTTATGTACCTTCTTAAATTATAGAACCACCATCTATGTAACTGTACAGAAATACAGCTCAGCAATGAAGAAAACAATGTTTGTTTCTTTTGATAATCCAAAAAGGTATTTGAAAAGGTCTAGCCAGTTCACTGGGAAAAGTAAGGCAAAATGAAATTACATTTCTACTTTTGTTTGTACATGGAAAAAGTAAAAATGTCACTTTGGCTAAGTTAAAAATGATTTCCCGTATTGTAAAAAATATTATCAAACCAGAAGAATAAAAAAAAGGTCAAGTTCATGACTGGATGCTTCACTGCATCTGTTTCCACATGGACTTGCCATTTTATTGAAAATATCAAGCACATAGATCAAGGGTCCATAGAAGTGAATTATTAGACCTGATAAGAAAAAAAAAAAATCTTTAAAAGTTTGAAGGTTGTTTCAGTGCAGGTTAATTGTATCATTACCCATGAAAAAGGGCAACAATAGCTCAAGAATTTTCCCCTCAAAAAGCATTATTGAGAGTACAGAACTAAAAGGTGACTTGAAAGCCACTAAGTCATATAGAGAAATACTTAAAAAAACAATAATAAAATCGAGTTGCTTCAAATATAACAGTTGTTTATAAATATCAACCCTTTGGCTTGGGATGTTTAATTAGTGTATTCAGATCTCATTAGATTTTGCTTCTTTGGCTTTTTTTCCAGGCAATATGGCCTGAAGTCAGAGTAAATTAAGTACACTGAGTGCCCCATGAGATTGGGCTCATAATTATTTCTCACCTTAACATCATCTAGTTCAGTTCAAAACAACTAAAACACGGGAAAGAGAAGAACATGTTTTAAACAGTCCCATTTGAATGCATTAGAAGTTTTTTATGGGTGCACCCAAAGCGTCAAGCACCTGGCTCACAAGTTGTCAATAACATATGCTCACTATGCACTGTATCAGAAGCTCAATTTGAGATAAGGTAGAAAAAAGAAAATGTAGTTAAGGGCTTTTGTGTATACAAAGCCTCAAACTATCCAAATATTTAACAATTCTGGAACTTAGGGAAAATAAAGCTGTGTTTCACCTGCCTTTTTGTTTTGTAGGTTTATTTTGGGGGGAGTATTTTTATCATTATAGTACTACTACTAGTATTAATATTGGTACATTTTAGTATTAGTATGTATTAGTATTAGTATTGATTAGTATTAACATTAGCTGCAGCAAGTTATCATACAGCACAGAATTTAGTAAAATCTAAATGCATATTAAGGAAGTTTTAATTATGCATTTCTTCTTCCCAGGTCACTAGATCTTCTAAGTAGTGCTTTGTGCATGTCTTACCCTTTTGGTAGACAAATGATGTTAGAGTATTTTTTATAGCGTTAGTTGTTGTGTAGCATGTTCTGCTACAGCCACTAATAATTTAAATACATTTTATATTCCTTTTTTCCTTCAAAAAATATACATCTAACACAAAATGCTTGGGATACTACTGATATTGAACATTAATAGAAAATATTAACCTTGTGTATTTTAGAACAGAAGACCATAAACCTTGAGTTTGTGTCATGAAAAGCACCTCAAAACACTATTCCACTCCAAGTTATTCTAAATGGGAACGGATATGTCTCTTGGGAAAAAAAGGGCCAAAAGTGCAAAAGGATGCCCACTTAAACAAGATGCATGAACAACACCAGGACATGAGGCTGAACTTTAATTCATCTCTTAAGTTGTCTCTAAAATAGATATATCTACATCAGATATTGTGCTTGGAAAAGGAGTAGAAGAAATGTACTGTTTTA
The DNA here is from genome assembly GCF_028018845.1 of Melospiza georgiana. Taxonomy (NCBI): domain Eukaryota; kingdom Metazoa; phylum Chordata; class Aves; order Passeriformes; family Passerellidae; genus Melospiza; species Melospiza georgiana. The sequence goes on from NC_080430.1 coordinate 78,572,389, forward strand.
GATGCTACCATTTATTCTGTGCAAGGACATCCTAGTCAAATTGCTACCAATCAAATGCTGCTCTCTGTTGCTGCTTTTCAAGATAGCACAGAGAGCCACCCTACATCATCACACACCAGCACAGGCTGTACCTGAGGTCCACAAAACAGCATCTAAAGTCTAGCAGTAAGATTTTTCCCATCCCAACAGTTTTTCCCAGTTAATGGAGAACACCTGACTTGCTAAATCTTACCTTGAAAACCTGAATAAAAATGTGGCAAATATAACTACTTTACAGGAACAGAATAGAGGGGGGTTTTATTCCTGGGTTTCTCTTAATGGGGAAAAAAAACACGGGAAAAACTAAGTTCCTTCTCCACAAACAGAATATAATTTTAGTTTCGGGTAACTTGTCAAGAGAATTTCAGATGCAACTCATGCCTGTATCAATCACAGAAGCATGGGCCTTGATGACAGAAGTTTGCATTGCTGAAATATTTAAAGTAGGATAAGAAGGACTAAATAGTGAGAGATTAAGATCCACTAAATTCATCAGGAATTTAAGGCAGAACAGTTTGCAGGACCAACTCACCACACTTCACATGAATTGCAAGTGTCAATGACAATATTATTGGTCACCTTTGCCTCTTCTCCAGTTGAGAAGGGTCACCACAGGGGAAGGATGCACTAATGCACAACTTTAGGTGATTAATAGACACTTATTATTTCTGGCTCATAAGGTTTCAGCAGCAAAGTACAAAGACCTAATGGTCACACAGTTTTGCTAAAGTTGCTGAGCTGGAAAGCTGCCAGCCTGGAGAGCCGATGATAAACAATTAACAGAACCTTTATTTAATGAGCAGTATAAAATTAGAAAGAAAAAAAAAAACAGTGGCAAAACATAAACACACACCTTCACAGAACAAAGCTGTAAGCAAGCTTAGGCCATGCAATTGGAAAGGTCTGTTGAAGGATTAGCAAACCAAGGTCAGAGCACTAACCGGTTTCTCCTGTGCATGCACGTGGGTACACACATACACACATAATTAGTAGTATGATGTTGCTTACCAAAAATGAGGGAAGTGCTTCCATGAGACCCTCTTAAATGAGTGAGATGAAAAAACCAAGGGAGAGCATACAGAAACCATTTTGAAAAGACAAATAATAGCTTTGTTTGACACTATATACAATTCCTTCTGTATACCACACTGCAGAAAATGTAACAGCTTTTTATTGTAGAAAACATAACTTGGTGAGGAAGGGAGAAGTGAAATTCTTCATCATTATTTTGTCTTTCCCTAAAGAATCAATGAAAAAATCTTAAAAATCTTGCCTATCATTTAAGCTAGAAGTTTGCCAGCATATTTTCTGAGGAAAACTCCAATACTCACCCAAAACTAGCAGAAAACTCTTAATAAACAGCACAGAGTTTATCCCAACTTTACTAGTTTCTGTCAAAATATATGATATATTTCCTATATTACAGAGACTAGTGCATGTACAGAAAATTACTTAGATTTCACTTTTATCTCTGTCAACATTAATCACTAATGTCTCTGTATAAATCAATAATGGACTGATATTAGCATCAAAATTTCTCCTCAGGTTGTAAGATGCAAAGTTTTGTTGCAAAAAAAACCCTTTTTTTAGGATAGAAATAAAAAGATGCAAAAAATAAGTTACATGACCCTATTAAAAAGAAAAATCGATGATGAGATTAAGACTCTGAAATATTTTAACTCAAATATTGTTCATAAAGTCTTTTTACTGATAGCACTAACAATTTAACCTTTACTTCAGAGTATCACTCCAGAATAAATGCTCTAATGTTTTTATATATACATAAAAAATGAAGCAACACAAGTTTTCTTGAATTCAACTGTAAAATATCAGATGGATGGACCTTTTCATGACATAAACCCCAAAACTAATTGAGACAACTAAAACTATACTTTGGAATCAAGTGAAAAGAAAATTAGGATTTTTCTTGTTTCACATGTAAAACTCTAAGCTTGTTTTGAATTTCAATTTTTCTGTGAGCTGCAACCTATGCAGAGTTAATAATGAACCTTAAGATTTAATTCTAAATACATTTTTTACTATGAAAAGGTATAAAATAAATACAAATTACATGGCTAAATTAATTATGAATTATGTAACAGGAAAAAAAAACACAACAAAGAAAACAGAAACAAAACAAATAAAATCAGGATAAATTGAAGAAGAAGATTAGTGGATTTATTTGTACTGCTTTGAAGGAATAGTTCCTGGTCCAGGCTGGAGGCCAAACTTATCATCCATTCACATCAGCACCCAGGCAGGAGAAAAGGCAGAGCTGAATTTAATATGGTAATCATGGAATGGAGACACGAGCATGATCCCTATGGATGTACACTCTGCACTGGGGAGCTTGACAACCTGAGCCAGGTCCAGCACAGCCACCTATATGGTAGCACTATTTTACATCAAATAAAAAAACAGGCTTGGGTTAGGCCTTACAAGTACTAGGCCCTTTATGGCTTGCTGTAAAGGGAGATGGGATTTCTAGGTGAGTCAGACTCAACCTGGGTCAGGTCCTCAGCAGAATTAACTAAAAAGTAAAAAAAAACACCATAGAAAATATTAATATATAAGTTACTATTCATTTACTCATCTCTGAATAACAAGTATCTTTAACAAGTACCTTTAGTGATAATAACAAGTTTTCTGTATTTATAGACAAACAGCACTCCATAAATATTCAATTTTACTGCTTAGCATGTAACCCTGGTTCATATACAATATATGTAGAAGTCTTGTAATCACTAGACTATTTGACAGTCAAAAATGTTCAGAGAAACAGTTATTTACCCATTTAAATGCAAGTAGCTAAACCCTTCTACATTTAATTCTTTTCCTCCTTCCAACATGTGAATAAAAGAACAAAAATAATTGGTTCATTCCAGTGCTAACTGGAGAGTCAGATCATATTTACTGGCAATAAAAATATTTTTAGTAACATTTTTCCATCACAAATTAACAGTAAGAGATTCCCAGTCTCTTACAATAGGAGAGCAATTCAGTAAGAGACCGCCAGTATCAAAATTTCATAATTAAGATAAATTAAGATAGCTTTTGCTGTATGGCATCCAGAAAACTGCCTCCTTCACCAGTGACACCACAAGGAGTTGTACAGCCTCCTTTAGGCTCCTAGGAAGCCAAAAGGGGGTACTTGAAGGTAACTTGAAAGAATTTGGTACTTTTAAGTTATCTGAGAAGTCAGCTTGAAAGTACCAAATCCACCAAAGCTCAAAATGTCCTTTTAGATAAACTAAGGGATGTCCATTCCTAGGCACCATTCAGCCATCTCCTGAATTTGAATTTAAACTGAAAACGTCCCTTCAAGAATTTTGGAAAAAAAATTGGTTTTTTTTATGAAGCAATATAGACTATTTCACAAGAGTTTATAGAAAGTATTGCCTATGAAGTGACCAGTTAGTTGGGTTGGTGCAAAGGAGAATGACATTTCTGTGACGAAACAGGGAGCACAGCCTGCAAAGTGCAGCAGCACTATGCTCCCTAGTGTGTTAGACATTAATATATTTGAACATGATATATGATTGTACAAACACTATGTCCTTTGATACCCATCACAAGAGACTACTGTGAAATAGAGGTGTTTTCTTAAATAATTAATTTTATTTCAGTCTAAATGAAACAATATTTAACTTGAGACAAAATTCTCAAAGACTATCTTCTCCTTTTGTTTTTTCCCCAGTTTTTGAATGTAGTGAAACAAACAATTTAAAACAGCCAAAGTCTGTAACGTTAGAGACAAAGAAAGGAAAATAACCTGCATTTTTAAAAAAGAATATTTTTGTATTTGGTAATAGCATCAAAAATATCTTATATTTTCAGGAGCAAGGGATAAAGTTCTGAGTTGTTCTTTTAAAGAAATTTGCAATTTAATAGCCTCTATACTAAGAAAGAAATATCAATGCAGCATAAAATACCTACTAATAGTTCTATTCTTCTTGTTAATCTCTTGCCTTAAATCAACTCCCTGTCTTCCAAGACACTACTGTTTTACTGTAAATACAAAATATATGCAATAAACAGTGTGGTTTATGGCACTGGGTTACAGGCTTCTAAGTTTTCTGATGAGCCAATAAATAATACAAAGGTTGTTATTTTTCACAATCTGAAAATCCAGTTAAAGCAATAATTCAAACCAAACAAATAACACTAATTTTCCAAGATTAATATCTTTCATTCTTCTAACATGAATAGTTGTTTTCTAATTGCATAGCAACTAGCACAATTAAAATAATACTATTTGAAATACTGAGTTAGTTTCTTCCACTACTTCTTCTACTTCTTCAGTCTGCAACTGAAAAATTGAGGAAAGAAATGCTGGAACTCATAGTGCTCACGAAAACAAAGATTTTCAACAAACGTTTTTGGATTAATGTTGCTCAAAATTTTGATTTTATGGAAATTTATGCATTTAGACAGAAGACTATCCAATATGTTCCCATATAACTTAGCTTTTACCCATTTAAAAGGATTTAGTTTCAAGTTTGAGCTACATATTATACAAATGAACCAAGCCATGACATAGTATGGAATTAAACCAAATATTCTCAATTTTTCCTAGGAAAGTAAATTCCCTCCCTCATTATGATATCAAGTACATATAATCTTCTTTTCAATTTGTCAGACAAAAGGTGAAATACTATTCTGTGAAGAAATATGTAAAAGTATTTTTTAAAAATATGTAAAAGGCAAAATGCAGTTCTGTGAAGAAAATAAAAAAAGGACTTCCACTTCTGCATAAGAGTAAAATGATCAGGTAGTATATGTCATTTTCCCCTAAGTGAACGTGCTGCTGTGATGGGTATGATCACAGAAGCTGTGAAGGTGGAGTGTGGCCTCCACAGAATCCTTTATTTTCCCTTCCACTCCCAGTGCAGACTTGCTTTACAGAATTGACTGCTACGGAAAGAAAGGACCAATCGATGAGCTGATTTCAGTCATTCCCATACTTGAGAAAACTTTCATGTCTTCCACCTGTAATTTTAACCTCTTTTTTTATGTTCTTCTCATAGAACTTGGCAACTGCACTGTCATTAGAAAATGATGTATTAGATACTTTGGGATATGGGACTTGATTCACAGTAAAGAAGTCTCTCTTGGAGAGCTGTACCTGTCATAAGAGTCCAGTCACTACCACAAACTTTCAAGAAAAATTTAATTACTCTTGTAATATATGGAAAGACCTAAAATAAATGTGGCTAGTGGATTTATTTCTACTTAAAATTTCTGATTAATTTTTTGATGCTGGTTTTTTTTTTTTTTTGCTGTTTACAGAAAAGAATTTTGAGTGATTTAAATGCTTGATTAATCTGAGGAAATACATATTAATATTTATCAAAAGCTGAAAGCCAAGGAAAGAGAGCTGAAGTTTCTGGAGGACTACTTTATTCAGTGGTCTCACTGTGCGCTGCATCACTGAAAAGTAAACTATTTTAATGTAGTTTATCAGAAGATCAAAGGCAAATTTGCATCAAATAAAAAATTTCAAAACATAGTGCTATGTTTTGAAAAACCATACAAAACCTTCTTTCTTTTAGCACCTTCTGAACTGGCACTTAAGCAACCATCAGAAACAATACATTTAGAGGTTTCCAAATGTGACTGGACATGATGAAACTTTACAGTCAGTTTACAATGTAGGCCTCAAAAGATTTAGTACATATTAAAAAAAAAATCTGCAAAGCTTAATAACATTGATCAAATAAGAAAAGAAAGCTATCATTGGATTGGACATTACTTCCATTAAATCTAAGTATATTTGACAAAGATCCATTTGTCATGCATACCTAGATTTAGTGGAAAAAGTCTTCACAAAATTTAAAAAAATCTTAATAGTCTTAATAGTATTGAAGAGCAGTGTTAGTTTGATGGAAACATATTATCCCCTCATTTTTCAGTTCTCCAGTGTGTAGTCATTAGCAGCAGACTTTTGCATTCTTAATCTCCTAGTTCCTCAATTAGTCATCAAAATTTCCTGCCCAATTTACTTCCTATGCTGACTCTTCCTATTTATTTAACTAAATTTCTTTCCTGATATAAATTCTGTCAAAGAAATGCTCCTACAGCATTTGCCTCCAAAAGAATTGAGTAAAATTTTCAGTAGTAACTGCATATCAGATAGCATGAATGAGTTTCTGAAAATAAACAATCTATGATATTGCTGTAGCTGAAAAAACTTCAAAAATGAAAATCTTATCTTCCTGATATTAAGAAAAGAGTTTGAATGTTTGCAGTTGGTGGTTTATTTGTTTGTGTATAGGTGTTTATTATGACACAGGAATGCACAAAATCATTCATACCTCAAAAAATCATAGTGCTTCTACAACACATGAAGAAAAATTTTTAAAATTGCGCTTTGAAGAGTTTGGTTTAGGTATTGTATTTAATCTTCTAAAAGGAACCTTGTCATAATTCTGTTAAAGCTACTAAGATAATTTTCAAAAATAGGATAAAAATTACAAAGATTATATATTGAAAAGGTTAAGTTAAAGCTTCTTTTGGATTTCAGTAAATTTTTCTGTACTGTCTCGCACAGTATCCTTCTGGACAAAATATTATAGTAAATGGCTTTAAATCAGGTTGGCCACAAGTGGGGTTCTACAGGGCTCCACTTTAGGGCCAGATCTCTTCAATATCTCAATCTGCAGTGGTCACAGCACCAGCCTGACCGAGTTCAAGGAGCATTTGGACAACACTGTGAGGCACATTGTACGATCTTTGGGTTGTCCTGCGCAGAGCCAGGAGTTGTACTCTGATCTCCATGGATTTCTTTCAACTCAGAATATTCAATTATTCTATATTGGATTATGAGTTACATGTGAACTCTGTAAAAAAAAAGCCCATTGATGAATATATTTTGGGCCAAATTAAAAATTTGTGGCTCTGTTGAGAAACGCTGAGAAAGTTTGTTTCCTCTTTTCAATTGTTCTAATGTAGGTTTGCTATAGCCTTGTGGTCTTGCTCATAACAAGCATTCATTTCATATTCACCATGACACTCTGAAGAAAAGATCAACAAAACAACTAAACAGATTTTTAGCTCCTCAGCATTCTGAACAACCATCTCTAATTTTTCATCCTTTTTTTTTCATATTAGCGCATAGTAAGATAATATTTGTAGTGATAAACTATCCTTGTGTAGGATTGCTTTTGTGATTATAAAAAACTTCAGCATTTTATCACTAATAACAGTGATTTATTGTTTTCAGTACTCTGTGGGTGAAGCAATTCATGTAACAACCCTAATGTCATTCCCCATTGTTTTAATTTAATCAGCTGTAAAATAGAAATAATAAATTATGTTGTCTTGTAGGTTATAAGATTATGTTTGTCCAACAGTCCATGAAAAATTCTAAGCAATGTTCTTACTTTTCATTAACCATATACCACACTTATATTGTTAAATATTAATCCAGGGTACCAAACCTCTATTTGCTTTACTCTGCAAGAAACTAGTTACAGCTCTATGAAATTTTATATTAAATTATACAAAATTTAAACAGCTACAGTTAATGCAAACAGAACTTGAATGTTAAACAATTTCCTATTCCTTATTCTGAAAAGAGTTTGTAGTCCTAAATTTCATTTGGATTGCTAATTTGCTAGTTGGAGATAGCATGTTGCTTTGCTCTGCTTTCCTCCTTATTTTCCTAGCATTCCAAGAACAATGAGAGAAGGAAGAGAAAGACAGAATGCTTGAATACTTGTAAACCAATGAACATCTAACATGTCAAATCCATTGATATTAACAACCTTTTTGTCTTAGGAATGATGGCCATCCACCTTACAGTAGTCACTAAGGAGTAGTTACTAAATCAGGAACCTTGCTAATACTATAGCTTATAGCTACAAGAGGACAAAGAATTAAAAAAAAAAAAAAAAAAGAAAAGAAAAAAACGACCAAAAAACAGAACATTTTTTACAAGAGAAATATGATTAGGCAAACTCTATAAAGCATTACCAAAATTCTGTAAAAATTCATATTACTTTTAAATGGTAGATATTCAGAGGCTGACAAGTTACATTCTAACAGCATCACCCACTTAAGAGAGACCTTTAATTTTCCTCTCTTCGTTTTTTTGGGATAGTATTTATATTTTCATTCCAAGTTTAGCTACAGCACTTCACTCACCTGTTTATCACATTTTACACCTTGCCAGTATTTCCCAATAAGTCCTTTGACCAGTTTTTCTAACTTCCATATTTCATCTTCTGATTCAAAACCCCTTCTCCTCCCAAAGGCAACAGCCTAAACTGTGTTTCCATGATAGAAACAATCACAGCACTAACATTATGATGAAAACAATGCAATAAGGCAAGAGAGGGACAGATTTTGTTAATCATATACTTTGATATCTGGTGTATGTTTACAGCAAGACAAGTTATAATGAGCCCTTGCTGAACTACCTAAGATGACCTTCTTTCCTCCATATGGATGACTATTTCTTATAAATCTAACTTAAGATAATTAGCAGATATTTCCTTTCCTTTGAAGGAAAAATCCAATGGGTACCGAGGGCTTGCTATAGGTTCAAATATTTGGTAGATGAGGCTACACAGGCTAAATCTATTTTCAGGTCACCCAAATACAGTGAGTGGAGACTTATGTCTGTAGAAATGACAATGCCTGTTGAAAACCATTCCTGCACTCCCAGGCTATTTAAAAAATTTTGGATTAAAGTTTGTTGCATCATGTCTGTGAGATGCATCATGTCATCTCACAGTACTGTATCTGCTTAAACTAAACAGTTGACCAGAACATAGAAAATTACTCCTCAATTAAATGTGGTAACCATATATTTTTAGTTACACTTCTTCTACACTGTAGAAGTAAAATATTATATCTAATAGATGTATTTCATAAATTTTCATACGGTCAGCTATAAATTTCAAAACTGCTTGATAATCTTGTTCAAATGAACTGTGAACAACAAAAAATATCCCCCACAGAGGACCATGAAGTTAAATCAAGTGTATCACAAGAAAAAGTCTGTATTCATCTTCATTCACTTTTATGTTAAGGTGACTTAGATGTCATGATTATTTTGATTTAATTAAAGCAGAGAAAAATGTGGCCTAAAACTATACACAAGTTCTTATTCCATAGCCTGGAAAGGCTTCCTCATGGTATCGTATTTTCCCTATATGGTGTAAATATTTAAAGTTATCAAAGATCTACTCACACTACAGCAGTAGAGTTTAGATTTTTTATGTAAAGGAAACTTATTGATGCTCTGTGATGAATTTATTATTCTGAGTCAATAATGAGGGAGGTCTGGTAAAGTTTGGTTTCTATCATACACAAGAACTCTAAATTATTTCCTTGGACTTATATCAAATGAAAACAGCAAGAACTGCAATATTATATACAGAATCCTTTTGTTAATAGAGAAACCCGAATAATTTTTAAAAGATCTAGTGTCATATCTATGATGACATCTCCTATAATTTTGTGAATGTCATTATATCTTTTATGTTAAATAAAGAGCTTTCATACTATGCTCTGACTACTCAGAGTTTCAGTAGAAACTCAAATCCAGTTATATATTAAAAATATTTTTATAATTATTATGAAGTCATATTTAGTTTTATGAAGCTCAGGATAAAAGGGAAAATATGTAGTGTATTCTTGAAAGTGAAATTAATATTCCAGGTTCATTAAAGGTCAGAGGGACTATATTAACACCTTTCACGATACAGACTACTGTACTACTTCATCAAAGAGAACACTTTCTTTCACTTGTTTGGCTTCAGCAGCCACTTTAACATTTCTTATCATACCCATAAATCGGAAGTGAATTGTTTATCTCGACAAGTTAATTGTCTTATCATAGACTTTAATACTGAACTGTGCATATCAAGGAAAAGGAAAAGGATGGTTTGTATCTCTGAAGACATGAAAAAAAAAAAGACAAAACTTTGAATCTTCTTGAAATTACAACATTAATTAATAAAAAATTTTTGGGTCCTGCAGGTCCTTTACATTGCATTAAGAAAATAATACTGCTTCTTCAAGTGAGATGTTAAGCTGTCCAGACCATGTAATAGTAGCTGAGGCCCTTCAATTTTTCTGGTAAGATATTTGAAAAATAAAATAACTATGTTTATTCTTTTCTATAATTTAGAAAAAATTATTTGGGATATACCTTTTCAAAGCAATACAGTTCCACAAGGAAATACAGAATAACTGCCTATATTTCACATATTGCTGTGATTCTTTATTGCAGCTTCCTTCCTTGAATGTTACAATTTATTTTGTTTTGAATAACCACTCTATGAGGTATTTGAAAGCAAATTTCTACCATTCAGGAATGCATGTCAAGCAAACAAACAAATAAACAAACGCTACAAACAATGTAGTTTGCCATGCTCTAGTATCTTTTAGTCCCAGGCATCAATGATATGAACACCCTTCTAAAATAAGCTGTCAGGATCCATTTAAATACCATCAGTAATAGGATTTCTTAACTAGAAAATAAGTGACCTTTTTTCATTTTCAAATTTTACTATGCAGATCTTCCTCACAGCCTCTAAGTATCATATAAAAAGATGGGTTATTTCCTTTACGCAAGAGACTACATCCTCCTTTTCAGTCTCCAACTCTACCAAGCTCCAGATGCCATTTGTAAGACACAGATAGGCTTCTATCCCATGAGTTCAACTAGAAAAGAGACTGTCATAGGCCCTGGCTTCCTGGGATAGATCCCTTAACTTTATTCTAATACACTACTGTCCTTCAAGGTATTGAAGAACTTTCCAAATCCTTCTGAGTTAAGGGAAGCCGTTAACCCAGAAAATAGTTACTACTGCTATACTAGAATGACTACTGCTCACCTCTAGTAATACAACTGAAAACCAAATAGTTTTGTAATGATTTTTAATGACTAGATAGAGCCCTTTGAAAATTTCACATACACAGACAAAACTTTATATATACATATACACTCCTCCTTGGCTACTGTTTGCGAATCCCTTGAAAGCATGCTGTGAAATAAAGGGTGAAGAACACTCATATAGACTTCCAAGTTGTTGTACGTGACTTGTGAATAGTGTGCACTGTATCTGGGATTTTGCTCTTGTAGTTGGAACTTTTATTTTGCAGGTTTTGAAAATTTGGGAGGAAACTACACACCTTGGATTTTGTTAATACAACTGTGTTTGCTAAGCGGCTTAACAAGCATATGCTGGGTATAGTTACATTCCCATCAGGAAATGTAAAACACTATTTAAAACAGTGAAATTACCATAATTGAAAGAACACAGATGCTCTTTAATAATGTAGTAGATTGCTCCCTCAATGGAAATGCTCATTAATTCTATTTTAAGACAGTGTGATTCACCTGCATGTCAGACAATTATCATTGAAAGCTAGGTTAGCAGAAAGGTTACATATTTAGATTTGATGACTCCATCACAGAACATGAAATATTTTCCATTTGAGAGCAATATGACTACTCATTTGCTTCTCCCATATAATGTAATTTATAAGCAGGGAGAAAAAAAATGTCAGAAACATTAAATTTATCTTTCCAAAAAAAAAAAAAAAAAAAAAAAAAGGCAAAACCACTTCTTAGGTCAGATTAACTTCAGAAACATATAATACCTAATACAGTATCATCTGCAACCTGAAGGAGAAGGTTATGATCCTCACAAAGAGATTTTCAATATCGAAAACTGAGTTGCATCAGCAGCAGCAATAGGTAAGCATTGCTAAATTGCTGCAAACTTGAGGAACACAAGTAGTGTGCAGTGAGCACCATACAGGGATAGAACAACAATGAAGATTGTCACCAAGGTCATCCATGCTATTTTGCATAGGTTTACTGTCTTTCTCTTCAGTATTCAAGATTCTTTAGCAGACCCTAATGCAACATGGTGTAAGTCCCTGTTTCAACATTGTTTAAGCAATTACTAAATTTCTGACAGAGGTATCATTTGATTTGTGTACCTTTTATCTTATATATGATTTTCATATCCATATTAAAAAGGTAACTCCTTAGTTGCTGTCTTACAGAAATTTGTGAAAACTCCACAGGCAAACTTCTGAAGTCATTGGAAGGGATAGTTCAAGCTCATTCATTGCTCACTGACATGACCAAGCATTTTTCAAATGCTAAATAATTTTTTCTAACTAACTTGATTTTACTTTTTTATATTTCTGCTTCATGAAAGGAGTATCTTAAGTCTACTTATAATATGCAGATATGTGCAAAACACTTAACAAGCAGTAATTAATCAATTCACATGCTCACACGCTCTTTGTTGTAATCTAATAAAGCAAATTAACAGAAGAAACAGAATTTTTCTAAGTTTGTTTTGGCAATTTTAAAATAATTTTAAAATAAATTTTAAATATACTTTAAAATGTCTTTTTTGTACATGTAGATATACAGAGCCCTGGACTTAAACCTGTTCACAACTTACTTTATGTCTATTACAAAATGCCAAAGATGAATGGGATGTCTCCACACAGCAAGGAGAGTAAGACTCCTTCATCTGCTATTTCAGCATCATAGGTGTATGTAATACTGTACTTATCAAACCTTGCCTTAAACACTCCTAGAGAAGGGGCTCAAGATGTCTCAAAATAGCATCTCAGATTCCCACATTTATAAGGACATTTAGTGACAAGATCAAGAGGAATGGCTTAAACTGAAAGAGAGATTTAGATTAAACATTAGGAAGAAATTCTTCATTTTGAGGGTGGTTAGGCACTGATGTAGATTTCCCAGAGCAGTTGTTGTTGCTGTCTCCCTAGAAGTGCTCAAGGACAGATTGGACAGGACCTGTTCTAGTGGAAGATGTCCCAGCCCATGGCAGAGGCATTAGAACTAAGTGATAGTTAAGGCCTCTTCAAATCTAAACTATTCTATGATTCCCATATGTCAGTTCAACAAAGGCAGATTTATATGAGTTTATGCTTTTCTCTCCTAGACTACTGTTCCTTGCTGGTGTCCAAATGAAAGTAACTATCTCTTGAAGGTCAGACATTTGATCCACTCCCACAGATTACTTTCCCAGCATCTTCATGAATCCAGGATAATCCAGAGATTATTCAAGAAATAAAAACTTGTTTTGTTGAGCTGTCATTATTTATCTTCTCCTTTAACTGATATTGGCCTTTGTGAACCTAAGAAAAGAACCAAGCACTTTGTGAATGGAGCAAGAATATGCTTTCTGCATAGGTCAGTCTAATACGGAGTCTAATTCAACCATGAAAAGATTTGCTATAGAAACTCAATGATGTGTTAAACTGGTTTATGACAGTAAGTGCTCCCTTTAATTTTTCTTTTTTATAAAAGAGTACTTTTATTCAGAGGTTTCATTACATCACAAGGTTAATGCTATACTTAAAAGGCATAATCTATCCAGATTTAATATATGTGAGAAGATCAAAAACACAGCACAGTTCCACCACATTACCCTTTCAGACAAAATTAAAAGTAAAATTCAAGATGAAGTTTGACATATTCAGGAGCTGTAACTTTATTGATTTCATGAATAACTGGAAGTAGGACTTCAGAAAGTTATTGATAAGAGATTAATTTATTTTATTTTAATCATTGCAGTAGTACACTAAAACCAAAAGAATAATAAAACATAAATATCTTCTCTTTACACAGCAAAACCAAACAGGTAAGAAAATGGAATGGACCTCTTTTATGCTTTCATAATCACATTCAAGAATTTTTAATAACTTATAGTGACTGAATATATCTGTGTCATTTCTATGTTTGAAAAATCCACTCGAACAAAGTAAAGAGAAAAATAGGAAATATAAAGAAAAAGAGGAAAAATTATTTCTCTAGCAAAATATAGATATTTGCTAAGATCTACTGAAGAAAGGAGATGTAGGAAAATGTAAAAAAATTCAGTGAAAACCAAGTCAGATTCAAACCCCAGAACACAACCACAAATTCCTGAAGAGCAGTAATATCAAAGAACAAAACCTTACACAAAATCCCAAGACAGTTTCATTGGCTTCTAAAGGTGTGTATTATGTCCGTGTTAAGGTTGGAGAAACAGCAGTTCTGTGCATGAAAACATAATATTTATCCAAAGTATATCAATAAATAAAACACTTCAAAAGTATAGGACATTTTTAAACTGAAATAAATATGAGAATTAAATGAAATTATTCAAATAAAAACACAAATTCTGAAAAGATTGTGTCATTATCATTCGTGGTGTAGAAATGGAGTATAGACTGATGTGCCTGTAATGATTGTCTTTTTTATGCCTCCTAGTCTATTAAATATAAGATGCAAATCAAAGGGTGACTGAGTCAATTATTCTAGTATTCAGAACAAAAAAATAGCTGTTTTCTGTTTCTTTTAGTGATCATGAATAGTCTAAGCATATTTTGCTAAAGGAAAGTGGAACTAGAGAATGTGGTATTACTCTAGGAAAAGGAAGTTATCTCTAAAGCTGCTCAAATATAATGGAGCGTTAACAACCAGTGCATAGGCCATTTTTTAATGTATAGCTTTTCACAACACCATATCTAAATCAAAAAAGGGTACAAAAGCCCAATAAACCCAAACCACAGGAAACCCTCCTCTGAAATAAAGAAACATTCTTGTAGCTTTTACTGCACTTAGCATTTCAAGATAAAAAACTAAAACTATTCAGAATCTTGGTAAATCTTTGTAGCTTGAAATCTCTTTTTGAGCTTATTCCACTCTAGAAACAACATATTCAGAATCCACATGTAGTTATGATAGCCAGAAATAATTCTCTTTCTCTAGCAGCGGAAAGAAAGGATGTTGGGGGAAACAACAACAACAACAGCAACGAAACAACAACAACAACAGCAACAAAACAACAACAACAGCAACAACAACAACAAAGTATCCCCAACTTTCAAGCAAACACATTTTTTTCCTTGAGCCTCATGGGTGAAATTCCCCCTCGCCATCATCTAGATGTGCAAATGGTGAGGATCAAGGACAGACTAGTTCTTTAGTACTACTTTGGTCTATGGGACCTAGGAAGTATCAGGCAACTTTAATTAAAAATCCAAAATTTTTTTCTGAACACAATACTATTGATGACCACAAAACAATATATAAATGCCCCCCAAATAAGCACATAAATGAAAAATCGGTACTGAACTAAAAGATCATAATGTTGTATTTAAAAAACAACCAAACTAAAAAAATGTTTGATTTTTTTTTCTAAAATGAAGTATAAATCACATCTGATAGTCATCTGTCTAATTCTGATGCAGTCATTAATACTAGAAAAATTAACAGAAATAGTAAGAATTCTTTCACCCCAATCCTGCTTTAGTAAAGTACATATAAAATGTAGCAGTGGATATTAGGAAGAAGCTGAAATATCTTTTGTTCTGTTTATTACATGCATTTGGATATATTGGATTAATTTTAAATTTCCTTGTTTGTTAAAAATGCTCTCACTTTATTAGTGTCGCTAATTTGAAAAGCAGCCACAAATGTGAAGGCCCAGCTGGGTTCTCAAAAAAAAAAAATCCTCAAAACCCTGAGAAGCTGGTCTTTCAGAAAAAGCATCTCTCTTTATGAAAATGAATTTTACAATATCACAACCTTGTATATTCATTAAAAAAACATTTCTCTGTTTCTTGACAAAAACTTTTTCTGTACAAGAAACACCACAAGATTCAGCAGAGATAAAGCCACAGGCTTAATATCTCACAGAGATATTAAACTGTGTCATAATTAAGATTCCTTAATAATATTGGTAACTCAAAATGAAACATGATAATGCTAGTTACAGGTTTTTCTTTATAAAGAATTATTTTTCAGCAGAATTCTGCAATATCCGACAGAACTTTACCCCTGCAGACTTCTTGCATCTGCATCTCCAGGAAATTTTACTTTGTTGTTTACTCAATGTAGTTTGACACTAAAGGTCTATTAAAAAAAAAAATAAATCCAGCAAATAGCTAATTATATGCATCTGTGTATTTTTCAGCGTTACACTTCTGTCAAGACTACTAACAACAGATCAGCTTCAGACCTCCATTATCTACTATATGTCTACTGTTCCTGAAAGTTACAGTTTCAGGCTGTTTGTTTCAAGAGCAAGGTTAGCAGCTCTCATCTCCTCAGCTATGGAATGGCTAAACATTGTGGTGGTTGGGCAGTCAAGTTCTTCAGATTAAACAGAAAGCTTACCTACTTATGAAACACCAAGCTCTGCTAAAATTAATAGTGAAACTAAATAAATGGATTGTGCAAGAACTCTATGCCAATAGATTTCTAGCACCCCAGGGTATACACCAGAATATAGTGTAGCCCTTTTGGATGCATGGTAGCTACTAGAAAAAAATGCATTTAAGATTAGATTGCTTATTTATCAGTTCTCTACTATGTGTTCATTTTTCAAATAGCAATTATTTGCAAACTTAAAATGGAGAATTACAGAAAAGTGAGTTTAAATTGAACTGCATGGAAAAAAAATAAGTTAATTCACTGCTTTAAGCAAAACCTAGATCTCTAAATATCTTAGCTTCTTCTGTCATATACCACAGACTATTAATTCTTACCACAACTATTAATTCTTCTTTCTCCCCATGTATGCAAGAGAACACAAAGATGTCATGTGAAAACCCTCTCTGCAAATAAATGCCCTCTTCAATTTTAGAAAGACTGTCAAGAAAAGATGAGCTAAAATGTGAATTATAACTAAGTGATGACAAATTCAAATAGAAATAGCAAGGCATGATGATCGCTGTATTGTGTGAATTAGATGATTTGACAGTATTGAGAACAAAAAGAAGTACAATTATGCATAAGCAAAAAATGTGAAAAATCTACACAGTGCTTCTTCAAGTTATCTTCAAAAACCTTCAGACTATCAAAAATATTTCACTATTATTAATTGAAAAATTCAGTTATGCCACTATCTGTTAGTCACTGTTACTTAACAAAAAACCCCAATAGATCTTTAACTATTTTAAAATATATAAGAAAAGAACATAGAAGGAGTCATCCTACTACAATGACAATTCCAAATAATGCTCAGTGTCTCTTTCTGTGAATTTTTAAGAGGAATCATGGAAGAGAAATGCAAAGAAAGATGTTGGAAAAGAAAGATGCTTTTAGAGAGAGGCAAGGAAGCCTACAATGAATAAAATACTTGAGCATGCCAATATTTTAAGGCAGATACTTATACCAGGTTTCTCAGAATTTCCTCCAAAACCATGTTAGGTACATGCTATATGGGTATATGAGTTTTACTAAGTAGACAGATAAAAACATGTTATTAAAAGTTTAATGTAATATATACTGTGAACTGTGCAAAAACTTTACAAACTGTTAGTGTACATGGTTAGCCTTTAAAGATTGATTGTCAAATTATATAAATGATAATTAGTCAGTCTACTAATTCTTTTCTCTTCCAAAGACTTTTTCTACCCTTCTTTATAATGATCAGCTTCAAAGGAGAATTAGGATCAAAGGAGGTGCCAGTATGGATGCTCTTGTGGTAGGAGATAGATACAGAACAACTTTCAGCATAACATGTCTTTTTTAAAACTATTTAAGAAGATTTCTAAATCATAGAGCCAGATTCTTAGGATGGATTTTCATCTTTCTGCAATCTATTGGAAGGACAACACAGCTAGAACCAAGTAGTTGAGTTGTTGGGGAGGTGTCAGGGATAATTCCTTGATACAAGCAGCGCAGGGCAAATGCACGATGGGTCTGCTGTTCACTGACAGGGATGGACTGTTTCGGAACATAATAATCAGAGGCAGCTTGGTCTGTGGTGACTGTGAAATGGAAAAGTTCAAGACCCCCAGGGGAGGGATGAGAAGGTGGCAAGTACCGCACTATAGATTCAGGGCTCTAGAAGTGAAAAATTTGGCATAATAAAGAAATTGGTATGAGTGACCCTAAGAGAGGCAGCTCTGGAGGGGAAAAGAGATTGTAAAAGCTGATGAATCTTTAAGAGAAACCTATTAATTCAAGATTGGTCCCTCAAAGTAATCAGGAAAAGAAACAGATTAGCAGATCAGTTTAACAAGGAACTCATGACTGTGTCCCAAAGCAAAAGCTCCAGTCCACAGAATGGAGAAGCAGGAACAGTTTACAAGGGAGACTATTGCTCAGACAAGCAGGGACAGTGTGAGGAAATACAAGGATCACCTAGAGTTGACACTTGCAAGTGATGTCAAACACAACTAGAGCTTCAAATGCTCTATTAACAGGAAAAACCTGTCAAGAGAAAACCTGGCTGTATTATTCTATGGGACATTTGGCTCAAGTGAGAGCAGACAAAAACAAGGCTGAATTACTTGCTTTGCTTGCAATGGTAGCCTGCCCATACCTGTGTGCTGGTTACTGAGATGATGGAAGTTGCCTCTTCATATCCTCACCTGGTAGAAGCACATGAATCATGGCAGGTAAAGTGTGGACATAAGGAAAAAAAATTCACCTTAGGAAAATGGAGTGGTTGACCAGAGAGGCTGTGTAGTCTCTCTCCTTTGAGGTTTTCAAGACTCCACTGCATAAAGTCCTGAGCAATATCATCTGACTTTGTAGCAGGCCCAGTTTTGCATGGGAAGTTGGACTAGAGAACTCTTGAATCCTTTCCAGCCTAAATTGTTCTGCAACTATCTTATAGGAAGAGATAAGTTTGATGAAGACTTTACAACACAACAAATAGAACATAACAGTGCAAATAAAACTACTTTCATTATTTTAAAACTTTGTGTGTGCATTGCTAGATGAAAGGAGTTCTGATCAGCTCCACAGCTGGGAAAAAAATGAAATCTGAAGATTATGAGCTCTAAAGATATACCTTTCAAAGTAATTTCTGAGTTTAAATGGGAGAAAGTGAATAATTGCACATAATGTTTAGAGTTGTGGTAAACATTTTTTAAAGTTCAATAGATACAAGAAATAGCTTATGAACAACTTAAATGAGGTGAACACAGTTTTTATAATAGATCTCTTTTTCAATCAGAGATTGAAATCACCAAAGCACCTACTTCCTCAAACAGATGTAATTTTTCTCATACTAAAGCTAAAAATCAATCAATGACTATAAAACCTGACCTAGATAAATCATTCTTTTCTTCTCCCTGAAGACACTGTACAGCATACATAGTATTGTGCCAATTGAGAAATTTAACAGTATGATAAACAGCACTAAAACCTTTCTATGCCTTTAGGCAAAGCTGTAAATATCAGGCTTAAAAAGCACTGATAGTGAGCTGTTAGGAGCATCTAAATAATTTTTACTAATAACATCAATTTGTAAAAGAAGTGCTAGAATGAAAGTGATGAAAGTCTCAATGAAACTGGCCAGAATTCCTTGCACAATATTAATGGCAAAGTACTCCAGAAGAAAAGAAGAAAATGAAAAATAGGCAAAAAAGGTAAAATAAAGTATCACAGAGGAAATAATTTATTAAATCTTACTGAAGATAATAATTCTATATATAAACATCATAGAAACATAGGAAAAACATCTGTAGTTGAAAGAAAATTCATCAAAAGCAGAGTGAGCCAAGTGTATATCGCTTGAAGAATACTTTGGAGCATATATTCAAGAGCCAGGTAGGAGCTGTGTATAGTGCATGATGTTACTCTGTGGATTTGCCAAAGGAAGGAAAGGATTGATGGAAGAAATACTAGGCAAGGCATCTGATGCCTGTGTTTTTAGAAATTACAACCTTCAAGTTTCAGCATCAGTTATTCATACATTGTATGTTTACAGGCAATATTTTAACATTTAAACATTAAATAAACATTTTCAAATCCTAGGAATTCTAACTGCCTGTCGGGAGAGAAAAAGAACAAGCAAGCTATCCAGGTTTGTGATTTCTCTGCTCTATTGTAACATGACAAGTAAGCTCACCTGGAACAGAGAGAGCAGCAGCAGAAATACAAGTGAATAGGTAAATGTAAAGTGAAGCACAAGGGAAGTGTGCATATGCAAGTGATGTACGCATGAAATGATGAGCCCTGAGCTGACTAGGTGGGCACTGTGGGATTTTCACAGCTCTGTTCAATCAGCAGCTCTCTGCTCAGTACTCAGTAGTAGTCAAAAACCCAAAGAGAAATTATTAGGAAAGGCACAACGAATGAAACAGAAACATTATTATGCTTCTTTTTAAGTCCTTCAAAGTAAGATCTGGTAAGACAGGAAAAGGTCCAGAGCATGTTGGTAAGAATGTTCAGTGGCACTGGATTATTCCCACATGAAAAGCAACAGATTGGCTTGGCATCTTCAAAAGACTCTTGTCTCTTGAAAAGAGAGATAGAGATAACAGAGGACCATAAAATCAAAGAGACATAGACACTGTAGACATGAAGAAATTGCACACTGTCTCTTCCAATATAAGAACTGGGAGCATAAAATGAAACTAGTATAAGCCAGTTTCAAAACAAAGGAGGCAGTGGCTCAGGTAAAGCAAGAGTGCCACAAGATGTTGCAAATGCTGAGTTTACAGAGCCTCCGGGGTAAACTGGAGGCTGGTTACATTACATGGAAGCAAAACACTGTGAAACCACATTTGGTTCACAATGTCCTGTGAGAAAAAACTACTTCAAAATTGAAAACAGTTAAAATGAAAACCCTTATTTGCCCTGTCCTTATTATTAGACATTTGATCTATAAGCTCTGGCTGGCATGGGTCAGTAGGACAGATAAATCTTTGGTCTGACCCACAACAATCTTTTTTCTCTTATAATAATGCCCTTTTCTGAACCTTAGGTAATGCATCTCCTTTGTGCTCTTAAATTGTAGTCAAACAAAATCAACATTGACAAATCAAAGTTCATATTACATCTGCCATGTCAAAATTTCTTCTCTGTACCTTGCATTAATGAAATGAAACAAGAAATCCCCCTATATCCACAGGACAAAAGTTACTGTTTTACTAGATACACTGCCTAATGAGTGTGAGATTGACAGAGTATACTTTTTGAACCTTTAATTTTTTCTTACTCAAACACAATGGAATCCCATTTTACTATATAATATGCATATACATACTAAAGGATAATTCCTTATGTGAAAAGGTTTGCCAGCTGGAAGGAGTCATGCGGCAGGTGTGGGTAAGTACATAAGAGAAATGTCTATGTGCATAGACATAGAAAACACATAGAGAACACAGGGTCTAAACTATTACAAAGCAGATGAGCTAATCAAGCTGAAACTGTCTCTAGATGCAACTTCAAGCCATTGTGGCAAATAAAGAGATCTTTTTTATTTTCTTTCTTCTCCCCAAGAGGTGTATGAGGTTACTCTATGAGGAATTTTATACAAATTCATCTATCTATGGCTTCTAAAGGTTACTTCATCATGAAGATCACAGCAGGAGCTAATTTTCTTATCTGTGGCAAATATATTTCTTTATTATAACAGTATGTTTCCTGAACCCATTCAATCCATGCTAAAGACAGTCAAATCCCAGACTATCTTTTTTCCTATGTAGGCTATGCAGACCACATAAAGTAAAATCTGAATCTAAGTGCATTCATTCTCAGCAGATTTTTCTCTATCTGCCCCCAAAAAGGATGGAGAGTAGAGTTTGAGAATATAAAGAGAGTCAAGATTTTTCCCACACAATGAATGTGTGGTCTCTATACATTATTTATTTTCAGATCACCCATTTCAGATAATGGGTGATCTGAAAATAAATAGTGTACAGAGACCACATATTCATTGTTTTTACAGCTTTGTTTGCAGTTTTCTTAGTGCAGAGAGTGCACAAACGTGCATTGTGTGTTTGGGATGAACGAGAATGACAGAACGGTTCGGGGTGGGAGGGACTTCTGGAGATCCTCCTGTCAAACCACTCATGCAAGGCAGTTTTACCTAGAGCAAGTTGCACAGGATTGCATCCAGATGGGTGGATGCAAACACCTACAAAGAAGGACATTCCTCAACCTCTCTGGGCAGCCTGTGCCCCTATTCTGTCATCCTCATAGTAAATAAGCTATTCCTCATATTCAGATGGATCTTTTTGTGTTTCAGTTCTGCCCATTGTTCTTTTGTACTGTCTCTGGGTGCCATGTAAGTGAGTTACAACATACACAGTGTTTCAGAAATGTCTTTGTGACTTTGATTAAAAAAGATACTTTAGTTGTTGGAAATCGAATTTCAAGGTACATGGCTAATTTGATCTGAGTTATTGATCTGTCAGATACATGGAATCTTACCTTAAATAAAGACCATTACTGATACACGCAGTGGAAGGGGAAGTTTACTACCACGAAGATAAACTAAATTGCACTATGGTTGACTGAGATCAAATTGAATATCCATTTGAGGATTCAGTTTAAAGGGATGCCTACTTTTGCATGGGCATGGTTAACCAGAGTCTCAACAAAAGCAGAAAGGAAGGAGTTCGGGGAAAAAAAAGGCATAAACATCTGTCACAAGGTATTTTTTGATAACTTCTAACCAAAGTCTGACCTGCAAACATTTTTAGCTGGTTTTCCTATGGAAAAATTGAACTATTTGCCAAAAACACTGGCATCTCACACAATTTATGTTCCTAGCAACTGCATGCAACCAGGAAACCTGGAAGAAAAGAGAGGATATACAGCTGCTTATATTCAGAAGACAGCTGAACTCATATGCCAGTTTTCTTCAGGCATCAAATACCCAGTCAAGAAAGAACAGAATTGCCCCAGAACATGTTTAGTACAGCCTGACACCTTATCAGACATCAGGATAACAAATCATGCTTGATTTCTATAGGATAATAGTGGGTCTAAGAAACCTCATCAATAGAGTTTTTAACTTATAGATGTTCTTTCTCATGTTCTGAAGTTCTTGTTATAAAATTATAAAATCCTGATAAAAAACAGTTCTGTCATTAAAATCTTAGGGTAAGTAAATATCTTTAACCCTGAAGAAAAATAGGAGGCAAGAATATTTTCCCTTCCCAAAGATGTTTTATCTCCGTCAGTGCTGACTATTAAAAAAAAAGTGGATAAATATACTTAAGGGTTGACAGGGACTTTCCAAGAAGAATATCATCACAGTCCTGTTTTTTTTCTATTACACTGCATGATGTGGTGCTATGAAGAGTTAGCTGAGAAACGTTAAGACATCCTTCCTCAGGCATCAGAAGTTATACAACAGTATAGCTATGCTTGTGTGGAGATCTGCACAGTAACTCACCATGTTTCTGTATGTTTCTTGGCTGTATGCAGCTGGTGACTGGAAGGAGTATCGGCCTTAGAAGGTTATTGACCCTACTATCCACCAGGGAGTATTTCCCAACTGTTTGGAAAGGAAGAAAATACCCACTGATGTCCAATGGCTTTCACAATTTTGTGAGATGTAGGAATTGCCTCATTCATTAGTACATTATGTTGGCACATCTTTCCAAAGGTGTTTATAGTTCTCAGGGAACTGGCGCACAGAAACCTGAAGACAAGGGCCTTACCATGTTATAAAGGAATTCCTTTTAAACCTCAAATGAAAAAATGTGCTTAATTTGATGTCATTCCACCTGTAAAGGTCTCTTCCAAGCCAAACTATTGTGTGATTCTATGATGAACACACAGCATTTACCTTATCCTTTTCCTGGTTTTTGTATTGTTTTATTTGTGTTTTTTATCTGTTTGCTTGTTTTCATATCTGAATTCAAAAGAAACAGTTTGTATTAAGAGCATCTAAGCAGATATTAAATTCTGAAGACCTATCATAAGTTAATTAACATATCACCTATTTAAGTCTACCAGCTCACCTTTGATCCTATTGAGCAAAACAGAATTATTTCCTTAAATAAAAAAGAGAGTCATAAAATGCAGAGTTTTATATAACCTAAGAGAGCATACCAATTATAACCTCTCTGAATTAAGTATTCCATGTCAAATAGAAAGAAAAACTGTAATTTTTCTATTTAAATTAAAAGAACCATGGAAACAAGACAAGATAACACTGAAAAAGGTTTTTATTCTGCTTACAGAGAAGGATGAAAAATATCTAGGATACCAAATACAATGAAAGCAAAACAGGGGAGAAAAAATGCATAGGTAATCTTAATGAATTACAGAGTAGAGAAATACACCTTGAGAGATCATCCAACTCATACACTTCCCCAAGCTATGATCAGTGAGAAAAATAAGAGAAAAATCACTTCAAAATTTCTGAAAACAATCTTGAATTAACAAATCTGTTTGCCAAAAGACAAAACTATCAATATTATTAGTTCTGAGAGAACAAACAGGAAAGCTGAAGAAGAAAAGTGTGACAAAGATTTTTGTAAATGTGATTTTTCCCATCATCTGGAACTAATATCTTATTTTTGGCATTGTCTGATTGGATTTCAAGTATAAGTGAAATAGCATGTCAGAGCACTGATTGGAAAGCTATTTCTTTTTTCTTTTTTCCTTGTGCACTGTGCAGGTAGGAATATTTGATTTCATACATCATTTGCAAATTGCTATGGGGATTCCAGAAAGACAATTTGACTTCACAAAATTGATGAAGGAAAAAAACAAAACAAAACAAAAGAAACTACTGATGGTTTTGTATCTGTTGCTTTTGGAAGCTACATGCCTGGGACTTTGACAAACTGGGCATTGCTAATGATTCATTGTCACAGTGCTACGGTGAATAGAAGCTGAAGCTCCTTTTAACCCTTAAGGAACTTGGTTTTTTATAACTTGTAAATTTATTCATCAGAATGAATAAATTATTTACATTTTACGTGGTTTTTTTTACTGGCCTCCCTTAATAACACCAAAAAAAGGAACACTACAAACTTTACAATCTAATTAAGCTTTTCAATAAAAATATTCAAGCACCAAAACCTAAGGAAGAGCACAGTACAGGGAATAAGGAAACAAACAACTGCAAAGGGGATGATGATGTGCAACTACTGCTGCGTCAGGCATGGTGAACTGGTTTGCACAGCACTGTACCAGTGCTCATGTCAAAGGGGACACACTAATCACACTTTGATTTTTAATAATTTTAACAGAGCTACATCAGATCTTAATTGAGAAGGAACTTGTAAGATCATCTGAGTTGTTACATGCACAAGACCTGGAATCTAACCCAGTTATATTTTGTTTGAATTGTAGTGATCATCATTTAGCACACTAAATGAAACAGACTTCCATTAAATAGTCTGTGAACTACAAAGCAATCATTCACAATTCAAAAGAGCAAAAATGATAGGCATCCTAAATCAAAAAATATTACATAAGCATTTGAAAAATGTTACATAAAAGTTTCTGCGCACTAAAAATACTGAGAGAATTTTTTTAAAACTAAGAGAAAAATATTATTTTGTATAGAAGCATGTGTGTTTTTACCACTTCATTATATAATTACTAATCTGTGATCTATATTAATCTGCAAAAATTATAAAATAATTTAATACAAATTGAATATTTAATAGATGTCAGCCCCTTCAACTTTAAGTTGAATGGATAAATTTTAAAGCTAATAAAGCCATAGAGAGGGGTACCAGTGGTGATCATCATCAAGTTCCTATTCTGCTTCCAGCTCAGAGGAAGCTGGTATTGTCCTGCTGGGTGACAGGAGGCAGATATACCTGATGAGCAAGATGGTCCTGAGGCTGCTATTTCTCCCTCCCACCAAGATGAGGAAGGAATTTCCATTTTACACACCCCTGGGGAAGCCCATTGTAGGGACCTGAACAACCACAGTTATCATGTGGATTAGCCAGAATAAAGGAAGGATTCCTTTCTATAAGACACACAGACTACTCCACAGCCTCCATGGAACAGGGTCAGATAACCTGAGGGTTAACATCATAACCAGCTCCGACACACCGTGCCTCAGTCTCAGCAGGCAGCATTCAAGACTTACTTCAGTGAAAAAAAAGAAGCTGAGCAACAAGGAACTCATGTGTGAACAACTGGGGCTGAACCTCCACTGAAGATCTTGCCAGATTAACCAGTTTCACTGCTCAGCAGAGGGACAGCACAGATGCTTCCTGCTTACTCTGACCACACTTCCTTTCCCATCCCTATTAAATCTATGTTTTGGCTAGAAAATTATCTTGGAGTTAAAAAAAAAAAAAAGAAACAACAACAACAACAACAAAAAAAAAACATTCTTCGTCACTTACTGGTTAAAATGTATGCCTGGATTTTCAACACATACAACTGTAATTGAAGAGATGGGTCCTACTACATTGCCTGTGTTCAGTACCTGCAAATCAACAGGTATAACACCATCGAACTTTAGAGAGAAAATTGGGAGTGTAGCATTGTCTAACCATGTGTACTTAAGTCCAAAAACCAATCTTGACATAAAAATAGCAACATTTGAATACCTCTATTAAAACCTTTCAAAATACCTACAAGAAATTAATAATTCTATAAAAGATGAAGTAAAACATTCAGATATCTGTTATGGAAGTTAATGCAAACCTGAGGATATATCAAATATGTCAGAAGAAAATATCGCATTACTCCTTAAAAGTGATATAATTTATATATTTTGAATTTGCACACTACCTTGGAAATGCTTACAAAATTACTGCATATAAAGATACTCATCATGATATATATGCATTAGCAATAATATTTACAATTAATTTTTGATCCTGGAAATTAACAAAAAATATGAGTGAAAGAATGCCACTCATTCTTGCTGCATAAGCACTTAATTAACAAATACATTAAAAAAAATGAAAAAAAAAAAAAAGAAAAAAAAGATAGACAAACATCCCCCAGGCTTCAGATATCAAAGAAAGCATCATTGTTCAGTTTTGATTTCTCCAATGCAACACTCTTCAGAGTGCTAGAAGGTAAAGCTGCTGGGATAATACATGTCCTCACTCATCATTTTACAAACTTTCTGTTAAGTCACAGGATAACAGAAAACTAAACAAATCCCGGCAAAAACAAAAAGGCAGTGTCCACATTCATTTTGCTTCCCCCACCATCAATCCTTTGCCTAAAAATCTCTTACATGAGCAAGAATAGTTAGGTGGAGGGAGTATGTATCGGGTCTGAGTGGCCAGGTTTTGGTAACAGGAGAGCAGCAGTGGTGATTTCTCTGAGAAGCTGCCAGAAGCTTCCGACATTTCCAACAGGCCTAATGCCAGCCAGCTCCAGGGTGGACCTGCTGCTGGCCAAGACTATGCGCATCAGTGATGGTGGTACCAAGCCTAGGATAAAATATTTCATAAAGCAGGGAAAAAACTGCACAAGAACATTTGCAGCTGGAGAGGGGAAACTGCGACCCTGAGAGAAAACAATGCTTGAGCTGGCTTCTGAAAAGACTTGTGGACCTGAGGGTAGAGGAGTCAGTGATGGAGGAGGTTTTATGATAGGACTTGTGACCCTACAGGAGATTCCCACTGGAGCAGGTGAGGAATGTGAGGAGGAAACATGGCAGAGACAGCATGTGGAGTGGTTACAACCCCCATTTCCCCACCGCCTGGCAAGGACATAGAGAAAATCTGGAGTAAAGTTAAGTTTGGGAAGAAAGGAAGGGAGGGTGGGGGGAAGGTGTTCCAAGATTCAGGTTTATTTCTCATTATCCTACTGTCATTTCATTTGCAATAATTTTGTCTGCGTCAAGTCTGTTTTGCCCATGATGGTGATGAGATCTCTCCCTGTCTATTTCATTCTCCAGGACTTTTGTCATATCTTCTTCCCTCTGACAAGTGAGACGGGGAGAGATAGAGCAGCTTGTTGGACATCTGACTCCAGCCAAGGTGAACCTACCACAGAGTGAAACCTTAGTTCCAGTTTTAATTACAGGCTAATGTGACTGGAATAAATCCTTCATATGAATCTTAAATTTGCATTTCCAGGAATAAATGCTTGATATACATAAGAACTCAAGCAATATCTGTTACAGGCTAGTACCACACCAATTCCCAAAGCTCAGCAACAGAGAAAAAGGGATGTTCAGCTTCACAAGTCACCTCAACGAGGTATCAAGCATGCTTTCCACTTCAAAGGATGACAGAACCAAGAACTAAATTAAAATGAAAGCACAATCCACCCATGCATATCCGTTCACACCTGCAATACTTTCCTTCAGACTAAGCAGAAGCAGCAGCTCCCACCCCTGACTAGCAGAGCAAACAACAAAACACCTTAATGCTCAGTAGACCTGACTGGCACCTGAAATGTCAACACAAAACTTTCCGAGAAGAACAAATCTAAGAAAACAATAAAAATGCTTGAGGACCCCACCAGAATATTAGCACAGAAACAGGCTATTTTAGGCCAACCAAATGAGCAAAATTAAGTCAAACCATATGCCAGGTGACCTATCTCAAAATAGGTAAGGATATAAACAGGCAGAAAATACTGAATAAATAATTGGTCTCCCTTCTTAGCACAAATAAAAGCTGTTAAATCTTGATACTACATCATAGCCTTAATTGCACCTATACTCAAAGACTAAACAGGAGACACAAATGATAGTCCAGTTTTGACTCCTTGGGGAAATTGGATGGACTTTTGTAGTATTTGCATCTTTAGTATTTTTACAGTCAATCAGACTAGACACAAGAAATTTCAATTACCAAGAAATTCTGTTGTTTTACCTTGGATCTTATACTGAATCATAAAATCAGATATTATATGAAATTTATCAATAATCTAAGTTTCAGAAAAAGTGTTTTATATGAATACGTCTATCTGCGCTAATTAAATATTTTTATTAGATTTATACCACAGTACATAAACCAGGTAGCAATAATTATTAAAATAAATGCCTGTAAAAATAATTTCACAATGTAACATTGAAATGCCTGTAGTACTTCTTTTTTTAAAATTTCTACCTTTTCAATTCTGTTCTCTGCTGCACAAAAAACATCAACAAACTAACCAACCAACCAACCGACCATCTCCAAGCCAAAACAAACAAAAAAATAGCCCCCATAGAAAGCCCAACAGATTTTAATATTTTTTAAATTTGCATATTGCTGGATAACTTACCAATCTTACCAATGACAGGCAAGAAATGTTAGTGTATTAAAAATATTTTTTAAACAGAAGCTCTTGAATTTAGAATTTCAGGGAAAATATTACTGAGTTACAGCTCAATGTTTGACACTGATATTATTAATGAAAAAGTATAAAAAGACTTTTGTCTGAATGCAATGTTATTTTGGATACATTCAACTCTGAATATGGCTTTAATTAAATAATTTCTGGTAATTTTAAATAATAACCTTTATATAAGAGAGCATGACTCATCAGTCAGAACAACAATCATTATTTTTTCAAACTCTCATCTTAATGGTTATGAAAAACAGTTGTAAAATTTAGGATTTCACTTTACTTCATGTATATTTTTATTAATTTTAGATTAGATTAAATTCTTACAGAACTCTGAGGATTAAATACAAAAGCATGAATGATGGAGAAAGCAAAAAATGATTTTTTAGACCTTTACCAGCAGAACTTACTAAACAAAACAATATGTTTGAAGGAATAATTTTATTTAAATAAAAAAATTATTAAAATTTTTATATTGTTCTGAATTACCAGTGCTTCATAATGACTTTCTAAACCACTGTGTTATTTAAAAGAGCCTCTTGTTTAAAATTAAAAATGCTGTCATGTCTTTGAATAAACAAAGAAAAAGAAGGAAAAAGATTAAATAAACTAACAAAACTTCTCTCCCTAGCAAATCCATACTTCCCTGACTGTTTCTTTTAATTGGTTCTATTTATGTTGCATTTCCTGCCTCCTTCTGTATGCTGAACTTTAAAAGTTTGCAAACAAGGTTTACTTTACTCAACGTTCATCAGAGTTCTTACTCAGATGTTTTGCAATCTTATTGGGTTTGAGTAGGATTATGAAGAAAGACTTCAATACACACAAAATGAAAAATGAAGACCTCAGAACAGTCTTTGTTTTTCATGGGAAGCCCAAATTAAAATTTGTCACTACATTTATTAGGAAATTGAAATAGGTAATAACAATGGTTTCTGTACTATATTTAAATGTAGTTATCTGGTAATTCAGATTACCAGAATTGTTAAAAGATGCAAAACACAGCCAGATAATTGCATTGGCTTTTCTGCATGCAATCTTTGACAGAGAAGCTAGCTGGAAAAAAAAAAAAAAAGTTTGGTTGCCTTAGAGGGCCTAATAATTTACAGAAGTTTATGATCAACAATTTTCAAAACCATTTCCAAAGGTTTATTCTCACTGCCCACTTCACATCCTATGTAGAAAATTAACTGTACATTTCAAATCAGAGTTCAATACTCAAAGCACTCTGAATAGCCAATGAGTTTATATATGTTTAGTTTGTTTTAAAATCACTCAATTTATTTTGGATGCCAGAAAGTAAAAACTACATTAGGAAAAGTTCTGTAATTGTTTCAGTCTTGCCCCAAATCTTTGCTTATTTTTAGGAGCCCCAATGTACTGTGGCTGCCAGTTCCAATGTCAGACGAAACAATACAAGAAGAGCTGTTTTGTTTACTGCAAATGTTACTCCTATTAGTTAAAAATGATAGCTAAGCTCACATCAGAAGAGAGAGGGCATGATCATTCCTTTCTACTCTTCCCAAGTAACTCATATGAAAACCCAATAAACCTCTTGGTTATATTCTTTCTGAGACATAATTTTTCAAGACTGAAGAGTCTTGAAAAGAGTAGCCTAGTCTAGTGTAGCCTGCTTATTTCTCAGGTGTAAATTTTTTCCATATCTTTTATTACCACTCTTGTACGTCCCTAAATTTTCTCATTTTGCTCTCAATCTAAAGGAAAACTGTACAAAGTTTACATCCTTCAGAAAAGCATGCAATTATACAATGGTTTGATTATTTTCTTCGCTCTGATCCCTACTGCCTTCCTAATAAACCCTAACAATTTTTTGGTGACTGTCAGTGATGAGGCAGTTTACATTTCTGAGGCCCCCTCCTTTGTAATTGGAATGTACCATCTGGCTACAATGACTGCATATCTAGTTTAAATGGAAGTTTAAGATTTGTCCACTCCCTTTGCCAGCAGTATCACTTCACATTTATCTACATTGAATCCCATGCTATTAGCTGGTAACTTACTCTTGTAAGACTTTGTACAATTCATCACAGTTGGTCCTTGTCGTACAACCAAGGTTTAATTTTAGTCAGATTCGCAAAAGTCTTCTCCCGCACACAGAAGTTCCAATGTACTTCACATAACCTATGGGATATGGTGTTATTCACAGAGTCCTTCAGCATCAAAAACACCATAGGTATCCAGTCTCATGTAGTTTAGAAAGCACACATTAACTTATAAAAAGTCTTCATAGAGTTAGTGGAGTGGAGAGAGTATTCAAATGTTTTGATCTATTTGTATTTGGGAAGAACCTCAAGAACTCAAGAAATGACAAAGTTTTCAATCCCCTGCATGGTGTATAAATTGGATTAGACCTTATCTAACCATACTGTTATTTATAAAAGTTTTTATTTTCATATATGCAATATATTCCGTAACTGCTGGTAATAAATTGCACATTAGGTGGCTAGTGGCATGATGAGTCATGGTATTTGTACTTGGGATTGTCATGGAATATCAGATTGGAATAGCTATTCAGTGTTCTTGTAGGGATTTCTTGCCTATTCTATTTTCATGTAGTTTCCCTTTTTGAAACTGAGCAGAGATGCAGTGATTTCTGATTGAATCTGCAGGGACATTGAATATAAACTCCTCATGCTTTTTTTATTGTGGAGAGGCTGTATAACTGAAAACTTCAGACCTGTTGAAGTCTTTGCTTAAGGATACAGAACTTCTGTCATTTCAGCATCAACAGATACCTCCATGCTGAGCAATTGTCTCTTTCAGCATGGCTGGCTGTAGTCAGTGTTCATAAATTAATATATATGCCAGTCAAGATTCAAAATCAAAAGCCCCAGCTCTTAAATTAAACAAGGTGCACCTCTATTGTATAGGCTTTCTGTAGAATAGAGGAATTTCCAGTCTCTGAAGAATGTGAATTCCTGCTTAGTCCCCTTCAAAACCAGACGCTAAAAAATCTGCCTTCCTCAGGATTTCCAAAACAACACTGACTATTATGAGAACTTAAGAGAATGATACTACAGGTGTCCTGGTCTTCAAGTGTCTTCCTTAAAAGCTCACATTGTGCTTCCATAATAAAATGACTTGTCAAATGAATTGTAGAGAAGGGGAAGAGCTATGGATGGCAACTCTCTTGACAGTAACAAGGCTTTCAACATTCCCACATTAAGGTTTGGATGGTTGAACTGTTAGATGAACAAATGAAAAGTGAATGATTAGAATCAGAGGATCCAATGTTTTGTACACCAGCTGGAAGTTTGGAACAAGTGAAATTCCACTTTGTAGTATACTGGGTTCTGCACTGAATCCAAAGGATTTGACCAAGATTAAGCATAATTCACTGCAATTGGCCAAGTCTGGCAAACCTGCTCTCTTAATGAATGCCAAAAAGGGGAAAAGAGAATACAAAAGGAAGAAACTTGCTTGGCAATTTAAGTAAGTGTCGTCATACCTGCTTTTCTTAGATCTTTTTCTCTTACCATTTAATTATTTGAATTTTGTTTACTTTTCTATGACTGTCATTTTCACTCATGATGCTACCTATTATTTCCTCTTTCTCATTTGAATCTTTCCTCACTCTATTGCTTTCTAGGAGAAAAGGTATAATTTCAACCCTTCTTTAAAATTTCAATTAAATTTCAATAAAGTAGGTAGAAAAATAACTCTCTAGCAACATAATCAATATATGACATCTTGTACTAAAATCATGCAGTTCAATCACTTTGAAAAAAATCTGCTTTGCTTTTTATTGTTGGAATATTTGATTTGATTATCATTTTTTATGGCCTGACTGTTCAGATTTATTGATAATTTAATTATCTTGTTGCTTATAAATAATTATATTGATAACACTTAAATTGTGGCAATCTTCTACTATAGAGAGACTCAGTTATCTCAGTAGCACTGGACTGAATGAGAGGAAGTTCTTTCTGCACAAGAATGAAACTCTAGTTTTAAAATTTTCTGATTTGAAAATATGTGTTCTTACTTCTGTAAATTTCTACTAGCTACAGTCACATTTTAAAATGTAAATAGACATTATGAAAAAGAGATATTGTAAGATTTTCAAGGATTTTAAAACACTGTAGAATGCTTTACTGAAACCTTCTACTGTCTGGGTATTTTTCCATGGCACATTCTAAATATCCCTTTTGAGTTTTACACTGTTTTAGGGACCAAGCACACAGCTGTACTTACTTGTCAGTTTGATGCTGCCCTGTTTGACAGGTTATCTGTCTTCTTTTCTGATAAAAATGTTCACAACAAAGTACCTACAAGGCATTCACCAAAGTCTTTTTGGTAAGTTAAAACTCCCAGACTAGTAAAGCAGACCTTTATGAATTATTTTACATACTGCTGCATTTGTTTGTTGAACCTCCCCCACTTTCCCCAGCTGTTAATCACATCCACTTTCCAGTTTGCTATATTACTAATAAATCATGTTTAGTTTTAGCTGCTACAAAGTAGGTAGTAATATGTAGCTATTGTACAAGGTCCCTCTGTAATTTCAAGCTGTGGTAAAGAACTCAATTCAGCAGCACTTACAGTTTCAAAATAAACCTGCACAGTACAGCAGAGATTAGTTATCATATCTTGTGTTATGTAAGAGAAGTATTTTAATAGTATTAGAAACACAACTTTTTTATGCTTCAATCTTTTAGATTATCTGGATGCCATACTACATTGAAAAAAGTTACAGAAAATGTGGATGATTAAAGGAAAAAATTAAAATCATTTTACTGGTGGACTCCAGATATGGCAGCATTACAGAATAAAGTGCTCTTGGTCACAAGAACACAAACAGAAACAGATTCTCTCTCACTGAAATGCAGTGTCACAACAGGGAAGTAGAATCAAGTATTTCTCCTATTACATGTTTGAATCACATACTCTCCAGTGTGAATGGAGTGACTATCACCAGCAGCTCTCTCACACGTGCATCCTGAGTCCTCTGGGCTTACTTTATAAAACAGGGATTTGTCAATAGCCAGCTGCAAACAGTTTTGGTGCAACCATTCCCAGAAGCATTCTTAGTGCAAATAGCCTAAAGACCCATCTAACCTCCTAGCAGGAATTTCCCTTCAGCTACAGCTCCCTTGGGAGGCCGAGCAATTGGAGCAGACTCAGAGCACGACTGGCAGCAAATTGCAGACCCTTGGGAGTCACCCTTCCCACACCTCTAAGTTTTTGGAAGGTCCTCCTACTACCTTACAGCCACTTTTTGATTTTTGAGTCAGATTTTCAAGTGAAATTTTGTGTAAGAAAGGATAGAATTTCTAGAACTGTGGACACACCCTTTTTTTTGTTTGGTTGGTTTGGTTATTTTCTCACTAACATACACTTGCTGAGAAAAATTCCTTTTGGTTTGGCAAATTCCTTAAGGTTTGGCAAATCCATTACTAGCTAAATGTGAAGTTTTATACTTATATGAAAAGTTAACTAAATAGATTTTGATTAATTCTATTTAAATGAAAAACTGAAACCATCTATATTAGGATAATATATTTAAAAAAAATAATTCATCCTGAAATTTTTTATGTTTGATATCATTTAAGTTTTAAGGGCAACAATGAAATGGATATTTGAAAGAAGTTCAATATTTTATTTCAAGTAGAAAATTAACACTTTCCCCTCCAATTTGTTCATGCACTGTGAAAAACTTTTGGTTTTCATCTAGAAATCCCAATACTTTTTCTCTTCCACTACATTCTTTATATATACTTCATATATATATACTACATATATATACTTCATACATATATACTTCACCCTTTGAATGAAAAAAAAAAACTATTGCTGCATATCTTTACCTACATATAAAGTGTCACAGCCTAGCACTCCATATTTCAAGAAATGAGTAAGTTAAAATCTCCCCCTGTTCTGTCATGTCCTCCACAGCAGGGCTGTTACACAACCAGCCTTTCACAGCTGAAACAGTTTGTCTCCTTTCTCTACAAAGGCACACTCTACTTACAATACATATCGTAAAAGTAATGCTGCTGGCTGCAGTGTTCATGAATAAAACAGTCAAAAGCACATATGCTGTTAGCATCAGAGACTGATTATCTATTGTGTAGGAGCACAACGAAGTAATCAAATAAAAATTATATTGGCCCTGACAAACTTTCTTAAAAATAAAGTCTGCATAAGTTTTGATGATGGTTCTTAATCATATCCATTTCATTGTGAACAATTAGACACATATTATGGTGCAACGAACAGACTATATAAAGAATTTCTGTTGCTGAAGACAACATGGGAACTTCTAAGGCCTTGCTAAGAGTATTGCATTTATTTTAAATAATATTTTTAAAAGCAATTATAACAGACTGTTTTATCATCTGCTTACATACCCAGGTTGGGGAGTTTTTTTGACATTCCCCTAGATTCCTTGAAAGTTTTTTTTTAAGTGTTGTCCTTATAAATAAAAAAAAGGCTAAGTAAAAGTTGTTGTTATGAAAGAGTATGCTAAATGTTTTTTTCCTTTGCACTGTCTTAGCAGTTTAGAAATCTAATTGAAACTTCAGCTGGAAGTTCTTTGTTCTACTCAGTAATCACCACTCTCAAATATAAAATATTATATTTTTAAAATTCTGTAGACCTTTATATCAGTGGAAAAGAATTTGCACGAAGTTTTCATTAATAAATGCAATTTAGAATGTTCACACTTTGAATGCATCTAGGCTTAGTTGATCCAATAGCACAGAAAATGCAATATCCCTACTCTGCATTTTAGAAGCTCAATCAATATCTTTTTAGTTGCATATAATGGCACTCTATTTCTTTATCCATTAGCAGAATAAAGGAGAAATCTAATATATGTCTAGATTAGTGATGAAACTTCTTCTGAAATAACCATGATAAAAAAAAACTTGCAATGTTTGTATTTTTTCTTCAATGTTTTCTATCTCCCAAAGTAATTTTCTTCAAGAGACATTATAGAACTCTACATTAATCTTGCTGGTTTTAGTCTTCATTTATTAAAGTAGCACATACTGTTACTCAGCAGCTCAACTTGCATGAATGTGTTCATACCTCTGCACCTAGGTAAGGATTTCTAATTTATAATATGGTTTTGCACATTGCTACCAAGTCAGAGACAGATTTAGCTTTATGAAAGTGATTACCACTTTTAAACTGTTGTATATAAGCTATGGTTATCTTCAAAATAACTCC
The DNA here is from genome assembly GCF_028018845.1 of Melospiza georgiana. NCBI lineage: Eukaryota > Metazoa > Chordata > Aves > Passeriformes > Passerellidae > Melospiza > Melospiza georgiana. Next base: position 78,608,591 of record NC_080430.1, read on the forward strand.
AGGTCCACCTCTATATTTTAAAGATAAGGAAGGAAGAAATAAGGAATTACAGAGGTTTTCTCCACATCCCACAGAAAACCATGTCAGACCACATAACACATTCGGTTCTCTTCCATCCCAACTTACAACCAGACTTCCTGTTACTGCTGCAAATAAAACTGTAAGGTTTTGAGAAGAAAAGTTCTTTAAGGTCTGGAATATAGCCCTGCTAACACTTGGAAACAAATACTCACATACAAAACAAGCAAAGTCAGAGGGAAAACAAAGTGAAAAAGGAAAAAAACGCAAGCCTAAAAATTTAATTTAGAAAGGAACATTTTCAGAAAAAAATATTCAGTCTGTAAAATCAAGCCAAACAAGATTGAAAAATCTTAGCTTAATCAAGCGCTTTTCCACAAATGAAATTCAAACCAGAACAAACTGCCTCATCCTCAGAAGACACAGATGGCAGATGATCCTCAGGCTGGAGCATCTCTTATAAAGCTCATGGAGAAACTCCTGCTAACTCACAGCTTCTTACAGAGAATGCTTCTGTTGAGCCTTGCTGTACAGATGAGATGTCAAGCTTTGCTGTTCCAGGTCAGATGCAGGAGGAAAGCACACTGATGCACTTGGGAAACATTCCTGTTCTGCCCTGAATTCAGGCTAGAATTTTGGGCAATATGCCTACAATCTTCAGCTTCTCTTCAAGTGATGCAGAGCTTTTGCTATGCTTCACCTCAGGACAATGCTGGATAAGAAGCTTCCCTTAAACAAATATTAAAAACTGAATATTTTTAGATGAGAAAGTAAAAATAAGTATATAGAGCAAATATGATGATATATGTAACACATATTAAACTTTACAAGCTGGTAACACTGTTTTTTATAACACACTATTAGGATTAATGAGATTTACTAACATAAATATCTGAAACCAACAAAATACCATTATTAAAATCAAGATACATTTCTGAACTCTTTTCCTAGCTTTCTTTCATCCTATTAATGAAAGACATGTAGGTCCCAGCTGTGTTTGTATTTGCAAGGTTTAAAAATGCAGGGTTTTTTAAATCAGGCTTTCTTCAGCCCACTGCTTAATCCCTAGCACTGCTGAACATGAACAAATAAATTAATGAGTTAAGAGGCACTCAATCACTATTAGAACACACTGACTATGCAAAACTGAGATGAAAAATATCAAGTTTTTTCTATTAGGTTAAAACTTAAAATCTGAGAGGACTCATTTCTCTAAGGATTAAATTGTATTGAATGTACACACAAAAGTTTCAGCAATGAGGTGATAGAGGTTCTAAATGCAGTTCTTTCCAGGGTATGTCATTGACAATAACAAACATAACTGACAACAATTACATAAGTTATTCTAACCAGGCAAATGCTAATGGCTAACTAATAGCTGAAAATACAGTTTATTACAATTATGAGGTACATAATATTTTTCAAAATTTCAAATGTAGACAATCAAGATGACTGTCAGATTTAGAGAATAAAACAATTCACTGAGAATATTCAAGAGGCTTCAAATTCTAATTGCAATTTTGCATTCTTTTCTGTTTACTAATTTACCCCCAAGGGTTCTGAAATAAAACTGAATAGTTATAATAAAATTGCAAACCCGATTCATAAAATTTCTCTTCAATGTACCATACAGCAATATAGTAAATTGCTAGCATGTAGTATGCCACACCATAACTTAAAATATAGATTTAGGGGTGAGAGAAGAAATGAAGTCAATTTCATGGACTAATTGAACTCAAAAAAGGATGGTACTGTGAAAAGCATTGTGGAGGTACTCACCAGTAAGTTTGAATCTTACAAAAGATGTCTTGCAGGAATAATAAATACAGGAATACTGTATACAAAGAAAAGTATGACAGGAAAAAAAGTATCCATAAGTGTAAAGGCTATGCTTACCAGGAAGGATATGCAAGTGCTGCTAAGGAAGAGGATCCCAAAGTGTGAATTCTAGTTAATCATAAGACTCTTTTGATGAAGACAACAGAATGGTGTTCTGTAACATTGCATTGGATGAACAGGATTGAAATATTGCTTAGAGAACAAACAGAAAAGCCATATTTCTTTAACCTAGAAGAAGGGAAGAACTTGATCCTGAGGAACTTTAACTAAGAGAAATTCCTAGCAGAAATGTCTTTCATAGACTTTACCAGATCAACATGATAAACAGTTTTTTCATATTAAAAAGGGTTCCTTTCTAATCAGGAAGAGCAATTGTCTAATTCCAAGAAACATCAACATCCTGGAACTTGGATGACGATCATTGGAATTCTAGTGAAGTGTTCTGCTGGTGTCACAAATGAATGCAGTCAAAAAGATATTCACCTGTTACAGACTTAGACATTTATGCCAGTGTTTAACAAACTGAACAATCAGATCATTTCCATGCTTTAAATTACCTACTAGACTGATTTTCAAGAGCAATACATGTTGACAGTGCATAGTTCCTACTCATTATCAATCATTATCAATATACATTCGAAGCAACAATCCATTCCAAATGCATTTTAGATTCAGAAAATATATAATGCTCCTTTATGGACTCTGATGTGAAGAGTGTGATTTCAGTGATAGCATCACCTATTGGGTTCAGGACATTTGTCCATGCATCATTTTATTGGAGTCTGCAATAGCTGATTTGCTCTGTTCAAGAGGTAGATTTGGATGATGGATTATCTGGCCCACACACCAACTCTAAAGAGTGGCTCTTCAGCTGAAAAATAAGGGGATAGCTCATGCACTGCTCCAGTAACAGACAACAATAGTATTAATTCTCACGAATACTTGAAATTGCAATGTCTGGAGGAAAGGTGGGTTACATCTCCCTGACCATCCCAAGTTTCTGAATACTACCAGCATTTGATTGCCAAGTCTTCACAATAAAGACACCTTGGGAAACACATTCTAACTGAGCTCCCTGCCCAAGTATGGATGAATGGGAGATGAGCCTGTGACTGGAGGAAATTCCATGAAAGGACATATTTTCTATACACTGTTCAGGTCTTTTCTTCCAGTGTATAGACTTATGCATGGATTTGCATCTCTAGGGAGCAAACATATAACTAGATAACGTCTACGTAGCACCAGATTTGAATATCAACTTCCTGCACCAGTGGGTGATGAGAATGGATACTCTCATATCAACAAGAAACAAAAGGTGGTTTTGTCAATATATGGTGGCTGTTGTATAGAGAGGAAATGAGTCTGATCAAAATCCTTGCTGCTGTAGACTTCGATAGTACTCTTAGGAATTCTATCTGCTGACCATGCTAGATGCTGGAGAACAGAGAATTCCTGTGGTTTTGTTTGTGCAAGTAACTGGAGAAAAAAAAAACCCAAAGAGTCATCCTTTACCAGTCAGTCACCAAGACATGGACCTGACAGTTAGGAATCAGAGCCTTTACCAGTGTATCAATTTATTCAGGCATTTTTCACATCCTGCAGCAAAACTCTGCTATCAAGTTATACACTGGCCAGCCAGTCCAACAAAATCAGGAAAAGACCATCTCCACCTCTTCTCATAATGGGCAAATCCCATGTTAGCCAAATTGCTATCTGCAGGCTGACTGCCTTTTCCTTGGTATCTCATAGATTCTTATTTTCTCTTGAATCCTTGAGCTGCTGTCACCATCTCAGAAATTTCATTTCTGCATTCTCCCTTTTATTGTCATACATGGCTTTAGCTCATGTCCTTTCTCATTCCTTAGCAACAGACTTCATAATAAAATTGAATCAAGATCACACCACTGTGTTGTGCCAAATGAGGTCTGAAGTGACAGGAGGAAGGTTACAGCTTGCTGTCACTGCAACTGGGGATGTCATTGAACAACTGCTCATTAAATACATTCAGTGCCATGTGAAAAGAAAACCAAAGGCCAGAAGCAAGAATGGATAATGATCCTGGGCTATTGTGAATCTAAGCCATTTAGAGTACAAAGAACTGGTAAAGACTGGGAAAAAAGCTTCAGATAGAGAAATGAGAATCAGCCTTTTTTTTTCTTGAACAAGAGGACTATCTCCACCAAGTCAGTATGCTGCAACTGAATTTTTCAGAACATGTGGTTCAGGTTGGTCAAATCTAAAAGTGTTCTGTAATAACAGAAAGTAACTAACATAAGACTTAAAATACTGTTATGGACTGCTCTTTGGAAAAAAGCCCATCCCCACTCATCTTAAAAATTAGTTACTGGAATCCTAATTTATTAGTGAATTAGAGAACTCCAGATCTAATTATAGAGGAAGAAAATATCAAAGAAAATAATGCTATGCTATAAAAAAATTGATACAATTAATATTAATATTGTTTAAACTATTCACATTTCCCAATAACTGCATCTTTTTAGTGTTATAGTCATTCCTCTGCTCTCCAGACCCTAAGGCTGATGTCTTCAGTCGGGAAGACTGAAGTCTGGGCTATAGGGAAAGTAAAGCAAAAACACAGTATTTCTTTCATCCTTTCCTGGGAAGTTAAAGTTTATTTATCATATTGATGGCTTCTTCCTCCTCACTCTGGATCTATTTGGAGTAATGTTATGTATTTCCTGATGCATTTTACGCCTTGTTTTCTTCACTGTTGGCAAGTCCGTGTTGCGCTGAAATTTTGCAGTGCCTCCGTTTGTGTACCCTACCCTCACAGCGACTGAAGCTGGGGAAGTTTGGTGATGTGTATGGAGAAAGTACATGGGAAACTGATTTTCTTGTCTGGCCCAGTATGAATTTTGTTGCATTCTCAGTAGGTTGGAGTGGGTAGCCTGTGTGTGAACTCAAAAAAGCTTCACGAGATGAGCTGTTTCTAGAAGCCACTCCTAACAGGAAGCTGTTTGTAAGAGATATAGTTTAGTCCAATGTACAGTTCTGATGAAAGAAACAACACAAAGAAAAAAATCTGGAGTATCTGTTCTGCAAAATGACCAGAAAGGCAGAGTCTGCCCAAACTGTGAGGATAGATCAAGCTGACAAGAAAAAAATATGATAGCAATAATTGCTATAAGTCTCCAGGGCTCAATAAGGAAACTGGTCAGAGATTTAGAACTGACTTATGAAGACAGAAGTTAAAACATTTATCATAGCAAATTTCATTTTGTTTGACAGTCAGAAGCAAATATGAAATGTGGAAATGTTAAGAGATAGGACATAATATACTGTCTTCATTTTCCAGGAGAGTATGCCCAGGAATTCAGTCTTTCTTGGTTTTAGTGATAGGGACACAGAGGTACATTTTTTAATAACACTTCAAAGTTTAAGAATCTTTGCATTTAATAATAATTGCAGCTTTAGTTGTATGAAATGTTGGCCAAAGCATACGTATTGTCTTCAGGCCGTTCAAATGAGAAATTGATTTAGAGGATGAGATGTACTCTTCACATGTTACAAAGTTTCCATATTAAGACGGTGTGTTACATCAAAATCAGGAAAAATACATAAGCGTATAATTTTAGTAAAAGACTTAAACAGAATTTATAAAACATGCTTTACTGAATAAAAGGTTTAATTTGATTCATGATATGATTAATAAAGCAAATTTGTGAATTAAATGCCTGTAAATATCATGCTGACTAAAATTTCTTTGAAAAGCTTGGTAAAAGATCCATTTATATTGAACAAAAAACCCCAAAATAAAAACAACCCAGCCACATAAAAAGTGATACTTATATGATGTTGTAATTTAAGAGGTAATCTAAAACCAAGGCAAAACACAAAAACAGCACAATAATAAAGGGATATGAGAATGTTAGAAATTAAGGAAGAGAGTGAAAAAAAAATCACTGGAAAAATTAATAAACAATGAGAAAAAAAGGGCGTGCTCTCCTCTATATATAAAAAACAATCACTGGGGAAACAGAGAAGGAAATCCAGGCATAACTGAGATGCAGTGGAAGTAGGCTTTGAAACCATCTTTTTTACTGGGAAACTAAAATGCTAAGGGGTTACAAAATAGATTCCAATAAATTATTTTAACATTGGAAAGATAAGAAAAGACAGAAAGGTGAGAGTGGGGCAAATACTGAAATTAATCTGAGAGATAATAATGCAAGAGCTGGTTCTGTAGCAGAGCAAAAGAAGAATATTGAAGTTTGATATATAATCAGTGGGAGAATTCTGGGAATGATACATCCTTATACATTTATGTAAAATATGTACATTTTGAGAACATAGCAGTGACATCACAATAAATAGCAGATACTTAGACCGAACTATTAATGATCTTAGAACAAGGGGAACATGTGTGAATAAATTTGCCTATAGCTCTATTAATTCCCCAATCAGGAGACCTGAAATATTGTGTTCCGCTTTGGTATCAAACATTGAAAAAGAGATAGGAGCAGTCTTGAGAGGGTCCAGAGAAGGGCACTAGAGATAATCAAAGGTCTGGGAAACACACCTTATGAGGAAAGACTGTGAGAACTTGATTTGTACAACCTGAAAAAAGAAGGTTTAGGAAATCCTTCATAGCATGTACCAGTGTTGAAAGAGTAGCTAGAGAAGAGATGGAGACTCCCTTTTGACAAGAAGTCACGGGTACAAGTTACTCCTGCGATGATTCTAGCAGACAAAAAAGGAAAATTTTTTCACAAGGAGACAATAATCCATTGCAATAATCTTCCCGGGGAAGTGGTGGATTCCCCAATGAAGAACTTTGGGGGATTTAGCTGGGCCATCTTGTCTAGATCATGCTCTCGCCAAGAAAGGTTGGACCACCTTATCCCTGAAGTCCCCTTCCAGCTGATACTCTATGATTCTAAGATAATAGAGTCCTATTCACACTTAAACAAACAAAAATAAAATCTACTTATATTTCTTGGCAGGATAATTCATTACACTGGATAATAATGTACACCAGTTAACATTTTAAAATGTCAAGCACATCTGTTTAATTGCATTAGTACCTTTGCAGATAGGAATATATAATTTTGACCTTCTGAATGGTCACATTAATGGTTAAGACAAATCTACCTATATCAAGTAACCTAGAATATTTGTTGCAAAGTTCAAAATACTTTGAATCAATTCATGCAAGATTAGATAAGGACATGCAAAGGGCAGAAGGAAGACACAGAACTGCATATTCAGCTAAATGTTGATTACCAGATATAGAAGTTTCCATCTGAATTTGAGATCACAAAAAAGCATTTATCTGTTGTGTCAAAAGTCTACATGCAAGCATAAATCCAAATTTAAGCTGAAACCAAAACTGTTATAAAGAAATATGTGTCAGTAATCTAGAGAGAATAGAGAATAAAAAAATTGTTTCTCACATTAATTGCATATTTATGTCATGAAGGTAAAGAGGCTTTAGTTATTAATTATTGTATTGGACAATGTTTTACCTACATTACAGATTTGATAACCATAGTAACAGTTACAGACAATATCTAGAAAATTACAAAACAATATCAAAAGTAGTCCTTTAGACATCAATAAACATGAAGTACAGTATTATTTCAAAATTCAAAATGTTTTCAGAAAAAAACTGAGAGTTGACATATGAAAACTTTATCCTGGGAAGGGAAAACTTCAATTTAAACAATTTGCTGTACAACAGAAGACAATTCCAGCAGGAAAATATTTTTTTAGATAATTGTTATGTCAAGTGATATGGAATGGGACATTTAAAAATTTATCATTAAAATTTATGGAAAAAAAAATCATTTTGTAAATACTATTCCCCAAACATGGAAGCGCCCTGTCATAAAAAAAAAAAAAAAAAAAAAAAAAAAGGAAAAAAAAAAAAGCAAAGCTTTTACAATAAGCATACTTCTGGGAAAAAATAAGTGGAAAATTAATGCTGATTTATAAAGTGAATTATCATATGACACTATTAATAAAAGAAGCTAACAACACTTATTCATATCGATTTGGATAAAACAAAATCTTGGAAGATGTAATCTCTGTGAAATTACTTTGACCTCCAATGCTTTTAGCTAATCTACATGGACAGATTAATTTTAGAAACATGTACTTAGTAATGGAAGAGCATAAAATCTAACTTTATGACTGCAATTCTAATTTTGAGTAACTAACTGCACACTTGTGGTAGGTTGACCTTAGCTGGAGGCCAGGTGCCAACCAAGCAGCTCAATCACTCCCCCATCTCAGCTGAACAGGGGAGAGAAAATAAAATGAAAAAGTCTCCTAGTTTCTGATAAGGCAATTTACCAAAGCACAAGCAAAGAAAAACCGCAAAAATTTTGTTTTCCACTTCCCACCAGGAAATGATGTCCAGCCACTGGCTGGCTGGAAAGCAGGGATCCAGCAAGCATAGTGTTTGCTCTGGAAGGCAAACATTGTAATAGCAAATGCCCTCTTTTCCTTAACATTTTATCTCTGAGTTGATGCCATAGGGTATGGAATATCTATTTCATTAATCTGGGTCATCTGGCCTGGTTCTGTCCCCTGCCAGGATCTTGTTCACCTCCAGACCACTAATTGGGATGGGGAGGAGAGGCTGGGGTGTGTGCGAATGTTGAAGCTACTTTTTCACTCAACTTCTAAATGTTTCCTGAACTGCAAACAGAAGAATTGTAAAAATGGGAGAAAAGTTCCTGAAATGAAGCTTCTTACAATAAGATGTGGTTATCTGGAAAACCTACAAAAGAGTTCAGAAGGATTTTTCCCTGGATTCCATGTAATTTTTTGGTCTCAGGATCTCAGGGTCTAGGTATGAGCTCTTAAATGTTCTGGATCTCACATAGTATGGAGACTTATTCTGGGCTGTATGACCTTATCTGAACACTTAACACACAAGCACATTTCTGGGTGCTGCTTAAACTGGAAGAAAGGCTGTGTTCACTTAATTATGGAAAGTTTTGTGTAAAGAGAGTTATTATATTTGCTGAGAAGCATTCCTTCTGGTAGAATCAGTAAGCCATCTAAATACACTGTATCAGCAATTTTTTTACTGGAAGTGCGATTTTCTACAAAAAGGTAACACTGTTGATATCAGATACAGAAACCTCTTTGTGGATGTTGCTGTAGATGAGATAGAAACATTTTATTAAATGACATTGCTGGAACTTTTAAACCTTCCAATCAAAGTTATTCCTAATATTTTTCCAGTGTTTAACCTCTGGGGTATTATAAACACTATATTGTCACAGCATATGTCACAGCACATGTTGCAGTAACACCATACAACTTGCTACAATTCCTACGTTAAATGGGACCATAAATATTGTTTCAGCTGAGTAGTAAAGCAGAGTCAATGATACTGGTCATTGTATTGACCTTATTTCATTGCATCTCATGTTCAATCTGTTGATCATATTACCACAGCCATTTCAAAACTATGGTTTAGGTTTTTCTTTTCATTTTTAGTATGATTTATTGGAATTACAGCATAATAAATTTAGTTTAGTCTCTGAATTCCATTAACACACTATTTATTCTCACTAGTGAATGACCAAAATATTAAATTAAATATTTAATAGTCTCAAACTGAACAGATCTCCCTTAAAAAATGAATAGGCCCTCAGCAGATCTCTCCCATAAAAAAGAGGCTTTCAGAAGTATTTCTTGTTCCTACTATATGTACAGATTTTTTGTTCCTACTATATATCCAAATTCATATATTTCAAAGAAAATAGTGAATGTGAATAGTGAAAATGTGAAATAGTGAAAATGAAATAGAACTCTTTTAATTGAAAACAAATATATTTACAATCCATTTATAGAAGAATGATTGCAGAAACTTAATGATTAATTTATTTGGATTATAAATCTATTTTAACTTTCATTTTGCACAATTTCGGGTATTTCAAGAGACTGGATATTAAGAACAAGGAAGTAAAGTACTAAGCAACTGTATTTACTTGCCTGGTCATAGTAGCTCTCCATAGGCATCTCTCACCTAAATTCTTTTATTTATTTTCTTGATATCTTTATTTTAGATTATTAGGGATTATACTAAGCAATTTTTCCATCTTCATTAAGCCTTCTGTATTCACATAGTTATGTGAGATTCCTTTTCTTCCTGAAAGGTTCTGAAAGTAATTTTCCAGGTTTTGTCAAATCATTCTGTTATTAAAATCAAGGGTGTCAATTATCAGTAGCCATTGAAATATAGTTAACAGAAAGCAGTCCTTTTATCCTTTTTTTCTTCCTAAATATCACTTTTATCTATCAGGCCACTATATCTTACTAACTCCCTTAAGCCTTTTAGATGTCACTCTGCTCTTTTGTTTCCCTTCCAACATCTGTACATGCCACACTGGAGAACTGCAATTATTTGTCTGATATTTTCCCATATTTCATGTAAAAGTGCAAAGCAACTACTTAAGAAGGAAAAAACCTAAGGAGTTCTTGTTTGTTTCTTTTAGAGAGACTCAGACTATCCTACCCATTGCTCTGAAATCCCCTCTGTTGATGTATCAGAAAGCCAAGTCCTGCCTAGGGCTGGTTCTGTGATCCCAGCAGTACAACATGTAGGCCTTACTCCCTAGAATTATAAGTTGCATGAATGATTTTATGGTGGCAACTCAACTCTGATATGATCCTTTTTCCTGAAACTGAATCTCCTTACACTGCTATATTATGTATGCTCAGAGCTTTTTGAGCCTGAAAAATTACAAAATTAAGGTGGTTTTTTATTTACTAGTAACTTTCTTTGTTCTACAGTCTACCCTACATAGGGAAGGCTAATTTCCTTCCCTGCATCATAAAGGAATCATTCTGAATAAGCTCATTTGTACTTTTCCTTAGCTTGAAATATAAGGAGCCATATATCACCAGCCATAAAATATCAGGCAACAGCAAGGGCAGGCGGCTTCTGGGAGCGACAAGGAGTTAAGCATGGCAAGGCAGGCAGAGGCAGTAGTCACACTGACAATTTATGATCTTTCAGCTAATGAAAAATAAAGGCCTGAAGCAACCATCTCAATTTCTTTGCCTGCAAATTGCACTTCTGTGTAATTTTGGGGCTTAGAATATATAAGGAAAGGAGGCAAAATTTTAGTTCCAGAAGGATGGAGTGATTAAAAATGTAAAACACAAGACTTTCAAGCAGAAGTAGGTTTAAAACTTTCCATTCAATAAAACCGACACACTTTTGTCTTATGATGTAACCCATCATGTTCTTTTTAGGAGGAATCTAAATCTTTTAAGTGAGATTCATATACTGAATAAAGCTACTATTTTGTCTTATATTCTAAGATAAAAAGCACAGTTGAAGCTATGTGTTGTTCACATAGAAATGAACAGTACAAGTATTATTTATGTGGTCTGTTGTATTTCTTCTAGCACAATCTATGCTTGTATATTTATCCTCTTTTCTTCTCTTGCATATCAGTTGTACTTCTGCTGTTTTCAAAACATTCATATTCCATCTCATACAATGTCTTTGGATTTTTGTTTTGTTTAGGTTTTATTACATTGCTCTATTTCAATTTGTCCAGACACAAGTCAAAAAAACCCCTTTCAACAGACTCTCCCTGATCCTTCATTTTGTCTAGAGGGAGGCTGGATGGCTGTGTGAACTAGAGTTTTCCATCCAAACCTTTATTTAAATTCTGTCTGCTCTTCCCTAGACATTTGCATATATGCATTGACACTGTTGCAAAAGAAAACACACTAAATCAATCTACCAAATTCATTCATTGCGTTGTCTTTGTGCATGCACCATGTATCTCAAAGTTCTGAGCAGAAAATTCCATTAGAAGGGAAGAAAACAGTCAAATATATTTGAACTTTCTCTGGAGTATCCATGTCAGTTTGCATGCTACTCTTTTCCTCTGGTTAAAGAGTTTTGCTCTCTGACATTCCACTCCCTTACTTTTCACCAGTGATTTAATGATGGAGCTGTTCTCAAAGTCTGATGCATTACCGGTATGATATGTCACAGTCTGGTGTGTTAACTAAACATGCATTTCTAATCTCATTCTGCTGACATAAGTAAAAACATGGGGCAACAAAATCATTTGCAGTACCCAGTAGAATTTTTGTTCGTACATATATATATGCATATACACACACACACACACACTCTTATGTTCTGTCTTATTTTAAGAGTTCACATGGCAGAAATTCTTCATGCTATTTCACACCAAGATATTCTAGTGCCTTCTTGTATTAATACTTCCTTGTGTTGTAAATGTTTTACACAGACTAAGGCTTCATTCTTGCAGAGGACACTGAGGGGAGACCTCATTGTTGTCACAGCCTCCTTACGAGGGAAGCAGAGGGGTGAGTGCTGTTTCTCTCTGATCACCTGTGATAGGAATGGCATAAAGCTGTCAGGGAAGGTCTAGGTTGAATACTAGGAAAAAGTTCTTCACTTGAAGGGTGGTCAAACACATGAAACAGGCTCCGCAGGGAAGTGATCAATAGCACCAAACACGACAGAGTTCAAGTGTTTGGGCAACGATCTCAGGTACATGGTGTGATTCTTGGGGAGATGCAGGGGCACAAGCCAGACTCAATGGTCCTCCTCATATTAATGACCTAGACCTATGCTGTGGTACACAAGAACACAGATGTTTTCCCCATTAATACACATCTCAGGGTCCCAGTGTGCAGTCAATACAATTGTTACTCCTCTCTAAGTGCTATAATGTTCAGTGTTATGCCACTTGTACTGTCATAAACATTCATGTTCCTTAGTTCTTCCTAGCTGATACTATTATTTCCCTGCTTCCTTAAAACTGCTTACCTTTTTGCCTGCTGCAGGTATCTTTAGCCCATTTCTACTTTTTCTATTGTGATGATTTTAAACAGAAAATACATTTCCCAAGGAGAAGTTTAAAAAACACATTTAGCAAGACCTTTCCCTATTATTTTCCATTTAAGTGCAAACTCTTGTTGTCTCATATAGGCAGTTCTTCAAACTGGCATTCACACAGCAATTGAGTAAGTAATAATTCCTCACTTTAATCCACTACATTTTATTTGACACTATACCAGGTGTTTTATAAATTATGGGATTTCCTGTGTTTAATGTAGCTTGGTCAAAACCAGAAGAAGCAACAGAAGAGGAGAATCTGAAATTATGTCTCTGGCATATTTGATTTGTACCATTTCCTTCCAAATCCTTTCAAATTTGAGGTTGAATCTATATGCTTCAGCCAATCCAGTAACATCCTAACAGTGCAGAATTGTGGTAAAAAATCTATAATGTCTTATCCTACTTCAATATGAATGCATCCTGTATCTTACACTAAACACAAGATTAAAAGAAAAACACCTTCAAATATTAATCCCCCTTTCTAATGGAAAAATAAATAAATATTTTCCATTTAGTTGATCCAGGCTTTTAAAATAGTCCTCTGTATGAATTTTGTTATCCTTTGATGCTTAGTTCCTTTTAGTATCTTCTTAGTGTTGTGTAATTGACCAAAGGAAGCATAAAAGCGAGTCACTGCACTGACTAAAAAAATTTCTGCAGGTAACGCAGTTCAATTTCTTTCCGTGTTATCATTATTGTCAGTATTAATCTATGCCAGCAAAATGCATAAGATTCATTTTCTTATTTTCACTTCAGGAGGCAGTGAAGACATATTGAATATTCAGAATTTAACCTTTTATGTAGTCCATTTCAGCTTAATGCACCAACAAACAAAACTGATATTGATGCACTTAATCATTGCCAATGCTATTTTTACCTAGTTTTCATGTATTAACTTTTTGAAAAAACTTGTTGATTCTTACAGTTGGAGTTCACTCTTTCCTTCAAGAGCAGCTCTACAGTCACAAACAAACGCAACAAAAATGCTGAAGTTGTATGTGGGCAAGTTTGACCTGTAGGTAAATTGATGTGCTGGTTTTGCATTAATGGATGTTTGGTGAGGAGGAAAGGAGCCAGCCATGGAGGTGATGTTCTAAGAGAAGCTGCTAAGAGCTTCCTTCATGCCTGGTAAAGCCAATAGCTGACTGGCTCAGAGAACAGGCATGCTGATAAGCCAGTTAAAGAGCTGAACACACCTCTGTGACCTCCACATTTTCAAATGAAGAAGGCCAGGAAAGCTCTCTTGCTTTCTGACCTCTGAAGAGAGAAGTTCCCCCCATCTCCCTTCCCAGCCTGGTGGCCGGGTTGGGGAGCAGAGGCCGCAGGGCCCCGGCTGAGGCAGGGCCGGGCCATGGACATAAACATCTTGCCAACACTGAGCCCTTCCCTGCTGCCAGCCCAGGACTAATTGGGGTATGCCAGTCCCTGGGAGCAGCTCTGGGTTGGGCTGGGCCACAGTGAGGACTGCTGAGATCCCAGCTACTTCTTCCGCCTCCCACAGCATGGCCACTGAAAAATCCTCCACTGTAAACATCTCTGACTGCCCAGCAGGGATCACACAGCCTTGCACAGGCCCGGGTGAGATATTAACTCTCTTACTGTACCGATGTGACTTGTAGACCTTCAATCCTCTCTCTTGTGAGAGAAAAGGACAGTGAAGACACGTAGAAGACAATATGAAGACACCAAGGTCAATAAAGGAGTCAAATCCCAGATGGGAGGAGAATGATGAGATGCCTTAGTCTTGGGCTGAAAATCATTTGTAAGGCCATGGTGAAGGACTATGACACAATGGAATATCCCTGCAATTAATAAAAAAAAGCCATGGGGGTGAGTTCAAACTGCCTTTGCCTTCAGCAAAGGCACCTATGCTGAAGCATAGCAGATGTTGAAGTAGTTATGATCCAAATAAGAAGTTTGAACAGAGAGAGAAATAAGAGTGATGAAGACCCTTTGTCCCCAGGGAAGGAAGAAGATGACCTCTGTTCCCAGAGATGAAGATGATCTCAGAGATAGATGATGAGAAATCTTACTTCTGAAAAGCTCATCCTTAAAATTCTACCCCATTAGCCAAAGAGTGAGACCTCAAAAACCATTTTTGTGGGGAAAGCTGTAAGTCAAGATGTTCCTATAGAGAACAGATATCCATCTCCCGGACAGCTGATCGACTAGATCATTGAGCCACAAGAGAACTGTTTCTTGTGGAGAAGTCTCCATGGAATTGAAAGAGAGACTCCTCTCCCTAAGTGAACTGAAAAAAGACTGTTCTAAAGGTGGTAAACTGAAAATCCCAAGTTTTCTCTCTTTACCTTGTCAGTGAGAGAGAAAATAAGGTTTGGGGGAAGGAGAAGTGTTCTGAAGGTTTTATTCTGATTCTTACTATTCTTTCTTTTAGTTCTGTTAATGAAATTTTCTTAATACCCTTTCAAGTTTTGAGCCTGCTTTGCTCTTTTCCTAATCTGATCTCACAGCAGAAAATGAGTAAATATATTCTAGTGGATGCACTGGTGTTTAGACATCAATAAACCCACTTCATAAATTGGTCCATTGGCTGGGAAAGCTCAGATTGGAAAAGCAAAACCACTACAAATAATTGGTGTTTCTGCCCAGTTTAAAACTGAAACCACCACAACTGAAAACTCCAAGTAGAAAGAATGCCAAATCTCCATAAACTGCTCATTTTACTTAGTGAAAATTTAAATATACATAGCATGCCCAAAATACTTCCATTAGTTTTCTCTGGGAAAAATCAGCATCCCTTGTACCTTCCCATTAGTCATGAAACAGATCATAAGGAAAAAAAATGCCTTTTGGCATTAATCTATTCTCCTTTGTTATCTGGACAGAGTAAGGACGCAGGTTAGCCTTCAGTCTGCCATCCCTGATGCTCAGTACAAACAAAATAATTTTCTGAATATAATTTTATGGATGTCACATTAGAAATAGGTTTTTAGACTTGACAATGTACAGGCAGTTAATGTTCAAGAAATTTCTCTCTTTATTTTCTGCTCCAAATTAAGTTACTATAACTCCGTTTTCTCTAAATCCACACAATTTTCACTTATTCTGCCTCTCGTCCCAGAGGCTGTACACCTAGATAAGGAAAAAAATCCATAAATAAATCTTGATGACTGCTGTTGACTAACATTCAACTCAATTCCTTTAGCTGTATTTTCTGCACTTGACACAAACTATCCTTCTTATCATACATTATGTTCAATATGTAGATAATTTCTCAGAAAATCTTTTTACTTCCTTTTGTTCTACTCTTTTCACTTGCTGTTGGATGCTACCAACATGAATAGCTTTAGATTTTGAAATATTTTTATTTTATATTTGCTCCTTTACAGAACTTTGATGTATGTTACTTTGCAGTCTGTTCATTCTTTAAATACTTTCTGCGAGTGTTTATAACAGCTTACACCAGGTTCAAAAGTCACTATTTGAACATATCTGTTTAGTAAAGCTACTGCCAATGCTCACATTTGCAGAAGACAGCTTGATATAGCTAATTATAACAATCTAGCTTCTTACTTCTAGTAAACCTTTGACAAAGGACTCTATGCTAAAATTAATACTCATTCTTTTGAAGGTTAGATTAGGCCAAGGGATACTTTAATGTATCAATATACATTAAAATATATAAATCTTTTATAAATATAGACTTCTATAAAGAAGTCTATAAAATAAAATAGACTATATATAAAATATATATCTTCTATAAAATCTATACAATATAAATATAAATTCTATAAAATATAGACTACATTTTTCTCTCTCCCTGAGATTTACTTCTGAATACTTTTCCAAAAACATTTCCAGAGACCTTGACAAGATTTTCTCTTTTTAAACCCATGTTGGTGGCTGATGATATCATTCCCAATTCTTCTTCAAATACCTGGTCTTAGTATCATATGGATTGTAAGCCTTCTCTGATATTGAAGTCCTCACTCCATAATTAAAAAGAAAGACCTTTTGCATTTCACCCTTTTTTTCCCCAAATAGAACTCCCAGTAGGTTATAGATTAAAAAAAAAAAAATGAATTTGCTCTATGGTACATTGTATTAAAATCTTCAATAACTAAACTACATACTTAAATATTGAACATGTTTTAATGCTAAAATGCTGACATAATAATTAGAATTTAAATGTCAGTGAGTGGGACCCCTTCACATGGGAGGGAGGATGAGATGGAAGCCATGAGTGATCCCAGCTCACCAGCACAACACCTGAAAGCTGTGAGCAGGGCAAGGTGACAGGCTGCACTGTCTGTCCCAGACAAATTGAAACACTCAACTGAGTTCAGAGCCCACCTGGTGAATCTAGTCAGGAGATGGGGCCAGAAACATAATTGGAAACATGATTGGAAACTATTCATCCAGAGACAGAGCTTGAGAAAGCACACCTCCAGCACGTTTCTGAGAAGGACGCGGCATCTGGCCTGAAATGGGGTCCTGGACCCTCAGTCAGAATCCAAGGGACACTACTCAGGATAGTTAATATGGCACGGTGCCGTCTGGGTCCTGACACTTAACTAAGAGACTCTTTCAATTTTTTGTATTTATTATCGGTATTGTGACCTAAATGTTCTACCATTCCGAGTTCAGTTAAGATTTACATTCAAGAAAAGCTTAAACTTAATAAATCTTGGGTGCTAGAACAAGATTTTGGAACTATAAATGCAAAAAGAAATAAAATACAGACATGCAAGTACAAGGGTTTCACATGATCTTATTCATCAAAGGTTCCTGAACTGGAAGTTTTCATGTAGATTTCTAATGCATTCTCTGCTATTGAAGTTCTTAGCCAACAAATAGAATGTAATGACATTAATTTATGCCAGTATCAAGCTGAGCATTTGTAATGCCATTTCAATTGTCTTTACAACTTGAACGTTTTCTTTTCTCCACTAAAAATCTCCAGTTTCATCTTATGATTATAGTTTCTCTTTTAGTTGATTTTTTTAAACTCATCAGAGAAATATCCAAAATTTTATTCAACTTATGCAACAACCATTCTGACTATTTTTTTGTGGTCTTAGCTTTTCATTTTCTTAAAATACATTCATCTTGTAAGTTTTGTATCACTTGGGACTTTGCATGCAGTCTAGAAAGCCATTATAAAAGATTTGTATTTGGATTTTCTTGTTTGTTTTGTTATGTTCTGTTTTTTCCCCTCTTCCCACTCTCTCCACCTTCCTTTCCCCTAGAAAAAACACAGGCATACTTTTGTATAAAAGAAGTAATTTGACATAGTTTTGAAACTTAGCATTTTGAAAATATCTACAAGCGCTATTTATTTAATTGATGTGATGGTAGTTTTATTTTTATAGCTGCTCATTTATATTTTTTTCCTGAGATCTATCTGAATAAAAATGTCACAATGGAAACAGTGTAGAAATTATTTTGATTACCAGCTTTTCAGATTACTGTAGATATCAGGAGGCAAGGATCAGAGGATCAAGTAGCTGTGTAGCTTTGTCTCTACAAAGCTTCCAAGCTATCCTGTGTCATCATTTCTAGATATGTGTAGAAGTGAGTGAGGCATCTGGAAAGTATTTTTTTCTAAAGAGATGGTTTAATATTAGGCATATAATCTCTGCATACGTACTTGAATAAACAAAGGCAGACTTTCGAAGGACTCTTAGATAGTTACTTCTCTCAGCTGCACAATTCTGTGCAAACACTGGGGAAAACAGGGAGACCTCTGTACTTAAGTACATGAAGGTACACTTCACGTGGGAGTAGAGCGAAATTTTTAAGTACAGTATCTCAAAAATGTATTTAAGAAAAGAAGGGGGAATAAGAGCATGCATCTGGCATACTCACACCATTACCAGAGTTCTGTGACCAGCTAGGAGTCTTTCTCTTGCTAACTTACACCTATTCTCAACCTTGAATAATATTGGTCCAATAAAACCTTTACTCACTAATTTAAATGAATAAGCTTCTTTTTTTCGGTCAAATGTCACAATTATGAAGTCTTTGATATCATTGGAGAACTGTCATATACCATCTCCATCGAAAAAGAAACAAAGGGACATGGACAAATAAGTTAAATTAAAAGTGTATTATTTAGTAATTAATGGTGTACCACTGTATGATTCAATTGCATCTCATCCAAAACCTTTTATTTCTAACAATAAAATTCCATAAAATAGTTAAATTTCTGCTGCTTTTCATGGACCTATGTTATCTTCCTAGGAAATGATTCATTTCATGATAAGAGTTTGCAGAATAATACACTCCTCTATGACTTACAAGCACAAGATTGACTAAAATAAAAGAAAAAATTAATTTTCTGCTACACTTAATAACGTGTACTCTCAACTCTTCACCTGCACATTAACTTTGCAACATATATACACACTTAACAGAAATGAATATTTTAAACTCTAAATCAGATCAGGCCCTGTGATTTAACCACAATTGAATTTAAAACTTCTGCTAGGGAAGTTGTAGGAAAGTACAAAGCCTCAAAAGAGTTTAGATATTTCTAAACTGTATTTAGATATTTCTAAACTGTATTTATGAGAGAACCATATTTGGTTCTCTCAAAGGGAATATTTAAAATACATGTCTCCTTTATGGTCTTTTCTCAGAAATGATTCATCAGTGAGAAAGTATGAGCTGGGAGGAACAACAAGATTTTGGCAGCAGAATGCTTTCATTAGTCACAAATGTGCTCCTCATTTAAGACTGCTTGCCACCAAAGGGATCCTCATGATCACACCACAACACTTTAATTTCTTTATCACCTGGTGACCGAGCATACAGACAGTCTAGCAGATGCATGTGCACAAAGACGAGCCAAAAACTCAGCACCCACGTCAAGGTGAAGTATTTCATGTGGAGTCTGTATCCAGCTACATCAGATGCAGGCTTGTGATAAATTACAGCCTCAACATGTTTAGGATTATTACAGAATAAAATTAGTTTAATTCCCAACAATTCTAATAATTTAGAACTCTAGGTTTTTTAACAGTTCCTAAGGAAGGGAGAAATTCACACACCTATCCAGTTGTCATAAGAGCCTTCTGCAGATATGGAGACCTTCTCATTTGAAAAGAAATTTAAGTGCAAAAATCTAAGAGGCATAAGTAATTTGATACCCATAAAAATATTGTGAAACTAACAGATGTAGCAAAACTCTGTGAAGGATCCAACAAGAGGGAAAGATGAGTTTGTTTTAACACAAAACATTCACTTACACTCACACTGTTACACCACCATCAACCACCAAAATAATTGAGTCCAAGTAGTCCAGCCTACAGCACTGAAACATATATCCTGTGGTCCAGTAATGATTAAAAACTAGTTATAACAAGTGACAAGAGATATCCACTTCTGCTTATCCAGGTACCATCAAAATCCAAACATTCCTGAAATTTTGTCTATCTGATGATTGTACAACTAGACATATCCCTTCTTTCTCCATTCATATCAATTTAACAAATTTCTCTTTCTCTTCTATTACAAATCTCTACTTATAACAGTGATACCTGATATTTTAGAATTGTGATGTGCTTATCATGGTCCTAAATACCACAGCATGAAATCCACATTATTCTGACAGTTGCTCGATCTCACCTTAGAATATAGGTGTTTTCAGAATTTTGTGTTCTGTACAGCTGATGGCCTGACCTGTTTTTTCAGAATCACTAAAATTTTTAAAATATTATTTTATTTTGTGATCGATTTAGAATAGATTTAGAATTATAAAAAGCTCTTGCTTCTGATAGGCAGTCCTAAGCATTGTCATTAAAGGATTAAAAGCAATTAGACTGTCATGTAGTTCATAATGGAATCATAAAAATACATGATAAAAAGAGTGCCAGTCAGATTATATAGACTGACATATAAATTAAACAAACTCTGTGATCATTTGAGCTCAAAAGAGTGTTTGGTGGTTATGCTACTACACAGAATTTATGAAAATAAGTAACTGCACCTATTCCAAGAAAACCTACATGTACATTATGAAACAAGCAGTTCACTGAAGCTAACCATGTTGTGAATAGTTTCTAAAACCTTCCTGGAGAATCCTGGTACACATAAAATTTTGAATTCATAAAAATGAGAGGGAAAATAACCACACAACAGCAGTAACAACATGAATTTTACTTCCATGAGCCGATGACATTACTGACATGAACGTCAGCAGTGAGGTAGCCAATCTTTCAAGAAACCAGCAAAAATGTATATGTGCATTTTCTTTTGAAGCTGTCAGAGAGATCTGCGCAGCCATAGTGTGATGGTATGACCGCAAAAGGAGCCTCCAAGTGCAAGTGACTTAAAATACCAAGTCCTATAATTTTGTTCAAAGCCAATCCTTATACTTAGAACAAATGCACTCTTAGTGTCCTAGCATTCATGCATTATGGCATTAGCTTCATAAACCAGCAGTACAAGGTTGCTGAGGATTTTTGCTTTAAACAATTTTTGTACAGAAATCAAAAAGGAAGCATTTTAAGGTATTAAATTGTTAGACTAACTTCTGCATTTGATAGTGGCATGAGCACTCATCTCCAGTAGGCTAAAGGGTTCTGCTGCTTGAATGGCTTCTAGTGAAACAGAAAGTTGTAAATCTCTGGCTGTAATACATGTTACTGTGCACATTTCAAGATGCTTGATTCCTCCCTAAAGACTGCTGGTTGAATGATAAAGCAGCCACAGCTCAGGCAGGTAGTGCAGGTAGTGCATTACAGTAAATGCCAAAGTAGAATAATGAACAGAGCTATTAAACACAGTGTTGTTGGAATGTAGCTTGGCTGAGACTCATTCGGTATTCTGTATGAACTACAGAAATACACATATTGTGGTATAAAAATTGCTCTGAATAGACCACTGTGTAAATGCAATCCATTAACACTGCCTGCAAGAGGGTTTATTGCAAGCAATTTATTTTAAAATAATAACGTAAAAAACATCCATTAGACTCTTGTTAACTTTTGACTATATTACTGTTGATAACCTTCACTTGTAACTAAGTATAACAGTTATTTCCTTTACCATTTTCATTATTTTTTAATTTATTCATGCATGGTTACAAGGGATCCGAGAAATGTAGTATAGCTCAATTCTTGATCTTTCTTTATTTTTTCACAAAATTTCAGAGCCAGAAAAACCCCAAATTCGGAAATAGTTTCAACAAACATTTCTTTCTAGGTGTATAAACAAGCCCTTCCAGGCTCTATACTTGTAACTGCTACAGTTTGTCTGTCAGCAAGAAGCATTAGCTTCTGCTTTGTACTGCATTAAATTGCAGATTGTACGAAGCTTATCTATTTCACCAGACAGTTCACAGAGGTTCTCTTTGGATAAAAAAAAAATGAGTGGTTATAAAGAATATATTGTCAACCTCTTTTTACATTGTACTCCTAGTTTAAACTTCATGAACATGTTTGTAGGTTCACTCTTCCTTCTCCCAAGACAATTATCTTCCTTTAATTTTTTTTTTTTTAAGTTAGAAAAAGTTGCACAATGGAAGTGATGGGGTCATCTAGAAAGCCTAAATCACCTACACTAAGCTGTTTTGGGGGCAAAACCTGGTTCACATATACTTGAGCTACAAATGGGATTATTGAGGTTCTGTGACCAACAACATTCTTGTTTTAACAAACTCTAGTCATGTAGAAGAGACACGGATCAGCCAACAATGTTCAATGAATGTCTGCAATTGTTTTGAAAAGATTTTGTCTTGGTTTCCACTGGGATAGAGTTAATTTTCTTCTTAGTAGCTGATGCAGTGCTGTGTTCTGGATTTAGTGCAAAAGCAATGCCGATAACACGCTGATGTTTCAGTTGTTGCTGAGTACTCCTTACCCTAATTCAAGGACTTCTCAGTGTCTCAGGCTCTGCCAGGGAGCAGATGCACAGGAGAGAGCATGGCCAGGACAGCTGAACTGGACTGGCCAAAGGGATATTCCATGCCACAGCATGTCATGCACAGTAGATAAACTGGGGAGAGTTGGCCAGAATCTGCTGATTTCTGCCTGGAGATGGGCTGGGCATTGTTCAATGGGTAGTGAGCAATTGTACTGTGAATTTCTTATTTCTTTGTGGTTTATTTCTCCCTTTATCTCTCTCTCTCTCTCCCCATTTCATTGCAATTTTTGTTACTTTTATTGTTATTGTTGTTGCTGCTTTTATTGTTAATATTATTTTCATTATCATTGTTGTTGGTGTGATATTTTATAAAGTTTCAATTATTAAACTGGTTTTATCTCAACCCATGAGGTTTACTTTTTCCTTCTATTTTCCTTCCCACTAGGGGTGAGGGTGGGGAGAATAAGAGTCTGTGCAATACTTAGGTGTTGGCTGGGTTGAAACCATGACAGATTTCCACAATAGAATATTGCAAAATCTATTAAAAAAAACCTCAACAAACTTTCAAAACCATAATTAAAAGCTCACATAAAAATCTCACACATTTAAAAAATGCAAATATTTTCAAACTGAAATAGATTGTTTTTCTGTTAACAGGAAGAAATTTTTAACATGTTTAATAGGAAAAATTATTATTATGTAAATTGTTAATAACCAATAATGAAATACTGAGTTTGTAAAAGGCTACTTTTGAATGACAGAAACATGACCATATCTATAGCATTAACTTTATCTTAGACAAAAACTAACAGGGCCTACATATTACAAACATTGACCTACTTCAAATTTTTCAGAATAGGTCTTCAGTTATTTCAGTGTTCTGTCATTCTCATACAGAAAATTCTGAAAGAGATTATATGACATTTATTTCGATGGGAGGAATGTTGCCCTCCATTTGATGGATTTGCACTCTCCCCTACCCCACATCTGAGGTAACAGACTGTAATTTAGTCACAGTAAGGTGCTAGGAGAAATGAAAAATTCCCCTACAACTTTGTTTCACGACAAAATTGCACTAAGTGTTCTCTGATTCTAACAGAGACAAGTTTGGTCATAAAACCACTTAAATAACAAAGGGAAAAAATATGTTATTCAGCTTTTTTTGCATTTCTTATAGCAGTGAGGAAGTCATTCATCTCTGCTGAGATAATAAAATTTAGCTATGTGTCACAATGTATGTGATATTCCATAAATGAAAGCAATGCAGAAGATAAAATCTCCAGATACTCACTTTTTAATTCAATGTTCAGTCTGTAGATTGCCCAGGAGGCGAATACTGCGTTGCAGTCTGAAGATGGATCCTTCTGCAGGATACCCAGAGGTCTAAGGAACATTAAAATCTAAATGAGCACAGTTTGAATATATAAGCACAGAAATACAAACTGGAAAAGATTACCAGGAGCTATTTGCCTCTTTAATGCTGTTGAAAGCCAAACTGATGAATTAGGTGAAGCTGACTTCTGGAAAACTGATGAGAAAATTGCACTGGCAGTAGAAATGACAATTCCCACCATACTTATTAAAAGAAGAAGTTTCAATCAAAGTTACTTAAACATGCATACATAAATATATGATATCTGCAATCTTAAAATTTTTAGTAGACCTTGGTTTTTGTTTTTTAGGTTGTTTTTTTTTTTTTTTTTTTTATTTTAGTTCCTTGTAATTTTCAATGATGCCAAACTATACCCAAAAAATATGTTGGATATTAGTATTACTGAATGAAGTCTGCTTCCAGTAGTTAAATAATTCTTTACAATGCTCACTAAGTCACTGGGTTTTTTCCTGTTGATGGAAAATATTCTGTAAATGTTTTTAGTTTTTCTAAGCAAGTACACAGTCATGACACAATGGGCAGCAAAGCAAATCTTGGATAGGTAGAATTTCAGTTTATTTTCAGATTAGGTAACTTTCAAGTACCATTTAGCATTACTGGATACAGGCAAATTGGTTTTATTTTTGAAAACAAAATCGCTGTATCCCCTTCAGTAAAACACTGTTAGAGTCTCACCTCATAACTAAATAAAGATTGGCTATGTAAATGGTGATTTCATTTGAAGTACACGGTTTTAACTCCTCTTTGTCACTCAAACAGCTGCCTTAGTAGATATGAAGGCAGACATAGGTAAATAATAAGCTAATTCGTATGATAGTTGCATTTGACCTAAATCTACTTAGAAATGCTTGCAATTTTTCAATGTTCTCATTTATAAATTTTAAAGTTGCCAATCACGATTTATGTTACATTTACAATATATTATTTTTTGTTTTCATTAATTTGCAAAGATTAATATCTGAAGTCTGCTATTTGCCAAAGGCAGCTAAGAAAGCAACATAAATTAGAACTCTTTCTCGGCTATTTAAGCAAAGCTCTATTATCTGAAGTAGTCTCATTTTCATGGTAACAGGAACCAATAGTGGTAGTCATGTCCCATTGCTACATATCAAGTATTATTATATTATATCTTTGAGGTATAATGAAACCCACACACTGAAAATTAATATACTGTGAGGTGTAATTTTAATGGAATGAATAAATAAATATAAATTCTTAGTAAGAAAATTTTATTCCCTTGATCTTGATTCATTTCCAAAGAATTTCAAAAGTTTTTATGATTTCAGTAATATCCTGAAAAAGATTAACTACAGAAAAGAACTTCAAATATCTGTGAGCATTTTGGCATATGTATTATATGTAATGGGGAAAAAAATCAGCTGCTTTACTGATGTAATCTATCAAAACCTCAAAAATCTATTATTTTCAACAGTTTTTAAGAATAAAACAAATCAATAAATTACCATTACCCAGAAAAGGGACTGGTTTCTTGCAGTAGGATATTAAGATAGTGATTCAGTTCCCCTCTTTTGAAACCTAATATAGGCCACACCAAACAAGCTATTACTGAGAATACATTTCACTGTGACAGCCTTTTCAAAGTATAATTTGGTATAATTTAGTTTGTGCATTCCCACATCCTCTCTTTACTCAACATTTTACCTTACCTACACACCTCATTCCTTTTTACTTTGGTTAAGCCTTCCATTTATTTTTTGATTTCTCTAATTTCTTACTTCTTTTCCAACATTGCAAAGAATCACTAATGCAATATTTGATTTATTATTCAAACATTACATTTCCTGTTTCTATAAGGTCTTTCTTACTCTCTGTACTCAGCAAGTCTTAGAAAACCCCTATTTGAAGTCCTATTCATCCATCTCCAACTCACTTGCACACACTATTGTCCCCAGGCATATAGGTGGTCTCATGATGTCAGAATTTGAGGTGAAATTAAAACAATTTACATGGGAAATACACAAGGCAAAGAAACAGGACTTATTTACATTGTTTTATATCACAACTGTCCCTTCTGATATTAGTACTGTCAGATAAAGAAAGGCGTACTTCAAATCCAGTATGCAAAATCTTATTTGACAAATCAGCACATTCTATACAGCACATTTACTTTCCCTTTATTTCAATGTAATCAGGGCACTTTATGATGGCGATTAACAAGTGCTATTTTTAGCAGTTTTTTTTATTTTTCTAGATTTCTCCGTTACACTACAACTTTGAGCATGATATTGGTTTGCTTACAGAGAATAAGGCAGATTTGTGAAGGCAAATATGTCTCTGCTACAACACATCTAGAGGCAGACTGCAGCAAGGGCTACCTCTCTCCTGAGCCTCATGCAAACTCTTCAAGGACCTGATGTATTTGAAAGATCCAACCTATAAATCCCCTTTTAACACACCAAATTGGTAAGGCTACCTAGACACTTGATATACATATGTTTTTATAGCTGATGCTTCCCTTTTCTGGGAAGTAACCTGTCTGCAAGACTGCAAAAAGCCAGGGAGCAATAGAACACTCTCACTTGGTGGGCACCAAAACAGTGATCCAAATAAGAAAAGAAAATAAAACAGTAAGACAAAAGAAGGAAAGTGCTTTTTAGGCATTTGAAATGAGCTATTTTTCAGGCAGAACAGCATATTGATGTGCTCCTCTCAGTAAGCATGACAACAAATATTTACTCTTGTTTAAAAATGTGCCAATGGCATTCCATACTGGCATTGATGAAGGAGAACTTCAGTGGGTATGGATTGACATGTGGACCCGTACTAAATAAAGACAGGTTAAACTTGTCCACATAAAATGCATTATAAGGCTTGGAAATGTAACAACAGCAGTTTTAAATAGTCAGTGAATGAAGACATTCAAAAGAGCATGTCCACATCCTACTCACGCAAGATATGCAGAGCGCAGCACAGAGGGCACTTGCTTTGAAATTTAGACTTAGCCTTTATAAGAGAGCCCATGGAGTCATTATTTGGACTCATTAGCTTCCTCATCTAACAGATATTCTCTTGTATCTTTTCCCAGAAGAGCTCCTTTGAACACATAGAGTAAGATGGCAACAATACAGAGCACTGGACAAGTTTCAAGAGTTATACCAACCTGTGTAAGGAATACACATTCTGTGCTCTGTAACCTATGTCTGTGTCTGATTTTTGGTCTGTGCAGTGAAGGAGCATGCTGTTATATGTGCCCAATGAAACTTGTGTGTCCTGGATGACCAGAAGGTTTTCTTTATATTACTTTTCAAAACAGGCACACATAACTTAACTGTCATGGACAATTTCCTTCACATTTCATTATCTCCTGCAACCTCCAAATCACTGAAAGTCACATTTCACTGACTACTCTAGGTCTACTAATAGGTTGTCAAAATAAATACAGTAACAAAAACAAAAGTCAGACTCTGTTTATGCATCTTTTTAGAAATAATAAAATACAAAAAAAGCCCCAAATCTGTAAAGTCTTAAAAACAGACCTTATTTTAAAAGTTACAGATGAAATTATTTTCTTTCAATACACTTGCAATATACTTCAGTGCAATGCCTGATTTTCTGCAATGGACTGTCTATTTAATACTATCAATTAAGTGCAATGTGTCTTCAAACTTTCCTTCTTGAAACAACCTGGTCTCTATGCCATGGCATCCTGTAAACGTCCACCTGAGTGGAGGTTTACAGGAGTGCGTGTCTCACCTGAAGCGAGACACTGAGTGTCTCACCTGAAGTGCAGTCTTCTGCCAAATAAGAACACTCCTCTATTGTTGTTTTGTAGGCCTCAAACAAAACTTTTCTGTGTGTCCACTTTGAAAGAACAAGTAGTTTAAAGGGCAAAATTGAAACTCTTGAAATCTCAAGTTCTATACATTGTGCTAGCAAACTTTGAAAAAATCAGTCGACAAGGAATTTTTGGCTTCAAAGTCCATAAACCATGGAAGACACACTGTTTCCAGAGAAGAATAAAAAATAGGGAGATAAATCCTGTACATACTGAGATTCCAGACCAGTGCAGAACTTCTGAGAAACTGTACGTACAAAAGTCTCTAAGTGTGGGACTATCCAAAATCATGGAATCATAGAAAGGTTTTGGTTGGAAGGGACCTTAAAGATGAGCAAGTTCCAAAGCATTTGCCATGGGCAAAGAGAGTTTTCACCAGGCCAAGTTGCTCAAAGACCTCCCCAGCCTGACTTTGAACATTTCCAGGAATGGGGCATCCACAATCTCTGTGGGCAACACGTTCTAGTTGTCGCCATCCTCACAGGAAAGAATTTCTTACTAATATCAGACATAAACCTACCCCTTTTTATCTATCAGATAAAATACATTCCCCTTGTCCTATCACTACATGCTCTTGTAAAATGTCCTGCTCCACCATTCTTGTAGGCTCTTTTGGTGCTAGAAAGTTCTATAAGGCCTCCCCAGAGCCTTCTCTTCTCCAGGCTGTAAACCCCAACTGTCTTAGCCTACGCTCACAGGACAGGTGGTACAGACCTTTGTTCATCTTTGTGCCTCTCTTCTGGATGCACTCCAACAGGTCCATGGCCGCATATTTTGGCCCCCAGAGCTGGATGCAGCGCTCCAGGTCTCACAAGAGCAGAGTACAGGGGTAGAATCACCTCCATCGACCTGCTGGCCATGCTTCCTTTAATGCAGCCTAGTTGCAGTTGGCTTTCTGGGCTTCAAGTGAATATTGCTTACTCATGTACAGCTTTTCATCTATGAGATTGCCCTAGTCCTTCTGCACAGGGCTGCTCTCAATCCATTCTCTGTTCAGAACGTGTCAGGTACAACAGAGCATCTGCCCCAGGAACTCCTTTATCACCTGTGTCAGGAAAATCCTCACAAGGCCCAAAGGCTTACAAACACAAGGTTATTTCCATTTTTTTTCTGAAGAAGGTCTCATACATCTCTTCCTAATCAGGTGATTTTACACCCTTATACATTAGTCTAGCCTTTAATTCTGACCTACCAGTTCTTTTCTGACTCATCACCAGTTGCCAGGGAGAGCCCCATACACTCCAGCTTATCCCTCACCCAAACAGCAACCAAAGTTCAGAAAGCTGTGCACAAATCCATATTTATATATATATAACACAAAAACATCTGCATTATTCTGAAAAAAAGTTAATTTTTGCATACAGGCTTCAATCAATAAAAAGTTTAGAGCATAACCCATTAATTGATACTTTTGCATTGAATATACTTTCATAATGAATAATTCCTGAATGAAATACCTAATAAAAAGTCTTTCACTGAATAAGAATGCTCATAAAAAAGAGTAAATACAAGTAAAAGTCTCATTGTTCTTGCCAACAGTGAATATAATTCTAAAAACAATTTCAATGGCTTCTAAACTACTGCACAAATGGCTCTACACTGAGAGCTTTTGTAATATTTGTAGCAGGTAGAACAACTATTCTTTCTGCACCATGAAACACTATTCAAAGCTAGTTTTCCTGCTTTGCTGGTTTTGACAAGCAGGCCATGAAAGAGATTTGCAAGACAATACACAAAATCAGGGAACTGCGGAGTTATTTCAGTATCCCTAATTACAATGCAGAGTTGGAAAGGCAAGGACTGGCGATGCTTTTCTTCACAGAACTCAACTATCTATCAGCTAAAAAAAAGCCTTATTATAGCAAAAGTCAACTGGATAATTACAAGTACCTTCAACACCTGAATAGTAAAATATCTCATGTGTATTTCATATGAAAAGTATACTCTATCATGCTGTTATTTCTGGTAAATCCATACAAGAAAATAAAGTCTAAATTTCATATCAAAGGATTGCTCTAAATCATGAAAACACATTGAAGCTGATATAATGCATGGGAACTTGGTGAAGTCTGATGAGAAGTCCAAGCATTGAAAGCAGTTCGGCACACATTTCTTAAAGGAAAAAACCTAAAAGTTGCTCAGTTGTACACCTTAACAGCCAAACATATTCCCGTTGTGCATGCTCATAACAGCATTATGAAAAGCTTTTATGTTTAGCTATTGCTCCAGGTAGGCCTGTGAACATCCCAAGAGATGATACATTCTTCATGGCTGTGGAGAGCAGACAGCTGTGAAATACTTTCTGTACAGCACAAATCATTGCACAAGTCTGGGTAGCTGTATTGGAGCTATGTTGGAGCAAATCTAATGACTGTCTGTGAGCTCCATTTTTGCTGCCTAGTCTTTTGCCATGAATTTGGGAAAGGAAGTAGGCAAAGCACAGCAGTGCAAGTTTCGAAACAAAGTGGTTGAACAAAAGTCAGAAAAATTGCACTGTAAAGTTTCAGAGAGCCATACAGAGCAACAGGATTACAGTTATCCTGAAATGAGTGATAGCCTCCAGCCAGGCTTTATAGTGAATGCACAAATTTGTTTTCATATTTGTGAGGAATAATAGTAGGTTCAGAAGATGACATTATTATTACTACATTCCCTGCTGTACTCCAAGGTAATGTACAATTTATACATAAACATCACTTTTCAAAAGACACACTGCTAAGTCATTATCAATAGAATTGAAGGTTTGAACAATCTTCAGAAATAAACCAATAAATAGTTTCTGGAAAAAAAATAATTACTGTTTTTTGCTAATTTGAAAAGCTGATTCTGATGCTACTTATCGTGCGATTTTTCCCACTGCATGGCTATCAATGAACAACAAAGGAGAGGAGACACTGAAAACATGAGTGTGGACAGGTGGACTTAGGTAAAGCTGAATCTCTCCCACTAGGCTTGCCTTCTTTATGAAAGGAAGAAAGAATAAATTTTATATAAATATAAAATAAACTTTATCTCTAAAATCTGTAAAAATTTTCTTGTGCTTATTCTTTTTCCTCCTTGGCAGTGTCATGAGTTCTTGAAGTATAAACACAGCACCACAGGAAAGCAGAAAGCTATTAATTCCACACTACCATTTGTAAAATGGTTTTTAGAGTACTTAAAAACAGATCATACTTTTTCCTTCATCAGAGTGAAGAAACCTATAGTAAAATTGTTTTAAGCAAAAAAGATCAAGGAGTTGATTCGGGCCAAGCTTTTGCAAATTCAAGGAGAAAGCAGAAAAGACCTAAAGAAAAAAATCCTTTGTTCCTTAATTCTTGAAGATATAGCAAACCCCAGTCACTGGCTACTGAACAGCTGGTTTAGGAAAATTCTCCTTCCACATCCTTCAGACATGTATTATCCCAGTTACTTCTTTTTGCAGTAAGAAAGATGATTAAGAAAGAGAGACATTAATGTTGTAGTATTCACAACAGTCTGGAACAATTACTGACCTCTTTTAATTTTGAAATGCTGCTACCTTCAATCTCTACAGCATAAGTCCACAAAGTTTTCTTATACTTATTTGACAGAGAAAACTAATGGGATGTATGCAGACCTTCTTCAGGGTTTCTCTATCCACAGAAAATGCTGAATTGAAGTACTTTTCAATTTGACACAATATTTTCATTGTTTTTTAATGCATAAAATAGCAAGAGAATAACTAACTCTATAAGAAAAGAAAACCTTCAGACTGTGCACTCAGCCTGGGCTTTATTGTTCCAGCTTCTGTTTCTATAACAGTGAGACAGAATGTTTCCCACGCAGGAAAGAAGAGTGGGTATGTGAGGTGGGTCAACCTTGGCTGGAAGCCAGGTGCACACTAAACTATTAAAAAATTCTTTCTCGTCAACTGAAAAGGGAAAATATGATTAAAGGCTTGTGCATTGAGTTAAGGACAGGGAGCGTTCACTCACCAATTACTGTCATGGGCAAAGCTGACTCTACTTGGGGAAATTAATTGAATTTATCAGCAATCAAATCAGAGCAGGATAACAGAAATATAAATAGATCTTAAAACACATTCCATCCGCCCCTCTCTTCTCAGGCCCAGTTTCCCTCTTGAATCTCTCTACCTCCTTTTCTCAAGAGGTGTAAGGGGGCAGGGAATGGGGGCTGCAGTCAGTTCATCACACATTGCCTTGCCCTCTTCCCTCCGATGGGAGAGAGTCTGCTCCAGTGTGGATCCCTTCCACAGGGTGCAGCCCTTCAGGAATAGAATGCTCCAGTGTGGGTCCCCCACAGGTCCTGCAGGAACACCTGTGATAGCATGAGCTCCTCTCCACAGGGTCACAGGTCCTGACATGAGCCTGGTGAAGCACAAGCTTTCCACAGGTCCACGGTGTCTTTCAGGCACTTGCACCTGCTTCTGTGTGGAGTCTTTCATGGGCTGCAGGTGGATCTCTGCTCCCTCAGGGACCTTCATGGGCTGCAGGGGCACGGCTGCCTCACCAGGGTCAGCACCATGTGCTGCAGGAGAATCTCCATTCTGGTGGCTGGAGCACCTTCTCCCCTCCTTCTCCACTGGTCTGGGTGTCTGCAGAGCTATTCCTCCCACATATTGTCACTCTTCCAGCTGCTGTTGTGCAGATTTTTTCCCCCCTTCTTAAATCACAGAGGGGCTGCTAGCATCACTGATGTGCCGGGTCTGTCATGGAATCGGCTGGAACTGGACATGGGAAGCTTTTGGCATCTTCTCATAGAAGCCACCCCTGTACCCATCCACTATCAAAACCTTGCCATGCAAGCCCAATACAGTACAAATCATTATTGTGGAAAAAAGTTTGATCCTGAATGTCTTACCTTATGTCCAAATTATGCAGTCACCATGGAGAGTTAGGACTTTGCCATTCTATAGTCCCTGGTAACCTATCATGTGCCTGAACTCTCTAAGACTGAACAGGTTAATTCATGTCCCTGTGTCTCTCCTTGTTTTATGAACAAGCACATATGGAAATGTAGAGAAAATATCTCCATTCTTTCAAACTGTCTGTGTATAACAAATATTTGAAGCAATAACATTAATTTTTAAAGTACTAGCTTGAGAAAAGTTACAAACATTTTAGAAAATTTCAGCTTTCATTCTTTGCAATTGTAGATAAACATCTGAAATGTATTTTGGTTTTGTTCCTTTAAATTTGGTTTGAAGAACCTCTATTTAAATATCCTGACTAAAGAGAAAAGTGTGCCAAGCTATGCTGAGAAAGCACTGATTGTCCAATATTCACTGCTTCTAACTTATGCACGCTACAAAATCGAGTCTACTTCATTCTAGTAGAATGTTAATGACAACTGCTATAGCTGCAGAGATGTTGAGGTTGAATGGCTTGTTGCAGGATTCAAATCCTCTACAGCAGTCAGCTGTACTGACAGAACTATCCCTTACTTTATAAAACTGATGAGCTATAGAAGTCTGGCAAATATTTTTTTTTTTATTTATCTATATATTAAAAGTATACTACTTTTGTTGAGTTTTATCTGCTGTACAGAAGAAAAGTTTAAAGTTCCTCTAATTTATTAAGGTACCATCCCTTGTACCAGCATTTTACTGCTGTTTCTACAATGGTCAGGATTGTGAAGTAAGATAATATATATATTTTTTTAGCTAGCCCGAAAATGCTGCTTGAAAGCCATTTAGTTAAATGATCCCACATCACCCCCACAGCATCCTTCTGGAGAAACTGCCTGCTCATATATTAGAGGTGCATGTTCTTCAGTGGGTTAAAAATCTGACTGGATGGCCAGGCCCAGTGTAATGCTTGTTAAAAGTTAAACTCATTGGTGGCCAGTTACAAGAGGTGTTACCTAGGGCTCAGTATTGGGGCCATTCCCACCTAATATCTTTATCAATTAACTGAAGGAGAGCATCAAGTGCACCCTCTAAGATATGAACAGCTAAAAAATACAAGAATTTACAGCTGCCCTATTTCAAAATTATCATGTTAATATTAACCTCTTGAAATAGCTCAAAATAACCCTTTGGACACAACTGAAAGTGTTAGACCCTTTCATTTTATATATGCATAATTTTCAACATAATTATCTTAAGTTGAATGAAAGTACAAATGTCACACACACAAGCTGAATTAAAGAACAGAACACACAGTTAAGAATGCTACTTGAGATTATTTTTCTAAAATATGGGCTTTAAACACTTGAGACTTTAAATTATTTTGCTTTTTTACTGTAAAAATAAAAGTAGGTATATCTGTAAGTCTGGTAACAGCCTAAGGACAGAATTATTTTCTTTTTCTCTCTGCTTCTTGAGTCTGTAACAGAAGAACAAGATACCACAGAAAAGACTGAAATCTGTGTGAAAACAGACTATATAAAATAGCACAGAATAAAATGTACAATTGCTTAACAGGAAGCCTTATTTCAGAAAATTTATTAAGAAAACCACCAGAGCTTTTTGTTAGTCTCATGAGATGTCATTTATGACTGAAGAGCAAAGATACAGATGGAATCCCATTTTACTGGAACAAAACAATGTCACCTATACAATTTTTGTGGCTTAACCCCAACGAGAAAACAAACCCCATGGAGCTGTTTGCTCACTCTCCCTCCACCTGTGTGAGGGAAAGAATCAGAAGGATACAGATGAGCAAACTTGTGAGCTGAACTAAAGACAGTTTAAATAGTAAAGCAAAAGCCACAAACACAAGCATAGCGAAGTGATGAATTTATTCACCCTTTCCCATAGGCAGGTGTGTGTTCAGCCATCTCCAGGAGAGCAGGGTCCATTACACACAGCCGTAACTTGGGAAGGCAAACATCATCACATATCCCACACTTTCTTCCTCTCCCCCAGCTTTATATACTGAACATGACAGGTCTGCAATAACCCTTGGGTCAGTTGGGGTTAGGTGTCCTGCCCATGTCCCCTCTCAGATTGTTGTTCACTGTCCAGGTTTAGAGCAAATTTGGGGAAGAATCCCCCACAGGAGCTCCGGTGGGAAAAGCAGATCCAGTCGGCCCCTCCCCACAACTGGTCCGGGAGGAAAAAAAAATACCTCCTTGGAGAAAGGTGGAAAAAACCTGTTTATTACTCAATAAAACCAAAACAATATCAAACAATGAGACCCCTTGCCACTCTAAAAGAGATGACAAACTGAGAAAACCCCGGGTTGAAGCTCAGCTCACTCAGTCTCTGATCAGTTCCTCCGGTGCTGGAATTGTCGCAGGCCAGGCCTGGCCCGGTGGGCCACAGCTGCAGCTGCCGGTGCTCTCCTGGGTGTTCAGGCCAGAGCAGGTTCAAGAGGTCCAAAGAAAAGGGAAAAAAAAAAACAGTCCAGGGAACTTCTTTGCCTCAGCTAGCTAAAACTAACTAAAAGCAAAGGAGAGCTCTGTCCCGCTCTCTGTTCATCCACAGAAAACACAATCAGGAGCAGGAATGTGGAGGAGGAGTGCAGTGTCTGAAAACAAACTGCACGCTTCTTCTCTCCCCCTTCACTCTCTGGAACACTCTTAAAGGTGCAAAACTTATTATTCAACATAAACAGAATGATACGATTGGGGATGAAAGCATCATATAGTCAACCCAGGACATTCACACTAAACTTCCTCACTGGCAGGATAGTACAAGAAACAGAAAAGGCCTTGATTCCGTGTAAGCCCTGCTCTGCAATAATAAAAACATACCTTTGTTATTGACCCTATTTCCAGCAAAAATTCAAAACATGTCCCCCTTCTAGCTACTATGAAGAAAACTAACTCCATTCCAGTGAAAACCAGCACAACAATGTAAAGCATTATGAGAGCATTACCTACTTATCTTTTGAAGTCATAAAATCACAGGATGGTTTGGATTGGAAGGGGCATTAAAGATCATTTAATTCCAACTCCCCTGCCATGGGCAGGGATACCTTTCACTAGACCAGGTTGCTCTGAGCCCCATCTGAACCACTCTTGAAATTTCAGGTATGGATCAACCACCACTTTTCTGGGCAGTGTGCCAAGTTCTACTGCTTTTGGTACAATGGATTATTTTAAAACATTTGGGTACAAGTTATTCATTTGTAGTGGTCAGATCATAGAAATGCATTTTTTCCACTGAAGGGACAGATTGCAATATTTAAAATAAATTTCAAAACTAATAAGCTTATTACTTTTAAACATATTAACAAATATAATTTCAAAGACTTTAGTAAAAATTAAAGCACACAGTACTGTTAGAATGTGAAGTTTAAACGTTCAATCATTATAAGGATCAAAATCCTTCATCGAAGTAAATATTTGGTTTTTGCAAGTCTCTACATAAAAAAGAGTATGGAAGCATAAGGAATCACTCTTTCAAAACATAAAGAGCTGGGAACAATGTTGAGCTATTTCCCAACTCTCCTGTTGTCCAGCTGCTTATTTATATGGCATGAATTTTAAAGGGCTTAATAAATATATATTATTGTAAGAGATAAAGAAAGAGTACTTCTCTTTTTGTAAAGGCACAGTAAAATATATCAACATTGTTTGCCTCTCTCTTCAGATCTTTAAGGAAAAAAACACTGCAACTTACTCTTGTCTGAAATTCTGCAATTGCATCTCAAGAATTTCAACCACAATTACATTGACAGAGGCTTTGTTTACATTTTCAAAATACAGGGAGATTCATAATTATACAGTTCTCAAATTTTAAATGACAAAAGAAACTTGACTGGAGACTTTTGTGTGACTGCCATTTTTGATACATCTCTCAAGAAGAAGCAAGCCCCCACCAACATTCTTAAGGAATCATTCAAGTTGCAAAGAAGCATTTGAACATCAATAATAAAGCCAAGTCTGTCGCTCCAGCTGAGAACAAAGCTTTTCAAGCTTCAGAACTGCCACAAGGACACAGTTCTTTTGAGGAGCAAATCCAAAGTGGCACTCAAGATTATATGTCTCCTGTGGGACAGTGGTGATTGCTATGCCTTTATTTTCCCCCTGTATTTTTCTCTCCTTCATCTTGCTGGGATGATGCACTTATAAAGTTGGTGGTTTTGTTTTTTTTTTATTTTCATGTCTCATTGGGAATAGGAAATCATGGGCATTTTTTTCCCCTTCCCTCTCTCTCTCCACAAATTGAAGCTAACTCACATAGGCTTTTTTTGTGTTTGAAGAGATTTTTATTTTAACTCAAAAACCCTGACCAAGTAGAACTGATACCCTTGGGCAGAATGAGTTTTTTCATATGTAAAGGCAACAAGTTATTTTATCTGTTTAAAGAACAAGGTTGTGTATAGGTTAAGAGTAACAATGTCGCAAGAATAAGCATGAAGTGTGCACTTCCCCTCAGAAAAAAAATGCATAAGAATATCCAAAGACTGTGATTAAATTATGTTCTTTAGCTGCATGGCTAGCCACAGCATGCAATAGGGAAAAAATAGCAACATTGTGGGTGAATTTAATCTCTTACATGATTCTTTTGGCTTCAGTCATGTTACAGCACAATAAATTAATCTGACTCCTCAGCAATCACTAATATCTCTAATGTAATTTCCTAGGTGAATCTTTTTTAAGATTCACCTAGGAAATAAATTCAGACAAATGTACAATAATTTCACACCTAACCTGCATGGCAAGAATTACTGTAAATTGGACCTTTTTTTAAATGAAAAAATTATTGAGAAGGAAACAGAATGGGGTAAAACTACTTTACAGGCTACTTGCTCAGACATAACAGAAGTCTGACTGCGTCTCACAGGTGCATGCCAAATCCCACCCTTAGCAACTATTCCACCAAATTCAGCAGAACTTTTCTGGTTCACATTAGTCAGAGACTTCATCTCTCTCTTCACTTATTTATCTACATTTTCTATTACACTCAGTTGGAAACAAGTGGAAAAGGACTATTTTGCCAGTCATTAATTTTACAGTAAGAAGAAATTTCAGCTGCAAGTGATTAATAGAAGGAATGAGCCAGAGTTGACATGCAACACTTTTAAATATAACAGTAGTTGTGAACATACATAATCACAAAAATGAAACCAGATTCATTATTTTCTATTGAGGCTTGAAAGTTGCTAAAATGTATGAAGGAAATCCTTTTGGTTATTCCCCCCATTCATATCATCCTAAGCGTGTAATTGGGACATATAAGGTCTCCATTTATATGCAAGATAAATGCAGATGTTTTCTTCACTGCTCATGCTTTCAGCAGCAAAAAAACACCACACCACTTAAAATCAAAAAAAGAGAGGGAAGGAGGGAAGGAGGGAAGGAAAGTTACCACATGTGGTTTCTTAAAATTTAGGCCTATCAATACTTTTGAAACTGAAGCTGAAATTTTTGAAGACCCTCTGTCCTCAGTGTTTTAATAATCTTATAATTTAATCTATATTTTCCAACCCAAGAGTTGCTGTCATTTGTTTAACTTCTTATTCCTGGCACATACGAACAATGCAGAGTAACTTAATAAAAGTAACAGAGGTACCCTAAATGTTCACCAAGTGCCACACTTCTCAGGTTCTTTCTTTGGAGGACTAGGGCCCTGGGAATGGATCAATTACATTTTCACCACATTGAAGTTGATTTTCTTTCAACATGTTTCTTTCAAGTTTTATCCCTTTCTTGCTGCTGGACATTCTGTCTCTGTGCAAGCCTGTGTCAGCCGGCAGACTTCTATTCAGGCTGTTAAACACTTAGAATTTCTATCACTTTTCTTGTCCACATTTGTAGCCCCTACAAGAAGATAAAGTTCACATAGGCCCTAATTTAAGGGCATCTAAGAGCACATGACACCCTTTTCCTTCAATAGCTCTGTGAGTTACCAGATTTGGAGCTTTTCTACTTTGGAGCCAGTGAGATGATTGCCCAAATAAGGAGCTTCTCATGGTAGACTCTGCTTACGAGTGAGTAACAAGAAAAACAAGAAGACATCTAAGGTTTTCATCCTGTAATAGCATAGCTGGAATATTCATGCAGTTGCCCCACTCTAAAGCTTTCAAGCCTTAGTAGACTTCAACGATCCTTAGTGTGAATTTGAATATGAGGGTGCCCACAAAAGAGGGGGCTGTAGAGGCACCTTTTGTGATACATTTTATGTTTCTGGATACTTGGAGAGCTGAAAGTCAGTCTAGGGATCTCCTGTTTCACAAAATACATGGCAACACATTCCAGGACTTCATTCTGTTTTATTGCTGATTTTATGGCTATGGCCAACTTTATAGTTTAAATTCATTTGGCAAGCTGTAACACTGCTGCTTTTGATTAATTTATTCAGGGAAGAAAGGGTCCCTAAACAATCTGTCCTTACACTGTACAGTCATCGATCCCACTTGTAATCTCCTTAAGTTGTCTCTTTATTCAGTTATTCATACTTAATTCTCAGCAGATTCTGTTGACAGGCACTCTTCCATGCTCATCAAGTTCATGAGCCCTCTTAATCTGCACACATGTTTAATATGAACTTTGAGACATTTCATAGGCTTGGGGTTATTCATTATTGAAACATGGAGTTAATTGGGCAGATCTTCGCAAATGCACAGGAGACAGGAGGGATAACAATTGCAAAACTGAGAATTACCCTTCTTGCTGATCCTTTTGTTATCTATTCTTCAGCAGGTAACAACGAATCCCATTTATTATGTGTGTTTCTAAGATTTCTACAGTTTCTGCAGTTGTAACTTAAGAGTTTACTTCACTTCGTTTTACAGAAATTCTTACCTTCTATATGGCGACATTTTCCTCTGTTACTAACATACTCAAAAATGCTCTTCTTAAACCACTAATATCAGTTTGCAAAAAATGACATTTTAAGATAATACACCATGATGTTGCAAATGTGGGGATTTTTAATAGTCCTCCCTGTTTACTTGAACCCACCCAAAATAGAAGAACAACTTGTTCTGTGAAAGATGTTACTCAGAAGCACTTCTTCTAGAATCCATTCTCAAACATATACTTCATTTTGCTTTATACTTCCCCACGAGGTAGTTCTCTCATGATAAATTTTGCAGCTAGAAGCTGAAGGTAATTAAAGGCTATACATCTATTTTCTATTGTAAACTGTGACTTTTCAGATGCCATAAATAAATACAGGTTTATACTTTTGGGTTTTGCCTTTTTTTTCTTTTATGTGTTCTTTTATATTCTTCACACATATATGTGCAGCTCTTTAGCCTATTGTATTACTGACTAGTTTTCTCAGTAATTTTCCATGGTCTTACCTGGGCATAAAGACCAAGCAAATTGCAGAGCTCCAAGCCTCAGGGCCTACAAGGCCCCAGTGCTATCTTGGCTCTTCCTGGGATAAAAAGGCCAAGAAATGTAACTCAATCAAAAGGGATCATGAAGAAATGTAACTCAATCAAAAGGGATCATGATTAAATTTAGATTGTTAAAAAAATTCTTTGTGTATTCTCTGCAAAGTAAGTTCTAGCACACAGTAAAAATTCATTTCTCAAAATAAAAATATCAAAGAGAAATGCTTGATGAGTCTGTTTGAAATCAAACCAGGAGTCACAGATTAAAAGGTCAGCTGCCTTGTCTGTTTTTAAATGTCTCAAGCAAGAAGAATTCAGTATTATTGCTTAGGAGATAAGTACATTGTCATTCAAACCTTTTCTTATTAACTCTAACTGTAATCTTATTTCATAATCCTTTAATTATAAAACTTACAGTCAACAAGGCAATGCCATGCATGTATAACATCCTTCTTAGAGACATTAGGGATCAATATTCCTTAATCCAGTGCCACCCCAGAGTGATTAATTATAACCACGTCTGTGTTCTGTCAAGAGCCAGTGGTAGGTACACATATTTATCCCATTTATAAACTAAGTAAACTTACCAGACTGATATAGAATGAAAGGCTTCATGCAAGTTTAAGACACATTTCCCACTGTGAGGTAATCTCCCAGTGGGAAAGAAGAAAGGCATTTCAGGATGGAAGCTCAGTGTTAGCCTAGTAAATTGAGTAACTGGCTCCTTCTGTAACAAAGATGAATCTGCATTCTTAAGAGAAACTATTTATAACACGTCTGTCTCTTACAGTAGGACAGAAAAGATTAAACTTCAGAAGGAAATGTTCTCTTGAAGTTCTGAAAGAATTCACAGGGGGACTGGTAGCATGAACTAACATGTTTTATTGAACAAGAATAAGCTGAGCCAATCCTAGAAATCAGAAAAGTTAACTGAGGGCAAATTGCAAGCATTATTAGCCAGGATATCTGGTAGAAACAGTCTGTCTGGTAGAAATAGTTGGAAGAAGACTGAGACTTCCAAGTAAACTGCAACAAATGGGAACTAAGGTTTAAGGTTTGCACCCACACTAGACTATGGAATCTGCACCAACATGGAAATGTGTTCCAAAATCAAGCTAATATCAGGTATCCACTACAGTTACGTGGAGATCATTGTCAAAATGATCAGAAGAACAATAAAACCAGGTGTGAAAGTGTAGCATTAATCCCAGGAGGATATCACAGTTTACATGAGTCACAGTAAGAGTGGCGTGTGACACATTAAAATTCTGTGATACTCAGGCTTTCCAACTTTTCCAACTTTTAAGAGTGCAAACAGTAGGATGGAGGGGCAGTGAAATAAAATGTTCTAATATAGTCAATTCAATAGTTTAATGAAATCTTCTAAGAAAACAGGTCACAACTAATTTTGAAAAAGTTGAACTTTATTGACTTGTTTACTAATATTGTCCTTCGTCTTACTTAAAAAAAAAATCTTTCTTCAAATATAAAATAGTCAATCCACTTGACAAAGGCTGTAAAAGTCACCCAGGGACTAAGATGCTCACACACTCCATATCGTACTATTTCTAGCATTTCAAGTGTCATAGTGCACATACTCTATGCTGTCATTTTAATATGAATTTATAACAGTTCTTGTCAAACTAGAAGATATTTGAAGAGCAGGAACCATCTTTTTTGGTATCGCAGAGTAGTGCAAACATTCTCAGTGGGTTCCTTTAAGCACAAACATAGTACAAGCAGTATCAAGGGATTTTTACACTATTAATAACTATTCACAGAAACAATTCCCTACCTGAAACAAAACCAGCCATTTAAACTAAAGAAGAAAAAAGGAAAATTGTGAAACTGTATTTAAAAGCTTAAGCATTTTAAGAGAAATTAAGCTTCATATATCCCTATTCACATTTCTTTTTTGAGTGGTTTCAAAATATCACTTTCAGTTAGTAAATCAAAATTTTAAGCAATTCTTCCTTTAGTGCCTTGTTGCCTTTTTCCAACCTGGAAATCAAACTCAAGATAATTTTAGTAAGAAGGTAATATAAAAGGGGGTCTTTCATTTGAAGGCCTTCAGGGACAGTTATGGAAAGATGTCCACAAAAGCCCATTGCCTCCAGGGAATATATTTTTACAGTTTTTATGAAATTAGCATAATTGATAAAAAACACCAATTATGAGGACAAGTGGTGATGCAAGCCCACTGGAGCTCCCTCTCAGCACTAGCTTTACTTTGTCCACGAAATGTATCATGAAGAGTTGTTCTTGGCCTTTTTATCCCAGGAAGAGCCAAGATAGTGCTGGGGCCTTATAGACCCCAGCACCCTTGTAGACCCTGAGGCTTGGAGCTCTGGAATTTACTTGGTCTTTCTGCCTAGGGAAAGACCATGGAAAATTACAGTGAAAACTAGTCAGTAATACAATAGGCTAAAGAGCTACACATAGATGTGTGAAGAATACAGAGAATATATAAAAAGAAAAAAAGACAAAAAACAAATGACATCAGTCTCTATTCTGAATGCTAAATCTAGAGATTAACTAACTCAAAATATTTCTATGTTCACAATGGTAAAGGTTAGCATGTTCCTATTGCATGAGTCTAGAGAATTTGAAAATAAGCACCACATTCTTTTCCTCCTCCCTTGGCATCTGTTCAAGGCCAGTCACAATAAGTTGCATGAGGATTTGGCTTGGCACTGTAGAGTCAATTGAAGGTTATGGTTGGTTGCTTTATCTAATTGGGAGATTTACAAAAATGTTGCAATTTTTTATCAAAATTATTAACCCACAAAATCGTTGGCATTTCAAAAATTTATCTTTGACTTTCAAGGTCGATATGAACGAAAGACTGGGGTTTCTTTTACTGCCAATATGCATATGCAATTGAGTTTTAATGAGCTCAATTTCTTTCTTAAGCAAGAGAGGAATCAAAAAATAATTTACTGGTTTCATTTATCTTTATAAGATTGTCCATTCAAACTTCAATTTGATGTGTCTTATGAATGTATGTCTAAATAAATACATCAAAGGGCAGAAATCCTTATGAAGAGAATTAAAGAAGATATACTATCCTTCCTCAGCTAAGAACTTAATGTGCCATTTTTAGTGTTAAGTTTTACATGTGCATGACAAAAGCTGCAGTTTATGAAATGGGAACCTCCTCACTTTATGGACTTGCTGACTTCCCATTTCTAAAAGACATGGTGATGAAGACAGGAGGTTTTAGCAAGCAAATGAACAAATTAAAACATCATCAGCCAGCTTCCAATTATGTTAAGGCTTGGACACAGAAAACTACTGCTGGCTTCCTCTCACCTTTCAAATTGAACCACAATCATCTGACTTTGGAATCTGAATCGGATAACAGAAAGACAAGGGTCCAGAAATTCAGCTTAAATAACCCTGAGTTTTGACAGGCCAAACTCCTTTTTTTGGGTTGCACACCATATGTTCTCTTGAATTATAAACTGAATACTTTTTTATGAGTGTCGTATAGCAGTGTAAACAAATGTTGGAAACAATACCCTTAACAGTTCTAATATTGGGAAGGGGAATCATTATGAGGTGCCAGATGACCAACACATATGTAGGGACGACGTGAATGACCACTCAGATTATGTCTGTTCTAGATGATATAAAACATAACTTAGACAAAACAAAGATATACTACAAAGACCACTGGGACTAGATTAATTTTTTAGTTCAGAGTGCTCATGGATTTAAATAAGTCACCTAATTTTTTCATGAAATTCAGGCTGTCCTGGATAAGAAGGGTTTATAATTCTGTCTCTTTTCATGAAGAGCTTTGAAATAAGTCAGATGTAGAAAACCTCTACATTCTATAACTTAAATGCTTTTTCTTCCATCATTTTGATCACTTCCCTGACCTCACTTTTAGCTAATCAGAATATTCTGCAGCAAGAAGCTGCACAGTTTCTTTAAACATTTTGTAAAGAAACACTTATTTTCTCTGGTATGTATGTTTTCTCCTGCTTTTTCTAAGATTCCCTTACTGTCATACTGAAAGTCACAATGGGGTTGGGATTTTTTTAACAAGATACATAGATGGAGATGTATTGTCTCCAAACACGAAACAGATGGTCAGTAAAGAGGAAAATCTCTTTTGCATCAGGATGGAAGCAGATTGTTTTAGTAAATGCATGAGAAATTTGCTGCCACTGAAGTCTGTCTCATGGGCTCTGC
Source organism: Melospiza georgiana (assembly GCF_028018845.1). Lineage (NCBI taxonomy): Eukaryota > Metazoa > Chordata > Aves > Passeriformes > Passerellidae > Melospiza > Melospiza georgiana. The sequence goes on from NC_080430.1 coordinate 78,652,756, forward strand.
TGCATGAAAACAGAACTCCAAGTTATTTGAGACCTACTGAAACTATCATAGGAAGAAATAACTATTGTCACATGGTTTTTAAATCAAACTACTTAGTGTGAGTAGCTAATTCACGAGATTAGTTGTGCCCTGAGTAAGATTTCAATTGCTTTGATGAAACCATGGGTAAAAACTATCCAACATCCAGATTTTTTTCCTCCTGCCCCATTGCACCTATACCCAACATCTGACAGCTTATCCCTATATCACACAACCCTCCCCCCACAGGATGTTTCAGTCTTCACATTCATACACACTCAAATTTGTATATTTAGTGTCCTCCAAAACTAAAGATCTTTAATCTGGATTTCACCAAGGGAAGAATTTTCCTCTGGCTCAGAGTAAACTTGTACTGAAGCAAATATAGAAATTCATATAACATAGCAATTACTGTATATTCAGAAATGTGCACATTATGGAATAAAGCTATAGTTCTGGACTTAGATTGGGACGTCAGTGCAAGCTGATCTTTGCTAATATATCACATGTCAAATAAACCTTAAGGTCACAATTTTTAAGACAGAGCATGTATGACTTCAAAATTTCCTACTATACCCATTTCTTGAAGTGTCCTTGTAAAATAACCAAACAACCATGCTCTTTTCATCCTGCCTTTCTTTTTTTTTTTTAATGAAATTAATGATATGGTATCAGTAAGAGACAGGATGGGTACCTGATTTAAACTGACTTCCTGCAATTTACACAGGACATAAAAAATAAAATACAGAAGAATTTTTGATCTGGCAATATCAGATAAAAATCCAAAGACATCAGGAATGAATATCTAGCTGATAGATTCAGTGTCTACACTGCAGAAAGCTGCCCAAACTACTTTTTGAGACAAATGTCTCATAACATATTCAGTCGGACCAAGAAAACATCCCAAAGAGATTAATTACTTTTTAATTATTTGTATATGCAGATCCTATAAAGAGAATCCAGACATTTCAGTTGTGAATATCTATGCTGCACCTCACTGAAGTTCCTGCATCTTACTTGGAAGGGAAACATGTCAAAACAAACCCTCTAACAAACCTGATATCCACAAGAACAATTAGAATTTGAAGTAAGATTATTGGGAAGAGCAGGATACCAACGGCACTATTTATTTGTGTTGCTGGTAGAGAGCTACAGACTGAAATTATGATTTCCTGTGCTGAATACAGTGGTAATATTATTCTTCATTCTTCCCTAAATTCCAAAAGTAGAGTCCTTGTATAGGCAAAGTGTACCTCTGATGCCTCCGACTCCAAAAACCTACTGCTAGTATGGTTGATTCACCCACAGCCTAAGAGTTCACAGTCCTTAATACAGGTTGGTGCCAATAATCACTGGCAATAACATTTACCGTGTCTCCTGACTTGCAAAGTTCTGTTCCACTGAACTCAGCAGCATTTACTGTATCAAGGGCGCTTTTTGTCCTTTGTTTCAACCCTTTGCCCCGACCCTTCCCTTGCTGACAGCAATGGAGTCTTTCCATCATGTCACATTCCTTTTTCCCTTACTTTATACAGCCTGCAGTGGAGGCTCTGGACAGTCACACTGCAGGACCCTCTGTGCCAAAAGCCCAGCCTCAGGGTTTTGGTTCCCAGTGTATAATCCCTTTATTCAGCTCAGCCCTGAGACCAGCAGAACAGACATCCTCCCATGTTTCTTTTTTTCATTCCTAGTCTCCCCTACAACTGTATCAGGCTTTCTGCCCTTTCACAGAAAAACCTGCCAGAAAGACCAAACACCTGGACTCAGAAAGGTCACAAAAGAGAACTGGAAGCAGAGATCTCTGATCTCTTCAGACTATGACCAGACACTGAAACTTTATTGCAGCAACCCTGGGCCTTTTACATGGTTCCCACTTCTCAGTTGACTTCAGGGCTGTCACTTCTTTCTCTTGCTACGATTTGTTTCAACTCTGTCAACACTTTTCCTGATTCCTCTCCATACCAATGTTTGCCCAGTTGGACTTGCATTCTGACCAAAAGATTAAAGCAGAAGCTGCTTCTACATTTTCCTCAGGTTTTCAATCTGAGGCTTCAAACCACATGCACAAAAAAACATTAAATCATATTGATGTTTTTAACACTCCTGTTTTTACACACAATGACATTCAGTGCATTGTTGTACTTGTAAGTTATCCTAATTTTCAATTGAACTGGAACCCAACAAAAATATGGTAGAATTAATCAAATAAATCCTAGTAAAGTGATATAAATTACTACTTATAATTTACAATTTGTATGCAGTCAACAAGGAAAATTAATAATTATTTATCAAATTTGATTAGATGCCTCATAGCTGTAATTAAAGGTAAGTGTTTTGGATTTTAAATTTGTACTCATGTTAATTTTAAGAATCATCTATCAAGGAGGATATAAGTTGGCCTGTGAACTTCGAATATTCTCCAGGGTTTTCCTGAAGATAGGAAATTTTTCTTGAGATTGTGGCTCAGATCACCTCCCCCATCTATCTGTTTTACAGTAAATGGACATGCATACTTAATTTGGGTGTTAAACCAAAAAAATTCTTTGTGAATTAAGCTCAGCATGCAGTTCAGCCCCACAGAGCTGCTCACTCATTTCCCACAGTGGCATTGGAGATAAGGGGAAAAATAGCAATGAGAAAATTTATGGATTGAGACAAAGACACTTTAGTAGGGAAAGCAAAAGCCATGCACAAACCAAGCAAAATGAGGCATTCATCCAGCACTTCCCATTAGCAGGTAGGTGTTCAGCTATTCCAAGGAACATCAGGCTTCATCAAGCCGAGGAAGTCTAACACCATCACTCAGAAGGGGACACAGCTGGGACAGCTGACCCCAACTGACCCAAGGGATATTCCATGCTATATGACATCATAGGCAGCACATGCAGCTGAGGCAACATTCTAAGTCCTTGTACATCCCCAGACTACTTGCTGGTGGGATGGGGGGAGAAGGAGGAAAGCACCGCAGCAATGCCTAAAACTTCCCTGTATTATCAAAGCTGCTTTGGTAACAAATCCAAAACACAGAACCAGATAAGCTGCTATGAAAAACATTTACTCTTACCGCAGCCATAAACCAGCAGAGCATTTAACCAAGTTATTTTACCTAGTATTATTCAGGACTTGCAGCAGACCTAGGCTCTTTTGGAAGAGTCTCCAGAACTCTGTCTGGATAACTTTGGCATCTCAAGTGACGCCAGGTATCTGTCACCAGGCAATAAATAAGTTAAGTTACAGGCACTTAATCATTAGAGTTTACAGCACAGCACTCTATCCAGCTCATGTGATTTGATTTTTAAGAACCACTGAATACATGCCTAGCATAAGTGCTTATGAAAATCAGCATGAGTCCTATCCTACAAATGTAACAGCCTTTTCCAGACTGGAAGTGTAGCTTCAACAGTTTATTTAAAAAATTACATGCACTTTACTCCTTGGTTCAAAGAGTACTAACATTTTTGCAAGTGCTTTTAATTATGAGATTTTTGTAAACAGTGACTTTAAAAATGTAATGTGAAATTTGCCCAACTTGATGAAAGCAATTAAAAAATCCCTTATAGCAGTCATCAGCTTAGGTTTTTAATTGTGTAGAAAGCTTCTTTTCTTCAGAGATAATTATACAGAGCTACTTTGAAAAAATAGTAATGGAATTGAAAACCTACTTCAGATCTGCAACCAAATTTTGCAGTGTTCTAAGTCATGCCACTGTAAATCTCTGAACAGAATTGGCAGCCTTACTCTCTCATGCTTAGCTTATCACATCTATATAATGGGAAATTGATAGTGTCAACACAATGGCAATTAATGCCTATACTCATGTTGGAACAGAAAGCAATGGATTTACTTTAGGACAGCACTGAATGACCAGACTAGCATGCAGAAATCATGCCAACATGTTCACACTATTTCTGGAATTTAATGTGACATCCATACCATTGCCCTGAACTCTATGGATGAAGCAACGCACGCACCAGTGGTTCAGACAGCTTTATGCCATATTCAGTTCTTCACCTAAGAAGCCCAGGTTGTCAAAACAGGGTTGATCAGCACAGCTAGGTTAACTGGAAATACTGACTGATGCAATGAAAAACTAGAACAGATATCACTAAACTGTTATGATTTAGAGTGACACACCACTTTATGTCAAAATGTATATGTGTGTGTAAAAGTGTATATACAGCTAAACTATAGATCAAAGTACAAATGTTCCATGAACAACATTCACAGCCATGATCATAAAAGCTTGTCATCAGAAGTTACCTTAAGCTCAGTCCAGATTTTATGCAAATTTCCTTGAAGTAACTGCCACAGAAACAAAAAGTTTCAGAGTATAGCAGAGAACAGCATTGGTCCCCATGCCAAGTCAACCTGCTTACACCTTAGATAATAACATTCAATCATTCAGAGATGGCATTCAGATCCCATCCCTGGAGTACACAAGCTGTGAACCAGTTTGATGTCATGCACAAACTTGATAAAGGTGAATTTTCTCGCCTTGTCTAGAGTATTGATGAAAACATGAAACAAGATAGCTCTCAAGTTAAAACTCAGAGGAGCTCCACTTGCAACTAACCTCCAGCTAGAATACACACTGTTAACCCCTTTCCTTCAGATTTATCCACAGAGCCAGCACTCTACCAAGCTACTAATCCACCCTTCTACACTGTAACATCCCTCTCTGAAACACAGAGATGCTCTGATGCTCTGATGAACAGGGTTAAAAGCCTTTGCAGTCCTGGAAGAAAAAAAAAAACGCTACTCTGATATCCATAAACTCATTTGCAAACACTAAACTTGTATTAAAGAGTAGTCAGGTTAGTGAAGATTTATTTACCCTTGGGAAACTCATGCATACCCACCACTTTCACATGGCCAGTATGTGTTTTACTCACACAATAGTTTTACAAGGGTGAAGTGTGGCTCATCAGCCCCTCCCTGGAGTTCCATTGACATTCCCACTCACTCTTTAAAACAAGTGCAAAGTCTCTCTGTCTGTTTCCAGTCATCAAGGGCTTCTCCTGGTTCCATGACCAGCTGTAGATGATAGCAAACAGCATCACAATGACACAAGTTATGTCTGTGACTTTCTCATTAATAGTCTTAGGTCCTCTGCAGTCTCTCTGCCACACCAAAAACATGGACTTTAACTTTCTGTGACGGTATATCTGCTGAGCAGCTAAATGCTTCAGCTCCCATCAAATGAGGATCTCCATCTTGGTGCTGATAGTCTATTAAGGTCCAGCTCTCCCATAGATCCTCCTTAGGAGAGGTTGTTCCTAAATATGGCTACTGTGGTGCAGTATCCATGTCTATAAGATCAGATCTGACATCAGAGAAGCCTTTCTCTTACTCCAGAAAATCAGCAGCTTCAAGCCTGTCTCATCTTGCAGATCTCCATCCATGAGTCACTCAAACATAGCCTCTCTATATACCTTTCCTTCTCTAGGAAAAGATCTTCCCAATGGGGGAAGAACTTAGGCTTTTCTGTCTGTAAAGTTTCTATGAAGCCTCAGTTGACCCTGGTTTTTCCTTTCTAATAGCACACAGCCTGCTCATCTGCCCCCTGTAATATTTCACAGAATCATATAGTCACTTTTAAGATAGTCCTACTCTCAGTCTTTCAGGTAATAGTAGAGAGCAATAAGGTCTTCCCTGAGCCTCCTTCACTCCACGATAAACAACTCCAGTTCTGTCTGCTGCTCCTGAAGAGACTTACCCCCTAGACCCTTCACAAGTTCCATCGCCCTTCTCTGGACACACTCCAGCACCTCACTCTTTCTTGCTGTGAGGGGCCCAGAACTGAACACAGGATTTGAAACGCATCCTTACCAGTACGGATACAGGGGGAAAATCACTGCCCTGGTCCTACTGGCTACAGTACTGCTGATAGAGGCCAGGGTGCCTTTGGTCTTCTTGGCCACCTGGGCATGTTGGCTCATGTTCAGCTGGCTGTTGACCAGCGCCTCCAAGTCTTTTTCTTGCTGGTCACCTTTCCAGCCTCTCTTTCCCAAGCTTGGGGTTGTCATGACCCAAGTGGGGGACAAATTTCCACCCAACAATGCAGAGCTTTTACCACCACTCATTCCCTGCAAGTGAGACTGCTGTGTTCCTCAGGCAGTCCTAGCTGCTCCAGATCCATGATTCTCATCTGGGTCAGAGCCTCTGATGTGCCTAGGTATCATTCCCAGACAGGATACCATGCTCTCTGGAGCATCACCACCTGAACTCCTACATAGTCTGGAGCAGACTCCAGATGCTGCTGCCTGTTGTCTCTGGGTGTTCATACCAGCCAGGTTGAGAGCCTCTACCTGCCATACACCTGTAGGCTCATTTCACACAGCAACCCAACAATCAGAAAACAGCCAAAAAATCAAGCACTCACCAATTATGACAGAGATAACACCAATAAGAGATAAAATCTGTCAGGTCCAAGTGATGGATTTGCACCTAGGTTGGAGCAACACTGTACATATTTACAGACTGGGAGAGGAGTGGCTGGAGGGCAGCCCTGCAGAAAGGGATCTGGGCATGCTGGTCAGCAGTACTTCAGTGTGAGATAGCAGTGTGCTCTGTCAGTCCAGAAGGAAATTTCCATAGGATAAATCACCACAGGGGGAACTTAAGATAAGCACGTCTCTCCTCCCACCTCACATTTACTGTTAAATAAAATCCATGTTATTGACTTAGGCATGTGGTCTCATTTGCACCTTAATTCAGGCAAAGGCATGTCTCACTAATCTAGTCATACACACAGGAAGCATCCTACCCTTTCTAAAGCAATGGTCAGCCTTTCTTTCAGTCAGCACTTGGAGTGAGTTAGAATTCAATAAAATTTTCTGAATTCAAGTGTTTTGAGGTAACAGCTTACTGTTTGACCTACTTTCTTCAAAATAGTTCAGATACACATTCTGCATTCACAGGAACATTTTAGGTCCACTACTGGCAAGATATTGAACATTGCCTAAGGTCTCTGTTGAGCTCTGACCTTTCTAATTATTCATTCAAAAATGAATGCATCAAAATCTATAGCAAAGGTCTACTAAGGCAGACCCATAGGAAATCCAATCCATTTCTTTCTGTAAGGACTTTATGAGAGCTGTCAGATGGAACTGTAGATGCCACGGGAATGTATGAAACTTATGTGCCATTCACAAATAAGATATAAATGCAGTTGTGCAGGTTTTGGAAGAGATAATTTTCTTCAGAAGTAGCTAATATGAGTCTATGCTTTGGATTTGTGCTGGAAACAAGGTTGATAATGCACAGATTTCCAATATTGTTGAGTAGTGTTTGCACAGAATCTTTTCTGCATCTTATGCTGCCCTGACAGTGAGGAGGCCAGGGGTGCACAGGAAGGTGGAAGGAGACAAATCTGGGACACCTGAACTCAAGTGACCCAAGGGATATTCCACACTACGTGGTATCATGCTCGGCATATAAATTTGGGGGAAGAAGAAGGAAAGGGGACATTTGAAGTGATGGCTTTTGTCTTCCCAAGTCACTGCTACACATGATGGAGCTCTGATAACTTTTCTGGCTGAACACCTCCCTGCCCATGGGTAGTTGTGAAGGAATTCCTTGTTTTTTCTTGTTTTGCTTTGTTTGTGTGTGTGGCTTTTGCTTTACTTATTAAACATTAGTCATTATCTCAACTCACAAGTTCTCTCACTTTTACCCTTTTGATGCTTTTCTGCATTCAACCCAGGGAGAATTTTATTTCTAAAATGTATGCAATTATGTAATTCTCTTTCTTTCCTCTGTCATCTATGAGATTGTCTGTCTCTTTAAAGCTTTAAACTCTCAGGGTAAGGCATGTCTCCAAGTATAACTAGATTAGATGACAGAATTTCCATCATTAGTTAAGACTTAGTCACTATCTTGATGGAACTAATTATGCATGCACACCCACAGTTACAAAGAATCAGTGCTTCGTTGCCAAGAGTGGGATAGCCACCGACTTCAGTTACTTCAGCATAAAGTGCTCACTACACTAAAAATAGTTCATATTAAAAATATTTACTCCAATTTCCATCTTATAATGTAAATGTACTGAGACATTCAGCTTGTTAACATTACGTTGTCACTGTAAGTAGTTCTCACTAGCTAACACCATCTGCTTATGCCCAAATATTTTCCTTCCATTCAGGCTAGTTGAAAGTAACAGTAAAAACAGTCTGGTAGGGAAAAGAAATTTGCTAAATGTGCTGATACATACATATATCAAGACAAGCCAGTTTTTAATACTGCTTTACTCCATAGCCAAAATTTACGCTGTTACTTTTGAAATTCAACAGAGGGAAAAGTGAAGAAGATCTTGTGAAGATCTGGAACAAAAAAGGAAAAGGAATAATTTTCATTTACTGACATATAGAAGTGTTAAGATCCTGATTCCAATTACTTTAAAAGAAATCTTAGAGAAAGTAGAGAGTAATTACTACAGCAAGTAGCACACACTCATAGGCTTCTTCTGTGTTAGCAACATTGTTCTGGGTTAGCAACATTCTGTTATGTTTCAGACCTTATATTCCATGAATTGAAATGAAAGTAACTTTCTTGAGTAATTTTTCTATTTATCTCAATGACACTATTAATATTTTATAATTCTTTATCGAACATTATATTCTCATTCATTTAGAAATACTATTCCAAGTGATCCCTATTCACTGTTCAGCTTTTGTTCCTGACACCAACTATCTTCTCTTTTCTAGTCATTATTTTCATGAAATAATAGACAAAAAAACAATAACCAGAAGATTGTCTCCAGGAAGGCAAACTAGCTATGCTGGCATTTAAATCTACTTTTATTTGGCAGGGGAAGCACTTATAAATGCTTCTTTAAAACTATTTACATCAAGACTCTTAATATATCACTGAAGGAAGGACCAGAATCTCCCTCTGGAACCATATAGACCCCAATAAAGTCTTTTCACTTGGCTTTGTTATCTGTATCGATTTCTGATCTTGCATTCAGCCTAGAAGACAAACAGCCTCAGTAGCCAGCAGCTCTTTATATCAGTTGCTCTCTTACAAAGTGTCTTTTCCAACTGGAGCCAGGAAAATTCTTTCACCTGTAGTTTACTCAGAGGAACCTATGCAGAGGTAGATAATAGCAACAAATATAAAAAAATTATAGAAACCTTATAGAAGAAAGTACGTGCTGTGACTAGACAATTTTCAGAGATATGGCTTGGGATTTATAGGCCAGATGGTGATGGAATATTCTTCTTAAGCATTTTTCTCTCACTCATGTATTGTTGAGTTGGTGGCAATAAGGAAAGCTATGGTGAAATGACCTTTCCATGTTGCAGCACTGATCACTAGCTCACCAGTTACTTTCCAATAAACAAGGGGTTTTATACTTTTCTCCCATAAACTGACTTTTCTACCGGTTCTAGTCTCAGTGCTTTCTACTAAGCTTAGGAAGAATATCTCCATTTAATTTAATAAGCATTGGATTATCTTACTCTTGTATGTAACTTGGTAAATTTGTACTCAGAAATTTGTATTTCTGAGTTGAAAATGCTGACATTGAGGAAAGAAATAAAAATTCAGTTTTAAATTAAAAGAACATCATTTGAATATCTCATCACACCCTGGTGTTAAATATGGCTTTCTTTAAGCATATCTAAATTACGGAGGTGTTTACAGTGGTATGCTTTGGCATAAAGCAACACCATGTGAGCAAGTCAAATTAAACAACTACTCAAATAAACATATTCTAATTCTGGTGTATAAAAACATGATAGTTGCAAATGATAAGATCAAAAAAATAATGATTTTTTTCATCAGAAAATATATCTTGCATTCTCTCCCTAATTAAAGTTTTATATATAGAAATATATAGTAGTTCTGTGTGACTGAAGATGACATTAGTCAATGCTGCAATTTTTGAAAAAAACAAAACCAAGACACCAAGAGCTTTGGAAAGAATTTCTCCTAAAGAAAAAAAGAAAAAAAAACCAAACACATAAGCACACATTTAGATACATGCATGTCTTTAGATATCTATACTTATTTGCATCTCAGCTGAATATCTATTGGGAACACGAAAACTGACTTTTTTTGCTGCTCATTTTCTAGTTTTCATACATTAGAATAAACAACTGGAAGTGTTTCTAATGGGAGTTTGATCTGCTGATAGCAAAGGATATGGAAAAATATATGGCAGTTTCCCAATTTCCAGCTGATAAAGAGATCACTTTTTTTTAAAGAGGTTTACAATGAGTTTCAAGAAACAAAGCTATCAAATAAAAAAATAGGCTACAAAGTGACAAGATGTAAAATATATGACTGTTCTCAACAATTGTATTTATTGACTGACTCACAAAATATGTGGGAACAATTTATCAAATATCTTGGAGACCAGAATGATTTCTATGCAATGCTTTGGTTTAAAAAACTATTTTCTTCACAGAAAAGCTATTTTTGGCATGTCATTCTAAATTCCTGTAACACTGCTTGAAGACATTTTAAAACACATTTCTATTTTACCTGAAAATATTGCAGCATTGTAGCAAAAAATGGATCTTGACAACTTCCGTTTATAAACAGAGATTTCTTGTCAGAAACTTTTATAACATTGTTACAACCCAAAGAAGATGAGAAACCCAGCTTTGACCCAAGACATTATTTAATAAGTAGTACTGCATCAAAAACGTGAGATCAAATTTTGAGCTGTCCCATGAGACTCAGATGATATGTTATGAAGATCATTTTTAGAACAGAGGTAGAGGTTATGTTCACCACTTACATCCTTCTTCTCCTAGACCCATGATTCACTGCAGATCTTCTGGAGGTTTTGAACAATTCAAGGTATTAATTCTTTGAGAACAGCATAATAAGGAGAAAATCCATGTTTTTATACTTGAAGGGTAATTAGTGATTTAATTCTTCCCAGGTGTCCAGCTAGCCAATTTTTACAAGGCTGCACAAGGGGAAAAGCTTTCTTGCCCTAGAAGGTGATAATTTTGTGATATGAAGCGTGAACTTTCCTTTAGTAAATTTGTGATGTTAGGCATCAAGTCTATCCATCACAGGCTGATATACATATACTACAAAGTAAATTTTCTCCTTTCCCTCCCCAGCTGTCCATTTGTTTCAACATCCTTTGTTCTTTTCTGATGCATGAAAATGTAAAGGATTTGCCAAAGCCAATCATTATAAACATAGTAATTCTGCATGTCTAAGTTAGTCGCCTCTGATTTTTTTGATTTTGTGCTATCTAATGATGCTAAATTCTATCTAAAACTTTAGTTAAAAAATTATTTCCAATTCTCTGGGTCATGCCACATTTTAAAACTGATACTTAAAAGTGAGGGAATAATTAGGTACATTACTGATCAAGTAATTGTGTCTGAAAGAAAGAAACACATGGCTAGAAATAACGATTTTGTGGTTTTTAAATGACCCTAGATAATTCTGTTTTCTCTGTAGGAGTAGAAAAAATGCAGATATATTCCCAGGCAAAAAGTTTATCTGTTAGATAAAAGTGATATTGAAAAGTTAGAGACTTTAGAAAAGTTTTGACAATAATAAAAGCATAACCAGATACATTACACAAAATTTTCAAGGCATGTAATACTAAATGATTTCTGTTCCAACTCAAGCCACTGACCATAGGACAGGAGTAAAGTTATGCCATAACTGAGTGTTCAAGGAAAAGGAAAATGGGGGAAAAGGAAAATGGGGAATAAAGGGAATGGGAATGGGGAAGGGAAGGGAAGGGAAGGGAAGGGAAGGGAAGGGAAGGGAAGGGAAGGGAAGGGAAGGGAAGGGAAGGGAAGGGAAGGGAAGGGAAGGGAAGGGAAGGGAAGGGAAGGGAAGGGAAGGGAAGGGAAGGGAAGGGAAGGGAAGGGAAGGGAAGGGAAGGGAAGGGAAGGGAAGGGAAGGGAAGGGAAGGGAAGGGAAGGGAAGGGAAGGGAAGGGAAGGGAAGGGAAGGGAAGGGAAGGGAAGGGAAGGGAAGGGAAGGGAAGGGAAGGGAAGGGAAGGGAAGGGAAGGGAAGGGAAGGGAAGGGAAGGGAAGGGAAGGGAAGGAAAGGAAAGGAAAGGAAAGGAAAGGAAAGGAAAGGAAAGGAAAGGAAAGGAAAGGAAAGGAAAGGAAAGGAAAGGAAAGGAAAGGAAAGGAAAGGAAAGGAAAGGAAAGGAAAGGAAAGGAAAGGAAAGGAAAGGAAAGGAAAGGAAAGGAAAGGAAAGGAAAGGAAAGGAAGACATTTAAGAGGCATAGACTTTCTTTAAAGCAGTAAATTCTACACATTCATTTCACTGTATTCAACACATAATCAGATTTCCTTTTTCATTCAATCAAGGAAGGTTCATGAGAGCAAATTTAAGCAAGGTCATACTATATGATACTGGAAAGCAGAAAAAGATTACAGGGTCAGAGTCTCAACTGAGTTTAAATGCATTCTAAAATTTCAAGGTAAATAGGTCTTTATTACTTTATATCAGCTGGTGATCTATAGCCTTATTTTTTATGTTTATCCATATCAACAGTACTTCTTTGTTCTCTCTGAAGAAAAAAGAAAAATAAAGTAAAAGTCTGAGCCTTACAAGAGCAGATATTTGACATTATTGGCGGCAATTTATTCTGTTACTCAAAGCATCCCACTGAAATATTTCAGCCATCAGGTAATTTACACACTGAATTAGCTAACAATCATCTTTGCAAGTAGAAACTTGTTCTATATTCAGAGTTCAAAGGAAAGACAGAAATATGTAGTTACTGTGGACAGCGTGCAAGGCTGAAGTAATCCAAGTTAAGATTTGCTTCACATCAATCTAGTCTTTCTAAATTACTGAAGCTCTATCTCAAACTCCTGACAGCCTCAAAGAAATATAAAAGAACCAGGTATCTAGCTCTTTCTTATATTAGAGTATTGTTAAAGAAGAAAGGAAAAATTACAGCAGCAATCATACGTATAAAATCATCAGTTCACAGTTTCCAAGAGAGTATGAAACCATTTTTTTCTGTAAAGAAAAAAAAAAAATAGAGCATTTTTATAGCACAAATTTTCACAAAAGGACAGGTTTTCCCTTCAAATAGGATAGACCCTAATGTGCAATGTAAAAAGGTAGAAACTTTTCTGCTTCAGCAAAATGCAAGTATGCTGTGAGATGCAGAATCTGAGCCAGAATCTTTGGCAAAATAAAATTACAGATATTTCAAGAGACAACAAGTGCTCAGCATCCATTTACACGCAAGGATATGCACTGGAGAGTCATGAGCCATATTTTTTCACCATAGAAAAGCATGATCACCCTCAGTGTGTAGGACTGCACCTTTCATGGAACCTGCACAGTAGCCAAGGGCACGCAAAATAAACTCCAGCAGAAACAAGCATCAGAACTCATCTGGGCTTCTCTGCAGCAAAGACACTTGGAACTCAAATACAACATGGTTAATGTTCCAGCAGGTTGGAAAGAAAAACAAAACTCCTGCAGATCTCAGGGTTTAATTTCTTACACCAGTATTCAGTTTCAGCACACACATTTTAAGCAATATCATAAAAATATCTGATGAGGCTAAGGCCTGTAATAAAAAGTGCATACTAAATTTCACTTCTACCAGTGGATGTTCAGAAAAAATCATCTGCGAATCTGGACTGAAGTTCTTCCTAACCCCAAATCTGTAATATCCAAAATCTGTAATTGAACACACACTTTAACCTAGCATTTATTTCACAGCCTTTTTTGTAGGAAGTAAAATTATGCTTCCTAATTTATAAGATGCAATTCAGCTTTTGCAAATAAAATAGCAACAAGTGCAGAATGGTAGATGAGGCAATTATTTAGCCAATTTAAAAATTTTAGGCTTTTTTTTTTTTTACTTTCTTAAGTAACTGAAAGTTAGAATATTTAGCATATAAGTAATCAATGCTGCTGTTAATATTTCAGATATAAGTCTTTTCTGTAGCAGAGGGGGACTGCACCATCTGTGTATAAGCTTGACATTAATTGTTAGTACAACCAACATTAAAGTAGATTATCCAGACTTATAAATTATAATAAATTCAAATAAAATTGAATTTAAATAAAATTGAAGTCAGACTTTTCATGTCCTCTTTTTCCCACTAGCTAATAAAGCACAAAATGTTTCCTACAGAATGAAATACTCTTTTTTAAACACACTGTTCACAAGCATATTCAGGAAATTCAGTGTGCCATTGGTCCATATAATCCCTCCTTGATAATAGCCAATGATAATGACAGTATTTCAGGGACAATGGATTTTGTTCCAGGCTATGAGGTAGATTATTATAAATCCTTTTAATAAAATCAACATTTCAAAGGCATTTAAGAAAAAAACACCAAAAACCACGAGATTTTTTGAGTTTCCAAGTATAATGCTATTACTTTTCCATGGTGATAAAAAAATAATAAATAAATTTTATTTATGAGGCTGAGGCTTTGCTTTTGCTAGTAAAGTGCACCTGGCCAGGTCCTAAATTTGAGTGCTGACACATGTTTGCATATATTTTTCTATGCCTTGGCATGGAACACACCAAATGAGCACCTGCCCAGACAACACTTGTACAAAGACTGGGGAATGGCATGGGCTAGGGGCTCTTGAAGCAGCCTCCATGGAGGACATTACCTGATTTTCTAAGGGAAGTGAGCTAAACTCTGAAGCCAGCATTATGATTTCCCTGAAAATAAGTTGTTTAGAAAGGCTCCACAAAGCCACCACTCCTCAGTGTGGCTCACTAGGAGCAAGGTCAGTCTCAGTTAAGAGAGGGAAGAAGAAATTGATCGAAGGAGGAGGAAAGAAATCTTTCTTACTGCAAGTAGATCAAACATGTTTTCTTCTTTCTTTTGTTTTCTACCTATATCAGATATTTGTATCTTCTGCCTGATTTTATATGCTGTCAACAACATTTTGAGTTAGGTTCGTCCAAGAATGATTTAAGATGCCTGGTTAGTATCAATACATTTCTTCCTCAAAGGCATGCCAAATGTACTAAGGAATATTTTACTGTCCCAAAGAGCTAAAGCTTCCTATAATTCAAAGCGTCCAAAGGGTAGCTGAATTTAAGCTGAATAGGACAGGCGAAGAGGAGATGGCTCTGGGGCTAAGGGAAGCAGACACAGCAGGTTTTGCAACACAGAAAGAACTTTGTTATCAATAAGATACGAGGGTGCACATATGAACCCAAAATAATGCATCACAGAAAGGGGGCACACCAAAATGGTAGCATGTTCCCTGCTGCCAGGAGCAGAAAATAAATTTTACACAATTTCATTTACTAACAGAATTGTAGCCTCAGTAAAGTGAAAAAAACATTGAAATATCTGGCTAAACACATATATCTATTGAATTACAAAGAGTATTTAGTCAGCCTCAAAATTAAAGCCCTTAAATCAAATTAAAATATCAGGTATCATGCTAGTCAATTTTTGGATTATATTATTAAGTCACTATATTCAATACATTTCATTTCTCATTTTTTCATTAGTAATATTCAAATATGGATAGAAATATTTAATACTAATGCCTGTATGGTAAATATTTTCCACTGAATTTGTAAAACTGGGCTGAGAAATATTTTAAATTTTGAGTAGAGCATAAGATAAGCTCTATTTTGAAAATGTGTGGACTTCCTCTTGCTAATGTCAGTAGACTCAAGCAATCCATTTTAATCTATATTGACCTCTAGAAAAATGAGATATAATGTAACATCCTCAAATATTTGAAAAGGAAATTTTAAATGGGTCATAAAGTAAAAAGTAGTTTTAGTATAAGGGAAAGATTTTCAGAGGCACAATGGGCATTAGAACACTTGTTATGTTGGAAAAGAAATGAAATTTAGCAAAATATTTAATTATAGTGAGTTGTGTGTGAACTGCTTTGTTAAAAAGTAGTTTTGTAGCCGTTGAAAGTGTGTGTTGGGTTTTGTGTGTAACCTAGCAGTTAGTCTTAGGGATTTAATAAATAATTAAAGTAGTGCAGGAAAGTAAGAATGCTTACCTGTCTGGAGGCAGCATACAATGCTCTTAGAATAAGCAGAGGATTAATGATCTTGTTTGTGAACCAAGGAATGTATCATAAGGGGTCTGTGACCAGGCAAGGGGAACGGGAAACTGTTTCTTGGAGACTTTGTTGTGAATCGCATGTATAAGAGGGAAGCACCCATACGTGAATTTGGGGGCTGGGATTTTGGGACGTGAGTCCCCCAGTTCCCCGGGCCCTTAATAAAGCACCCACAAAACTTATCCGAGTTTTGTGTCATCTATCAATCGGGCAACAGTTACCTCCATGTACCTCCACCACTTAAATTAATATATCTTCCCAAGTCTATGGAGATCAGAGCTTATTTATATTATTTGGGGACTGCAGTTTGTGTCAATGACAGATCACTCAACAAATGCCTGATTGATAAGCCTAATTTTCTAATACAGCGTAAATACTATTTTCTTTGAATAATAGTCTAGGTCAAGGACTGAAACTACAAATGAGCCAAAGTCTGCAATCTCACCACACCTAGTCTATAAAAGCAAAGCTACGTAACAAGCAAAGTCATCCAGAAAGACTGAACCTTTGATTTACCATGTTGTTAGAAAGAGAACAGCAAATGAGCATAAGGAGTGGGAGAAAAGAAATATTTTATGATGTATCCTTAGAGTAAGTGAGGTTAAGAGGGCCTGGATTCATTCTTCCACTAAGCAGTCTCCCTGCACCTCCCAAGGACAGGGGTGCACATGACTGCTCTGTGGCTATACTTCTAGGCTGTCAAAAAGCCAGGATTCCCTGGTTGCCTGGAGAACAGAGTCTGTGGGAACATGCCATGGCTCTTTCTGTCCCTCATGAAAACTCCTTCAGAAGTCACTGGCTGTAACTGGGTCACTGTGCCATTTTCAGTATTACTATTCTGAAATCTATCCCCCCCAGGTGTCTCCAACAAGACCTTTTCTTTGGTCCCAACAATTTCCTGCTTAGTACTTTTGCATAGGTTCACAAATGGAGTAACTCTCACATTTTTCTTATGTCATCAAACTTCCAATCTCATGCTCAGTTTATGAAGGTCTGTCAGGTGCGGTTTCCTCTGGTGTAAGGGTAAGGAGCTGCACTGAGATTGTGTTGTTGTTTGTATCAGTTACTAATTCAGAAAAATGTCTCATCACAGTATTGTCAGTATTGTCAATATTCTCAGAAAAAGAAAAAAAAAAAAAAAAGTAACTACCATGTTCTTCCAGAGTGTTCAGATTAGTGTCCAGGTAGAATCAGTATCTAAATTAGCTCACACCTCAGTCTTTTCCTGTCTACCTCCTGGAAGGTTACCGACAGTATTACATTTTCTAGCTCAATAAAATGGCAGAACTGCTCTCCCAAAACTCTAAACATTCTTTCTGTACCTAGGGATAATGTAATGTTGTTTCTTTCATATTTATGGGCATCGAGTTTACTGTAGTGCACTTGAACTAATAGGAAACTTCATCCATTGTAAAATGTTACCAATAAATGGATTGTCATGTAACTGACACAGCCCAGGTGTAAAAATGAGTTATAATTTCATATACTGCAATTCAAGCATCAATGTCTATTTTTACAATCTCTGTGTGATGTGAATTATTATTGTAATCACTTGGTCTTTAGCTATATTTAGCTAGGAATTGAAACAACATAGGTGTCTCATCTCTAGCCCATCTAGGCAACTACTGATTCATTTATATATTGTATCATTGGATTAAGTTAAAAATAAAAGCATTTGAACTAATTATTTATCCAGACGTTAAAAATCAACAGTAAATTAAAATTGACAAAAATGTCAAACCACTTTAAAGTACAGATTACAAATGAGAAGTGATGGATGATTGCAAGATTCTGAAACAATACTTTAATGAGAACAGGATTAGATCTTACTGAAGAATGTAAAAATACTGACTTTGTTTTTAAGCAAGTTCTTTTGACAATAAAAGGTAATAGATCAAAGGCAAATGATTCAGAAATTATTCAATCTGTCACGGCACGAAGTTGCTTCAATGCAACATATTCACAAACTGCAGTAAATCTTCCTGTTTTAATTGGAACTCGAATCACCTTGACCTTTCCTAGCACAGAGCAGAGTGCCCCTCTGAACCAACAGCAGCATCTGCATCCTCATTCCATTTTAATCAGAGCTCAATTTGGATTTCTCTGTCTCGGCAATCAGTGCATTGCAGAGCAAGGAAACTGCAGAAATAAATGAGATGTTGCCTTGTTCCAGTTGATTAAAACATGATTCAAGGTGACTTTTAGGTGACACTACAAGTTGTCAGAGCAGCAATGTACTTTTCTTTATGATGAAAAAAAATGTGAGGGATGTTTATTTCCCCTATCTGAGATAAGTGACAGAATTGAAATGAGAGCATTGGTGTCTCCATGAAAATATATCAGTGCTTAAAGAATCCTATTATTAGACACAGTGGAAACTACATCTTGGATAAGCCTCCCATACTGTGGGTAATTATCACAAGCCAGAATGCTAATTGCTTTTCGATCTGCTCTGTGCCTCCAATGAGTCTTGTTGAGGGCTACTGGGGCTGTGCCAGACACTAACACTTAATGAGACCAAGTTTATCAAAGTACAGCATCAGCTATTACCAAGTGAAGAACAGGAAAAATAGGCCTTAAAATGAAAAGAGGGGGAAAAAACCAGATGAAACTGTGGGACAACAAGAAGAATTAAACTATAAACATTTTACTTAAAATTTCTTTTCTGGTGTTAAGTAATTATGTCTTCATCACAGATAAAAAAGATATAAGTTTATGAGTCATGGTTTTGTTACTTGAAAAGGTGAGTACTGTATTTTAAAAAATTTGCTTGATATAGAAGAGAAATTAGGAATTTATAAAGCATTTTTCCTTTTAGTTCTGACTAGTATGATTAAGAACAATTAAGAGAGGGTGTCTATATATATTTTTTCACTTTCTTGTGAAAAGCAACCAAAAAAATAAATTGGAAACCATATTCTGAGTAATACACCATGTCTTTGATGGTAGATTTCAGTTTATACTCTGAGACTCCAGAAAATATGTAGGATGGGCAATGAGCGTTTTCCAGAAAGCCAACCCCTGAAAAAATTACAGTTTGGAAGAAATGTGGAAACATTTCCACATTTCTCTCTTTTATAATATTTTTTATCCTATAATTGGATCTTTTTCATGAACTCAGGAACTAGGTAGGCAATTACCACAGTAAGCATTCAAGGTATCATTAAAACATGGTAAGATGTATTGACTGCTTTAAGGACACAAGAGTGAAGTCACTGAAGTTCTACTGAAAATCTTCAGGAAAGGGAATAAAAAACCCCAGCATCAGTGTTTGTGATGTAATGATTTCTTCTTATCATCTCTAAATTAGAGAATAGAAAAACAGGTGAAACAAGGTGTGCACCTCTAAAGCAGAGAAATAAGTGTTTGACTTCAGTTTTGCAAAAACATGTCAGTTCCTAGTGCTGACAGTTTCAAGTGCAGAGGTCAAAAGAGCAGCAGCAGAGAGCACCAGTTAGACCAGTAAGTTAAGGACCTCAACAGCAGTGACACAGGTCACAGCAGCTGTGAAGATGAAAGCAAATCTGAGTAGATAAAGTGAGCAGTATCACAAAACTGTAGATTTCAGCATTTGTGCATGTGTGTATATTCACTCACCTTCATAGAAAACATTTTGCTATTATTGTTGCTATTTAAGAGTAAGTCAGACTACTGAAAAATAATTATTTTAAACCTGCTCTTCACACACTCTAGCCCTACCAGTTCACACAAGCTGATGAAGTCAAGCTAGTCTATTGCTAATAGGCTACTTTGAGTCTTCTTCTCTCAGTACTTCAAAAGAAAAACTTTTAAGAGTCTATTCAAGAAAAACAGAACACAGATTTACATATAAGAAATACACATTTGATTCTTCATCTGGTTGAATTCTGTTTCTCTTGTAATCATAATAATTATTACATGGTATTATAGTCCCTGATCTCTGCCTCTCATAATAGGTGTAAGCTTTACTTCTAATAAGGATTTTTAATACCTGAATCATTCCCTTAACCTTACATTACTCCATCTCTAGGGCAATCTCATCTTCCCTCAGAAAAAGTGACCTACTTCCAAGATAAAGCCTAACAATTGGGTTATTCAGTGACAATACTGCTTTTCTTTTCTCTTGATTTTCCTGAGAACAGTCTATTTGTCTTAAAACTGCCTTGCCCTAATTTAATAAAATTTTTAGTCAAGTAAATTCTTGACAGCTTTTCTTAATATCAAGTATTATTGCAAATAAGATAAATATGCCTCAGCAGTGGCTATAACACTATTCTCTCAATTCTCAGTACAATCAGTCGACAAAAATATTTCATTTCATACATCATTTACCACTTCTATAGGAATTGCAGAAGATACTGCAAATGAATTCTAAAGTGAAAGTTTAGAAGCAGCAGTGGATGCATGATGTATGTGTAAGATTACCTTCTACCAGTTCTTTCCACCTCTCCTCATCATGATCCATACACATTGGAATTAAACTTTGGGATGAAAACTACAGAAAAGCATAGAAAAGAGAATGAAAACAGACATAAAAGATAGCTATGTGGTAGATCTTTGTCATCTGTATGGACCAACTCTTATTCATGAGATCATGACAGTAACTGAGTAATTTTCTGTCCCCATTTTATTACTGTATGAAATAGAACAGAACACTAGTATAACTGTAAGATGACAGAGAAACCTTAAAAGTCAGGCAACACATTGCAACAGGAATCTCAGAAGCTCAGAAGGTCTCTTCCCAAGGAAATAGTCTCATGTCAGCTCCTTCTGCTTTGTAGCTCTCTAGATGTGCTGACCATGTTACCAGGGAGAGATGATGAATCTGCTCATAATGGAAACCAGTCAAAAAAAAAAAAACTAAACAGTTTTTTCCAACTGTCCTATGTTCCTCTCCTATTTTACAAGCAAAATTTTAAACAGAAATGAGCCTGTGTTTAAGCCTGTGTTTGAGGTTGTTTGTTTGCTTGGTGGGGAGGGGTTGTTTGTTGGTTTTGCTTTTTTTTGTTTTGTTTTTATTTTTGTTTTTGTGGAAGGTTATACTTTTTAAAACATATATCAAGTGATAATTATCTGGGAAAATTAAAATTCTGCTGGATTCTGAAGGCATATTTTATTTTATTAGACCTTTGTCTTTGAGATGCTTATATTATCACCTAACAATTATAGCAGGTTTTTGTTGGTTTTGGGTTTTGAGGGTTTGGGCTTTTTGACACATAGACAACATTTGGGCTATTCTATCCTTTTGTTAGTTATGGTAGAAGCTCTGGCTTGTGCTGTGGACTACTGTACAAATATAGGCAGCTCAGCCCCACCCAGCTGCTCATTCACTGCCTCTCAGTGGGATGGGAAAGGAATGGAAAGGGTGGAAAAATTCTCAGCTTGAGATAAACACAGTTTATCACAGGTTAACATCTTTAAGAATACAAAGAAAGCTTTATCAACTTATCTCTTTTTGGTTACCTGCTAAATATTATATATTATTATGATCCTTTGCTTAAGGAAGACCATGATTTTAGAATCAGAGTTTGAACGCTGTTTTGGTGACCAAATCTAACAGATTCAATTTGAATTCAGTATTAAGGGGCCACATAGCCCACTGCAGTTAATTAGAGTAGTTCAGTGTATTTCAACAGGGCTTTATATCCCTAACTAATATCGTGGAATTCTTTGTCCATGAACTCATAACATCTCAAGTTACATCCAAATATGTATTCCACATAATAAAAAAATTAAAAAGTAAGAAATTAAGAAATAAAATGGACAAGCATAAACAATGATCAAGGTTAAATGATTAGAGAAGTGAAGGTCAAAGTAAGATAGCACAACATTGAACTTTATAGGTCATGAAATCGTTGCTGCTTTCAGAAATGATAACATTTTGAAATGGAAGATTGTATCTCTTTTTACACTTTGCTTTTTTAATTCTCTCCAGTGTCCAAGTTTACAAAGGTTAGATGCCAGTATAATGTAGAATAAGACCATCTGTGACTGATTTTGAAAGGTTACTGAGAGGGAAATCGGATGCGTGAGAAGCCTCAGGGAATGCAGCTGACTCCTATTGTTTTCTAATAGATCTGATATTCCAAGGAAAGACAAAATTACTGAATTCTTGTTTGGATTCTCAGACAACACATCAGGATACCTAAGTAGTCAAATTAGAACATATTTTACTACCTTCTTCCCCCTAATATTGTGACAAATTGTTGTCAAAATCTGATGCTTGTCAGAGATGTTGTAAGCACTAGCTGCATATCAAATGCAAAATCAAACAAATAATGTGCATTTATTCTTTACAACCACTAAAAGCTGTTCAACCTTCACAAGTTCTGCTTGATAAAATAGACAGACTATTTCAGTAGAGAAGAAAGGCCAAAATTAACATTCATTACATTATTTCTGCAATTTTCTACCCATCTATCATCAGGTCACACCAATAATCAGGGTTAACCTGAGGAAAAGAAAATGTTATCCAGTCTGAAATGGCACAGTCTAGTCCTATAAAGGGCTTTGAATATTAAAGGGAGAATTCTCTCCAGGGTCTATGAGAGACACCAAAGCATAGGAAAAAGAACTTTAAATACCATAGTAAGCCTACTTGTGAAAAAAAATGGGGATGTGATGTTTCTACCCAGCAGTTTCCTAAGAATATATATTATTTAATAGGTATGAATCAAAGAAATCAGTATGTTTGTACTTCAGGAGTCTAATATTGTGCAATGCTAGTCAGGATTGGGAGAAAATTTTCAGATGAATAATTTCTTTGTCCAAAGTGAAATTCATGTGAACTGTTTCTGAGAGAGCGATTTACTCACAGAAGAAATAGAGATGTATAATATTTGCAAATCGTACATATCATTTGGGTCAATTCAGATAATCTGTGTGACTTAAAGAAAAGCAAAAAAAAGTTTGGTTTTTTTTTTTATTTCAGCCACCAAGCCAACCATCTATCTATACAAGCACATTCTAAAATCTATTAAGAACAGATATCAAAAAACATTGTGCAGTCTAGACTAGCAGCATGCAATCACCATATAGAAACAGGAGGGTTTTGATGTAGTGGTCTTGTGTCAAATTGCTTCTTCCCTTCAAATACCATGATCTTAACCTTGCCCTGCATTCAGTTTTGGCGAAATTTCAGATTCTAGTATGACATTGTGAAAACTGGGATGAGATATACACTTGGTCTAAGGGACAAACAGGAATGCCATCTGCACAGAAAGCCAAGGAACCTTATCTCTCAATAGTTTTCTATAAAACAGGAATAATAAACAGGAAGAAGACTGACTTCAAGAAACAGAAATACTGCCCACAATGAAATATTCTGCTCCTTTGTGCAAGTTCTTGCAGAGAGATCACAGATAATTTTGAAACTCATATTTTTTTAAGTTTAAAAAATGTTTTCTTTGTATCATCTTTTCTCCTCATAAGGAAAAACATGTTTTAGTAGAAATTTGAAATAGAGAAACATTTAATGATAATTATTGAATTTGATATACAATAAAAAGTGTTAGCTTTAAATCTCAAGTATCAATTTGACAGGAAAAAATGTTATGGTACTTCTGGAATCCAGATAAATGTTAACTTCTTGATCTAAATTACCTTTTCATAACTTATACAAATTTTCATAATTACTTAGATCTACATTTGTATCTATTCTGGACATCTAATAGTCTAGATAGGTTATGTCAAGCTCCTCTTGTCAAGTTCCTCTTAAAATGGTACCAAAATGCTTCTTGCAAATAGTTCAGAAGAGAATAAAATCTCTAGATGTTTCATTCCCAATCTTTATAAGTAATTATCTACATAAACCATTTTTAATTATTTTATATAATGCATGATTTTGAAAAAAGCAGGAACATATTGTTATTATCTTCTATTAGATAAGGAACTTAAAAAGTATAAAAATAAAGTTGCGCTCTATTTTCATGCAGTTTCTTTTATCAAAATAACCATATTTGGGTTTTCACTTTCTCTCTGCCATTTCAGCAACAAACTGTTTTACTTACAGTTATTTTGGCATTTTATTTTAGCTCAGAGGAAGATAAGCATGCTGAAGGGTGAAGACATAATTCATTTGTCCTCCTGAAAGCTGAACTGCCTCCACAGTTACAAAATCAGAAAGCAGGCAACTGGAATTAAAAGAGCAGGCAACTGAATCCCTGGTTTCTCTGACTCCTTCAAACATATTGTGAGTAGCTTCTCTGCTTGTGTTGAGAAATTCTTTGAATTTGAACACATTTTCTAAGCAGGTTACTTGGTGAGATTAAATAAAACTCAAGTCAGCTAATTGTTTCTCAGTCAGACTTGAAGTAAACCAGCTAGTAAGGCATTTTGTTAAGCTGGCTAATCATACAGACAGGCTGTAGCAAGTAGCAATCTTAACAGTAGTGCATGAAGAATTATCATAATAAGGTAAAAAGGAACAACCACTTTGGCTTTTATAACAACATTTTTTTAAAAGAGTCTTTTTTCAGTAATGTGTATGGTAGATAAGTCATAAACAGGTGTCCAGATAGCACATGGCTAAGTTGTACCATCTTAAGCGGGTCATAGAAAGCTTTTTTGGGGGGGGTAAGAGTTTGGAATCCATCTCTTTCTTGGATCTGTGCTGATGTAAAGAGAGAGTAAAAAATGAAATAAAGTATGCTTCAGCACAATGTACCAGTATAGAAGATTTGCATTTCTACTGAGACATAATTTTTATAATTGTTCAGTACAGAATTCCAGGACATACTGCCAAAGCTTGGACCATTGTAAAACCAAGCTGGATTCAAGCCCGAATGCTACAGAAAGTTCAAATCACAGAAAAAAGCATTAGTCTTACATCTGGAGGACCTGTGACTCTATATTCCAGATGCTAAAGAACTTTAATGGGTTAAGTTATTAAACTGCTGCACCTGAGCAATACATTTTCCCTGCAATAATATGAATCATGAGCTGCAGACATCTTTCTTAACTTGCCTTTTTCTACAAATTCTAAAGCATATTTTTGGTTTGCCAAAACCAAAAAGAAAGTATGCTTCTGCTAAAGGACTTGATGATTAAATTTATCAGATTCTGGCATATGAGATCAGAATTTCAGAGGCATAGCTTTTAATACATATCTCATTTTTTACATTGAACATGCCATTAAGAAACAAAGCAGAGAAATTTTCCCCTTTGTTTTTAAAAAGAGGTAATGATTTTATTTGTTATGAACTGCCCAGTAGAGACGTGAAATTTTGAGAATCTAGTGAAAACATGTTTGGGCCCTTGAGATCCCCTGCCATTTATTCAGTTTAAGGGTGTAGTAGTAGGGAAGAATGTATGAGGAAAGAAAAAAGCATTCATGAAAAGAGCACTTACACTAAAAATTATGTACTAAAGATACAAGATATACTGCACTTCAGGTGTTTTCTGGAATCACAGGCAGAAGAGAAGCAGTAACCACTAAGGCCACCTATTTGAAAGAAATAAAGACCAAAAGTATAAACTCACCAACTCTGTCTTCCCAGAGGTAAGAAATGCTATTCCCAACAATACAGTGACTTGAAAGGGGATATTGCTATCACAGCCAAGAGGTGCAGTGGTCACATACACGTGTGTATACAAAGCATACATTACTCCAGGGTTCTCACTAGCTAAATATTACTTGGTTTTCTTTTCCTCACCAATAATCAGAAAAAATAAGTGGGAAGACTTATTAGCACACTGAACAAAAGGAGTTTTACCTGATACCATATAGTTACATTATATTGTACAAATTAGTCTAAATTTTGTTTGCTGCTATGCCAGGTTTTTTTCATTAACCTGTTCATCTCAATTTAATTATTTATTTTTGTTGTGATGTAAACACATGGAGGACTGAGGATAAACAGAACTGAAGATAATTGCATCCATAAGTCTAACTTTCAAGGCACCTGCATGTTGGTAAGGGGGTCATTAGATGTGTTGAACATGTATGTAAGAGAGACAACAGAAGAACTTAATCTACAGAAGTATTGGTTAGGATTTAATTTTAGTTAGGTTTATTCTGCTTATTTGGAAAAGGTTTATGCAGATCTTAATTGTGCAGGTCCCTGTTTTAAATTTTTCAAGTAATTAAAAAGCTGCCATGACCTGAGATGAACACTGCCTAGTGTTCATCTTCTCATAGACTAAATGAACAACTTCAATTAATGCAGTTACGTAAAAAATGAGGATAAGAAATGACATTAACATGCAAAGCTATTATTTTTTTTATTTAGCTATTCCACAGCTGCAAACAACGATGTGGTGATGTGCTGTGAAGCTGAAGAAACGACAGAACAAGAGGACGCAGTCTCAAGCTGCGCCAAGGGAGAATTACAGGCTAGAATTAAGGAGGAAGTATTTTACAGAAAGAGTGGTCAAATACTGGAATCATCTACCCAGGGAGGTAGTGGAGTCACCATCCCTCGAAGAGTTTAAAAAAAGACTGGATGTGGCACTTGGTGCCATGTTCTAGTTGAGCTGTTAGAACATGGGTTGGACTTGATGATCTTAAAGGTCTCTTCCAACCTAGAATTTCTGTGATTCTGTGATTCTGTGAAACCTCTACAATTCATTGACAGTAATTTACTGAATAGTTCAGAGAGCTAGTTTTTTTTTTGTTGTTGTTATTAGTTAGGATTTTTTAGGCATGGTTTATGAACTTATTGACTTCTTCTGACAGTTAAAGAAAGGGACATGTCTATGCCTTCATTTGATGATGATTATAAATAAAGTTGCAGAGACTGGATTCAATCTAAAGGTCCTCAGACATACTTAATAGTTGTGTGAGAGCTCTTAGGTTGTTCCTATGTCATAACACGCATATTCATAAGAAAAATAAAAACATTTTATTATACAAAAGGCTTCTTTTTTGTAACTAGTATTGTTTCTTTGAAGCAAAATTCAGGGAATTCACAAAAATGGATAGTGTGAATAGAAGTAGTAGAGAGAAGGATGGTTTTATATCTATTTTTAGTAATTATTCAAGAATGAAAGCCTGAAATATTCATCCTTCATTTAGAGCTTGTCTTGTCTTAACCTCAGCTGGCAGCTCAGGTTAACCCCAAATTGCAACTCATGAACTCAACCCTGGTAGGATGTGGAAGTGAAGTGGAAGAGTAACAGTGAGAAAACTGGTGGATGGAGATAAAGACATTGTGATAGGAAAAATAAAAGCCAAGTGCACAAGGAAAGCAGAGCAAGGAATTGACTCATCAGGCAGGCCTTCAGCCATCCATGGGAGAGCAGGGAGCCATCACACTTGAAACGATCACTTGGGAAATAAATGTCATCCCTTTGGACAACCCTCCTACTGCTACAAGCTGTCCCCAGTGGTGACAGCAACCCAGATTTTTATTAATAGATCCCTTGGGGTGGATTAAAGTGAAATGATACTGAATGATCAGTATTTGTACATACATATATATATGGAGGGTTTATTCTAGAACAATTTAGTTGCAATGGAAAGTAGTTATGTAGCCTTTTGGTTACTATTATCTATAGCAATATAGCAATATGAAGTATAAAATATTACCTAGGAAAATGTATAAGGAAGAGAAAGAAAGGATATGAGTGGAAAGAAACATAATCACCATTGATCTTCTGATGAGACTTGATTGTTGCAGCTTAGTTTTCCCTTGGTGAAAGTGGCAGTCCATCAGGACTGGGGTAGGAACCACACAAAATACAAACTTTGGCAAGTTAAATTACACTCAGGCTAAGTTGGGAACAGTCTGGTACCTCCTCTAGGAGTGAGAAGCTTTCAGTCCTCTGGTGCAAGGCCTCAGAAATGAGTCTGGAGGTGCTTTGGGGACCTTTGATGGTTTTTGACTCCTTCTAAAACACAGCAGCTGCCTCTCATGTCCGTGTAGTTGAGGCAGTTATGCCCCATCAGACCTTCCCTAGAGACAGGAGTGGGGAATTTCACCACTGAGTTCTGTGAGGGAGGACAGGTAGCATGATAAGAGGCACCATCTTGACTTGCAGGATTTGCTTCTCACGTGCCTCAAAGCCTGCCTTGTAGCCTCCAGTCAGCACCAGTTCCGCTCCTCAGTCCACAGGCAGACTGGCCATTACACACCCAAAAACTCGCCTCCCCCCCCGGGAGGTTTAAACCTGGCCTCAGCAAATCACCCTGGTGCCTCCACAAATGGGCAAATGTTTTGAGACATTAAACTTCAGAAACTCTTGTGTTCCTCTATCTCCTCACTGTGGGTGTGTGAAAAGCAGAAATGCTGTGTAAGCCCAGCTCAGCAACAACTCAAACATCCCTAGGTTATCAATGCTGTTTTGGTCACAAATCCAAAACAGAGCTCCATAGTAGCTGCTATGAAGAAAAGTAGTTCTCATCACAGCCAAAACCAATAGACAACTTCACTACAAATGGATTTTTATTAACATCAAGTCATGCAAATTTAAATATCTTTATAAAAATACAGTGGTAGACACGTATAAGATATTTTAAAGGTCCTGAAGTAAAAAGTAAGTCTCGTAAATTAAAAATGTATTATGCATTGTTCTAAAGTCAATCCATCAGTATCAAACTTTAGGAATTTTTTCCCAGCTATGCTACACTGATAACTACAAAATGCTAAAAAGAATTGCCTAACATGAGTATTATGAAGAAAATAGAAGTTGTACTAAAAACCCCAAACAGTTAAAATAATGAAGATAATAAAACATGTAAAATATATGAACTGAATCTGAACTGAACTACACTGGCAAATTCATGTTTTTCTCTAGCTACTGAAGGTTTCTTAATAAGGTACATTAAACTGAAAACTAGAACTAATAAACACCAAGTTGATAAGTCCACCTTAAGAAGAGAGATACTGGGTGAAGAGCACATACAAAAATACTTTAAAAAATAATTTTATGAAGTCAAGCTAATTCCTGTGCACTTTTTTTCATATTGTAATAGGTCATTGTCAAATGTAATATATTTTTAATATTCTACAAGGTCAGCAGCATGCCTTGTACTTATTGTTACTATTTCTTTGTGCTGCTTAAAAATTTGCATCCATAGAATTCAGCATCCATGAGGGGCTCTTATTATAGGACTTTTGAATACATTACCCTTCTCTGTTGTAATTAATCTTTTAATTGCCTGTTCCTACTTCAGCAGAAAGAGTCGGCCAATTAATGCAGATGCACATGTCTATGTGCACTGTCTGTGCCTCCTGATAGGATTCCTTTTGGTACTGCACTTCACGAAAACAATCTTAGTGATTCCTTTTTAGAGTTTACAATACCTTCATCAAAATACATGATTTTCAGTAGGAAGGCTGCTCAATTTGTTATAGTAAAACTTGATAATTTTCTCTTATGAGAGAAGAAGAAGTTAGTTCCTCATTCTATTTGTGGTCTAGCTCCTTGTACTCAATACACACTCAACATGCATTCTTCTTGCAGTTCTAGATACCTGAGGCATTAAAATCAAGGACTGCAGTGATCACTTTTTGTTACCTGTGATGTAGAGAAGTTATTTTCTAAGGAATGTGTATCTGAACCAGTATAAAAACTATCATTACTAAACACCAGGTGGTTGCATTGACTCAAATTCAACCTGGAAGCAACAACCTATTTGAACAACATAGCAGCAAAAGATCATCTGACAAAAGGGTATGGTCTCCATTGAAATGCACATTTAAGGTGTGTGATAAGAAAAAGTGTGACTAAATGTTACCCATCAAATTTGAAATCAGCTTTCAGATCTGTAAAAATCTGCAGTAAGTGCTCGAAAGCAAACTGAAAAAAAAGCTCTAAGACCAAGTTCACAAAACTAGGTGACAAAGAAAGAGAAGTATTCAAATTGAAAAATGCAGTAGTTGTTGTATGCAAACTTTTTTGTAGCATTTTAATTTACTTATCAATTATGGGATTAAGGTATTAATTTTCAGTCACCAATTTGAAATGTGCTTGATGGTTTTATTCAAAGTCAATTGGAAATAGGAATTCTCAACAAGTGAAATATTAATAGTGTTTTTAAAAATAGAAGCAATGTAGAAAAAGAGAAGGCAAAAGAGTTTGTTAAAAGATTTCCACCATGATTCTGGAAAACTCTGATAATCATTGAAACTAAGCAAAACAGGGATACATTGAAATCAAAAAGTTTCAGTACCAGAAGAATAAGTATATGATTTTGGCAACTACTTTAATAGTTTAAGGTGAGATTATAGAAGAAATATAAAGAATTTGTGTTCTAGCTAGTAAATGTTGCTACTAAGAATGCAATAGACCCATTTTTATCAAATGGGGAGTTAAACAGAAGCAGAGAATTTTGAAAAATTAAAAATTTTGCCTTCCAGTCCTATAATTCTGCCAGCTTTTATATTGTTCTCTTTTTACTAAAAGACTATTCATAAAAAAAAAACAACAACAACAACAACAACAAAAAAAAAACTCACATAAAGAGCTTTTATATCAACAGCATCAAGTAATTTCAGTAAAAAAGACAAGCAAATAAAGAATTTGATTGGTTTGTTAGAAAGCAACTCTCTTTTAGTTGAGCTCAGACAAAACAATCTTCTGATTACCATTCATGAAGATATAAGATTGGATGTGAGACTTTTTGTGGCAGTACTTTCAAGCATTTCTTTTCTTTCTGGAGGAGAAACAAGTCCTCATTACCTTCAGCTAGTTATGACCAATGGCAGTTTAAATTCATGCTAACATTTACAGATGGTCAACTGGCATACTTGCCCAGCTGTGTTTTCCAAATACACTTCCGAATTCCACATTACCTAACTTTATACTGGGAACAATGAACCACCAAGGAAGCCATATGAAGTGCATGAAAAATGGGTCTGTTTTCCCTTTCCATATTTTAGACAGTCTAAATGTACAGATTACTGTGATATTGATGCAGCAAAGACAAAAATAAGAAATATATGTCAAGGTTTCATGACTTGAGGTATACTTTGGTAGTGTGTCTATTTTCATCTAGTACAGTATTTTTAGGTATTATAAATAAATATGACCTGTCAGCCATTAAGTCTGACTTAGAGACTGTGACATATGGCTGTTATACATACACAGTCCCTTGGATTCTTACAAAACCTGACTAAGGTCAAGGAACCCTGTGCCTTCCCTCTCTCATTTATATTTTATGATTCAGGAACAAGATTAAGTCCTCCAGACAGCTATTACAGAGCTACACAGTGGATGGATATGTTTCAGATTATGATCTATCAGGGTCAAAAAGTGGTGTAACTCACCACATTTTGACACAATTGCCTTCACAGAAACTTCAATTATTAAGAAACAGCATAAGACAGCTTAGTTTCACTTCAGAAATACCTAGTACTTGAAAAGATATTCACATCCTTTTTTCCACAGGTTGTGATCATAGGATTAGTAATGCTTTTATCAATTCTCTAAGTAGCACGCAATTAATATATTCTGACATATTCATCATGTGCATATTTTTATTGACATGACTAAGAGCTATTTTAATTTTCATTATATTTCTTAGCCAAAGGCAAAATTAGGTCCTTTGCCAGTTTTCATTCTATCTGTGCTAAAAATGAAATTCTATACATGGAAAGGAAAATAATAAAAAGAAAGTACCATTGACAAATGTGAACTGAATTGTGAGATATGTTCTTTGTTGTCTTATAGAATCTCTAACACAAAAATAATGAGATCATCTCTGGCCTGGGGCTTGGATCCTAAAGCCTATGCTGCCACAGGACTTTATGAACTTTTACAGTCTCATCAAAATCAATAGTAGTATTCATGAGATGAAAGTTATTTGCATGCTTAGGTCTTTTCAAAGTCAATGCTTTTATTATTTGGATTCAGGCTCAAAGTTTTTAGTGACCAACTTTGTCAGTAGCTCACTGAAAGAGTAACAGAAAAATTATGCCTGTCATGCTGAGTTCAAGAAAAAATCCTTTCTTCTTTTCACCTTCACTTCATCTTCTGTGTGCTTTGAATATATCAACAGCCTGATACAACAAATCAGCACACCAGTGGTTTATGAAATTTTTTAAAGTATGCTTAAATCAGCATTCAGCAAGTATAGATTTATTTTCTATTATTGTAACATTGGTTTATGGCTGTTGAAGTGCAAAAATGTCACAGATTTTATATGTAAATCATGCAAAAGCACAAAAGTAATACAAATAAAGGAGCTAGTGTGATGAAGACATCTAGGGTTCACATAACAGACAGACATTTAGGAACTTCAATTAAACAAGAGATGAAGGATGTAGAACAGAGATCATCTGTTAATAGGACCAACACTGAAATGCACAGAAATCACCTCACTCTGATCTTTGCAGCTCAGCAACAGCCAGCACCAAGATGCAGCAACTGGATAAAGCAAAACCAGAAATATCTCCCTGACCCCTTTTTAGAGAGTCAGCAGTAGAAGAGCTCTTACAGAAGCACCAGTGAAATGACAATGTCTATTTGTCTGGTTTTTTTTACTTCCTACAGATGAAAATAGGCTGTTGCTCTTACATATCTCTTCTGTAACAAGAACTTGAGAGCCTGGTGCTCCTGTGTTCTTCAGCTAGGAGCTTCAGACGAGATACAAGGAAGATAAGAAAGCCAGTCGCTCTACTTTTTTAAGAACTTAGTCCAGATGAGACCTTACAAGGTGTCAATTCGATCAGGTTGCTCAAAGCTCCATCCATCTTAGCCTTGAACACTTCCACAGATAGAGAACCCCCAACATCTCTGGGAAACTTGTTCCAGTGCCTCACCACCCTCACAGTGAATAATTTCCTTCCAATATCTCATCTAAACCTACAGTCTTTCAGTTTAAGGACATTCCTCCTTGCCGTATCACTACATGCCCTTGTTGAAAGTCTCTCTCCAGATCTCTTGTAGACAATGTAGGTAACATAAAGCTGCTATAAGGTCTCATTTCTCCATGTAGAAGAACCCCAACTCAGCTTGTCTTCATAGGAGAGATGCTCCAGATGTCTGATCAGTGTCTCTCCTCTGGACTTTCTCCAACAGGTCCATCTCCTCCTTATGTTGGGGGCCCCAGAGCCAGATACAGTACTCCAGGTGGTTTCATGAGTTCTGAATAAAAGAGGAGAATAACTTCCTTCAACCCTTCTGCTGGATATACCTTGCTCACAATTTTATTAAAAATACTCATTAAAAATGTTGACATTTAATCCTTAGAGATAAAAATAAATACAGCTATGAGAGTATTATTGTATTTTTAAAACTTACCTGCCTGACTTGGATGAATTCCTTTTGCAGGTAAAAATCATGGGTATGTGTATTTCCATGCTTAACAAAACTGGGATAATATTATCAGTACTAAATTTCTTTAATAGCAAACAAGAAATACCATAAATTTTAATGAGCACATCCTCCCTCTCAGAAAACCCCAGAGGAATACACACAAGGACAGTATATGCAATGTACTTACAAATAGCAAAACTGTAGATTCTGAAGTTTCCAAAGGTGATATGAGGGTTATACATCTGAGAGTACTATTAGAGGGGGTTTTTTATCTCAGTTCTTTAGGAAAGGTGAATAGCAAAATTGAAAGAGCAACTGAATGGAGTAAATCCAAAGCATTTCAGAATATTAATTGAGATTATCATTTGCACAAATAAAGATGCAGAATAGCTTTAACTTCTATTTTGATTCATGCTGTAAATTTTTTTTCAGATTTTATTAAATCTTGGCTTTCAATAAAAACATTGTGTATCTAAACTCCAAAACCTTCATTCTCATTAACTGAATCTTCAGACACACACTCTATTTAGCCACTTTTCACCACCTTACATAAACTCTTAAGCTATATATTACATTTACTACCACAATAAGTCAACTGAATTTTCTTTTGAAGGCTTTCTTTTTCTCTATATTTTTTTAATACGGATTTTTTTTCTTTGCAAACCTTTCTGCTACATAGTTTTCATCTCCATTTTTCCTTCTCCAAAACCCAGGAGCATTATCAGGAAGTAAAAAGAGCATACAACCATTTGGTTTTGATAATAAAAATGCTCAGGGGAAGTACTGCCACAGTGCTCCCAGATGGCTCCAAACTGAAGGACCTTCTAACACTGCCTGCTTATATGTGGGGCATATGTACAAAATAGGCACAGTGAAGTATATGAAGTTGAAAGGGCAAAGAAGATTATACAGGAAGAGGTGAGAGAAGAAAATCCTCTTAGGAGAGGAAGACTTGGAATATTAGCTACACAGACTTTAATAAGACTTCTGAAGCCATTTCCCACAGCATTCTCTTGGACAAGCTGGCTGCTCATGGCAGAGTCATTGCTGAGTAAAAACCTGGCTGGATGGCCAGGCTTAAAGAGTGCTGGTGAAAGAGGTTAAATCCATCTGGTGGCTGGTCACCACTGGTGTTTCCCAAGGCTCAGTATTTGTTCCAGTCCTGTTTAGCATCTTTGTGAATGATCTGGACCAGGGGATCAAGTGCACCCTTGGTGAGTTTGCAGACAACACTAGACTGGGCAGGAGTTTTAATCTGCTGGAAGCTAAGAAGGCTCTGGACAGGCTGGATTAATGGGACAAGGCCAGTGGTTAGAGGTTCAATAAGGTCAAGTGTCAGGTCCTGCACTTCAATCTCAACAATCCCATGGATCCAATTTCAGTTGTGTAGAAGTTTTGAAGCTACACAGACTGCTCAGTTATTCTCATCCTTGGACTGACTAGTTCAATATATAGCCATCAGAAGCCAGTAGAATTTTCCTTTTTATTTTCAGTTCACACAGGTTTGTCACAAAGTGTGGCTCCATTTTCAGTGTTTCTATTCAGAATGTAGCCTTAAGTTATTCTTTCTACAATTTGCTCAAATTGAAGTAGCTGCTATTTATGCCTCTCTTGTATCCAAATCAAGTCATTCTCATGTCAAACAGATGGAGAAATATTCTCTTAACACTTGCTAAATTTCACTGCACCATGTAGATGCGCTTCAACAATACAGGAAAAAAAATTTTTGCGAAATTTTGTTTCCTCAAACATGACTGGGGCTAACTGCAGTTTCTCTTTATTCTCAGAACGTTTTAACATTACACAACTATGGAAAGGCTGCATCTAATTCCAGTTCTGAAAATTAAGGAGTTGTGCATTGGTGCCTCAATGGCTGATTAAAACCATGTCCTCACTGTTCCAACAGGAGATCCCTGATTTCCTGTTTTAATCTCTGTCCTGGGGTGACTGTGATGCTGAATTGTATCCCCATTTGTCTGTTTAGCCCAGAAATAAGTTCTACACCTTTAAAACTGGATCCAACAGCAAAGGGAGGAGGAAGCGGTGGCACGCAATTTTGTGTGTGCAGAAACTTCATTTTTACTCCCTTGAATTCCTTTTCTCTTGGTGTGCATTGTTTTCAGCACAGACATGGGAGAGAGCTCTCCTTTGCTTTTAGTTAGTTTTTTTAACTAGCTGAGGCAGAAAAGTTCCCTAGACTGTGGTTTTTTATTCTTCTTGGACTGCTCAGTCCTGCTCTGGACTGAAAACAGAAAAACACCAGGAGCTCATATCTGTTGCCCACCCCGGCCCAGGATGTAGCATTTTCCAGAGCATGAGGGACTGATAAGACAAAGAGCGAGTCAAACTACAGCCCATGACAAGGACTTTCTGAATTTGCCATTTCTTCAGAACAGCGAGAGGTTTTATTTGTTAATACTTTTCATTTTTCCATGTTTGTGAGTACTTTGTTTGTTAAATATACAGTTTTATCTTACTTTTCTTGAAAGAGGTTTACCTCCCAAACTGAATGGGAGAAGGGCTTCTTGACTTTGCTTTGTAGAAAAGATCACTTCAGAAGTTTCCTAACAAAATTTTCCCTAAACCAGGACACTCTCAAAAGTATTCCAAGCTTTTCACTGTGAGTTCTAGATACAAGACACCCAGTAAATATAATATCTCCACAGTCACTTCTTCACACATGGGAAACCAACAACAGTGTTTTGTTTAACTTTCACTAATAGCAGTAACTATTATTCCATGGCAAAATGAAATATATAAATTGCAAAGGGAGTTGTCCTTGAGAAAAACTGAAGTTCTTCATTCTCCCAAACATGAACAACTAATTGTAGATATGTGAAGGACATGGTTTTCTTTGGAAGGCTCAACTTCCTCAATATTTAGCTCTGTCTTCAGGACTGTATTACTGAACCACCTTTCCATAAAGTATTAAAATCCTGAAGTTGCCCAGTTTCATTGAGGCCTCATGCCCTTATTTTCTGTAGAACTCAAGTATGGCAGGGAGTGCCAACTAACATAGTAGAGTAACCAAGATTCTGACACTACTTGCCAAAGTTTTCACAGCTGTCCAGGTAAAAAAACATGTATATCCCACAGATTTGGTCAAAACCAAGCACTCAAAACCAGACAGAGTGGCAATAAAATGTGAGAGTAATATCCATATTCCTACCTCTAGATGTACTTTGATCAAGTGCATGCAGTCATACCTCTATTCCGTGGCTGGGTGAAGCAGATATTGTGACCTATTACTGACTGAAATAAAGGAGGTGATCTATAAATAAAGGTGTAGAAATCTACTTCTGATTTTGACAACATCCTCTTTAAGACACCCCTTTGTTTTTCTCTAGGAGAGACAACATTTTTGGCTCTGAAAGGAAAAAAAACTTTAAAGTACATAAAATTATCAGTTGTGTTCAAATTACTCCTTTCTCAGAGGTTCATAGGCCAAATGTTCACAAGTCTTCCAAATGTTATGAAGGAGAAAACTCAATTCAAGAAATAGGAGAAATACTATGTAACTTTCTTGAAGGAATTGCATCTAATCAGGCACAAAATAACCACAATTCAATGCTCTTTGAAATCGAGTTGGTCAGTTCCGAGTTCCAAGGTTAAAGACATTTGACAATGCCTTATATGAATGAAGCTGAGCAATAAATAAAGTAATAGGCTCAGTCAAAATGTATGGGTAGATAATTGGTGATATTTTTAGGAAAAAATATCTCACTGCAGAAAGAGAGGAAACACTAAATCAACAGTTTGAAAGAACTGTACAGTAACCACGATTAAGAAGAGAATTAGCATACACAGATACACTTGACTTTGCTTGGCTGGTGATAATATCATGCTTTCAATGGCTCATGTCTTACTGGAATTATGTGGTTTTAACAATATAATTATAACTGGTTTCATAATTAACTGCTGTGCATTAGAGAAATCTAAGATTTTGTGTGCGGCACCTTCCCAAAAGTCTGTTCAGAAAACAGAATTAGGTTTGGAAGGGATACTGAATATACTTAAAACAAAACTAGTTATTTTAGTAGGTTGTATAGTAGGAAACCTTTTTTAAATGAAATATCAAGGCCTCTGGCTAGATACAGAAGAAATGGAACATAAATGAATTTAAGTCTTGAAACAAAAAAGAGTACCCTTGTTAAACATTAGTACTGGATATCTGTGGAAGAAACTGTGTTATAAACAATCAAAAATTTCTCGTATAGCAAAGAATTGATTGGCAAATGCAATTTAGCAGATTTGTGGTGAGAAAACATTGCATTCATTGCTATTGGAACTTTTTACGGTTATATGACTGGGACAAGGAAAAAAATATAAGACATTAAACCTC
Source organism: Melospiza georgiana (assembly GCF_028018845.1). Classification (NCBI taxonomy): domain Eukaryota; kingdom Metazoa; phylum Chordata; class Aves; order Passeriformes; family Passerellidae; genus Melospiza; species Melospiza georgiana. The sequence goes on from NC_080430.1 coordinate 78,690,322, forward strand.
TGGAAACTGGTACTGTGCATAGGCTGAAGGGTTTTTTCTTATGTCTACCTAAAAGCCTAGAATAACAAAACCGATAGGATCTCAGCAAGATTGAGAAGCAGTATTCAGAGAAAGGAGGCAAAACCCCACTTGCATGTAACACTCACCATTCTTAATCTCAAACTGAAAACAAAGCATATGAGCAACGTCTTTGAATTGCAGGCTTGTCCTGTGTTTTGCCTACATGCAACATAAGCATGTATAAAACCTATAGAATCTCAGATTTTTGCAGCCAAAGCAAAAAGGGACTTAAGGAATCACTACAATACCAGGTGAATATATTCTTCAGAAATATAAAGAAGATAACCTCATGGCAAGCTCATCAAGTTGTGACAGGAATAGCATTCCTAAGAGAACACAACTTGTTAAAATGTACTCAGTAGTCTTGAAAATTCAAGCATATCAAACTGGGCACACAGCACAATACAAAATAATTTGATCTAATTCTCTGTATGTGACTAGAAATGTGAGTCTATAATGTTTTTTGGATTTTTTTCAAATTTCTGAGGAGAAAAAAACCATATAAAATTATTCAAACTGCAAAATACTGTATTGAAGCAGGAACAATCAACTGCATGATTATAGGATAAGGAACAATATCCTAGGATGCAGCTGTTCAGGAAAGAGAAGCTATGAATGAAAGCAAGACATGAGATCAACTGAAACCAGTACTGCCTCAGTGTTCTAACCAAGATAGATGCAACACTGGGAAAATAAACAGTACTGTATCTCATTCAATCCTCAGGTATAATACTTTGAATACTTTTGAAATCTAAATTTTGAGTAAGATAAACCTGTTTGAAAAGCATCAATAGACTAATGTTTCCCAGAACTGCCACTGAAGGAAAACTGAATGAAGTAGCCTTTTGCAGTGAAGACTGTGGTGGACATGCAGCAGAAAACACATTCACATTCAGATATGGGCATGGCTGCTGACGAGAGAAAAGGAAGAATACACATTCAGAGTGCACTAACATCAGATCATACAGATCATACAGACTTGCATGTACTGGTACCCAAAACCCTTTTATCGAAGTGCTTCTAGAAATTGATAAACCATAGTTCAAACTGATTTTCACATCAGGTAACAACGCAGTTGTGGTGAATGGTCTTGAAAGTGGCTTGCTGACTGGATGCCATAGTCCACCTGAGTGTATCCATACCCATGTTTCAAAAACTCTACCTATAATATCTAGGATTTCCAAAGTAATTATAGCTGTGCACCAGCTAGGATGTTTACTCACCTACCTAAAATTTCAGTATGTGGGGGCATTATTTGTTTTTCTGAAAGGTTTTAAAACATCTGTAAGAAATAGGAGAATTAACATGCCAAATTTAAAGTGTACCTTTACCATTCTTGTTGCTATGATAGTCAGCCTCAGGAAAATGATGCGTTGCAAATCAGAATTAAGAGAATCATCCCTGTGAAGCCACAAGATGTTTTTACCTGGAATTTCTGCCTTTTAGATTTAATCCTGAAAAAAAAAGGAAGGATATGATAGAGTACAGCATGAGCCGTAGAGAAAAAATTACTCATCAACAATATTGATACTGAGGAAAAAGGTAAAAGAACTGTATAAACTTGAGGGAAGCATAACCAAAGTTATTTGGACAGAACATTGGAAAATGTATAAAATATATGAAATGAGCCCTAGGCTTCTGTTGAGACCAATCTAAATAGAAATCTGCCTAGTCATTTAAGGATAGACATGACAGTGTAGCCCTTACCTTTTCCTTTTCTAACAAGGGAATATCATTTCTAAAGGTCAAAATGTACTATAATTCTAGTCTTCATGCTGAAAGAAAAGGTAACCACTCTTGTGCAGTCCCCAAAATCAGCCTTTTTTTTTCAGCAGTTTGCTGTCTGTTTTATCTGGTTAACAGAAGAGACAAAGACTATTGTAAAGATCAATAAATGGGAAGGTGTTGAAAGATGAACAAAGTAGTGTAGCTGAGTAGCCCACAAGAGATGGCAATGACACTGCCAGTAAGAGACCACAAGCTTTTTGTCAGGCTCATGGCCCTCAGGTGGTGTCAGGATGCACTTGAACTCATCTTGGTATGTCTGTAGCCAAGTCTTTGCTTTTCTAAATGTAACAGCAGTCATTAAACCAGTGCTTCATTAATATACCCTTCTATACTTCTGTCAGAACTCAGGACATTCCTCCGACTGCCCTGGAGGGCTCGAGACCCTGGCAGGAGGCTCAGAGACCTTGGCACGGAGTCAAAGAGAGCTGTGCCTTTGATCTTAGCCCATGGAAATATTTACCAACTTTGTGTGATGATTTACAGGCCACAAGGGTTTGAGTAGAATATAGTTAATTTTCCACAGGGTGAAAAAGTAGAATTTGGGGGATTTAGAATGGGGGCTCAAGAGGCAAGTTGGAGGAATCTGGGCATGTCCTCATCCTCGTCCTCATCCTCATCCTCCTCCTTCTTCTTCTTCTTCTTCTTCTTCTTGTCCTCCTTCTTCTGCTGTAATGGTGACACTTTTGGATTGGTTTACAGTAGAGACAGACTGTCTAACATAGATGATAGGTGTTGGAATCCATAAAATTAGAGGGCTTTTGGGAAATGGTTAAAATGGTTAAAAAAGTATAGGCCTCAGACTGAAGTTTTCTTAGCATTGCAGATATAGCAGAAAAGTTTCCCAAGCAAGCAGAAAAGTTTCCCAAGCAGTAGAGTATACGTGACAAATAACAATAGGCCTCTGTAGAATTGGCTTTAGGATGGCAACAAGGTTATTTAATGTATATCTTTAGAAGGTTAGCATGAATAGAACTCTGTTCTTTGTCTCTTATGAACCAGTCTTTGTTTTAACTACCATTACGTGTGTTTTATAAGATTGGATAGAATGCTTGTCAATATGTGTTGTTCTATGTATGATTGGCTGAAATCTAGACTGAGATGGTTTTATGTCATTCTGTAATACCCCACCTTCTCTGACATTCTCTGTGGATCAGCGAGCTGTTAACATCCTGTGTCCATTGTAACAATGTTTTGAGACTGATGTGCAAATAATAAAAAAAGGCTCTTCACTGGTCTGGTTTGTCCAGTGTTGTCCATATCTGGACGTTTTGCCGCGGCAAGTGGGTTCCTTTTTTAAAACGTGGGTTCCTGGCACAATTGGACCTCTATCTACCCTTCCCCCGCAATAATAGGTACTGGAAAATTATTGTAAATAAAGTACATGTAGTTCTTAGTATATAAAACTAAAACCGCTCCAAGGGCGATCAGTGTGCCATGAACCGACCTGTCAGACCTCAGTGGGTTGGAGAAAGAATGTATTAGATAACAGAAAATAAACAACCTTGAAAACCAGAGCCGAAGAATCTTGACTTCTTTGGTCTCAGGGCTGGGAAAAAAGACTTTTTAATACCTCAGGAACCATTTCAGCAACACAAAACCCAAGATACTTCTAGCTTTTTGCTGACTTTATGAATTATGTTTTGGTTATTGGTTCATGTACAACTAACTATAGTAACAAATGTTGAGGCAGCCCTGGTGGGGGCTCCAACATGGTTCCCCACCAAAAATTTCTCCCAGAACATTTGCACAATTAGTCCTATCACCATTAGACAGGTGCTAAACCTCACAATTGCACCAAACCTGGCCCTGAGCCCAGACTGCAAAACCCATGGAAGGTGGAGAGAAGAGGTTGTTGCTCAGGGTGTGACAATAGCTTAATTAAACGGTGTAGAATGAAATCTCTATTATGACCCTAGAATTTAATGCAAGACAGATAAACACAGGAGACTCAATGGCTGTTAACAAGCCATTAATGGTCCTTCACTGCTCATTAAAGGAATGTAATCATGGGAGTAGGCAAAAACAGTTTCCAGCAAACCTCCCAAATGTACTCAGCATCTCTGTAAGACACCCTGCTCCTGGTGAAGGAGTCTGGATGCTGATGGATCACTACTAATGATCATCTTTACACAGTTATAGGGAGAAAGAAAAGTACACTAATGTCTGCCACAACGTTCATATCACTATTTTGTTGGAGGTTAGGACTTTTTCCAGGTTTTTTACCCTTTTATTTCTCAGGGAATTTTCTTCCATTTGTTGCCTAAGAGATTCGAAGAACCAATACTTAAGAGACAAAAGTGGCCAAGGTGGTGGGAAGGGGTGGAGCTGGCTGCACTATTTTGGCTGGGGATTTTTTTCTTGGGAAGGGTAGAGATACTATGAGATTTTGACTGGGTGGGTAGGAGGGCTGATCTCGGTTCCTCTCTCTCTGTCTCTCTCAGGACTGAGAAGGAGATGGTGCTGTTGCTGTGGGAGAATTCTCTCCCACTGTGAAGTTCAGCCCTTTTACTGCTTCTCCCACTGTGAGTGAGGCTTTGCTTGTAAGAGCGGTCATTGAACTGGGACTTTTTGGATCACCTGCTTGCACTGTAAAGGACCCTCACTATTTACTTCGATGTCCCAGGGGAGAACCTGGGACCCCGACACCTGACCCCCTCCCAGGGAGTGTCTACCAGCTGTTTGCATGGCTGCTGCAAATCCCTGATGTTTCCTGCCTCTGCTTTAGGTTTTTTGCTATACTTCAACCTGATATCCCATGTCTGCCCGATCCCTCGCGGCTCCTGATATGGCTGTGGAACTTCTCCAACATTTTGTTTGCCATCCCAGGATCTTCTCCCCTATGCCATTCTGTCCTCTGCTCCAAGGTTCCCGCTACAGTCCATTTCACCATACAGAGGGGCACCGGGACCAGCTGTCCCTGTGGGTTTCTAACAGAAGCCACTTTTCCATCTCTTCCGCTGGCACCCCACCATTGTCCATGCGAGAGAGATGGCTGAACTTGTGCCACAGCGCCCCTGCAGCTGTGGAGGAATCATCACACCCATCCTGCCCACCGGGAGCCACCAGCGCCCCTGCCAGCTGTGACTGGAACTGCACCAACAGGGAGAGTGCCTGTGGACGAGAGAAGGCTGGGGCTGGGTTTGTGTTCTCTTTGTTGCTGCTGCCATTGCTGTTTGTTTGCTGATGAGGTCCCTGGTGTTGAGATGACCCCAAGATGTGACCCCAAGAGATGACCCCATCCCCAAGACAAAAGAAGAAGATGGGATTCCCTGGCTCTCACTCTCAAGGTTGTTTATTTGCTCTTATCTAATACATTGTCTTTCTGACTCACTGAGGTCTGTCTGGCAGGTCAGGTTGAGGCACAATAACTGCCTTCAGGGTGTTGTTATCTTTTTATACTAAAAACTATGTGTACTTTATTTACACTAATTTTCCAATACCTATCACCTATGTTAGACAGTTTGTCTCTACCCTAAATCAATCCAGAAAGTGTCACCACCACAGCAGAAGATGGAGGATAAGAAGAAGAAGGAGAAAGACAGAATACTTCCAGATTCGTCCATCTTGCTCTTGAACCCTCATTCTAAAAATCACAAAATTCTATTTTTCCACCCTGTAATAAATTCACTATCATTCTATTCAAACCTTTGTTGCTTGTAACTCTTCACACTAAGTTGGTAATTGTTTCCATGGGCTAAGATCGAAGGCACAGATGTCTTTGACTCTGCCAAGGTCTCTGAGCTTTTTGTCAGGATCTCGAGTCCTCCAGGGCAGTCAGAGCAATGTCCTGGGTTCTGACAGTTTGCCATGTATAGATAATAGTAAAGGACTGTTATTCATTTTCCCATGATCTTTGACTGAAAGCCCTTTAATTTCAAAGTTATAATAATGTGGAGGGAAGGGAGTCACACGTCCATTCCAAGGGAGATTCACACCTTCCTTGGCAGGCCTATGTCTTTTAAATCAAGACATATATACAGAGGTTTTTTTTTTTTTTGAGAAATATATAGAATCCAAGCCTGTACAACATGTAGATATATTGTTTACAGTAGATTATAAATCCACTATTAGCTTGCTATTCTAATTTTCACTAAGTATTGTTCCCATTTCAGTCACATTTTGCTACATGACTAATATTCCCTCTTTGGTACTTACAATAATTACTTTTGAGAGAAAATACCAGAAGGAGGTTGTAAAAAAGCTAGATGAAAACACAACAATACTTTATCACTTTTCTTCAAAAAAAAATTCTGAGACAGGGTCTTCAGAGTTAGACAAGATTGAAAGTAAATATTCTAAGCCCCTTCAGGCCTGTGATAGCATTCAGTAATTGAGAAATACCAACATTTTGCTTACAATACTCCATTGTGCCTCACAGTTTTGGCAGGTAGGTGAGGTACTTAGGTAAAGAACTGGAGCTTTAAGTAAAGTAGTCAGGATTTTAAATTAAATACGACTGTACAAATATCAATTCCATTGATAATTTTGCTTTGAAAAGCTACCTGAACAATTTTTTCTTATGCATATTTCAAACTTAAATAATAAAAACTCTGCATAAGGCGCCTGAAATTTTCCTTCTGAGAAATATGCAGACTCATAACTTAATCATTATTTCTCTTTTTTCATTACTTACATAGTCTAACTAATTCTTTCTCATTGAAACATGAAAATAGTGGAAATAGCACATCTCTCAGCTGTTACAATAGAGAATAGCTAATCAGAACTTAATATGTTGTTGTTAGCACAGAGTTGGAAAAAATGTAAATATTTGTTCAGTAAATCACTGCACTTGACATAATGAGACATTCAAGACATTGCAACAGAGATAATTGTGCAAAAGCTGTTATTTTTTAAACATTTTTTCTAGTCTGCACTTACCCTCCCAAAAAAAGTGGCTCTTTCCTTTTTTAGCACTGTCACAAAAAGTTGCAAAGTACCTCAGGACAGAATTCTTGAGATGTCATGCATGAGTTTCTTCACTAAAATGTAGTATTTCTATCTTAGTTACTATTGTATACCCAAATGTTCTCAATAGTAAAACAAATTATTTCCTGAGAGCTGGGTTTGATATAATGCAAGTTAGAAATGGAGTACATTATCAGAAGTACATGATCAAAAGAATATTCATATTGCAGTAAATTATTTACTTGATATAAGACATGACTGTTTCCTGCTATTCATGTAACTGACAAAGAGTTCTTTACTTTCATCATCATTCTTCAAGCATAAGGCTCTAAAAAAAGCTCTGTTCACACATTTCTTTCCAAAAAAACCGGGTAAAAGCATTCTATGTAAACTAAGATTTGTAAATAGTCAACAGAGAAGTGAAGAATAAATTCAGTTGATGTAAAATTATAAGGAGCTTGTGGAGACTAATATAATAGCTGCATCTTGAAGAAAACCATAATATTTTTACCCTGCACAGACATTGTACTTTGTTTTTATTACATCTTACTATTACTAAAACTAAAATTTGCAGGTTTTAAATATTTATATTAAATATTCAATGCATTCATCTTAGATAAACACCCCACCCCCACAACTCTGTCTCTTTTTCCAGTACCGAGACTAAAAATCTTCACAAATCACACACTTTATCAAATAGGCAAATCCTTTCCTAATATCAAATATTCACAGTTATTCCTTTTAAGAATAATGATGTTTGTAATTTACATCAAATAAACCTCTGAATTGTGACATTTGTCCAAGAAAGGAAATGAGATTAGAATCTCACAGATTGGAAGGGACTTCCAGAATTCCTGTTGTCCAAGACATTGCTAAAAGTCAGACCAGTCAGAGCAGGTGGTTCGGAGCTATGTTCAGTTGAATTTTAAAGATCTCAAAACCTCCTGAGGTACTTGTTCCACTATTTGAGCATCCTCATGGTAAAAAAAATTCCTTACACCAAGCAGATCTAGCCTCCTTTTGCAACCTTTATTTTTTATATCTCATCCCTCTACTGTGAACATACACAGAAAATCTGACCCTGTATTCAATGTGGTCTTTCAACAGAATTGTAGTCAGACTTAAAATTTCCTCCTCATTTTCAGTTCTTTAAATTGGACAAATCCATTTTTCTCAGTCTCTAATTTCACGTCATACTACAGCCCACTACCGTATTTGGGGCCCTCTTCTTGACCCACCCCAGAACATGACTGTATTTCTTGCCCTGAGAAGTCCAAATCAAACAGACCACACCAGAGGGCATGTCACAGGTGAGAGAGATGCTGAACTCATGGCCATGCTTTTCAGACCATTCTGTGAGCAGGACTCAAGAAAGAGTGGGGCCAGAGCCTGTCTGTGAAGAGTAGTGTCAGAACTGCAGGCTTCAGAATTATTCAAATGTCAGTCATTCAGCATGGAAGATTGCCCAGGACAAGATGCCTAGACATGAGACACTGCAGTAATTAACTTCTGTGAGGAACACCAGGTGAAAGATGTCTATCCCATGTTTGTTAATTTCAGTAAACCTGGACACTGCCTGCCTCTGCCTTCAAAAATTCACTGTTTAGCATTGACTTTGAATAAGTTAAGCATTTTATCTTCCATGCATGGAGTATCTAAAAGGACTTGATCAGAGGGTATTAGACTCCTACACTGCTTCTCACTTCAATTTGTGGGTCTCTGCCAGGTGCAGTTCTGTACCACTCTAATGGTAAGTTATTTGCAGGAGGAGCAGCATGTGCATCATAAAGCTGTAACTGGTCACAGACTGTTGCCCATGCCTTTTCCTGCTTCTGGTATTGACTTTCATGAGCTTTAGCTAATGATTTCATTGCAGAGGTGGGTACCTGTGATGTGGTTTTGGAAAGTTCTATTAGAGGGCAGCAAGAGTGAGGTTGCACTTCAAAGAATGACAAGGCAGGAGCCAACTCTGACAGCACAGTCAATACCCTCCCTGCCAGGGCATTGTCTTGTAGCCTCTAAAGAAGGATAAGTAATGTCAGATGGCAAAAACAACAGGTTCCAACCACAGCCCTGTGATCGTCAACCAAAGGCAAGGTCAACAATTCAGGATTGAGGTTAATCCATGAAAGTTCAGTGACTGCTCAGGGAGGGCTGGAGACATGATCAGACCATGGTACAACTAGAGTATAATTCAGGCTGTGCCTGATTACTCTGACCTGAATTGGGACAAAGTCTTTTAATTAATTACTTTTTTTTCAAAAGAGACCAGGAATCCATCCTCTTAAAGCCTGATCTTTATCCCTGAGCAGAAATCAAATGGATGGAGGAATAGGCTTTGCATGATATGAATATTTATGATAACATGTTTATTTGTACTGATGATTTCTGGTAATAAATTCTTCATACTACTTTTATTTTCATTTTAGGCTATGTTGTCTTTTAAAAGACTAGTGGATGTTTGTAAACACATTCTGTACATCCATACTATGGCACAAGCTAAGTCCACAACAGAAGATAGAGACAACTAACCATTGCAGAACATGAGGAATAAGATGCTGGAAAGTAGTGCTGTGGAAAGGGACCTGGGCGTCCTGGTCAACAGAAAGCTAAACATGAGCCAGCAGTGCCCTGGCAGCCAGGAGGGCCAGCCCTGTCCTTGGGGCATCAGGCACAGCATCACCAGCTGGGCAAGGGAGGGGATTGTCCTGCTCTGCTCTGAGCTGGGGCGGCCTCACCTCGAGTGCTGGGGGCAGGTTTGGGTGCCACAGTGTAAGAAAGACATTGAGCCGTTAGAGAGTCCAAAGGAGGGCAACAAAGATGGTGAAGAGTGTAGAAGGGAAGCTGTATGAGGTGCAGCTAAGGTCACCTGGTCTGTTCAGCCTGGAGAAGAGGAGACTAAGGGGGGATCTCACTGCAGTCAACAATTTCCTTCTGAGGGTAAGAGGAGGGGCAGACTCTGAACTCCTCTCTGTGTTGACCAGGACCTGAGGGAATGGCCTGAAGTTGTTTCAGGGAAAGTTTAGGTTGGATACTAGGAAGTTCTTCACCCCCAGGGGTGTTTGGGCACTGGAACAGGCTGCCCAGGGAAGTGGTCACAGCGCCAAACCCGACAGAGCTCAAGGAGCATTTGGGCAATGCTGTCAGGCACATGATGATATATTTGGGTAGCCTTGTAAAGGTCCAGAAGTTGGACTCAATGATCCTTGCAAGTCTCTTGCTAATCAGCATACTCTGTGATTCTGTAATAAAGATGCCTATCTCCCAAACAGGTAATTTCTTGTCATAGTAAGGCACATTATATTTGACCTTATTGTCCTTGGCATTTCTTACAACATGGGTCCACCAACAAATTAAACTGTAACACAGTTTTTAGATATAATTAGTGACAGAATATTGAATTCATATCTAAGAGGACTTGAAATCAGCTAATAGCAGTAAGAGCATCTATGTGAAGTGTACTGAATGGAGCCTCTCCTTGACCTGAGATTTCAGTTCTATAAAACATTTTATAAAGACAGATACTCAGTATTGCACAAAGTCCCTCTAAAACAGATGAGGCTCAGCCCTCCAATCCATGCAGAGCTTGAGTCTTCTCCTTTTGCCAGAGGGAACAAAAGCAGACACACAAGACTGAGAAATTGCACACTGCTAGTGTGCAAAAGGTATCATTGCTTTTTATTTATAGATGTTAAACCTTTCATTTTCACATCTCTTTTTGATCAAACTTTTTTCTATTTTTTCCCTTTTTTCCTTTTTTTTTGTTGACAAGAAGTGGATGAAGAGGAAAATGTTTTCCTGTTAACAGCCAAAAGTCAAACTCAGCCTGAAAAACCATACCTGCTACTCAACAAAAGAAAATAAATTTTCAGCTCACAGAGAACAAATATCAGCAGACAATATGACATCCTATTAGGAAGCAAGCAATACAAGACAAGATATGAAAGTAAAACACACAGCACCTACAAAAGTTTAGGTTTAGTGATAAACTTAGAACAACTTGGACCTTCATAACTGAGCCAACCCACCAAAAAATCATGACAGAGCTTGTGGAACTAGGTTCATTACTTTTAGCTGAAATTATCATCACTTATAACTGAAAACTTTTTAAAATGTACATCTCCAGTTTTATCAGACAGAAAAAAATAATAGAATTGAAAATTACTCTGCTGTGACGTCATATGCTACATCCTACCTTTTATCCTCACTGACCACTGGATTTCCTGAATATTCTCCTTTCTTTTCAAAGTCTGACTATGCCAAGATCCTATTCTTCAGAGCAAACTCTCTCCCACAACGAGTTACATTGTGGGCTATTGATCAGATTTTCCAGCCATCTCTGCACAAAACATATGCACAATAAAAGCAGTCTGTCCTAACCCAACAACAGTGCTTTCTTAGCTCATATCTGCAAGCAGAACTTAAATATTAGGCAATAACATTATGGAGAAGGAAAAGATGGAGAAATCTCAGCCACAGACTTTTAGCAGAATATAATATTGTAAGCTATAAGGCATGTTGCTTCTGCTCTCTAAGCAACAGGCTAAAAGAAACATTTTTGTTGGCTTTTTTTAGCTAAAAATAAATTTATAATTTGAAGCTACTTTTAATAGGAAATGCAGGCTAAGTCAACAGCTAATAAGTGTCTTTGCAGTTTTTCCTTCAAATAAGTAATTTTTAATGTTGGTTATATTATTCTGTATTATCTCTAAAGAAAAACATGAAACAATAGTGTCCCTAAGCATTAGGCAGTCTAAGCAGTCATGTTCATTCTTTTAACACATGTTTTATAGAAACTGAGTAAGCCTGTTTTACAGTAGTGAAAGTCATTTCTACTCAAAGTAGAACTTATTCTATCTAAGGAATTACTTTCATAGCCTATTTATAATAAGGATGATTAAAAAAATAGATTTTGTAGTTACAATAATTGAGCAGTAACAGTAGTAATTAACAAGTACGTGTGATAGTCAACCATGACAGAACAATGAGTGAATTAAACAAAAAAAATGCCAGGAAGAAGCAACTATCTCCTTGATGTATTTGACAGCCAGTTAAGATGCAGGTTCATATCAGGAAATTTTACATATTTTTATATCTATCCCTTTCCCTCACAAACTTCATAAATATATATCTCATCTCAGAACAGCTGTTGAATAACATTTTTTCAAAACAAATAAGCAATTCTATAGATTAATGGAATGCAGTAGAAGAAAAACCATGAAAATCTAAGCAGGAACATGGTGGGTTAGATGTTGGTTAATAGAACTGCTACCTTGGACTTCAAGAGGGCAAACTGTTTAGGAGAAAATGCCCACTGAGAAGCATTCCTGAAGAGCAAAGGAGTCCAGAAAATCTGAATATACTTCATGGAGGAAATCTTACAGTCGCAGGAGCAGGTATTCTCCCTGTGCTGAAAAACAAGCTGGCAGGGAAGAAAACCATCCTGAATCCACAAAGAATTTTGGCTGGAATGCCGCAATAAAGGAAATAAAGGACAGTTTGCCACCTTTGGAAGAAGGGGGAAGCAAAGATTACAAGGACAGCAAGGATTTTATGAAATGGTCCTTCTGACTTGCCTTGCATAGTTCACTTTAGGGGATTATTTATACCTTTTCTTATTTTGTCCTGTGATTTCTGCTAACCACTTCTAAGACAGCCAATCTTGGTAATCACCTATATTGTTCTTAATTTCTAATTTCTAAGAAAGATCATTCCATTCCTTTCATGAACTATAACATAATGACGAACATAAAAAAAGTACTAAATTAGAATATATGATACAAGTTTAGCTGAAATTAATTTAGTGAGAATTTGTCTTATCACTTACAAGCTGGCACCAGTATACACTACCACACACACACACACATACATAGACAAAGTTTTCAGGATATTATAAATATATAGATTGTGATACTAAGACTAACAGGGAACACAGAAAAGAAAAACTAAGTCCCAGTTAGATGTTATTGGACACAATTGCTTTCAAATCAGCTTTGAAATAAATTATTATTTTGTTATTAGAATACATTTGAAACAAAACTTAAATTTTCACTCCCACATAACATGAATGATATGTTTTACACAGAAATTGCAATATATCTCTTTTGCTTAAGTTTGATTCAGACAAGAATGTGACATTTTCTCCCACCAATCATTGTAAGACATAGTGTCAGACTGCATAGAGGAAAGTAAAAAAAAAAAGTGGAAGACTGATGGTTTGCTAAATTTATCTGTATTTCACACTATCCTCCTGTATATTTGCTGCACAAGAACATGCTCAAGGACATGACCACTTAGAATCTCCTTTTAAGCACTGAAATGATACATTTTGTGAATAGTCTGAATACCTCAAAAAAGACTAAGAAGACTTTCCTCTCTCAGGACTAAGGAACATGCCAAAGAAGGTATCTGGAATAATTACTGTGAATAAAAAGAGGGCAAGGGTAAATTGATGAAAAGGTCTTAGGCTACCTCAGAGCACATCACTGGGAAAAATAATTTAGTGCTGGGAGCTGGATTGGACTGGCTGTACAAAGAACCTGGGTATTAAGACATGCAGAAAGCAAAAAAAAAAAAATTTGTTTGATGAGACCAGAATAAGGAGGATAGAAACTATATCAATGGACAATTACATGAGAAATTTAAAGAAAAGTTTGCATGGATTGGGGGAGAAGGAAAATATGTCAAATATGCTCAAATTAGCCTATGTGAGTAAAAAACCAGAAAAGATGTTGGAAGAAGCAAAATGAGATATCCAAAGTCTGCAAATTACTGAGGCAAGGAGTATGAGCCTGGGGTAAGAACTATAGCTGAAAAGAGACCAGATGGAAACCATTTGGAAAAAGAGCATACCAAGGTAACATAGGAGGAATCTTATATTCATCAGCACACATTTTCTTTCTCACACTTGAAGTAAAAAAAAAAAAAAAACCAAAACAAAAAAAACCACACAAAAAAAAAAAAAAAAAACAAAAGCCAAAAACTCAACCAGCTAAAAGTCTCTGTGACTTCATGAACACAAATTGCAGCATTTTGCATAGTTAATCCCCTATTTCAGCAGTAGGATTTCACATGATGAAGTTTTCAGGTAAGATAGAGGGAAGGACATTAGGAGGAAGGGCAAACTGGAAACCAAATGCTTTTTAAAGACTTTATTATAAATGAAAAAATAGAATTCTAGCCTTATTTCATTACTTTTTAAATGCAATCTATATTTACAACCACAAATACAGACCCATGTGTCATGTTTTAGACCCAGCTAGCAATCAAGCACCACATAGCTGCTCACTCACTTCCTCTCCACTGGCTCAATGCAAAATGGAATTGGAGAAGGAAATGTGGAAAAACTTATGGATTGAGATGAAGATAATTTAATAGGGGAAACAAAAGTCATGCACACAAGTGAAGTAAAACAAGGGATTCATTCCCTACTTCCCACTGGCAGGCAGGTATTCAGCCATCTCCCAAGGACTCTGTCACAAGTAACAGTTACTTGAGAAGACAAATACCATCATGCCAAATAATTCCCTATTGCTCTTTCTTCCCTCAGGCTTATCTACAGAGTATGATTCCATATGGTAGGGAATATCCTTTTGATCCTTTGGAGTCAGCTGTCCCAGCTGTGTCCTCTCCCATCTTTCGGTGCACCACCAGCCTCTGCACTGGGAGGGCAACACAAGAAGCAAAAGGCTGTGGCTCTATGTAAGCCATGCTCAGCAGTAACAAAAACATCTCTGTATTATACATGCTTTTTCCAGCACAACTTCACAACATATTCTAGTATTACTTTCCATGAAGAATATTAAGTCTATCCCAAAACTATCATCTTTTGTCTTGATTTACTGTGGAAGGCATACCAGAAAGTAAAATCATTCACCTTGGCTTTCAGGTCTCTAGACTAAAGCATTTAGTCTTATCATTTTTTCATCTGTTTCTAGGTATATAGTCTAACCATTTTGCAACTTTCTTTCAGATTTACTGTCACAGTTATTTTGGAGGCAAGTGGATGAGTTCATCTGTGCCATTTTCCCCTTCCAACTGCTCCTGATAGCTCTCAATGTTCTCATTAAACTTGATGCTTAGTCAGCTGCTCCCTATCTTCAGATGACTCTTCTTTGCATTCATTCTCTTCACCCAGCAAGGTGGCAAAACATGGCACAAGTACAGCTGATGTACAAACTGCTGATAGAGGCAGCTCCCTTCCTGAACATCCTAACTGTGAACATATGGTTCACAGTTTATGGTTTAACATTACTAGCTTGCTACCAAAGTGATTGGAGATAAAAATGATTACAGCTTAATTAGACTATGTTTAAATTTTTGTCCTGGAGAATGAACAGAAGCTACATCTTGATTTCTCCTAGTAACAATAACAGAAGTTGCAGCTGCTTCTATTTTTACAGCCAAAGAAACTATCATGATAATTTAATAGGATATTCCACATAGAGAAAATGTTCAACTAGTAATAGTTAAACTATTGCAACTTCTAATTGAGTTAGGATATATTGTTTATAAAAAAAATAGTGACAGTTTAAAGAAGATGTCAGCTTATTAATGTTTGTTCATGTTTTAATTAGCATCTATGGACGCCTGCTCTGTGTGAACTAGAACTTCGATCCATGCTGTAAAAAATAGTCCTCCTAACTGAGAAGTTGAATAGGACCATGCAGAGACTATCTGTATTAAAAAGATCTTTACAACTGGAACAGTGGGGCTTCTTTGCCTTTTATCAATGTTTAATCTCAGAAATCTATTAGAAGGCTAGCTGGGTAAAATATAATGCTTGTGATACACTATAAAAACAGGTTAATGATTTTTCTCAGCTTTAAAATTTGTTTCTTCAGACAACAATTCAGTGTTTCCTGAAGAGCACCCTATACTCTCCAGTTTAATTCTCACAGTCATTAGTGTACTGTGGATCAAGGGGATGATTCAAAAAGAAAAATGCCTCAAACACTCACAGGCACTCACCTGGGGAAAAGCCTTCCCTGAAGGGGAAGCATGATTTTGCAAGTTTCTTTGGAGAGATGATGGCATAGTAGGCATGCAGGATAGAGGTGGCAACCTCCTACAGGCCTGAGCTGGTGCACTCAGAGAAGGTTAATGGTCTTGTTAGGATGCAGATTTCTTGGATGTATCTAATTCCATAGAGTTTTTTTTTTAAGGTTTTATTCGGACCACTGTTAACAATATCTTCAGAAAGCTATTTTCCCCATTCTAATATAAATTTATAATTACTCTTCAGTGCTCAAAAACTTCATGTTTGTATTACAAAAAAAAAGAAACATCAGAACAGTTTATGACTTTGTGACTGTGTGACTCCAACCTGCTGTCAAAAACCAAAAAAATAAAAACCATTAACAAAGCAAAACAAAGCAAAAAACAAACAAACCAACCAAACAAACAAAAGAAACCCACACCACTGAAAACCAAACGACCAAACATAATTTTTTGTTGAAAAACCCAACATTTTCATCCAAAATAGTCATATGGAATTAATATGGAAATAACTTCAAAACGACCCTATTTTTGTGGAGTCTTGAGAAATAGAATGCTGAAAAATTTGGGAAGGAAATCATCTTGTGCCATCAGTGGAGCATATGAAAAAAACACATGCCATAAAACAAGAAAAGACCAAACCATATATGGCAAAGCCTTAGTCTTACCATTTAATGCACTGTATAAATTGACTCAAAGGTTATAGCAGTGAAAATGGGATAAGACTATGTCTGGACAAAAAGTAAGAATTAAAAATATATGCTTTAGTCTTGCTTGAAAGAATCAGATGATTGAAAAAATCAGCAGAGCTACTTTGGCTTCACAGTAGCTAACTTCAAAAGACACAGGTTTTTTTCTCCTGTGTAACTTTTGGGTTCACACGCATGGAAAATAAAGAAAAGATTTAGTTATAATTAGTTTCACTGAGTAATAAATATGGATTCTTGTGCCATTTTATGAGAGTTTGAGTCACCATTTTTTATCTCTTATGAGGAAGGAAAAAAAAAATATACTGCATTTTCATAACTGGTGAATTGCTTTGCAGAAATATTTTTATTTCAATTACTGTATATTTATTTGAAAGGATCTTATTCTCAGAACTGACCATTATCTGTTCAGTTTGGTTTTGAGATTGGTTTGCATTCCTAGCTACACTGGCTTTTCCTCTGGATGCCATTTAGTATAAGCTCCCTCCAGTTCCAATTCAAGAGAAGATTTTAATACTGTCTCCTAGGACAGGCTTTGCATTCAACTTTTTTTAACAAGTTGCATTAATGCAGAAAACAGTAGTAAGGGGCGAAGTAAATATTTATGACTGAAATTCTACAATTTTTTCTCCCCCCAAATTTTGAAAAAATTACATAAAAGCATACAAGTTAGAAGCAATACCTGTTTCCAGTTCTGCAGAAGAGAATAACATGGAGTGAGATGGAATGAAATGGAGTGGGATGGAATGGAATGGAATGGAATGGAATGGAATGGAATGGAATAGAATGGAATAGAATAGAATAGAATAGAATAGAATAGAATAGAATAGAATAGAATAGAATAGAATAGAATAGAATAGTTTCATTTGGAAGGGACCTAAAATGATCATTTAGTCCAATTGCCTGACCATTTTAGGGCTGACCAAAAGCTAGAGCATGTTATAAAGGGCCTTATCCAAATGCCAGTTCAACACTGACATGTCTGGGGCATTGATCACCTCTCCAGTGTTTGACCACTCTCTTAGTAAAAAAATGCTTTCTAAGGTTCACTCAAAACCATGCCTAGTGCATCTTTGAACCATTTTCATTTCCCCACATCCTGTCTCTGCATATGAGGGAGAAGAGATCAGAGCATCCATCTCCACACCCCATCCTCAGTAAGTTGTAGGGAGCAATAAGGTGATGCCTCAGCCTCCTTTTCTCCAAACTGAGTGAATCCAAAGTCCTCAGCTGCTTCCCACAGGACATTCCATTCAGCCCTATCACCAGCTTTGCTGTCCTTTGTTCCAGACCTTTACATCTGCCTGAAATGCAGGAGTCCAGAGCTATATACAGTACTCTAGATGTCTCCT
Organism: Melospiza georgiana; assembly: GCF_028018845.1. Taxonomy (NCBI): domain Eukaryota; kingdom Metazoa; phylum Chordata; class Aves; order Passeriformes; family Passerellidae; genus Melospiza; species Melospiza georgiana. Next base: position 78,708,131 of record NC_080430.1, read on the forward strand.
CCCACGTTTCCACACAAACCCAGCCTCCTCACCAGTGTGGCAGCATGGGAAAGAAAAGGGACTTGCTATTGTGCAAGCCCTGTTAAGCAGTATCTTAAACATCCTTGAATTATCATGACTGTTCCCAGCAAAAATCCAAAGCATGGCCCCATTCCAGCCACTCCGAAGAAAATGAATTCTAGTGCAGTCAAAACCAGCACACAACTTCATGAATTAGATCTGTGTTTTGGCTTTGCCCAACATGTTTTTTAAGAGTAATTTACCTCCTTCCTTTCAGTGTTTCAGAAAAACAAAATCAATGTAAGCAAAAGTAGGAAAAAAAACCAAAAGAAACCCCCTGATGAATAGCATTGCTTTTCCCCAGTTTTCACCATGGCATTTAATTGCCTCCCCAACCTGCATTTCTTTTTTCATTTTAGCCCCATCATAAAAATAAAATAAAGAAAAAATCAGAAAGCATAAAACCCATAAACAAAGAAAAACTGAGATTAAAAGATTCTATAAAGAAAGGAACAATCTGTTACACATGCACAGTTCACTCTGATCATTAGAACATGTCTTGCCTCCCAAGACTTGAATGACCTTGTCAAGCATTTACATCCTCCATGGAGTGATAAGAAAATAAGAATTCTATGCCTCAGAGAGCTCTTATAAAAAGCACAATCGCAGACTAAACAAATAAACAAGCAAAAAGGTTATTTTCCCAATCTACTGCCCATTGGTAAAAGAGATTTTGATTTTGGCATTGGTTTCTTTTTTTTATTCCTTTCAACTCATATATATATATATATATATATATATATATATATAACTGACATATAGATTCTGCTCCACTGAATGATATCCATATGAAAAGAGATATACAAGCAAATAAAATCATTTTACACATGGGGATGGACAAACTTCAAATGCATTGCCACTTTCAACAGAAGCAATACATTCTGTTGCTAAAAATATTTGGGGATGTTATTTTCTTTAAAAAGTTATTACCTCTATTGTGACTACAATTCACTGCAAAATGCCTACAGCTACTGGGGAATATACTGTTATCTAAATGTTGCATTACAGTGAAGTTTCTTTCAAATTCTGGTGCTCTTGGGTTTCACACTAGCCAGAAGGCAATTTCAGTGCAGAGCAGCAGATCACAAAATGTGATTCTACTTCTAGATCTTATATCACCTGGTAATAAAAGCCCACACCATACAGTTTCTTTACAAGATTCTTAACTGAAAGATACTAAACCTTCTCGTACAGCAAAATGATCCATGGAATGTAGTTTGTATGACTATTTGATCCAATGTCAAGCTAGTAAAATTGATAAAATTCTCTGTTATTTCCAAAGGCCAGTCTATTTCATGTAAATGTAGATGGTCTAGGTTTCCGTAATGGAAACTTCTATGTGAAAACAAACATTTTAAATACAACCCCTAAATTCTGAATTATGGGTACCAGCTTTGACAAAAACACCTCTCTGTGGCCTCAGCAGGCAATTATTACCACATTTAGTGGTAAAGTCCTTCTGAGGTTTAGTATCAGTGTCAAAAGTGGCAGTGTTAACCTTATAAGGAGACCACGTTGCTAAAATATAAGGTAGTCTGAGAACAGTAAAATAATTATAGCTCACTCTATAAGGGAATGTGACAAGTTCCATGCATCTATTATTTCTCAAAGTGATAATGTGGAAGAGGACCTTGTTATGTATGTTCTTTCTTCCAGGCCTCTCCTTATTTCACTCTCTGTGAACTGGCAAAGCAAATGATGAAGATAAACTTGCTCTGCATACTGGCACATAAAACCTCTGCCCCCTATCCTTTGCTCATGCCTACCCTACTCTTCATTCTTCAGCTATTGAATGGGCATTATTTTTCCATGTTTACTATCACTTTCTGACAGATTCAAAGATATTGCTTTTACTACAACCAGGACAATTGTTTTATTAGAGAATGGTAATAACTTTTAAGAGCATTAAAATGACAGTGGTGTGTTATCCAGGAAAAACAATGCAGGCAGAGTGATTGGCCAAAACTAAAGACCTATTTTTTAGAGCAGTTATCAATAAGTAGTAAAACAAGGATCTTGTTGGAATATATGATATCTTCATGGATTATTCTAGGAAAAAAAAAAAAAACTAACAATGTGAGTACAAAAGCACACTGAAGCTAGAGGGAAGTCATTAAAGAGTACCTAATTTTTTTAATTTTGAGCTTTGTGTTTAGAATTGGTATGGCTTTCTTAATACTCAACATATTTAAAGCTTTTATTATTTATTCATGCTATAGGATGATCCTTCAGAGTCTTCCTAGGATTCACAAAAGGCTGCTTGTTAAACAAGAAGCAAAACCTACTGATCTCTAAAGAGGGAGAGGATACACAGACTGTCACTAAACACATCAAAAAGAAATTAAATCCACAAGCTAATTAAATAAGAGTCTACAAATAAACAGAGGCAGACTAAGCTAGGTTTCAAAAGAAAATCTCTGCGTAGTGCATTCATTCCTTCAACATATTTGTTACCTGAGTAAATATAGCATTCTTCAGACTCCATTCATCTTCTGTCTGACTAATGAAATTGCATGCAACAAACCGAGTTAATTACCCTTGCTCCACAGTAACCCTGGGAATAGCCCCAGGAAAGTACCTGAGGTTTTTATTCAGCACGAGACGACCACAAAAAAAGAGGGTTGGTAGAGTAGCTGTTTTTGGATTGCTGTCAGAAATACTTTGACAAATCAAAGCATTAATCCTGCTTATTGCTTTTCACTCTCAGGCAGCACATTTCACCTCTAGATGAAGATTTGATCCATAGGTTTTTAAAAATCCATTAATTCAATCTTATGTAATGTGCAGTCAAAGTTTGTCTGTCTGACCGTTTGTTCTTTTAGCAGAAACTTTTTCTATTAGAGAGAGTCTGGAACACAAGGTTGCCATTGCATCAAAGGCTTCGGGTCATGACTCTGTCTGCTAGCAAAAGGATATTTAGATTGTATTTTTCCTCAGAAAAGATAAAACTTACACATACTTAAAGGAGTCCAAAAGCTAAACCTTGAAAGAAAATATAGTGCATCTTTGGAGTGGTGGTAATGTTACAAAAATCTTCAGATTTAATATTAAAATACTTCAAGAAGAGTTACAGTGATTTACTTTCAGCACACTTCCTAAATTTTTTCAGAGAAATGGACATTTCAAAAGAGAAGGAAAAATCCTATACATGCAGGTAGCTCTTTTTTGTTGGTGTTGGTATTTGTTTTTTGGTTTTTTGTTTGTTTGTTTGTTCTTCGTTACTCATTGACCATTTCCTTTAGACTACTTATTCTCATATGTGAAAACACAACAGCACCTTGGCCATCCAGAGATAAATTCAAAATTGTCAATTCTCCATTCCAGGGCATAAATTCATACACCTGATATTTATTAGGGATACAATTATTTTCATTTATACTGAATACAGCTTCAGAAGATGGTATTGAATGTAAACAGAAGGCATGGAATTACTAAAAATGTAACCTGTATTCAGACATGAACAAGGCTGACAAAATATTTATAGATGCGAATAAGCTTAAGGAAAATGTAGCCTATATTGAGAGATGAGCAAGGCTAACAAAATATTTATTGATTCAAAGAAGCTTAAAGAAAAAAAGCTTTGAAATAAAAAGTAAAGAAGCACTCTTAAACAACTATATAATTACACTGTATTTGACAAAATTGATCTTTAAATCAGAGAACAGTAGAATAGAAGAGTAACCCAGTAACAAATAGGGTATGAAAGCCAAAGCAGTGTTGCCAGGTTTGGAAATTACTGCAATTTAATGACATTCCAGAAGAACCTCAATAGATCTAGAGAAGCCTGGTCTGCTGATGTGTACCAGCAGAAGAAATAGAAACTCTACACATGTTTTGCAGCAGTTAGGCAATATCTTTATTCCCAAGAGGCTGCTCTGAATATTATTCTGACTGAAATGTAATTCTTCATCCCATATTGCTGTGGGTTTCATCCAGCTTCTTCTTAACTATTGATATATAGTTGGTTCCTTAGTGAGCATTTTGAAAGGTTGGTCAATGATTGCTTTGTACATATTACAGCAGAAAATGAAGGCTAGGTAGGACAGATATTTTTATATCAACCCTCTATTTTTGTCCCCTATTATGTTAATATACTGCTGTGTACTTTGGTGAATAAACTTTATCAATTACTAATACAGCATTTCTTTGGTCACATATCCTACTGCTTTTCACTTACATTAATAGTGCTATCCAAAATTACTCCAGTTTACTGTTTTATAACACCAACTGTACTATTTTCCCATTTGTCTCTACTTTATTGTGTTGAAATGCCTCTGTTGTCTTTCCAGGCTGATAATCATTCATACGGTTCCATTGAGAAAACAAGAGTCAACAGACATCCACACATCTATAATCATGATGTGCTGATGACACAGAGAAGCCATGCAATGAGAGTGACTCAGTTAATTCAGCATAGTAACTAATTTTAGTCAAGTAAATTAGGAAAGTACTCATAAAGTGAATGAAAATACCTGATATGGGAATAAAATTATGATTATTTCATCATTGGAAGAGCATGAAAAGTATCATCGTTTACACAGGAATGTTTTTCACCGAATCATACCATTACCTAATCAACACACAATAAAGAAATAAGAGCTAAAATGTTTAGCATGTTGTATCAAAGCCTGGAAAGAGAAATTCTAATTCCTTTCCCCAGATGGTTAAAATAAATTGCCTTAAATAAAATTTGTTTGTATTGAGAAAATATGTCAAAATGGGATATCATAAATTTTATTGACTGCAAAATTGACACTTCCAGCCCATCATGACTTCTAAAAATCTCTCACTGTTGATATAGCTGGGATGAAATCTACATAAAGCAGCACAGAAAGGACAGAAAAAGAACCCAAATGCAATTTTGTTGAAATATATGAGAAATCCTTCCTTATTCATTTTGATAAGACCATGATTAAGAACAACATTGTGTCAGACCCAAAGGGGAAAAAATATCTGTAATACTGCTGTGATAAAGTATACTGCCACTGTTTCCCCATTAAATATGTTGCAAACATAACTCTTCCTCTGTGATATGAAGTTGAAAATTAGCTTTCATGTCAGTGCTACTAAATCAGAGTAGATTTGTAGCAAGCATAGAATGTCCAAAAGCTTAATTAGTTCACTCACTATTAATTGAAAATACCAAAGGAAATGGGTTTTCAGTGACAGAACTCTAAATTTCCAAAGTCTCTGCAGTTCTACTGTATCCACAAGTTCTGCCGAGTTCTGCAGTGGCCCCAGTTCAAAAAAATGTAAGACAGAGAATTTGTTAATGGGAATTTTGGAAGATTTGTTACTGCTTTGTATATATTACAACAGAAAATGAAGGCACATGGAAAATAAGGAAGTGACTGGGGACAGTCTATGTGGCTTCAGCAAGGAAAAGTCACACCTGACAAATTTGGTGGCTTTCTACAATGGGACTGGAACATTGGTGGATGAGAAAAGGGAAATTGACCTAATTTATCTGGTCTCGTGCAAAGCATTTGATGCTGTCCTGCTTGCTGTCTTTGTCCCTAAAGTGAAGACACATGGATTTGACAGATGGGACACACAGTAGATAAGAAATTGGCTGCATGGTCACCCTCAAAGATTTGCAGTCAACGGCTTGATATCCAAGTAGAGACCAACAGTAAGTGACATTCCTTGGGCATTGTTATTAGGATCAGCACCATTTAGCATCTTTGTCAGTGACATATACAGTGGGATCAAGTTCATTCTCAGTAAGTTTGCTGATGACACCAAGCTGTGTGGTGCAGTCCACATGGTGGAATGAAGGGATGCAAAATCCAGAGGGACCTTGACAGGTTTGACAGGTGGGCCTGTGGAAACCTTACAAAATTCAACGAGGCCAAGTATAAGGCCAAGGTCCTGTGTCAGGACAACCCCAAGCACAAATACAGGCTGGGCAGAAAGTGGATGGGGAGCCCTGAGGAGAAGGACTTTGGAACATTCATGGATGAGAAGCTCAACATGACAGATCAATGTGCATCTGCAGCCCAGAGAGCCAACTACATCCTGGGCTGCACTGAAAGCAGTGTGACCAGCAGGGCAAGGGGGGGAATGACCCCTCTGCTCTGCAGTTGTGAGGCCCCACCAGGAGTGCTGCATCCAGCTCTGGGGTCCCCATCAGGGGAGGGATGTAGATGTTTTCGACTGAGTCCAGTAGAGGGTGACAAAGATGGCCAACAGACTGGACCACCTCTCCTTTGAAGACAAGAGGAGAGAATTGGAATTATTCAGCCTGGAGAAAAGAAGGTTCTGGGGAAACATCATATCACCTTCCAGTAACTGAAGACACATTACAAGACAAGATGGAAACTTTACAAAGATGTCCTATAGCCTTAAGACAAAGGGGAATGGCTTCAAACACACAGAGGGTAGATTCACATGAAATATCAGGTAGAAATTCTTCACTTGGATGGTGAAGCAGCACTAGCAGAAGTTGCCTAGACAAGCTGTGGATACCCCATCCATGGAAGCATTAAAGGACAGGTTAGATGGAGCTTTGAGAAAAAGGTCTTATGGAAAGAGTGCCTGCCTATAGCAGGGGTGTTGAAACTACACAGTCTTTATAGTCTCTTTCAACCCAAACCATTTATTGATTCTATGATAGAGGACTTTCTTCAGGAGGAAACTTAAAAATATGACAGCCATCGGCTGTTTAAGCATAGGAAGGTTACTGACATGTATGTGAGGTCTTTTAGCAAAAATGAATAACCTATCGAGAAAATGAAAAAGATTCAGAGAATGTTGAAAATATGTTTAAAAAGGCAAATTGGGAAACTTCTTCACTTGTTTACAGCACAGCAATTCATTAGGAGAATGCTTATTTTTCTGAAGCAGCTACCAGTTTGCTGGTAATGATTCCCAGGTGAGCAGGAAGCAGACTGATTTCTACATTAAGAGAAAGCAGTGATGCCATGGTGAAATGGTTTCTACACAAGAACAGTAGTCACATAACATAATAAAGCACTGTGTGATCAAAATAGAGCTGAATGCATTTAAACCTGGTTGAGCCATAATTAGTGTGTATTAAGACAATTTGTATTCTTTTTGAATGTCAATCTTTCTGTATTATAAATTCAAACTGAATGGAAGCAATTAAACCATTTTTTTTCAGATGATAGATATTAACATATAATTGAAAATTAAACAAGAAATTTTTATAGTGTTTCAGAAATATGCCCCTTCTCCATGCTGTACCCTCCTCAGCATGCTGTAAATTTTAAGATTCTTATTTAAGTCTTTTAGTTCTTATATAAAAATCTGGAGTGGCCTTTAATATTTATCTGTGTTCGAACAGACTAAATGTGAACCTTAATTATATATCATAGAATCATAGAATGTCCTGTGTTGGAAAGGACCAAGGCAGGACAAAAATCATCTAGCTCCAAAATCTACCAACCAAAAATCATCTAGTTCCAAATCCCCTGCCACAGACAGAAAGCCTTCCATTAGACCACATTACTGAGAGCCCCATCCAGCCTGGTCTTGAATGCCTCCAGGGATGAGGAGTCCACAACCTCCCTGGGGAACCTGTTTCAGTGCATCACAACCCTTACAGTAAAAAATGAATTCATAATATCTAACCTCAAACTATCTTCCTTTGTCTTAAAGTCATTGCCCCCTGTTCTATGACTACATGCCCTGGTGAAAAATTCCCTCAACACATTTCTTGTAGGCCCCCTTCAGGTACAGGAGGGCTTTTGTAAAGTCACTCTGAAGCCTTCTCTTTTCCTGAATAACCCCAATGCTTTCAGCCTGTCTTTATAGGAGAGATGCTTGCAGCCCTAGGATCAACTTAGTGGCCCTCCTCTGGACTCATTCCAGTAGGTCCAAATCTTGTGTTGACCCTACTGGATAATTTGATTTAATCTCGCACTTGTTATTAATCTTCCAGTTACTGCTTAAATCACTCTGAAGATCAAGGAGATGCAACAAGTGCCTTTAAATGAACATAACTTAAACAATACAGACTTAGGTGTCATATCAGACATCTGAATTAGGTTCTGAGACAGGAAGAAAAGATGTCATGTGATGCTCAAAATAACAAGGGCAGTTAAAAGGCCAAAATATTAATACAAGTGTGAGTGTTATTTTCAATTATCAATTCTTTATAGGGCATTTTTATTTACTCCTGTATTATACAATATATGGACCCAGATAAAAATATCACAATTATGTATCATTCACACGTAGCTTATAAAAAGGCATTCATCTCAGCATATTCACTGACTAGTACTTGAGCACCACTTCCCATGTACACTATTCAAATGCACTATTATGTGTTTGGTAGTATTTTCAGAGCATTGTTGCATTCCTTCCAAAGAGAAAGCTGTTTTAGAATTCCAACTATGCAGCACTATCATGTATTTAGCTTATTTTGAAAAAGCATAACCTCTAAAGAATGAAGCTATGCATCCTTATTCTTACAATCTAATATGTTCCATCAGGTCATCACACAGGTATTTTATTTTTATGTCATGAATATGAACCAGGATTCATATTACACAGAAATGTTTTTAGCACCATATATTCTATTTTATCAATTTAACAATGATTACACTTTTGGAAATAAAGTGTATTGTTGCTTCACGTTAAAGCTTAACATCTCAAGTCAGCAATGCTGTAAGAGCTATGGCACCAATTCAATGGCAACAAATGAGAAACTCTCATTTGGGAATATGTAGGGATAAGCAAAGTCTAATTAAACTATAAAAGTGAGTAATCATATTTAAAATGAAAGTTTTGAAATAGAACAAAAATAAAGATAACAATCCTTAATAACAAAATCAGATTATTATTATTTACATTTTTAGGCAAATATACATTTTGACTTAAAGGGACTTTTAGCACAAGACAGTCAAAAAGAAGGCAATTATTTTTATGACGGTTTATTTTATAAAGTTGAACAGCACTTGGCTGTTATGTCTGAAGGACAATTTGTGCTACCTTGGATTATGTTATGATTCTGAATCTCTTATTTTGGTTTGTAATTCCTTCCCTTGCTGCAAGGCTGGGAAACTTACATACTAAAAAGATCTTCAGCTTGGTAGAAATTATGGAAGTACTTTTGCAAGTAACATAAATTACTTGTGTTTTATGTGTTTCCATTGAACATAATACACAAAAGCAATTCACTTTCAATATTTTCAGTGCCTTAATTGAACTGAAGAATCTCCTAAAAATTTAAAATTCTACCAGCCATGTTATATATAGTGAAAGTAGTTTGCCTTCTTCCACTAATTCTACATGTTAATCTCATTTTCAGTACTGTTAATCTAATTAATTTTTAGTAGATGGTTTTGTAAGGCTAGCTGTTTTGAGGGGTTTCTAATATGGTTTATATTTAACAAGGAATCACACAGGTGTTCAGCTTCCACTTCATTTTACGGTATTATACAGCCTGAATGCAAACAGGAAAAGCACAGTTGGAGCCAGCAAGAGCAGCCAGGTAGTTCCGATTCACGCAAATTACTCAAGATGAAACAGCCCTGAGGTGATGTTGTTTGAATTCTTTATGGGGCTCTCAAAAGTGACAGAAGCCTGCAGGCCAACAAATTAGAAAACCTGGATCTGCTTCTAGAAAAATCACAATTGGTGCCTTCTTGTAGTCTAGTCTCAAGAAAAAAATAATGCATATTCAGCTACTCAGATGGAAAGTTGTAGGTCTTTGAAAGGACCAAATCACTGGCTGCAGTGACCACCACATTTCTTAAAGCTTCTCTGCTCTATAAAGACCTCTTAAGTTTGCTGTTCTCTTTTTATTCTGGTCCTTCTATGTATTGAATTAAGTGAAACAGGTAAAATTCCAAAACCACTTTCCTTGAATTTGAACTAGGCTTAAATATGACTGATGTGTACACCTGATGTATGCAAGGTTTTGCCTTATAGGAGATATGCATGGAAATATATTAAAGTGATTCTACTTTAGTGTTTTTAAGACTGTATGACGCATAGTATCCCACTGCAATTTCTGAAAGTTTGCTTAGACCAAGTACAAGGAACTCTTATTCATCCTAGCTGTAAGACTAAATCGCCAGATTTGTGTCTGTAAGACACAGAATAGCAATAGATGATACTTAAACTTTGTTTTTGAGTGCTGCTACAAAAAGTGGCTTTAGCCCTGCCCCAGACGCACGAGCCAAAATATCTCCTACTGGCTCAAGTCAGCATCAACCTGCTTGAGGCCTCACCTAGACACACCTATCCCATAGGATTCTAAGAGCTTTTAACTTCCATGCCCCCATGTTTGGTTTTTTTTTTCCTGAGAAAAAGTACTTTAACACATCTTTCTTAACTTTATTTGTGTTTGATGGGTAAACCTAATGGGCAGCTCAGGAATAATAGAATTTTACCACCTGTTGCCACAGTTTAGACATTCTAGATAGTTTCATATGAATGTAGATAAAAAGCCTCTCATAATAAAATATCATTAGAATTTTTCTACAGTAAGCCAAAAGTCTTAATGCATTTAGTAGTGTTTTACACCCATTTTTTTGTTTGTGAGCAAATTGAAGCAAATGAATGTGCCTACCCTAGCTCAAAAGTTGACATCTTCAGAAAAAATTTTGTCTGAAAAATTAAGGAAAAGTGTTTTAACTATCTCATATAAGCTAATATTGATTGTTGCTCAATAAAAATATTTTTTTAATGAAAGGGCTAGCCTATTCTTCTAAGCTAACATGTAAATAACATGGAAATAATTCTGTGCATAAATTTTCAAAACCTCTATGTGTATGGAAAGAATTTCCCAATTGTCATTTCAAAAGCTGAAATATCAGCATGAATTAAAATTCTAAAAGAAAGAAAGAAGAGGATCTATGGCATACACACTCTTTGGAACTAATTCAATAATTCTAAAGTAATTAGAATGTCTCCTCTATTGGAAAGCAAAGCATGGTAAGTTACCTTGGCACTCTCTTAGTGATGAGCATATAATCAGGTACAATAAAACTGAAAAAAGCTTTATTAAGGATTCCAAATATGAAATATTGACATAGACTGGGGTGTCATTTGCAGGGATGTACCAAAGGACAGTCTGCTTCTTCTACTACAGACATTTTCATAATGATTAAATATTTCTTTTTTTAATTGAAAATTTCCAAGGAATCTTTCCAGCCTTTCTTCAATATGGTGGAAAATACCTTGTTTGATTTTTCTTAGTGTTTCAAAACACTTTAGTGGGACTTTTCTGTTCTGACCATATGGCAAAAGTATGAACACTTCTAAGCTCTTCTTGCTACTGAATTCACAGTAAGTTGAATAGATGGGTACAAGATTAGTTTGTTGGTTTCTTTTTTTTTTTCAAACTGAGGGCAATGCTAGACTTTTATTTGTCTTTCATTCCTTTCACATCTGTAAAATAGCTGTAGCTTCTCATAAAACGTGTATTTGAGGAAGACTTTTCTGGCTTGACTTAATTAAGAAGCTGCTGCAACTATAAAAAGCAGTTACAAAAGTGCTGAACTCAAAAGAGAGCATGAGGTGAAGACCATGGTGAGGAAGGTGAGCTGTCCCCTGCAGCCCATGGAGGTTAATAGTGGAGCAGGTATCCAGCTGCAGCTCCTGGAGGACCCCATGTTGGAGCAGGTGGATGAATGAAGGAAGCCATGGGACATCCGTGATGGAGCAGATTTCTGTGGCCTGATGGAGAGATAGGATCTAACACTGGAACAAGCTTGGTGTCAGAAGTTGTGACCCTGTGAGGAACCCAGGCTGGATCAGTTTGTGAAGAACTGCAGGCAGTGGGAAGGATCCCCATTAGGGAAGCTCAGGTGGAAATGCCTCCCACAAGAGGGACCTCATGCTGGAGCATGGGGAGAGTATGCAGAAGGGGGAGTGGATTAGAGAGCATGTATTGAACTGACCAAAACCTCAATTTCCCATGCATATGTGCCACTTGGGGGATAATGGCAGAGAAATCAGATGTGAAGCTGAGCCCAGGAAGAAGAGAAAGATATAGTTAATTTTACTCCTTATTGTTCTGCTTTTATTTGCTTGATAATAAACTAAATTAATTTCCTTGAGTTTGTTTTGACCATGACGGTAATTGCTGAGTGATCTCTGCTCATCCTTATCTCAACCACTGAGCTTTTCATTGTATTTTCTCTCCTCTGTGGAATTTAGAAAGGGAGTGAGTGGCTTTGATGGGCACATGATGTCCAACCAGGGTCAAACCATGACACTCCTTAGAAGATTTCTTTAATACATATTTAACACCATACAAATTGTGGTGTTTGAGTGATCTAAATTATTACTGTGGGTTGGTGAACAGTTAATCTTGTTTCTCCAGATGAAAAGTCTTTTAAAATAAATATTTTACCTACAGAGGATTACATGCAACCATTTCAAGGTGTTCCTTAAAGTGTGTTTGTAAATTATTGATAAATATTTGTGTAACAGCCGGTTTCTATCTATATACACTTTGCATATAGAGAATGTACCAATGTATGGATAAATAATCAGTATTGCAGTTTTTTTTCAGAGACCAGTGTAAAGAAGTGACACCAAGCAGGGAACAAGGATAAATTTTTATGGAAGCTGAGTACAAATCTTAATTTCTTGTCAAATATATTTATTTTTCCACTTTATTTTTTTGTTTGGTTTTCTTTTCTTGTTTTTTTTTTTTTTTGTTTTGTTTGGTTTGGTTTTGTTTGGGTTTTTTTTTTTGTTGTTTTTTAGGGTTTTTTTTAAATTTTTTTTTTAAGAATGTAGAGACAGTTTATTATCTGGTATTTTTTTGTCATTGCTGTTTGTCTGTAGGCTTCAATTTAGCACTGCACCACAACTTCATATTAGCCCTCCAGCAGACCTAGCTGAACACAAATACCAATCTCAACAAATCTAGCTGAAACAGTAGAGAAAAAGAAGAGAGAAACTTTCAGACCAAAGTGATCCCCGTCTCCAAGACTGTAAACAACAAGCTAGCTCAACAAGCTAGCTTGAAGAGCCAAAGAAGGGTAACAAGAAGGAAATCAAAGGCAAAGGAGCACCAAAATACTGTATTGCACCCAGTATGATACCTTTCCAACATGGTTGCCCATGGACTGTGGCAGATTAGGAAATACTGCTTATTCTGCTGTGAGTAGTAGGGGACATAAAGCTTGTAGAGTATCTTGTTATTTCCCAGCTGCTATGATAGCTCACTAAGATCACAAGAAACTTGAAAGTTGTCATAATTTACATTTAAGGGAACAGCTTAGAGATAGTTTATTCAGCTTATTCATTCCTAATACCCTAAAGCATATTACCTGCTAGTCCTCTGTAGCAAAGGTGAGAGCTTCTCTGTTATATCCTCCTTGATGCTGGAACTGAAATACATGGATAAAAAGATGTCCAGTATTTTAGTGGTGACAAGCCTTGCTACCTTCCATTCAAAAGGTAGATGTTCTCTAAGAATATTTTACTTTTGAAACAGTTATTTTTTCATGTGCGTATCAGTCAGCAAAAGCCATGGTATTGCTGCATTCAAACATATCCTCATGTTGAAGCTTTCAATTCACCTGAAGAAGTAGGCAACTGACACTAATATTCCATAACCATAAAGATTTTTAAGAATCTACAAGTCAGTGATGTGAATAAAACAACATTGTTTTCCCACACCTCTTTTCCCAGTACAAGATAAATATTTTTTTTATTTTAAAGCACTAAAATAGAAAGAAGAAAGAATTATCCTGTAATTGCAAGAAAATTACTAGTTTAATTAGCAAGTTTCATTGTTTAAACTTTATTGTATTCCATTCTTACCCTCCCATAATTCATCTCAGAAAGGACAGAGACCCTGTTCAAGCCGCAGAAACACAGATATGAATTGTAATAATTCTTTGTATATTGATGATGCTCAGGTTTGTATTCCATTTGGGTTAGCCTGTCTGTCACTGTTTTCCTGATATTAATATCCAGTTAGCATTTCTTCTTGTATACTGCAACCATAAACTTTCTGACAGACAGAAATATGTGTAGTGGAATATTGGGGAAAAAAAAAAAAGATAAAAAAAGCTCAACTGACACTGAGAAAACCTCTATGCATTGGTGCAGCTTTAATCACAAGAGATGACCTCTGGAAGCATTTTACAAACCCTTTAATTCTGTGAGCTATGATTTTATACTTCTGTTTTAGAATATTTCAAAATTGACTCAAATTCTTTCAAAGATTTGATAACATTACTGGAAAAGGAAGGCAAATGGAAAAGGTAAAGATAATATTCAGGTTTGGTTATGGGCAAATGATATGAATTAGTCACAAGTGCATGTTTTAGTCCTTAGCATTAAATTTGTCACAGTTTCTTTCGCTGGAGTTCCTCGGATCTTATAGTGAGTGCATCACAGAAATATCAAACGTCCAAAAAAACCTGCAAAAATGTTTTTCTTTCTTCTACTCACTGAGTGAGCACTTGATGAGATGGAGACAAAAGGGCCAAATATAAATCTGTGATGATGGAAAGGATAAAAGTTCACTACGGACATAATGCCCTGAAATAAGGTTCCCAATAATATTTCCACAGCAAGCGATATAACTTACACGCATATAACAAAAGAAAATATTTTATCTTTAGTACTCTTTCCATTCACTTTCTCCTTTGTCAGTATGTATGTCTTGCTTTTTGTCTGTTTGCTGCTGGGTTTTGACAGTGAATTAATCACCAGCGGTGACGCAGTTATCTGCAGTCTGTGGTGCAGACTCAGATGGCCTAATTTCCACCTGGGGATTTTTCCAGCAGTCTTCTACTGGTTTAGTGCTTCTGAAAGTCTGGAGCAAGTCAATAGAAGGACACTACAGCTGGAGTGGAATCTGGACCTCAGTGCACTTCTGCTTGGAGATTTGATTTCTATTTGATTTCCTTCAAAGCTGTGTTAACATCATTGCACCCACAGTTCCTATGAAGCAATTTCAATAAACCTGAGCCCATCTCAAAAGCATCTCCTAATCTAAAGGATGTTTTCAGAGGATATTTTCAAGGCCAAATTCCCTTCAATATGCAGCACAGTCTGTCTTCTACTTTTACTAGAGAATATTAAAGCAGACATAAAGATGCCTTTTTTTTTTCCCATTTCATCCTATTCTCCTTTGTCTGTAATGAGACAGAAAGTATATTTAATCATATCTAAGAAGAAAGTTTGTCTTAGGTAAAAATTCCATTCTTTTCCAAAGCTTTCAGCATTTGATTTCTACTAGCTGAATGGGATCCTTTACATTCCTCTCAACTCCAGAGATTATTGAATTGGTACTTCTTTTTATGCAACATTTGTAAAGATGAAAAAAAAATGAAAAAAAGAAAGAAAAAAATAACAGCCAAACACCAGGAAACTACAAAACCCCACAAACCAACCCCAAATATATGCAGAACAGGATTATTGTACTGCATATATTTTACTGTTTGCAGAATTCCATAAATAATTCCAGTTTCTGAATTCCCAGGGTCTAAACACCAGAACAAGAAATACAGAGAGACATTTGATGAGGCTGCAACTCATATTCCTTCCTCAGCTACTAGAGGATATATTTGAATTACCATACCCAGAAGTTTTCTGAGAGCCTTGGAATCCAGGTGCTTGGTCCCCTTTCTGTAACAGACACAACAGAGCTATTTTTTTTGCTTCAGGCTTAAAAAGGAAACCTGAATACACAAAACAGATGCAGCCTATTACATGCACTAATTTCATCTGGCTTCCAGTTATGATTTCCAAGAATTTACTGCAAATATGATTACAGCCAAACCATAACCTAATGCCTTGAGTAGTTTCTCTGCCACTTTTTTACATACAGAAGAAAATACATTTTTCTCCTTGTTCTTTATCTGTCTTGCCTATGTGAACCCAAATTTTCTAAATGCAAATATGTCTGATTGCAATGACAAGTGCAAAATGGGAAGAACAATGGGACCACACAGACACTTGCAGCTATCTCCCACATAAGTGTTTCTGGGATGTAGGTCTTAGACTGTAAACAGTTCAAGGCAAGAATGCTCTCTTGATAAGGTCCACATTTGCCTAAGGTAGAGGATTTAATTCAGACTAAGCATCACTACTACCAGTCACTAGTAACAATGAATCTTATATTTATAATTACATGGAACTCAAAACTGTGCACCTGTGTTTGGACAAATCTAATTTATTTGATAATCATCTCTGTTGGTATTATTAAGAGTTCTTTGTAAAGGTCAGGCAGGACATAAACTCATTTAAAACCCCTGTTCACTTTAGTTTCTTTTATTTCCCCAGAGGCATGAATGAATTGCTCACAATTTTTAGCTTTTCAGTTTGCCTGAGTAATAGAGAGAACACATAACAGAATGTTTTATTGCTTTTAGACATGAGTCTAACATTCTTGCTAATTTTTTTAAAACGTATAAAGCTCTATTAAAGTAAAATGCATGTTTTCATTCTTTGATGTATGGACGGTATCAGCTAATTACTCCTTTGTAGTCAAAGTAAATTTTTAAGAATGTCATAGGTTTTACTTCATTCATCTGTAACCTTGCAGCTTATTTTCTGCTGAAACAGAGAACAAGTGAGGCCTTTTTTCCATCACAGTCATTGTTCTGATGGTTAAATTGTGTGCATGGAGGAAAGTAATTGCTTCAAAATTCATGCGTAAGTCAGATTCTTAGTAGGTGTTCTATGTACTACATTGTTCCACATTTTAAGCTCTTTTTCTTTCTATACAGAAGACAATTACTTCTCTTTTTTGTCAAAACACATATTTTGGAAATTTCTTTAACTTTCACTTTTCTCTTTGACTAAATTACAATGATGTAATTATTTTTCATGTGTATTTAGAATTTTATCTGTTAAAATTAAATAAAGCTTCCTTTAAGATTATGAAAACCAACAGATTTACAGTGAATGTAAAGCAGTTGAATTTATGAGTTTGATCAATATTTTAAAGACAGGAATATATCTTCTCCCTCAGACTACATCAGCTCTGTACCCTTTGCATTTACTTTCTTTTACATACTATTATCAAAACAAAGTAGGGTTATCAGTGGTGAGAGAAATTACTCCTGTTGTTTTCTTAGTGTTCTGATTTCACATGTTTTAATCATTAATTGGTATAAACTATTTTGTTAACCTTCCAGCAGTCTTAGTAACTGGATCTTTTTTTCTATTGTTTGAGTCACTTTAATGCTTCTTTTCTGAGTTTCTATTTTCACACCTCTTCTGCCATTACCTTTTGTGTTTGCTTTTGTTCAAGCCGTGAGTTGTAACAGTTTGACAGACACTTTATCATTTTTGCCCATCTGTGATGAATGGAGCCCCGATAAACATATCAATTTATTGATATAGAACAATACAGGCTTTCATTTTAAACCAGTGGTGCATTTCATAGTTGACATGTACTCTCTGTGGAGGCACTACCCCATCAGTTGCCTTCAGTTTCCCTTTCTAGTGTAGTTAAAACAGGTTTCAACATAAAATGCTTTGAAAAGCAGTGGACTGCTGCTTTGACCTATGGATGCCCTGCAGTCCCTAGATACTGGAAAACACAAAGACTTACAAAAGATTTGTTTCAGTTTATAATGATAGCAGAGAGCACTCACTTCATTTAGGCTTGATAGCCCATCATCCCTGCTTATATTTTGTCATTTTTGTCAGTTTAGGTCTCCCAACTTCATACTCAACAGAGCTTAAGTAAAGCTCAAGATTTAGAAGATTGCATGCTATGAGGAAGCATTTTCCCTGTGTAGGTTAATGTGCCCTTAAACCCTTCCATGAAGAGCTCTGATTTGTATTTCTGCAGGAAAAGGAAAGGCAGAAAAATAGAGGTGCAGGTTTCCCTTTGGGCTTCAGCTATGTCCCCTGATTCAAAATACAAAACCTGCATCTGCAGACCCTCACCCAGTTCCAAGGGATGGTTCTTACTTTCTGGGTCCATTAGTCTTGGTTACATCTGTCCCTCTATGGCACCTCCACAGTTCAGCAACACTTTGCAAGTCAACCTGCAGTTTTCTCTGTTTCTCTACTGTTGGAAGGAAAAGGCTAAAACCAGAAAATTTCCGGGGGGGGGGGGGGGGAATACTTCTAGTTCAGAGTGACCTTGCAGCTGGCAATGCTAATAATATTGGTGTGGGAAAATCCTATTTATTACACCCAATGTCACTCATCCTCTGCCTGTTTTGAGAGGCAGAATTCTTCTGTAGAGACAAAACACTCTCTCAGACCTGTGTGAGCATTCTGCTTGGAGAGAGGAATTGCAAAAGCACAGCCTTGAGTTTAGCTGCAGATGCCTTTTGTTATATCTGGACGGGCAGTGGATTTCCCTGCCCCAGCCTTTAGGATCAGCTAAACCTAATGGAGACCCCACGGGTCTCTGATGCCCAGTGTTGCTAGCAAGGTAATGAAATAATTCTGCTCTTTGCATTTCAGCTGTGGCTGGGTGGTTGTCCTGGCTACCTGAATGCGTCAATTCACCACCTACTCATTATATCTAGGCTGTAGATGTTTCAGAACAGGTGTTTCCCATTACAAAATGGGAACTACTGAGCTCCTTCATTGATATAATTGAAATCAACTTTGATCTGGTCATTTATTTTGTTTGGGTAACACTTATTTTCCCTGTACGTGTCCATCATACCCATTTGTTTTTGGTTTGGTTTTTTTTTTTTTTTTTTTTTTTTTTTTTTTTTTTTTCACAAATAGAATAAAAAAGTTCCCAAAATACTGAGTAAAAAAAATCAGGAAATTACATATGTATTACCTACATATTAAGGTATTTTACTATCTGTTTTGACCATTATGCAGATTGAAAGACAAATACTGTCATTTAATACCAGGTAAAAGAAGTGAATTTACACATTTGTAAGGAAAAATTATGATATTAGCTATGTCAACAACTTGAAATTGGGATGTCCACTTTAACATGATGCTTTCAGATGATATTTAAAGTTGTAAGTTTGAAATCAAATATCTAGTTCAAACTAGAAACTTCTTAGAAGACCTGTGATCAACAGAGGCATAACCTCAGGATATCCCATAGAAAAGTGTAGTGTTTTAGCACAGAGGATGAAAAGAACTGGAATAAAATTGCAAAATTTGGGAAGAATAATATTTTGGTGCATTTTTCTGATGATCAAGACATTTCTTCAGCAATGTCACGACTTCTATATGAACAAAAATGGACTGTGTAAAGCATATTGTGTTTAATCTTGCATGAACACTGTTTAACCTGTGTATTAGTAGGGAATTCATAGGAATTCAAGGTACCCAACAAAATTAGACCAGGATTTCATTATAATGAATAGGAAGAATTTACTTTACAAATGTCAAATGGCACCAAAAACTCCAGAGAACTTTGCAAACCCCATATGACATGGCAATTTCTTTTTCTACAGACCTATTTAGGAAACTTATATATGTGATGATTATGTAATTAAAGAATGATAATGTAAAGAAATATTACTCAAATTTATGGAATGATGATTCTTTCAAAGAAAAAAAGGCAGATTATTCGTCAAACTAGAAATCTTACCAGATTTAAGCTTCTAATTTTCAAGAATTTGGGATACTGCAAATGGAAACATTTTCATTAGCAGAAAGCATGGAAGATAATTGGACATCATGTTTCAATTTAAGTGTTTTATGAGAATTCAAAGCATTTACTGTTCTCAGGCCTGCCAAAGATCAAGATTGAATCATACACCTATAAATCCATGTATTAGCCTTGAAAATTTGAGAAATATCAACCATTCTAGTAACTAAGTAAACTGCTAAAAAAATTCTATTCAGTTCTAAATAAAACAAAAATCAGTTATCAACAACAGGATTACAGAAATATGCTCTGGCAAAGAGCTTACAGAATTCTCGTTCTACTTTGACTGATTCAACAAAAAACAAAACCAAATGAAAACAAAACAAAAGAGAAACACTGCAAAGTATTAAAAAGCAATTGCATTTGATATAAGATAAGATATACTTATATCTTAAGTATATATATCATAAGATATACTTATACTGGTATATCTTTAGAAAAAATAAATTTAAATTCTAGTCACAATGTTTTCTACATCAAGCCTGCAGCCAAATTCTACCTAAAATATTGTTATTACACACTGTACTTGCAGAATCTATATGATAACCTGTTGTATTCATATTGTTGTCTAATTATATTTCCTGAGTCTCATACCTTCTTGGTGGTTTTCTCATGGCAGATCTTCACAGCAGTGGTGTTGCTGCTTCTCGGTCAGGGCTCCTCTCCAAGGCTCTCCCTGACCACCCCGCCCCCTTTTATCTCAGCTACCTCCATGGGCTACAGCTGCTGCCCAATCAAGGACATCACAGCTGCAGCCCATTTACAATAACCAGAATCAGGGCAGGGTCACTAATACAATACAAAGATCTTTCACTGCCATACATATATTTACAATACATAAGTTAACTCAGGCCCCTACAATAACCCAAGCCTGCTAGCCAACAACCAAAAGTTGTTGAGGATCTCTGTATTTCTCAAAATTTGCTAGCAGTTGTATGATTATATAACGTGAGTCACTGGAAACACTTTGAGACCTGTATCTCAACAGGTATATGGAGACATACCTGATGACATTAGGAAATCCAAGCTGAAAGTGAAAATGAAAAAGAAAAAACCCCAAAAGGATAATCCACCTAGATTTCTGTATGTTACAGCAAACTTGATTATCAGATTGCCAGTAGAAGGGATCAAGGGTAAAATTTGATACTGTGGAAGACAGTCATAGAAGGGTCTGAATCCACATTAAGGAGGACCATTCTTCAGAAATGTGTCCCAGAGGTAATGAAGGTGAAGAAATGTGTCATTTCAGTGTATCTAGTACTCAGATTGGTGATACAGCTGGTAGTAATGTGGTATTTCAAACCCTCATGGAATAAGATGCAGTGATTAGAAAAAAAAAGGAAATAAAATTTCTAAATGATAAAACCAGGATCTTGGGTAAATAAGCAGTTAGTTACTGATGAAGTGTATCAGCAAATAATAAATCACCAATCATTCTCCAGATCAAATAATAAAATCTTAATTGAATCATAAATATAATATAAAATACTGATTTTCAGAAGAAAAAAAAAAACAAAAAAACAAGGTAATGTTTTTAAGTTATAATTGGGCCATGGATTTAAAAGGCAACCATAGTAAAACCATATGTAACCCTCAATAAGACTGAAAACAATGTAATTTTCTAAATCTCTATAAACTCAGATGAAAATATGGGAAGATATACTTATAATAATAACAGGGCCAAATATTAAAGATTATTACCAATATTACTTTACCAGAAAATAAAATACAACAATTTGATGTTATTTTATTTATACTTATTTTGGTAAGCCATGAAGGTTCAAGAAATGAAGGCCATGGAATACAGGAGGCTTGATTAAACGGAGCTGATTTGGAGTGAACTAAAATTAATATTAATTGACTTATACATAAGGTGTTTATTAGTCTCATATCAAATGGAAGACTGTGAAACTAAGGTTAAACACATAGGCTCACCAGCTCTAGGACAAAATATCTCTCTGTCTCAAATAAGATAAGTTTTTGTACTGCTATCAGAGGGGAAGAAAATCCAGGGACAAGGCTCCCAATTAACTATAATCAGATTGCACAAATTTAGCAGGAAAAGCAGGAAAAACCTTTATTTAAAGGGTTTATCTACCATCACAACAGAGTAGTCTCATAATGAGCTAATGGCCACAGAGACAGGCAACCTTCCTCTCTTGTACTCTAAAAATGCCTTCTTTTGTTTCTTGAAAGAACAAGTTTATTTTAGGAACCGTTTTAGCTCTACTGCTTCTTACACCCAAATTAGTGTATTTAGAACTAGATTGCACATCTTAGATGGTACTAGCCAGATATTCTCGACATTTCTGTCTCTACAGTACCACCAATATATTATTTTTTCCTGAAAAAATCCCACGGGAAATAGGTTTATAACTTCTGAAAATTGGACTTATCCTAAGATCTGCAGAGCTCTTTGGTAACCCATACTGGTCAGAAACTTCCTGGGGAATTCCAAGGGCCCACTCATCTTCCACAAGCAGTTAGGCTCTCTCAAAAGTTGCGTTACTATGAGATAACCCAGAGCACTGGAATGTCTTTGTTGGAATCATCCACACAAGTACAACCACAAAAGAACACTAAAACAAAAAAAAGAAACCCACCAACCAAACAAAAAACCCACAACATTTTGATTCAACCAACAGCTTTTTGTAATGATACTAGAAATATCTTCACCAAAATAAAAAAGGAACAAACATGAAATTGATGCTGTCCATATTAACTCTACCATGTAGTTCATTCAAACCTCAGAACAGAAACTGCATTTCTTATCTGGAAGTAAAAGAAGCACCTGTAGTACTGCTTCACAGTCTGCCACCTTTTGTACTGTGCAGATTTCAATTTAACTTTGAAATGACAACACTTTACGCTCTGTCTTTTAGAAGATAAATTAACCCAATTATTTCACTTCTAAATAAGAAATCATCCATTGAGTAAACAAAATATATTTAGGTATTGTTCCTAGGCTGTATATGTCATAAATGGTCATTCCTGTTAAGGAAATGCTGGGTTATGTGGTATCCCTGAAAGGAGAGGAAAATCATCATTCCCTGCTTTGAAATTCATCTATTTGAAGCAAAGAAATTTCTAGTAGTCCCAAGGTCTGGCAGTTAAAGGAAGGGAGTCGGATGTCTCAAGTTCAGTCAAATGCACTTGGCCAGATATCTGGTAAAAAGACGAAAGTCTCAGAAGATCTGAGAGCTTCCATACAAGCACAGTCTTCTGCAGGCACAGTCTGCTGAGGGCAGCAGATGGCCAGGCTTGGCTAACATTCCTCCTAGCCACCAGAGAAGCTTCTACAGGTTTAGATGGAATTTAGGAAGCTGTTGAGCTGACTGAAGAAAATCCTGGAAGTAAAGGATCACCCCACAGAGAATCCTACATTAAATCCCTTAACTCCCCATAATCCATCAAGTTTTGATGAATCATTATATGAGAGGAGTAAGAATCAATCTTAGCAACAGTGAACATCTTCCTATAATACACAAGGAATCATTTCCAAAGGTTTAAAATAATACATTTAAAACATTCTTCTTAAAAGTTTTCTATTTCATGGACATGAAACTTTGTCTGTAAGAGAGCAAGGCTTTCATTTATTTTTGTGTAGACACGGTCCAAGGCATTGCACGTATTTCTAAGACGTTGAAGGATAAAAAGAAAACAATGTCTGTTTGATTTGCACCAAAAAGAAATTGATTTCAGAAGTTACATCAGCAATTTAAGTTAGACAAAAGCTACATATTTAGAAAAAAAAATTAAATTATGAAATGTTCAGGAGTTCTATGCTCATTCATTGGTTGGTTGCTCTGTGAACTTTGACAAATCATTTAAGCTATGTCTTCATCAATCCAAATATAGTGAAATGCTTCTGACCTCGTATGTTTAACTGAATTCTTGTCTGCAGAATGCCTCTATACAGGGTTAGAAATGTATATAGTCACTCATGTAATTTGTCAGAATAAAATGTCTTTCTTCATTCTGAGATCTATGAAAAACTCTCTCTTTCATATTTACAATGAAAATCTGTTTCTTGCCAGTGACTGTCTTTTGCCTCTATATAAATCTGAAACAGGGAGAATTTAATTTGATTTGAGATATTTTATGCCACTAGAAAAAATAATTAGCATTTCTTTTTCTCCTTATACTTATGTATGTTATGAAGGGGGGAAATTTTCCATTAATTCTTTATCCTTTAAAGTATACTTTCTCATCATGCTACTTTTATAGCCAAATATTTACAGCAAAATAGATACGAAGTAAAATATATTTTTTCCTTTCCTAGCAAGACTTTCATTTACATAGATTCAGAAAAGGCACAATTGAACATCTGTAATTTTCCCTTAAGCTGGTTAAAGTAAATATTCTTTCTGAAAACAATTTGTTACAAATATCTTTGAAGTACTCAGCATTTGAGAAGATATTTGACTTGAAGTTTCTTCTACTGGGGGAAGCTCAGGGTCTTAGTAGTAAATTATTTGCCAGTTGAGAGGAAGCCAGATGTTCAGAAATATTCTCTTCTGCTGGAGTTTTTAAGAAATATTTTAGCTGTGTACCAGAATTAGCAATTAGTATTCAGTAAGCTACTCTTCAAACACCAGTGGTATAAACCTATTTGCTTTAAAAATTATTCATATACTAGAGAGGTGGAAAAAATCATAAAATCCCTAGTGTTATGGGAAAAAACATTAGTTAGACTTTAATTAGCGCTTAGCAGTCATTTAATGAATGTGTCCTCAAAGCCTAATCCATCAAACTGTAACTAGCATCATCACTGGTTTAAAAACTATGCATTAACAAAAAGTTTTACACAAATTGTACAGAAGTGCACCAGGGAACTGGGGCTCTATGAATTCCAAGTCTGTGAGCTACATCTGATTGCCCTGGGGAACTGAATTCTGTGAATTTGGCTGGAGTCTGACTTATTGTAAGCAAGCTGGGGACTGGTCTAGTGCTTTTGATTCTTAGAAGTGTAAGATAATATCTTGGATTATCACAAATAGATTATGACAGTAAAATTACCTACCTGCTGAAGTTTATAGAATAATTATGAAAATTACTTGTTAATTTTTAAAAAATATTTCAATAATTGATAATTGGCACTCAGAGCCTTAGTAAAATCATAACAGTGAAATCCAAGTACTGGAGTCACTGTTACTTTTGAGAGTAACTGCAATTAAAGCATATAGCCATGAAATACATACATACATACATATATATATATATATATATATATATATATATAAATATATGCTGGATTTTTCAGGGGAAGAAAACATGCTTTTCTGAAATATTAGGATGATTATAAAAGTCTTTAAAGAGAAGCATTACCGAAAAATCTATACTGATCAGAATTTTAGGAAAAGAATTAGTGTACTTGGAAGAGAGGACAGAGATAATGTGTGTAAATTGTAGAGAATGCATAGATCTGTTGCACCCATGAACTAGAAACTTACTAAGCATAATTTAATTAGTATTACCTTGCCTTGGACATGAGCAATCAAAGTGTGGCTGCATCTCAGAACGCTAATTGAATCTTGAACTGCATCACACCAAGAAGTGTGACCAAAAGGTGAGGGAGGTGATTCTGCCCTTCTGCTCTAATGAGGCCCCAGGTGGAGTGCTGTATCCAGGACTGGAGCCTCAACATAGGTGCAGGAACCTGCTGAGGGAGTTCAGAGGAGGGACATGAAGATGATCAGAGTGCTGGAGCACCTTTTCTATGAGGAAAAGCTGAGAGAGTTGGGATATTTTAACCTGGAGAAGAGAATGCTCTGGGGAGACATTATACCAGCCTTTCAGCTCCTGAATGGGGCCTACAAGAAAGATAGAGAGGAACTATTTGAAAGGGCACGAAATTCTAGAACAAGTGGTAATGTCTCAAAACTGAAAGAGGTAGGGTTAGATTGGTTATTAAGAAGGAATTCTTTACTGTGAGGGTGGTGAGGCACAGGAACATGTTGTCCCAGAGAAGCTGTGCATGCCTGATCCCCAAGTGTTCAAGGCCAGACTGGATGGAGCTCTGAGCAACCTGGTCTAGTGAAAAGTATCCCTGTCCACGGCAAGGCAGTTGCTAATGGATGGCTTTAAGGTTGCTTCTAAACCAAACCATTGTATGATTCCTTGATTAAATAGTTAACTCCCAAAACAATAAACATAACCAAAACTGACGTAATTACCTGAAACATAGTAAAGATAACATAGGAAGAAATCTGTTGTCTCATTTTTATTACTAAATTAGTAATAGTCTACAGAGATTATTAGGGTTTAGTGGAATATTTTTTGTACATGATGCAGGCAAGGCCCTTGGAAAGATTCTGAAAGGCTAATACTAGAATCCTTCAAGGGCTGAGGAATGTGCTTGCCAGCCGGCATTAAGTCTTCCCTTCATACCTTTCTCCTGTGGTATTTTAACTTCACTGTACAGCCAAACATTATGACTTCAGAAGGATTTGTATTATTCTATGGGTTTAGCTGGTATGTTAGTGGCAATATGTGGCATGTTTATAACAAGATTTGAGGCCATGTAAGTAACTATTTTCAAGAAAGTGATTCATTGTACATCAAGTTCAAGAAATAAGCCTCCAGCCTAGATCATATTGATAAATGTTGATATAGTGCTTGCTCCTGATAGTTATCTTTTGTTTCTTTCCTCTGCCTATGAATGCAATGTCTTTTTTTTTCCTACACTTTTTCTTCTATTTCCTAAGAAATCCAAAATATAAAAACAATAAAAATTCTCCACAAATGAGCACTATTTATGTTTGTTATGCTATTGGTGCATGCTGGTTAAGCTCCACTATGGCTAATAGAATACTTAGGTTCAAGACATTTAAATTATTAACTGTATCATTCTGTCCATACTTCTCTTTTTATATAATAATGGATTCTGTTTTGTCAAGACCTATGGCACACAAATCCATGAAGACCAACAGATAAGTGTGGTGTTTGAACTGGAAGTGCTGAGAGCTGACATGTGGAATAGTTGTAATGTAAAAGATTATATATACCTCATTGTGCATTAGTTGTTATGTCAATCATCCTCAAACAGAACCACAAGACCTAAAAACATAAAGCAAGAAAACAAACGATGCTTGCACAGGTACTTGTCTCTGAGAAATCACTGGGAGTGTATATGTTTTTTAGACTTTTTATAAAAAAATAAGTGATAAGTGTTTTCACAATCCCACGTTGTGCAGAGATTTACTTGAGATATACTATGTTACCTCTGAAAATTCATTGCCGCAAATATTTGTCCACATAGTTCAGCAAATTGAGAATCACTTTTCTGTCCATAGCAAAATCTCCAGGAAGTGTTGCATAACTGTGCTATATGAGGAATATAATAATTTCATTTTTTTTTTAAACAAGAAACTTCATAGGAGTAGTCCTAGCTGTCCAGTAAAATCTACTACTCTGTTAATCATGCATACATGACTCCCCTATTTATTAACTAGAATTTAAGCATTTAACTAATCTATGAACCAGATTAGGCATAGTTTTAAAATATGGTATCTTTTTAATGCAGGCTGCTCATGTTCAGTCACAACAGACTGCATTTCAGATGTTAAGTATTGCACTTCTAACAACACCACTGCCACTTCAAGCTTCAAGGTTACAACCCTTATACATGATACCATAATGGGTTGACATTATATGAAATGGAATTTTAGAATGGAATTAGGGATGAAGAAGGGGGGGAAACAAAAGAAGCCCAACACTTCAGATGTCAACTTAGATTTGAGTTGGCCATAAAGAAGTAGCAAAACATTTCTTAGCAGACTGTTAAGGAAAATGTGATGAAACCAAAATATTGTTCCTCTGGAAACTCTAACTTACAACTCTGCATTCAGGCACAGATTTCTGTAAAACTGAAAACAAACAAATTCTGATTGCAAGTCTGGTAGAATTAAAATGAATCTATTGTAGATTAAGTAACTGGGATGATGATGACAGACTTAATAAATAATGACTTCTCCTGTGCCTGTCATTTTCTCCAAATTCTTATTAAGCAGATGGAAACTATACTTGTGAACCAAGAAAAGTATATCTCAGAGTTTCTGATCAAAGCTAATTGAAAATGAAACTATTTGTTGCACATATGTGGCAGCTTTCTGCCTTTATAGCTGCTGACGCACAAGATTGCTATTTGAAAGAGCTTGCTTCTCTATGAATTACAAGCAGAAAAGCAATATTATCTAGGGCAGAAATTATGGTTGCAAAACCAGTTAAATTTGCTGCCAATTAATTCCTTCTTTGTGCCTAGGTCAAATCAAAACTTGATAGAATCACAGAATGGCATGAACTGGGAAGGACTTTAAAGATTATATACTTCCAGCACCTCTGCCATGGACAGGGACACCTTTCACGACACCAGGTTTTTCAGAGGCCATCCAACCTGGCCTTGAAAACTCCCATTGTAGGGCATCCACAGTTTCACTGGGCAACTCCTTCCAGTGCCTCATCACCCTCACAGTGAACAATTTCTTCCTAATACCTAATCTAAACTGACATTCTTTAAGTTTAAAGCCATTTCCCTTTGTCATAAGACCACATGCTTTTGTAAATAATCTGTCTCCAGCTTTCTTGTAGGTCCTCTTCAGGAAACTGAAAGCTGCCACAAGGTCTCCTTGAAGCCTTCTCTTCTCCACGATGAAAAACCCCAACTCTTTCAGCCTGGCCTTATAAGAAAGGCACTTCAGCCTTTTGATCATCTTTGTGATCCCCCTCTGCATGCAATCCAAAAAGCCCACATCCTTCCTTTGTTGGGACCACCAGACTTCAATACCGTATTCCAGGTGGGATCTCATGAGAGCATATTAGAGGCGGAGAATCACCTTGCTCAACCTCCTGGTGACATTTCTTTTGACCAACCCAGGATACAGTTGTGTATTTTACATATGTCTGAGCATAATTTATGGGAGGATCTGCTGCATTGCCTTGCCAGGAAAAGAGATGAGACTACCAGGCCTGTAGTTCCATGGGTCTTTCTCCTTTCCCTTTTTAAAAACTGGGCTTATGTTTTCCTTTTCCACAAGATGGGAACTTCACTCAACTGCCACAGTTTCTCAAATGTGATGAATAGTAGCTTAGACAGTTTCTCCACTAGTTCCCTCAGGACCTGTGGGTACATCTCATGAGGTTCCATGGACTTGTGCACCTTCTGTTTCCTTAGAGGGTCCCAAAATTGATCTCCTACAGCAGGGGCTTCTTAATTTTCTCAGTCCCTGCCTTTGCCTTCTGAGGCTTGGGAGGTATGGCTGGAGCACTTGCAAAGGAAGACAGAGACAAAAGAGTTCTTCATTACCTCAGACTTCTTCACATCTCAGGTAATCAAGTTTTCTACTTCCATGAGGAGAGGGATCACATTCTCTGGTCTTGTTATCACCAATATATCAATAGTCGTTTCCCATGTTGTCTTTGACGTCCCTGACTAGATTTAATTCTAGCCGGGCTTCAGCTTTCCTAACAAGATCCTGGCTGTTCATATTCCTGCCAACCTACCTGTAGGCTTCCTTACTTCCATCCTTGTAGGCTTTCCTCTTGAGAGTTTGTCTACGAGCTCCTTACATATCCATGCAGGCCTCCTGGTGGCTTTGCTTGACTTCTTCATCATGAGCTTGGAGAAGGTGGTCCTTAATATTAAATGCCGTTATTGTGCGTTTCTTCCCTCCAGGGTTCTATCCCATGATACTCTAGCAAGCAGCGTCCTGAAGAGGCCACAGTCTATGCTCCCAAATCCAGCATAATGAGTTTTCTGTGAACCCTCCTTGTTGCCCGAAGGATATTAGTGCCATTCCATGGTCACTGCAGCCCTTGAGCTGTCCTTGAGCTTTGCATTATCCACCAGTCTCTCCTTGTGTTCCAGCCCCTCTCCTCATTGGTTTCTTTATCATCTGGAGAAGGAATTTATCCTCAACACATACCAGGAACATCCTAGATTGCTTAAGCCCTGCAGTATTGCACCTCCAACAGATAATTTGGGTAGTGCCAGTCCCCCATGTGGACTAGAAAGACCATGTGAAAGCAAGGCTGCTCTTATCACTCGATAGAGGGCCCCATCCACTTAGCTATCCTGATAGGGAGCCTGTAGTGCTTCCCCACCATAATGTCACCTGTCCCTGTTCCTGATTTAATACTCACCCATAAGATCTAGGCTGGCTCCTTATCTACATCCAAGCAAAGCTCCATGCATTCTGGCTGATCATTGATAGAGAGGGCAACACAACCTCCTCATCTTCACTGCCTGTCCTTCCTGAAAAGCTGGTGTTCTTCCATTCCAACATTCCAGCAACAGTTGCCACACAACCGTGTCTCTGTGATGCCAATAAGATCATAACCCTGTCTTTAGGTGTGTGTACATCTCTGGTTTTACTTGTACCTTATGCTGAATGCTTTTGCATAGAGGCCTTGAGTTGTGGCCCCTGTGAAGTGACTTTGCTGGATGAAACAACAGGAATTCCTTTGTGTTGCAGACAAACACTAAGTGTTGGCCACTTGCTGTGAGAAATCAATGGTTGCAGGTAAATTTAAGGAAAGACTCCATATCAACCTTGACATGCTTGTGCTGTCTGTAGTCTTTAAATTCTGTGAACGGAGCTGGTCAGGACAGCTGACAAAAAAGGTGTAGCACAGTCATGAGAGAAACTTCACAATACACCATTACATACAGTAATGGTACCTAGAATATTACTAATTCAACTCATAAATCACAAAGACTGGTCTTTGCAGGCATGATTAAATCAGAACTTCAGAAGAAAAGAAAAAGATAAAAATGGAAATGTAGAGACCAATATGTAATTACTCATTCAATAATGTACAACAGAAAAATGTACTTAGAATTGCTTAAAAAATATTTAAATACTTCCGCAGTCTGTCCAGGATCTTGCCAAGCAGCAAAATCTTGCCACGCCACAGGAATAACAGCCACTTCTGCTCCACTATCTGCTCTGCCTAATCACCACTAATCACTGGCTGCTACTTGTGGTTACTTTTGGGTTTTACTAACAGTAAACAGAATAGAAAATGTTGCCCATCATGTTTTGGTTTTTTTTTTAATTGTCTTTTTTAATGACACATCTCCTCTGCCCTCAAAACCATAGAATCAATGGCTTTAGCCTTGTTTTTGTACTAATTCCTATGATTTGGGTGCCTTTCAGGTCAGGCATGCTTAGATATATTTTCCCCAGTTTTGTGTACTGTCTGAGCTAGATATTATGCTGTACTTTATGGCAGAACTACTTTTTAAATACAAATTTATGATGCCTAATTACAAATGTGCAGTGTTAATTGAGCAGGTTTAAGGTCTATACTTTTGCTCACTTCTTTATTTCTCAGCCAGGTTTGAAAAACATTCCTTCGTAGCAGTCAAGGGATTAATTTTTAAAGACTCCACTACCAGGCTTATTAATACCAAGCAAATATGCACTGTGAGTTTGCAGCGAACATTCAAGTCAATGGTGCTAATTGTCCTGTGGTTATGGAGAACATGAAGCTGCTAATCAGATCTGAAGTATATTTAGGTCCCTAGCCAGCTTTGATTCTTTGAAGGGAAAAAAAAAGAAAATGAAAAAAACAAAACCCACTGCCAAAGAAAACCCCAAACCAGACCAAAACAAAAAAAGGCAAAAAAAATCCTACAAAAACCAACAAAAAACACCAAAAGACTCTAAGTAAAGATTTGGCTGTTTGTTGAGTTGAGAAAACTTTTGGAAGTCTTCATTTCTTTGCAACTTGTGTCTTCTTTTGCTCCATATCACTGTAACTTATTTCTTAACATTGTGCATATTATGAGAATTGTTTCATAAATGCTGCAAATAAATTGAATATATATGTATATATATATTACTCTCTTTAAAATTACTATGACTGATTTATTATTATTATATGCACACTGAGGAGGGAGACACAAAGGCCACAAGGAATCAAGGACATATTATGTTGCTACAAAAAAACCAAAGAAAACAAAGAATTTCTAATAAAAAAAAAAGACTGATTATATTTTTATCAGGAAACACAAGCAAAATCTATAAATATAAAGTCTTTTCAGCTATTCCAGTTAGCCTATATTTGCCTTGTGAAATAATGCAAGACGCTACAGGCAACAGCCACAATGTACAAAGTAAAAGCAAAGACTATGAGAAAGTAGCATTAAGAGATTTTGGAAATGACAGCTATCTGTCCTAAGAAGAACACAATGTGTGAATGTCCATTTATCATTTATAGAAACTGAAACACCTGAGAAATGAAATCCTACTTGAGATATGCACAAATAGTTGCAGGCACTAAAATTATTTCTCAAAGTAACACAGTACAATGATCATCTTAAAGACTACAAAATTAACAGTATGCCAAAAATGTTGAAGGTAAATTTGAGGAGCAATAGCTATTGGAAGCTGACAACAAATACAAGATTTATGTATAAGCAAACCTTATTTTGGAAGGTTATGTTATATGCCAGAATGTCAAAAATTACAAAGCACAGATCTGAATTTGCTGAGAGCCTCCCATTTAATTTTAGGGAGTAAGATGACGGGGTATTGTGTTTTAACACTAACACTGTGGATCTATAGGGATTAATCTTAAAATCTGGTTTTGCATGGTTTTCCTTCTATAATGCCATTATCAGAATGCTGGAAAAAAAAGCAGATTCATTTTTCTTTTTAGCAAAACATAAAGCTTTGAGGAAAAAACATTTCCTTTTGCAACTTCTCTGCCATGTGATGAGCATTTTAAATAAGCACCAAAAAGCAAACAGGGAAAAACATCCAGACACATCTGAAATTAAGCCTTGCATGAGTCATTATTAACTGTGAGAAAAAGAAAAAGAGGAAAGCAGAATCAAGCCTAGAATATGAAGCATGCACCAGTTGTTATTTCTGTTTATCAAAATCCAAGCTTTCCATAAATATAATTTTCCAAACTGATACCATTAAGAAAGACATATTCATATGCTTTTAGGATCCTAATTTGAACTAAGAATATATTTTAGAAATTTAATGAAATAAATTGTTGTACCAATAAAAGTTAATATAGGCATATTCCCTCTCTTCATTACAAAGGGAGTTTGAATTATGACTTTTGGCTTAGTCAAAAGAAATGAGTATTACCTTAGTAATCTTTTTACGAAGAAAAGAATCACAAAATAATAATTAAAACATCATTCTAGTTTAGATTCTCTTGAAGAACTTTGAAAATCTAAAGGGAAAAATATGAGTCAGTAGTTACAGATAAAATTTTCTCTTGTTTTTGGATAGCAATGACCATGCTAATATATTGAAAAAAAAGCCTTCAGTGATTAGAAAATATATAGATAAAGAAATTCACTGTCTTAACATTTCAGGAAAAATCAGAATTGATTCTAGAGGGAACACAATTGTTAAAAGACTTATATTTACTTATGAATGTGTTGATTTCAATGGAAGTTGATTTGAAACAGAAATTAACATTCTAAGTACAAGGAAGATAAGCAGGAGGTAGATGAAAATGCAATAAATTATCCAAATCAGGAAATGAATTAGAAAATGAGACATTAATGATTTCCCATCTAGTAGATAATCAGTTGTTTCAGTGACACCTGCAAAAATAAAGTCTGATGGGAACTGGATCTAGCAAACATGTATTCCATATAGTCCTAATATTTCATGTTTGGTTTGAGAGACATGCTGATTATTTATTGCTCATATGCGTCTTCACTTAGTTCTACAGAAAATACGTATTTTTACATCAGCAGCAGGGAGAACCTGTAATTAAACCTGTAATTAAAAATATTAAGTTTAACTATCAAAAGGTACAGAGCAGAAAAGTGATGTCAACTACTTTCAGTTTTTGTCCTTTGTTCCTGACTCTACTTAGAAGGCAAGTTAAAAAAAAATAGAGGACAAATCCCTCCTTGCACTGTACATACCTCTGAGAAAATTGATATCACTTGATATTATTTAGAATGCATTTCCCTTTTATTTTAAATTTTCTCAGTCTTTCTTTTGCTTTTAATTTTACTTTGGTATTTAAGTTTTCTGTGTTCATGGTGTTTCAACATATCATCACAGAATATAAAACAGTTGCCCCATAAAGCAAAGCTGAATGTAAACTTTTTATTTATTTATTTAGGCATTGTACCAAAGAAAAACACACAGCCTTTCATTTTAATAGTTGACATTTAACATGTACTTTATCAGGCTGCAGTCGCTAGTGAGTACCCAAGAGTAACCGCAGAATCAATTTCTTTTGATTGTTTAAATTTTAAAAAATATTGTGCATAACACATCCATGCAAAGAAAGATAATTAAATTTCATAGATTTTGAGGCTGAATGCCCCTTCATTTAGTGACTTAAGGCCAGCTGTAGAGCCACCGTTCTTCCAGACTGCAAAGCTGAAGGTTCTCCCATATATCTTTACCTCAATAATATGTGGTGACATTTAAATTTTTCTGCTATATTTTCTTACTACTGGAAACATTGATATCAGCTGAATATTGTAGGATACAAATAATCTGATAAGTTTGAATAAAATGAGGAATATGTCTAAAGTGTTGTGTAAACCATTATTGTTTTGAATACTTTATTTTGATCTGAAATAAGGTTATTAAATTCCATAAACATGCATTTAAAATCCAATAGCACACTGTATCTCTACCGTAGCAATTTTACTTGGGAATAGAATTTAGAAGATTGCAGTACTCTTTGGAAACAGATGAAGTCATGAGTAATGCTCAGGACAACAAAGGATAATGCAGTGGCATTTCATTCGGCAGATACTTCTGCAAAACATTGGAGAAATCTTGCCATCTTTTAAATTGTAGAGGCATTTGACATTGATTTTAATGCTGTTATGATTTCAGTTGATGCTCTTAAAACATGAAAAAAGACCATGTGTTCTTGAACTAAAAGTCAGTATAAAAGATAAAGAATCAGAGGGTATGAAAACAGTTTTTATCTTGCCAATATTCAGTGTAAGGTAATTGGCTTTCACCCATGAGAAACTAATGGTAGGTAGAGAGAAAGAGATCTGTGGAGAGAAGAAGGAAATAAATTTAATGAGGTGTGCAACTAAAGAGAAGGTATTTTAATCCACTAACCGAAGCATGACTTCCAAATAGCAGGCATAAAAAAGGAGCTGAAAACAAAGAACACTTGGACATACTTATCCTCCAAAACAAACCATGCAAAAGTGTGAGCATCATTTAATGGAACTTGTAAACATTTTGAGTCACTATTCTGCTGCATTAAGAATAGACTAGCTGCAGTTCAAGAGGAAGAGAAACTAAAAGAGAAAACATATATTTATATAATAAGTGATTATATTAAGTTTTATGCTGAATTTGCTGATGATACTAAATTTCTAATAATTACCTTGAGGGTGAAGAGACTGTGCAGAGAGACCTGGACAGACTGGAGGGCTGAGCAATCATCAACTATAAGAAGTTTAATAAAAACAAGTGCTGGATTCTGAACTGGGATGTTGCAACTCTGGATGTACAGACAGACTGGGGAATGGGAGGCTGGAAAGCAGTGCCATGGAAAGGGACCTGGGGGTCCTGGTTGATGGCAAGTTGGAAATGAGCCAGCAGTGCCCAGGCAGCCAGGAGGGTCAACCCTGATCCCGCACAGCATCACCAGCTGGGCAAGGGAGAGGATTGTCCTGCTCTGCTCGAGTGCCGTGGGCAGTTTTGGGTTGCACAATATAAAAATTACATTAAAGTACTGGAGAGTGTCCAAAGGAAGACAATGAGAAAGGTGGGAGGCCTTGAGGGGAAGCTTTATGAGGGGCAACTGAGGTCACTTGGTCTGTTGAGCCTGGTGAAAAGGAGACTGAAGGCAGACCTCATTGTAGTTACAATTTCCTTGTGAGGGGAAGAGGAAAGGCAGGTACAAATCTTTTCTCTGTGGTTACCAAGGGAAGAGCCTGAAGTTGTATCATGGAAGGTTTAGGGCAGATATCAGGAAAAGGTTTCTCACCCAGAGAGTGACAGGGAACTGGAACATGCTTCCCAGCAGCACCAGCCTGGCAGATACTCCTCTAGAGATTGCTCAGCACACTGCTGGCTACCTTCAACATGGGGACAAAAAATTCTTGGTTTGTATTTAAGCAGAGAGCCTGAGTTTTGCAATAATCATGTGTTCAAGACTTTTTTCATGATGATGATTGATAACAACAAAAAAAATTTCTAATTCATCTACAACGAGATAACTCTGTGAACTTGAACACAGAGCATGATGCTACACTACATGACCAGAATTTTTAATCTGTTGTTGATGAAATTGATGCCTTATAAATGTTTTCCAAAAATAAGATGGCCTTGCCCATCTCTCTTTTTAAATTTAGACAGTAATTTAATCCATTGCAATTTTTTTAGAAAAGGCTATTGACCAAAAACCACAGCTTGAAATTTCAAAATATAGTCCTTAAATCTGAAAGCATATTTTTAACTTTTTAGGGTGTCTTCCTCTGTTGGTATATTTTTCTCTCAGTTGAAAAAATTACTCATTTCTAATCCTTTGATGCTCATCTTGTCTGGTAAAAAGTAAGTTAAAAAAAATGCTTTATTTTTATTACTATTTTTTTTCCAGATAAAATCTCCTATATTTATAGCCATGCATTTGGAGGTACTCTTAATTTTGGTGATTTCTTTAAAATCTACTTGAAAGTTACTTTTATTAATCACTCTGGTTATTTTGTTGATATTCTGATGTTCATTAAAATTCACAAAATCTTCATTCAATTGCCAGAAATGGAGAAACACAAAGAGAAATTCACACTGAATTTATGCTATCATTCAAACAAATACCCACTGTTAATCAGAAAAAGTTTACATTGAGAAAGATATTAAGAGTATTGAAGGATTCTAGCCTGAACTGAAAGTCTAAGAAAAGTAAATAATATACTTAGATTTGCATCACTATAGATAAATACTAAACTCAGATTTTTCAGGTTGTAAATTTAAAAGACCATTTGAATTTGACATATTCCTGCTTGGATCCACATTTTGTAACTGATCCCTCACAAGCTCCTTACAATAAATGTGACAATTTTTTTCGTCCCTTTTCCTCTTCAGGCCATGTCTTTTGCCATCATACTATATTGGCAAGCAGATTATCAATAATATTTAAACTCAGTTCTGTCAAGAAGATGGAAAGAATAATCAGGAGTCATATCCATGCAACTAAATAACTTTTCTATTATTCCTAAAAGTCTATAAGTTATCTGGATATATCTGGCATAGATATGCCAAATTGCTGCAACTTTTTCTGATTAAAATGAAGAATTATGATTAATTTTAAAATTTTTTCACAGTTCAATAAAACCCTCAAAAACAATTACATAAACTCCCATTTAAAATCTATTGTTATGAGTAATTTAGTCCTTTAGAAGGCCTCCTGCTGTACAAATTAATTGCTGTTTCAAATATATTTTCTTTAAAGTGCATACTAGTCTGATTTGTGGGGTGTAGCAATTTGAAATCCAGAAAGCTAGAGAGGTATGTAGTAAAAAATTAAAGTACTATTAACATACAGAAATTTTAATTTTCTACTTTTCTATTCTGGTCTTGTAAAAAAAACTCTGATAAATCTGCACAATACTACAAGAAAACATAAAAAAGGAATTAATAATTATTTGAGAAAAAAAACCAAGTATGTATTTTTAATTGATGTCTTCTTGAAAGTATGTTTATTTCCACTGTTCTATCAGAAATTTTTGTCACACAACAGATGAAGAGACTACACACACTCACTCAGCAGATTTTTTTTTTATCAGGAAAAAGGGATTCCAGGCCCATTCTTTCATTCCAGTGTTTGGGAATCCAGACAAAAGCAAATAGTCAAAAATGCTAAATAGTACTAATGACTTAGTATACAAATATGAAAATAACACTTGTAATCAAAGTCAATGTTTTTCATTTGACAGGAAAAGAGCTTTTAGTTGTCTCAATGGGTTCTGATCATATTTTGTCTCAGGAGGATGTACTAATTATGCATTTTACCACCATTCATTTGAGCTAGAAAATAATTTATCTAAATTGCTGTATTTCCATCTCTGGCCTTCCAAATAACATGCAAAGGCATGTGATGTTGCTAGATATTCCTCTTTTGAACAGCTTCAAGGCAAAGGTTATATCTGCCACATAAAATTTGCTGTCATCTTTAGAGCACTCATCAGTTCAGGCTTCACATGTGTTTGTTTTTTCAGGCTCTGCTGTTGCTGCACTCCTCTCTGCAGTGCAGCAGCTGTACCCTGGGGTTCAGCCAGCATGATGCTGCACAACCTCTGCCTGGCTCCTTTCAAGGACAAATATGTTATGAATACTAAAACTTGTATTGCCCCCATTTTCTACTTCATATACCTTTCCTGCAACACTTGAACAAAGAATGTGAGAAACTATTCCAGTGTCTGTTTATAAAAATAAGTTACTGCTTCTCTCTTTAGCCCCACTGTTCTATCAATCAACATAAAAATATTTCTCAATACACTCTTGTGTCAGTACTGTCCCATCAAAGAACTGTGAGAAGTCTAATTCAATTGAAATGAGCCAAGAAAAGGATACACTGTATCTAGAAACTACGCAATATATTTAAAAAGCTTTGAAAATCTCTCTTTTTTTTTGCCAGGGTCCTGCAGCAAGTTCTATGAGAGTATGAAGTGAACAATGTTTCCTGCGTTCAGGGTCACTAAAGGAATTAATTTAAAATTAAAAAGGTTCAATCACAACTGTAATTCAGAGAGAGATGGTCACTTCCACTGTCACATTAAAGCAATTTATACTGCATAGTTCACGTAAGCCTACATTTAATATTACCCTCAGAACAGGTTGCACAGTGTTAATCAAATTTGTAAGTCAGATTTTTATTGAACGAGCTTTGCTGCACAACCTGTAACAAACCGACTTCTATAA
Source organism: Melospiza georgiana (assembly GCF_028018845.1). Taxonomy (NCBI): domain Eukaryota; kingdom Metazoa; phylum Chordata; class Aves; order Passeriformes; family Passerellidae; genus Melospiza; species Melospiza georgiana. The sequence continues at coordinate 78,746,612 of NC_080430.1, forward strand.
CTTAGTTTTTGCTTACTGAAAAAACATGATGAAGTAATGACTCCTGAATTTGTGCAGTCCACAATTTCCACAATTCCATTACCTGGAGTGATACTATGTATGAGAGGGTGCCTAGGAGACCTATCATGAAAGTTTGTTTTTTTTCTAACAGTTAGTATTTAATCTGATGGTCAAGAAGACCTGGACAATAAAAATTCATTCCAATGAAGACGTGTTAGTTCAGGAAATGAAAGCCTAATATGCTCCAGAATAGATAAATTAAATAAACCCACCCTGTTAGGTGACTAAGAATTCATCTCACATTTTTCTGGGGAAATATGACATTTGATTTTTTATATGTTTCTGAGGGAGAATTTGAATTTAGCATAGAATCCAGAATCACCAGAAGCACAGAGTGACCATATGGCAACAAAATAGTAAATGTGTTTATATGGTAATTCTTGGAAACATTCATTTTGAACTGAAAATTTGTACTTTTTTCCTTTATTCTTTTTTTCATTTTTTTTTCTCTTGGAAGAATGAAGGATGATTTCTCTATTCTCCTTGATACAGAAGAATGCTCTTTTTAAATATCAAGTGCCTCTTCCTTTTCAAACTGGAATACATCAGCATTGCTCTAGTGTTCATCATTCTCTCAGAGAAGCCATTAGGAAAACTTCAACATGCTGAAGTTTTTCTTAAACAACAACAACCACAACAAAAACCATTCACATTCTTTTCTTGAAAACCTGTGAACACTTCTAACTCTCCAGTTGTAGATCCTGATGGTACTGTTACCTTTGAGGATATGTACAATTTCTACACTGCCTGGTCCTTTGACAATTTACTCCAGTGAGGAAAGTCAGCAGCACTCTGCCTTCTATGTCTATTATTTTCAGAGCAAATTCTTGATATCCTCAAGGTCTTTTCATTACAGACTCTCTGCTGCTCCCTCTTCCTGCAGTAGATAGTGCAAAAAATTGCCTGATTAAAACATGTGAACTATGACCATCCAATAACTCCTCAAGAAACTTTAAAAAATCCTTAGAAATTCTCGCTATCCTAACCACACCTTAGGGAGATTCTGAAAAATTGTTTTCAATTCTCAGAGTATCTTTTACTGCTGTTCTTTTCCACCTTTCTTTCTCTCCTCACACCACTCATGTAGACACATTTTTTCAAGAGTTCTGTCAATATTTCCACGTCACATATTTTTCAGAAGAAAAAAAGGGTAGATTCCAATCACTACTTTTGTGCCATTTACCAGAGAAGCACATTAAAATGCATTAACCATTTTTTCCATGATAATAGAATTCTGCAGTTGAGTTTGTACATTGCTACTGTCTCATCTCTGTCTCCTCTGAAAACTGGCACAATATTATTGCCTTACGTGTAAAGAACTTAGCAAACATTTAACAGGGCTCAAGTCTAAGGCTGCTATTCTGATCCAATTTTAAGATGAACTCTCTACAGATTACTTTTTTTCCCTGAGAATACAGGAAATATAAAGTAATTTCGAAGGTACACAGTCACAGAAATTGTTCAACTATCCTTACAAGTATGTTATTGCTTCTATCCTCAACCTGAGCAACATGTGGTTCTTTCGCATGGCACTAGAAGCACCATCTGCCTAACTATAATCAAATTATTGTAAACTATTATTAGTGCAATACTATACAAAATTCTCATCATCTCAATAGCAGAAACTTTTACTTTCTTTCTGATTATTTTTCCCATTCATTGTATAAAATGAAGACAGAGAATTCTTTTATTGTTCTTAAATTAACTACTCTCTCCCTCCCTCTTCCTCACTTAGTCTCTTGTTCCAGTAAAGAACGTGTATCTTCCTATTGTGTGAAGGTTATTTTAGATTTAAAAAAAAAATAATCTAATCTTTATTTCCAACAGGTTTTGATATTTTCAATAATCCTTGAAAGACAGTGTTCAAAGATAAAGTATGATTATTTTTCTAAGCAAAAATTAAATCAGTTTTTTCTCATATCTTCCAATATATTTAGGCACTTTATACTTTTGTTGCTCTCTTTGATTTCAGAAATTGGATTTTTTTTAAACTGTTGACCGGAGAATATAAATTTTCTCATATGAAGTGTTTGCATATGATTGCAAAATACAGATGGCAGTGGCAACGCATGGAAAGATCCTGCAAAAAACCCTCCCATTTATTGTTTAAAATACACTGTTCAGTAATTAAAACACAGCGGTAGGGCAGAGTAATGTTCATGAATGCAATGTAAAAATTAAATAAATGAAGAAACAACACTTGGAATGTTGTTATATGCATGCTTTATGTTGTCAGCAATATGACATGACTAAAGTAAATGACCCAAAGGGGAAAGCAATTGTTGCAGTAAAGAACAATAAGGAAGACAAGTTTTCACTAGCCTAAACTGAGCAGAGAAAATGCTGATCTAATGACACAGGCATAAAAATAGTTGTATGAACACTGGAGCATGAAAGCCAGTGAAGAAGTTTAAACAGTGTTGTGCTGCTATTTTTGTCAAATGTTTAGAAAGATAGTACCATAATTTGTAAATATACAGTAAATACTCTTGTTTCCTCTTCATTTATGGTAAACAGCAGCAGAATCCTTTCCCTAAAAATCTTTTTCCAATACATTTAAATAGTGGAAATACTTTGAGAAATTGTCTTGAAAGATGCAGCTCTCTTTCAAGAGATACACTCAAGAGAAATATTAGTGTGGATTTTACAATAGTGAGGTCTTTGACCCTGGTCTTCACAGGTTCTCAAGTAAATAGGCATTTCCCTTAAAAGATGAAAATATTGCAATTTTTCCAATAATTCTCAGGATTCTGGAAGTAACTTTGAAAGTTAGAACACGTCCAGATTGAATCCAATACTTAGACAAGAAAAAGCTGCAGGTAGAATTTCTTTATCTAAAGTATATCTTATATTAAAAGTGTATAAGAAAAACCAAAAAACCAAAGAAAAAAAAAAAACGCAAAAACAAAAAAAGCCAAAAACAAGAAGCCAGAATTACTAAAATACAAAAAAGTGAAATTCATACATCTTTCTCACTCAAACCCCAAGATGTAGCCTTGGTGGAAGATCATGTCAGGGAATATTTAGGCAAACTTGGCATACACAAGTCCATGTGCCCTGATGGGGTGCAGCTATGAGTGCTGAGGAAGCTGGCTGGTGACATTACAAGACCACTGTCACTCATCTGTGATGTCCACCAGCTTTCTCTGCAGTCATGTATGCATCCCCTCAAGGCCTATGAACTTGTGGATGTCAGCTTTATCTAGGTGTTTGTTTTGGGATGATTTATGATGTTTATTCTATTACCTGATCATCTGCTTTATGCCCAAAATTGCTTGCTGTATCTTTTAGGTGTGGCTGGGGGAAAGGAGAGATTTAAGCTCTTTGGCAGCTTTCCCAAAACCTCACTCTCCAGGCTTCAGGGATGTGGTGCAATCTGAATTGTCCTTGGTTTTGTTAACCTAGTCCAGGCAAGAATTTTTTTTTCTTTCCTGTTTTTTTTTTTCTTTCCATCAGCAATTCTTCTGCAATTTTTTGAGGTGGCAGCTTGTTAGTCCAAGACCAGAGAAAACAGGACCTGCAGCAGAGGGGTCGGTCAGGATCAGCAGGAGAGAGACCACTCCGTTCCGTCCCCAAACCTCGAGAAAGCCAAACCATGGAGCAAAAGCACACCCAGAGGTTCTAGCCCAGCTGCTTCATCTTCTGTGGAGAGGAGGTTGATGCCAGAGACTTACCAGATTTTCATCTGTTGCCCGAAGTGCTGCATGAAACTCCTGTTTGGGTTGGTTTTTTTTTTCCCTGAGATAGACGCTGGTGTCATCTTCCAGCATATGGCATGAGCCAGTTTTTTTTTCCCTGGAATTCTGGGGTTTTGTTCTGGTGTGCGTGGGCATAAGGTTTAATATCTGACAGTTTAATATCTAGCATTTAATTACTTTTTTGCCCCTTGCCTTGTGGGTGTTCTGTTAATAAACTATGTTGGGATTTTTTTTCACTTTCATCATTAGTATTAATCTCCTATTGGTGGAAAGGGAGTGTTGGAACCCTTTTAGAGGAGACAACCCCTTCCAGAGTGTCTTCTCCTAAATTTGTTTCTAAACTGAGACAGTGTTCTCTAATGAGGTTCAGTATTATATGACCTGATACAACACAGGGAAACATTTGACAGAAATGGTCCAAGGAACAGCAGGACACAATTAGAGAACAATGCAGTGCAGCCATCAGGCATACTGTGATTTATAATTCTTTCACAGAGCAGACCTTCTGCCAATTTTTGTATGTCACAACTGTATCTGCATTAAACCATACTAGTCACTGCAGAGTATCACCACTTTAGCTAAAAGAAGAAACAAGTTAGTTTTGAAGTGTCTTGCTTATTTTCTTTTGGCGATGCTTCATATGTTATTTAAATATTGTGAAGAAAGATGTCCTTTACAAAACAAAAATGTACTGTCGTGGACCACAAATAGGAGACATTTTGTGTATCATCTTGAAATCTAAATAGAGAGCTGGGAGAAGGGCAAGAAATGTGTTGTTTGTTTCCTACAGTAAGACAAGAAAAAGGGAAATCATTAAGTTGTCATTGGCAATAAAGAAAAGGGACTATTCTGTGAGACTGAGCATATATCAGATAAAGACGTGTCCTTTCCCTCCCTAACAGGCCAGGTTATCAGTCAGAGTGACTTAACAGCCCTTTTCTATGCAGTCCTGCAGAATGACAATTTAGAAAAGATGTTCTTGCAAGTGAACCTCAAGCACTCTTTCCTCCTTTCCCCTGAAGCTTACTAAGCCTTTTTTAATGTTAAGGCACTGACTTTTTATCTCCAAACTCCAGGCAAAGTACTAAATTCATGTTTTGCACTATATCCTTCTCAATGAATTCCAAATAACTACATTGCTTCTTGCCCAGGGATCGACTGCTTCATCCTAGGATAAAATGCATTTCAGCACTGTCAAATGCCCCTCTCCTTTAAGTACTATCTCCATCAGAAGAGACACGAAAAATAAAAACAAGACACAATTGGCAGGGCAAGATTTTACCTTCACAATCATATAAATTATATGCCTATATGTACAAACAAGAGGGTCTCAACAAAACACAAATGTAAAAATAGAGCATACAAGAGATGGATGCAGGGACATGAGTTAGGATAAATATAAAGATATTTTCAAAGCTTGCAGGGATTAGGTTAGAAGAGACAGTGTGACTCAGGGACTAATAAAGGGGACAATAGGTTAAAGATCTTTATTCATGACCTGGGTGATGATCAAGGCTGTGGATGATTCAAAACTTTAGGGAGCTGTTCATGCACCATGCTTGTGCTGCCATTCAGGTGGGCAATTCAGACCCTGCAGCAGTACGTGCTGGAGTACAACAGGCTGGAATTCAGCCTTGAAGGAAATCAGGATCTGGGAAGACTACAAATTTAACATGTTCCAGTGATGTTTCCAGAAGCAAGAAGGTCAACAGCATTTGGAACTGCGCTACAAGAGTACTGTCAGCTAGTCAAGGGTAAGTGACTGTTCCAGTTTACTGATAAGGTCACACCTAGAGTTCTGGGTCCATTCCTGGACTTCACAGCATGAAAAAAAAAATATGGACACACTGGAATGTGTCTCGTAAGGGACCATAAAAATTGTTAAAGCGCTGCATGAGAGGCTGAAAGGGATGGGACTGCTCTGTCTGCAGAGGATGAACCTTGGAGAGCTAGAGAGGGAGAAGAAGGAAATAAAGAGATGATAAGGCATTACAGTAATTTTATTCCTTGCTTTTCTGCTTTTCTCATTTTGGGAGTAAAATCTAAAACCCAAACCAAACAAACCAAAGTAACAAACCAAAAAAACCCTCATCAAGGATGGAACCCTATTACCTTTAAGGTGATCTTGACTAGGAGAATAGAAAAAACTTCTACCAGTCTCCATGAAGAAAAAGAAATAAAAAATCAGACAGCAAACAACGTGCCCTTTGTAAGTGTAAGGAAAGTTGAAAATAAAAAAAAATTTGGGGAAAAAAATGACTTAAAAATAATCTTAAACAAAACATTTGTTTGCTACTGTCTCCAGTGAAAAGATGAGGTAACATACTGCCAGGTCCAGAAGCGCACTTTCCCCTTCAACAAGATTATCTTGCTGGACTCAGGGTCAGCTTGATGATTAAAGTTGTTGCAAAAAGCCAGAAAAAACCTCAGTGGGGGCTCAGCTCTGCTGCTTTTAAGCTGATGTCTTTGTTCCTGTCTCCCACCTGAACTATCTGTTACAGAGAAATAAGAAGGGACTCATCTGCAAAGCAAAGGGAGACAGGCACACAGAACCCCCTCACAACCAGCAGGACAGTGACCCACATGGACACAGTCCACAGTGCCTGAGCAAGGAAAATGTTTCTGAGACAATATGCAGACATGCAGGATGAGCAATCACTTAGAAATATCAAAGTAAGAAGAAAAGATCAAAATTTAAAAGTAAATCAAGCCTTCAGAATAGGATCAAAGATGTATAGAAGCATTTGAAGTGCCAAAGCAGGCGCAGTGCAGCTTACAGGAGATCTTGCAGCAGGTCCCAAGCAAAGGTGGTGGAAGGGAACATCTGCTGAGGCTTCTTCCAGTGCTCCACAGCAGCTCTTTCTACATGCCAACCTGGCAGTCAGCTAAATTGCTAGAAGGAGGGAAGTGAACTCCAGATCCTGACACATAACATAGGAATTCGATTAAGGTAATGATTCTTCAGTCAAGGAGAGAATTCTCCAAGAAAACATATTCTAACTCTCTGAGGGCAAAATGTAGACAGCTGAGCAGGATTTGATGAGACCAACTCAAAACCAAATACAAGCAAGTTTAGTTGTTTTCTTTGTCTCCAAGGAAGAAATAGAAGACGACATATTTTAGGCTGCTCTTCCATTTTTATTTATTCCGTTTTACTCATTTGGGGTTAATTGCTAGTCTGCCCTTCACTGCGCAAGAAGAAGCATTTGTATCTCTTTATATCAAAATCTAAATCCATCATAACTGAGTAGGGTTAAGATCCTGGAGAGACATCTAGGCAGCCATGAAACACTACCAAACTTCAATCAATTTTCTTGATGGGCAGTTGTTAATCTTGTGCTGAATATTCCTGATTATGTAAAAATAGGTATTTTTGACCATAAAGATACATGATGACTAATTAGGATTGAAAATTATTCTGTTAATCAAAATCCTGTTAACCTTATTCTCACTACTCTTACTTGTATTTCAGGTTCAATGACAGCAGCCACTGGATGTGGTTTAGATGTATTTGCAACCTTACATTTGTAAGTTTCTCTGTAGTAAGTACATTAAAATATGTATTTACAAATGTATTGAAATATGTTACCATCTGACCTCTTTGTTAGGTAATTTCTGCTCTATTAGGCAGGCGATTCTATTTTAAAGATGACGGGCATGTTACATTTTTTTGGGGCTATTTTTCCTGTTGTTTGATTTGTTTTGGTTATGGCTTTTTTATTTGTTTTAGTTTTGGTGGTTTTTTTGCTAGTGAACTTCTGAGGAAAATTTAAACTGCCCTAAATCAGAAAAATTATGAATATGACTCCAAGAAGTAAAAAAATCAGTGAGTACTTGCAATGAAGCATGACAGAGGATAGGTTTCTCCTGTGTCATTTAGAGCCTTCTCTGCTAAACAGGACACATAATTTCCTGCATTAGGAAATACACTGAGACTCTGTGCACATTATCTTTTTGCTTCACTACTAGTGTGGCATTCACATGTAAAACCCTGACTTCAACAGTAGGCAATTCAGGGTCATGTTTCCCTGGGCTTTCTCTTTGAAAGCTAGAGAAATAAACTCAAATTCTGTTTTAAAGAATTAAATTGGTTTATAGTTTCTGTTTAGGTCCTCTAAATTTTATTTGACATACACTGGAAAAATAATATATCCTATTCAAATTGATGATAAAATACAGAGCTCAGTTCTGAGTATTAGCTGTGTTTTGTCAGCTTCTCTTGCTCTTTGTGCCTGGAGCATTTTCTATTGTCTGCATTGTTCAATAGATAAATATTTGAATATTGAGAGTTTAAGTATTGCATGACAGGAATATCAGAGGCTAAAGTTAAATCTTTTTGATAGGCCTGTTTGCCAGAATTTGAAACCCCAACAAAAAAAATCTTTTAGGGTATCTGTTTTTTCCATGGATATAGGCAAAATTCTGTGGGCCTAATTCAATGACAAATTGCAATAAATACTTCACAGAAACATGGGGAGAGATATTATTTGTGCTATAGCACTAATTACATTTTGGTCCTCCTTGTACAGTAAGTACATTTTCAACTTAAAATCATCATTTAGACTGTTCTATGTATGCATTGTACAGTGCATAGCATTTTGACTACCATTACTGCAGTGCCACTAATGATAATACAAGATAAGGAAATTTAAATAATTTTCCTCCATAGAAATTTTCTTCTGAAATTTAATGTTTATACATTACCAAGAAGAAACTATGATATACATTTTAGAAACAGAAAAAGTTGAACAGTGACAGCTGCGCAGTCTATAAACACATTGCTTTTAAGAATTTGTTGTGAAAAGGTATGAAAATGTACATAATACAATGCTCAAAACAAAATAATAGTTCTTATCAAGCTCCAAATAACAAGCATTTAATCAAAATACATAATTCTTTGACAACACAGCCCATAATAGGGGAGAATTGAGTGTGTGCAGGCAAATGTCATCAATGACTCAAGATGACATAGGACACAGTCTAAGAGTGAATACTACTGCAGGAAAAGACACATTCAAAATTCCTGGCAAACTCAACATTTGTACTATTGCATTTGTCCTTTCAAATTTTTCCCAGCTTGGTCCTTCTAAGACTTGCAGGACAATGTTACTTAGCAAAATGTTACTGAAAGACCCTCCATCTTTTGACCCTTAATGAAAATTAAGGATCAGAAGTTTACAATTTTCTGAGGTTGCTGCACGATGTTTTGTGTTAGGCAAAGGTCTTTCAATGTGTGTCTCTAGCACTGGGGAGCTGGTGTTGTATATAATAACAGCACATTTAATTTGCTTATATTTTGCAAAACTTCAGTATCAAGAACAATAAAACTACAGAATACGGGTTGTGAGAAAAATTATGTAGTTGGCAGTCCCACCATAATCTGTGGCAGTTGCTAGAGGCAGGTCTCAGATTTTATAACAACCTGTTGCTCCTCAGAACTTAGGTCTGTGTGACTTTGAAGCTCAGCTTTGTTTAAATTAGGTTAACTACTGCAGAATTTTTTTCTTCCCCAGATAATTTCTTTGACTTACCTTTTTACAGGGCAAGCTTAGTTTTATAAGTATAGTAGCATCCATAGCTATTTTGTTTAGACTTAGGTATTTTTGATCACGCCAGGATGATGCAAGATAGCTCAAGAGAGCCTAGAGAATTGGACACCTAGGAGGCTCCAAAATCTGGGCATGGGATACCAAGAGATGGGACAAAGACTGACATGAAGAGAGAGAATTTAATTCTTGCCCTTTAACAACATTCTGAACTTGAAAAAAACAAACAAACAAACAAACAAAATTCAGTTGTCATGCTGGGAACTTCAGTCAGTAGCTGAAGGTCTTACTGGTAGATTAAATGTATCCTAGTAATGTATATAGGTTACTCTGTCTGTATGTAAGTCACTTTCAGACTTCACTATTACCAGTGTTTTACGGAAGAGAAGCTACTTCCAATGAGAATTAGGTCTCCATGCAAATATTTAATTTCTGAAGCTACAGGCCCTACAGCAACTGTAAATTTTCATGAAGATCCTTTTATTTTTAAATACAGTAATTATTTTTTCTGTGTTTTACCAAAAAGCTCAGAGAAATTTAATTGTATTGTTCTGGGACTCAGGAATTTTTACATAGGTGAATTCAACAATTGCCTGCATTTTTAATGTCTAAGAAAATCTTGACCTAGGCTAACTCTACCAAACAGTGTTTCTACAACATTCAGAAATCATTACAAACATTCCAAGAAGTAGATTAGATGTAGATATGATGTTCAGAGGAAGAAAAAAATGTAGGTGTTTGCTGAGGAAGAAAAACCCCTAGGTGTTTGGTTATGAGCTTTTCCATTTCAGCAGGCTTTGAGAATAGCACAGCCTATTTCATTCACTAACATCAGTGAGGCCCTTTGAAGGTTCTGAATTCTGTAAAAAAGATCAATTTCTGTTGTATTAAATAGATCATATACTGACATCAATTTAAAGTAGGTGTGGTAGATTCCCAGAGAAGTGCTCAAAATCTTGGAGTGCATGACCTTTACAGAGAGAAGGCAAACGTAGTCCTAGAAATGTTACATATTTGGTTTGCATCCTATTTTAGTGAATTATTTGTCTGACCAAGAAAACAATGATATTATAAATATTAACAGTGATGACAACAAAAAATTTCATTTAAATTGGTTTGCACTTTTATAACAATGATCACCCTGAAGTTCACTAAAGCATTCAGATAGAAAATAAGGTATATTGTGATTTATGGACATGCATTATATTATACCATGTTTATATGCATAACTTTCATGGCTGAAGTCAAAATCTTTAATAAATGGATATTTACCTTCTCTAATTCACCAGCACATTTACCAAAACTGAATTAAGTATCTCTAAAACTTAAATACTATCTTCTATATCTTAAAATAGAAAAAAAAAAAAAAGAGTCTAACAGTTTCCTATTCAATGAAGAAAAGGACCACAGTGGGTCATCTGGTCCAATCTCCCTGCTCAGGCAAGGTCATCCTAGAGCATGGGGCGCAGGATTGTGTCCAGAGAGTTCTTGAATATCTCCACTTAGAAAGACTCTACAACCTCTCAGGGCAACCTCTTCCAGTGCTCTATCATCCTCACAATAAAGAAGTTTTTCTTCATGTTCAGGTGCAACTTCCTGTTCATTAGTTTCTGCCCATTGTCTCTTGTCCTATCACTTAGCATCACTGAGGAATAATGACAAACGCTATATAGAACACAAAGAATTAAATATCATTATCTTACTTATCTCTCAGCACTTGTACCTTGGCTTCTTTCCTAAGCTTGCACTTCCAGATCTGAAAGAGAATTTTTCTAAGGAAATATGAAATAAAATTGACACAATCTATCCTCAGTATTCTTGTATTTACATTTGAGAATTTGAAACAAGTTTTTTTCCCCTCATCTGTCAAAAAAATTCTTTTCTTAAGCATCAGTAAAAATGAATAATACTTTAGTTTTCTACACTGCATATGCAGTGCCTAATTTCCAGTCTGTGAGTGGCCTGAGAACTTTAAGCATGTGTTAAAGCTTGGCAGAACTTGAAACCTGAAGGATGCACTCAGCAACAGTACAATCAATAGAATCTGTGTTTATGTGCAATGTAGAAAGCCCATTTAATTCTTTCCTGTGAAAGGTGTAAAATGTTGAATCCTGACTTTTTATTTTCTTTGAGGGAATTTATCAAAGGAATATCTATGAATAGGCAAATCTGCTACTTGTTATTAGATGTTCACAAGATGTAGTCTCATGAAGCTGCATATTCAATATTCTGACTTTCCTTTGATCATTGGATAGAGAAGAACTACCTTGATTATTTTTAGAATCATTCTGTAGGAACCACATATATTTCCTCTTGTTGGTTGAATCTGAAATAGTGAAAGAACAATTTCTCATACAGAATTACACTTGATAAGATGGTGATTACAAATAAAAGTGTTCTGTGACATAATTGCCTCTTACTTTTCCCCAGAACAAGCAAAATAAAATGAAAACCAGATGGATGCCCAGAGCTTCTTAATAAAGCTTATAAAGTGTGCCTTTTTTTCTAGGCTACTTTGACATTGTTTAGCTCAATGTTTCACACTCATCTCAACATTAATCCCATTAATATTAAACATATATTTAACTAGATAACAACCATTTTTTTTTATCCACTGAAAATATATAAGCACAGTTCTAAATCATCATGATGTGATATGTTGAATCAATACATTCTTGAAACGATTTATCATACTTCACAACATACATGAATGCTAAGGGGATATTTCCGCATACATTCAATACAAATGAAAGTTCCACAGAGCATATGTAGAATCTAAAGCTACCTATGGACAACTCTGTGATGACATTTGTATTCCTAAAATATAATAAATATTTCAGTAAATATTTTTAAATCATTAATTTAGTATTTATATAAAAGTCCAGTTTCTGAGATTCACAGTCATCTTCTAAAAATGTGACCCTGACAATCCTGCCTTTGCCTGAAAACAAAAACCAGACACTAAAATATCAAACGGCACAATGCACAATTTTGCAATAGTACCTAGCTCCTACATAATTGCTGTTTGGTTTGCATGCAGTAGATTTGATTAGCTGCAGAAAGCAGTCAGAAAGAATATCAGAGAGGTACTTGAAAAGTGAGCTCCTACTCCAATACATGCAACAGTGCTCCTCCCATCTGTGTTGGGAGCCATGTGGATAACACTGCGTTCTACACAGTGGCTCTGGATAATCCATGCCTGCTCTGTAGGGCCCCAGACTTAGGGCTTGAGCTGCCCTAATGCTAATGTGAGCAGCTGCTTTAAGGGAATGTCCCCTGTTGGCATGGCCCCCATCAGTTTGTGCTGTGCAGGTGAGTGTTAGGACAGACAGAGATCATTACAAAATATCAGGAGATGGTATGTGACTCTCTTTATTATGCAAAATGAAGGGTTCACCAACATGGAAGGGAAAAAAGGACCTTTCCATGAATGGAATTGACACATGGTGCTGTCAGAAAGTCTGCCCTTAGTCTGTGCTGTGTGAAAGAAAGGTTGTCAGGAGACAAGGAATGCAAGGATTTATAGTCTTCTTTATAATCTCATATTTAAACAGCTATTTCACCATGTGTTATTGGGCCTTTTTCTCTGAGACCCACAAAAAACTTTGCAATGTCCTACACTTCCCTGCTTCCACCCTCTCTTCAAGGGCAGAACACCGTATTTGTCCCTTTTTCATCCTGCAGGACCCTCACACTTTCACCACCACATCTACATTCATAAAATTCTATTGATCTTCACTTTTATTTTCTCATGTCAATTTTTTTCTCTATCCATGAAAATCACTTAGCTGATCCAGAGCACTCAAAACACTTGAGACATCTCTTTAATGTGTTTTGCAGGCTGCAATTAATGAGGTATTCCATATGCATCTGGGAAATCAGAGATTGTTAGTTGATACTGTGATATTTCACATGAAGAATGGATGAGTTGAACTTGCTGTGAATAATACGAATTCATTGGTTGTTTCCTTTTTTTTTTTTTTGGTATGTGCATTGAAAGAGTTTCAAGTGCATAAATGTATTGTTATTTTCTGCCATCACATGACCTTACACACACTCTTGTGTAAACACTCAGAGTAAATGGATTTTTTTCCTGGTAGCTCTGTTTCTCTGAATGGGCTTAGAGATACCTCTTATTGTTTATGAGCACCATATATTTCCTTCTTGTATTGCAAACTCCAGTTTAATAGCTGTTCTCTTTCTTCTTGCTGTTTTTCCGCTTCAGTCTGACTAGAATTTTCAGGATAGTAATTCAAGACACTTACATAAAATTGATGACTTAGTAGCACCAGCTTTTGTTTATCAAAGAAGTCTGGATAGTCTGCTAGGTAGGTTATATAAGGCAGAAACTACATGATACGAGTTCAGTGGGAGATTTTTTGATAAAGGGACTGGAAAGGAAAAACCCTTTTTGACCAATCCTGAGAGATCGCACAAGAAATCCCATGAGTTAAGTGGAAATGCCTATTAACCAGGCTGTCACAAGAAAATTTTATTTAATTATGAGTACATTTACCTCCTTATGCTTATGCCAGATTCTGATGTTAGGCTACAGTGTTCATACTTGGGTAAAGGGTTTGACATATGCTAGCTCTCTAAGGAGGCAATTTTAGCTATGGAATAAACACTTGGATTGCAAGTTTCTGTTCTCAGAACAAGACCTTAGTGACAAGGTCTTAATGCAATAAAACTATTGAGAGATCCTAAGACCGATGGAGAGTCCAAACACTGAAAGGTAGGAAATCAAAGCTGTCATTTTGTTACCATACTCAGATGAATTTCTGCAAGAATCACATATGAGGGAACCAGTAATGATGGGACAGTATGTTCTCTGGAAAATCACTGAATGTATTGAACTCATGATGGTTTTTTTGACACAATAATGTCAATGTCCTGACATGCAGAAACACCTGTGACTGATGTAACCTACCTTCTGGACTTCAGAGGATGGTTGGTACTCTCCCACAGTTTGCTTGAACTTGAGATTTGGTTCATAATTTTCACCTGCAACCAGAATGAGTGGGCCTTAAATCAATGTCCTTATGATTTAGTGTCCCTGAATTATGAAATAAAATTAAATTTTAAAAAATGGAAAAAACATGCCAGTCTATTGCATAAAAGTACTTACTTTGCACAATATCCTTCCTGAAATTTTGTGATAGTCTATTTCTTGTGGGAAGTAAAGTGCAGAGTAAGATAAGGCGTGCTTGTAGCATACTGCAGATATTTAATGCTATCAGTTAATTCTGACCAATATTCTATCTGTTCCATGTGAATCTGCTGAATAGATACTGTATCTTCACCTCTTGTATCTGAATTTATGATGTTTCCATACAAATTCTTAAAAAAGAGACCCCAAAAAACCACAAACCTCCAAGCAAACAAAGAAATAAACAAAATCCCCAAACAAACAAAGAACAAAACCCACATAGTCTCCCACAAGGCACACAAGGTAAAATACAAATAGTGTAGGGACATAGTTCAAGCTGACAGGGGTTAGGAACACAGTCTGTGAAGCCAAATTCTCCTGATTCTTAGCTATGTTAAATTTCCTCAATTGCCATAAACAATTCCAGTTACTGAACACACTGCTTGATTTTTCAGAACACAAAGCCTGAGGCTTGGCATACAGGTTCATTTCTAGACTGGACCATGGGGGGAGAGTGTGTGTATGTGGTTTATTTTCTTTCTTTTTAAATATGCATTCTAAAACATGTGAAATGGGTAAAAATTTTAAAGTGTTCAGAATGCTGCTGCAGTGCAATGTGCGTGTTTATATAACTATCACGAAAAACACGGAGAAAGATAGCTTTGAATCTGGGCTCTCCTAAACAATTTTTCTTTAACAGAGATAAAATAATGAAAAATACTTAGTTAAACTGCTGGCCAAACTCTTATTGTTTGTACTGCTCCTGGTAAAGACCCTGGGGAGCAGCAGCGGAATGTGTGCTATTGATTGGCTGGTTAAAGAGAGGCCTATTAGATTGAGACAGGCTGGATTGATTATACAGCAGCAGAAGGAGCTCAGATTCAGAGCTGAGTGAACGTCAGGGTGAGAGAGAGGGAGAGCAAGCGAGAGAAAGCGTGCAATAGAGGGAGACCGTACCCACTGTAGCATCAGTGTGTGACAGCTGGTGCCTGATAACACTGATATTGAGCTCCTTCAGTGGAGAACTTGCTGAGCTACCCTTTTTTCATTTGCAAGAGGATGCCAGCTCTAAGCCAGTGCAACTGATGACAGACTGGATCTTGGAATAGTTCGTTTCACTTACAATTACATCTCTCATGTTCTGCTTCTCTGAAGAAAGGCTTATTACGGAAGACAAAAATTCACTCTCTCCCTTTACCTCACATATTATTGATGATATACAGAGTTTGATCTTCCAGGTAAGGAAATTATCATTTGCTTTTCCGAGTAGATAAGAAAGGAATTTTTCTTTTTGTATCTTGCATGTTAAATACAAGGCTTTGGCATTTATTCTCAGAATGCATTTTTGTGCTTGTATTTCTTGCACTCGCAGACCATATGTAACAATTGTTATGTACCCCTAAAGACAATTCACAGGACATGGTTTGTGCATTGCATTTGTCATGCTTAACCCTTAAGGTGAGTGGAATGAAACAGAAAAGATCATTTCTAACTATTTGGAGGATGTTTTAATGTAACTTGTCCCATACATGCTAAACAGTCCGGAGTAATAATGGCACACAAGCTCTCCCATATTTTTGATCATTTAGTGTGCAAATTGTGATGCCAGGTAGAGAGAGTATTTACCTGAAGGATTTCTCAGTGCTTGTCAGCAGTTTGAAATAGTATCTGTCTTTCCACTGCAAACATGTTACTGCTGAGCAAATATGGTCAGCCTTAAATAATTTATCATTAGACTGCCATTTTTTAGCTATGTTGTAGTTATTACTAGCATTCTGCCTGCAAAGCAAAGATCAAGGCTTGTGACTTGAAATATGAAACCTAGGATGTTCTGTTACACTGTATGTTTGAAGCAGCCATCCCATGGACTGATTGCCTGTTTTGCTATGACATTGACTCTAACTGCAGAGCTCCATATAAAGTTTCTATGTATTTCCTTTAGCTGTGTTTTAAGTGGTTTTGCTGTCATAGGTGATAGGTTCTGATAGATTGCTGTGATTTTGAAGGTGACAGACTATATCTGAAATAACCCAGCTTTTGGGTTTGAAGTATGTATGTCAGGAAGTTGATTGACTGGGTGTTTACAGGCCAGGGGAGCATAACACTAACACAGCTTCTTCATTAGCAGCACATTGCTTCCAGCTGCGACGACGTGCACCACCTTCCTCATCAGTTTGTGCACTCTGCTCCTTGTTCCATACTGCAGAGTTTCTCATATGCCACATATTGTAATTATTCCCTCTGGGTGAAGTAGAGGCATCAATCTATTAATGCAAGCATTTAGGTAAACTTTGACCCAGCCAAGTACAGTGTTCCAATGCTTTGGCCAGTTGGGAAACTGCCTATAGCAAGGTCTTGCTGCTAGGAGGTGGACCTACGTGTAATCCAATTTATCCAATGACTAAAGAATCACAACTACAGAAAAGCACTTTCTTCACTTCCTTTACCAAGAAATTTTTAATAAATTTCCATAAAACAGCACACTTAAATAGTTAAAGACTTCTCAAAAACCCAAATGAGAAGTGGAGTTGTCAAAATGATTATTTATAATTTTTAAAAGACATATAGGAATTAAGGACCTTGGGTATATAAAGATTTTTTTACAAACTAACAATAATTTCAAGGGGGTATCTAAGTGACCACAAGGATAAAAATATGCAATGCTTAAGAGAAAATTTTGTCTGCTATAATGTATCATATGAATAAACATCGGCAAAACAAACTAAGCTGATGACCCCAAACTGAAATCTTACTTCAACTATAGAATCTGTGCTATTTTAATACCTTGTGTCTTCTATATGAATAGGGTTTATGTTATTTCTTATATACATAAATGTCAGCAATTTTGTTGTTTCTTTCTAAAACTCTTTCCAGGTAACCAGACCTTCTTCTGGGGGTACATTTTGCCACCATAACCTTATTTTGTGGTGTTTTACTCCATAAAATATTGCCAAAGATGAGCACTCCCCACACTGACTATGGAGTCAGAGTGCAGTATCTGACCACAAATAATGGAAGGAAACACTTTATATTTTAATTATCTGACTGAAAATTTTAACACTGAGACAAAGACATGGGTATTGAAAGTTAGATTTATCAAGCATAGACAGTATTTTATAAAGAGCTAAGATAATTGAATGTCTAACTCAATTTATATTCTTACAGAGCTTAAGGCCTGCCTCAGTATATTTCATGTGCAGTTTGACTAGCAAAAAAAGTCCTTTATGTATGCTCAAAAGCTTTCCTACAGCTCTTATAATATCTCTCTTTTCTCTCTGAAAAATCTTGTTCACTATACTGTGCTCTTTAAATGTACCTTATAATTTTCTGATTAGGAAAAAAAATCATGGTAATTCTGTGATTTCAAAGACAGCAATTTTTTTCCCTCGAGATTAATGTCTGTTACTAGTCAGGTTACATCTAAGCCATGAAACTCCAAATAACACTAAAAAGCAGGGGTTTTTGCAATGGTAATATTTCATTTGAGTCTTAAATTATTGTATCTAAAGCTCAAAAGAGAATCAGAAACAAAACAATTAGTTAAGCTGACATTCATATTTTTCTACGCATAAGATATTCATTTTTTAAATTTTGTTATTAATTTCCACATTAAATATTTTAATCATTTTCTTTTGTCAGATCCAGAAAAAATACATGAAAAATACACAAATGAGAAAGAGTTAAGAGTTTGTATATTACAAACTGTGCATTTTCTTTCAGGTCTTTGATGTTGTTAATGTTAATCTGGACTTTTTGCAACGCTTTAAACTGATTCAGTTATGTCGCCTTTTTCTCAAAAGATTAGTTTGACCTTTTGAAAATTAATGCTGTATTCCTTTCCAGCTTGAAGTCACAGAAGGCAAAATTTGTTTTTATTTTCCTAGCTAACTTAAAGCCATTAGGGGGCTCTTTCCTCCTATGCTATCATACAGCAAGCTGCAACACAAAGATACAGCTAGCTCCTAGATTTTTTTACCAAAAGAAATTATTATTGAATTAATTTATTTTGGATGTGGATTATTTTAATAATACAGAGCAGCTAACAATCTCTCTATTTTTTGTTCAGTTGTTGGAGAGGGTTCTGTTTCTTTTGGGTATTTTTATTGCACATAATTGAAAACTTTTGCTGTCAATTAATGGTTATGTGTAGAAGCTACTTTATGTCCCATAAAGGAGAAGCAGGAAACACATTCAGCAAAAATTTTGAAGTAATCCCTAGGATTACTAATATGAATATGAAGCATCACTTATGTCCAAGAAGCTAAAGTCTATTTATCTGAATAACTGTGAATAATGGGGGAACTAGCTTTAAAAAAAAAAAATAAATTCCATTGCGTACTGTTATATTGGATTGAAAAGAACCTAGAGTACCTAGAAGTGACATACTCTTCCCTTACACTGCTTGCTTTGTAATCAGGGTTTTTGGATGGCTCTTTATTTCACAAAATGAGAAAGTTTCAATTCTGGAAACATTTACTCATATAAGCAGCTATACTGAGGTTACCGTGGGCCAAATTCAACACCTTTGTTCTGCCTAGTACCCTTTAGTTTCTGTAAATTCATTGCACCTCTGGACCTGAAACCATTTGTGAAGTTTTTTGCTATTTCTTGTGGGTTGTAAACTTTGTACAATTACTCTGATACTTGGGATTCTTCAGAAAGAACTCTAGAATAATCTACTGCAGGCTAATGAAAAGAATTTAATTTGTTCTAAAGCACAGCAAGGTATTTGCAAACACTGTCATGTCATGCTGAAGTGAGGCCAGGAGAAACATGAATGTCAAAAGACAAGCAAAATAATTGTGCCCCTGTTCCAGTTTTGAAGAATTTCTTTTATTCCTGCCATCCTTGAATGAAAAAAAAATCCCACATTGGTAAATTATTTTACCCACACTAAACCAACTTACTACTTTAAATTGTATGGCTTGGGGAGATTCCAATACTACCAACTCCATTCAAGAAAAAAATAAAAGAAAATAAAAAGGACTGACACACTTTGTGATGTTTGACATTCACCCTGAAGAAGTATAATCCAGTCAAGTTGAAATGAAAAAAGAAAAGTTAAAAAAAATATGTTATTTCTGGGTTTTACTGCACATCTGAATAATCTCTCATTTTGCATCCTCTTATAGCAACTGTCTTATGACGTATCAATAAAGAACTTTGTTCTACTAAACAGCATCTAGAAATTCCAACCAGAACCTCAAGATACTTTGTTTATTGCTGTACATAGACAGTTCATCCAATATAATGAAATTGCTAACAATATGGAATAAATCAAGTATTATTTCTTAGGTAGATAATTGATGCTTCAAACTCTAAGATGATCTCCAATAGATATATTATTAGCACATTGCAAATTCAGCATCATACAAATTATCTTTCTGTTTGTAGAAGAGGGCTTATTCATTACTAAAAGGTGGCTACAGTTAACTATGATTTGCTTGCATTTCAAGAAATTAATTATGTACACATGAACAGTCATCAAAGCTGAGATGGCATTATTATTACTAGTAATTCCTCAGGCACAGCATTGCCACTCAGTCAAAGGAGGTGATCGTTCCACTCTATTCATCACTGGGATGATCTTACCTGGAGCCTTGTGTGCATTTTTGGGTACCATAATATAAAAAAGGGGTATAAAGCCATCAGGGAGCATCCAAAGAGGGTCCATAAAGATGGTGAAAGGTGGATGGGTGAGGAGGGCACACAAAGAGGGGCTGAGGTCACTTGGTCTGTTCAGCCCGGAGAGGAGGGGACTGAGGGGCGACCTCACTGCAGATACAGCTTCCTTGTGAGGAGGAGAGGCAGACTCCGAACTCTTCTATGTGGTCACGAGTGACAGGACCTGAGGGAATGACATGAAGTCTTCTCAGGGGAGGTTTAGATTGGATATTAGGAAAACTTTTTTGACCTAGAGGGTGGTTAGGGACCAGAACAGGCTCCCCAGGGAAGTGGTCACAGCACCAAGCCTGACAGAGATCAAGAAGCATTTGGGCAATGCTCTCAGATGCATGGTGTGATCCTGAGGTTGTCCTGTGCAGAGCCAGGAGTTAACTTTGATGATTATTTTGGTTCTCTTCCAACTCAAGATATTCTATGATCATGTGACTTTTTTTAAGGCTGAAATGAGACCAAACAAATTGCTGGAGGAATGACAGGAAGCATAGCAGAAGCAAGGAGCAGAGACCACTTCTTGGCTGGAGTCAAGCACCCTAGTAGCAAGACTCTTTTCTCCTCTATAAAACACAGTTTAATTTAATTATATGTTTTGCTTCCTTGAAATCAATGAAATTTTATGTAAAAGATAAAAAATTAAACCGATGTAAGAGTCTAGCACAAAGTTTCTGCAGAGCTTCACTCCAGAGGTAACTCCAATTTACTGGCTGGTTAATTTATCCCTTATATAAACACACTAAGCAAAGCACTTTGAAAAACTTTTGAATGAAAACTGTTATATAAATGTAAAGTATTACCATGGCAAACAGAAGTCACTCAAAGTTGACAGAAGTCACTTCAGCTAATGAAAACTGCAAGAGTCTGGTGTGCTTTATTAAGCATGAACAAATAATTAATCTGTGATGAATGTTTAAAGACAGAAACAACAGATTTTCAGACATGTAGTCAAATTAGAAATACTTAGGTGTTTTTCCTATTTTATGTTTTGTATAATATATGAAGGCAACAATTCAAATTACTAGATTTTAGAAGTAGAGAAGTTTGCAAAAACAATTATTACATGTACTGTCAAAATATTTTAAAGAGAAGCAATAACAATGTAATTTAAAATACACTTCATAATACAATGAAAAGCGGAATCTTTTGTTTGTTTTTAATTTTTTTTTTACTGGAAAAAAAATGACAAAGCAAATAAAATTGCACTGAAACAGCACCTGCACTTCCTCAAATTTATATACAATCGTATACACATATATTTATTTATATATAGATGATGGCATCCCTGTCCATGGCAGGGGTGCTGGAACTAGATGATCTTTAGGGTCACTTCCAACCTAAGCCAATCAATTAAATGAGTCTATTATATGTGTGCATACATGTGTGCATGTACCTGTATTTAATCTTATCTTTTACTGTCTGTATTCCACACAGAAGCATGTAGTTTATATAAGTATATACAGAAGTATTCGTTTTCCCTGTTGGAGAAAATTTGTAATTTTTAGGAATACAGACATGTAAAACCCAAACATATTCCTTGAGTACCATAAAAGAAAATGGTTTGTTGGTTGGGAAGTCGCTTGAAGGCACAAGTTATAAGACAGGTGTCACCAAGAAATGCAGATCATCAGATACCAGGATCTTAACAAAATACTATTTTCCCTGATATTGAAAACACTTTGTTCACATAATCTGCTTGAATGCTGTGATGTAATAACAGCTCTGAATGGCTTTGCTGAGCAGCGTGCAACAAACTACCATTAAAACATGTTACAGTTTTGAGAAAAACTCTAAATTTTTTGGTTTGTTTGAATTTCAAAATATTTTGAAGTGAACAAAAAGTGTTGTTGCTTTGCAAAAAATGGATTACGTTTGGCTCTGGAAAAAGACATGGATAAATTCTGGTCTGATCAGTGACTGTTAACACTGGTCTGTGGAGTATCAAGTGAGTGAACAAAGTTCTGCAGAGCAGCTGATAGAGAGAAGTAATTCATTGTCCTCTGGTGGATCTGTAACACTGACAATGAATGTGCTTACAGCACTTTACAACAGTGACAAACCTATGGTAACACCTTGAGTATTTATACACCTTTTTCACCCGCAGAACATTTTGTGACTGATTTGGATATACAACTGAAAGTTTTGCCCCTTCCCTCCAATTATTAAATATTAAACATAAAAACAAACCAAACCAACCAACCAAACAAACTAAAGAACAAAAACAAAACAAACAAAACCAAACGCAAACAAACAAACTAACTAACTAAACAACAACAACAAAAAAACACAAAAAAATATCTCACACCAAACCCCTGTGAAATTCACTTTAGGGCAAGCTGTTAAGGTAAACATAATGAACTGTCAAAAATTAGTAAATGATGATAATTGTTTTTTTATTAAACATAGTGAAACAATAGTTTTGTTCTTAATACTTTGTAATGATCAGAAGGTGTAATACTATGTAATGTTGTAATGTTGTAATATTTGTTCTTAATACTATGTAATGATCTTTGTGTCCCAGAATACTTAATGATAGTATAAATATTTTGCAGCATATGGAAATTATGTATACCAGAAAGTAAAAATATATAATATTCTTTAAATTCTGTAAATTTCAGTTCTAGAAGTCTACTTCATAGGGGTACATGGACTTCACCAACTTCTAAAAACTTCTGAAAATAAATTGTAGTGTTTTGCTCTTCCCAGCTTCTTAAGATGCATTAATGATTCCTAATTCTATGCATCACAGCTGTACTGATGTGTAAGGGCAGTTCTGAAATTAATGTGCAAATAAGAACAAGCTCATCTGGAAAATCCTTCTGCTGGTGCATTTTATTGAACTCGATTAAATAATACAAACATATCAGGGCGTTTATAAATTAACTTATGACAGGCTATAACTTTTTAATACTGTGTGTGGAATCAGAATTTGAACCTATCTTCTTAAATGAAATAATGAGTAACTTCTGAAGGGGAAACATACTTTCAAGTTCCCTGCCTATTTGGAGACACAGGAAATTTGAAGCAGATTCAGGTGAGCTTGGATGATATTCAAGGGACTCAGTCTTGGATGTTTGTCCATTCATCTAGGCACTGTCGTACATCTGTATATATGTACAGAATGTAACTAGCAAAATTACAACAATGTCATCAGTACCTGCTCTTTATTACCTTATGCCAATAAAACAAATATCAATGCCTGGGATTACAGCTATTATGAGGTGTTTTTTCACCAGCAAAGCTGGAGCAAAGTACAAAAGCTCTACAGTGTCCATCAAAAATGGAAAATTGTCCCTGAATTGCATGATTAGGAGCATGATCAAGCAGATGTGTCAGACATCTGACATTATTCTGAAGATCAGCGAGCACACTTTGGGAAAAGATGTTTCTTTTGCACTCTGTATCCATATCCTGTTTGGCTGCCACAACATCTCTAAGACCTTGGGAAAAAGCTTACAGCTCTTTGGGATGGATGGGATCAGGAAGACAACATTATTGAATTGATGCAGATATACAATTACACAATAGTTCCTGTCACAATTTTTGTACTGTTTAAGAAATCACACACTTTACTGGGTTTCTTTCCAGGGGACCAACTAAGTAATTATACATCCCTGCCTCCAATGTGAGGTGCAGTCTCAACCTCACTCTAGCTCATCTTTTCAATGTCTTGCCCAAGCAAATGCTGCATGCCTGGGACATATCAAACTTCTTAATAACTTCAAAGAATGAAATGAACTTAGGATACACAGAGAGGAAAACATGCGTAAAACCTGTCCAACAATATTACATATCAATCTAAACCAAAATCCTGTCTGATGATTCTACAATTCTCTTAGGCATCTAGATTTCTACTTTTTTTTTGTTGTTGTCCATGTATATATATATATAAATGTATCTGAAACTCATTAACTTCTTCACCTGTTTATATAACCAATTATTCC
The DNA here is from genome assembly GCF_028018845.1 of Melospiza georgiana. Classification (NCBI taxonomy): domain Eukaryota; kingdom Metazoa; phylum Chordata; class Aves; order Passeriformes; family Passerellidae; genus Melospiza; species Melospiza georgiana. Next base: position 78,770,685 of record NC_080430.1, read on the forward strand.
TGCCTAAAAGTTTTGGAGAAACCCTACTACAAGAACTGCTGTCACTTTGTGTGGTTGATCTACACTAGAGCGTTGGAGGAGTGAATGTCAAGATTTACAGGACGTCAAGATTAACTCATCCACAAGCTTTTATCATGCAAAACAGTTCAAATTCTTTTCATCAAGGAGAGATATCTTTCAGTACTTTGTATAAATCTTGGCATAAGAGAATGCCAATAGATATTTACTAAGAAATAAACTCTATACTGTGAATCTCCATTCTGGTTTACCATCATGTATTTTCTTTGATTCTGTCATAGATTAACATTCTCAAGAGGAACCAAAATTACTTTAGCCATCAACATTTTTCAGACAGTGATTTGTGGACCAATCTTACTATCTATGCATGTATCAGGAATATCAGTTTTTCCTACATCTATAACTATTCATCATCTTCAATTCCATAAGATAGCTGAAGATGTTTTAGATTTATGCTAAAATCCAGAGAGAAATTCTGTACAGTATGTGAAAGTATTCCATGTAGAAAATGTGTATGTATCTGAGAGTAAAAAAAAAAACCCTACCTGACAGTGACAGCACCAACTCTTTCAGCCTGACCTCTTCCAACCCAGCTGTGGTGGGATGCGGTGCTGGGTCCATATAGGAGGGATGTGACGGCGCTGCACCTTTGTATTTGGAGCGGTTATGGTCCCTGATACTTTTGCCATTGATTTTACACAATTTTGCTAGTGAAGAACTTGTGCTAAAAAGAATTGGCATTTTCTTGGATGGCACAGTTTCAAATGTTCCGTGCCGAAGATGCCTATTGTAAAACTAAAACTTCTTTGCAAGTCTCCTGTATCCATGACTAGAAAGCTGTGTAACAGTCCTTCCCTTCCCTTCCCTTCCCTTCCCTTCCCTTCCCTTCCCTTCCCTTCCCTTCCCTTCCCTTCCCTTCCCTTCCCTTCCCTTCCCTTCCCTTCCCTTCCCTTCCCTTCCCTTCCCTTCCCTTCCCTTCCCTTCCCTTCCCTTCCCTTCCCTTCCCTTCCCTTCCCTTCCCTTCCCTTCCCTTCCCTTCCCTTCCCTTCCCTTCCCTTCCCTTCCCTTCCCTTCCCTTCCCTTCCCTTCCCTTGGCAGTTCATTTATCACAGTCTGCATCTCTTTTCTCCAGTTTTCCCTTCTTTTGAGAAGAATTTTTTTCTTTTTTTTTTTTTTTTTTTCCTTTCTCTTTTTGGGGAGAAATGGTGGGCCAAACTGGGCAGGGCAGGAAACAGTATCTTTTTTTAGGAAAAGTACATAAGGTCAGCCATTGCAGTCTGTAGCTATTTGGAATTTCTAATTTTGGGAGGATAAGAATGTTGAAAGAAAATAAGAGGTTTGGTTATATTTGTTTGTGGTTTTTTGTTGGTTTTTTTTTTCTAATTGCTTTTTTAGCTGATGAGTCTCTAGTCACTAAAGTGATAGGTACTCTACACAGATAAATATTTCATGTGGGCAGAATATGCTGTTCTGCCTTTTGAAAAAGCTTTATTTTATTAATGAGTTTGTTTAATTTCCACACCCTTCAATAAATTATCAACTTGGGTATAAAATTAAATATAATTAGGTCACCCTGTAGCATGCTTTTTTTGTAGATGATGTGTGAACCTCTCTGGATTGAGCTGCACTTTTGTGCTTTCTCATTATGTGTCAGCTGTGAAAATTCAACATAACCAATGTGCTCTACTCTCAGTAATGATAGCATGTACTTGGAAATACAGTACATGAAGTCTTACAAACATTAAGTTATAATCTTTTGGGAATAAAAATCCACAACTATGTTCAAAACTATAGCTAGTGGATGAACTGGGACACTATAATGTCTACCTAAAAATTAAAATTAAGTTACCTTTTAATAAAGACAGTAGTAAGCAAAATTGTAACACATTTCACAAATAATGTCTTGGTAGTATTATCTTGAACCTAAATAAGATATGGAGCTCTTTTATATGACATTTTTAAAATCTCTCTTTTCATTTTAGATGCATATGTTTGCACAACTGAGTCACTACTCAAAATTTCCTTTTGAGATGTCAAACAATCATTAGATCCACCACTCTTAGTTTTATTTCAGATAAAATGCAGAGTACAGTGGAAATTTCATGCATATCCTCCAAAACTTAACATGAATAATCAAAGTCATTGATTAAATTACCTAAACAAGTCCTTAATTCTCACAGACAATCTACTTCTCTTGAAATCAGATCCTAAAAATCATTTGCTTTTAGTGTTCCAAGAATCAGAATGGTTGATTCCTCTGAGCTAGAAAAACATTGCTGGCATAAAGTGGCATAGAAATTTTGGCTAATCTACTACATGTCAGATGATATTTTGTCATAATAATTTCCATGACTTTTAATTGTTATTAGTTCATAATAGTTTAAAGTACTGAAGCCAGCAGTAATTTAATTTTGTGATCTTGTACCACACTGAGGTATTTTGACTATCTTTTTATAATCATGAGCACAGGTGCTGTACCTTGTGCCTAATACTGTGCACTACTGACACTATTAGATACAAAAGTATATATATTCTTAACAATTTTGTACACAGTTTTAAAAAATAATTTAAAAAATATTTCTCTATAAAGATCCTTGTTTAGGAAATGGAAAGGAAGATGTAAAGAAGGCCCTACTTTTTATTGCTGTTTGACCTTACAATTCTTTTTCAAACAATAAATCAGTTCTTTAATACAAACCATGCACATGGGATTGTTAATCTTGACAAGGACCACAGAAATATAATGCCACCATCCCTATTATATTTTCTTACAAGTCTGCATGCTATCCTTTTGTATTAATGGACATTTCTACTCTCTTTCTCCCATTATTTTCTCTGGAAGAAAACAGTGCTAGAGATATTATGCTTTTAGAGAATAGATGTAAATATAATTCTTCTAGATATAACTCATAAAATTCAGAAAGCCTCTATTAAAAAAAGTTCTGTTCTAAAAAAGTCCACTCTTTAAAATGCTCTACCACAGCATAAAACTTTCAGGATGTGAAATAATATTTAATGTCTCTATGTCATCAGAGATGCAAGATTTTTGACATACTACAAAGTAAGGCCTAAATCAACCAACAAAACACTCAAGTTCTAAATTTGAACTTTGGATTTCTCTTTTTTTTCATGCAGCGTTGGTTTCTCAACATAGTGACATACATTAAAAATTACTTCGAGCAAAACCTAAAGACTCATTTTAAATTTCCTTTGAATATTGGTAATTTTGCCAATTATAGAATGAATGATTTGAGGATAGTTTTAGAATTACCTAGATAATAGTGCCCTTAATGTATAGAGAGGATAAAATCTTAATAAAATTCAATTAAGTTTTTTAGATGCCTTAATTTAAACTTTGCCTATTTTCCTATGCATTATCTAGAGAATTGTATTTGACATGCAAAGATATAACTTCCATTGGAATTACAGCTACAATTTATTTACAAGTAATCACACAAGTGCATATAGATATCTGCAGTTGTAGATATCAGTGTCCCTATAACCATGTCTCAGAAGCTTCTGTTTGAAAATTGAAAAGTCCCAAGACTTTTATCCACCAAGAAAACTGAAATGGAAGCAAACTGCATTTGGATAAAAGAGTTTTCCTGTCCAGCAGTAACATTTTGCTGCAAATGACCTCCTTACCTGCATTTAGCATGTTGATTACTCAGACCACTGAAGCACAAAGGGTGCTGTGCAGAGCCACCAGTCAATAAGGTAATTTATAATGATGATCCTTCTGGGCAAACTAGGGGAGGAACTAGTCATTACTGATTTCTTCTAGCTGAGGAAATCTGCTCCCCTCTTGGTAAATATTCACCAAACAAAGAGAAAATCCACCAGTCTCTCTAACATTTTCTATTTACAGAGAAGTGAGAGGCTGCAGTTGAAACTGATTGTGCCTGAATACAGCTTAATACCCAGAAGCATCTCTTTTTAACCTACAAGACTCTGATAGATGTGTTCATCAATAAGATAATTGGTGTAATGATACAAGAAGCTGCTGTTAGGATGACTTCAAGTTAGGGAAAACTACTTCCCTTAAATGTGTTGGAAGCAATGCACAAACTGATGGCCAGCATTCTACCGAAGCAGAGAGCAAAATACGGCTTTATCTCCCATGCTTCTTATCTCATCTCACTGACTGTAGCTGAATGTCCCTTGCAGGTGAGCCAAGGGTTGCTTTGTTTCAGCCTCCTCCCAAGGCTCTCTTTGTGGGGAGAGTAACACCTTGACACAGCTGAGGGACAGAAGTCGAGGCTGGGGCTGCCTATAAAACCTTCTGGAAAATTGCTGCTGATGTGGGAAGAAGCTACTCATGCCATGCAGGGGACAGCTGGGCAGGGGCCAGGGTGATGGAGGGCAGTCTTGTGCCGCAGCGTGGCTGAGGGAGCAACGTCCTGTCCTGTGAGGGAAAGGAGTGGCAAGGAGGGGGCTGTGAGGAGGTGGGGAGAGCCCTGTGAGTCCCCTGTTTTGTTTTCTACTCTTTTGTGGGGCCCTCCCTTGAGAGGACTGTGCAGTGGCCATGTACCCTGCTGTTTGTGTCCCCTACCCTGGTACCAGTGTGGGGGTCTCGGTTTGCTGCTGGGTTTGCTGTAGGTGGATTATTTTGGTGATCCTGGCTGCACTTGCTGAGGGGACAGCCAGCCTTGGAGGGGAAAAGAGTGAGGTTTTTGCTGAACCAGGGAGTTAAATCTCGGGGAAACTTGCCTGAGAAACTGCAACCAGGACCTGTTTATGGTGAATGAGATGCCAGTCACTAAAGTTAACTTATTTTAGATAAGAATTGATTTAGGAGAATAGGGTAAGAGGTAGAGGCAGACCCTGGAGGTGGTGAATGCAGGACTGCTAGACGACCAGGCTCATAGCGTAAGAGTTGCAAGTGGCAATACTATTTGCTAAATAAGGCCATGCTATGGATCCTTGGCCTGAGGCCTGTGCTGTATCTTGGACATTTCTGGGTGATGATAAGGAAATAAAAAGTATCCAGGTCTGAAGGCTGGAGTTGTGGTGGTTGTGCTCCGTTTCCCTTTCCTCTTTTTACCAAAATACTAAATCACATTGAAGGGCACTCCTATGTTGCTGATAAACCTGTCCAATCTGAGTGTTTCAGGCTTGGAGTGCTGTTTGTTCAGCAAATCCAAAGGAAACAACATCGAGAGAGCCTCAGAGAGATGTGCAGCTGATGCATCTTTCACAGACTCGTGCTGAGTTAATTCAGCAAGGCTTCTGGCAGATGCAGGGAGTCCCTGGCCTTTGCCTCACTTAATCTTTCCATCCCATTGACAGTGGCCAGAGCAGCCCTTGGACAAGCTGTCATTCCTCATTGCTGCCAGACCTGGCGCCAGCAATTCCCATTGCACTTTGGTAACTATCCATGACCTCCTCGTTTCAGAAGTCTTTAGTTTTCCAAAATTGTTTTTATTTTTTTATTCAAGCTGTCAGTCTCTTACAAAAATGTAGAAAAATGATGGGCAGTTCATGAAATGACAATGACTTTATGGCATAGGCTCACATTCAGAGATTAGTTTTGCCCCATCTCTCAAGCACAATATGTCTAATTGATTGAAAAAAAGGTTATCCTGTAATGGAGAAGGAGCTTTCCTGCAATTCCCAGGTTCAGGGGGAAGGATCCAAGAAGGCTGATAATGAATTAATGGACTCATAACTGATGCCACTTGAACTGTTTTGAAAATACTGTTTACAAAATTGTATAATGGGAGTGAAAACAGTATTCTTTATGTTCTCACCTCCTAAATCTAGTGCCTAAGTCTCACATTTAGGTGATTAATTAAATTCTGTGTTTTGTTCAAATGATTGTATAGTAGTACTGAGTGACATCAGCTAAACTGTGAAAACTGGGAAAAAAAAAACCCCAAACCTATATTAGACATAAATTTTACACATAGTACAAACCTACCCTCTCCTTTATGAAATGTTAAACTGAAAAAAAAAATAGCCAGGACGAATTCTCACTGGATTATTTAGGATTATTTGATCGGGAAAATACAGTTTTGTCATGTTTTCTTCTAACTGGAGATTTGTGGACCGATGATGAAGCCACTTAAAAGGCACTGAAAATATACTCTGGTTCTCCTTGCTTTCTGTTTTTATTGAGTCACCTATAAATATATGTAAGACTTTAAATTTCTAAATATTTTGTCTGGATCACTAAGTTCTCAATTTTTTTTAACAAAGCCTTTTAGAGCAATCTGTTAAAAAAAAAAAAAAGTATTTGTAGTGGGACAATGAAAGAAGATTGTAGGTGATTTCTAGAAAAATAAGCACAATCTCTTTGCTCTGCTGCCATTAAAATGTATGTTTTCTATGTTTCTTCAAGTATACATACAAATGGGTAACTTTCTATAATTCTTGTATTTCAGATGGACTCAAAATTAGTAGAAAGCCCCATGATTTAGGTAAATCAAAGAAGATAAATTCCTTTCTTTGTTCTAAAGACAAAAAATGAAAACCTAATCAAAGAAACAATACCCCAAACCAAAACCAAACTGAAATTTCAGACCTTGTGCCATCTCTTACCTTGGGCCAAATGAAAAGTCTGGAGATGAACTTTTTCAGTTTTTCATATTTCTTCAGTTCAATTTCATATAGCAAAGGATCCATAACTTAAATATAAATTGTGACTCTTAGGTTTTTATTTAACAAGTAAGAGCAGAGCTTTTACTTCATTGTGGTGCTGTTTACAAGCTGTCAAATTATTTGCATGGATTTTTTTTCAATAACAAGTGCTATTATGCAAAGCCATTCACTGAATTCAAAAAGCCAGCAGTCTAGGAAGTTTTTGTGAGCCAAATGATAAAAGACTTTATTATTAAGAGCATTTAATTTTCCTACTGGATTTTAATATAATAACCAAGCACTCAAATGATATTTTTTTAAATTACCTTGTGAAATATTTCCAAATGCTGGTGGAATACGTAGAGCTCTGCCATCAAAATGGCAAGTGGGCCATGGTCGGTGTAGGAGCTGTTACTTACCCACATTATGTCTTATTTTATACAGCTGCCTGTTGCTATAGTTTTCTTTTGGACTGAAGTCTTGCCCATATATTTGTGCTGTTGTAGAATACTTCCTTTTTTCTTTCCAGCTAAATCTCTGCATATTTTGGTAACAGTGCAACCCAGGTGTTGTTTTCCAGTCTGGGATACAGGTGCCAGCCTACAAGAGAGAATCCAGAATTGCATGCATAGAAAACTTTATGGAAGATGAACAAAGGATTTCTTTGCAAGTTAGTAGGACATATGAATGTGTATAAGGAAGAGCAGTTGTTATTTAGAAAAAATCCCTCAGTGAATCTGATTTTTTTTTTTACATGCTCTTAAAACTTTCTGTCTGTGCCTGTGGAATTTTCTGTTGTACATGCATAAGATAATAGCCTACAATTTCCTACAACTAGTGGAGTTATTCTGATATAGCACAAACTCCAAGATGGTGTAGACCTAGCATTTAAACTCTAATCTATATCAGAGTGTAATATAATTTATGAGTTATGCTACATGGTTGAGGGGATCTTGAGTAGATGCGGTTTTTTAATTAATATTGATATGGTAAGCTTTTAACATTTGCCAGTTTCCACTTCCAAATTTCACTTTATCAGGAGGAATGAAAATTTGACAAAGTAACATTGATTCTGAGGCAAAACTGCATTATTATGTCACTGGTATCAGCCTTAGTGACATGTTCAGTCACATTAATCCTTAGACTCAAATCTTGTCTCAGTTATGTGTAGAATACAAATATGGAAGCATGTATGGATACTGAAATTATAACACTAATTACAATTAGTTAAAATTAAGCCACTTTTCTATGGTGAATTATTATTCATCACATGGCAATTTTATACAAAGGCTGAGTACATTTCAAGTTTAATATTACAGTTTATATGAATATTGGGAAATGTGTGCAGAAATAATAGATTAAATTCTCTGATTTTTTTTGGTTGTTTGGTTGTTTTGGGGCTTTTGGTTCTATGCTATGCAAGAGGATCAGTCAAGTTAATCATGATGATCTTCTCTGTCTTACTCTTAACTCACTGATTTTTTTATTAAAAAATAGTTACTCTCATGTCTTCATAGATCAGATCATGTGATTATTTTAATGCTTTTTTTATGCCATAGTGGCTTTATCTCAGCCCTGTGTCAATCAAGAATTTTTTAAAAGCATCATTGGATCAGATAAAAAATTTCACTGATATTTTAATACTGTTCAGCTGCTACTATCAGTGCTTCATGGTGAAACAAGATATATTATCAACAAATGGAGTGCACATTTCACAATCAGGAAGCTTGAGTGGGGACTCCGAAATGATAGGTAGCTCAGAGTCTCTGACAAATGTTGATTTTTCTTTATCGTGTCTGTTTTTCTGCGTGAAGAAAATAAACATGAATCTCCACTGTGTGTTTAACACTCCAAAATGTTGGGATATGGGATATGAAGATAAATATTCTAGCTTATTAAAGCTTTAAAATACTTTTCTAGAATATGCAAGCCCATTAATATCTCTGTGGACAGTAAAAACACAACTGTTACTCAGCTTCCCATGAGTTCTGTTTTCATAGATGGTAGGTAATGTACTTGCAATATTATTATGTCATACCATTTTCTTGAAGGTGGAAGGCAATTGAATACATGTGCAAAGGTGCCTTTACAGAATCACAGAATATTCTGATTTGGAAGGGTCTCACAAGGAACATCAAGTCCTTTCTGAAGGAAGACTTCTTTGTGTTTTAAATGAATTATTTAATCTGGTTTGCGAAATTTTTGTTCAGATTTTCTTCAAACTAATAAGAATATTTGAGAAATAGTGTCTCCTGGTGTTTGAAGGACTTCTTGTGAAAATTGTAATTTAAAAAGACACTTTTGTGGAGTTTAGCATTGGCAGACATCAAGTATTTGACTGGAAAAAAATACATAATTTACCAGGGGAAAAAAAGTATTTTGCCCAGAAAAAATATATTGAGCTGCTTTGTCTTTCAGGAGTTTTTCAAATCTAGACAAGTTCTGAGAGTACACCACAAAAATAACTATTTTTTGTCTTTGTATGACATGTACCATTGAAGTATCTGGTTTATATACATTTTCAATAAGAAAATATGGAGGCTTTCTGCTATTAAGCTAGACATGAATTTTAGTAGTGGCAAATTTAAGGTGATCATTAAGAGGCAGGCAAAAAAATAATTATAATCATATAGAAGGAACACAGGATGATGTCCTATATTAATCTTTAGTGTGAAGAAGAACATCAGTTGTACCAGATGCCCTTGTTAAACTCAACAGGCTTTCTTTGAAGTACTTTTCATTCTCAGGTATGTTTATGCCATCAGAAATGACAACACATGGAAGAAAACTTGCAAGATGCATTCAAATGTAGCAGCCTAATCATAAATTTGATATTGTGTGTTTCATGCCTGATATTTTTTGTGGTTGTGAACACTTGCACCATCAGAAGTAATTAAAAGCAAACAAAAGAGCTGTGCACAAAGAAAAAAAAGCTTAAAATTATCTGTACAGCTTTGTGCTGTAACTACTGTAAGTGTATACCCAAGCATTTTTATATCTTAGGAATGTTAACAGGTATGCTACAGCAACTGCTGCAAGGAAAAAGGTTTCTTTTCAGGCTATGTTGTCAGTTCTCAACAAAATGAATCACACACAGTGGGTGAGTAAAGCTGTCTCTGTGTTTATGATCCCTGACTCATTCCACAGGTTTTATTTGCTTCCATTTCAAAGACATTTTACTACTTTTGTACAGCAAATTGTATCTACACCATAAACTAACAGTTGCAGCCTTTACAAGTCTGGGATTACATATTCTCTGGACAGTTTTCTTTTCATAGGGACAAATCTTGAGACATCAAAATTCTGGAAATGCACAAAATTGTTAGAGGAAATCTGGCCCCCGTTGACAAAAGGAAATTGGAAGACAAAAAAAGAAATAAAAAATAGAGTCCTATTGCTGCAGAGGGCCAGCTGCAATAGTTGTTTCTCTACTCCCATGTGTTTGTGAATCTTGACCTCTCTTGTTAAAGGTGGAATTTTTACTAGGAGGAGCTTGATAAATGCTTCATGCACATGTACATGTATATAAAGGTGACTTATGGTGCCAGGGCAACAGTGTGAAAAGGGACTAGCGTGGCTAGGAGATAAGAATTAAAGGGAAGGGTATGAAAAGTGCTGTATACCTGTACCTTACAGCCTACTTTTTCAGCTTTCACTTGCAGACCCTGTGCAGTTTCTTCCTCTCATTCTACATATTAAGGAAAGCAGAAGATGGACACTAAAATAAGAAATCTGATTTCCTGAAACTGAAAAAAATTCCTATTTGTGCCTAATTAAAACATTTGCTGAAACTAATTTCATTGTTGCAAAATCAGCATTGAGGTGCTGGGATTTCATTTTTCAGAGCAAGTCACTCTGAACCCCATGGATGGTGCCTGAAGGGTTGAATGTGGCTAATGTGAATATCAATTAATTGTGTTCTAGTGACAAGGAGCTTTGCAATAATTTATTATTTATACTTCTGCCTTAATAAGTAGATAAACATGAAAAACTACAAGACATTTTTTCAGTTTTTCTCAAAAAAATTATTGCTTAGAGCTTGACATAGATATAATATAGAAGGATAGAGAGGACAGAACACTGGAAGAACCTCAGATGGTTTGTTTCCCTGTTATGAACTAGTCCTCTGGAGCTTCTGATCACATCTTAGATGTCAGATGGACCTTGCTGTCTCATGAGCAAGAAGGCAAGATATGTTCGTTCAATCTAACAGAGTTTATGAACGATCACAGAATTCTTTGGAATGCTCTGCAGCAAATTAGAAGTCAAAATAAAGATACTGTAAAAGGCAACTGTTGTACTTTGCAGCAGAGTTCAAACATAGCATCTGCCTGTCTTGGATGAAAATCTTCAATAACTACAGGAAATTTGTGGTACAGGAGAAAACTAAAAACGCTTAAAACATGCTGTTAGATTTTGGGAGAGTATTTCTTCCTAATGACAAATCTGATGAAAAATCTAATAATAAACATTTTTCTGTTTATATATAAACTTAGATAGCAATTTAATATTTCTTTGGCAATTGCATGCTCTGACATTGTCCTCATCTGGTCTCTAGTCACTGTAATCTGGAAAATGTTGGGAAATGGTTTGGAAAAGCACTTAGTGCTCGAATTTTTGATGTGTTGTGTATTGGACCCACATCTATGACCTACCTTTCCAAATGTCCAGCAGTACTGTGTATGTTTAAGATAATTTCAAAGAAACAGTAAGCCCAGTCAATTTTCAATCCTTTGAATTATCATGATAATCATGATAATCATGATATTTTAATACCTTCCACTTGAACTTGTCTTGCAAATTTAAACATTTGTTTTCTGTAATTGCTTTGCGACACATGCAGTTAATGAAAAGTCCTAAGAAACTCATTGCAGAATTCTTTATTTTCTTTTATTTACAGGTTCTGTGATGTCTTGATGTCACTTTTAAATTTGAAATAAAGTGCAAAACAATTCTTTTAAGCTCATGTTTACCTGTTGCTCCATAGAATGTTCAACTGACAAATATTTCCATGTGGAAAACTTAAATATGCATTTTTAAATAATATAAAATTTCCTATTTCTGTTAAAGTCTTTCACAATTGAAAACTGACATCATTGACATCTCAAACAGCTTGCATTTCATCTTTCTTTAATTATGTCTTTTTTTATCCTCTGTATATGCTTTTTAATTAGTTAGACTAAGATTTCAGTGATGTGTCAAGAATTCTGAATTTTTTATTTGGTTTTCTTTCCCCCACATAGTTTCTTTTCTCCACCCCCTAGCTGAGACTGAAACAGTGTCAAAATGAAGCAGCATAACTCATCATTGAGAAAAGGATGTTAAATCTTTTTTAAAGTTTACGAAGGAAAAAAAATTAGGAATTGAAATAACCATTAAGAAACTGGAGGAAACAGTTAGAAATCATTTGATTTTTATCCTAAGTATTTAGTGAAAAATTAGCCACAGATGTAACATGTTTTCAAAATTGTAATCTCTCTTCAAACCTCATATAAACATTGCAAAAAGCTAAATATATTGAAGATGTCATAAATAATGCATGACTTTTGATACTAAGATGTATAAATCTTTATTGATTTATATGATGGCTCGCACTTCATAGAAACTATAGATCCAAGAAGTGTTTTGTCCCTCCTCTGTCTATAGTTGACATCAAAAAAAGGTCTAATGAAGAGAAGAGGTCTGCAGTCATCTTAGTCTTGCAGTATCTTGAACCAATTCATGAATGACCACTATGTACTGGGAGAAGAAAAGTGTTGTCCAGCACTAAAAGGCTGCTAAACCACATTAAAGAAGTAGTGATGAGTGCCTGCAGTTTACTTTCATAAAAGGCAAATTATTTAGGTCCACTTTTGAACATCTAAACAAAGGAGCTTTTACTCCCTAGCTAGTTGCCAACAGAAGAACCAATGCTTAAATTCACCCTGGAAAATTATTTTGAATCCTCCTTCAGCTATTGTTTTAAGGATGCTGCTTAGTAAGAAAACAATAGTCAGACCAAGCTGATCTACTAAGAAAGTGCGCTGTAACTTTAGGAACATAGAGACAGAAGGCTTTATCAAGACAAGTGAAATTTGGGAATGAAATATTTGTGACATTTTGAGAGGAAGAAAAATGATCTAACTGGTACAGCAATATGCTCATCCTTCACTTAAAAAAACCAGTACTGCTGATTTCTAGGCTTGGCCTGAAATTCATTTATTTATCTGAAACACAAGAACACTGGTGGACTGAGGACAGGTTTCTTGGCAAAGCCATTACCCAAACATATTTTCTTAGCTTAAAAAATGTATCTAGATGTTTTTTTGGTTATTTAGCTCTGTGCATTGTCTGGGAAAAGACCCCACAAATGCAACAATTAACACACTGCATAATTCCTGCACACACACACCCACAGCCCTTTTCTGAAGATGTTCACAGCACATCTGAAGCTTGTAACTACCGCCATTCATGCAATGAAATTTACAATCTTTGTTATTCGTAAAAGAAAATAAATCTCCCCTTCTCCTGTTGGATAAGTTCCACTGTGTTCTGCACAAAATAAAAACTTTTAAAGTTTAAATTAAAGGGGAACGTATTTTTAAAAATGCATGATCATTACAATATTGCGTTATCTTTTTTTAATTACTTATGCAAAGACAAGTCTTCTTCCTACTTGAAATTATGAATATTTTTCTTTTTTCAAATAAATTTTTGGTTTAAGAGGATATTGGCAGAGATGAGAAATTGCAAATTTGGGTTGGTTTTTTTTTTTGCCATGCAAAGATAGCATTCAGTTGATTCCTTTCGTTATTTGCAAAACAGGATAGCAAGATTAATGACAATTTAGTGTCTCTGTACAGTCAGTTCACCTCTGTCAAGGAGAATGTTGAGGCTTTCATTTTTATTCTTCCTTGTCCTCTGCTGCTGATTGTAAGAATACTAAGCAAGTTAAAGGATGTGTTTGTCAACTAGAACATCTTTCTGTTATGACCTGGTTATTCATCACCAGTCTTACTTTAGAAGTGTGGAATAATGATAAATTTGGGTGCTAGCTGGTCTAATCTGACTGTCAACCAGCAACCTTGAGTTGAGATGCTCTTTTATCTTGTGAAACTGATTTGTGAGACATTCACTCTTTAAGTAAAATCAACTATTGAGCTTTTCTTCCCCCATCACCAACAAGGTGTGATGGTATTTTGAACTTAATTTATGCAGTAAACAAACAATGAAATCTGTTTCTGTCAGCACTTCCATCTTGGAAGACTGAAAACAAAAAAGAATGTGGTGTAGTGATTAATGATTGTGATTAACTGTCTAGAGGTTATGGCTTCATGCCCCAATGATTCTTCTGTCATTACTCTGGATGAGATGCTACATTAAGCACATATGCCTCCATCCATATGGCTTGCTCAAAACCTAGAGGTTGACCTTTAGCTTTTTTTTTTTTCCACAAATGCACTTTAAATGCCGAATGTGTAACTTGTGCATCCTGGGCTGAAGTAAGAGGAGTGCTGTCCCTGGGCTCAAGCTCAGCTCTGAAGGGACTCAGCTCTACTCAGCTCTGGAGGGACTGCACCTGGAGTTCTTTGTTCACTTCAGTGCTCCCGAGAACAGCAAGGACACGAATTGGAAAGGGTCACAAGGTTGATGAAAGGACTGGAGCATCTTGCCTACAAAGAAAGGTTGAGAGCTCTGAGACTGTTGAGGATGAAGAAGAGAAAGCTCCATGAGACCTCATCAATGTGCATAAAACACCTGAAGCAGGGCTACAAAGGCAGCAGAGACCGGTTTCCTCTCCAGCGCTGACCAGAGGCAATGTGCACAATATACAACACAGAAGGTTTCCTCTGAACATCAAGAAACAATTTTCCCTGTGAGGATGAGTGAGCACAGGTTTCCCAGGGCGGCTGTGTGGCATCGATCACTGGATATATCCAATGCTGCCTGGACATTAGCCTGTGCAACCAGCAATGGGTGTCCCTGTCTGAGCAGAGCAGAGCTGTACCAAATGATCTCAGGAGGTCCCTTCCACCTTCAATCATCCAGGTTTTTCCCAATCCCTTTGTGCCACCTTGTTAGGAAGAATGAGAGAGGGAGGACAAAATGTGGTTTAGTTTTTGTTTTGTTTCTCAGCATTCTACTTTATTTTTAGTTGCTAGTAAATTAAATTATTTTTTCTCAAGTTTCCTTGATTTTGGGTGTTATGGTGATCTTCCTGTTTTTATTGTGAAGCACAAGATTTTTTTTGTTTTCTTTTTTCCCCTCCTCTGCTGAAGTGGAAGAATAAGAGAGTAGTTGGGTTGGGCCTGGTGGTGTGCCAAAGTCAATCCAACACAGACGTAAATAGAAATAAAACCTTTTACCTTGATTATAGCCTATTATGTCTTTAATTTTTAAAAATCAATTAGAATGTATATTGACAGTAAAAACAGAGCTGTGATTCACATACCAATTGCCACAGAACATGTCCAGAAAAATGATTATGACTTTTTTTAAATTAATCATGTTTTAGGACTAAAGAAGGAAAAAAGATCTTAAAAGTTATGAAGTCCTGTATGTAACCCTATATATGTTACAAATTTCCTTGATGCTTCCTTAATAGGGAACTCATTAAAAGACTATCTGTTTAAGTTACTCTGTTTAAGAAAGCTCATTTTTCATATTCTTTCAATCTTTAGCTGTGAAAATCAAATAAATCACTTCTTTACTACAATAAGTCTAATTTTTACTGAGAGTCCCTAGAAGATGATGACTTGTACAATCAGACAGCTTCTTTAAACAATTAAAGAACTTGAATGTTAACTTTTGGAATGTCGCTTTGAAACACCCTCGTTTGCATGCAACATCATGTTGGGCCTACTCAGATTTGCAGGTCATCAGGTAATGAAAAGAATGGTTGCATGGTTGAATGATTTGAGTGAGAATGGACCTGTAAAGTTGCAAATCCCTACCATGGGCAAGGACACCTTCTGCTAGACCAGCTTGCTCAAAGTCCCGTCCACCCTGGTCTTGCACACATTTTCTCTGGGCAACCCACCCCAGGTTACCACCACCTTTATCTTAAAAGGTTTTCTTCCTCATTTTCAATATAAATGGATTAGAACTGTTGCCTTTAGTACTGTCACTACAGTCCTTGATAAAATGTGTCTGTGCCTTTATCATAAGCCAAACTTATAGGTAGTGAAAGGTCACAATGAGGTTTCCCTGAGGCCTTTTCTTTTCTGAACTGAATTTTTCCACTTCTCTCAGCCTTTCTTCATAGGAAAGTTGCCCCAGCCAACAACCAAATACCTTGGTTTCTTTGGCAGAGCATTGTTCTGCCTGCAAGTACATTTTATATGCTAATTTAATTTACTTGCACAATCAAATTACGGGGAAAATTTATTCTTGCCCTTCTTTGCAATGTTATTACAATTATTACATTATTTTATTTTATTTTATTATTACACTGATTATTTTTGCAGCTTTTATTACAAAACAAAGTGTGCTTTTAATTATACAAATAATAACTATTTAAATACCTGGATAATTTTTTGGAAATAAACAATTTGCAATTCCATTAAAAATTTATTGTCTATTAAAGATACTGCTTAACAAAATTTGAGTTTATGCTGAAATAGACTCTTTCTTTAAAAAGCAAACGTTGATTTCTGCACTTGAAAAACATGATTTAATGTACTTTTAATCAGGTTCCAAGCTCTTCAAGGATACCTTGAACTATCCTTATTTTCAACATATTGCTGCCACAATTTTCAGGAGCAAATGGGGTTTAGGAGTGGTAGTGTTTTGGTACAGCCTTGTCTCTTATCCTGAAGATGATACTTTTGAAATCATATTTCTCTTTATGCAGTATTGGTGAAAACTTTTAATATTTAAATGAATTGCAGAAAGGTATTTTCCAACTATAGAATTATTATTATTATAATTCCTACTTTTTTAATACATGTATTTTTAGAAGACATTTTATAAAAGTTATTACATCAGTGAATGCAGATTTAATTCTCCAGTAGAAATTTGTTTTTGAAATATGTCCTTAGAGTGTCAGAGCTTCCATTAATCAATATTATTGTATGTAGCATGCTTCAGAAAAACTTAAATTAATCTTTATAAAGAAAACTTTTTTTTATTGTATTGACTTTTGTTATTGTTTCCTTTTTCTCTGTGGTATAAGGGAAATCTTTTTTTCTCCTACTACCTCCCCCAGCTATTTCATGTAAGTAAATTCTACCACATCTTGCTAACATTTTAAAAATATTTTTTGAGAAGTTCTGAATCCCCTTTTGTTCTTCTTGGAAGTTAGGAATACCATTCAGTGTTCACAGAGCCTTAGGTGTCAGAAAATTATTCAGGCTTTGTTACCCAGAAGGAAAAAGAGGTTGTTGCTAATGCTAGCAGTCTTAGAAAAATATCTGGGAGCACTGATAAACTTTTGAAAAGGTAAAGTCTATTTCTAAAATTCCATTTCTTTTCATTACCTGATGACCTGCAAATTTGAGTAGGCCCAACATGATGTTGCATGCAAACGAGGGTGTTTCAAAGCGACATTCCAAAAGTTAACATTCAAGTTCTTTAATTGTTTAAAGAAGCTGTCTGATTGCACAAGTCATCATCTTCTAGGGACTCTCAGTAAAAATTAGACCAATTAGTTTCCTAATACACAAGCCTGTAGATATATATCCATCCAAGTGAATTTGGTTAAGTAGTGCCACTTACAGGGAAAGTCACCTAATTTGCTATACAAGATTGACCTTTTTGACAATAATTTGTTAACATGCATTTGGCACAGGTTTACCGTGTTAAGTGATTAGACAATCAATACAACTTGATGAGTGACATAAATTATGCATTGCTGTGATGATTAGGATCTAATCTGAACTCTGTTGAACCCTGCCTGGTTCTATTTAATGCACTTGGTGGGTCACAATATAACATGCAGTGCCCCTGGAGTTCATCTGGACTACCTGTATCAATAAAGACCGGGACAATTTACAGTAAATGCTGTGGCTCTGGAAATACAAAAATCAAATTAATTGCTTTCTGAGGGAATATTCTAGATATATCATAATTTTTTCAATAGTTAATTTGGAGAAATTTTACTTGTCTGCAATATATATGCAAGTTGATAAAATGATAGGTGCTTTGCAAATGTTGCCATGTACCTTGCGACTGATTCTTAGGAAGGATGTATCAAGTGACAATAAATGAAAAAGTTAATGCACACAAACTATATATGAAGGTTTACATAGGCAACATTCACTTGCAAGTTCAAAAAATTTTATCCATAGCTCAATAAATTAGGTTTTGAGAATATGGGGACATTATTTGTTATGCACTGTGGACAATTCCATGTGGATAAACTGGAAATAAGTTTATTCTAGTCACAGATACTTTTAAAAACTTGCAAGGATTACTTGCAGGGATTCTTTTAGCTTTTCGAAGAAAGTATGGTTAAATATATATATTTGATTGATATTATGCTGTGGAAAAATTGACATTGAAGGCTGAAAGTTTGTAATTACAATTTAGATATTATTCAGTTCATAGATGATGTTAGGAAGTTTGGACAAAATTGGATGAAAGTTGAAAGTGACTGTCCTAGATTTTCTTGTCCCTCTGGCTGAAGGTAGTTGAAGGAAGTAATATATTCTGGAAATGTGTTCTGGAAATTTCCAACATTCATCAATTTCAGTGTTTCTAGAAGTTGATAAGTTAATTATGATAATGACTTCATTTATGAAATCATCCTTTTGGTTGTTGGCTCTATTTTATAAGAACATTAAAAAGTCTGTACTATTTCTATTAGTATTGCAATCCATATCAAATATTTCTTTATGTCTCTCATATTTAAATGATATAATAATCTAGAAAGTGGATTGAAGGCAACATTATAATCCTGATACCTGAAATATGTGGCTTCAACAAAGTAATTTTAGTTCTAGCCAATTGTTGTGCTATCATTTAATATATATTTTTGACTTGTGTGTAGAGTGCTATTTGTCCCATGCTTGAACCTTAGTTTGTTTTAGCAATTTGATGTTACTATTTTATTCAACTTTGATTAAAAAAAAATCAGTTGAATCAAGTCCTTATAGCTCACCAAAGAAACCTTCATCAAAGAAACTGTAGTCATAGGAATATTTAGAAAACAACTCTGTTGGTCTGTTTGTCTGTTTTAATTCCTGGCGTTTGTTTTTTTTTGGTTCTTTTTCTTGTAGTCTTGCATTACTAAGCTTAAGTTAGATAGTTCTTTTACTCAATATCATGTAATAATAACCTGGAGATGAGGTTAAAAAGGACTTGAGAAGGTCAAAGAAGTCTGTTTTATTTAAGATTTATGTGCATTAGGCTTATGAGGAAAGAAGTCTCCAAGTGAGAGTTCTAATGTTTGCTTGCTCCTTGCAGCCAGGTACCCTGTTAATGGTCTTTAGCCATCCTGTAAAAGGGATGGTAACAGAAGCTCTTAACCTTGACAAAATGTGAGAAATGTCACTGGGAAGCTTATGTTTGATGCTAAATATATTGGAAGGAAAACCTTTTTCATCTCTGACTTAGTAAGATTCCTGTGGTGCAGTAGATATACTTTAGATTTTTAATGTTTTGGGGCTTAATTTTTATTTTATTTTCCTTGAAATGAAAGGTATATGCAGAATATTATTTGACAACTCAGTTCTAGCTAGCAGTGGTATCCTTGCAAGGCATCCTTCGGTGAACTCTTGGAATTTCTTAATCCCTCTTGAAATAAAAGGATGCTCTCTTTAAAGGAGCAGATTTTTGTCTGAAGTATCTTAATCAAAATGCTAGAAAGTAGGCATAGCCACCCAATCTTTCTCATCTTATTTTTATGGGCACTGGACAAAAACTGAGGAATGAGCTCTGCAGAAATCATGCAAAATATTGCCAAGCTGATCAAGATAGGTGTTAATAGAATTAATAAGTCATGGTGTTTAAGTTTGAATTGTTCTTACTTAACCTTTACAATCCAGCCCAGCTTGAGTCTTGAGAAAGGAGAACAAGTCCTCAAAATTATTGTAATGTGTTTCTTTGTTTAGTATTTGTAGAATTTTGAATTTCTTCCTGTGCCATTTAATTAGGACTTCAAACTTTTAATGAATGCCACTGTTTTGGCTTCTGCTGAGTAGTCTGGCACAGCACCAGCATCGCCTCTTCACCAGTCATCCAGATAGTGGACAAGATTTTGGGAAAGGACACAACCAAGTCAGCTGAACCAGTCAGACCAGAGAGGTTATTCCACGTCGCATGATGTCAGCTCAAATACAAAAGTTAAGAAAAAGGAGGTGGAACTGGGGAATTCAATTCTTACAATATTTTCCTTCCTGACCAACTGCTCCACATCCTGAAGCTTTGCTTCCCATCAAGTGAATGACCATTCCTCACTGGTGGGAAATAGAGATTTTTTTTTATTTTCTTGCATACATGTAACCATAGCTTTTGTTTAGTAAACTGTCTTTATCTTGATCCACAAGAGGTTTTCTCAATTTCATTTTTTCCCACTTCCCACTGGCACTTGGTGTCCAGCCAAGGTCAACATTCCTCAGTCATTACTTCACCTACTTCTCCTCTTAAAAGAGGAAAAGTTGGGGAATTCTTCTAAAATTCTCAGAGGTTTCCTGCCCAAGATCTTTGGCGTTACCTTGATGAAGGCAAAAAATTAACTTGGAAGATTGGCTGCAGGAGTCTTACAGACAATAAGCATACACTAATAAGCGCATATAAAAATTTGAAATGCTTTGGAGAAAATTTTCTCTTTGTTTGGGGTTTCTAGTGTGAAACATGAATGTATCTACCATGTAAAGTGTGAATGTAGCATGTAAAAATTATTCTTAACAGTTTTCTAAGGGAGATTTTTGCATGGCGATGGAAGCTTATCTGTGCTAGAAAGGAAAATTTTCACTCTGCCAAAGGTAGTGATTTTTCCTCTGTATGAGATGCCTGCATTTAAAAAAGTTACGAAGTGACTGGGCACTACAGTGGGTGAATTTCAAGAATTTTCTCCTTTAACATTTAACAATTCCCAGAGCAGACAATTTGGTATGGATTTGTTTGTGGTTTGTTTTTTTTTTTTTTTCTTAATTGCTAAAAAGCCCCATTGAACTCTCAGAAGGTAGGGCCTATATTGAAACATACCTTGTGATAGTTTTTGGATTAAGAATAGAGATCGGAATTGAATATAGTTGATTCCAAAAACTGAATTTCTAAGACTAAATAACTGTTGTTTTTTTTTTACCAAATCATTAAATAGCAGTTCTAAGCATAAGGAGGGAGGGAGTTTTTTGTGTTTCTGAGTCAATGCTGAAACAGTAAGAGTACCTTTATGTTTAGAATTAACCACAGATTTGCAATTATTCACTGAACATGTGATTCTCTGTGGATTTTCACTAATAATTATTTCTAAAAAGCATAGGTACTTCAACTTTCTGAACCACCTGTCAGCTAGATTAATGGCATCTTGGCAGCTGATTACAACCACCATTATGTAGGGGCTACAAGACGAGCATTAATTTAGTTTTACATTAAGCATGCAAAGCAAGTAGAGAAAATATAATCATTTATTATTGTAATAGTTCTAAGTTATAACCAGCTGCATGATTTATGCTTCAATTAAACTATGCAGCTTGTACAAAGTCTTCTTCCTGTATTAATCATGCAAACTGGCTCATTATTTATGACTAAAAAAAGCAGATGAGCCAGGGTTTTCAGTGATTATTGGGAAAGGTTTCATTTTTGCAACACCCCACATATTAAGCATGGCAGAAAAGATAAAGTATTTAAT
This sequence comes from Melospiza georgiana, assembly GCF_028018845.1. Taxonomy (NCBI): domain Eukaryota; kingdom Metazoa; phylum Chordata; class Aves; order Passeriformes; family Passerellidae; genus Melospiza; species Melospiza georgiana. The sequence goes on from NC_080430.1 coordinate 78,792,055, forward strand.
ATGAAGAAAAAATTGGGTAGTGTAGAATTTTGCAGTTTTGAATTGTAATACTATCAATCTGCTGTTACTCTAGAAAATGAAGTTAAATGATACTATCATTTACACCCCTCAAAGCCAGTGGACTGCTCAAAGTCAATGTCTACCAGTGTAAGTAGTTAGATTTCTTTTCTTTTTTTTTCCCAAATTTGGTTGCGTTTGATAAACTATTCACTAAGAAAAACGTAGTGAATGTCAGCAGACACGACAAAGCAAAGATAACTAGGGATAAAGATATGGCTTTACTTTCCAAGTCCATTTGCATGTCTTGAGTTGGTTTTGAGGATAAAAACATTTCAAGACTGAAAATTTTTCTTCCACTTTACAGAAGCTCTGTGAATTTCCAGATGTTGTGTGAACTATTAGGACAATACAAGTTCTCATGTTTTTCAAGGAGGAAAGGTAAAGTATTGGATTATTGGACTTTGTTAGCTCATAATTATTAATTGGTGCCTGTCCTAATTTTGGCTTGAGACAACACCAGTTTCATCAACTGTGTCAATACCCTGGGTACTTGGTGAGTGGCTGTTTGCTGAAGTGTTTCTCTCCTGCTTTGTTCCTCTTGAATTTATGTTAACTATAACAAAACTTTCCCCGAAACATTAATGTTGTGCCAAAAAAAAACCCCAAACCAAACAAAACAAAAAACAAACAAAGCAAACAAACAAACAAACACCCCAAAAACATAAATCAACCAAATTTGAGGTTCACACTGGGTTACTTTACATGTAATAGACGGAACAAATTGATCCAACCTATATATTTTTATAAAATAAATAACGTAAAGTTTGCAAGGTAAAGTATAAGAATGAAGATCAGAAATGAACATAGCCTTATTTCTTCATCCCCCCACACTGTTTTTATTCCTTCCTCTTCCTGATCCTAATTTTTTTCTTCTTTGACCACCTTCAACCTTCGTTTTGTCCATCTCCCAGTCTTCTTTCTGTCTGGGCCATCTTAAGCCCAATCTATTGATTCCTATGATGGCAAGAAAAGGTTGTGAAATTGATTAAAAAGAACAAATTTCACATTACCAAGCTGTTGTAATTTATTATTAAAGAAATGTAACATGTGCTCATAGTTATGATGTCACAAAATGCCTAATTTAGAAGTCTAAATCTTTTTTAATGCATTGCACAAACTCCATAACTGAAAGTTCTAGAGCTTTTTTTTTCTTTAGTTAAAAAGATATTTTTTCCTCTACTACAAGTAATTGAATAAATGTAATTAGGGATGCAAAACTTTTAGTAAAAGACGGTCATCTTTTCTTTGTTTTCCCAACACCTAGATATCAATAAGTACCAAATTTGGTGTCAAAAGTTATAGGCACTGATATTAAAACTAAACTGAAGTTTAACTTGATTCTATTACAAAAGATCTTCCTAGGGGAGTTAAGAGAAGGAGTACTGTGGAAACAGTGGATTACTTCTCCAGAACATTAAGCAATTCAACAATTGCTCGGCAATTTGCACTGTAGAATTTTACTGTAGGAGTCTGGGTTAATTTCTGTTTTATCCAACACCAAATTTACTTAGACAAGAAATACCAAAATTTTTAGGTCATCCACACTCCTGGCATAAGGCAAGGGAGCAGGTTTTCCTATTGCTGAAAAGAGAAACACCAAACCCAGGAATTCCAACTGACACTTTATAAAGGTGTCTAGAAAGGAAATAAGGAATCAAAGGCTGTGGTGTTTGAACTTTTGGAGTGACACAGAGTAGAGGAAATACAATGCCCTGTACTGAGAAGAAAATGTGACTCCACCTAAGGTTATATATATATATATGTGTGTGTGTGTGTGTGTGTGTGTGTGTGTGTGTGTGTGTGTGTGTGATTGTTTCATTGACTTCCAAGCCTGTTGTGAGATGAAAGCATGAAAGTTATAAAGTCTAAGTAATTGTATATTAGTGTTGGTGAAAATCAGTTTCCTTTGTCAATATGAGTAGAACTGTGAAATAAAACTGTGAACTAAATTATTTTATTCACTTAGGTAGACTTCTATGTAAGAATATATTCTTATTTCATGTACAAATTAGGATTTTTCATGTTTCAGGTCTGTGAAATAAAAGGTGCAATGTTTCAATAAAAGAGCTCCAATGAATCTCAAATAAATAGTTGAAATTCTTTAAGTATTAATTTGAATATGGGAAATATTAGAAAAGCTATTTTCTCCAGTAGCATCTGAAATACAGCTGCTGTAACTGCTGTGCATTACGTCTCAGAAAGAAGTAGCCTAAAGTTTCCTTTAGGAAACAGTAAAATATACTACACAAAAGAAAATACTGCCTTTCACAAGATTGCATGCATCTTGTAAACATTTGAACCATACCTGGACCTTATCTAGAGCATGAATAGCAATGTGTTTCTTTGAGCTCATCCATAATCAAGAAGCTGGGAAAGAAAAAGCTCAGAAGTCACTCAGGCGGGTAGAGGTAATAGCAAAAGAGTTTTTGATAAAATATTTAGGGAATTGTGTGAAGATGTTGACTGTGAACATACCTAAAAGTAAGCTGCTGTTTTAAAAAATGGCAGCAGTGCATATTTCTGGGTTAAAAGCATATAAATCCAGTGAGAGCTTTTTGATATTGTGTGTCTGTGTGTCTGTGTGTCTGCGTGTGTGCGTATCTGTGTCTCTGTGTGTGTGTATGCATACATAGGTGTATGTCTCTGATAAAATAACCTGTTGTCCCTAAGTATAAGTACAAATAGATTAAATAATTATTTGGATTAATTAATTGCAAGTTCCTCATATAAAACCTGATGCGTTTTAGGCTAGGGTAAAATAGGATGTGAAAAATAGGATCCTTGCAATACTGGTATTGAAGAAAGTAACATACATGGTCTTGGTTTCTCTTTGTCCTTCCATTTCAAGTAGATTAAAGAAAACTTGTAAAGAACAACAATTTTTAAGAGAAATTCTTAAGGATTACTATTTTATAATGTAGTGTTAAATATTGTTTCGTCCTGTATAACAATATTTTTTATTCATTAAATTTAACCATGAACAGAAATAATTAATTGCAATACTCTCAGGTGATAAAGGTATTAAATCATAGTCCAAGTTAAAACAAGAAAAAACATGACAAAACAAAGCCAAAAAGAAAAGACAGCACAAAATCCAGGCAAATAGGAATTTTCTTTTGTCTTTTCTAGGTTTCTTATAGCTTTTGGGGTTTTTTTTAAATAGAATTTTGCTTTCTTGTTTGTTGCTGCTCATGTTTTTAATGCATTTTCTTAAATAGTCATTATTTGCCTAATGAAGTCAGTTAAATGTGTTTGGAGTTAGCAATGGGTTTTTCCAAAGGTCTTTTTTATAAAATTCTGAAATCTATCAAAATGATCAAAGAGCTGAAGGAAACAGCACACTAGTTCTTTCTGATGCGTTTTCTTAGCACAGTATGCAGTTTCTGTTATCCTGTGATCAAAGACCACACGCGAATGCCATAGTTATATGGCTACCTCTGAGGGGAAAAAATAAAGAAAAGAAAGCTCATAAATTCTGATTTTCATTGTAGCTTTGGATTACAGATTTTTTTTGGTATTAGAACAGAGTAAAATTTGCCTAAGTTTGTCCTGAATTGTGAAGGAATCTCTTAGGGACAGAATTCTTCCATGTTAGGAGCCTATGACTTAGTTTAACAAGCAACTTCAGGGACATCATTGTATCTGTTAAGATCATGTCAAATTACTTACATAAGTTGCATACCATGATCAATTTCTTTTGTGTGTGTTTCAAATCTTAAAGGAAAAGGATGAATTGTGAAAACAATCAATCTCAACAACTGTCTATGAGGCACTAGGAGAGTATTCTTTCTGCTGCAGACATGGAAGCTCTTGGCTGGTCATAGATTGCAAAATGACAGCACCTTTCCTCAAGATTAAGGACTGTAATAAGAATGTATCCTCAAAAGGTATCAACTCAGTCTTGCTGTCTGCATCTGGAATAACTGATGTGTTTTTAGACAAGACAAGTTATTTTGAGCAAAATAGCAAGTCACTTGTAGTTAGAAACAAGATCAATACCAGTGAGTTTTTTTCCATTTTTGGCAGCTCATGCTACATTTGAAGATTATCTGGCATTTAATACAAGTTTTGTGTACATAACCAAGATGTAAATATCTGCAATTGCATGAAAATCTATTAAACATATTTATAATGTAGTTAATGCTTATTTTACTTCTAAACATTAAGATATTTATTATGCTTTTCATTAGTCATAAAGTTACCAGGCATAGTCGTTACATGTTGCTCAAACCCCTTCCAAATTTTTGAAGAGGATGTATGAGTGTGTGTAACTAATGAAGAAGCAAGACAACTAACATTTCTATTGAGTGAGGAGGCTATCCCATATAAATTGGGTAGAAGGCTGACTGGCCACTAAAAGATAAGGTGGTTGCAAAGTGGTCTCTGGCAAGTGTTTTGATAATTTTGATGTCCCTGGAAAGTTTTAGTCTTGTCGTCTCCGAGCAGAAGTCCTCTGCTTCTTCCATGATGGTGATTCTGAATTTGAAAGTCCTGTAGAAAATATTTGTGATTATTTTCAGTAACAGTTAACATTTCAGATTGAGACCTTGGGAAGTCCATTCAGCTTATCTTTGTGGTGAGATGTTCTGGTTCCTTTGTCATCTGTGAATCTTAATTTGATTCTTTCCAGTTTGTCCATGTCCTTGCTGCACTGGGAGACCCTGGAGATCCCTTGTAACCCAGAACATTTTATGATTCTATGAAGTGGACAGAGTACTCCAGGTGCATCCTCACCAGTGCAGAGTAGAGGTGAAACATCAACTTCCTCAACCTAGGAACAACATTCTTCCTGATGCAGCCCAGGATACCACTGGCCTGCTTTGCTAAAGGACATATTGTTAGAGCTTGTTCGTTTTGTATGTCTAAAAACATTTTCAAGTCCGTCCTTCCAAGCTACTTTCCAGTTAGATGTCCCTCAGCTTGTGCTGGTCTTCTCTAGATGAATGTCTTGCTGAACTTTCTTTTGTTGAACTTCATTTGGTTCCTGTCAGCCAAGTTCTCTCGCCTATTCAGGTCCCTTAGGATAGCAATATAACCTCTGGTCTGTCAGTCACACCTCTCTGTTTTGGCTGATTACCAGCCATCTGGAAATTCATGTGACTGCCGATCTTCATTTGTATGTTGGAAATGATGCTAAGAAAATTATAGATATTATTGTGAGTAGAATATAAAGATTGCTTAAATAAAATAAAAAAAGCCTGGTTGCAATTGAATTGACAGAATAGTTGTAATATGCCAGATTCAGGTCTCAAAATTTGTAATGTTTACTTTCTTAATCTATTTTCTGGTTGGTCAGCTTGAGCAGATTTTGATGTGTTAATTTTAAGAGCAGGGTTTGAAAATAACTTATAAAATGTCAGAATTTTAAACTCTGTGCTTACCTAATGGTTTTCTGTGCAGCTTCAGTTTATTATCTTTCCCAAGAATACCCATAATCTAATTCTGTATGTAAATGGTTAGTTACTAACTAACACTCTAAGTAAATGTATTAAGGCAGACAATGCCATCAGAGGAGTCAGCTATGTCTGCACCCCTTCTGTCTTCATTTTCTTATTTTCTTTCTAAACCCAATTATGCCATCCAGCTGAGATGCCACACTGAGATAATATGGCAGTGGGGTTAGAACAAGACAATCTTTAAGATCCCTTCCAACCCAAGACTTTCTATGATACTACAATACTGTGAAATCTGCAAATGTATTAAGTAATGGTTAGTTCCTTTTGCTTTTGAATTTGTGTTGTGGAGATGGGACATGATGCTCCCAATATGTGTTCTCATAAGTATTACACCTTTTGTTTAAGCTGTATAACAGATAGATGTGTTAAAATTCACCAATATCTTCTAGTATACCCTCCATCTCCATGATTAAATCAGCAGCTAAAAGGGTGCTTATATCATTTTGGTTTTAACATGCTTCGAATGGTGTAACTGATTCAAGAAGGGGGAGAAGAGTGCTTGCCCCTCCAGAACTACATGAAATAATTTGTTCCTCATTATACTGTGTATTATCACCTTGCTCAGAACCACTTGGAAAGATGTCTTTTCATAGAAAATTGCAGATCAATTTTGCCAGTGTAGTGCAACATTTCTGTAAACTACCAAATAATGGTTACAAAATGAAGTTTCTCTTTCTTTTGCTTCCAATTATAAATCATTCAGGCAGAGAAAATATTATGCTTATTCTACTCTTTCATGTAATTGAATTGTTAGAGGACATGCTGTTTAATCATTAGCTTTCTTATGTTTACACAATATAATAGAGTGATGTGTGGTACTGCTTCCCTGTGCTTGATGCACTCAGGGATGCATGCTTCAGGGGAAAATGAGTGGTGAGAGCATAAAGAAAGTCTGTAACTTCACTCTTTTTAGGGCTGGCTGTAACTGGTTGTTTCAGTCAAGAATCCTTTGTGGGAAAATATTTAGTCAAAAAAAAAGCATTTGAAAGCACAGTTTTGTGGAGATGTGTTTTCATGTCGACATTTTTGGGATGAAATTTATGATGAAAAAATGACTATATCAGCTATTCTTTTAAGTGTTAATTCTGTTTCATTCGTACTCAGTTCTTCAGTCCTAGGTAGGACAAGTCGCTCCAAGTGATATCTTCCTGAAAAAATCTTTTTTCTTTTGGAGCCTGCTTGATGTCAGTTTTCAAAGTGGTCTGATTTTTAGTGGGCTATGTTGTGTATTCTCTGGATGCTCTAATAATTTACTGGGGAACTGAACAATAGTTTATGTTCCACTGGCCAAGGATTTTCACTCTGGGAGAGAAAAATATTAAATCAGGAATCATTTGGAGCTAACACCCTCATCCAGCTGTATTAAAGATGAAATTATTGTATTTAATTAAAAGCAGAAACGAAGTTACATTAATATAAAACATTCTAGAATTCCTTTTGCAGTTAGCTATAAATGTAAGTTTTGCTAACATGAGGAGAATTTTTCCATATATTTTCTTTAGTTGGACTATCTTTGCTCAACAAGAAGGGTAAGAGGATAAAATTAAACTTCAGTGTTGTCATAAAACAGAATTCAATAATCTGGTTTATTTTTTAGTTGCTGTGATTGGACACCATATGATAGCACGTGGGAAGGGAAGTAAATATCCTTTGTTTGTTTCCATATACCTAATGGATATTTTTTTAAAAAATGCCTTAATTAGCACATCCCTGACCTCAGACACCTTTTCCGCTACACTCTTGTTAAAGGTTCAGTACATAGTTTTGCATTTATATGTTGTTTTAACCGGATTCTACCACATTCCCTCATTTATCTTTTCCTTAGCACATAGATTCTTTCCTGAAAAATGCCAGAAAAATGGCCACTGCATATTCACTTTAATGTAGTTCTGCAAGCATGTTGTAAGCCCAAACTGCTGGGACCAAGAAAGGTTGCAGATGCAGAAAATATATCATCCTCTATTTCATTTTTTGTGACAGTTTTGGGAAATCTGTGTATATTGCATTTATTTCATTTTGCAGGCTTCTCTCAAATGAACAAACAAAACCAAACAGAATGGACAGGTTGGAGGAAACACACAGAGATCCTATTCTGAAAGTTTTTTCCTTGTTTATTTATGTCTTTCCATTCCTTGGACATCGGGAGATGTATCAGGTCATGATTTCATTACCATTTCCTCATCCATATAAATTAATACATTGCAAGACCTAAGAGAAATTTCCAAACCAGTAAATTAGTTTTGAATCATAGATTCAAAACCGTAGATTTGTTGAAGTGGAAAAGACCTCTATGATTATTAAGTCCAACCATTAGCCCAGAACAGTCTTGTTAACCAATAAACCATACCCCCAAGTGCCACGTGCACCCATTTTTTGAATGGTCTCATGGGTCTTGATTCCAGAACAGGGCATGTTTTTTTACTTTTTTGTCTGTTCATCAAAGATAAAGTTCACAGTGTCATGACCGTATATGCCAACATGTACATTTTGCCAATGCTCCCAAGAGAATTTTTATATTCTGCTGTTTCTGAAGCTTACAATCTTGTGGTGAAGTGAATCACAAGTAATCTATAAGAAAACTTATTTTTCTAAAGTAGGGTAAATTATACTTTCATTAGGGGCGGTCTGAATACATGGAGTGAAATGTAAAGAGCCAATCTGAACAGAAAACATCAATGGTAACAATGGAAGGAGGTGAACACTGGGGAGTAGGAAAAAGAAAACAAAGATAGTGTATTATATATTTTTTTGTGTAAGTAGACATTATTTTACAGGCAGCTACAGTCCTTTATTTATTGAGAAGAGCCTTCTCCTGGGGTAATTACTGTTCTAAGAGAGAGGTTTGATTCTAGTATTAATTCTGTAAATAAGGTGAAATTGCTGTATGCAGGAGTGAATGTTCTCATTTAGTATTCCTTTAAAGACTAGCATTCTTTCATCAATGATTCAGTTTTACAAATCATTATTATGCTGTAAATTATTAAGTTGCATAAATTATTCTTTGTATGTAATGTGTAAGTTTGAAGACAAATAGAATTTTATACTTTTCTCTAGATGACAGAATCTGTTCTGCTCTTGTTATTCATTCATTTGGAAAGACTGCAGTTCTTATTTTTTTAATTTGCTTTACATAACTGAATTAAGCTTTGACCTAAGAGTTATTTCACCATGTGGAACTTACATCAATGAGTTGCAGAACTTCTCAAAGAAACAATTTTCTGCATATTGGAGGGAAAAAGATATAGGTCATTAAATACGTATATGTCCTTAAATATACATGTAAATGCTAAAAAAACCCGTTGTGCTGGTAATGGTACTTGATAATCATCACCCCTTACATCCTCTCCCGCCCTCCAAACAAAAACCCTTTATGCCCAACTGAAAACCCTTTAAAAACAAAACAAAACAGAACCCCACAACAAAGACAATTGAACCCTTGGGCGGAGTTTACCCCTATACAGAAAAATTGCAGGTGGTACTGTAAATTGGGTTGGAGGCAGGAAGCACACAAATACAGTTGACATTTTTACAAGAACCAAGGAGAGGTTTTGGCTGTTGAAGCTTGTCAGCAAATATCCTAAGGACAATTTGTCAATGTTAGAGTGTTTCTCACTGTTATCTCTACTTTCTTACAATGACAGCTAATTTAATGCTTAATTGTAAGACTGTCTTTGGTTTCTAATGTATCTGTGAGGTGTTTTCTGTGACTTAGCTGGCCAATGCCATCTTGGAGAGCAAAGCAATCAATCCATTTATTTGTCTCATTGTTATATTTTTAAGAGCATATTAATGCATATGCCACAATGGAAAAAATAATCTCCTGCCCAACCATTCTGCTCAAAGATGCTATTTTTGTCTTTACAACATTTTACATATAGTTATCTGCCTATTTTCAAAATGGTTGTGAAGTGTTTTCCAATGATATGAAACTAACAACCTAGCACTCTTTCAAGGTAAAGCATGTCTGTCATCTTTGTAATTTATAAAAAACTAATTTCTCCATTTATTTAATCATATTTTTATACTTCTGCATGGTTGATTCCTCTGCATCTCGTTTTGCATAGTAAGTTCATTAACATGAAAAAAGGAAAGTTGTAAAAAAACTTGACTTGTAAAAAAGTGATTGCAGTTGTTTGTGCATCCTTAAGTTTCCAGGTGTTATTTCATTGTAGCTATTTTCACTGTAAGCAGCAGCAATAGAGTGAAAGAAGAGATGAAAGAAATGTAGTCCATATCATGATGGAAGAATTCACTATTTTTTGTTATTATACCTAGGAAGAAATGCAACAAAATTATAATTCTATCAATTTTTCACATTTGCAATAAGACAAAATTATTTCCCCAGATTATTTTCCAGGTATGAGAATTTTTTTAAGACCTCGCCTTACATAATTGCACGCTGAGCAATTACTTTACCACGTGAGGTGGGGCACAGCTCCAATTATAAGATACCATTACTGGGAGTTGGGTTTTAGTTTAAGTTTTGCTGGCAATAAGGCCAAAAAGCTGTAATAACAGTCCAGCACAAAGCTGATGTCCCTTTGCAAGGGGTTTAGTTCTAGGAATAAAGAAAAGTCTTCAAAGACATTTTGTTCTAATTAGAGGCAGTCAAAAAACATGAAGTTCACCCCTGGTTTGTACTTGTTTGTCTCTGAGTGATTTGCCTTCTCCCAAACCTTTTTCCCATTGGCCACCTTCCCATCTCTTCACAGGAGGAAAATAGAACACCCAGTATAAATTTATTTTGCCCATTAAAGACCAATTACCATTCCTGTATAGAACTGTTTTGGAAGCCCTAGCAATCTCCTGCTAGTGAATAATTACTTCTTCTGCATGTGTTGTTCTCTTTCGGAACTCCCCAGTAAATTGTGTACATCCTCTTAATACAGCTTATCAAATCAAATAAATGCTGATGTACTTGGTAGCCATTGTGGATAGGCTGTGTATTGCTTCCTTTATTTATCCTTGAAATTTTCTAGAGAAATTCTTCATTGTTTTCATATGTGGTTTCATTACACCATATAAAATTGTAGAAACTTAATGAAAACAAATGAACATTTACTTGAAGACAATGGTGTTCTACATTGCAAGTACTGGAAGTATAATACAGATACTGTTTTTGCAGCTCACTGAATATCCAGGAATCACCAGGAGATATGGGGTTTTTCTTTGTGTGCTTTTTGTGGATTTGGTTTTCTTTTACTGATCAGAAAACTTTTGCAACTTCTCAAATGGAATTATTCCCTATCCTTCTCCACAATCAAATGAGAACTCTACACTTTTAGCAGTACCTCAAATCCCACACCATCAGCTCTTCATTGGTCTGTCAGAATGGAAAAATGAATTTAGATGAGTTTATGCTATGATAAGCCAAGAAGCCCTTTCATTATCTCTGTAGACTTTCCATTAGGCTGATTCTTAGTTTTTGAGGATAGTTTTATCAACTTGTTCATCAAGGGAAGTAACTAGAAAAGGAAGTTTGTAAAACAGAAGGATTGTAAAAAACCTGTTGTTGTTGGACATGTGTTAAACTCTGATCTAACACTGCTTAATTTTTGATGCTTGGAGTCCCCCCAATATAAAAAAATATTTCATGTATTTTGCGTTTCAAGGCACTTCTTCTTGTCTTTACATAATTGGATAAATGCATAAATCTTTAAGTTTACAAAATAGTAAATCTTATATTTTGGGTATTTCTAGAATGCTACAACTCGTTCAATTTTGATGCCAGATGTGTTATATTTAGATTGCAGCAGAAGCAGCAGCCATCTAACATGAAACCGAAAACGGCAGCTGGACACAAATTGATCTAATCCAGCCGTAAAAGAGGTCACAGATCACTGTGCACACCCTTTCTTCTTTGGCTTGATGAACCCAGGTATTACAGCTCACTGTACTCAGGTATTTAATTAGAGACACAGCAGTCTGTGTAGCCTAAGAGTAAAGTGTGAGAATGGAAAATGGTGTAGTAATTTGAATCTAATAAACTTCATATTAAGGAAAGAAAATAATTTCTGTCATGATTTCAAGGAAAGGGGTATAATCTCTTGGTTAGAATGTACAACATCTTTTAGAGACATTGGACAGCTTGTAGTATAGTGCCTAAAAAAAATGTTAGTCTGAAGGAGTCCTGGGAGCTGTTCTTCAATTCAAACTGTTTTATAATAAGGAGAACAATTTTCCCATTCCTTTCCATATCAGTCAAGGCACAAATATATATGTACAGATAGATTGAAGGAGAAAAGAGTGAACATCTATACAGATACACGAAGCTCTGTGTGTGCGGGAAATCTGTTCCTTTTAAATATCACTGACAACCTTTTGTTCTTGTCATACTTCAATACTTTCTGTATCAAAACTTAAAATATGTTCAGAAGTGTTTGACTTGTGTAAGCTCAGTCATGTAAGTTCTATATTTCAGTAGTTGCTCTTTTCCTTCTTAAACAATTGTTTCAGATGATTATCACATTTTTGGAGCATAATATATTACAAAATGCTTTTAATAATGAAAATATCCATTATGCAAATATTAGGAAGTAGATTTTGTTAGTTGTTTGATATTGGATATATATTTGTTGACATTAACTGAATTTTGATGGCTTAGAGATTTAGACAAATGACAATAGATATCTTCTACATAGATCCAGCTGCTACATAACCTGTTACCAGTTCTTAATATTGTACATGACAGTAACCCATATGTCATGATCTCTCAGAATTCTGAGAGTGTTGTACAAAAAGCTGTTTCTTCCTGTTCACATGGAATTTGAAACCCTTTTTTCCCCTAAACTTTCTTGCTTAATCAATAGATTGAGTACTCGAACAATGATGTTCAAGGTCCAACATTGAAACATCCATTTCAGTTATTTGAAATGATGATTTAAAATGTTTTTGGAACTCTTGAAAAATAAAGATTTCATAATGAAATGTCAATTCAAAAGAAATTACTTATACAATATGTATATTTATAAATATATATATTTACAATATATAAAAGAATATGCAGTGCAAGTTCCTGCATAATAAAAAACTATTCTCTACTTCTTGAGGGCACTTCCTAAATCACTACCCCAGAAGGCAGAAATATGACTCCTTGCATATGTAGATGTGTGCTTTAAGAATATCTGTATTTTTAGTGACCATAAAGGATAAATTCTCAAGTTCACTATAAAAGGATTTTTGTAATGTTCTAATAATGTGCAAAAGAAAAAAATTCTGTAAAATTTGAAGGAATACAAATAAAGGTTTTATGTAGTAGGACAGAAAAGGTCAAGTGCAATATTACCCAGCGAAAACAACTTAGGGAAGGCTTACTTCAGCCCCTGCTGCAGTAAAATATCATCATGTCCTCTAATGTGTTTGGAAGCCATTAACAGCCACCATTAATTCAGCCCAAGAATTGGGGTTTGCTTGTTTTTGTTGAGAGGTTTCACTAATGCTGTCAAGTATCAATTCTCTGAATAGAGAAAAAGGTTTAGACATATCAAGTCATCATTGCATGACTTTTTTTTCCCTAAATGTTTTCAAGTGAAGTCTGCTTAAAAAGAAACAGATGAAGTATATAAATCTATTATAATCCTGAAAGATTTAGCGGAAGGGTGGAAGTATTTACTTTAATTCTATCCATTCTAAAGGCATAATTGAATATTTGTGTTTACTGTTATGTGATAACCACTGTGACTGTGTGTAAAGGTGAAGTTTTAAGAGCAAATAATATAGTCCAGAGTTCAAGGGAATACTCTTCAGTATAGACTGTAAAAAGTTGGTAGTATTTTAGATGGAATGGACAATTACAATACTATATTTATGAAATAAGGACATATAACTGTAATACTTGCCCACTACACTACACTATCACATTTTTTATAATAAATCTACTATCTCTAAAGTACACAGCTTAATTGCTCCAAATACAATTAGTAATTGTAACAGTAAGACAGCTTTTTAAGATGTTTTGCAGCTAGTGGCAACACCAGATAAAAGGTGCGTTCAACAAACTGAAAACTTGAAATTAATGAGGAAAATGAGATCCATCTAAAGTCAATAGCTTTCCAGTTTATGAAACTCCCCTCTCAGTTGAAAGATAAGTGGTTGTATCTAAGTTGCTCAAGAAATGCCTTGCTGTGGAAATTCTCTAGGTTTGCAGGTGATGTATGTCTTACTTGGGATGTCCTACATAAAAGTGTGTGAGAATGAGGTGGGCTATGCCAAGCAGCCCCCATCAAGGACACACACACATTTTTTCATGAAGCTGCATATTTTGACATGTTAGGGCTAACAGTGGTGATTTGAGGATGATTGCAGCAAGTTTTGGAAAAGACATTTCTTAAGACAGTTCTTAAAAAAAAAATGGGTTTTTTTTTTTTTTTGGTCTTTAAATTGGGCTCTTTGGAATGTCTGAATAGGGAAGCCTGTTTTCTAAAGAAAAATAAGTGTTATGCTTTGCAGTCTAAAGCTGCAGGAGCCTTTTCTTCCTCGTATCCCTTACATTGTCTCTGAACAGAATTTTGCAACTTTGACAAAAAGCTTCAAGGAAGTGAGAAATAAGAAATCAGCTTAACTGTTTTAAATTATTGTAATTTAAATTGTAATATACTCTTGATCTTCTGCCACCACAGTGTGCCATTAGGCCTGTCAGGATAATATCACATCTTTGAGTAATTTAAACTAACAAGTTTTTGGGGGTTTTTTTGTTTGATATTTTTTGTTTTGTTTTGTTTTTTGTTTTCTTTAAACCAACAATAAAAGGTATATTTTTATATTTGAAGGGTTTTTTTTTTCTTTTGAATAGCTGTGGTATAATTATATAAAAACTAGTTTTGTTTTTGTTTGAGAAAAAAGTTGGAAAAACACTTTAAATGTAAATTATTGGGTTAAACCCCAGAAATATAAACATTTCTTTTCCACTTCTATTTTCTTTATTTTCTAAATATTTATTCATTTTTGAAATGAAAATTTTTTTGTTACACGATGTATAAAAAATGTGAGCAACTATGTAAAGAATAACTGATTTTAGAGAAGAATGTCTTTGGATTAACTTCCACAACTGCTTGTCAGGGTTTCTGGATTCTCTCCCATCACTCAGATGATCTTGGATTTTGAATGCATTAAGTGGATGGGAATAACTAAATTCTCTGTTTCACGTGGGCATCAGTGATGAGGGCCTTGGACGGAAGATGCTGTGTGGCTGTCACATGCTAATGTGATTGATTATCTCCAGAGGTGCTTGTTTCTCAACATGTTGGTGTTTTTGTAACTGAAAACAGTTAAGAAAGATCTTTATTACAATAAAGATGAAGTAAATTAGGATATGTTCCATTATTATACTGCAGAAATCCTTTCCTTTTTTGTATTGTACATCTGTGGATAGTTTCCTAAAAGGACACAGTACTTTTCACCGCTGTTACGGTAAAGAATGATGCAGTTTATCATTATGTTGTTTTCTGTTAAAAGAGTCTGATTAATCCAAAAATTTGTATCTTTTTGTATCTAACAAAAAGAACAATATTTTTGTTCATTTGTTCTTTTGTTTTTGAGGTTTCTTTGGTTTTTTTTGTTTCGTTGGGGTTTTTTTATAAGTTAGTTGAGGCTTCCCTGGGCAAGAAAAGGCCTATTTATGTGCAGAGCTACAAATGTACAAGAAAGGTTAGCTACAAAAGTGTGAGGTCATAGCTTATCAGATTCAATTGATTTAGATTTCCTATTCTCAGATTTTATATGTGTTAAATTTTACATGTGACTTTCAGGGGAAAAACAGCCCTGTTCAACTCAAGGTAAATATTGCACTGAGATCAGCTGGGACCTTTAATAAATAATGAGGCAATTGATCAGATAGCATAGTTTAACCCCAGACAGCAACCAAGCACAACTCAGCTGCTTGCTTACTCCCCCATGAGCAGGATCAGGGAGAGAATCAGAACAGTAACTCAACCCACAGGTTTTTCCACTTCTAAAGCCAGTTTAACAAACAAGTGAAACGCCATAGGCTGCCATTTCCATGGGCAGGCAGGTGTTCAGCCATTTCCAAGGAATCAGGGCCCCATCACAGCTAGAAGCCACTTGGCATGACAGACAGCATCATGCTAAATGTGCCCCTTCCTCCTTCTTTTCTCCAGCTTTACATACTCAGCATGACACCAGTGTGGTCAGGAAAATCCCTTGCGCCATTTGGGGTCAGCTGTCCAGGCTGTGTCCCTCCCCCAAGTTCCTGTGCTCACCCAGTGTCTCTGATGGTGGAATGGTGTGAGGGGCAGAAAAGGCTTTGGTTTTGTGTAAGCTCTGCTCAGAAATAACAAAAATACCTCTGTAATATCAACCCTGTGTTCAGTGCAATGGGTCCCCATGCAAGCTACTGTGAAGAAAATTAACCTCAGCAAAAACCAGCACATGAGGTGCTTTTCTAAGTTTGATTGCTTTTGATTTTGTTTTTGTTTTTTATCTTTGCTTCTTTTATAAACTGCTGGGATTTTTTGTTTGATCAGGCTTTTTCAATATCCAAATGACAAGTTTGTTTTCAGGAAGACTGAAATCTGATGTTGTAATACTGAAGCCCCTTTAGCAAGTGTGTTCACCTTCCAGCATGCTTGCTGCTGCCTCAAGCAGATAAAAACAGCCTCCCAATTTTGAACTTCCATATGTTTGTCAATCATTCAGTCATTCATTGATGATTTTAGAAGTCATATCTCTAATGACTTTTAAGTCACTTATGTAGAAGTAAAAAGGGCTTCTTAAGGACAATTTTACTTAAGATAAATTCCAAATAAGAACTACAATGCATAGTAAGTTTTTGTATTCTTGAAGTATAATGTCTTGCATTATATTTGCATTTATCACATATAAATAATTAAACAGGAAAAGCTAAATTCTTGTTAAAATATTTCAGGCCTTTTAAAATAATGTAATAATTGAAGACTGTACAAGAGCTGTCAGTGGTGATACAGCAGGAGTAGGACACTCTAAATAGCTTGAAATAAGCCATGGGGGAAGAAAAGGATAAACATTGTAAAGAAGATGTGAGAGAAATGTATAAGATGAGACAACAGCAGGAGGGCAGAATAAATCATAACAAGAACAGAAGCACATTTTTTACCATCTTATAAAAAATTAATTACATCAGAATTCTCTAATATTTTTGCAAAACTGCTGGAACCTGGTGCTTTTTTTTAGCTCTGAAGTGTGCCATTTGTTTTGTTTCTTTCTTGAATACATAATATCAGCCATTGTAGTACATTTAAAATATGATTACATGCATAATCTCTAAGAATACATAATCTACAAGTCTCATTTGAAAATTTATTACTTACTTTTGTTCTATTGGATAAATTAAGCTAGTTCTTCATGTGGGAGGGGACTATGCAGTTGAGACCTTATGGAACTATTTGGCCTGTGTTGCTGGCTTTGAGGTCACCTACACAGCTGATTGAAGAAATCTTTTTTTTCTAGGAAACAGGAGATATGGAATGATTACTTCTTTATTTGTGAGAGGAAATATCTGTACAGCTCCTATAAAAGCATTTGATTTATAGAGACTTGTAAATTCTGTGCAGGATTCTACATAATAACACTTAACACTTTGCTGCAATTATCATCACAGTTCGCATCTAGATTTCCATCTCCATCTGTTTGTTCTGGGAATCACAGATCTTCCAGGAAGTGCCTTTTTCATATTTCCCCTCTTTCTGGACAGAAGAGATAGGATATTGTGGTTGAGGAGAGCAGATATGGTAACAGGGAGGTACAGTTAGCCCATATTACAGTGAGATGGAGAGTGTGCACGAATTTCCGAGGCAGAAGGGGTCTGTGAAGTGACCAGACCTAGGCCAATGTTATGGCCTATATTTTGGTAGCTCATGCAGGGTTTTGCTGAATTAAAATAAGGTGAATTAAAATTGAGAAGCTGAAGGTATTAAAGTTTACTTCAGATTAAGTCTCTGTCTGTGAGCATGCCTGTCGAGTCTGATACAGTTCTGAGGGCTGACAGTCAGGGTAAGTGAAAGCTGTCGTAGTCTGTTCTGCTTGAAATCTCCCACAGTGGCCCATAATCATAGCAGGATTTTCTGTGTATCTGGCACTTATAGACAAACACACTCTTCCTTTGGAGAAGAAGCTAAGGATAAATAAAAAAATTCATTTTGCCTGCTTCCTTCACACTGTCTTGCCGAAGAATATATGGAACAGTGATTTAAGGGAGCGAAAGATATTTACTCTCTATTATGTGATAATGATAATGTTGTAGAAACTCTAGTGTGAGGATGAGCATTTTCAAAAGACAGGAATAAAACCTTCAAATTCTGGCAAATGCCTATTGTCTCATCTACAAATACTAGATATATTTATTCTGACATTTCTAAACTTTGAAGTCATTGTACTGTTTCTCAAGTAGTTGGAAACACATGCAAAATTGTTCTTATTGATGTCTGGCTAGTGGGCAGTTATTTGCAGAGTCTCTGCAATTATGATGTGCTTTATATGTGGAAATTCTTGAAGGAATGTAAATTTAAAAGGTTGAAAAAGCGGATCTTTAAATTAAGATACCTTAAGATAAATTGCTGCATTGGTGATTACCTAATTAGGTAACTGGTTTCTAACTCTTGGAACCATATATAGATTGGAGGAGTAGTTCAGTAGGACACTTTCACTTGCACAGACATACATTTTGTTTTGGCCTTTGCAGCACTATTTAATTATTGAAGATAGAGGCCTTCAGAAGGCACTCTGAAATGCATTCAGTTTTCAATTTGTTTGAATTTTATCCATACAGACCAAAACATGTAGAAAAAGGAAATCTGCAGTTGGCCTGTAAGTGAATTATTTACAGTTGAAATCTCACAGTAAAAACAGTGATCAATTGGACCATAAACTGAGGTGTTAGTTTTGTATTAGTGAATGTTTTACTTAAGATGTCAAAGGTAATTCCTAAAGTTTTGACTCAAAGTTTGAGATTAGCAGAGACACCTTCTTGTTTTAGTGAACAGCCAACACTGAATGCATAATAAGATTTGAGTGGTTTTTTTCCCCATTTAAACTGTGAACATCAATTCCTAGGCAGCATTTTAAAAATAATTAGGGCATACATAACCAAATGCATTTACAGTCATAAAAGAACCTAATCTTTTACTAGTTCTTTTATAGAAATTATCCCATGAGCAGTGACTACAGAATCACTCTTACTGTTGTTCGCTTCAGAAAATAACAGGGAAAATACTGTATCTTGTATGTCAGAACACAACTATTGTGGGAACAACTTTTAAGGTTCTAGCATGTTTTTTATTAATAAAAAATGATGTAGTAGACTAAGGATATAATAATTCATAAAAAAAAAGAGAATTTTTTCAAGGACATTAGGAGGCTATTGTTCCATGCTTATTTAAGCTGCTTTTTATTACCCTTTTTTTTTTAATATTCAGTATTTAGTCTCACAGTGATAGGAATGGACAATTTTGTAGCATAATTTTCAGTCTTCCACGCTGGAGAAACAAGTGAGGCTTTTCTTCTCTGAAACCAGCTTTTTCTTAACACTTACCTGACAAATGGCCAGAGTGCTTCGGTGTGAGGGAGTGTACTGGGAAGAGGATAGTGAGGATAATTGAGCCATTATCCTGGGAGACCTTTCTGTCCCCCTTGTACGTGTAAAAGGTGAATCTTTGGACTTAATCTTTTGCTGATTGCAGATGGGTTTTCAGAGCCTTGGCATCTGGTGAGTCATTCTCTGATGGGCGAGAAGTTTCAATGACATTTCAAACTGCATTTGATTGAGCTGGGGCAGTCCCTGTATATTGCAGGGATTAGCAACAAATCCAATATTTGAACTTGTGATAGAGTGTTCTGTCCTATCAGTCACCTCCACAGGAGATGGGAGATTTTATTTCTTTGCTTCAGCATTTATGCCCTTTTAGAAACTAGGACAGGTAAGACTCAACATTTTTAAAAATTTGCTTTGAATCCTTGGTTGTGTAAAGATGGTTGTCTCTGGATTATGCTTTAATTTTCAGCTAATTTTGTGCAAATGAATACTAGCAATACTGTAAGATCTCTGTTTAGAGAGTACTACTCAAAAATTCTACCTCTGTCACATATAAATGAAGCAGGAGTAAAAAGAACTCTCACCACAGCAAATATCATGTTCCCTTAGATACGGGGGTAGAATATCTACTTGGTTAAAATCTTTTTGAAAAATGGATCTAAATCCAGAATTTTTACCATTTGATTAAGCATCTGAACCACTGTGTGACAGCTTCTGAATTAATTTTAAAATGTCTTTTTAGAATGGAGGATTTAAGTCTTTGTTTGGAGGCAACAAGATTCTGAAGATGAGAATTTTCACATCCGTTTTCTTCTTGCTTTACTAGTTATGTGAAAGCAACATTCCCCTTTTTTTGGTTGTTTGTTTTTTGGATTACTCTTCTGAGGAATTTAGTTATTTTCACACACCAAGAAGGTAATCAATCAAAGTTACCTATCTTCTTCTCATTTTTTTAAATTATGCTGCAATTTTGGTATAAATTATTTATATTAGATTTTTTCATTGAGGTGGCTCAAGTAGAGACTGTCTGGGGATTTTTTCCTATTCTCTGAGAAACATCATCAAAGAGTTATAATGTAAAGTGACTTGTAACATCAGACATCACATGAAGTTAAGAGAAGCAGCAAGCATCTAAGGTATCCTGGAAGTGCAGGGATGATAAAAAATGTCAAATTGGTAAACATTAGTAATGTTTGATGGTTTGAGCTCAATTATAATGTGTTGGGGAGTTTAAGTCCCACTAGGAGTGGAGGGATAGATTGGAAAAAGTAAATAAGCATTTTATGCATCTAATGTATATGTTGAAGTGTTGGAAAATAAAATTGTTAAGAAGGACTAAGAATAGCTGCAGTGCTTTTGTTATCCAAGTTTGTATTCATGTTACATATTGCAGTCTATTCATTCAAGTAATTCAAAGCCCTGATAAAACTATAATCATATCCTCACACATATTTATATTTTTTGTCTGAAAGACCAGGGGAGATTTTTGCCCTCAGCAGCAGAAGTAGTTTTAGAATTATATAAGAATAGAAATAGCAATGAATGAAACTTTAGAAATACTTCCAGACAAAGGCATGGGTTTTTTTCATGCACAATCATTATTGCAATTGGATGCAGCCTGAATTTGCTAAGAAAATCATATAAATTCTTGTATGAATGAATGGTGTCCATTGTCAAGATTGCACACAGGTGTGCACAAGAAGGTGTATGCTGACCAAAGATCTCTGTTTTGGCATGCTAAGATGATATTATGCTTGGGGCTCAACCTTGCTGTTCAAGTAGTCACAGGCACAACAGTTCACAACCACAGATTATGTGACAAGCTGGCTAATTGCATATCTGGATCTCATGGATCTCACAGAGTAAGATCTTTTTTTGCAATGCTACTTTCAATAACTTTCTGCAAAGTATTTAGTAATATTCTGCAAAGAAAACCAAGAAAGATTGTTGGTTTTCTTCCAACTGTGAAAGAATGACACTGTACAGGGCAGTATAGAACATTTCAGTTCATAAAATCTTATGTATTAAACAACAGAAAATATCTTTTCTTTCCCCACAGAAAAGCAAAGAAGGAATGACATGTGAGAATTTTTACTTCAGAATGTTGGTGGCACATTTTATATTCATAGTACTCTCTGTCTAGCATTAGTATCCGTGAGGCAGACACTTGAAAATTGAACAGAATTTTTGTGTGCTGTAAATTTCCTTATTTTTGTGACCTTGCAATATGATGATGTGGTAGCAGAATTCTTCGATAATAAACACGTGTCATTGTGCAGTGGAAATGATGCCTCAGCACTGCAGCAGAATTTCAAATGGGAGCATCTTGTGGTTTCCATGGTGACCAGGGAGTGCCAGGCTGTTTGCACTGTGGAAGGCAGTGGGTAGCATGCACTTCAACACATGCCAGTATTTATTAAGACTGTTACAACTGCAATTTCTGCCTACTGCATTGCAATTTATGCCTAATTTAAAGTTTCACTCCTTTGCATTGTCAGCTGCTTTCAACTCCCATTCCCTCTAGTGGAAATGAAGATAATTGGCAATGGTTAACAATGTGTCCTAACACCAGCAGCTCCGAGTGCATCCATTATTCTGAGAGGATGCATGATGCATACAGGGAAGGCTAAAAAGCTATCTGTTCTGCTGAGGCTACAGTGGCTTTCCTTTTTGTTTGTGTTTTGGCTTTCATTCTTTGTTTGCTTATTTGAGATTGTGTTTTCAATAGTTTGTTTTGTGTTTTGTTTTTTTTTTAGGTAATAAAAGTGTTATGTAAGTAACTTTTGACACTTCAGAAAAAAAACACAGATAAAAACCTATGCAGTTTACCCAACATACCCGGAGGTTGTTCTCTGTAGGAATTCCAATTTAATGAGCTGCAGAAGACCTTCTCACATGATGAAAAGTTCAACAGATTTGTGTTTAGCTATTAGGAGATCATGAAGTTTCCTTCTGTGTAGGACAAGCTTGCCCTTGGTGATGAGGAATTTTCACATTATAATCAAATGAGTTTTCAAAATCCCAGTCTGCCACAAACTTAGCAATAAAGAATTTGTACTGGCTTAGGAAAGGGATACATAATGAGATATCAGATACATCACAGTCTGTTCATATAGACTTGCAATTTGAGCCCACTGGCTTAACAGAAGCATCTATCATGTTTGCTTAGATTTATCTGATGTGAAAGATTACTGGAGCTATGCCATTGTGCTTGAAAGAGAAACTGTATTTTCTGTGTCTTGATGTCTCAGTAGTAGCTTTGTATACATGTTTTTTAGAGGAGAGTTGGCTGGTGTCCTTCCTGCTAGCTTGGAATGTGAGCAGAGAAAAACATACTTATCTTCCTAAGAGTCTGAGAAGACAGCTCTGAAGTCCTCCTGAAGGGTCTAAAAGAGATGTTGGTTTTTCTTTGTTGTTTTCTTACTCAGTGGTCATTCAGATTTCGCTCACTAAACTGAGACAAATCTAGAGCTTCTTTGGCTATTTAAACCATTCCTCCATCTCTAGAAGATCATCTCTCAGCTGTTTATACAACTATTTTTAAAAATTTACATACATAAATATCTTAGCAAAGTGATTTTTTCTGCTGTTTAATTATCTTTATCAAAATGTTTCACTTTAATTTTGCTAAGTGAATTGAAATCTTATATATTAAGTCAGATATTATGAGATATCTGTATTTTGAGGTTTAAAGTGATAATAAACAAGATTTAAGAGACTGATCTTTGCTTTGACATCAATGGGCTTTGAATCTGGTCCCTAGTGTCAGTTATTTTATATTGATTCTAGAGTAACCTTACTTTTTATTAAAGGCTATACTATTTTCTTGAGTGACTCTCAAAATATCTGTCCATCTTTTAGAATTCCTGAAATGTAAATAAAAATGTAAATTATGTTGTAGTGAAGTGCTGAGTGTGAAAAGTCAGCAAGTAAGTGCGATAGTGGCAGAAGTCCTAAGCTTATTTTGAGAAGGTTGATTTATTCGTAGGAAATGTACTGAAAAAAAGTTGCACTTAGAATGAATTTCTTATGGGCCAAACAAGGATTTCCATAATAGTAATTTCTCTGTTTCCATGTGTTTTGAACCAGTCCTGCTTCTATGTGTGTATATTATTTTTTCCATATCTTCATTTTATTTCAGTATCTGTGCACAGCAAGCCATTAGGATCAATTCCTTGGTTATATATTTTGGTCACTGCTTTTCTGACCGAGTAGCCGGTATTTTTAGTGCTCATCTAATATCATGTATTAAATTAAAAGCATTTGTATTAATTGTTTTAGAGTAGGATGAAAAACTCCATAGGTTTAGATCAGATCAGTTTATTCCAAAGGTTTTGATTCTGCATGTACATAGTGATGTGAAAACTTTTTACTTCACTTCATTTTCCAAATTCCTAGAAACTGAATGTGCACTTTTTTAAATATAGGTCAAATTTCTCCCCCAGCACATTATGTACGTATCTGTACATCCTCCTTTTCAGTAATGCATTTAACTGTCAGTTCTTATGCGGAATTGTAAAAAGTATCAACATTTTATAAATCATTATAATAGTTTCACCTATTGTAATATTGATTTATTCTACTCTCTTTCTCTAGGGAAAAAAATTACATTCCATACATGTCCATCAAGTAAAAAATAACCTCTCTGTTATCTTAAGATACCCTCTAGAAAAAAAAAAAAGTGTCTTTATGATAAAATTCAGTATGAGATGCTCATTAGTTGTCATCTTAGCAGACATTTTCAGGCAAGAAAACAAGCATGAAATTAATATGGGAATTGGATTTCATTGCCTTGATTTTCCTGACTCTGAAGTTCAATATCAGAGTAGGAGAACTTTGGTGATATGGAGTTGATAAGATTATTTTATTTTGATTGCCATTCTCATGCCAAGTAAGAAGCAGAAATTATCTGATGGAGTCAAAATGCAGAAGAATAATTTTGGCTTGTTCTTAGAAATGTAATGTGCAGGGTGATAGGGGTTTTTGTGATTTTTTTTTGTTTTTTGTTTTTTTTTTTACTTGCTTTTGTTTGGTTTTGCAGGTTTTGTTTGTTTGCTTCTGTTTTTGACTTGTTGAAGTCCATCAATGAAAAAAGAAGGTGGTGTTGGCTGTGAGAAGCCATACCTGAATTCTATTAGGACTGTATGTCCTACAAAGCTGACAATAAACCCAAACCCTCTAGTTGTCAGAAAGGCGCTGACTATGGCTTCACTATTGCTTTATCGAAGTACTTGTTATATTTTGTACCAACTGTCTTCTTGGAAACAGCAGCGGCCACTGCTTTTCAGTTGGACAAACCAGAACATAATTTTCTGTCTACTTTTTTTTATTCCATGCTACTTCATTTATACATGCCTGGTGTTTGTATAAATCCCAGTAATCATAATCAGCAGCTTTCCTTGAAAACTTTTGAGTGACAGTTTTAGTGGTTCACACAATTGTCAAAGGAAAGTACAGAAGAATCAAGAGTTGTGGTTTTATTATAAATTTTATTGTATTTAAAAAACATTCCTTTTGTTTCTATTAAGAAATAATCCCAATAGAATTGAATAAAATTTTGTTCCAAAGAGGGTTTTAATTATATTTTTTTAAATATTTTTTCTTCTATTGGAATTTGTAGTCCTGACTCTAGGTTTCATAATACAGGGTAAAATAGATCATTGTGAAATACATCTGGTTGCTGATTTCTCATGTCTCCTGTTATCTTCTTTTTCTTTTTGTAGTTAACTTCTCCCAAGGCGCATAAGATGTTACTGCTTGTGCATTTAGAAGAATCATTAAGAAAAACTGATATTTTTGAAACTATATAGAGTACTAACCTTCTGAATTCTATCATCATTTGCATTCAGCTTTTATAACACTACAAAATCTTGCTTTATCTGTACATATATTTAGTGGATGACCTGCTCATATACTGAGAATGTGAGCTCGCCATTCTTCTTTTCCTGCATTCTAGTGTGTGTCTAGTGTAATTAATATAACAATTTTAGAACTTCTTTTTGATATTATATTGGCTCTATTGACTCTATGATTTTTCTAGATACCAAGCTGTCATTTTGTGAATAAGCTATGATTTGATAAGAAGTAACTTAGTATGAATCCTGCCCCTGTGCATGTGGACAGCTGAGAGACCAATTAGCATTTTCCAGGGACAATATTGTGACTAGTAACGTGGGTAGTGATTTGGGGGCTTGTTTTCTTATAAGATTCTTTACTTGGAGATACTTCAATTTACTTTCCTTTTTCTAAACAAATTGGAAAGAAGTCCAGGAACTCAAGCAGGATAAATGTAGGGAGCCTGTGTTGATCCATGTGTGCCTCTGCTCTGTGCATTCGGAGACTATTAACTTGTGGTAATCTCTCTAAAACAGTATTTAGTAGGGCATCTGGTTATAGAGGTGTTTTAGTTGAAAAATTAGAAGCTCTAGATGTTTGGAAGGTAATCTATTACAGCCAAGTATACCTTTTGGCAAGGGTAATAGGAAAATGAAGAAATGAAAATGTAATATGTTAATATGATGCTTATATGATATGGAATAATAACAAACTTTTATTTGTGTCAAAGCTAATTGAAATTTCCCCACATTCTGAATTTGGTAAATTAATCTTTTCAAACTTCTGCTTTCCAATAGAAAGATACTTTCAAGTGGAGTTTTATCATGGCTATCCACACTGTCAGTTGAATTTCAGTTTCTCTTGAATGAAGTAATACTGGCATTTTTAAAATCTGTGGTGGGAGAAGGAGAACAGAAATTAGTAGCAACGTGATGGCAAGTATAAGCAAAGGCTAAACTCAGCTTTTCTGTTTGTTTACTGGAAGCACCACAGATGTTCCTTTCTGGGAAGTGTTCGCTACAAAATCTGCTGATAGGAAGTTCACTTCAGAGCATTTGCACCATGAGATTTGAGACACTTCCTAGAAATGTTTGAATTTAGGGAGTGGCAAGTACTTACAAGATCCTTTGTCCTTGTTTGTTTGGCTGGTTTGTTGGTTGTGGTTTTTTTTTGTTTTGGGGGAGAATGTTGTGGGGTTTTGGGTTTTTTAAGATCTAGAGGCATTAACATTTCTTTCTTAACAAAAGTTTTAAGAAAATGTATATGCACTACTTCACTAGAAAAAATTATATGTAATTTTGAGACTACTGATACACATTTTATATGGTATCAGGCTACCAAAATTTTCTCATTTTGATAGACTGCATATTTTTACTGATCCTGTGAAAAAGCAACTACAGGTGTTGAATAACAACGGGAATCATATAATGAGTGGTGTAAAAGTCATAGAATAATATTTCAATTTACTTTCCAGTAATTACCTGTAGACTTTCAAA
The DNA here is from genome assembly GCF_028018845.1 of Melospiza georgiana. NCBI lineage: Eukaryota > Metazoa > Chordata > Aves > Passeriformes > Passerellidae > Melospiza > Melospiza georgiana. The sequence goes on from NC_080430.1 coordinate 78,818,424, forward strand.
TTATCGCTTTGTTTTTAGATGTTCATTAGACACTGGAAGTGACAATGGCAAGGAAACCAATAGTGCATCATCTGGAACATTTTAAATGTTTATGGATTTCTTAGCATGGTTAGAAAATATAAGTGGTATTACTCTTTCAGATCAGCAAAGTCACATATTAATTACTACAATAATTGTCTTCTTGAGGACAATGATTTAACACTGTTGGAAATGATGCTGAGACTACTGATTTCTTATGACTCCATTAGTGTAAGAGGAAAACTACAGGTTAAAAAGAATAAAGACCAAGTCTTTTATTAAGCTACTTTTGACACAGTTAATTGCAAATTTAATAGAGTTTTCGAATGATATTCATAATGTTGCTTTGAGTTTTCAACTCTCCCTGAACTTCAGTTTTTGTCATGTCACTAGTAGTGAAAAATATCAAATAAGAGCAGTACATAAAACATCTTTGATAGAAGTCTTTTCTCTCTAAAACTGAAATTTCATAAATTAATGTTGGTTCTCTCTGTCTGAATAAACATACCATGTCCTTGGCTTGACATATCAATCTGCAGAAATGCATTAAAATGCAGATTCATGTATTTCAGCCTGTAAACTGTTTCATTCCATCCCTAAAATAAATAATAATAATAATCATCATCATCAAATCTTAATAGTCTACCAGATATGAAAACTCTTACTCCATCATCTAAGAATAATCTGATTGATCTTGCTTGATTTTCAAGTTTAACAGTGCTTAAAATGTAATTTTTAATGTATATTTTAGAGATTAAACCATGATTTTTTAAAGAAAATGTAATGGGAAAAATACTTTAATTGTGGGCTTAACTTCAATTTTTAATAGGACAGGTATTTAATCTTTATTTTTAATTTCATCTTTTTGTGCATGCACTTTTAAAATACAAGTACACTACTGCAAATGTACTGACATAAAAATGGGGTGAGGCTGTTAGATGAGGATATACTGCTAGGATCTTTCTGTTTCATTTACCAAGGGTATTAAAAGTACAAGGCTATAGATAATGTAGGTTCCAGAAATGTCCATCAGAATAAAACAAATGACATTTGTGTTCTCACAAGCTTAATATTAGACATCCTTTCATGAGATTGCAAACAGAAAGAGAATAGGCTAAGGGGGAAGAAGTCATAACTTTCAAAATAGTACACTGATTTCACTAAGTTTGGAAAAGATTAAGGGAAAAGATGATCCAGGAAAGAGAACAAGCTGGTGGTGGTAGTTTATATGATTGACAGTAGTATGCAGTTTGCTCCAAAAAAAATAATTTCAGTTAATTATATTTATATTTAAGTTGTTACTTAAATTTAATTGCAGTAATTCTGCAAAAGAGCTGTATGTCAAAGCAGACAGTTCATTAAAGGAGCAGACAAAAATACTGAAGACAACATTTTGGAAAACAGCTGTGGAAGTAAATGTCATGGAGCTGATGACAGGACTTCACCTTGAATATCATATTAATGTCAAAACCCATTTTGAGATATAAAATGAGTCCACTTTGTAACAGAGATAAGTTATAAGACATGAAAAAGATGATTATGTGAAAGAATAACAGGCACACAGGCACTCACTGCAATGTTTAGCTTGGAAAAGAAAGAAATAGACCAAAGTACATTTCCAGCTTGGCACAATTCTTCATGGAGTTCTGTGATATTGATATTGTTGAGCCAAAACTTCAGAAAAGGAGCAAGTGAAGACATTTCACACCTGCATGTGCACTATCTGTATTTGCCACATTGGTTTGATTTCAACAAATCTTGGAAATTAAACAATTTTGGATCTGTCTAGCAGAGTACTGGGAGACCATCTGGAAATCCCAGGTAACTGACAAACAAGCCAAATACCATAATGTGGGAGGGAATACCAAAAGCAAGGGAAGTAAAAGGCTCCATTGGGCTTTGTTGTCACTCCTGAGCTAAAAGAAAGGTAAAATGGAGTGTGCTGGTTCATATGGATAGAGAGTGTGCCCTGCCGTGGTACCCAGTACCACCGTTGCCCCCACCCAGGAGTGGGAACTTGCCATATGGTTACTCTTAGGAGCAATTGTGCTTCTCTGCAACCATCCAGCTTTACCAAGAAAGGAGAAAAAGCAGGTAAAAAAAGAAGGCATGCTAGTTCTGTTTTGTTTGAATTTTCCATGCATGTATGATTAATGATAAAGATTACTTGAACTTTTTTTATGGAGTTTTAATCTGTTAAAAAAAAAAAAGCATGGAACACTGAGGGTTACCATTTTAGATCCTGTGTTGTGTATCTTTTAAATACAACTCCCAGAAGAACCCCGTGTTTTGTTATAGACTGTGGTTATGTAATAGAAAACTGAATCCAAAATAGCATTTAAATTAATATAAACCATCAGAAAAAATTAATAATCAATAAGTATTTAGATGTGATTCACTCAGAAGGAAATCAGCCATCTCTTTTTTACTTGATCTGTTTATGTATTACAAATATAAACCATTGCAAGTGAAAGACCTGCATACTGCTAAAATAAGAGTTCCAATATCTGGACTAGTCTATTCCATGCCATCTCAGGTTATTCCTATTTCTTCTTAAAATAAAAACAATTTTTTTCTCTTAAGGTAAAATTTCAGATAAAGTTTTATGTATTACCTCAAACTTTTAATTGGATTCCAAGTTTTATGACTAAACCTTCAAGTTGTATGAATATTCATTTCTTTTCAGTGGCCAGCATTAACGCTTTGAATATTCTTCACATGAGGATTTTGTTTCCACATAAGTCAGTATACCTGTTATGTTCTTGTAAAACATGACTGATTGTGCTAGAACAGATGTCACCTGCATTGTAAAATAACAGTGTTTTATGGGAAGCTTTTAAGCAAAACCACCGTAATTTAGTTTGCCTAATGTCAGACATGAGCCCACACTACAACAGAAGTGCTCTAAATGTCAAAACAAATCAATTTTGCAAATGTCAGACCGACATTAATGAAAGCTCAGCTCTTTCACTAAGGACACTCTTCTAATTCATAATAAATACTACAATTTATACCGTGGTCATTTATAACAGAAGGTGTACATACAGTTACCACAACTCTTATGGATTTCCTTTCGCTGTTCAGATGTATATTTTAAAGCCCTGTGTATTATAATGACAGAAATTTCTAATCACAGAATAATCTAGGTAGGAAGGAATCTCAAAAGGCTAGCTAGATTGCTCAACCATTTTTTTTACAGTATACCAGAACTCAGTGTTCTGGTATAGTGTCCTGAGGGATGCAAGGAATATGTGGCTTTGAAAACTGGGCTAAAGAAAGCAGTGAGTACCTCAGCCTTTACCATGTGGTTACCATCCTCCAGTAACAGGGTCACCTTTTTGGGATCTTCCTTCTTCTCATATCAGTATAATATATAAAAAAATGCACATTTATATGCTTTATATTGCATCAAAAGCTGGATATTTAGCAGTTGACAACTTGACTACTTTAAGCAAATGAGTCTTGTCATTGAAGTGAAAGTGTCTTGATGAATTAGGAAAGAGAACCACTACCATGTGACTCAGTAAACCAAATGCAGCCAAATACCACAGCTGCTGTTTTAAATAACTGTGGCTCATCCTTCAAAAAGATTGTATTTGAAGAACTTTGAGATAGTGAAGAAATTCCTGACCACCAACAAAATTTCTCCAACATAGATACTAAAAAATCATGCTTCTTTGCTGTTTAATCACTCATCTGCAATAAACTTTATGGAACAAATGCCTGTTATATGGTTAGACAAGGAGTAGCCATGCCACTTGTAAATGAAAGATGATTATACTCCTTGCAAGCAGAATTCACAATTGTGCTTAGGCACTGTCTATCGACATTCCCTCTTGGCCCATTGTCTGATACTGAATGAAAGATAAGTAGTTAGAGAATGTCTGCTCTGTATTTACATGATATTTATACAATTTGGAGACCTCAGCAAAATTATAAGGAGTATACTTGCTTCACCCAAGCCCTTAGTAAATTATTATCAACAAAATAACAAAAAATTTCTAAAAGGTTAGGTATGATGTTTGGCGACTACACTTCTTTCCCATAAATATATAATGAATACCTCACTAACCTTACAGTTACCACATGAAAAATTACTTATTTTTCAGATCTGTTTGTAGAAGAGGTCAACATGATGGTTTTCTAGAAGTCATTAGCAGCTTTCTGTGTTGCAGTCTCAGATTGTGTCTGTATCTGGACTCAGGCTGGGGAGTACACTCCAGTTGCTGAGTTTGACTTTGTTGCAGCATGTTGGGAAAAGAGCTGAAAAGTATTCACCTCCTGCCCCTGTTCCCAACCATATGTGTTTGGAAACATTTTGAGCATGAAAACTGGAGAGCATCATGGAAGGCAAGGCCTCACTGCAGAGTGTACAGGATACGTGTGTTCTCAAGGGCATCTAAAGTAGCTTCTGTACTTGGTGTCTTCTCTGCTACATTTGCTTCATGCATGTTGTCACCCATATTGAAGATCATATAATACAAAGGCTCAAGAAATGTAGCAAGTTTTTTAGGGAATAATAATTCATCTTTCATGCTAGTTTGCAAATGAGAGACAACAGCTGGAAGTAGAGCTTCTGCAATTTTGACTAAAACTAGTTTGGCTGTAAGTCTGGATGAAAATGTTGTTCAATTTATGCTTAATTTAACGAAATTATTTCCAAGGAATGATGATGCATCATTCAGCAAAACTTAAAGGATAATGATTAGTGGAAACTTTTAGTTCTGACTGAGCAAGGTGTTCTCTCAAGTGAAAAGTTTCAAAAGAACTATTTTGGACCAGGTGAGGACTATTCAGTGGGCTTCCTTAAAGGCAGTTCAAAGTCTAACAGGTATTTACCTCACTAATCTGTGCTTGTGCCCTCCACTCCACTTCTGACTTCTCCAGTTTTTAGTGAACACTTTTAAAAATATCCGTGAAACAGGAAAAGAGACATTTCACAATATTTTATATTTTAAGAAGTACTTAGCCTTGAGAGTTGGAAGACTCTTCCGAAAATTAGCAATCATTTCTGGAGGAGAGTCATCTTTCATAATGTGTTTATCAGCATGAATAGCTGCCATATCTCAGTAATAGTAAGGGAAAAATCCGGCCTTGCAAAACAGAGGAATTTGCTCAAACATGATCCAACTGGTAAAAAATTCCATGACATTATGTTCTACCTTTATCTTGTTGATATATTTCAAAGTTATTACATCTTTAAAATTCAAAGGATGCAAATTATCAAAATGTTTAGTTCTGGAGCAACCTCAGCTCGCCACTAGGAGGCTTTAAATCATTGTTGGCATTACGGTTTCAACATCTCATGCACTCATGCTGCTGTAATGACTTTAGAGTAATTTTAACTGAAATAATTTGTTCCTAACATTTTATTTTACCTCTGCCATCCAAAATCGTATCCATAACCAAGAAGCACTTGAAATATATATTCTTCCAAAATAATACATTTATTTCCAAACTTTTATTATGTATTGTATTATTAAGTGGCAATATAAAATATCCCCCCATGACATAGTGATAATGCTTTTGTTTCCTTATCATTCACAAGGATTGGGAAGGAGTTTAAAAATCTACTGAAATTATTTATAATGATTTCTTCCAAGCAGGAATTTCACCCAAAGTGAAGTCTGGCAGTAAAATTTTACAGCTCTGGGATTTACCTCTTGCAAGCTATTGCAAAAGACATATTTCATCCTACTGGGCACAAAACAAGGGTATCACTCACTTTTAGTGCCCTTATACTACTCCTAGTAAGGCGTGCATGTTGTAGGCAGCGTACTGCATGTTCTGCTCAGAATCGTTAGTATGCCTAGCAATGTTTGTCACATTTTTATGCCACTTATTTCACTGGTCCAAGAGTACAAAGAGGATTAATTTGGTCAGGAAACACCAGAACTTTAAAATGGATGTATTATTCCTACCTAATCAGTAGAATGCATGACAGTAATTTTAACATTATTATTGAATTGACTTCCCTTTCTTATTCAGTGACAGAGCCATATGTGGCCACATGGACAAAATAAATTTTGTACTGAATTCCAGAAGGTTTTCCTTTGTTATTCTAATCCATTTCTGGTTCCACACTGGTGATATCTAGAGCATCAGGGCTCACTTGGTATTCAGTCCATGTAGTCTGTAAAAATCACACTGCTGTGGGGAACTAACATGATTACAGCAGAATGGTCTCTGCTCTCTCTTTGACATAATTGTCTCTGTGTAGCCAGAAAGGTACCCACACTTGAGACAGAATTGCTAGCTGAATTTTACTGGCTTTGAAATAAATGCTTTTATATTAAATAAAACACAGGGTTTTTTCAATTTTGATTAAATAATAGTACCCCCTTTGGGTTATTGCTGGGTTTTCTTGGTTTGTTTGTTTTTATGTGTGGAGGAATTGGGTTTTTTTCTAGAAATCTAAAGCAAAGTTTGTACCCTTACTGTTACACAAAAATCATGGAATATCCTTGCGCTTTTATTGGTGACTACTTAGAAAATTGAGTGTGACACCAAGGAGGTAGCTTTTCCTGGGTTAAAAAGAAATTGTGACCTTAAAATGCTGGCTGTAGGATTTCTCCCTTACACTTTAGTAAGTGTTAGGGAAATTTTCCTGTCTGTCCATCCAGGAGCACCTCTGGCAGACGCATTCACACCAGCTGAGTTGGGGCTGAGGTCCCTACACAGCCCACACTCAGTCACACCAGGCCTCCTCACTGGCTCGGCCCCAGCTATCCAAGAGCAGTGTCTCAGACATCCAGATCCTTCAGATGATTTAATCTTGGTCCAATAACTAAATACCAAAATACTAAAATAACAGCTTGATCTGGTGCCTCTGAGGAAGGACCCAGAACAAAGGATCCCCTGGGCTTTTCTACCCACAGTCCAAGGGTAGAAAATTCTTTGGGCCTTCAGCTGCTGACATGTCTCAGTGTCCAGTGCCCTGGCTGGGCCAAGGGTCCCCAGGCCCAGGGTCAGCCCTTCTTGCCTGGGGTTCCCAGCCAGAGCTCAGCTTGCTGCTCCCTCTGCAGCTGCACCCCAAGCTGTCTGCACTGAAGGTGCAGGAGGTCATGCAGGCTCCTCACAGAATTTTGTCTCTGTATAAAACACATATAGACTTCCTTTGACTGACTAATTTCTTGTGGTTTTGATAGCTGCACAGTGAGGTAAATTCAATGGGTTTTGCCAACTTATTGCAACATTTTCATATTTTTACGAGTGAGAAAATCTGTTTTGTTTTTTATTAAATTCATATTTAAAGGCAGTTTAAATATCTGAATTTTCAGCTTTATAATGCATTTACCTTACATTATGAGTATAATTTTTTTAAATATACACTTGTACATAATATATATGATATATGATATATGATATAATATATAATACATTATATATAATACATTCTATATTATATATTATATATTATATATTATATATTATATATTATATATTATATATTATATATTATATATTATATATTATATATTATATATTATATATTATATATATCATATATTATATATCATATATCATATATCATATATTATATATCATATATCATATATCATATATTATATATTATATATTATATATTATATATTATATATTATATATTATATATTATATATTATATATTATATATTATATATAATATATTATATATTATATATTATATATTATATATTATATATTATATATTATATATTATATATTATATATTATATATTATATATTATATATTATATATAATATATTATATATTATATATTATATATTATATATTATATATTATATATTATATTTCATACTATATATTATATATTATACACTTGTATATTATATATTATATATAATTACAGTGTATATTGTACACTGTAATTAATACCAGATGACTTTTTATCTTTTGTTTAATAGCTGATACAAAGAGGAATTTAGAGCAGAAACTACTTGAATCAATCCTGCAGATCTTTTATAGAACTTGAAAGTGTATATGCCTGTGCCATTTTGGGTTTTGCTGCTTTTTTGTTTTGCTTTGTTTTGTTTTTTTTTAAATTTTCCTTTGAATGTAGTGTATTTATCAGTTTGCTAAATACAGAAGTGCTGACAGATATGTTTAAAAAATTTTGTAGTGCTTTGAAAAACTGCATAGCTGGATATTTGAATTTTAAGTAGTATGGATATGAGTTATAGTACATATTATGCAAAAGAACTTCAAACCACTGGAGAAGATGACTGTAAAACAGAGAGGGAAATATAATATAAAGAATGTAATTTACTTTCTGCAATACCAGTTAAAGATGGGGAGGGCCACAAAACACAGAACATTCAATGAAGACATTGGCACCAGGAGTGTAGCAATATGTTTTAGATACAGCAGGCTCCCAATAGCAAGAGAATTTTAATCATAGGTGTTTTTTTTCTAAATATTTAGGATTTATTCCAAACTAGCCTAGATCTCCAAACACCATTCTGACCATTCTATTTGATCTGCTGGAACATTTCCATCTGCACATTTGCACATACGGTAATTCAATCTCATATATTTTAATCAACAAAATATTAAATAATTAGATAGAAGGAGTTATCTTTCTTAGTTTTAATAGGTGTTTGGAGAAAGACAAACAAAATGAGAGAAAAATCTCCCTCTCTCCATATTTATCCTGTGTAAGGTATGTCATTTATATGCTTTTGTCAAAGTGTGTCGAACAGTAAGCTGTGTCTTGAAATTAAGGAAGGTTGTCTTACAAATGTGGTAGAAACATCAGAAATGAGTCTTCTTTACAGAGCATGGTCTGCTGCTTACTGTACTCGTTTGAGCATAACATACCACCCACCGCTTGACAGAGTGCCTTGCTTGTGCTCTTCCGTGTGCCACTTATCTTTCCCTCCTTGCTGAGCTCAGTCGTGTGCTACTGTGATGAAATTTCACCTTGACATTTGCCAAGATGCTCTGTTTCAGGTCGCTGTGCAGCTGTTCTCTTCCTCGTGCACAGACATCCTCCCTTGCTGCCTGCAGCACCCACATATGGCTGGGCCTGAGCTGCTAATCTCCCCTTGCTGCTACAATATGTCCTAGCTGTGTTTTTAAGGAGGTCTTCTCAGTCTGCTCTGGGGGTGGTGTGCCCAAGACATAGTGTTCGGGCTTGAAGTTGCTTTACAATTTTAGCTTCAGTTATGCTGCTTCTGTCCCTCTCTGTGAACTGTAATGGATTTCTTTGGTACTGCCAGCTAATTGTTTTGTTTTCTGTCTGCGCTACAACATCCATCAAAATAACACAGTGCAACAGGCAGTCCTAAGCCTGCATACAGGTAACTGGCAAGATCAGTCCAACCTCATGTAAGTCTGTTTCACTTAAAAAAATACAGGAAATAGAAGATGACACTTTTTTTTTCTCCTGGGAAAGATGAAAAGCAGAACTAAGTTGCTGTACTACCCCACAAATTATTATAGTGGCAACAGGTCCTATCCTTTACTTGAATGTTCATTGACAACTTTTGGTTACAAAGAGGTTCCAGGGGACGGAGACTGGACGAAAAGCAATGTGCAAATGGAACTCCTTTGAAATTGAATGTCAATGAAGAATGTTTTCTTGCAAAATTTGGGACTTCCTCCAACTTATAAATATAGCGGCTTTAGGACATTATAATTTCTATTTATTTTGCTAATTAAATGTTAATATTTTCAGAACGTGGTCATTTGATATGATGAAAGGTATCATATGTGATGGCTGGCTGTGAGAAAATGATTTTTGCCTTCCATTCTGAGCTTTACTGTAACCTGCAGTTTTGACTGAAACTTTTCTATATTGCCTGATTAACTTTTCTCTTTAATGCTTCTAATTGCTAAGCAACATTATTTTTTCTTCTATTGTGCACTTTCATTTCATTTTTCTGCCCATACAGCATCTGTGATTATTTACAGGATAGCATTATATGGGTAAGTTTGTGTCAATAAATAGAGCAGATACCACTGGCTTGTGGTGTGTCCTGATGTGGCTGCTCCTTCAGGTGAATTGGCACTATGAGTAGTAAGTGCTTGTCTGGAAAAGGCCAGCTAGGGAGATATAATATGTAGGACATAATGTGGATTGTGTCTCAGGCCTCTTGAGAGAGAGTTTAACATAGTGAGAGAAATGCCACAAAACTACAAATTGCATTGCTATAATTGAGGGCTATAAATCCATGCAGAACAAAGTAACTCGTGAGGTGATTTGGATTTCCTGCAGGTCTGTTAGACTCAGTGCCACAACAGCTAAAAACACTTAACATCTATCACCTAATAAATTTCAGCTGAATAATTCACAGTTTCTTTTTATTTCCGTACTGAATTATATTTCAGTAGATGTGTACTTCATAAAACACAGCAAAATGCTTCAAAGTCTTATTCCCAAAATATAGAAGCCATACCAAAGAATTCTCACTTGCTAGAAGAGGATGCCTTATTAGGTACCTCAAGATCTTGCAAAACATGATCATCAAAACCTCTTCAAACGCTGCTTAAATCAGCACTTTTTAAAACTGTAATTTGGTATAATACAGCTTCAGGACATGTAACTGCAGAACTGTAATAAATTGTACTATTTCAAATGTCTTTGTTTTCCTGAATAATTCTGTGTTGGGCCATATTTTACCCTAGAGGGTCTCAACTTGGTGTACTAGGAGAAAATACACTGATTTGTTTCTTTACAACAAACTTTACTTTGTGCTTAAGAAAGTACATTTCATTATAGATTGGCAGTTTAAACAGGAAAAGGAAATTTGCTCAAGATCTAGATCTCATTTCATCATTGTAACCAAAAGAGACAGGGCATGCACTCAAGCAAATATTACATATTCTAATCCTGATTTTCATGAATAAACCAAGTGCTGTACTGTGAAATGTGTTGTTGGGTTTTTTAAAACCTAGATCATATCAGATAATGAATTTTATACTTCATGACAGCAAGCCCTATTTTCTTTTTCCAGGTGATAAAAGGAAAATTAAAGTTTGGGTTTTTTTTAGTGTTTAGACATTCCAGACAATGCATTTTTTATTGTGCCAGCTACATAAGTGAATTTTTTGTGTCACCTTGTTTATATCTCAGTACAAATACAGAGAAGAAACAACTGTATTTGTAATGGTGAGAAGTAATTTTATTTTTCTCTACCCTTTCTGTACCTCAAGGCAAAGAGGCATAATGCTACAACAGAAAAAGGCTTTTCTAGATGTATGCAGATGGGTAACATGCTTGAATTGGTCTCAGAATGTTGGAGGCTGAGTAATAATGAAGTTGATGGAAATGGATCTTATGTTGTCTTTTATTAATTTGTGGTGGATAAGCTACTCAATAACTTACACTGAGTGATTTAACCACTTACAAACAAATTCCATCCTACCTCCCAAGCTAAAAGAAACAAACCCTCGAGATAAATGTGCAAAGGAAGAAGTATTTTGGGGGATGCGTATTTTTATTTTCCTTTGTGGTTTGGTTTGTTGAGGGTTTTTGGTTGGGATTTTTTTGTTGTTTTGTTTTTGTGCTGGTTTTTGTGGGTTTTGTTTTTTTTTCTTGTGTGGTTTTTTGTTGTTGCTGGTTTTTTGTTTGCTTTTTGTTTGGCCTTTTCTCAGTATGATTGTTAACTGGAAATGAATTCTGTGATCTCTTCTTCTGGTATAAATTGGCTTCCCTTCATCTCTATACTGGGCTGTATCAACTCCAAAATTGCCCATGTGTCTTTTGATATTCTCACAGGGGAAAAGATACAAGCTGAGCCTTCCGGGGAGCTAAGCCAGGTATTTTATGACAGGCTGACTGTTAGCCACAGGTTAACTCAATAGCCAGATACTAACAGTATTAAACAGTTGTGATTTTCCTACCTTTCCTCACTAAGGACAGTGATTTGTATCTCTCTTCAATATGTATCTACTAAGCAGTTTTTCAAACAAATTCTGGGATTTGAATTATCTACCCACCCTTAAAGCTGACTGATAATAACCTGAAGGATCAAAAACTATTGATTAACTTAAAAAATCTGTATATTTAATTTATTTGAGAAACTAGACTAAAAGCAAGATAATATTCTGTCTTCTCACACAGCTGCACAATAGAAATAACAGATTTTTTTTTCATCTTTCATTACACCTGTCCTGGCACTGACAATGATTTATCATATCAGTAAAGCAAGGTTTGACAAAGCAGTAGACTGCACCTTTCATTTGCATGTTTGGTGTAAAGCAGAAGTATTCTGTTATACTCTCATAAGTGAAACTTAATTGATTCCCACAGATTTGCACTATATTGATGTGTATATCACTACTTTTTTTTTTTGTCAGAAAAACTTTATAATACATAATCTTGTAGTCATATTTATAATGCAAGTCTGACTACATGAAGATGTATAACTTAGTCTGTTGAAGATAACATAAGGATATGGGATTTACCAGTACATATTTGATGGCTCATCAGTATAAGAGGCAAAGACGAGAGACAGAATAAGTAATAAATAAGATACCCAGACAGGTAAGCCAAAAGGGTGAGGAGATAACAGAGAAAGTAAGAAAGATCTTATCTCTGGTTACTGATCAAAGGAAAACTGAAGAAACCACTTGGGCCTTTGGAGAAGTTCAATTGGAACTTTTTAGTTGAGAAGTAACTAGGGAAACAAGATAATTTTTGTGCCTCCAGGGAAGGAGTTTTTATTGGAATTTTGAGATGTTTGTGGGATTTTATGAAACTTCTACAAATATTCTGAGGGCATTGTGTACATGTGGAGAACTATTACAGGATCTTTAGGAGAAGGTAAAGGGAAAAGACAGGGAAAGGTAGGAACTGAGTTGAGTCAGAGAGGAGCAAGCAAAAAAGAAAAGATGAGAGAAAAAGTTGCAGCTGCATATAAGCTGCTGATCAGTCTGCCTATGAGGCCAAGTCCTGTGCCTGACTACTGTAGTCCGTCCTCCCTGCTCACTAATTTTTTTTCCTGTCTATTTTCTATGTGGCCTTGTTCTCCATTCTGTGTCTAGCAGAAATAGGACCTGCTAACAAATTTCAGGCCATGCTAGCTAGAGAGGAAGAGGGCATCTTCAAAGACCCAAGATCTGAACTGGTGAATGGATAAGGCATGTAGGATCCTGACAGACATATTTGATTAATTTAGACCATTCAGTGGTTCTGTGAATATCGGTGTGCTATTGAGGTGAAAACATATGTCCTGCTAAATAGGCTTTGGTGGAGATATTTACATTCATCTTGAATTTAAATATATTTGGAAGAATTAATTTTTGCTCAGGTATTTCAATTCTTGAATAAAAAGAATAATTTACTTGATGGTTTTGTACTTGCAATTACCTTGTTTGCAAATTTTTGCTGTGTTTTGTAAAAGAGAAAACACATGGACATAGTTTTCCAAAACTGATTATAAAACTTTGTCGGCTTTATGAAATGCCAGAAAAAAAAGACATAATTTATAATATTTTTTAGCAATATAGTAGCTAATAAATCCCTTGGAACACTAATATTGAAAACACACATTGGAGTCTTGTTGATAACACTTTCTTAGCAGACATTCATGTTGGGTTTTGGGGTTGTTTTGCATTTTAATCCTAATTTTCCATTCAGTCTATGAACTGTAATATCTGAGACTTATGAATAACATTAAATCAGAGGTCATTGGTGTTAGTCACTAAAAATCAATTCTGGACAGCCAGGTTACCTGGTGAAAGCCTGGGGGCAATGAGGTCAGCTCTCGGGGGCTGACTCTAACAGCCCTAGGTCGCACTACACAGCAGAGAAAGGAGCAGTGCTGATCCCAGCCCCTGGGAAAGCACTTGGATTAGGCCTTCTGTTGAAAAATGGTAATGAGAATACTGTGTTCATAGGAGGGAAGAGGGAGTTTGTGTGACACAAACAGCAACAGAAATTTTGCTGACAAATTAAATCTTATATTTCAGAGGCGGAGGTGTTTGTTGGTACATTATTCCCCCTGTTGCTGCTCTTATTAAAGAATCTGAAACTGCAGTCATATTTGTCTTCACTGTCCCATCCTTAGTGATCATTAATTTCATGGTAACATGTGATTTTTTCCTTTTTTTAAAGCCTCATTATATTGTTAGTATGAATGCATCTTTTATCATTCTGACTTCTCTCATGTGACTTTCTTTTTCCAGAGGCCTCCAAAAATAGAAACAACCTGGCCCATACATGAAGCTGTCATACTTAGAATTTTCTTATTCTAAATAAAGAGAAGGAATAAAAAGGACTGGTAGACGTTCTTTTCCCCCCTTCTTACCATGTCTAGTACCATTAGCACACAGACATTTGATGTGATCTCCCTCTCTGGAGACATTTAAAACCCCCCTGGATGCTTCTCTCGATAACCTGCTGTTAGTGACCCTGCCTTGGCAAAGGGATTGAACTAGATAATCTCCAGAGATCATCCAAGTGAGAAAGGCATTCAGACTTTGTAAAGTATTGCTAAAATGCCATTTATGGGAGATAAAACTATAAAGACAGAATAGTATCAACAACATTACATCCCTTGTGATGCTGGTAACCCTAATTTGCGCTGCCTTGAAAGGGCTTCCCATCAGGAAATGGAATCACTGGTACTAACAGGGAGCTCTGAACAGGTTCCCCTGTAACCATCAAAGCTGAAGTTTTTATTGAGCCCATGGGATATGACCTCAATGCCAGGCTGTGCTTGTGGCACAGCATGAGCCAGGGATAACTCAAATGGTACCTTGATCACGACTCCTTGGTGCACAATAATCTTCCAGCCATGGTCGCTGTGCTGCTCTAAAAGAAAGATGCTCAGGGTGACTGCAGCATTCCCACTTACCTAGAAGCTGTTGTCCTGGGGGAGCATTTAGGCACTACAAATGTAATAAATAACAAAATGAGCTTTCTTCTCCAAAACCCTATCTAAATAAATATAATTAAAACAAATTAAATATAAGATACTCCTTTTAGAAGAGAACCCAGTAGTGGTTACTTGAGTGATAATCCAAATTATCTATTTTAAGCAGTTTTTAAAAATTAGGAGGAGAATCTAAATTAATAATGAAGTAGACTTGAGACAGTGGGTGCTGATTTCATACCAGAATTTCAAAAGATACTTATGCTTGTTGACAGATAAAAGTATTTGTTCTTACAGTTCACTGTTGCCATATAGTGGTGAACCAGCAAAAAATGATAACTCTCATTCTGACCTCACATTCCTGAGAATTGTGCTTGTTCAGAGATTATCTGCTTTCTTTTTTTTTCCTCATTCCTTACCTTCTCTGGAGACCCAACTAAGTCTATGCTGAAAGCTGAGGGTCACAGCTTGTTAATTATTACAATTAACCAACTTCTGCTGACTCAGTTCAAGAAGTCTATTACAAAAGAGATGAATACAGCAGGATTCCAAAGTTAAACTTTCATTGTATTAACATTATACTGTCACTGTCCAGGTATCTTATAAGTGATACTGATTTGTGAGCAACATGCAATGGGGATTCTCAAAGTTACAAATATTTTTGAATGAAACAGAAAAGTCAAATTTTTTTAAATACTTATGCAAATATTTATGGTCATTCAGCACATATGACTTTTTTTTTAAATGGTAAAGACTGTGATAAAACTACTCTCTGCAAAATATCAATTATAAAATTAAACAGTTATCTTAAAAGAGAAAGATTTTTTTGCTTGCTTTGGGTTTTGATGGGTTTCTTTGGGTTTGTTTGTTTGTTTGTTTGTTTGGCTTTTTAGTTTTTTGCTTGTTGGAAGAAGTGGAAAATATAATAGAGGGCTTTTTTCCCCAAAAATCAAATTTTAAAGTCAGTAACATCTCTATATAGAAGAAACTCCATTTCTTATAATTCAAAGATAAGTCTGCAAAAGATAAAGTAGAAATAGTGGAGCTTCTATTTCTCAAAATTATTGGACATTTCATGTGAGTATTTAGGAAGAACAGAAAGGATGTTATGATATTTTACAGAGAGTTGAAATGCAGTCCATTTTTAATCTGTGCTCCTTTAAGCATCATTGATCCGTCAGGTTAGCAAATACTTTCTAAAAATGTTTCGCTAGTTACAAGGATGAAAATTACGAAAAGCAGCACATCCCTCCTCAATGTCACAAGACAAAACCATGTACAGTGTTATTGATACTGAACCTGGATGAAATGTTTGGCTTAAAAAGGGTAAGTCTACAAGATTTTCCATGATAACTGAAAAGAACCCTTCATTAGGAAAGAAATATGTAGCATACAGTGCTGTAGTAAATACCAGTTTGATATCATTACTGTGCAATGGAGAAGAATGCAAGGAATGGGCATTCATTCAATCTTCATTCTGATAAAACATTTAAAATCTAAGTCTAAGAGCACTTGCGAATTTGAGCAGAAATAAAGAAGATTTCTGTTGGAAATTCAGATTAGTTTATTCTCCCTCAGGTGATATTACAGAATAGTTGACTGGTCCAGTGTTATGGACAGGAGAGTAAAAAAAATTAAAACTAAAGACAAGGCATTATTCTTTTTGCTTTCTATTCAAGTGTATACCAGGTATGAATTTAGTACTTGACATAAAATCCAAGCAGAGCCTGAAAA
Source organism: Melospiza georgiana (assembly GCF_028018845.1). Lineage (NCBI taxonomy): Eukaryota > Metazoa > Chordata > Aves > Passeriformes > Passerellidae > Melospiza > Melospiza georgiana. The sequence goes on from NC_080430.1 coordinate 78,834,999, forward strand.
GTGAATTGAATTTCTTCTGTCACAGTAGCAGACTGGTAGATGATTCTACCCTGAACTGCCTGAAGGGAGAAATCTCTTCTCCTCTATGTTCTTTTCTATCTGATTTCCTTTCACTATGAGAAAGTTAACATTGATTTTCTTGTTGAAGATAAATTGTGGCCATTCCCATCAAAAAGTAACTATCATACTCAGTGTTAATATTGAGATGGGCAAAAAATCCAAACTTCCAAAAAGTCTGGAAGCTGTAATAATGTTTTTGGGGCATTGTTTGTTCCTTGAGATAAAATGAGCAATTTTTTCTGTTGCGGGATAATTTAGTTTAGTTTTGATTTTTGTATTTTCTAAGTGAATAACCATAATGTACAGCTATATCCAGAATGCAAACTGTGTCAAAGTATTTTCCTATGTGTATGCAAAAACTCACATCTGGAAAAAGTTCTGATGAGACTGGGTAAGGTTGGAAGGGACCCCACTGGGTCATCTGATGCAACCTCCCAGTTCAAGCAGGTTCATCCTAGAGCACATGGCACAGGACTGTGTCTAGATGGCTCTTGAATATCTCAAGTGTGGGAGACTCCACAACTTCTCAGGCCAATCTTCTCCAGCACACAGGTACCTGCACAGTAACGAAGATCTTTTTCTCATTCCAGTGGAATCTCCTCCTCATCTGTTTCTGCCTGTTGATTCTCATGCTATTGCTTGTCTGCACCAAGAAGAGGCTGGCTTCATCCTCTTGACATCCCCTTCTGATTCTTATAGTAATTTTTAAGCTTGTCTCTCTGTTGTCTCTCCTCAGGGCTGAACAGGCCCAGCTCCCTCAGTCTTTCCTTGTATGAGAGATGTTACAAACTCTTAAACATCTTTGTCACCCTACACTGGACCTGTTACAGGAGCTCCACGTCTCTCTTGTATTGAGCTCATTGGGACACATCCTTCTTGAGTCTGGATGAAGTGATCCTTGAATATCAACAAACTTTCTTGGATCCCTCTTCCCTGCAGGGCCTGTTCCCATGGGATTCTTCCAAGGAAGAGCCTTGAAGGGCTTAAATTTAGTTCTGCTGAAACCCGGATCTGTTATGGGTGTACAAGATATTATATTGCTGCTCCTAAGAACCTCACAGATTTTTTTCCTCCACGGAAAAGTCTGCCTCATAAAATTAAGTAGTACTAGTAGCTGCAGTTAAGTGAATCTAGTATTTCTTCTAATAAGACAGAAATATGCCTATGAGAAATTTCTGTGCATATAAAATGAAGGCACAGTGAAATGTATTATAGTCTTTGTTATGCCTTCATATCTTCACCCTGAAAGACATCACACACTTTGAGGACAGATAAAATGCAACAAAAAATTATTGATTCGGAGTAGAATAAAGAGGAAAATGCATACAACAAGAATGAAAGGTCACATTAATCTAGAAAATCTCCTAAATTCTTAGACAGGTGTTAATTTCTGTCATTTTTTCCTATTTTCAGATAAATGTTAGCAATATATTGTCTCTTTCCACTCTTTCAAATTACAAGATAAACTGAGGAATAGGCTTGCATCTTTGAAACATGTAAGATGGTAATTTTTCAAAAAAACTATGATAATTGCACTATTTTAAGAACTGCACAATTGTAGTTTCCTTGCCACAGATCTGACTCAAGAAATCCTTGCAAACCAACCGACACACCAACCAAAAAATCCCTAAAACATATCTAATGTAGCCAGAGTAGAAAGAATCATGTGTGATAAGAACACTAAATAGTTGTGTGGATGGGATTCAAAAAGTAGAATATCTTGATTTCAAATTTACCTGTAAAATGTCAGTGTTAGATTTGAAATAAATAGAATGGAAGCCAGTCAAGGGATCAATTGAGAAGAGTGAAACATGAACACTTTTGCTCCCACTGCACTTTAATGAGGTAGCTGCTCATACACAATGTCAAAGTATCTTGACTTAAAACCAATCAGGGAGTCTTCAGGTGAAACAGGAGAAATATTTTAAAGGAATTACGTGATTATTTAGTTGAATTGAAAAAATATCTTCCTAGTATTATACTATATTTTATTTCACCACTTAATTTGCTTTGCAGTGTATCTTTGTACATGAATTGTTAGTCTGAAACTAAGAAATTACATGTTAAGTAGTTGTACTTTGTGGCTTTTTCTAAGCTGACAGTAAAAGTATTGATTATTTTCCGTGAATCAGGCTTTTTATGTGTTAACAGTGCAACCAAAATTAAGAAATTATCTTTCTATAAAAAGAGGAAAAATATACCACTTTTCAATAAGATTTATTTAGTTATTTATTTTAACCAAACAGGAGTGTATAGTTCAGAAATTAGAAAACTGCTGTGAATCCAAGCCAAAGGCTAGGAATCCGCATGAGTATTTCTATTGACCTCAGCTGGATTTCACTGTAACTTTAATGGACTAATAGATATTTGGAAATTTAGTCTTCTTGCAAGAGTATTCCTAACCTAGTGGTTTATTAAATATCTAATAAAAGTTGTAATTCAGTATTTTGTGAAATCTAGCTCTGGTCCTGTTTTTAAAGAACAAAGAGTGTTTGCCAATTCTGTCTCTCTCAATCCAAATAAAACCTTTATTTTAATTCCTACTATGTGATGCAGCTCCTTCTCAGAGACCCCAGAAAAGAAATACATCATTTCCATGCTCTTGTATGAGTTAAGACTGAGGATTATAAAGCAGAGACACTTAAGTAGGGTAACAGGGACCCTAAAAAACTTGAGAATGTTATTTAACATACTGAGAATTTGCAGTAGGATGATAGGGGCAAAATAGGTCTGTGGAAAATATCTCCCTAGCTTTTTCACTGTTTCCCAGTACCTGGAGAAGACTTCAAAGTAGGCATAGGTTCATTGCTCTTAAAAAAAATTACAAGATGAATTTGTTAAATATTTGTTCAAAATTTTTGGCCAGTGTTGAAATTTACTGACATGCAACGATGACACACTATCTATCTTCTGAATAATGAAGCCAAGACTGATGTTTTAACAGTGATTCTCAAGTAATCTCTTGTATCCCAGGGTCCTACTGGAGGTGCCCTCAAGTAGAGTGAATTTGTGTATTAGAATCTATCAGTTCATGATCAGAAAGCTTTATCATCTCTTTCTCAAAAGTGCTTGAAATGTTGCTTTCTTTTTGGCTCTGTTGGGCTTCTGATTTATGGGACTTGTTTTTGTACAGTACAAATAAATTGCTGCTGAAGACTCTGTTTTTGATCTGGCTTTTCTTTCACTGAAGTCAAGAAGAAATTGTCACTGGCTTTAAACAATAAATGTGTATCTGTTCCATGATTGCCTTTCCTGTGTATATACTTCCTAGTTGAATGTAAGACTGCTTCATATTAAGTGTTTCTAGCTCTGTCTTTCTACCAGAGCCTCTGGATTATTTTAAATTTGCTTTCTTAAAGTCATGTTGAATTGCTGTCAAAAATAATTTTTCAGAATGATACCCTTGTCACTATTGGTAGTTCTAGTGAAAATACTTCTATATTAATTGAAGAGAGTGCAATTACCTGCAAGTCATTTTGCATAAAAGATAAATGGAAAGCATCTCTGACATGCTTGATGGAGGTTAGAAGCCCTTTCAGATCTAATGAAATGTTTTGGATATTTTCATTCTTGATGGAATGTTCTTTACTTCTAATTAGAAGGAAACAGATGTTTAAATGAAGGTAATACAATTAAATTGGCTGTGGGTGAAACACACATGCCATTGTTCCATGCTTGGAGGCTTGCTCTGTGTATGCTTGGTGGAAGTACAGAGATGTGTCTAACCTGTATGCCAGCTGGAATGAAAAGTCTCAAGATTTGGTGTTCTCAGGGGTCTGTGACTGTGTTAAGGCCTTTTCAAGTACATGAGAAGCATGGGATCAGATTGATAGTGACTACAGTTCATTGATACTTTAGACTAGCCTTTGCATGTTTATTCACTTAGAAGTGTGTCTCTAGCAATATACAGAGGATGGGCGACCTGCTGATCAGCCTGGCATGTGGCATTTAGAGGTTAGCTCTCCTGTCTGCCTGCACAGAGTCTGTAGGAAATTGCATAAACCACAATTTTCAAATTGTGAAACACAGTTACTAGTACTACCACATTTATATCACTTTTGCACATGCTTATTCATTGCTAAGAGATGCTCAAGTCCCAAAGAAGAACAGGTCGTGTAAATAGCTAAAATACATAAAACCAGATAATCCTGATTAAAGGGCAGAAATAAACTTGACAACAGAGATTTGATCCCATTCAGTCTCTAGTTTATCCCTTAATTCAGGGAATGAGTATCTTCCTTTGGCTTATTTTTTGGAACATATTGCTCCTATTAATTTTATTTAGCCTGTGGCTAACTGGAAAATTTAGCAAAGCTACTAATTTTGTCTTCTCCCTGCTTCCCTTTTGCCCTGTCCTCCACCTCTCACTTTGTGCCATGAGTGAGACGATTCAACAAGGGAAAGCCAGTTCAATAAGGGATCCTGAATCCAGAATGAGGTAACCAATGGGACACATGTCTAGACTAGGGAATGAGAGGTTGGACAGCAGTACTGCTGAAAGGGACCTGGGGGTCCTGGTCAATCACAAGTTAAATATGTGTCAGAAGTGCCCTGGCAGCCAGGAGGGCCAACTCTGTCCTGGGGCTTATCAGGTACAGTGTCACCAGCTGGGCAAGGGAGAGGATTGTCCTGCTCTGCTCTGCACTCTCACCTCGAGTGCTGGCAGCAGTTTTGGGTGCCACAATGTAAGAAAAACATTAAACTATTAGAGACTGTACCAAAGAAGACAATGAGGGTGGTGAGGGGCATTGAGGGGAGGTCATAAGGGGAGCGGCTGAGGTCACTTGGTCTGTTCAGCCTGAAGAAGAGGAGAACTAGGGGTGACCTCAATGCAGTCAACAATTTTCTTATGAGGGGAAGGGAATGGGCAAACATTGATCTCTTCTTTGTAGTGGCTGGTGACAGGACCCAAGGGAGTGATCTGAAGTTGCATCACAGGAGCTTTAGTCTGTATATTAGGAAAGGGTTCTTCACCCAGAGGCTGGTTGGGCACCAGAACAAGCTCCCCAGGGAAGAGGTCAGAGCACCAAGCCTGGCAGAGCTCAAGAAGCATTTGGACAATGCTCTCAGCACTCGAGGTGAGGCCGCCCTAGCTCAGAGCAGAGCAGGACAATCCCCTCCCTTGCCTGACTGGCCATGTGGTGCCTGATGCCCTCCAGGACACACTTGGCCCTCCTGGCTGCCAGGACACTGCTGGCTCGTGTTCAGCTTGTGATTGACCAGGACCCTCAGCTCCCTTTCTGCAGCATTGCTCTCCAGCCGCTACTCCACAGAATTTATCAGTCATTGGCTAACTACATTTTCAGAATATATTTCCAGAAAGGCTTTTCCATCCAAATATCTAGGAACCTATTCATAGGACATTCACACCAATGATGCCTCTCGGCATCACCACTGCTCATGCTTATCAAAGTTCATTTTACATTTTTTTCCCTTTAGTTGACCACTGGCACTTGATTAGATCTGTAATTTTTACATTTACTCCTAAGTTTTTACACTATACAGTGACTATCATGAATGATAAAGCACTACATACAAATGTAATTAAACACATTGAAAGGTACACTAAGAGTGATAAAATAAAATTGTGTTCCATTCCTTAAAGGCACAAACCTGATATCTCCCCATGAAATACTAATAATGGTAATATATTTTCAAGCCTTTATGCAAGTGTCATTTTATCCAGTATGTTCTCTTTTCTCTATTAATTTGCAGAATATTAATAGATGTACAATAGGTATCCAGTTCTTTTATACAAGTACGGATATTAAATAACATGGTATCATTGTCCTGTAACTTAGCTCAAGGAAATTACTGGCCATTACTGGCCATCATATCATACATATGATAATGTTTACCAAAGCATTCTCGTGCCAGTCTCATTTTTCAGTACTGATGACTTGATCTGACTGAAATGTCTCAGATAAAAAGCCTTCTTTCAAAGTTATATCTGCTTTAAATGCTTTAAATACCTTTCAGCAAACATTACCAGGTCATTTTGTACCAAGCTCCAGGAAACAACACATTTGCCAACAAAACAATAACATTTTTTTTTTTTAAAGCAACACATTTTCAAATTAAACTGTATTTTACAAGAATTGCATACTTTAGTCAATTACTGTAGCTTTTTTGTATATTACACAATAACCTAAAACTAACATTTTCCTTCAGAGGAAAATACCTGTCCACTATGGAAACAGGTAACATCATACTCATCTCCTCTATCCTAAGGCTGGCAGTGGCTAAAACTTTCAGTCGCTTTCAGTGTCAAAATTGCATAAGGAACACTGTAATTTCATGCTTTTTGTGTCAGTCTAAATCCATGTCAATGCCAAAGCTGGTTCTACTATGGAGCGATCACCATTGCTACTGCAGTCATTTATGAGGTGCTTGACTCAGAATTCTAATCACCCTGTATTCATACCGGTAATTTATTCCTTCCTGTGTTAATGGTTTTCAGGAGATTGCCTACCTTTGACTTATAAAGACTTCACTTTATTTAGTATGTAAGCCATTTTAAAAATATCATGTGGAAACATCTCCAATTTGTTTACACATGTACTCTTAAAAATTGAAAATAAGATTTTTTTTCCCTGTGATTGCATGATCAAACAACTTCTTGTTGAAAATATTCTATTGTATTACTTTACACAGCATAAGCCAATTTCAACTCTAATTATGAAGAACAGTTTAGCTGGTATTACCTCAAGCCAATGCTTTTAATTTTTCATGAGTATTGTCTTGAGGTAGAAAATTTATTTTATATGAGTTTGGTTAGTAGCTAATGAAGCTGAAAATTTAATGTGTAGGTAGCACTATCATGCAAACACCTGACAAAACAATTCTGAGAAAATTCAACAGTACAGGAAAAAACAAAAAGAATGTGTCTGTTCAGTTTTTTCTTTCCTGCCAAAGGAGAAGACAAGGATATCAACACTTAATTAATCAATCAATGAACAGTTCCAGCAAGGGGTCCCTCCCACAGGAGACAGTCCTCTATTTACTTCTCCAGCATGAGTCCTTCCCATGAGCTGCGCTTCCTCCCAAACCGCTCCACCTTTGTCTCTTCCACAGGGTGCAGTCCTTCTGGAAGAGACTGCTTCTACATGGGACCCCATGGAGAAGTCTTGCCAGCCAAGCTGCTTCAGCGTGGGCTCCTCTTCCCATTGGTCTGCAGCTCCTGCCAGGAGCCTGCTCTAACGCTGGCTGCTCACAGGGTCACAGCTGCCTTTGGGCACCCATCTCTGCCAGCGTGGGCTCCTCCAGGGTCTGTAGGTGGATCTCTGCTCCACTGTGGACCTCTGTGGGCTGCAGGAGTCCCACCAGAGTCTTCACCACAAGCTTCACAGGAATCTGCTCCAACACCTGGAGTACCTCCTCCCCCTCGTTCCCCCCTGACCCTGGTGTCTGCAGAGATGCTTCTCCCAAATGTTCTCACTCCTCTCTTCTCTGGCTGCAACTGCTTCTGCCCAGTAACTTCTTTCCCTTTCTTAAATATGTTTTCCCAGTACCACTGTCACTGATAAACTCAGCCTTGGCCAATGGCAGGCCCATCTTGCAGCTGGCTGGCATTGGCCCTTCTGGAGATGGGAAAAGGTCCCACCTATCAGGTGTTGGCTGTAGGGCAGAGGTATAATCCCATTACAAAAGTACATTAATTCCTCCCTCATTCATGGATCCCATCTACTGGTATTCACCTGCTTTTTCCTTATTAGATTAATTCAATGTGGTTTCTAGCAAAGGATATTTTGTAGCATCATTTCAACTGTAGTTTTAATGGGCTATACAGATGTGGGTGATTCACAAAGTTCAGTGTGAACTTGAACTGTATTTTTAGAGCAACATGCAGTGCAGGGATCAAAAATATATGTTAAAAAAATATAGTCTCTGTGCAGAGAGTTGATGGGCAGAAAAATAGTAATTTTTGCAAGAGTCTTGAGGTTGGTTTTTTTTGCTTGTTTGTTTATTTTTCTTTGCACTGCTTTAGATTTGTAGCATTCACAGTATAGGGCTGAAGTGCCTTAATAAATTATTGACTGTTTGCATCCAACTGAATTTTTTCCCAAGGTATTCTGAAGCTGCAGACTTTAGGAAGTTTTTTTCTTTAGAAAAAGCTAAAGAAATAAAATAAGACACTGTGCATGTTCCAGACACGTGCTCTAAAATTAAAATGTGCTATGCACATTAACTTATTATGGGTTTCCTTTTTGTTTGTTTTGAATTTTTGGTTTTGTTTTACTTGGGTTGTTTTTAAACACAGTGAATATAGAAAAGTAATTCAATGTTTTCTCACAAATTATCTTCTCATTCTCAATTGAAGTAGTCACGCTGGGATTGCAATTCTCAGAGCTACTGTTATTCAGTCAGAGAACAGACCTCCCACGTGGACTTCTATCCAGACAAAAAACCCTTGAATTACAAAGTCATTGTTCCAAATGAGTTTTAGTCAAAGAATTATTGCAGAGAGAAGTCACTAACAAAAGATATGGCTGTAGATAACTTTTTAGCAGATAAAAAGAAAGATTTGTTCCATAACATATCATTAATAAATTTTAGCCTTTTTTATTAACATGAGCTCAATTTTACTTCGCTCAATATGAGTAATAATGAAGGTCTATTTAAAGAATCAAATAAGTTTCAACTCAGTGAAGGCCAGTTACTCTTGTTTATCATGTTTGTTGAATTGAAGCAAAAGCAAGCTGAACTAATTTTTGCCATTCCTAATTTAAGAGTTTTATTGAAAGGAAACAGGGTGAAGAGTTATGTTTGTATAATACCGGAGAGAATGGGAAAGAAGGAGTTTTGTTTTGTTGTTTAGGTTGGTTGGGGTTTTTTTTCCTTTTGTTGCTTTTTATTTAATTTTAAGATTTAGAATATAAGTAAGTGGTGAAAACTAGTTTATTTTTTCTTCCTAATAGACTTTAAATCCACACCCAACTCATCACTTCTAACTGAGATGCTATAACCGCTTGTTCTGTCTTGGTCCCTTAGAAAGGACCAAGAAAAGAGGTTGGACTCAGACCTGCACCTCACTGCCACTGACTTGTAGAATCTAATATTTGGTCATCTCTCTCTCTCTCTGTATCTGGCATTGCACACAATCTGAGCTACAAAATGGTAGAGTATTTCTTGTAGCCTGTATTTGTTCTTGCATCTGTAGACACATAAATACCTCTATACTCCTTCTTTACGGTATACGAAGATATAATGCTAAACAGGAAGAGCTTCCATATGAAATCTTTTAATCTGATGACCCTGAAATTACTTGTAATAAATTGACTAGAGAATGCTAGTCTGAGATGTAAATTTTGTTCTATTTAAGGAAATAAGTAAGCCTATCTCACTTATTAGTATTTGTCACAACTCACTGGTAGAGGATGTGATGTTTGTTATGGATTCTTCTCGGGCTGAACAAAGACACCAGACATGTGTCAGTCTTTTAGTGTACAGTCTCCATAGCCCCATCAGCCAGCCCACTGCTTTAGACTCAAAAGGTGTTGGCTTACGAGCCCTTAAATGTATACAGTACACTTCAATAAGTTCTTAACTCTCACAACACACAACCAAAGGTGCTCACAAGTCACAAACGCTTCAACACAGAGTATGGAGTAGAATGTGGGATCTATTTATTTTTTGTTTTTCTTTTTGTCCATTCATTTTTTAAAATTTTCTCTTAAACTAGCTTTTACCACAAAAGAAACCAAAGCAAACATCCCAAACCAATCTAAACCAAAACCCCCAAAATATTAGGGTCTTCTGGATAAGGTTTTGAGGCTAGAAAGCTGATATTCTCTGTCTTTACCAAATCTCTCAGAACCACCTCAAAATGAACTGTGTTTAAGCTAAACACACTAAAATTAGTAATTGAGCTTGAATACTTTCTATATTAAGAACCTGAATCTTTGCAGTTCTGTAGAAAGGCAAGTGCTGAAGTGCACAATTGCTCAATGTGGTTGGTAATGAAAATACAATGCACAGTCTCATAACTGTTACAGAGGTTGAATTCCTTCCAAGTCATTGAAGACCTGGGATGCTCTTTATTTGGAACTTCAAAAAGCAAGCTAAGTGTGCTAACTGGTCTTTTTCTGGGATGCCTGTAAGGCTGCCTGATATTAACCCCCACTTTCTTTGCTTCTATGGTATTGTGCACACAGATATGTAAAAAGAGAACGGACAGCAAATGTAGTTGTTAAAAAACATTTGAGTGAACCAGAATAGGAATTTTGCAAAGTGCCTGGATGATGGATTCAGGCATTGTCTTGGCTTACCAGCATCTTCAGTGTCAAAAAAAAGGGTAGGAATTGCTGATACAAGGACAGAACTAGCGCCTGACTGCATTCATACTTGTCTGCTATCATTTATGATTTATTGAGACAGTGATTAGTACATTTACAACACACCTTCTGCATTTAGTATGCCCACAGTATGAGTGAATATAATGATATTCGTATGAGACAGTTTGTTATAGGTTGGAATGTATGACTGCTAAAATGGCAATGGGTGATATTTACGCAAAGGTATGGAATTTACTGTGACCTGTTTAAATTGTAATGGGTGAGAAATCATTATCTTGAAGTTATGTATGTTAAACAGTAAAATCTTATGCCATCTCATAAGGATTACAAGTGTCTCACTCCTGTCTGAAGAGATACTGTATCTGTTCTACAGGGTTTGAGGAATAAAAGGGAAGACCAGATAGTTGGGAAGATGGACAACAATTCTTTTCATATATAAATAGGTTGTAATTTATTTTTTTAATGTGCATAATGGGGTCTTTCCAGTACCTTTTCAATATAGGATTTTAATTTCTTCAGCCCATCATTAACAATGTTTTCTCCTTATTCTTGCTTATTGGAATGGGTTTATGGTATGTACCTACTTGCTGGTATTTATAAAACTAAAATTATGTTGATTCTTATAGCTTCATATATGGGGGACAAAGCACAACTTCATGACATTTAAGATCATCCAGACTGAAAAAGGTATACATAAATGTCACCAATTATGTCTGGAGACAGGAAACAGGTGCATACAAGCATTACTTTTCCACTTAATTCCCATCTTTATATTTTAAACTCAATGTGAATATAGAGGCTTTGCAATACACCATATGGGTCACATAAATTGAACAGTCCCCAGAGAACAAGGCAGTTTAAATAAGGATGCATATGAAGAGTAGTTTTATGCTGTGTTTTGCAGCTGAGGCTGAGTAAACAGCTATAAACTGAAATAGGGACTTTGTTAGTTGTAGTTTGATAGTTCTGGTTCTTAATTTGAAAATAAAAACTAGACCCTTTTGTGTTTGAATAATAGTACATTTCAGGAAAACTCACACAGTATCTACAAAGTAACTACAGTGTAAATCTATCCCTATATCCATTCAAGCACAATGATTTTTATTTTTGTGTATTTTTGTACATTTATCCTAAACTTTCTATTGCACTCAACTTCCTGTTTAAACCAGCAAAGACTTGCAATTACTTCAGAGGAGCTGGATCAGGACCACAGTTAATTACTAACAGCACTTGATATACTGTAATTTGACCTTAATGTATTAATATAGATATGCAGATATACATGTAAAGCCATTTGTGCTAGTTCTAGTTTAAATGGGTTGTGATACCTCAGGGGCAATGCACAAATTTGCTAAAGAATAAAGAATTATTTTATTCAGGAAATAAATCTTGAATTAATGTTTAATGAGAAATTTAACCTTGTTCTTCCCTGTTAAGGATCAGCTCTTAAGAGAACTTGTAATACAGCAGGAAACAAGGAAAAAAATTATATTTCTTATTCTTTGAAAAGCTAGAACTCAGTTCAGTACATGGATTACAGCTCTATGTCTGGTAATTGATATGTCCTCATTAAAAATAGAAACTTTAAAAAAAATTTTATACATGAAGCATGAATGAAAATTCATTTTCTTTTTAAAATGGGAGACATGATTGTATTTATGTGTAAGAAAAACCCAAATCCTGATAAACAAGCTCTGAAATTCACTGCTACCAGTAAAAGATACATTTCTTACATCCCCATAGACTAGAGGAACACTGGATTTAGATGACTAAATTTAAAAACTAGTTTGATACTGACTAACTTGAAAACTGCATTCTCCCTTGCATGTAAATGGTGTCCTCACTGTGGTGTTGCAATGAGTTCCCTTATCTCTGCAGCTATTTGACAGTCCTAAATATATGTACTCATTTGTACTGGTCGTATGGCAACATTTCCCTCTGCTCTGGAAAAGTAAATGTAAAAATGACATTTTGTTCTTATTATTATCAAAAATTAAATTAAGTATTTGTGCATTAGACATCAAAAAAAGTGAGGCGTTGAGAAGACAGCTGCAGTCAGTCTATGGAGTATATTTCTGAACAAAATTAACATGCTGGTTTAAAGATTCTGGATCAGCTGTGTGGCAGTGCATTGCATACACAGCTTTCTGCGTGACACAGTGAAAGCAGAAGAGGAAATGCCAGCCTGAGGTTGTTACTAAATAACAAAGAATGTATGTCTGCATGTTCTGATTCCTGATGAAGACAATCTGAACACATGCTCACACTGTCTTGGATGTTAAAGATGGAAAGCTGAGAAAGAAATGCTTCGTGTATGACTTGATTAGAATTATTTCTATAAATTGGGACTCATACATCTGTAAGCAACCATTACTCATTTGCATTTAAAGTTTAAAGCCCGCACTTGATTTTCAGGGTTTTTGGATGCTGAGGTAAAACTGATGAAGACTAATAATCTTTATTGAACAGTATTCTTTCCATGCATGGTGGTAGGATAATTTAGCAAAGTGTGGGTAGGTTAATCTAGCCCTGGTGAAGTCCTCTGCATGAAATCCTAACTTTACTGAAGAGTTATTTGATTATGTCTGGTTTCTGCTTCACAGAACTGTGCATTTCTGGTTATTTCTGGAACCATGAGCTGAAATTCTCCACTTCTTCTATGTTACAGATTGGGCTGGAGATGAGACATTGGGCTCTTAGGTCTGTACAGCTACTCATGGCAAAAGCAATTTTGATGATTTCAGTACAAAATATCCAACTTAAACTTATTTCTGACTCAGCTCAGTAAGTTGTTTGCCATTCAGTAGAGACAAAAAGTTGAAGCTGTCCTTGTACACCAGCATGTCAGTATTAATCTCTAATCTTTCTTCACCTATTAATGTGCAACAACCATAAGACTTGGTGAGAAATTCTAAGAGAGATGTTGTTAGGGTTAGCAATGTTTTTAACTACTCTGGAAAGTTATACCAAAACATACCTGACTTTGCCATGAAGTCAACCCACCCCAAAATATAAATGTCTTACACACTAAGATTTATGTGGCAGTTGCATGTTTTCTTGTACTCTGGGGAAATATGAAACAATTTTTACACAAATATTTGAAAAGAAAATAGTTTTTTCACTGTTAAAAGTGGTTTTAAGTCCTCAATCCAAAATGTGTGTTTTCCTCCTCAGATACTCTGGAATGCCAAAATTGGAAAGCAGCCTAATTCTCAGTATTTTTAGTGAGATATATGAATTTTTTTTTCCTGTTTTCTATGTAGCTTCAATCTTATCACCAAAAATTATGCTCATTTTTAACTTTTATGTAGGAAAAACATATTCAGTCGTTTGTGTTGTATTGAGTACTAGTTCAAGGGACATTTTCTTGTTTTGCAAAATCTGATCTAAAAGTAATGCATTTTCTTTGTAACCACAGTAGGCTAACATTGGATGTATACCTCACTGGAAACTGGTCCTTTACTCATGTGTCAGTGTATCTTTTTATAGGCTTTGCCCTGCTTTTTGTTGGCAATCCAAGACAAGATTTCTGCCCAAGTATCTCAGCATGTATTTAAATGCCTTCATAAATGGCAGTGCAATGTGCTCTGTTTGCACAAGCATATTCTGTATAATGATTCACTTGATGTGAGTTTTGCTTCAATCATAAGAACCCTGTATTTTCTGTTTGCTTATACTGGATGTTTGTTGGAGGTTTAAGGTTTGAATGCATATCTAAATTTCAATTCAGTAAGTTCTTTTTGTCAGAACGATTTTTTAAAGATCTTGAAACTCAGGCTTTGCCTTAGCTTTGTGCTAATGTATTCAGAAAGACCATGAAAATGTGCAGCACTTCTGACATCTCCAAGTCTATTTTGCTTCTAGAAATCAAGTAGAAAAAATGTATTGCAGCCTTCCAGTTCTACCACTCTATATTAATAAGTGAAAACATTCCAAAAATTCAAAGCAACTTTCCATGAAGAAAAACACTCTTAAATTAATGTCATTACTGACTTGTCAGCTTGTTTTTCTGTAGGCATCAATCTTCAAGGTGTTTCAGAATGTCCCTGAGAAAGCGAGGACCAAATATGGTTTATTTGTTTTCACTGGTGCGTTATTCTAAATAGAGAAGGCAACATTTGCCTTCTCAGGATGGGTTCAAAGCAGCTAAAGAGCTGGGCTGAGACCTTAACTGTGGGCTAGGTATGATACACAGATATTGAAAATGTGGGGCTCAATTTCAATTTAAGAATGCATGAATCAAAACATGCCTCATGTTACAGCACAGCTCAGTAGCAGAGACTATCTGGAACACAGCCACACAACTAAAGTGATCAATAATGGCAATTAACAACAAGTGGTTTATGACAATTTGAAATGTTGCTTCACTTTGTGGAAATGAAATGAAATTAAATTGATCTTGCTCTGCCTTTTACTTCACCTTGCCTAGTTTTAACTTTCTTGTAAATGGTTCACAGCAAGAGAGAATTATCTCTAAGCTAGCTTGTCCTCTGAAAAAGTTTATTGTCTTATTTATTTTAGTGCTCCAACTGCTTTCATAAACTGTCTGTTATTTTCTACTCTATTTGGTGCCCCTTATTTATCCAGAGATTTACATAATACTTCTTTTTTTGTTCCCACGTATAATCTGATGGTTCAATTTTTTGTGTTCACTATGCCTGCAATTAAATGTGCCTTTCTTGTACCTTATGTTTTATTTCAAATCTCTACAAGAATTATTATGTCAGGTTTATCTACATGCTACAGAATAAAAGAAAATAAATTGGAAAAAAGATAGTGATTTAGACTAATTCATACCTCCAAGAAGAAACATAATTAAGGTCTTTGCAATGAAAATGGCCTGCAATATTTCAAACTTGACACTTCAGATTATGAACTCTTTAGCTCATCTCAATGCCAAGATCGGTACAGGAAATAGTCCTTCAGGCAGGCACAAGGCTTTCCCAACAGCTCTCTTTGGCTCAAAGGCAGACCAGGACAGTAGGTTGAAGTAAAAAGAAAGAAGACTCTTCACACTCTCAATCCGTCACAGATTTTATTGTTTGTTGTGTTGCAAAACCAGGCATTTTTAGGTTTCTGCAGAAGGCTCTTATAGCATGCTTCTGGTAGTATACAGGTAAATGGGGAGATGGGTACAAGAAGTAAAACTGGTTTTCAGTTCAACTCTTAATAAATTTATCTGACTCAGTTGCTTTTTGGTTTTGCAAACTCAGTGAATTGGGTACATCCCTGAGATCTGATTCATTTGATATTGTCTTGAGAGAATATGCATCCTTTGGATATACCTCCAGTTCGTTCCCAAAATCATTTCTCATTATCGTTATTGTGGATTTCATGACAAATTAGTTGTAGCTGGCAAGTCACAGATTCAAAAGACGAATTGATTATATCCTGTGATATTTGGTTTTGTTGATAAGGAATTTATTCAGATTTGGGAGCACTAGGAATCACTGTGAAATTTAGTCTCTTTTCAGAGGTCTGTGTAACATACAATCTGTAATGGCAGAAGAATTTTTCATTCTCTTTCCTTCTGCATATGGAAGATGTCTCATTGTGTAAGACAATCCAGAATTAGCTGGGCTTTGTGTGTGTTTGTTCTTCACAAAGAAAGGGTGACTGGGCATTGGAATGGGTTGCCTGGGGAGGTGGTGGAGTTGCTGTCCCTGGAGCAATTTAAGAAAAGATTTGATGCAGCTGGTGCCATGGTCTCTTTGACAAAGTGGTGTTAGTTCATGGGTGGAATTCAATTATCTCAAAGGTCTTTTCCAAACTATTCAGTTTTGTGATTCTGTGAAAGAATAGGCTCTTCACTTTGTCTGGTGTAACTAGAATCAGTCTTCTGTAACTATCAAGTTTAATAGGAAAATAGATTTATTTGATTAGAGAAGTTGTGTTATGTTCTTTCCTGACATTTATGTGTTGCTTTTGTGTAGGTGTTTAGGTTTGGGTTGGGTTTTTTGTTAGGTTTGGTTTGGTTTATTTTAGTAATAACTCATCAACAGTCTGTCAGGTCAAAGAGATTGCACAGATTTGTTATGTTGGCAAAATTGGAAAAGTCTCCAGTAAGTGCTTGAAATATTTTACTTCATATTTGTTAGCTGCTGCTGCTCAACACTCTGGCTGTTAGCATATTATTATACTTCAGTATCACTCAAGAAGATTTTTGTAACAATTAGGACTTCAGCACTCAAGTTTAAAGTTTTTAAATTTTTTTTGTGATGATTTAATTTCAATATAGTGCAGTCTTTAATGTACTTAGCTACAAAGTATGTTATCAACAGACTTCTACAGTTATTTTTACTCTACATGTATGATTTTATTTCATGAACTAAATGCAATCTTCTTCATGTTTTCTTCTATACATGTTCAACTTATAATTAAAAATTTTTATACCCACTAATTGTTTTTTTTTAATCTGTGCCACAGCTTAGTATTCTCCTTTCTGAACTAATATTTTACCTTAACATTAAAAGTTTTGGAGGCTTGCAAATTTTTCCTTTTTTTAGTTTTAAATTAAGTCATGTGTTATGGTATTAATTCAGGAAATCGACATGGCAATTCAACTCATTTTCCATTCTTGCATTTTCAGGGAAAAGTTGGGATAAACTTGTTCATTCGGAATCTTTGACATTTTTCATTGTATATACAAGTCTAAATTGTTGTTGTGATAGCATTACTCCACTCTGCATTTAACCCAGTGATGATACCTTGTTGCAGTTGAGACAGACAAGACACCCTTCCTTCATGCAGCAGTAGCCCATCTTTCTTGTTCACAGCTCATATCTATATAATTTTCTAAAATTATCATGTTTAATTCTAACTGGTTAGTAACTTGTTGCTACTGAGTTCATTGGGTAGTAGTTGCAAGAATACATGCTCACCAAAAATTTTTTTTCCCTAAAGATGTTTACATTATTTTTTCATGGGTAAAGAATGATTCCCACGGGTACAAATTCCTTTACTCACAGGTACTTGTCAGGCCAGCTGTTAGGTGTTCTTAGCCAAAGTAGCAGGCCTGAGCCACGATTTTACAAGGGCTTTCTTTTGTAAGGTTTTACCTATTTGCAACAATACCATGAGACATTCCTATTCTTTAATCTCTTCTGATGGTTTCTTCTTTTCTTCTTTTTTTGGGAGCTGATCTACTCATTCATATTACTGCTCAATGAACTAAATTGGAATTAACTAGCAGGAGTTAAGATAAACCATTTTTTCCCTTCACTTACTAGGGAGATTAGAGAAAACTTAGACATTAGAAAAAAAAAATTGCCATATCAATTTTAAAACAAATTTTGTCTAAAACCTGCCCAATCTGATTTATCATGTGTATTACACATGCTTCCATTACTTCGGCTTAAATGATAGAGCACCATAGGCAACACTCTAAAATCCAAATTGAGATAGGAAAATGAAAAGCAGTTACATTGTCTGATCTAAGCATCAGTTTAAACTTATCAAATACTTGTGATAAATTACATTGCAATAAATTATTTTCCTGATACTGCAGCTCTGTAGGTACTACCTTTCATAACAATGGATCCCAAAACTGTTTCATAAAGGTGTTACTTTAAGTGCTCCCTGTAATACAATGCGCAAAAGCAGATGGAAAATAAAATTATGTAGTTCGTTCAAACACTAAGTAATGTATAATAATAAATAATAATTCAGAAGCTGATTCTGATTTTCATGTCTAATTAAAAGATTTATCATTTTATTCCAAAGATATTTTGAGTCTAAACACTAATATTGGTATTGAGTATCTTACTGTAAGGTGGCATGATGGTTACATGAAAGAAAAGTGAACACGCAATGACTTCATATACCTGTATCTAATAACAAATTGCAGGGTTTGGGCATAGACTTTTACTATCCAGTTTAAAAACAGGCACTTCATCTAGACTTAGACTTTGCTGTCACATTGGTATGACACTTGCAGAGACCACAGATGGTAAATGTATAGGTTACTCTCAGCAGAAGATTTCCAGTATGGATTTTCAACTGAGCTCTATGAAGAATCCCAAGCCAGAATGACAAAGGTGGTTTCGAGGAAGAAGAGAAGTCTAAAGGGTGCTGGGTGGTGGACGAGAGTTTCACATATTGGAAAGAAATCAGTCTTCAAATACTACCTGCTGCAGCATTTCCTTTGTAAGGAATGAGAATTATTTTGCAAGTGGTTTCTTTATCTTTATTAATGGAAAAGAAAATTATTACATGTAGTATCCACTTTGTTTGTTTAACTGAATGAAAATGAAATGGGTAATACTGGGAAATGATGGCTTACAAGTGAGCATCCTGGAATTTGGGAAGGTTTCCAGTGGAGCTTAATTCACTTGGCTTCCTGTCCCAGACCTGAACCTCCCATTAGCACGGTTATAGGGAGTACCATATATAACATAAGGTCTCCTTGGGCAAATAAGACCCATACAGTGAAAAAACTGAGGATGCAGATGTGTTTCCTGGTGAAATATAATATGTAGGAAATGCAGCCAGCATGTACATTAAAACCTATTTCCTATATGTATGTGTGTCAATAAATTGCTTCTGTTTTCTTTTCCCTTTTTTGTTTTGGAACTAGGAACCTACTTAATACATTTGAAAAACTTGTTATTGAGGCATAGGCATTCAAGATACCCCATATTTTAAAGTTCATGTTGATGCAGGGAGGAGAACAAATGGTGCAATTTCAGGAGGATTGCTAGCAGGTTGCAAGCCTTGTTATCAGCAGATTATGGCCCCAGCAATCAAAAGGCTTCTTTACAGCTGTGGAGCAGAAAGGCCCAGGAGGTTTTCCATTCTGATCACCGTAATGGAAAGAAGAAGGCAAGACAGTCTGAAAACGCTCTGTGGGTGACATAGAGTTTGGTGCCAACAGCATTCTCCCTAGGCTTTAAAATAAAACATGCCACACAGGTTAGACCAGGTGAAGACCTACGGGGACCTTGTGTGTGCTGAGGAAGCTGCTGCCTCAGCAGCTGTGAAGCAGCTGCAGCTCTATATAAGGAAAGTTCAGGCAGTAGATGTGCAGTAGATGTGCATGCTTACAGCAAAAACACGATCTTCCAGATGGCTCTGCAGTTGTTGTAGAGATGTGTTAGCATTTTTCTGCGTGAAAGTGCAACACATATTTTCTGAATTATTTTAAAATATATAGTATTAAAATTGAGGCCACATTTAAATTTAATTTGTCTAATTGTATATGGAACTCAATGATGGTAGCTTCCACTGAAGTCAGCTTGAGTCACACCCTCCTTCTAACATGAGGAGAGTATCAGTACTGTGAGACAATCTTCCTAATCAAATTTTCAAATAATTTTCATAGTTAAAGTTTAGTGGTTTAATTCTTTTGCTTATAATACTCTATGCTGAGAGATTTGACTGCTTGCTACAAAAAGGGACTGTTTTCTGTGTATGTAGCAGTGAACTGATCATTTGCAAAGTAAGATAATGAAACCTTACCAATTAGAGAAAGAAATACATAAATTACAAAGGATGTTATGGGTTGACATACACTTCTAACAAATCCAGTTAGAACCGTAACTTTACCTGAAACTCCTTAAGATAATTGTCATAGCGATCATGGTAACAAATGAGGAGGAGTAAGATCTCGCATTACTGTCAGGGCAGTTTAAATGAAATATTTTATTATTAAATGATAATTTGTAAAAATCTAGTTAACTGCACAGTTTTGATTTTATATAAAGTGTTTCTCTTAAAAATGTGCATGGTTTTATCATATATTCTTATAAATTTAGCACTGGCTAAAAAAAAATGTAATTGTTTTTGTTCCCTTCTAAACCTGAGTCTTCAAAAGCAGCGAAGATAGTCTGGGTATGATGTGCTTGCTTTTCTCCTTATCAACATCTTTCTTTTGTGCAATGAGACCCTTCTCCAGGGCACCAAGGAGGAGATAACTTGGAAAATAATGGTGGGGTACCTTCTCTTTGCATTTTATGTAAGTTCAGTGTAGAATTACTTAGGTTGCTTTTTGCTCTGTGAGTTTTTAAACAATAAAATTTAATGTCATTTTATTTTACTGAGTCTTTATATCTAAACAATACTAGTTTTGATTTACCTAAACAGGTTTGTGTCATGTGACATAACAATTATATGCATCCTCATTTAAGAAGTGAACCCTTCTCCATTTTCTTTCAGGATTACACATGTATGCATGCTTCAGACAATAGGACTGTAATCTTTCAGCTACATTTACTAAGTGTAATATAATAATACTAAGGCAGCATTGTAAATACCCTTTTGTCTGGGAAAGGTTATTTCACTTATGGCTACAGGACTATTTTTTTCCAGTTAATAATATTTTATGAAAGCTTAATAAATAATAAATAAATTTCCTTATTAAAAGCATTAGATAGTTCAATATCCAATAACAGTGTGGAAAACTACTGATTCGATTTTGTTTTTCATCTCTGTGGTAAGGAAAAATATAATACATAGCAAACAATATGATTCCTGAATGTACAGCATTCTCTTTTGGCATGCTTGTAGTGCTGAAATCAGTGTTAAGAATCTTGTTAAACTGAAAGAAAGGAGACCTTATTGAAGAACTCAGTTTTCAACCCATACTGCCAAAATGAAGCTTTTTCATTTCTTCATTTGAGCCACTACACTGTAATAACACTTCTTCATGTTTTGGTTTCGCTGGGTTTTCTTCTGTATGCCATTCTAATGAGCCGTTCTATCTAGTGCTTTGATTAATCCATGACAATTCTTTTTGGTGTTACAGAGAATTTTTAAGAGCTATAAAGTAAATAGCTGCACCTAGGGAACTGAAAATGAATCCATATTTTTATGGCCATGAAGACATTTTACAGTGCAAACTTGAAATTTCCTTGATGCTCAGCAAGGATATATACTGGTAATTTCATTTCAAAGATATTTTTTTCTTTTTCTTTTGGTAATTGTCTAGTCAGAAAACACTACTTGGTATGTTAAAATATGGAGGTCAGCCAGTTGCTGTTTTTCAATTCACAGGCACAAAACTATTTTCCTTGCATGGTAAATCAAAGGAAAGATCATACTCTTTTCAGTAGAAAGGACTCTCTAATCTTCCATAGTCTTCAGCAGTTTAGGTGACTTCAGCTTCACTATATTATTACATAAGTGAATTACATAAGTAATTTATTCACAAGGGACTCAAGCGTACTCATGTTATTTGCCTAATTTCTTATAAGGCCTGCTGGCATTACAATTAAAATGAGCATTGTCTGAACAAGGAGTCTCCACCCAGATTCTCGTTACTACAATTTAGTCTTGGCAAAAAAGGATTATAGTTTATCCACCTGCCTATTGGAAACAGCTGCTGCTCCTGAGTACTTGTACAAAGCAGAATTTTCTGGTAACTGTATCAACTCAGTTTCCATTCTTTCTTGGTTTTGCATAGAAATATACAGTGATCATAACACCAAAAAAGAAGGAGAAACAGAGATAGGGAGAAAGAGAAAACCAATCTCTTGGCAGTCTTCTGTAAATAAGCTGGTGTTGCATGCAGGAATCAATATTAATGCTTTGTTTCTATAAAATAACAGCTTGGAAAGCACTTTCTCATATGTTACTATATAGTCATTGCAGCAAACAACAATCTAGTTATACAATGAAAAATGTTCTTGGAGAACAGTGCTTTTGTTTTTGAATAACACGAAGCCTCATCACATTTTTAACTATTCTTTCCCTTCTGTACGCAGTCCAAATAATGAGATTCTCGTCTTTTGCTCTTAAGAGCTTTTCATGGGGAAGACGTTAGGTTTCCTATTAAATGACCAAAGAAATAAAATACTATGTTGTTTAGATACTCTGGGTGGATGTTTGGTTTTTGTTTTGTTTTTTTTTGTTTGTTGTTTGTTCAATAAGGAGGCTAAATCTATGATCGTTCAGGACACAATTCTTCTTGGTACTTTTTAAAACCTAAATATTTCCATGTACTCAGAAACACATAGATTCGGATGATGTAGGCCTACATAAATATATTTTTCATCTTAAATTATGACCTTTTGTTGGCTACTGAAAGTCTTTATATAACAGTGTGAGCCATTATGACCAAAAACTGTAAAAACTCCAAATTGTATTAGATTTTTAAGAAGGCTCTGCTGTACTTGTTCAGAGGATGTGTTTGCTAGTAAGATATATTGATGCTGCTTTCTGATACAAATTGAGTTTGAATCACGTTAAAAGAAATAAGTTTGATTTGCCTCATTTGTCCTTGAGCAAGTGCTGCAGGTGTTTATTGCTGTTCCTTTCTAGTTGAGATGAATATTGATTTTAGATATAAAATTAGGTACAATTTTTTGCAGCATAGATCTAAATAATATGGTAATGAAAATTAATCATAAACCAGCTTTGCCATTACTCACAACTAACAATTTTAGCAGGAACATTTCATTGCCATATTAAAATGAAAGCATCACTATTGACCAAGTGTTTGGTTTCCCCAAGTAATTTAATCCTGCAATTGATGCCATTCGTTTTTTGCCTTTTTTTCTTTTGTATGTTCTCTGTGTCCTTCACACATATATTTGTAGCTCTGTAGCCTTTTGTACAAGCACCTAGTTTTCCCAGTAATTCTCCATAGCCTTTCCCTAAGTAGATAGAGAAAAATTCCAGATCTCCAAGCCCCAGGGTATACAAGGTCCCAGTGCTATCTTGGCTCTTCCTGGGAGCCAAGGCCAAGAACAACTCTTTGAGATAGACACATTTCATGGACAAAGTACAGCTGGTGCTGAGGGGGCCTCCAGAGAAGGAGCTTGACCTGGGGGGGAATTGCATCACTGCTTGTCCTCCTAATTAGTGCTTTTTATCAATTATACTAATTTATTAAAAACGTATAAAAATATACTCATCCTTGTAGGGGTGGGCTTTTGTGGACATCTTTCCATAACTGCCCCTGAAGGCCTTCAAATAAAGATCTGCTCTTGTATTATTACCTCTTTACTAAAATTGTCTCGAGTTTCATTTCCAGGCTGGGAAAAAGGCAACACAATGGCAGAAGATTTTGCATACAACAGTGATGTCATGTTTTTATACTATCCCTTTTGAAGAGTTTTGTTCAAGTTTGTTTGGTGTAGCAACAGCAGTGAAATGAATAGAAAAATGCCATTGACAGGTCTCCCCAAGAAAACATACCTGAAATGTCAACTATCTTGGTACCCCTGTTGTTTGTGTAGTTTTGTGGATGAAGTATCAGAACTCTCAAGTCATTTCATTGCTGGACAAAACCCAACACAGTTCTGGCATATAGATACTACAAAATGCACATAACCTCTGGGGGATAGATGCCAGAAATGGAGATAGGATTTGTAGACACATTGTAAGGCACGTCTTCAGTTTTTTCCTCCATTCTGATGCAGGAATGTAAAACTGCATCGGAACAAATAAACACTGTAAATAAAATATGTGTAACTGTAAAAACAAATATAACTGTTGTAAAACAATAAAAGAAACTAGAAATTCCCTAGTAGAAAGAAGCTAAATGTCTTTTTCAGGATGAAAAATATCTTTTCCAATTGTATAATTCTCCAGTTATGATATTCCAGTCATCTGACAGTAAATCCTAAATATATTGCTTGCACTTTTCTTCAAACTGCATTTTATTCAAAAATCCTGATTTTTCAGGCAAGGTTAATGAAAAATACAGGTCCCAATAGAAGTCCTTGAGGTAGCAGAGTAGGAACTTTTCTCTAACCTTAATTTTCACCACTAACCTACTATTCATCTTCTTAGTAATTTTAAAATTCTTTCACTGATACAGATATTCTTAGATTTAAGTAGCAACTCCTAAAAACATTTTATCACACTAATCATCAAAATCTGTATGGGTGAGACCAATTGTATTTTTTCCAATTAAAAAATCAATTGCCTTATCAAAGAAAACTATTGAGATAAAATAATAGAGTCGAGTTTGGGTTTACTAGTATAGTATTTATTTCAGAATTCCGAAACGAGAAAAGGAGAACCTTGATAATTTTAGTACTCATTTAATCTTGTAAAGTTCCTGCTGCTTCCTGCTACTTATAGTAGTCTGCTTCATTAATTGCATTCAAATAGACCAGGTGCAATCTAGTTTCCAGAACACATAGATGGCTTTTAATTAGTACTCTACTGTCATTATTGATGAGGCTCAAGGTTTTGCTCTGAATCTTTTTGCCTTTATTTCAGCTGCAAAATTTATCACTGTTTTTGAAAGTCCTTACATTAGACCTATGGTTTCTGATGCCAGAGATGATTTTTATTTTCAATTTTGATATACAGTTAAGCTGTAGTTCATTCAGTCTCTCTGTTGCTTGAGATCACAAAATCACAGAATCATTAGTGTTGGAAGGTACCAAATGTTGGAAGTCACCTAGTCCAAATCATCTAGTCCAAAGCATCTGCCAAGGCAGGTTCACTTTGAGCAGGTGACACAGATATTCCATTTGGAATATCTCAGTAGAGGAGGACTCTTCAGCCTCTCTGGGCTACCTGGCAGTACTTTGCCACCCCTCAGTGTAAAGTCCCTCCTTGTGTTTAGGGGGAACTATTTGTGGTTTAGTTTATGGTCATTACCTCCTTGTCCTGTCACTGGGCACCACTGAAAATATCTGGAACTATCCTTCTGCCACACACTTTTGATGTATATTTTATATGCTGATGAGATGTAAGGATGTTTGACTTAGACAATGAGAATATGTCCTTGACAACATCCCTCACAGTGCAAGTCCTTTCAAGTTTTCAAGGCAGCTGTGGTTTACAGGTAAATAAAATGTTAGCTGGTGTTTTCAGAGTTCAAGGAACTTTGTGATGTATTTCAAGAAATTCCATTTCCTGGGAAAGTTTAGTGTCAACTTACTGGAAAAATTTCAATTGTGTTGGTTTTCAGACTAACCATTTAAGCTGCAATAAAGTCTAAAGCCATCCTTGTGAGCTAACGAGTGCTGGGCCCAATGCTTGGGCCCTGCTTGCTTTGGCAAGATGACTTTGTGCAGTTGTCTCAGCCTCCAGGGTGTGTGGGGCTGCATCTGTGTGGAGCTACACTGCTTCCTCCACAATGCAGGAGGAAGGCATGGGGGGAACACTCAGTCATCCAAAGCAGAAGTGTGACAGGTAAGGTTTCAACAATACAGCTGTCGGTAACACCCTCTTTTTTTCCTTCTGAAGTTACTTTGATTCACTTGATTCTTCTGTCCATATGAACTGTTCTGAATTTCATAATTGATATTTTGAATGATCTCTTCTTATTTTATAGTAAATATTTATATTTTTAAAAAATTTTTAAGGTTATTTATTATTCAATAACTAAGCTGTAGTAACACTGCCATTGCACAATGGTTTTTTATATTCTTCCTTTTTTTCCTTCTTTCGTCCTTTTCTGCCACTGTGTGTGTTTGTTTTGCACTAATATTTAAAGCATTTACATTGTCTAAGTTTCTGGTATAAACAACTCTTGACATTATGTGTTGTTTTTCTTGACAATATCTTTTTTCTTAGAGAGATTCACTTAAATGCTTTCCCCAAGTGTACCAGTGGCCTAAATCCCTCTTTCTGTACTGCTAATTTGCTCTTCACTACTGGCAGTTAATCCAGTTCTAGATCCATTTATTTTCCCATTAAGCTTGCTAAACTCCCTTTCTCTTTGTAGTGATTAAAATTTGATGTTCATGTAATTTCAGATTCCAGAAAAATTTTTATCTCTATTTGTGGATTTAATATTTTTACTACTCATACCTTTTTCAATCTTTGCTATAATCTGTATCTTGAAAAGTCCCCTTTTAGTGATTACTTTCTGTTGAATTTTAGATATTCTCCTATAGATGACATTTTTCTTCTTTATTATATAGTGTGCCTCATGTTTCTAGAAAGTACTAGAATGCCATCAAAGTTCACTTTTCTTTCTTTAGCCCCTTCTTTAGGTATATAAAGTGATTTTTTATTTCAGTGCTGTACAGAATCACAGAATCATTAAGGCTGGAAAGGGATGCCAAGATCATCAAATCCAACCTTTGGCTGATCTGCAGTTTGTCAACTAGACCAAAGTACTGTGTTCTGTGTCCAGTCATTTCTTTAACACTCCCAGGGTGGTGACTCCACCACCTCCCCCCTGGGCAGTCCATTCCAATGCTTAACAACCCGTTCCACAAAGAAATTCCTTCTGATTCCTAAGCTGTACCTCCCCTCCCAGAGCAGCCTGAGTCTATGCCTTCTTATCCTGTCATTAGTTCTGGGGGAGAAGAGGCCAATCCCCACCCTGCCAGACAGCAGCAGGGTCTCTTGTGAGCCTCCTTTTTTCCAGGATAAACAACCCCAGCTCCCTTAGCCTCTCCTCCTAATTTGCGTAAATAATTGTTAGTAAGTTACTCTCGACACAAATTAGTCACTTAAGCAAAATGCTTGCCTAATCTGTGGTTATGCTATCACAGTGTTGAAAAATATAAACACACTGTTGTGTTATTCAAATATGTCTATATTCCAGTTTACAGCACTTTTTTTTTTTTTTTTGCTTGTTTACTACACTAACAATTTAAAGGACAATTTAAAGCTGCTAGATTTATTTTTTTCCCATACATTCCTAGTAGATCAAGTCCTCTTTTACTCTCTGGATTTATTCTGCAGATTGTCCAATTGCGACCTTTTAAACAGAACTTACTTTTTTTGAAAATGCTGGGGAATCTGTCAACATCACCTTTCTGCGTCTGTGTAAATGATGTTCTTTTACACTATTCTGGTCCTGTGTTGGAGCCATTTTTTCTGAGCCTCTTTTGAGATAATTTCTTCCTTTCCTCTCCTCAGTTCTCAGATCCCTATCTGAAATAACACTATGGAAAAGCTGTTGTAATCATATCCAGTATGTAAGCTAAGGTTTAATTCCATTCCTAAAAAATACTCATCAGGTTTCTACTGAAGGAGAATGTATGTATTGTAGACATATAGAAAGCCTGTTCTAACTTTTGCCATTTCCTCCATTTTTAGGGCCATTTTTTTTGTAAGTCAGTCTTTTTTTCTGTTCTGATAAGACTTCTAGAACAATACTAAAAACAAACAAAACAACAACAACACATTCAGATATTTCAGCAAGCTTTCTGAGCACTACTGTTTTGACCTGTTCTGATTGTTGAGTTGTCAAATGCTCTCCACTGCACCATTTCTTCAATGTTTTAGACGTCAAGCAGAAAGTATTTCCCACACAAAAGAAGAGTTAAAAGGTAATGTGTGTAAAAATCCATTACGATTTTTACTTTAGAAAACCTTTAGCACTGAAGATTTGTAAGATGTAAGTAGATGCTTTGCAAGAAATCTTAATGCTAAAGGCATACTAAGAATTCCTTCTTATACCCTGCAGATAGAGCAGCTTATACTGGCCTGTTCAGCTTTCAAGTCCTAAAGAAAGACAGATACAAATGAGATCTGAGTTCTAATGTTGACTTAATAGATGACTCACTTTTGAGACAGTAGAAACAAAAGCCTTAGCAAAGAAATACTAGATACAGATGTCAATAACTTCTCTTTTTTTTGTCTGTACTGACTTTTTCATAGTTTCACATGAAAAATAATTGAAATCAGAAGCATTTGAAAACTTTTGTTGTATTAGTCAGAAGATGACACCTCTGCTTTCTCTCAGATCTCCTAATATGAACTTTATTTAAACATAAAACTTCTTAATCATCTGCTGTTGAATCCAAGTTCATCCCAAAGCTAATGCTGAGCATGTTAGCACCCTCTCTTGTATTAGGCATCCACACAGAATCATAGAGTTATTAAGGTTGGATAATATCCTTAGGATCTGGCACTACTTTTTTCACCATTAAACCATCTCCCCAAATGCCTCATCCACACATCATTTGAACACTTCCTGGGATGGTGATTCTACCTTCCTGGGCAGCCTACTCCTGCCAGGGCTTGTCCTGACCAATCTTTAAGAGAAAAATTTTTTCCTTATATCTAATCTAAAGTTCCCCTGGTGCAACTTGAGGCCATTTTCTCCAGATCCATCTACAAAGCCGCCCTACCCTCAAGCAGATCAACACTCCTGCCCAGCTTTGTCACAGACATATTTTCATTAAAATCTTTTCGTTAGGATTTTTCCTGCTGAAACTGAAGTTTCAGCAACGAAGTGTAAGCAATGGTTATCTGCTGCTGTGGAATGCAACAGGTGGATCCGTGATTGGTCTCCTGTGGATGTTTGGATTACTGACCACTCACGGCCGAGCTGGGTCCCGCTCTCTGCCGAGTGACACATCTTTGTTATTCATTCTTTTCTATTCTTAGCTTAGCTAGCCTTCTGAGAACTTTTCCTTTCTATCCTTCTTAGTATAGTTATAATGTAGAATATATATATATATATATATTATAAAATAATAAATCAAGCCTTCTGAACATGGAATCAACATTCTCGTCTCTCTCTTCACCTGCAACCCTTGTGACCACTGTCACACAACTTGGTGTCATCTGCAAACTGAGAGTGCACTCAATCTCCTTGTTCAGATCATCAATAAAGGTATTAAACAGAACCGGTCTGAGTACAGAGCCCTTGTGATCAACCACCAGTTGGATGCAACTCCATTCACCACCTCTCTCTGCTCCCAGTCATTCAGTCAGCTTTTTACCCAGGGAGGAGTGCCCCTGTTCGAGCCACAAGTATCCTGTTTCTCAGAAGCACAGAATGAGACAGGTTGGAAGGGATCACAGTGGGTCCTATGGGATACAACTGCCCTGCTCAAGCAGCGTGATCCTAGAGCACATTGCACAAGGTTGCATCCAGACTGCTCTTGAGGATCTCCAGTGTGGGAGACTCCACCACCTCTCTGGGCTGTCTTCTCCTATGCACAGCTATCTGCACAATAAAGAAGTTCTTCCTCTTATCCAGTGAAACTTCCTGTGCATCCATTTCTGCCTCTTGCCCTATTGCTTGGCCCCACCGAGCAGAGCCTGGCTCCATCCTCTTGGCATCCTCCTTTAAGATACTTATAGACATGTATATGGTCCCATCTGTTTCTTCTTGAGGCTGAACAGGCCTGATACCCTCAGCCTTTCCTCACAACAGAGATGTTCCCATCTCTTAATCATCTTCACAGCCTTTTGCTGGACCTGCTCCAGGAGCCTCATGTCTCACTGGTACTGAGGAGCCCAGAATAGGGCACAACACTCCAGAAGTGGCTTCACCAGGGCTGAGCAGAGATTCAGGATCACCTCCCTTGACCCATAATGCTATTCCTAATGCACCCCAGGGTACCATTGGCCTTCTTGGCCATAAAGACACACTGCTGGCTCATGGACAGTTTGTTGTTTATCAGAACTCCCAAGTCCTTCTCCAGAGAGCAGCTTTCCAGCAGGTCAGGCCCCAGCCTGTCCTGGTCCATGTGTCCTCCAAGTGAGGGACCCTGCAATTGTTTTTGTTGAACTTCAAATAGTTCTTCTCATGTCTCCAACTTGCAAGGTACTTCTGAAAAGCTCCACAGGACCTGGGGTACTAGCTATTCCTCACAGATTTCAAGGGGAATGTTGTGGGAGATAATTTTAAAGGCCTTACTAAAGTTCAGGTGCGCAGAGTGCTTCAGTTTAGGCATGCCTGTACATGCCTTAGTGCATATGGAAAAATTTGCTTCAAAACACAGTGGCAATCACCTGAACTTACATGATCAAAACCTAAAAGTCCTGATTTCAACATGTGCTTTGTCTAATGTAAACAGAATAAAAGTTCTCCACATGAAATTCACTGGGAATTTGCCCATCCAGTTTCATGGAATTCAGAATTCAGCCAAAAAAATTCATAAAACAAGGAAAAGGAAAATATTTATCACTTCGTTATTATCATCCCTTACAAGGAAATACAGAGAGAGAATATATGGCCTGGTGTGTGTGTACATTTTATTTGTATTAATATCAATGAAATTTAGAGGTTTTGTGGACCAATGGGTTTCTCAAACCACTTGGTTGACAGCAGATGGCTGAGCCCCTCAAAAAAATGGGGTTTTGAAAAATTCTAGAGATGGAGACTGTACAGGCTCTGTGGATAGGTAATGGCTTATTATTTACCTAATGACAATGACAGCACTGCATCACAGGGCCATGTGGTTAGACATGAAATTCATTTAGTGTAAAAAAACTTTACAGACTGAAGTGTGCAACTGAAATTTGCTACATATTTTTTATTACCTTAGTTTATTAACAATTTTGAGCATATCATATGGTGTTGCTTGATGAGGAATTTTACAAAGGATTGCTTTGCTTGTGAGAGGTAAGAGTTGAGGTAATTTTTCTTTGAAAGTCTGGTAGGTGTTTTGCAGAACTAAAAAAAAATCTATTGTGTGTTCTTAAGTATTAATCTCACTTACTTTGAGAATAATGTTAAATGATTTTGGAATATGAATTCTCTGTAATTAAGCTGTCTTCTCTAGATAAATACCCCCTTTAATGTTAAGAACTCTAGAAGAAAAAGTATCTTCAAATATATAGCACTTCAAAGCAAATGAGGAGGGAGGAGTTACAAAATCTGTGGTTGTATACATCCTCTCAGATCACCAGTCCTTTTGTGTATGCTACCCAACTCTGACATATCTAAGATTATCTTTTTGTATCCCATGCTCTAAAGGGCAAGAACATCTCACCCTGAAGCTGGAGATTTGCATTCTTCACCAGCTTTGGAAGGCAGGGTGCAGAGCTACAGTAGGCTCAGCACATTATTCAGTTGAGTAATCAAGGGGAAATTAGTCTGGGAAAGCACGCTTGCTGTGTTAATAAAGTCCTTTAGTTTTTGGGGTTTTTTTGGTGGTGGTGGTTTGGTTTTGGGGTTTTTTTTTTGGGTTTTGGGGTTATTTCTTCCTGTTTTTTCTTTTTTTTTTCTATTGTCTCAAAATCACCAGAATTTCACTGCCATTTTTTAATCTCCTCTTGAGAATCTGTGACACTCCACCTCCTGGAGTCATCCTCTAAAAGGGAAAGATATTTTTTCTAGTGATTTCATTCTACTGCTCTTGGCATACTCAGAACTCATCTCAAATCTGGTTTCAAAACATCACAGCGTAGCTGAGTGGGATTTAGCTGCCTTAATGTCATGTTGGATGTCTTGTGATATTTACTCATGGCCAGATGACCCCCTCAAAAGGTCAACTAATAGAATCCACTTTTATATCTGACTGTCCCATTTGGATATCATTAGGCATCTATATTTAGCCAGTCTCACCTATAATGTGTTCTCACTCTGAATGGTGGTCTAAAAGAAGTAGGTAGCTGACCACTAATGTTCATTTGCCCTTTGAACCAAAATTTTGTAATTTCCAGTATACCAAGAGCTTTTTTTTTCCTATTATGATACTTTTTAGTATTTATAATGCATATTAGGCGTGTTTATTATGTCATTGAGCAGAACATTTGCAAACCCAGAAAGAGAAAAATGGACTCTTGCACATCATTACCAGTCTCTACCAGGTAGTTAATTACACATCACATCAAAAGGAAAAAAATTGGTTGTGAATTCCCAGAAATAGTTTAGAGCAGGAAGAAAAACTCTTGGACAAATTTGGGATCTTAAGAAAGCACACTAATAAAAGTAAAAAACTAAAAACATCACAATGGCTTAATGTGTTGGCTTCTTGTCACTGTGAATACTGTAGCTTAGAGGAAAAAAGCTCTAAAACTAATTAATAACGACAACAGCAATTGATGATTAGTATTGACAATAAAATTAATGTTAATAATATTGATATTAATATTGATATTAATATTAATATTAATATTAATGTTAATATTAATATTAATAATAACTACAATGTATTATTTGCTTGAAATCACAATGGCAATAACATGAACTCAATATATTATTAGTAATGATATGATGAATTATACATATCTCAGTGTTTCAACGGAACCTCAATAGTTGTAGGAAACACATCAGGATCAAAGAACAACTCAGCGGTCATTCTTAATAGAATTATAATTCATAAAGATATCAATAACAGTTCCTGTAAGATTAACCCTAGCCAGAGATCAATTATCCAAGTGAAATATTGAAAGAAATGAAGGGAGAGATCAGAGGATGTAAGGCAGAAAACGATAGCAAATGTTAAAACAGAATTTAGCAATGAAGAAATTTACAAATTCTGAAGTGGAAAAAACCAGACCGGACTGCAAACTTATAATACTTTAAAAGGAAAAACTAATCCAAACTGATACATTTTCCGTTGTATGAAGGAATTACAGGCCATCGTGCAATTAAGCCGTGTCACTGGCAACACATTTCAGTTATGACCAAGTATCAGCAGTCTTTTTCTGGGACAGTTGGCACTTTATCTATAAATGGTTTACGCTGTGCAATGCAGGTGCTGCTGGCTTTCTAGCTGTTACTATTTGTAGGTTCTCTGGGGTAACTAGAGATTTTTGATATCAGTTATATTACAAGGAGGCAAATGAGAGGCAGTAAAAGTGACATTATTGTGGAGACATTTTTGCAATTTCTGATGATACCTTGACCCGGACATTTGTTCACAGACTTTAGCGTATATTTGAAAACTTGTTTGTCAGTAGCAACATTTCTTGACTTGAAAAATGATATCTTGTTGGGGGGCAAAACAAAACACCTACATATGAAATCAAGGGTTAGGCTTGCCTGTAGTTTTCCTATTTCTTATGAATGATTAATGGGTATTTTAAAGCAAGCTCTGCATTTTGATAAAGCTAACAAAGCTTCCTGGTAAAGCAAGTTCACATATTTACTGGTAGAATTTACAGTACAGTGGGTAATTCTCTGTCTCACATGTTTTTTAAAACTGACTTGTCCTCCATATGAAGCAGATTGTTTCAGTGTCATAGATCCATAGACACTAAAGCTTATCAAGTGAAAAAAAAATAAAAGGTAAGTTTATTTCAGTTCTTATATTGTATAACTAGATTCCAATTATGGATTCACACTAACTAGGAATGTACATACATGTCATTGGATATTCTGATAGGATCCGTACAAAAACAATGCCAAATAATTTCTTGGTGATTTAATACATCTTTATTTAACTTTTTCTTGGATGATGTATTCATTATTATTGGCATCATGTACTGGGAGATTAGTTAAGTGACTATAACTATGAAAATTGTTTAATGAGGTTACATTGATATAGGGCATATTCGAGGAGCCCTGGTAAGCAACATATATAAATGAAGAAAAAGAATGTCTATAACAGATTTAGTTCTAAATTTTTCCAAAATCAGGACTAGATTATTTTTATTGTTTGAGTACTTTTAGTGGTTTCTGAAGTTTCAGAAGCAATGCCTCTTTATTTCTCTAAGACAGTAATTAATTTGATTGTACTCAAAAGGTTTTCAAATTAACTCATTTTCTGGTATTTGGCATGAAATATGAATTTGTGTGT
Organism: Melospiza georgiana; assembly: GCF_028018845.1. Taxonomy (NCBI): domain Eukaryota; kingdom Metazoa; phylum Chordata; class Aves; order Passeriformes; family Passerellidae; genus Melospiza; species Melospiza georgiana. The sequence continues at coordinate 78,868,696 of NC_080430.1, forward strand.
TATTTCCAAGCTACTTACAAACCTTGAAAATACCGTTGCTGTACATTTAATTATTTCAATTAGAGTTCCAGTTTTGAACACCTGCTTAAGAATAAAAATCCGTGCATTACCGTAATTCAGACTCTAGGGGTTTACCAGGATACACATCTTAACATCTCTATGTTCTTCTGCAAAGGAAATTCCAATGTCTATATTGTTTTCTTTTTGCTACAGTATCATGCCAAGAAAAACAATATTTTCTGACGATGCTTAAAACTTTGTTGTTTTATTTCAGTGAAAGCTACTGAATTATCAGGATTTTGGTGTCTTCGGTGGAGGCTTGCAAGACTGTTCAGTGGAAAACATATTTCTAAGGCCTTGGCTAGTCATCAAGTAAGTATCTTGTGTTTTCGTATATGTGTTTTGTTCATTCAGGTCCAATGAAGTGTTTGTGCTATCTTGGGTAAATAACAAAAATTATTTCACCATAATTTTGACTTTCTTTTCTATAAACATATTTTTCTCTAATGTCTGATGCTCCTTAGCAGTCTATAACCATTTAAGTCAGTGTTTATAAGTATTTTAGCAAAAAAAAGCCAAAACCCAAAGCAACATTTTTTTGGTATTCTTTTCAGTATCTCTCAGAATGCTATTCAGTGATCTGTATTACTCCCAACTATGAAGCATAAGGAGAACTAAGAATTGGTTGGATCATCTAAATATGTTGTGCTATTAGCCTGGTAAAAGTGGTCAAGAATGGTGTCTGGCAATCAATTACTAAAGTAGATAAAGCCAGTTAAATGGTACTCAAACAGTCAGGTTCTATTATTATCATCCACCTGACAGACTTTTTGATTGTCTCGTTTTTCTCACTATATCACATACTTTGTTCTTCATACATATAGTCTTAAGTATTTTTAATTCAATTAGATGAAGAGTAAGAGACTCAGGTAAGGCAGATCCTCTAATATCTTCTTATTCCTGTTGTCTGGCATAGTGGTTTTTAATATCTATTCTTTCACTAAATTTCTAAACCTAAAGGAAAAAAAATGGGTTGGTGGGAAAGCATTTTAAATAGGAAAGCTATAATAAAAGCCACAAACTGTAAAAGTACAAAATAGGGGGAAGCTAGCTGTAACATTTAAATTATACTTGCATATTCTACTCAGATTACAGGACTTAACCTTTTAAAAATTATGCTGATAAAGATTAGACAATTAATGCACTCTTTATGTCACTTCTCACCATAATGTAGTGATTTTGATTTTGATTTTTCTCAAAGAATGCATGAATGTTATTTTAATTTTCAGTTAAAAATTGCTTCAGTCTGAGTGGCAATGCTTGAACTTGTCTCAAAATTATGCATTTGAATCCATTTACAAAATATTCTGTGTTTAAAAAATCATAGTCCATGAAAACCAGCAATGCTTATTTATTTATTTGCTCTTTGATGAAACAGAAAGTTAAATTTTTGTGATGGAAATAATTTCTAATTAGGCAGCTCAAAAACATAATCTTCTTTTACCACTTGGCTGTATCAAAAATAAAGAAGTATTCCTCTATAAGGAACAAGAACCAAGTTTTTTTATTTTTGGATTTGATAGCTCTGACTGACTGTGTCATTCATTGCTGCCTAACTTACAAAATACAAAAGTTAGAATTATGTCCTCATTTTGATGCTCTTTTATGAATTTAACCTAACAAAAATAGATGTTGATTGAACTGGTTGAATTATGAGGAAGGATGATGAGACTCAAATGTTTAATTCAGTTAGCACTCATTGAAGGCAGTATCTAACCTAAAGTTGGGAAGTAAATTTTACCTTAAACTCAATGAAAAAATAAAACAGGGTTCAAGTAATAGAAACCACAGAAATAAAACTGAAGTTTTTTAACCAGCTGACCTATCTAGAAAATTTTGCACAGCTAGTCTTGCCCTGGATTAATTTGGGATTCTTGGGATTTTTTTTGTCTCTAAGGCTTTAAATGCTGTCTGAATGTATAGATTTAAAAGTTTCATATTTTTTCTTGCTTTGTAACAAGTTAATTCAATTTACAAGTTCAGAATTTTTATATTAGAGTGCACATCTGTGTCATTCAAAAGGTTACACAAAATGCTGACATATGCCCCATCTTCAAACGTACAAAAAGAAAGGGAGCACATTCAATCACGCACCTGCTCATAGACTGAGAAATTTAATATAGATAATATTAATTTTTTCTTACTATATCCCATTATTTTGTTCGTACTGTGTCTAAATAGCAGAAGTGTTCATTGTATCAGTTATGTATGGCCAAATTAGAGAAGACTGTTTTAAGGATCTGAATGTTACAAGTGTCTTTTTCAATGTCATTGAAAGTCAAGAAGTTTTTTAATACTCTTTTAAATGTTGAATATTTTTGGTTTGCTTTTGTATTTTCTTTTATCACACTAACTTAAAAGTGAAAAATCTCTTATAGGGAACAAAGCCAGTTGTTTTTTTTTTCTGGTGTGCTAAAAAAGCAAGAGTGATTGATGTCAGTGACTCATGGTTAAAGATGCTGCTGCTTGAGTGCTGTGACACTGGCATGATCTCTTTGAGTAGGTTAAAGTGTAACACAGAGAGGTGGAATAAAGGCATTCAGATATGAGGTGCTCATCAGATGACACATTCCCAAATTCACGATCTCTTTGACTACTATTACAATGCTGTACATCTTCAAAACCTTTGAAGAGCTTTAGCTGTGCAGTTCCCTTTCATGTCAGCAGGAGACAAGCTTTGCTGTAATAAGATTTAGCTGGCTTCCTTTCCCATACTTTTTTTACTGAGCAAAACAGACCCTGATCACTTTTATTATGATGTGCTATGTATTCTGAAAGTAAGTTTAGGCAAGTAGTAGATTAATTAAGTAATGAAGCATGTAATAAGTAATCAGTATAAGCTTTCATATCGTCTTAGCAGTCGCATTTTCATCTATAAATTTCTTTCTCTATTTGAGTCCCTGAACACTTAATAAAAGTTTTCAATATATCTTTGGTACTATTTTGTTTGTGGTCCATATTTTCTCTTCCTTTTACTTAGATGAAAAAAAGAAAATTTGGATGTGTGACCTTGAATTACTAGTTGCAAAAGCAACAAAACAACTTCCATCTGAGTTAGTGCTAAAATTTCTATTAATATTATTAATTTTAGTACAGAGTTTTACAGATATGATATTCAGTGAACCAAAAATAAGTTTTAAATGCTCAGTGAATACCTGTCATAGTGTTTTTAGGAAAGAAATAAACAATCCATCTCTCAAAAATATTTGTTTTTTTAGTAAAAACATTCTTACATTTAAATAAGAGATTATACTAAAATATGAGAAAATAAAGCATTAGCTGAACTACCACAGTACTTGAAATTCCTGAACTTAAATGCAAAGTAGTTGTTGGCCAGCATTCACTCATTTTACTTTGAAGGCAAATGGGCCATGAGTGAAATGAAGACAACTTTTTATGGTGTAGGTTTCTTGTACCACCAGAAGAATTTTTATGGGAATAAGAAATGTTATATCACCTCTGTTTGAAGGACCTCCAGTGGCCAGGAAGGATGAGTTAGTCTGTGGACAGCTATCTTGGGTTTTTGGTATTGATTCATATAATTTGAGATTCTTTAGGACAACTTGCCACGAACTGGTGCGTAGCTCAGCTGCTCTGATGCATCCTGAAGAAACGTGAATGGTCTAAAAAGCAAGATGCATTTAAAAAATTCAATGGGTGAATTGTGAATACATGGAAGCACTTTTAATATACGCTTTCAATTCAACTGAATTGTCACAGGAGTGTCATAGGATGCTACATTAGGAACTATTACCTTGTTATATATGAAAACTAATGAGGCGAAGAATCTTATGTCTAGAAATAAATATGTGTCTTTAAAAACATAGAAGTTCTACAGAAACATAGTCAAGATTTAATTGAATGATATATGTAACAGAGACAGAAGACAATAATTCCTACCCAGACTGCATTGCCAGTTTGCATTAAGGGAATGCAGGCAGAGATTTTCTTTCTGATGATGAACTGCAAGAGCCAGGCACAGTCCAAAACTCATCAGTTGACTTTACAAAGTATATTCAGCAAATAGCAAATGAACTTATGAAGAAAAGTAGTCAGTAGAAATGTATTTAAGCTTTGAATAAATATACCTATTAACCTCTTTTTCAGTTGGTTAAAAAATAAGAAGACTTAACATAGTTTCTGATCAACATTTGGACCCTATGCTCTACTTTTTGGATTTAATCTCTTCCACAGAAAAAATGGATAGCAACTCTCATGCTTGGCATCCATGAAACTTTTCCACTTTCTTAAGAGTCATAATGAGAAATAATGAGTACAATTTTGGATTTTGCCCATAAGCATTTATAAAGCAACTGACTAGGATGCTAAATATTATGATTCGCAAACCTCTAGACATAAAAAAGGACAGAGTGAATTTTTCTTTTCACTAATTTTAAGATACAACAGGCAGAATATGCCTCTGTTCAAACTGAGGTGCAAATGAGACCATATGCCAAAGTCACCCATATGGAGTTTTTTAACAATAAATGTGAGATAGAGAGTCAGAAAGAGCTAGAAAAGGGAGAGGGAGAGGCAGAAGACCTGGCAGGGTGTGGGGGAGGGAGAGAGAGCAGAGGGAGAGCTGGAGATGAGGCACAGAAGTGAGGAAAAGAGGGATGGGGAGAGAGAGGTGAGTGGTGTTCTCCATCACTTTGGGGCTCTTGGTGGTGAGACTGGGGACTCAGCTCAGTCTTCTGCTGGTAGGTTCTGTGCAGAAAGAGGTGCTGAGTCCACAGAATCCACCACTATCAAATCTTTTCACTATTAATAAATTTTAGCAAACAGGGAAAGTAATGCTTCTTGGCTACATGTTACACAGTTTCCTTAATAACTAGTATTCTGTCTTCTGTTGGTTAAATTATTCCCTCATTCCTTATGTAATTAGTCTGCATTCTCAGTCGTTCTCTTCTTTTGAGTCAGTGGGTTTCTTGGGTCGGTGGTCCCTGACTCAGTGGTTGCAATCTCCCACTGCTGGAATTACCTTTTACCCAGCTGGAATTGATTTCAGGACAGTTGCTGAGATGGTTTTTATAGTTTCTTTCTTATCTTGGGAGTTATGCCAAATATCCTTGTGGTCCCTCAATTTTGCATTCTCTGTACCCATTATCAATAACATATCCCTCTTTCCAAGCTTTGTTAACCTCCCCCTCGGTGTGACATCATTGAATTTATCTTCTGAGCCTTGCACCACCTTTATACAGCCCAAGTTCCATGTATCCACAGAGGCCAGTGTTGTGGTCATGGTGATGACAGATTCCATCTCTCCCATAACTTGGGGGAACCTTTGTTTGAGCAATGACATGCATATGAGCAGTCGCTTCTTCTCACACTCTGTCAGTGGGGGAATTTTGTCTGATTTCCCTGAACAGGATGAGCTAGCCAGATCTCTGCCAAGCCTCTGCCAGGCCTGGAATTGGCACTTTCCTATCATAAATTCCTCCCTTCTGTGCCCTTAACAGTGTTTGAGACAGGCAACTCTACCTTTTAGCTCCTAAGAACTATTGGTTAATAATTTTTTAAAAAGTAAATACCATTGCATTTCTCCATCATAAGGTGCACTCTTCAGATATTGCAATCTTTTTTGACCACTAAGGATGTGCTGCTTAGATTAGGGGTTGGCTTGTTCAGGGTTAGATTTTTGACTTAAACAGAAAAAAAATAAAAGTTTGTATTTAGGAAAATACTTTCATGCTTTGAGTTTACACATTCTGTAAAACTAATGTACAAGGACTGTTAGAATTGTAAATTGCAATACTATATACAGTAGTATTCTCTTTGACAGCATCATTCCCTCTTCCTTTAGAATGTATTGTGTTTAACCTTAAACTCCATCTGCACAGGGGCAGCATCACCTTGAATAATATGTGCAGTTTATATTGAACTATTAGAGAATGTCCAATGGAGGGCAACAAGGATGTTGGAAGGCCTTGAGGGGAAGCCATATGAGGGGTGGCTGAGGTCACTTGATCTGTTCAACCTGGAAAAGAGGAGACTGAGGGAGGACCTCATTGCAGTCTGCAATTTTCTTTTGAGGGGAAGATGAAGAGAAGTCTTCACTCCAGTGACCAGTGATAGTACCTGGGGGAATGGCCTGAACTTGTGTCAGGGGAGGTTTAGGTTGGATATTGGAAGAGTTTTCTTCACCCCAGAGGGTGTTTGGGCACTGGAACAGGCTGCCCAGGGAAGTAATCACAGCACCAGCCTGGCAGAGCTCAAGAAGCATTTGGACAATGTCCTTAGGCACATGGTGTCACGCTTGGGGCTGCTGCTGTGCAGGGCCAGGAGTTGGACTCGAATGGGGGCTCCTTCCAACCCAGCTTACTCTGTCATTCTGTGATATATAGATTCTAAATATATGTAGAAGGAAAGAGATTTGAGGTACACATGTATAAGAACTAGAGAAGATTTTGGGTACAATATGAAGACAAACTGTGTTAGTGATTAATATTCAGTGAAGGCAATGAAAATTTAATTCAACTAATTTAGGTAACAGAGCATCTCATTTTCTTTTGCACTCCGAGTATAAATGCTATTTTCATCTATATGGTGGTTCATATCAGCTAATTCCTGCATAACTACAGTTGCTGACAGTGAGTAAAACATTGTCTTTGCTCTTACAAGAACTCTTTGAAGCCCGCAGAGCAACACTGGCACAGATTGTTAGTAATAATTGAAATTACTTTTCTGAAAATAACTTATCTCTTCCTAACACACCTTATATTTCTGTCTGCTGTAATTTTCAGTCGTGTGTCCCTTTCTGAATGTACAAAGAAAGCCATAGTGAATAAGTATAGAGTGCAGGACTCATTAAAGATTGTTTGAACACTGTGCAGAGGATGTGCTGGGAAAAACACACAGAATGAATATTGATTTGCAATGTGTGTTGGGAGTGGGAAAATAATGCATTTTAGAAGAAGCTTACTTTTGATTATTTAAAACATTCCCTCTGTCTTTACTGACAAAAAATCTGTTTGAGCTATGTATTCCTGCAGGAATAGGAAGAACACTATTTTTTTAAACAATTGTTAGAAATGGATTAGCGGGAATCTGATTGCTTCTTAAAGCATGATAACTCTATTGGCTTTTCAGCTAGAGAAAGCAGATTTATAGGGTTTTTGGGAGAGTTGTTTGGTTTTTAAGTGAGGTTAAAAATGGAATGTTCTTGTTAGAATGTATAATCAAGAGAAGAGGAATTACAGCAGTTAGAAAAAATAGGGGAGCAAAGTAAGAGAATAAGATACAAAGTCAGCTCCTGTAGTTTTTGTGTTTCTAAGGAATATCTGCCTCTTTTGATCTTACTTCCTCTAATGCCATGAGAAACATAAAAAAAAAATCACAGAAGGATAAAATTTAATTTATTACCCCAAATTTAAGTCAGGATATTTTTCATGCCATCTTTGTTCTTTCATGTTTTTTCTGGCCTTGTGAGTCTTTGTGTTCCAGGCAGAGTTTAAGACAATTTCAGGCAAAGAAGGGCCTCTGTTTTCCCTCCTACCACTGATCCTGGCTCGGTCTTTTGGACAATCAGGAAGAGTCCAATGAGAGGAATGGAAGCGTGCTAGGTTAGTCTACCTTCCTGCTATTGAAAGAGGGCTATTCATTTCCACCCTCTTATCATCATGGACTTTTTTTCAATGTTTATTCCTTCTGAAGGAGTACTTAGCACAAGACATCATTGTAAAATTTTGTTATTTCCTCAGGTTCTTCACACAATATTCACATAACTAGATGATACAGATGATTTACACAGTACTGATTAATGGCAGACTGCTGACTATTTGCAGATTTTGTTTGTTATTAATTATGCACAGTCTTTATGATTAGATAATTATTTCAAATCAATTAAGTATCCCTTGATGGACTCCTGAGTTGTATCTAGTTATGATAATTGCTGAAAATATTCTTGTGAGATTGTTGCAGCTCATTGTGATATGTGCTTAGCCTTGTCTAAACATTGTGACAAGAAAATAATTAATCCTTAGCAATATAAATATACATGAGTTCCAGTTTAGGACAAATTTGGGAGGAAACCTCCAAAGGGGTCCCTCTAGAAAGCAGATTTGAGTAGCCCATCCTCCAGCTGGTTCAGAAAAATTTTTCTTTGGAGAAAAAGTGGGAAAAAAACTGTTTATTTAACAAGCAAAGTATTCACAAGAATAAAAAATTAATCGTATTAAACAAAATTTCTTGCTCTTCTGCAGAGATGGTACCCTCAGAAAGTCCTTGTAGTGGGGTGTAGCTTGGCTCACCCAATCTCTTATCAGTCCCTACTGCACTGGAAAATGCCATGTCCCAGGCCCCAGTGGGCCACAGCCGTGATCTCACTGTGATTTTTTGGGTTTTGGTGCAGAACAGGACTGACCAGTTCCAAGAAAAACAAAAGCCACAGTCCAGGGAATTTCTCTGCTTCTCTGCCTCATCTAGCTGAAAAAAATTACTAAAAGCAAAGGAGAGCTCTCTCCTGCTGTCCATGCTGCAGGCAACACAGACTGTGAGAAGGAAAGCTAAAGTTTTTATTTTTATGTTTTTGAATACAGCCGTCTCAGACAATCCACTGCTTCTCCTTCTCTCTCCCTTCACTTTCAGATCTAGTTTTAAAGATGCAAAACTTATTTCTGGGCTAAACAGATGAATGAGGATACAATTCAGCATCATAAAGTCATCTCAGGACAACATATTAAAGATATTATGCTTCCAAAAGGTAAATTGGTACCATCCAACATCTAGATACTGGATGAAGATTTGAAGAAATAATCTAACTTTTCTCTGTGGACAATAATTGCAACATATATCTGATGAAATCACTTTTCTGGTTTAGAATAAGAAACAATCTGGTTCTTGAAAAGTTATGGGACAGAGGAAAAATGGATAGAAGTTCCAGAATTATTTGATTATGTTTGTATGCTTTTATTTAGAAATGCGTACCTCATGCAAAATATTTTTTAAATGAAATGAGATTTACTGAGAGAGACTCACTCCAGGTTGCACGCACAAGCCTATGTGTAGGAACAGTTCCTAAGCAGAGCCTTCTTGAAAAACTCATTGGATATATAGTTTTCTTTAAAGCCCTGTTTCTCTGCAGAGACTGCCTTTTGAACACAACATTAAGGCTGTGACCTAATTTCAAACATATTTTCATTAGACTTCTATATTGGGTTTCTCCCAAATGCATGCTAAAATGCTTTTTTTCTTTGTGTTTTCTGTAGTATGCTTTAAGAGATGCTGTATGGTAATGAGCATTAGGCAGTGGGGCATTCCAGCCTGAAGGGGAAGGGAGAACCCAAGACTTGTAGATGTCCATAGCCAAAAAGCAATGGCAAAAGTCAGAGGGTCCACAAATACTTTGAAAGTTTTATTAATATATTATACACACAACATGGAAATTGGTATAAACCAGTCCCTTTTCTTATAGTATCAACCCAAAGCAGTGGAATCTTAAGAAGGAGTAGGGTGAAGGAAGGAAGGAAGGAAGGAAGGAAGGAAGGAAGGAAGGAAGGAAGGAAGGAAGGAAGGAAGGAAGGAAGGAAGGAAGGAAGGAAGGAAGGAAGGAAGGAAGGAAGGAAGGAAGGAAGGAAGGAAGGAAGGAAGGAAGGAAGGAAGGAAGGAAGGAAGGAAGGAAGGAAGGAAGGAAGGAAGGAAGGAAGGAAGGAAGGAAGGAAGGAAGGAAGGAAGGAAGGAAGGAAGGAAGGAAGGAAGGAAGGAAGGAAGGAAGGAAGGAAGGAAGGAAGGAAGGAAGGAAGGAAGGAAGGAAGGAAGGAAGGAAGGAAGGAAGGAAGAAGGAAGGAAGAAGGAAGGAAGGAAGGAAGGAAGGAAGGAAGGAAGGAAGGAAGGAAGGAAGGAAGGAAGGAAGGAAGGAAGGAAGGAAGGAAGGAAGGAAGGAAGGAAGGAAGGAAGGAAGGAAGGAAGGAAGGAAGGAAGGAAGGAAGGAAGGAAGGAAGGAAGGAAGGAAGGAAGGAAGGAAAATTATAGCATTTTGTTTTCCATTTTCATGGTTGTATTTCATTTTATAAAGTGCTGTGTGGGATAGTGTCATTTTGGAAATGTAGAGCTTCCCAAAACCTGCAAGCCCATTCTGAATCCCAGAAGCAGAAATTGATTTAAATAATCTGTCACAGTATTAACATTAGTAATGCTTTCTTCTTCAGTGCTCTGAGAATAAGTTGCTTGGTTTTTGAATATAAAATGCAATAAAGTAGGAACAGTTGAAGGCAATATGTATTCTTAGGCAATGAAAATGTTGTGTCATCAAATCATGGTTGGAGAACCAATTCCCACAACACCATTTTAGTAGGTTTATTCATGTTTTTTTCCTAGCCATCACTGCTTTGCCTCAGTTGTGTATTCCTTCATTATCAAAAGGTAATTTAACCTCTTTTTTGTTCTTTACCAAAAGAGAAAATTCAGTTTTGCCCCCTTAAGTTAATCACAGTTACACTAATTCACTAATTCTCTGTTTTGCCTGGAATATATCAAGACAAAAGCCATGGAAATAGTTTAGAAGATTTGTCATCATCACCCTCTTACAGAATCAAACAGTTCACAGCAAAGAAAAATAGCAATTTTGTATGTGAGGAAGAAAGGTACATGGCTCTCCCATAAGCTCCTTCTTTTCCCATATACTCACTGAAACTTCAACTTTCCTCCTTGTAACTTCACTGGTGAATTCAGACCTACTGGTTTGTTAATACTGTAACCAAAATCTTCACAGGCAGATCCCTGCTCATTTTGTTTTCCATAGTTTTAGTTTACTCAGCTTAGTTTAAGACCCTGCATTCAAAGGTGTTTGGGAATCTATTTGCTGGTCTAATTACACAGTATCTAATTACACTGATGTCTAATTACACAGATATGAAGGAGTTCAGAATAGCAAATTCCTTTATGGAAACACTGGTACTCATACAGTGTTTCCATAAATGAAGACTGTCCCTTATCTCTAGAAGAACATCCCTTATCTCTAGAATAAAGTTTATTCTCCAATGTTATTTCCTGCCATAGAATTTTATTTGTGGAGAATGTCCTATCATATTGATACTTTCTTATTTATATCTTTTCTCACCATAACTAGATATTGTTATTCTCTACAGTGCCATTGCAACAAGACCTTCTGGTAGCAGGACTTTTGGTTCTCATTGCATGTTTTTCTACTTTTCAGAAATTGTTTTCTGAGACATACTTTCTCAGTCTGCTGAGGCCTTTATGTCAATGGTTTATAAGCAGAAAAAAGAAAAGAGATTCTGGTAGAAGGGGAAAGCCTTGGCTTATTTTTCCTGTTTCTTTTCATGAATACTCTAAGGAAAATTTCCAATTCACTTGTGAATGGGAACAGTGCCCACCTAGCAGATGGCTATGAGTGAAAGCATAGAGAAGATCATGACCACACATTAAATGCATTTACTGAGGGCAGACTTCCCAGGCTAAAATTTCATGTATATGCAACTCTTGTGCCAGGGATTGGGAGGATATGCTACTGTTTGTCATTTCCTAAAGAAGTCTAACTTGGAGATATTACAACATTTTTCTGCATAAAGATCTGCATAAGAAGTCTTCCATGAAGACAAAGGAAACATTTTATTTTTCATATGGGATTAACAACAGTTTTTAAATTTTCTTTGTAAAACTGTACATGAAAATTTTAAATAAAATCATAGAGAAGTAAATGGTTTTTTTTTAACAGAAGATGAATTATTAAATAAAATTAACATAGCTGTTTATCCCCAAATTATCATAGGACTAATATTAATTAAAAGTGACATGTATTGATTCCCCCCATTTTTAAATTTTTTTCTGTTGAAAAACTATTTTATTATGAGATTCTACAAAGCTTATCTGTGTCATTATATTACTGTAGAGGAACTTGCTTACATAGATACAATTGCTGAATGTCACCACTGATTTTCTTCTTAAACTTTATTCATCTGTTGCTTCTTATGGGACACACTTATCATTGTCATTTATTTCATAATACTGCTTTGTCTATTGATAAAATCAACAAACAAGTCCAGGGAAATCTCTTCTTGATACTTGTCCTTGAATCACATTTTTTGTACCAGATACACATGATTGTATGACTCAAAATAAATACAGATAATAAATCTACTTATGATCCTGGTCAAGTGAAATAATCAATAGGTAGTCTTAAACAACTTCAGTACAAGAAAAATGATGGAAAATGTCTATAATGTTTGAATGAGTACGAAATATTGCTTTTAGGGTTTGAGGCTTTTTATTTTTTTTTTTTTTATGAGTAGACCCATTACACTTTAAACTACATGGTAAGTACAGCTAGGATAATTAACTGAAATTTAATATCAGGTTATTACTGCAGTCAAGGATACTCACCATTTGACTAGCTGCATTATTGAAAACATTATTATATATTTTTAGTATTAGCACACATATCATAGAAATAAATATTTCTCAACAATTTGATTTCTCTTAATCACCTGCTCTGTGTTTCAGAGCTTTTTCAACTTGGCTCATGACAATTTCTAAATGTATACCAAAATATATTTAATATTGGTTTTCAAAAGATTAGATATTGAAGGATGCAAGCCTCTGTTTGATAGGTTATTGTCTGAGGAAAAAATGAAAATATGATGCTCTTTTATTCCTATGGGAAGAGGAGGCAGTGTCAGCTACTTTCTTATATACTATTATTCATCTTCCCTCTTCTTTATGCTGGTGTGAATTTAATCTTTTGGGGAAATGGGAGTTTCATTGCTTCTTTAAGTCTGATATTCTTGCAAAAGACTTGAGTAGTAATATGGACAGTCAAAAAAAGCTTGATACCTGCCTGGAGATTACTCTATTGAATAAATTATGGTAATCTGTGGGAGGCATTTTTTGAAAACCCCATTCAAATCACAGACTGGTTTTATTTTGAATTACAGAAAGATCAACAAATGTTAGATCAAGTAAAACATTTAATTAAAGCTGGTTTTGGGTCTGTTAAAACGACTCAGCAGAAATTGGTAGACTTCAGAAGCCAGCTATCTGGCATAAGGTACTACCATCTGAGTAAATATGGCAAATTCTAAAGCTTAGATAACTTAAGCTGCCTTAAGAAATTAATTATTTGCTTTAAGATAGGGTTTTCCATAACTTTAATTAAGCTTGGATAGTAAAAAACATCCTCATTTTTTGAATTTTGCAGAAAAGTCCATGGCATCTTGAAGGGTAGGAGGGATATGACTTCAGATATGTAGAAATCCCATTTTAGGTAGATACAGAACCCCTGACTTAATTTTCAAATTTCTTTCCTTCTTCTGCTTGCAATAACTGGTTCCATCCTCCTCTCCACTACAGAAAATATTTGTTTTAAAAGGATTTTGCCAATTACTTTTTTTGTTGTTTTTAACACTAGCATCTAATTGCATTATACAATGTGTCTGGACTACAAAAGAATTATTTCACTTCAAGTAGGACTTCAGCAGTTTAGCAAGCCATGTATATTATTTGTTCAATAAATTAGCTGTATCTTCTTGTTTACTTTATTATATTTACTCACAAATCATTGTCTAGGCAGTGAATTATTGCTGTTTAGATGTTAACAGTGTTCAACATTAATAAAATGAACAATGCTTAGTACAACTAATATAGCCTAAAGTAATTTGAATAATTGAATACCACTTTGTCTAGAGCAAACCTTCGTAGCAGCACTTGTTTTTTCAAATGAAAGAAGAGTGAAAACTCCAAATGTTATGTTGATAAATGTTTTGTAAAACCTGCTGATCCCATTGCATATGTGTGGATAAGGCACCTCGACACTGATATTCCCTTAGTATTATTTATAGCTGCAGCAAAAAGCAAATGGTAAGTGCACTCAAGTGCACAGAATGTTAAGTGTATAAGATGGCAGCTTAAAAAGAGATCTATGTACTCAGAGGAGAAATAGCCTTTAGGGTGTTCACAGCAGGAAGAACCTGAGAGAACAGATGAAAGCAGGTGTGGAAATGACAGAGCATTCCTTCTTTCCACTGAAGATGTTGAGAATTTAGCTCAAGGGATTGCAGTTTCAATCTACTCATTTTTCAGCTTTCTTTCTTTGACTTTTGCTGTGATTAGAAAAGATTATGATGAAATATTTAGTTTGAAGAAGATGCAGATTAGATAACTTGCCATAGTGATCTTGAAGGTCTGATGAAAACTTCAGAAGAAAATACTCAACAGAGGGGGAAAAGAAAGCCAAATATAAACTGGGGGTAAGGGGAATTCAAACCAGACAGAAACCTAGAGTGTCTCTTAAAATAGCACACTTAAACTAGAACATGACACTTAGATGAAAGGTTAATAAAATATTAAAAATAGATGGATAAGCCTCCATTTGTATACCATGCTTACTGTTATATACAATGACAAGCAATAGCTATCACAATTATTTGCCAAGCTGGATGACCCCAGCCCAAGTGGGGAATATTAGATGCCTGAAGAATGGGCTGCCATCCAGAGGGGACTGGACAAGCCTGAGAAGTGGGAAATCTCATAAGGTTCAAGAAGGCCAAGTACAAGGTGCTGCACCCAGGTTAGGGCAAACTGCACTGCTGATGCAGGCTGGGGATGAAGGGATTGAGAGCAGCCCTGCAGACACAGGCTTGGAGTGGTTGGTGGGTGAGAAGCTGAACATGAGCTGGCCATGTGCACTCTCAGCCCAGAGAGCCAACAGCATCCTGGGCTGTAGAAAACAGAGTGTGACCAACAGGTCTCGGGAGGAGAGTGTTCCTGTCTACTTTGCCCTCATAAGATTCCACATGGACTACTGCATCCAGCTGTGGGGCCCCCAGCAAGAGGAAGATATGCACCTGTTGGAGGGGGGCCAGAGGAAGGCCCCAAAAATGATCACAGAGGATGAAGCACCTCTCCTGTGAGGATAGGCTGAGAGCTCTGGGTTTGGTCAGCCTTGAGAAAATTTCAGGCAGACTTTGTTGCAGCCCTTCTGTACCTAAAGGGATCTTATAAGGAAGACTGAGATGAACTTTTAAGCGGAACTGGTTGTGAAAGAAAAAAAAATCAATTGTTTTAAATTAAACAATACTAGATCCAGACTAGATGTAAGGAAGACATTTTTTTATTATGAGGGTCGTGAAGGACGTGTCCAGAAACATGGTAGATGCTTCATCCAAGGAAACATTCAAGGTCAACCTCTACTTATTGCAGATGTCCCTGACCATGGCCTAGACAACTTTTAAAGCCCTCTTTCAGTCCAAACCATTTCATTATTTTATTCTATGATAAAAGTAATCTCACATACTCAATCAGCTTCTTTAACCATCTCACTTTAATCATTATGTAGCTTAGAAGTTGAACTTTATCTAATCTACCACTTCAGCTGCTTGGATGCGTTATGCTAGTTGCAGTAAATTTTAGCTACTGTCACAAGACTTGCATCAGAACTACTTTAGGGGAATAAAGAGAAGAAAACTTCTCAGAATGGTTCTATTCTAAATGTTTAAATGTATTCAAAGTAAACGTAGACCATTTAAGTGAATTTTTCTAGGGGACATGTAAATTTTAGCATGATAATTGAAATGCCAGTATTTACAGTAGAGTACCAACAGAAATTCTCCTAGGCATTTTCAGAGATACTTAAACATCATCATATCCCTTGTTTCACCTTAGTCTTAATTTCAAAAAATATGTGTTTAGATAATATTATGCACATATTTTTTATTAATTTCACAACTAAATTGAAAAAACACATGCATAAGAGAGATGGTTTTCATGTGAGAGGAAAGATTGATGTTTCTAGTTATGAAAAGAACATTTAAAGTTATTTTAATTCTTTTCTTCTACTGACTAATGAAAAATTTGTGGGGAATTATCTGATCTTGCTGCTGCATTATCATTTCAGAGGTGCTAATGCAAACGTGTAATACTACTTTCTATTTGTTGTAAAGAAAGAGAAAAATTATTGTCCAGTGAATTCATTGTTCTTCCAATAGAGTGTAATAACCACATTATTTGAAGTGTCCCAGAGTCCCATTCTATCTTCTCATGTGTGTTTACTGTAAATTGGAAATTTTGTTATAGTTGGCATCTCAGATTTCCTATAGCAATCTGTTCAACAGTGGCTAAATCCCATTTCTGTCTGTTTTCAACCACAGAAACAAATTTAACAATAAACTCTATAGAAAAAGAGCTTGCATTTCCTATGATTTCTCTCAATGTTTCTCTACATCGTACATTGTAATACCACACAGAGAGTAATCACCCACACTGCAGGGATCATGCAACTTATCAGCAGCTGGAGGAGGATATAATTTGCTGTAAGGCAAGGAACAAAATTACCTGACAATTACTAAGGTTATATCTTTCAAGTACAACAAGAAGAAAGGACCATGGTTTGGTTTTGTTTTGTTTTGGTTTTTTTTAATATAATTTCATATAACGCAGAAGAGCAGGCTACTGTAAGACTAGGTTGGTAGTGTTAACAATTAGATTAAATCTTAAGGGTCTTTTTCAACGTAAATGATTCTATATTTCTAATAGATTGCTAAAAATATAATTTTGTCCTAGAGCTTAATAAAAGAAGTAAAGCTCTAATGTTAAGCTTTGGATCTCTCTGCTTACAAAGGTGAACACATCTTGGTGTTCTATTTAGTATGCACCCAGAGAAGAAGACTGATCAGTAAAAGAGTCCTCAGACAAGCTAGTGGAGGAAGTTGTCTCTATTTGCCATACGGTTGCTGCAAGGTCTTAAAAGGCAGCATGCATGCTGTAACAATTTCTTGGGTGCTTTATTTATTATTATTATCTTTACTATTATAATTATTTCAGTGTCAAAACCTTGGAGGTTATGCATATGAAGATTAGTCCAGTAATTTCTGAATTGCAGGTGTCAGACCTTTGCCCTTGAGGAAATAGCAGCAAGTTGTCTCCCTCCAGAAGTAACTCTGATCATGCTCAGCTTGGTTATAGCTTAATGTTTAGGTGCTGTTTTACAGGGAATCTGTGTTATATATATATAGACAGAAGCATTATTGCTGAAGGCATGAGAAATAAGCACTGATATTTTTTACCACTGCCAGTGAGAAATGTCAAGGCAAAAGCCTTAAAAATATAAGCAGTAACAGCTCTCAAATCCACACAATAAAGGAGGGGATTTTCATTTTAGATTGCAAAAAAAAGAAGGGCGAGAAGAAGAAAGAGAGGGAGACTACTTACTACTTTTAAAGACAGAATGTAGGGAAATATGTTAGCAGTTATTGACTGGAAACAATAAAGAATTAAATGTGAAAAGCTAAAAACTTTAGCTTTTCTAAAAACTAAAAACTTCATTGTTCCTTAAACTTGCTCAACAACCTACGTGGAAGAGCAGAACTTGGGAGGGAAGGAATAAAAATGAAAACAGAGCAACAAAAAGTATGTGGCAAAAGAACAGACAGGTGAGCTTCTGGCAGATGACAGAAGCAGAGCACAGGACTAAAATATTCATACCTCAATAGGTAAAGGTAGGGAGTTATGTAAAAGAAGCTTTTTTTTTTTTTTTTCTTAACATGAATGGTAGCCGAGCATAGTCAGAAAACTGCATGGGTTTTGAGAAAGAGGATATGGAACCAGGTTGTTTCCTGCATTTCAGGTGTTTTGGATAATAGAAAAGCACACCTCCACATTACCATGACATATATTTGTGTCTGTGTCTGTGTATATTTATGCATATGTACATACACATATATGCACATATTTGCATGCATATGAAGAGTTGGATATTGGTCCAACTCTGCTGTAAATTTTCATTCTTTAGATATATATTTTGGCACTTTTAAATTGAACAGATTTATTAATTGGCCATGATTTTATTTCATTCATTTACTTCTCTACTCTATGTCCTTACTTTGATTAAGCTCTAAGAATAATGAGAGACATAAAACCTGGTTGTTTACAGTGAAGATTAAATCATTCTTTTGTGGAAATTATGTGATGTAATGCTGAAACAAATAGAAGTTCATCCTGGAAGAGTTCTTTTCAATCTCAGATGTTTCTTCAATTCCAAAATAAGACTCTACTGGTTCCTACAGCCTTGTTTCCAACATTAAACTGGTAGAAACTTAGGCAAATTTTTGCTCTGCTTTCTTTAAGAAAATAAACCAACATCTCTGGGAATACACGTGTAGTTTGTGCGAGTTAATAGCTCTGAGATTTATAAATTATTCTTGATTGTGAATCTTTTACAGATAGACAGTTTTACAAATCAATAATAAGTCTAATGTCAAAAACCATGCAGTAGCTGCACGGTAAAGGGCTTGATGGAGTTCTGCTGTGTGGAAGATATCTCCACTAATGTCTGTGGAACTCAAATAAAGATCTTGTGTACTTTTTCCATGTAGCAGTGATGACATTTCTAAACTGGTCAAGTTTTGTCTCTTCAGACAAAAAGTTGTGTTGGGAGATTTTCTTTTGTTTTGTATCCTAAGGAGAATAATAAAGGGAGTACAATGATCTTAATTCATATTCATTAACAAATTATGTCAGAAAAGATGGATTTTTGGGACCAGTGTAAAAATTGTAATTTTTTTCTGCCTCTTGGCTCCTTACTGTAGGTTGCTGAGAAACAAGAAATAACTCATATATGCAGATGTGTGTCATAACTTTCAACATTATTTGTTTTAGGTTACTTGTCTGTTAAACGTGCTGCCTTTTCAGAACTTCATACTATCTGCCCATTCTTTGTAAGGTCCCAGTCTTCTTCTGCCTCTGCTGTCGCCTTAACTGTCTTACCACTGCTATGCTTTGCTCTTGTCTTTCTTTTCCTGACTTGTTTTTTGCCTCTGTTTTTGAAGAATTCAGGGGGGACTGATAACATTTTAATACAAATTTAACAACAACCTTTACCACTATATTGTTAGAACGTAATTCAGTGTTTTGTTTTTTCGTTGTTTTTTTTCCCTGCAGAATGACTTTCAAATCTTGGATATAAAACACTACTTTTTCTCAGTGAAAGAATTTATAGGGATTATATGGTCTGCATAAAACGCTGTTTTGTCCACAAGAAAATTACTTTTGTGTCCTGTAGAGCAGTCAGGATGATTTCTGGCAACCTTTTATTTCTCCTCTGTGACTTCTCGCTGACTAGATGCAGTCCGCCATAAATGCATTCTCCTCAGAGTCTGTTTATGCATAGCAGTGTTGGAAGTAATAAGCACTTGGGTTTTCTAGCATATGAGTCAGTAAATACATAAACAGGTACAGATTTATGACTCTGCACTTCAGAGTATCACGGTGCTTGATGTATAGTGCAGTCAGCTTTATCTGAATGTCACAGAGGATAGTGAATAAATCTTTAATACCAAGGTCATTCTTGATGTAATTAATGAGTTGGGATTTCTTTTGTAACACAGTTTCAAATAACTTAATTTCTCCTAATCAGTGTTATTGGCTATGCAATGAGTGTCCTTGAAATATGTAAATTATCCTGTAAAATACAGGCATACAGATATTAAGTGTAGGCTAATGGCATTTTACCAGTGTGAATATTTTAGTGGATAGCAATTCTTTTGGAGATATATTCACTCTTTAACAGGTAACACCCATTTCAAAGTGTTTATTTGCATTACAAGCATTAGTGAAGCCTTCTTTTGTGCAGTTAATGGAGGAACTCTGCTCTTAGTGGATTAAATATTTCAGTCTGTAAAACTGCCAGCTCTCACTGTTCACAAGGTAACTATATTTTATCTCACCTTCACCACTCTTCATCTTACAGTTCTGCTGAGCATACATGAGGTACACATCATTATTTTGCAGTGCTTTGTTTTGTGCTGAAGAAATACACCATGACTGTAACAGCTACAGTAGTAGACCAACATATTTTTTTCCTTTGCAAATGGGATTGATAAACTTAGATCATATTCCAAGAGCCTTATCTACATATCTACATTGTTTTAAATGTAAAAGCAATCTTCTCAGTTATGTCTTGCTTTTAGAACTAGAAAAAAAAAAGTGACTTAATAGTGTTTCTGGTCAGTAAGCAAACATTTTTCTGTTGCATATGTCAAACTAAGACATTGGAAGAGAGGCCTTTAATAACCAAGAATTATTTTTAGCATTGAATTTCAGCTGGCAGGAAACCTAAATAGCAACTGTGGCTATATAACAAATGTGGAAGAGAAGGCAAGATCCATCATGGGACAGTGTGTTCTACATTCTGCATGATTCTATTAGACACATAGGAAAAGCCTGATAATAGCCCTTGCTCTCCAGAATTTCACTTTGTTCTACTCTTTGTGATAAGTCTTTAGCTGCTTATGCGTCAAATGAGTTCTTGCAAGTTATTTTAGTTATGAACTCTTACTGTTCAATGTCTGGATATGTTGTGGTTGTCTGAGCTTGATTTGGAAATTTCAACAGAAATAAATCTTACTCAAGAGAATATTGTCTCTTTTAAACCTTAAGTAAACCTTGGATTGTGTATAGTTAATTAGATTTCATTATTGTTGAATACATACAAGGGAAGCTTTAGTGAATAACATAAGCATGGATTATCATCTCCTCTGGCCATCATGCTTAGATCTCCTGGGGGAAATTCCTTAATGATATGTAATTTGCAAATTGTTTAACTTCCTGGGTATATTTCTTCTTCCACTTTTTTAGCAAATAATTAAAATTAATCTATGAAAATATATTACCATATCATTATTTTTCTATTCCCTGGAGATTCTGTCTGAACACAAGGAAAAGCTTATTTATTGTGAAGGTGACCAAGTACTGGCAAATGTTGACCAGAGACATTGTAGATTCTCCATCCTTGGAAAGAACCAAAAACTGACTGGACACAATGCTAAGCAATCTTCTCCAAGTGTGTCAAATTGAGTAAAGAGTTGGACCAGATGACCTCCAGAGGTTCCTTCCAACCTAAACCATTCTCTGATTCCATAACACTGGAACTGTATAAGAAAGGGAATTGATTGGAATGTTTGCATTACTTCAATTTCTCAGTGGAAAATGTTTATGTTTTGATCATCACTGCACAAGAAATTTCATGATTCAGCTTTTGAAGTTGCCAGTAGAACTGCTTTTCAAGAGCTTTGCATAACTTAGCTATATTAGCAAGTGATTTGGCTACAAATTAATAGAAGAAATTATGTATGGTGGCAGAGTTTGAACTGTCTAACAACAAAATCTTTTCTGAAAGAATTTTTTATTATATATTATTTTGTTTTCTACACTTAAATAGCAAACAGCTGTCTTAGCAGAGGCTGTCCTCTTCCAGCAGCCTGCTTGTTTGCAAACCACATGTATTTAGCAGCTTTGTTTTCATTCTCTCTCCCACTCTTAAGCTGTAATGCAGACTAGAATTTAGTAAGGGGATTTGCTCTCATTGTTATTCCCATTGGCACAGAAATAGTGTGAGTGAGACTGTAACTCCTGGTTAGGAGGATACAGAAGTGTACCAGAAACAACAAATCACAGAATCACAGAAATTCTAGCTTGGAAGAGACCTTTAAGATCATCAAGTCCAACCCATGTTCTAACACTTCAACTAGATCATGGCACCAAGTGCCACATCCAGTCTTTTTTTAAACTCTTCGAGGGATGGTGACTCCACCACCTCCCTGGGTAGATGATTCCAGTATTTGACCACTCTTTCTGTAAAATACTTCCTCCTTAATTCCAGCCTGTATCTCCCTTGGCGCAGCTTGAGACTGCGTCCTCTTGTTCTGTCTGTTGTTGCCCGGAGAAAGAGATCGACCCCCAGCTCACCACAGCCACCCTTCAGGAAGTTGAAGAGAGTGATAAGGTCACCCCCGAGTCTCCTTTTCTCCAGGCTGAACAACCCCAGCTCCCTCAGTCGTTCTTCATATGGCTTGTGTTCCAAGCCCCTCACCAGCCTCGTTGCTCTCCTCTGGACACGCTCAAGCATCTCAACGTCCCTCCTAAAGTGAGGGGCCCAGAACTGGACCAATACTCCAAGTGAGGCCTCACCAGTGCCAAGTACAGGGGAAGAATGACCTCCCTGCTCCTGCTGGCCAATCCATTCCTGATACTGGCCAGGATGGCATTGGCCCTCTTGGCCACCTGGGCACACTGCTGGCTCATGCTCAGCCGACTGTCAACCAGCACCCCCAGGTCACTTTCCACCTGAGCACTGTCCAGCCACACCATCCCCAGCTTATATTGGTGCAGGGCGTTATTGTGGCCAAAGTGCAGGACTCGGCACTTGGACTTATTGAACTTCATCCCATTAGATTCTGCCCGTCCATCCAACCATTCCAAGTCCCTCTGCAAAGCCCTCTGTCCCTCTAACAGATCAACACGCATTCCCAGCTTAGTGTCATCTGCAAATTTGCTAATAAAGGACTCTAAACCCTCATCCATGTCATCAATAAAAATATTAAACAGAACTGGCCCCAGCACAGACCCCTGAGGGACACCACTGGTGACTGGTCGCCAGCTGGATGCAGCACCATTCATCACCACTCTCTGGGCCTGGCCATGCAGCCAGTTCTGAACCCAGCAAAGAGTGCTCCTGCCCAAGCCACGGGCTGCCAGTTTGTCTAGGAGTATGCTGTGGGAGACAGTGTCAAAGGCCTTGCTGAAATCCAAGTAAACAACATCTACAGCCTTCCCTGCATCCACTAGGCGGGTTACCTGGTCATAAAAGGTGACCAGGTTGGTCAAACATGATCCACCCCTCCTAAATCCATGCTGGCTGGGTCTGATACCCTGGCCATCTTGTAAATTTTGCGTGATGGCGCTTAATATAAACTGTTCCATTATTTTGCCAGGTACTGAGGTCATAATTACCAGGACTATAATTACCAGGATCTTCCTTTGCACCTTTTTTGTGAATGGGTATCACATTGGCCAGCTTCCAGTCATCCAGAACCTCACCAGTGAGCCATGACTATTGGTAAATGATGGAGAGTGGCTTTGCAAGCTTGTTTGCCAGCTCTCTCATTACCCTGGGGTGGATCCCGTCTGGTCCCATAGATTTATGAATATCCAAGCATTTCAGTAGTTCTATGACTGCCTCCTCTTGGATAATGGGGAGACCATTCTGCTCCCTGTCACCATCAACCAGCCCAGGTGGGCAGGTGTCTTGAGGGCAAGTCATCTTTCCAATAAAAACTGAGGCAAAATAGGCATTAAGCACTTCTGCCTTTTCCTCATCTTCAGATACTAAGTTCCCCCCTTTGTCCAATAAACAACAAAGGCTGGTCTTACCCTTCCTTCTACCATTAATTTATTTGTAAAAACATTTTTTATTATCCTTTACAGAAGTTGCCATTCAAAGTTCAAACTGAGCTTTGGCCTCCCTAATTTTTTTTCTGCATGCTCTAGCAGTCTTCTTGAATACTTCCTTAGAGACCTGACCCTTCTTCCAATGCTGATACATCCTCTTTTTATTCTTAAGTTCCTCCAAAACCTCCTTGCCCAGCCAGGCTGAACGTTTACCCCGTTGACTGATCTTTCGGCACACAGGGATGGTCTGTTCCTGTGCCCTCAAGATCTCTGTTTTGAGGTATGCCCACCCTTCCTGAACTCCTTTGTTTCTTAGGACTGCTTCCCAAGGGACGCTCTGAATGAGTCTCCTAAACAGGCCAAAGTCTGCCCTCCGGAAGTCCAATGCAAGAGTTTTACTGGTGCTCTTCCTGACTTCACCAAATATTGAGAACTCTATTATTTCGTGATCACTCTGCCCCAAGTGACCTCCAGCCACCACATCTCCCACCAGTCCATCTCTGTTGGCAAACAGCAGATCTAATATAGTCCCTCCCCTGGTGGGTTCACCCACCAGCTGCAACAAAAAGTTGTCCTCCATACATTCTAAGAATTTCCTGGACTGCCTCTTTATTGCTGTATTAAGTTCCCAGCAGATGTCTGGTAGGTTGAAGTCACCCACAAGAATAAGGGCTGATGATCTTGAAACATTACCTAGCTGCTTATAGAATAAGTGATCTACCTCTTCTTCCTGGTCGAGTGGACGATAACAGACTCCCAGTATGGTGTCAGCCTTGTTGGCCTTCCCCTTAATTCTTACCCACAGACATTCAACTCCATCTTCCTTAGTTTCAATTTCGATGACATCAAAATTTGCTTAATGTAAAGGGCCACCCCTCCACCTCTTCTTCCTTTCCCGTCTCTCCTGAAGAGCTTGTATCCATCCAGTACAGTACTCCAGTTATGTGAGTCGTCCCACCATGTTTCCGTGATGGCAACTACATCATAGCTCTGCAGTTGCACCATGGCCTCCAGCTCTTCTTGTGTGTTGCCAAAGCTGCGTGCATTGGTATACATGCACCTCATCTGGGCTACTGACTTCACCCCTAACTCAGCCTTGCAATTCTTGGGCCTGTTTGCAGATAGCTCAGCTGGTTCCCCTTCCCGCTTCAAACCTAGTTTGACACCAACCCTTAAGCCACTTGTTGATGATGCGGATTCTTCTGTTTCTTTCATCATTTTCCTCCGCCACCAAAGGGACTGAGCAGAACACTACCTGTGCTCCTGCCCTATCAAATACCTGACCCAGTACCCTGAAGTCCTTTCTAATTGCCTTGACACTTCTTTTCTCAGTCTCATCACTGCCAGCCTGGAGTATCAGCAGTGGGTAATAATCAGAGGGCTGAATCAGCCCAGGAACTCTCTCAGTGATATTTTGTACCTGGGCCCCAGGGAGGCAACAGACTTCCCTGTGGGATGGGTCTGGTTGACATATGGGGCCCTCAGTTCCCTTCAGGAGGGAATCACCTACTACGATTACCCTTCTTTTCTTCTTGAAGCTAGAGGTATTGATCCGTCTTGCAGATGAATCATAATTGGGGGGTTCACTGGGCAGGCAATTCTCTCCTAAATCATCTAGTTGGTCTCTCTATCCAGGATCTCATACATATTCTGAAGTGGTACTTGGCTGGATGATGATGGGGAGGGGGAGGACTTTTTGCTATTACCTCCCCGAATGGGGACCCATTTCCACTCCTCTTCATCTACCAGGTGCCCTTCTGTTACCTGAGAGTGGGAGGCATATAAGTCCTCAGTCTCTTGGTCAGAAGCCTCCCTTAAAGATGGTAGGGCTGAACTCCACCAGTCTATTTCCCTTTCCCTGATATCCTTAACCTTTCGACTTCCTCCCTAAGCTCAGCCACCAGTGAAAGGAGGTCATTCACTTGTTCACAGCACAGGCAGGTCTCCTCCACAACACTTCCTGAAGCCACCGATAAGCTCAAACACTCTGGACACGGATGGGTCTGTACAGACACATCCTTTTTGGAGGGCCCGACTTGGTCACTTATACCAGCCACAGCTTTTGACCGTGTAGAAACCATTATTGACAAACACCTCAAAAATAACCAGGCAGCAGAAAAACCTCAAACAACACAGAGCACTCCTTACTAGCAAGAAAGCTGGCAACCCTGCCTGCTTGGCCTGCCTGCGCGAACTGCCGCGCAAACTGCCTTGTATACTCCCCAGAGACTCACCACACCCCTGTGTGCCCGCTCCAGGTCGCCATGCTCCCCAGACACCTCTTATCATCAGCCACTCAGCAGCAACTGAGGAAGCTCCACCCTCTGCTCCTCTCTGACTCAAAATCCCTGTCTATGGCAGGCGGTTTGGGTTACAAGAAACTAAAGGAACTTCCATTCTCATACCTTGACTTCCCTCAGTTTATCTATGCATCACACCCAGCAACAGGGAATATCGTGGCTGCTGGTCAGTCTTATCAGAGGAAGCACATAGAAGGAAGGATGCCACTGTGTAAATTTGTTAGCAATAAATGGGTGGCTCCAGGTGGGTGCTACAGCATCAGAATGAGCAGTCTTCTGTGGAAGCACAAAAGGCATTGAAGAACATGTAATATCTTGCCCCTTTGCCAGAGAGCCTGAGCACTGGTGCTGTATCTGAACTAATGAAATGCAGCAGAAATACTGTGAGGGCTTAGATAAGTTCCATTCCCCTTTTGATTGAAAAGATTTCTTGAATTTTGGACTTGGTGTTAAGAAGAGCTGGAAGATCAAATAATCCTTGATTAGATTGAAAGGCTCCACAGTCAATAGTTGCAATGTGTACCACAAATCATGATTTCACAGACAGATTTGTATTTAAATAAATTATAATGAATGAGGCACTTAACTTACATAAGGCTGTAAGCTCTCTGGCTGATTACAGCAGTTGTGTGTAGTTCTTGCTTCCTTGTTGGAGTATAGCCCAGCCAATCAACTGCTGTAAGAATGTATCACTAGAATTAAACTTACTTAGGGGCAGAAGAAATCTCAAGGTTGAATATTAGGATGTGTTGCCATTAGTTTGGACCACTTATGACTACATTGACAGTTCCTGAAAACAACTGTGACCGTGAAGTTGTAGATTAGAGAAGCCCCAAGACTGACACATGATAGATACTAGCATCATTTTTAACAGCAACCAAAGATTATGGCATGGATCAGATTAAGGGGAATTAAATGTTCTTAAAATCTTGTGCGGGAAAATCTCACTTGTGTCTCCTCTTTATCTTCTGCTACCTCCTTTGACTCTTTTTTCCTCGTGTAATGGCAGAAAATGAGGATCTTTTTTTATTTGCAATGACATATATTTTCTCTCACTTAGTTTTCTGACTTATTGTTTGCCATTAAGATTCTTCAAAGCTGTTTTCCTGGGTATGCTGGCATTATATTGTATGTGAATTGTTTTCATATTTTTATGATTTTGATTTATTTCTTTATTTTATTTATAATGAGTAACTAAAGTTAATACCTTCTGAAAGTGGGTGCAGATACAGAAAAGACCAAACTATCTAGTCAGACAAGATAGGTCTGACTAGTGACATAAAAACTAGGAAAAAACTAGTTGCGAATGCAAAGAAAAAATTAAGACAGTATACTACCGAACTTAAAATAAACCAAGTAAATTGAATTAAAATTACATAGATTAGTAACAGCATTAGACTGCAATTGAATAAATTCCAGTAGATCAGATAATCAAATTTTATGGGCTGAATTATAAATGGAGATTTTGCTAAATGATTTCATACATCAAGTTTTTTCTTCCCAAAAAAGGAACCTTCTTTTTTTCATTCTTGATGCCATTGGACATTCTACCTTTATGTCATCTGTGTAAAGAATGATCCAGAGAGAGCTGAAAAACTAATGTAAAAAGAGAATTATTCAGGTAGTTTTCTGTTGATTGTAATCACAAAGTGGATCATCCAGGTAAATAAAAAATGTAAATTAGAACTGATAGAATGTATTAATGGTTTATCTGAGTGAATAATTCAACATTTGATGTTACTCACAACTTAATATAGAGCATATTTGGAATTTCAGTTATATAACAGAAATATTCAGAAAAATCTTGCCTAATCTTTTTAATTGTAGATTTTATTGAGGCTTTCTGGAAAGATTTTAGTATGTACATGACAATTACAGAAAAGATTGTTTCTTTTTAGGATATGAAAATGCATAATACTCTTGTGTATGAACACTTTGTTATTGTAATTAAGGTAAAGAAAATATATGCATACACATGAAAAAGTGAAAAAATTCAAGTTATCCAATAAGTAAATTTCTCATGAGTTGAACCTAAATGTCTTTTCCTTATTGAGTTAAGAGACCTTGAGAACAGAAGGTTTTTATCTTTCATCTATACATCAATTGCTACTTAATTGATCTCTTTCCGAAGGGGGAAAAAAAGAAGTGTCTCTTCATAGAAACATTTTAGATTTTGGTAGGGACACATTCCTGATTTTTTACATTAATTTCCATTTTCTATACATATTGGTTGCAGAACAAGCAAGGCATTAGGTAGTCACGCTCAGAATCACTGAAGTCAATAGAAGTCAATATTCTTGGACCACGTTTCAATGTTTTGTTTCAGTTATTCCAAAATACAAAATATTCTTTTACTTCATATCTTTAATGGCTTTTGATTAAATGCAAGTAAGATTTAATGCACATATG
This sequence comes from Melospiza georgiana, assembly GCF_028018845.1. Taxonomy (NCBI): domain Eukaryota; kingdom Metazoa; phylum Chordata; class Aves; order Passeriformes; family Passerellidae; genus Melospiza; species Melospiza georgiana. The sequence goes on from NC_080430.1 coordinate 78,896,640, forward strand.
TATGTTGCAAAGGAAGTAAATAAAATTCATTATCTGTCAATTCAATCTTATCTATAGAGCAATCATGCTAAAACTATTTAGTGAGAATGGTTTTTTGTGGCATAATATTTACTAAATTTAAGTCAGTTATTTCTTTTTATAAATTTAGAAAACAATTTCAGGTAAAGGACAGCCACCTGGCATTTGTTGTAAATTTTTTGTTTATTTTATTCTCCTAATATTTTTCTTCTTTCCTCAATGAAGGACCTGTTTGGTATAGTTATTTCAGGATATCTATAAGATTTCAGTGGAGTATATTTTTCTCCAAGAATACACACCGAGGATTTCTAGTAACCTTTGTCTCCTCACATGACTTCCTGTGTTCAAGTAGTAGGGTCTGGTGATCCCATGTTTCAGTGCTGGGAACAGTCTAAAAAATAAAGGAGTATGTGGAAGACTTTTTTTTCATTAAGTAGAAGAGAATATTGAATATTGCCTTGAAATTTTATTATTCTCATTTTGTAAATGGAAATTTTTCTTATTGTAAATGAAAAATAACAGGAAGGTCTTTTTCTTTTCTTCAGTTTATTCTCTCCACTTTGTTTTCTTGATAGCTGTGCTATTTCACTCTGACAGCAAAGTAGTACTCAATTAAGTCAAAGAATTCTAACCAAAGGTTTGCTTTAATTTAAATTTTTGGATTTCTAAGATTAATTACTCTTCATTCCTGCAAAAGAGCACCACATTCACTCAAAAGTTTCTGTTGGCATAGCTGCTTCATTTGTAAGCTGTGTGGATCATCTTCAGTATGATGCTGGTTGGATTACTGAGAATGGTGATTTTTCAGATAAAATGTCCAGAAGCATATTGCACAATTTGTGACTTTTAAATACTTTGACTAAAAAATTCTTGTAACAATTGAATGACTCTTCAAATAGTAATAACAAATGAAAGCCTTAATTATTGTACCATTTTGACAAACAGTGCATGCAGTGCTATCTATAGTTTTAAAAGCCTCCTACTAGCTTTTATTACTGGATGAGGAAGAAGGCATGATTCTTACAGTGTGATGAACCATTTGTTCATGTATTGTGAATAACTCAGATATAGAATTATTTTTTAGCAAATTTGACATCAGCTCGATACTCTGGTTCTCCATCATGACCCACAGATAATGAAGAATTAACAGATATTATCTCTTTTTCTGTGCACTCAGGTTTGTTTTGTGTTTTGGACAGACCTAGTCCAAGTGTAGACCAGTAGAGAGAAGTGAGCATTACAAAAAGCAAACTCACAAATATGTGTCCTGTGCATGTTTATCCATAATTTACTCAATGATAAACTAAACTATATACATATTTAGATATGTATTCTATGAGTGTGAGCAACTTTTTAATACTTTTTTTTTCCCCTGGAAATTAGGAACAGAGAATAGTGCTGTCTTTCCCCTGTAAAACTGTGCATTGTCGTTCTTCATTCTTCACAGAAAAAAAAAAAAGGTGTCTCTTTCTAGGCTCAGTTACTTTCCAAAACTGGAAAGTAACTTTTACTTGTAGCTCCAACAGTATATAAAGTGCCAATGCCATAGAAAATTGTGAAGTACTTTATCAACGCTAGCACTGCAGCATTACCACTCTAGCTGATCTTGTACTTTTGTTGACCCAGAGCGTGACATGCTTCTCCCAGACAACCTTCAAAAAAATGCTTTACTTGGGATTTAGGGCTTTCAGATTTGAATTTTGAGATTGACTGGAAGCCTCAGAGTTCATGGAGAGGTTAAGATTCCTCACATTCCATCTTTTATAGTCTTTCAAGCATTTTCTGGTTTTATTCTGCCTCCATTGTGTCTTGCCTAGGTCCACTGATCAAGATCCAAAGAAAGAGACAGCTTTGCTTTCTCCACTCTCATTTCAGAATATCAGTCTTTGCAACTGTACTCTCAAGTCTTGTCCTGTCACTACATGCCTGTTTTAGAAGTCCATTTCCAGCTTTTTTGTAGGCTCTCTTCAGATACTGTAGGGCTGCAATTAGGTAACCCCAAAGTCTTTTCTTTTCCAGACAGAACAATCCCAGTTCTTTCAGCCTTTCATTGTAAGAGAGATGCTTCATCCCTCTTATCATCTTGGTGTCCCTCTTCAGGACTTGCTCTGACAGGTTGATGCTATTCCTGCGCTGAGACTCCCAGAGCTGGATGCAGCACTGCAGGTGGGCTCTCACCAGAGCAGAACAGAGGGACAGAATCCCCTCCCTGGCCCTGCTGCCCACACTGCTTTGAATGCAGCACAGGACTTGTTTGGCTTTATGGGCTGGCAGTGCCCGTGGCTGGGTCATGTCCAGCCTCTCACCCACCAGCACCCCAAAGCCCTTCTCAGTAGGGCTGGTCTCCATCTGCTCATCTCCCAGTCTGGGTTGATACTGGGAGGTTGCCCCAAGCCAAGTTAAGCACCTCACAATTAGTCTTGCTAAACATGAGATTCCCATGTTCTCAGTTCTTGAGCTTGTCAGCTCCCTCTGGATGCCATCTTGTCATTCAGGTGTGTCAACTGCACCGCTCAGCTTGGTGTCATCTGCAAATTGCTGACAGTGCACCTGATGCCTCTGGTTTGTGATTGATTAGGCTAATAAATAACACTGGTCCCAGTATGGGCCCCTGTGTTGTCACTGATGTCAGCTGGCACTCTGAGCTATTGACCACTACCCTCTGGATGTGATCATCCTACAAATTCCTTATCCACCAAACAAACCTTATCCACCTGTCAAACCCATGTCTTGCCAATTTAGAGAGAAGCTTAATATTTGCTTTACAGAAGTCAAGGTAAATGACATCTGTAAACCTTTCCTTGTCCACTGAGGTAGTCAGCTCCATCATAGATGGCCCCTGGTCAGGCAAGAATTGCCCTGGATGAAGACATGCTGGCTGTCCTGAACGACCTCTCTGTTCTCCATGTGTCTTAGCAAAGCTTCTAGGAGGATCTGTTCCATGATCTTCCCAGGCACAGAGGTGATGCTGATGGGTTCCCAGGGTCCTCCTCTCTACCCTTTTTAAAGATGGATACAAATCTTCCCTTTTTCCAGTCTCCTGGGACTCCACCTGACTGCCATGACTTTTCAAATATCATGGAGAGTGGCTTGGCAGCTACACCAACCAATTTCATCAGGACATCTTGTTGGAATCCATAAAGTTAGAGGGTTTTTAGGAAATGGCTAAAAAAAAATATAGGCCTCAGACTGAAGTTTTGTTAGCATTGCAGATATAGCAGAAAAGTTTCCCAAGCAAGCAGAAAAGTTTCCCAAGCAGTAGAGCATACCTGACAAATAACAATAGGCCTCTGTAGAATTGGCTTTAGGATGGCAACAAGGTTATTTAATGTATATCTTTAGAAGGTTAGCATGAATAGAACTCTGTTCTTTGTCTCTTATGAACCAGTCTTTGTTTTAACTACCATTATGTGTGTTTTATAAGATTGGATAGAATGTTTGTCAATATGTGTTGTTCTATGTATGATTGGCTGAAATCTAGACTAAGATGGTTTTATGTCATTCTGTATCACCCCACTCTCTTGGGGCATTCTCTATGGATCAGCAAGCTGTTAACGTCATGTCTCCATTGTATGTCTTGAGACTGATGTGCTGGAAATAAAAGCAAAAAGCTCTTCACTGGTCTGGTTTGTCCAGTGTTGTCCATATTCGAACGTAACTGTCGCGGCAAGTGGGTTCCTTTTCTAAAATGTGGGTTCCTGACACAATTGGACCTCTATCTACCCTTTGACCCCATACATCTCATCATAGACTTACATATGTTCAGGTTCCTCAGGTGGTCATGAACCTGATCTTTGCTTACAGTGGGATCACTTTCTCCTCTTTGGGACAAACAGAATCTTCCTTGAATGAGTCTACTTGTCCCCTTAATAGACAGGTAAATTAGTAAGATTTCTAATTAAAATTCTGGATGCAAATTTATTCTAACTTTAAATCTAATAGTAATATTTTAAGACTGTTTAAAAATTAAGGATGGGTGATTAAAATGTGGTACCTGCTTCTTCATCCTTACCATCTACTATAAAATCTGTCCCTAAAGAGCAGTCTGCAAGATTAGCTTTTGTTATTCTTAGTATGATACATACTTGCTTTTACCCCTCCTTTGACAGTGAAAGAATTAACAAGGTTAATGATGTTGACATTTTAAGTATCATAATTAAAATGTGATTTAGTGTCCATTAACATGAATGAGTCCTATTACCTGAAGTTATTCAGTCATTTACTCTGCAAACCTAGATAAATTACTGTAGGTATAAAGTAAGCATGTTTAGTTTTTTGTTGTTTAAAATCCTAATTTATATAGATTATGTGAGAATCAGACATTAAAAATGATGTGTGAATATTTCAGATGCCCACATTATCTTCCCTCCCAATAAAGGTTTTTTTAACATATCTGCAATGATTCATACACTTAATGAAAATTACCAGTACAACACTTACCATTCTGCTTTCCTAAATATATTTTGTAATTTTGGGGGTTTTTGGTGTACTTGAGTCTCATTTCATCTCAATTTTCTAAAAATACTTACAAAATTGCAGCAATACTGATTTTCAGACTTTCCTCCCTGCTCTTGTACTTTCCAGAATGAGCTCAAAACCCCAGTATGACAGAAGAATGTAATGAAGCCTGTGCCTGCAGTCAGGAATTCTTATGTAGATGCATGTCTAGTGGAGAAAGGACAGTCTGAAGGGAGCCAGAAAACCAGTTGATCTTGGAAATGTAAGGGGCTGTGGAGATGTAGTACACAAATTTATAGATAATTAAGCTTTATGAATTAATAAAATAACCTCTGTTTTCTTCTGAAGTACTTTGGTATCTAATGTTCTGAGTTAATTAAAACCTCAGGTGTCTGCTTTAGTTTGAAACAGTTATAAATTGAGAGGTCTCATGTTGGAGAATTTTGCTCAGAAATGGCTTAAAAGGCAGCTGTGAGGAGCAAATTCTCACAGCCTGTTTCTATAAACAGCTAAGTTGTCAAGCCTGTCTTCAATAACATGGAGGCCTTGAGAACTTTCATATCAGGGTGAGAACACAAATCTTGGATTCAATAACAAACCACAGGTATTGAAATCAAAGGGAGGGGTCAGTGTTTGCTCTGTAGCCTATCGTGAGCTCGAGTTTTGCAATATGTATGATCTTAATTAACACGGTTATAAAAACGTGCCTTTTGGATCAATAAATCTGGAGTTCGATGCTGATCAAAGGATGGGTCGTCTCCCTTCGCTTTCAACAGTCTCACAAGAAGAAAAATATACATATTGAAATGGGTTTTCAACAGATTAAAATTCAGGTAAATTAGTTTTTGTTTGTGGCTCTTGCATGAACTACAGCTGCCAGGGATCCACATTTTCCTCTTGTTTAAAAATAAAGGCTGAGATACCTATTCAGATTTTAAGACTAAACATACTTATGTAGCAAAAATGTATTTGCCTATGAAAACCAGCAAAATGTTTCTCTATGGCAAGCAGAGTTTTGCATGTAAAAGGCTGTTGGTTTCAAATGAAAATTTTTGCTTATCATACAAACCAGGAAATCAGTGTTGTTTTAAACAAATATATATACTATATCTCTCATAACTTTCTCTGACTTCTATTTTATTAAAAACTCTGAATACTCATCCATTGTTAAATTTTAGACTTTCTTGGAAAGAAGCTTGCAAGAAAAAAAGAGGAGCAGCAATAAAATCCTTTCATCTAATACTATGCAATATTAGGAAATAAAAAGTAAAGACTGTTGCTTTGCACAGAATAGATTTGAATATTAAGAATGCAAAAATGTTTCTATATTTCATTTTATTTCATCTAACTGCCATATTGCATTCTAGTTTCTCTGTAAAATATGAAGTAATTATATTTCATGAGCACTTCAACTCTTAAGTGTAGGGATATTTTTTGGAAAAAAAAAAGAAAAAGGTATTATCCTAATCTTATTTATGAAAAAGATTTCAATGAATACGGTTCAGATCATGCCTCTTTGCAAAAAGATATAAAGAAAATCTTTAATGAAAATGACTTAACATATTCACTGAGACAGAGGAAGAGCCAGACCAATATTGTTCAATCATCATCTTCTGCTAATGGAAACCCAAATAGAGAAATTTTGTGCCAGTCAGATAATGGCTCATGTTATATAATGCATTAACACAGAGTGAAAAAAAAAATAGGAATGCATAACAGGCTTCAGAAAGTTTTATTTTAATGATTCTGAACGGTGTGATTCAGACCTTTGATTTCCATTCTCCAGCTTCCAAGCACTGACTCAAGGGATATATCGATGAAGATCAGGTAAAATGTTATCAGTGTTCCTAGAATCTCTCTTTCTGCTCTTCTGAGCCAGGTGGGGAGTGTGTGAGTGTGTACATGTATGCCACAGTGTGTGTGAGTGAGTACATGTATCCCAAATTGTGTACGTGTATCCCACAGTGTGAGTGAGTGAGTGCATGTGTCCCACAGCAGGTGTGTGTGTGTACATATATCCTACAGAGTTTGTGTGAGTGTGTACATGTATTCCAGAGAAAAGTGAAGGAGTCCTGTTAAGTACAACCATCTCAGTCACAGCTTAATGCTGCATCCTTTTCCTGCCAGATAGGAGTGACTGGGGCAGGTGCATCAAATGGAAATACCAGACATGTCATGGTGAGAGTAATAGACTGTGACAGGAGCCATTATGCTGAAAATGTGGGAATGTTCTTTCTGGGGAACACCTGTAAGTCTCTGCAAAAGAAAAAAAGTGGCTGTGATTTGCAAACAAGTATAAAGAAAATAATTTTCCCTGATTACACACAGTGGAACATTTCTAAAAATATCATCAGTTCTTGTGCCTCAGTGCCAGGTATTGTTCTAATTGCAATATTAATATTCTAATTATAAATTAATATTATCATATTTTTTTGTTTGTTTTACAGTCATCCTTAAAAGACTTTTACTCTATCTTATGCATAGATCCGAGCCTCAGTTTGTACCATAGCACTTGCTTTGCATGTAGTATTATTTCACAACCTAAGCTACAATATCTTTGATCTTTTATACTTTAAATTTCCTTGGAATTAGAGTCAATTTTCTTCCCTCATGTGTGCTATATATCACATACAAGACAATCTTTTAAAAAAAGGAGGTTTAGCTACAGTTTCCTAACCATCACTCATCAGCCATTCCTTTGAAGAGAATTAGTCCTATTTGGTTTTCAGTTATGGGATGCATGGAAAAGTCTTGTTTGGGAAAACTTATGGGGAGAGAGTTTGTAGCTGATAGATTAGTTCATGAAGGTGTACACTTGAATTACATTGGGTAGATTCTAATCTATAATTAAAGATATTATAGAAATTAAAATTTCCTGTCTCAATATAGACACATGTAAAGTCAGCATGATTATTATAGGATGTGTGGTTTTGTCTAGCATCTTTTGGGCTTTTTGTTTTTTGTTTTGGTTTTTTTTTTTTTTAAGGAAATAAAAAAAGATGCCTAATATGTTTTGTGTAAGGCCTGTTAGACTTTTAAATATTGTATTACTGTGACCTTGACAGTGTTAATATTTTTTCTAGTAAAGGCACCATATGATTTCAATGCCATTGTGAGATGTGTAGAGTCACTAAAAGTGGCTGAATATTATCTCTTGAAAAATATAGCAAATGAATAGTGCTATGTGCTTAATGTTAACTTTTTCTCAAGTATTCTTTCTTCAGAAATTTTTCCTTGAACAGGTCAAATTGCTTCCATGGTAAAGTGTATATTACACAGTGTATATCATATAAAATTATGATTATGAAGTATTCAATGTAATGTAACTATGGCACCATGATCAAAGCGTGAACTGAATTTTTAGGCTGGGTGTCATCTATTAAAAGATACATAAATCCAGTGGCAACCAACTTTTCATCTAATCCACTTTCTCCTGGAAACTACTGAGAAATTTTTGATTTTACTCTAGATTGGTTTGTTTTGGTTTTATTACATTTTCTATATTATTGAATTTAAAACATCAAGCCTTATTTTTTTCAAAGTAACTAGATCCAGGTGTAAATTGTGGAAGTCTGTACTTTTACAAAAAAATGGCTTGGAAGAAGTTTCTACAGCAGAGAACCACAAAACTTCTTATCTTACTTAGCAAATATTAAGAAATGTTAGGTATGTCTATGAGTGTCTATTTTTAATAGCATAAAGGCTTTTCATATTCTGACTAAAGTACTGTACAAAAAGTTAAGAAAGAAATGAGACTGGGCAAATATTTATTTTATATTTGTTTTCAGTATTTACATGACTTTCAATTGATCATGTTAGTCTGTATTATATTACAATAATTTAATTATGTATTGTAGAAGTATTTATCCAACCACACCAGCTAATAGCTTGAGAAAGGTCAGGAGGAAAATTCCTGGCTATTTATAATGATGAATAACTGATTATACAAAGTTAAAATATTCAGTGGAAATATATTGATTGCATCAATGTATTTCTGCGGTATCTTGGCCTAAGACCAGAAAATCCAGGTACTTGATAACATAAAATAAAAACTAGGCTGAGAAATCAGTAATTTCTCACATGTAGTAAGTTAAGAGTCTGCAGAACATCATCATTCTTGATGTCTGAGAATTTTTGCAGAGCTAATGAATAAAAATGCTTTGATAGAGTGAAATTTAGCCTCAATTTATGGTTCTACAGCAGACACATCTTCCTGACATTTCTTATTAATACCTTGTGTTTTTTTCATCTGATTTCATTTTCTATTCAAATACTTTAAGGAAGTTATCACAATTACTGCAGAGAGCACAATGATTACCATCTTTTTCATATAACTTCAGAACTAAATGGAACCAAAGCAGAATATCTTTTTTCCAAAGCCTGGCCTTTGGCATATAGTCAAAAAAGGTAATAATTGAAAGTATGTTTAGAGTTCAGAAGATGCTGCTTTTTAACATGAAAAAAAGAATTCATTTAGTTTTTACTTCTGACAACACCTCAAAGTTCCAAGAGCTCAATATTCTATGTCCAAAACTGCCTGTAAACAAATGTGTAGGGAAGAAATACATAAATATGATTGGCCTATATGAAATTTTTCTAATATTATCTCAGCCTTAAGATGTTCTCAGTTACTAGACGTGGTATCTAGGTGCCTTGTTACTATCAGTGTAAGTCTCTTCTATTTCCTCTGTTGAATCCATGTAAATTTTATGTATCTATAGCATATTTTTAACTTTTTATTTTAAGCAAACTCCATGTAGCATCTACTTTTATATTTTTGGAGTATGATCCTTAAAAGCCTCATTTCATAAACCTTCATTCCTGAAAGACTGTGTAATCAGTCATTATCTATTCCCTAAAAGACATACATTTATTACATAGTATGACATATCTGTCTTAACTAATTCTTTCTGTGTAAAGTTTTGTATAATTTGATAATCTTTTTCATTTTTCTGTCTTCTCATACTACATTCTTTCTAAGATAGGAGACCACAACTGAACAGCATAGTTTTACAAAATCCACAATTCCCATGCATGAAGGAATCATATTATTCTTATTTTTTTTTTTTTCTTTTTTCCCCTCTCCTAAAACATCCTTGTATTTCTTGATATTTGAGTAGAATTGTGAATTATTGTTAAAAAGAAAACTTTTTCCTGGAAAGTTTTCTATTAAAAACTCATGAACTTGGCTTTAAATTTTTAATGAGTAACTCAGCCTACATTATTTTATTTGTGAAGTTAGGGTTGATTTTTTTTTTTTCTTAACTTACATTTTAAATTTGTCCTCATTCACTTTTGGTTCTATGATAATCATGTGGATTTGTACAGTCTTTCTGCTCTTCTCTGCAGTCAGTTTTAGTCCTAATTATGTGGGTAACAGTGTCAACAGCAGACTTTCACACTTTGCTGTGCATTTTCTTTTCTGTCTCATTTACCAATTCATGTAATTTAGTGATGCAGTTGATATTTTCATTATCATAAAACAATACATTTTGGATTTTTTTCTTTAAACATGTATTGAAGAACAAGTGCTTAGTGTTCTTTTTAAGGTAAAATACAGTCTGAACAGACCTTGTACTCTCAAATTCATTACTGAAATTACTGGCAATATCACATGACAAATTCTAAGTGAAAAGAGTACATCCTTCTGCAAGGAAAAAGCCTTTTTTCCCCATGCTTTTCTCTATTAAATCTATACTAGCAGGATCTGAACACTGTAATATTGAATGCTTAAAAAAGTGTTGTTGAGAACAGATGTAAAGCAGTTAAGATATAAAAATGACTTTTATTATTGCAAATGGCTATTCCCTGTTCCAGCCAAGGAAGACTGGTGGAAGAGACTGTGATTCTGGTTATGTACCATGCAAGGTGTAATTACTTTTAAGTTATCCGTCACTGATTTTATAGCATGTGATAACATTTCTTTGTTGCATAATTTGTCTTCAATTGACACTTTTCCTTCACATTCCTGTTGCAATTGTTACACTGGGCAAAAAAATAAAATTCATTTTGAGAGAGTTCACCAGTCCTATGGGAAAATATTTGACTTTTACAAGCATGCAATATACAGCTTCATCAAACTTTGCTGCATTTAAAATTGAATGATAGCTTAATTAATCATGCATTAATATTTATTATTTAAAAGCATGATTTTAAGCATTGTAACTCTTAGAGATTTTCTTGATTTTTTCACATGCATGCAATTAATATGAAATGGTGGATAAGTCTTACTAGTTCTAGGTTTCCATGGGAAGGAAAATAAATTTTTTGTCCTCTTCTGTGTCATGTGTGCAATGTCAATGAACTTGGTAATGATTGCTACAGAGATACTCATATTTTTATGCAATTAATTTTAAAGCACTTTGATTCTTCAGAGTTACATATGCATGGATTTTTTTGTTTGTTTGTTTTTATCATCATAAGGTGTTACATAAAACTGTAAAACAGTTTTGGTTTGTTTGGGTATTTCTGTTCATTGCAAAGTAAATACACATCTTAGCGCTGCAGTTCTGATCTTTCATTCAAATTTCAAGAATAATCATGAGTCCCTCAACATGACATTTTTAAAATTTCAGGTCCTAGGCCCGTTTTACTTATATTTAAGATTAAAGGCCTTTGTTTCTGGCTGCCTGAAAATATGAACTAATACTAGTTAAGAAAGAACACAGAGCAAGAGAAAGGAGGTGCCTTTGTCTAAAATCTCATATTTTAACTTAAAGCCGTCCTGTAATTTCTGAAACCTCACAGCTGTCAGTATTCAATACTGAATAAAATTATAACAGCAATTAAAAAAATAGCAAAAATAGTAGCAGGTTATTTGCAAGAAATACTTTCTTTTTGCTACAAAATCATACCATTTTTTTTGAAATCAATGTATCTGCTGAGGAACTGCAAATGGATCATGTATACATCTTGTAAAATAGCTTCTAAAATCACTTTGAATCTTTCTGAAATGCTTGTCATTAATCAACCAAAATCAATTAAGCATTTCAGTCTAAATTTTTTTCAATTCTTTTTCCTGATAACTCTTTGAAAAACTTCTGCATCACTCCAAAGGTTTCCCGTCCTGAATTTACCAGACAATTGTTTAAATAATAGCAATGAACAATCAATAATGAGATCCTGGATACAGGAGAATTTGGACTACCTTTTAACTGCCTAAAAATAAATCATCTTCTGTAAGTTTCTATGACTAGTTTAAATTTTAATATAAACACAACCTGCTACTAAAGAGGGATATTCCCTGCTCTCAGCTGTTTTTCTGCCTCCTTACTGACCAGCACTACTGCCACTGTACAGCTGAATGAGAGGGGCTGCCATTCCCAAAATCTGATCCTTTTTTTTGATAGTGGTTGAAGAAGGAGGTGGAGGAGAGACTGGCTGAACAACATCCTGAACTTAACTTAGCTCAGAGAAATAGTGGCCTTTCAAAAGTTGTTCTTTTCTAAAACATCAGCATGTGAATAGCCAGCTGACAGTAAGTGCCCTAATTCTTGTTCCAGATGTCCAGGGACTTTGTTTCAGGACCTGATGTAATTGTTATGCTTCCTGAGGTTTCTGAGATTAAATTGATGAGTGCAAAATTGGCTTCTGTATATCAAATACATGAAAAGAAATGTGAATGGTGGAGTAACTGCGTGCTTGAGATTTTTATAACATTGTGCATGATGGTCTTCCCTAGCAAATAGATTTTTGCGGTGCAGTGGCAATTTTTAAGAATCCAAATTCTTTCAAGTAAATTTTCATTGTTGGTGTTTATTTGATTTGAACTTTTATATGTTTTTGTTTTTTTTAAATTCAGAAAAGTTTGGGTTTCTTTGGTTCTGCTGCCACATTTTCAGTGTCCTCTGCATTAAGGACAGTCAAGAACTAACAAAGTTGATATTTTTCTGGTTCAAAAGATGGAGGTGTCTCGCAACCAAGTGACAATTCTGAAAACATTCATGCAGTTTTCTTAATGAATAGGGCAGCTCTCCTGATAAGCCTGAGGCACCCCTCTTTGACTTGAGAAGCATAGAGTTAAAATTTCCTGCTATTCCTAATAGGGCAGAACTCCTCATTCTTTTGTTTCCCAGAAAAATGTAAGACTGATTGTGAAACTGTGCATTCATGTCCCTGTGGTGTTCATTATACTGGAAACCAGGAGCTACCAGCCTTCAGCAGCCATTTCAGTTTTCTTTAGTGTTTAAGGAAACATTCTTATTTTATTTTTTTTTTTTTTTATGGCTAGTTTCTCAAAGCACCCTAGTTTTACAAGACTAATTACTGCAGGATTGTTACATATTTAGCTTCATGGACAATACTAGGCATTGTCCTTAGTCTGTGGAAATTATTAAACTGTTTAGTGGACCTTTTTTGTTTACACCTTCCTGAATACCCACACCACTAAGGGGTCACTTACAAAAGAAAAATTACATATTTTCTGAGTCAGTTATTGTTTTCTATATTGCAACATCCTTACTTAGCATAGAACCACCACTCTGTTGTAATAATGTTTCTGAAGTTGCAAATAGCTTGCTAAAGAAAAAAAAACAACTTTATGCTCCTTAATTTATATTTTAAATGCTTTTATGACCTTTTTCATCCAAGTAATGATTCCAGTCAGACAATAGATTATAGTAACTGCTGTTATGATCCCCGTTATTGTCTACAGTAGAAAATATAAAGTCTTCCTTTGGCCAGTCCAATTCCTTGTTTTAAATTGTTTTCCAATACACTGACAGTTGGATTGAAAGAACTATGACATATTATACTCTAAGGAGTAAAAGAGCTATGGTTAAGTGTGGGGGAATAGAATGTAAGAAAATGAAGATAGTGCAGAAGGCAGTCTCACCCCTGAGGAGTTGCAGCTGTGCTAATCACCAAAGATTAGGAACAGGCCTGCCCTTAACAGGCCACAGCTGTGTCCAGTGAGGATGAGTGCTACAAAAGAGTGGGCTAGCTGGGTGAGGAGTGAGTTGGAGTTTGTTGGCTGTGTGAGGGAAATAAAAAATAAAATAAATAAATAAAAAAAGCTAGTGCTGCAAGGAGCTGACTATCAGAAATCATCAAGAAGGTATGGGAGCTTTGCAGCTTTACAGTATGGCAATAATTAAGGATCTGCGTAAGTATATTTTGACTTGGGGTTTTTTTTGTTTGGATTCTTTTAAGTTGAGAAGATTATGCATAATGATTCTAATAGTGTTTTGGAAAGTTCTCTCAGATGTTATTGTGAAAATATTAAAGAAAACTCTATAAAAGTTATTTAAAGGAAGATGTGAAAGCAGAGATGAAGTATCAAGTCCTTTTAGGTACAATTTTGTCAGTCTCAAGAAAGTTACCTGGGAATAATTCAGACATTTCTTTCAATACTGAAATAAGTCTGTTTTACCTCATAAGTGTCTTAATTTATTTGCTGCTTTAAATGCTGTGTTCTTCATATGCTTATTATCATTTTCAAGAAGACCTATACTTTAAGAAAATGTCAAAATAAATGCTATTTTTGCTTCACTTACGCATTGTAAAAAGTCAAAACTCAGGGTCTGAAAAAGTACAAACTGCAAATGGAAACAGTTTAGAATTTTGTGTGACAAACCCACAGGGACACTGTGATCCACTGTGAAAGCAGATGACAGCGTAGGCTTGTGAAGTGTGTATCTATGAGCTTGTGTGTGATGCTGTAGTGCATCCTCTCCTCGCTCAAGAGAGCTCACCTAACTTTGCATGATGACACAAAGAGCACCCTCTTCCAAAGTCTCATGACAGAGTGATGCAGGGTTTTAAGCAAGAGAGAAGCAGTCACCAGCTACAGTGTGCTGCCTACTCCTCTTTGGTAACTTCATGCCAGGTACAATTCCAGCAGAGTTGGCGGACAGCAACTGGGGCCATAAATGTGGTCAGGGGTCTGGAAGGATTGCACAGCGATGAGCTCACTACTCGTGTGTTCATTTATGAGAGTTCATTGGAGGGATCTTTGAATTATAATATAGTTTCATTATTGATTCTTGATCAGTTAATACTGTTGGTTGTATGACACAAAGCTGCATACATATATATGCACAAACCCTTTCTTCATTTAAGCACCTAACACACTTTCTACAGTTGTAATGATGCTTAAAAAGGTTGTGGTTTCATTATTATTTTTCAAGTTTCTGTTGTAAAAATCTGAAAATAGCACAGAGAAATAATGTCTGAACTTTCACCTCAAGATTTGGATCTTTCTACACTGTCATATTTTAGTGCCTTGCATGGTATAGTAACCTACATTGAAGATATTGGTACTGTTTTGAATCACCTTTGGAATTAGATGTGTGTAAATTGTCTTACAGAATAAAAGTATCAGCTTCTGTGGCCTTTTAAAAATTGGGCTTTGGTTCTTTGTGAAAAGAAACCTGCCCAGAATATTCAGGGTTTTTTTAATATTTTAGTTGTTTTTCAATTAATCATCTCAATTTTTATTGTGCAGTTGAGTTTTGTGTTGACAATTTTTAACTTGTTTGTAGGAACTGCAGAGAAAGGGAAAATTAAAAGCTGGCTAATATAGACTTTTAGTACCTAGTGAAGTCTAAAGAATGAAAATTACATAAAAAGGGGTAAATGGGTATGCTTATGTTCAAAACAGTACCAATTAGTACATTAAACAATTAATAAATAAAGACAAAACAAATATTAGGATACATAGAATAGAGCACTGATGGCATTGTTCTAGACCATCTGCAGAATGAAATAACCAGCTATCCAGGAATTCTGTCTATTTCTGAACATGGCTATTAAAATATGGCTGAAAAATAATATTCGAAGTTAAAGTTCAGTTTCTGGTGTCAAGGAGAAGTAGCTTTCTGCACAGAAGAATTGATGCTCCAGAAACTGAAGTGTTAGTGGTTGTTTTGTTCAGAATTTTTTGTTTGGTTCATTGATTGGTTTGTTTGGGTGTTTTTTTGGTTGGTTTTTTTCTTGTTGTTTTTGTTTGGGATTTTTTTACATTTATTAGTTTTGTTTTGGGCGGGGTTTTTTGTTGTTTTTAAGCATGATTTCAACCTTGTGTATATGAATCAAGGAGGAGTTAAATTTATCAAAGGCTTGGGGCTGCTGTAATGCTGAATATGCCCACAAATTTTATTATGTTGAGCAGAAAGCAAGTTTCCTTTCTAAAATACGTGCACAGATGTGTGCATGCACCTCTTTCCCTCAACAAAAGAAATAGGAATCACAGAGATAAAAGTTCTTATTCTTTTATCTATAAGGCCTCTGGTTGTATTTAAAAATGAATTTTCCTTTAAACAAAATAAAGGTAAAACTCTTGGATATTGCAAGGTTAAATGTGAGGGAAAACAGTTCAGAGAATACTGACAGTAGCTTTAGAAATATTTGGGTTTAAAAAGAAAACACATTTAAAGCTACTGATGTCAGGAACATCTATGTTAATGCATCATACTGAGGTGAAAAAATACATACACACTTACAGAGTAATTAAATACATGGTTGTTTTTCTGGTTTGTGGTTTTTGGGTTTTTTTCCCCCCTCTGGACAGAAGGAAAGGAATTAATGGGATCTCATCTTCTCTAAATTACTAAAGTCACCATGTTTTCTCCATATGGGAAATGAAAGTTGAGCATTTACCAGAATTTTAAATGCTGTAATTTACCACCACAAAAATAAAGATAAAATACATGTAGGAGTAGTATATGGCATTCTCTTTTACTTAAATGATTTATTAGGGCTATTGTTATGTAGAAAATAACGTACTTTGGCCAAAACTGCTTTGTACTAGATTTTATGACTCCTTTGGATACTTAGTAGAGAGAAAATGCATCTAGAAGATTATCCTTAATCAAGTAGGAATGAAGGAAACAAAATCGGGGACATCATCAAGGAAGATAAAAGAAGCACGAGGCAGGAGCATGTCTGGGAGCAAGGCAAGACCATGTCACATCTATTTCAGATTTTGGCAGTCTAAAACTATAACTTTTGTGTGCTGTTCAGGTCTGTGTCTGAAAATCAAGTGCTGGAGATAGAGCACTAAAATGTTACAGCAGAACCTGCACCAGAGCCGGGGTGGGGTGAGGGAAGAGAGAGGAGAATGGGTCTCTGATGCTCTTTGTCCTACCTGAAAGGAAGATGAACCTCTTTGACTTTCTGGAGATGAAGGAAAATGTGATGGGCAGAGGAGAGGAGGAGCAAAGGGGAAAAGTTCATACGCTTTACAAACTTGAAAAAAGAGAGAGTAATCTTTTTGCTGGAATAGGAACTATCTCCTATGTGTGAAAGAGTAAGTTCATTACTGCTAAAACCTATAATATATTGCAAATGTTTCTTCTGCGTATTGTGATACTAGAATAGTCATGGTGGGTAGGTTAATATGGGATTTGTTTTTGTGATTAGTTCACACAACCATAGCTCTTCATGGCTAAATGGTATAATTCACTATTCATGATTTTATAGTGTGTATTCATAGTTACGCATTACAGCCTTTTGTGGGTATTCATAATCAGTTGGTTCCTAGCAGAGATATTTGGAATTATTAATGCTTAATTCATATGAGAAACACAAAAACTATGAAGAAATTTTATATATTGGTAGTCCAGAATCTTACAGTCTTCTTCAGTTTGCCACTCAAATTAAAACATTTTTAATATATTTTGCACAGCATCAATAATTTATGACGTTTTGTAAAATTATGAAGCTTGAGCAGTTTTCTGTTGAGAAAACTGAGCAGCATGTTCTCAAATATAATCTCAGATATAAATGACAAAATACCTTCTCTATCCTTTTTCTTCTGCACCTAATCTAAAGAACTGAGAATTTCTATCAGTTTTTATACCATTGTCTTATTTTGATACTCCATCATTAATACTTGAGGGAAGAAACACATTTGATCTACAAATATCCACAATCCTAATGGATTTGTATGGATACAAATATCCAATATCTAATAGTAAAGAATGAAACTAAGAGCTCTTTTCTTCTTGTGGTGCTTTTTTAATTATCTGGACTGGGATTGTTTTTGGGAACTGTGAATGCAACACAATCAGAATGTGGGTATGTTTAGCTGAGCATAACTAACATAAGATAATGTTGAGCTCTATGGCCTCTGACAAGCATAATACGCTCAAGAGTCTTTATGTTTTTCTACTTTGTAGTTGGCCTTTAAGATTTATTACTGTGTGATATTTAAGTAGCAAACACTACTGAACATGCAGAATCAAACAGGAGTATTGAAGGAATTTAATAAAGTAAATAATTACCAAAATTAATGAAGTGCTTAGAGTAAAATATAACTTCATTTGGACATTTAATTCAGGAGAAAAAAGTAAATCTTCTTGTAATGTTTTGCTAACTAAAGTAATTACACTGTTGTATCACAAATGTATTACATTCATCATTTTGTTTTTCTTGAATGTTTGTCCCTGTTGAAAACAATTATTATTTCCAGTGAAACACATGCTGCAATTCAGTTATTTTTCTGAGAAGGTTATGCTGTTGGTTCCATAACAGTAAACAATTTTAATTAACATGCTTAGTACTTAATTGATAATTAGAAGAATTAATAAAGAGGACAATAAATGACATTCAATGGTAGTCAGTTTACATACAAAATATCAGTCAAGTATTGTAGTAGAAAAATAATGAAAATCAGACAGCTCCAATAAAATAATTTATCTTCTCTACAGGTGAATGTTCATTGGAAATGTAATATGTTTTCTTTAAACCAGTTATTTTGTATTAATTGTCACATACAACACAGAAGTATAGCTCATATTTATGTTTCTCTGAGTATTTTCTTTATGATTGCCCATTTAGATGATGGATTGTGTGCATTGCTTTAGGACTTTTATTCCTTTGAAAAAAACTCTTACTAGATAACCAAAAATTGTGAGGGGCCTATAAAGATGACAAGAAAATGCTACTCTCTGCCAGAGTATTAACAGTTTACTTTTAAATAAAGGATGTATAAATGCTAACTAAATTTGCTATTGATGTATGTGCTGTCTTCCAACGCTTACTGATCATGGGAAAAATTTTTACACACTCTCTGATTTCAATTTCATCAGTGTGATAAAAGTTTACTGGTATCAAATGATGAACAGTCACACATAGCCCCATTCTTCCTAGTCCTGGTTTCTAAAAGCACTTCATCCCCCATGTGTCTGAATCCATTTGGCTCTGAGTAACACAACCTATAAAGTGTTTAAGGCCTTGGGACTTGCATCACCAGGATTTTTGTGAATCCCCAAAGTCTCCATTGCTTAGGGAAGGGTGACTCTTCTTCCTTTTAGTAATTAGTCAGTAGACTGTTTTTTTCCTGCTGTGGAAATTAGTCTCTGATTATTCATGAAATATCTTTTTCTTCAAGGTGTTTTGTTTTGGTTTTATTTGGATTAAAATAACACTTTATCCATTACAGACTTTGCTTTAAATGAATAATTTCCTATTATCTTCTAAGCATCAAAGCAGCACTAGTTTTTGGAACTTATATTTCAGGTTATTACAGTCAGTTTATTATAGCTCAGTCCTGTGTGTTCTAACAGTAAAGATTCTATTATTTCCATATGGTTTATGAGGTGGATTTGACCCATAATGCTCCATTGTTTAAAAAACAATTAAAGGTTAAATTTATGTTTACTTAGTAATAATATAAGTAAAATATACTTGACATCAAGCAATGTAATTTTTAATATATGCAGTTACCTAGAGTTTCTGGCAAAAAGGATCATAGAATCATTGGAATGAACCCATCAGGACTGAGTCCAACTCCTGGTCCTACACAGAACATCCCCAATAGTCCTTTTTCCTGGTATCCAGCTTAAACCTCCCCTGACTCAGCCTCATGCCATGCAGAAGGAATAGCAGTTCTTGGGAAGATGCTAGGGAAAAAGTGAATTCCTGACTATGCAAAAAATGCAGCTGTAGAGAGGACAGAACTTAGCCTAAGGATGCTGGTTATCCATCTGTTACCTAGCTCAGCTCTACTGGTTGATAATAATTCAATGCTTTTTTAACAATTGGGCTTGATGGTTTTAGTGGTCTTTTCCAACCTTAATGATTTTCTGATTCTATAATTTGGCAGTATTGGGTAAAACCTATGATAAACTCTAATAAAGGCATTGTAGATCTTTTGCCCTTTTTCTTGTACATAAAGGTAGCAAAGTCTTTTTATTAATGAAAATATTTACAAGTTCTTTTTATTTATTTGCTAAGTGTCCAAATTATTTTTACTCCGTCTTTTGGTTGCTTTTTCTCCATATTGCCCTTTTAGTCTGGACTTTGTGCAGCATTTAATAGCTTCTTTAAAGCAATATGAATTTTAGTAGCATAAACAGACATAAATTTTAAAAGTGCATAGATAATTCTGAAATAATTCTTAATCTTTTCAATAAAGTTAAAATCTGACACTAGATTTTCCTATGGTAGCTGGCTTCTATTTATATGTTTTATTTGTTTATTTTTTTAATTTCATTATGTACTTAAGGTCAGCATTTAAATAAACATAAATGATGTTTTTATTAAGCCATTTGGGCTTAAAAAGTAAAATTCAGGCCAGAAGCATCTGTAAATAATATGAGAAACTTAATGTCATGGGTAACTGAATGTCATGGGTATCTTGTGGTGCGGAAAGAAAGCAGCGAGGGCTGAAGACGTCATGGATGTACCTGAATGCACAAAGATCATGCACTGCTAGATTTTTTAAGTGTAAGAGAAAGTAAAAATCATCCACACACTTCTACAAATTGCCTCTGAAAGATAAATTCTTTTCTAACATCCAGTTGTCAAGTTGACGTTTAACTTTAGGAGGAAAGAAATGTGGGAACAAAACGCTATTTATTTGTTGTTAACAGTACCATTAGGAGCTAAATTGACTCATTAGAGAGTAAAATTCGTTCAAGATTAAAAGATAAAGTGATAGAAGCTTGGCCTTTTTCTTTAATACAGGATATTTTTTACAACATTCAATTCAGCAATTGGGCAATTTTTTCCCCCTTAAGTTTTTGGTAGGTGAATAATACAATTTGAACCTCATTAAGATACAGGGCTCACCTGTTTGTTTTCACTCTAATGATTAGATACAATTTACCTAAAATTCGCATCTACATTTATTTAGGCATATTGGTGAAGATAAAAAAATAAGCAAACAAATTTTGGGTGGAGATTTTTATGCTTTTGGCAGGGGATGGCAACTGCTTGTGACTTTTTTTTTTCCACAATGGTGAGAATCCCTAGCTAAAAGTTCTCTCAATGATAATCCTAAAAGTACTTGGTGAAAAATTCTATCTTTATTGAAAGCTATGCCAGCATTTTTGGCATATTTTTTGCATGAGAAGATTGTTGTAGCCAGAGTGTGATGCAATTTTTTCTAGCATATGTATTACTTAAACCTAATGTCATTCCTTTCTAGAGGTGAAAGTTCTCCTTTATGAGTTATGCATTCTAGGGAGGAGTAATTTACATCATTATAGGTTAAAAACTCTCAGACTGACAGTGAGTGTAACTCACTGGTGATTTTCCTCTTTAATACAATGTGACAGTTATTTCACACAACTAAGTGATGATCATTTGACTTTTCTTATTTCTAATAATATTTAATGTGGAGTGTTATGAAGACAGCAAGGATTACTATTGCTGATAGTTGGATTGCAGCCTTTTATGTTCAGTGTGCAAGGTCTCCAGGCTAGGAATTGCAAGCCTGCTTTGCTTAGACTTGCTGTAGGCTTGCCTGAATATTGGTTTGCTGTGTTAGATATTGTCTAATAGTCAGGAAACTGTACCTAATTTTTTCCCTTTTAACTTAGCCTTAAATGATCTTATGGTGTAAAATGTACTGCTAGTAATGTAGTATGTACTGTCAATAATGTAGTTAGATTTCTATGGTTGATAGGTAATAGTAACAAAAGTTACTTCATGAAGAATATTTTTTCTATTACCTGTGAATAAAAATTCAGAATAAAAGAATATAGATATGAAATTGAGTGTCCAAAGCTATAAAACACACCAGTGGGCCATTGAGGACCATTTAAGGAATGTAGCCTTGGAAAAAACAGGTTTGGAAAACAGAAATGTAATGTAGGGAAGTAATGAGTGTATGTAAAATATGCTTTAAAGTGTACATTTGGATGTCATGGAGATATGTGGATCAGTGAATAAATCAAGGTGTACAGAATGTTAGAAGTTATACAGAAATACTCCCTAGAGGGTCCTAGAGTGAGGAGGAAAAAGTCATTTTCATACCTTCAAAAGGGCCAGGGGAAGAATGATGTTAATGTCAAAGACTAAGGGATAGAATGCAAGGAAGTATCTGCATATGAGGTTTCACTGTGTCACGATTTCATTATTTAGATGTCTTTATATGTAACAGCAGTCTTTTCCGCATAATAATAATAAAATCAGTGGTAATCATATTTACTTGGTCAGAGTATTAAGGTATAAGTTCATACACTATTAAATTCTTGCCTTTACAGGAAGTAGGTTTCTTTGGCCCATGTACACTGCAAAAGTCAGAGTGCCACAAATCTGCAGAAAGCAGGGAAGTTAGGCCATAAAATTTATATGAAACAAAATATTGTGCTTTAAACAGCTGAAAGCAATTCAGAGATCATACACCTGCACACAGTGAGAATGGTATTTAAATACCATCAGTTGCTAAGAAAAAGTTGGAGGACCTGCATTTGTTCAGTGTAAAGCAAAAACGTCTTTAAAGCTGAACATAATAGGGACGTTTAGAAATGTAGGTATGAAATTAATATTTCCACTGTTGGTGTTTCTGGTATTTACAGCATGTTGGTGCACAGCAATCTACTGAGAACTGCTGGTACAAAAAAATTTATTATCAGTAATCTACCTATTTACTGATAACAGGACAAGAGAAAATGAACTAAAATTTCAAGGGAAAAAATTATTCAGTGTGATAATAATGCATATTCACTCACATTATCTAGAAGCTGGCTAGAATCCTCTTTGCTGGAGATCAAAATCTACCTAGTAGGTCGTCTTGTCCTAAGTAGCATGGCAGCTGCTTAAATTCACTTCTGATAATATGTTTTTAAAGTTTAAAAGATGCATGTATTTTGTGTCAGTTTCAGTAAATTTTATAGTTGATTACAAGTAATGTTAGGGCTATAAGGGCACTTTGCTTTTAAAAAGTATTTTAAATATTAGACTTGTTTTTTGCTATTCCAGATGTCACTTTTACAGACAGTATCTAGGTCTTCTTGGGAAAGAAATTTAAAACTCAAATCAGATGAGCATTTGGGTAACCAGTAAAAATGTTTCTTTTTCTTTTTATTATTTGATTATAGATTTCTGGTGTGTACTACTTTGAAAGCAAACCAGTGGGAGATTTCAAATCAGAAATATAATTTAATAGGGAAATTAAAATAAATGGAATAATACAGAAACACTGACAGGGTCAGAATACACCCTGACACCGTGTTGATCAGGGTCAGTAGCAGTCTGGAGGCTGAAGCCCTCTTAGAGTGACAAATGTGGTTCTGTTAAAACAGTGATCCTGTAGAAAGTTTTGATCTTCCTCTGAAGATCCAGTGGTGGTTATAGAGCTCTTGTCCTCTGGGAATTCAGTGGATAAGGTTGTTTGTGGTGTTCTAAATCTCAGATTATATCCAGGTAGGAAGGCTTGGTTCTGCTCCCGAGTAGCGCATCTCACAATGGGATGATGTAATTTTGGAGTCATGCAGTGAGGTCTCATTAAGAGCTCATTAACAGAAGATACTCTTTTGGAGGGAGCTATGAGTGATGGGTCATGGAAGAGACAAAGAACACAGCATCACCTGGTTTTAAGAGACAGTGGGATGATACATACTTTTGGTTGCATCTTACACTGTAATCCAAGACATAGTGGCAGATATTCATATGCTTTAACTTACTTGTAATTTGCAGACCAGTAGAACCTCAAAAAATAAAATTTATCTTTCCCCTATAACCTTGTCTTTCAGTATGTCAACTTATAAACACAGATAATACTGCCTGAGTCAGTAATATTTTCAAAACAGTCCACTGTTGAACTCTACTTACCTGAGAAGAAAAAGAAAGGAAAACCATTGTTTTTTCTACAGTCTTCAATATGAAGTCATGCCAGTCAATTTTGTTCATGAATTCAGAGCTTTCAGACTGTTCTGCAATCCACTCCTCAAGTCTGTTCAAGAATTTCCTGTTGATACATAAGTTTTCAAAACAGCTTGTTACACAACTACATAGAACATTATGTAATTCAACATCTATGAGGTGAAAAACTTCAGCATCATGTGAAATGCTGCCATATATATGCATGTTTGAGCATTTGGGCTTCACATTCCCCACTAATATGCCTCCAAAGAACTTGTGTTGCCTTCTTAGTCAATTTTTTCCCTTTTCTATATTTGCCAGAATTATTTATTTCTGCTGACAAAAGTACAGCTGAACTTTTTTTAATGTAGATGATTTTGTTTAATTTCTATTGAAGCCAAAGGTACTATGCAGCATAAGTAGTCTGTTATGTTCTGATCTATTTAAATACAGTGGTTTTTAAAGTGTAAGCAAAAAGAAATACAGCATCTTAACATAAAAAATTACTAGTGGCATCCAGTGGTCTCACTCAATGACACAATAAAATTACAGTGGCAAAATTCACATGGACAAAGTTGAGTTGTTCTGATGCTTTAAAAGGTTTTCTTATTTTGGGATTTTTTTTGTCCATTTTTTTGTTTGTTTGTTTTGTTTTTATAAAAAGGGATAGTGACTCATCACAGTATTCATACTATCAGAGAGGTTTGTGCAGTTACGAGACAGACATTATAGAGAAATACACGTCCTAAGTAGAGTAGATTGGTTCAAGTGTGGGAGAATGAAGTGGTCACTGTCTAACTCTTTTATACATTTTGTGTGTCAGTAAATCTAGTTTATGCTTTGCTTCCTTTCTTGCTGTGTATGTGGTTTGAATAATTTATGCATATTCGAATAAAATTTTGAACTAAAAGTTATCATTCGTTCTTTTACAAAAAGTAAAAATATTTCTTTCACAGCTTTGGCTTCTCACATAGCTGTCTGTGTCAGACAGACTTACATAGAGTTTGCACCAGAGGCATGCATCAACTCCCACACAGTAGTTTTTTAGACTTGCTTGTATTGCTTTTTAAAAAAAAATCTGCTACATAGAAATGTCAGAATTCATGTCACATTGAATTGTCACTGTTTTATTAAGATTATGTTCTGAGACAGGGAGAAAACAGTGTGCAATATATATATATAAAAATATTTCTCCTTTTAGTCCCTAAAAGTTCCCTCTTTTAATTATTTATCTGAACATTTGTTCCCCTTCATAAGTATTAATGTTGTTCCTGATAGTGCTACCTCTTGAGACATGCTGTGGTGCATCACGATTCTTTGATATTGTGAAATCTTCCGTGTGTATTTCTGAAATGGCTGAAAACCTTCCTGTGAGATGTGGGTGGGGGGAGACTTTATCCAAAATAAAAGCTGATTATTCCTAGAACTTAGGGTCCAACTGAGATCTATACCAAGGATCTACTTCTACAAATGAGAGCACCAAGTTTAAATAAAATTTGTTGGGTAAAAAATGAGAAATATATGCATAGGGATAAATATAGATAGAGGATATGAATGTTTAAATTATGTATTGTTTTTATGCTTGTTCTTGAACAAATTATAAAGAGAATATTTCTTCAGAAATTGAGAGATTCCAGTAAAAGTATTCTAGTAACCAATCATTGATTGATCTCTGATTGATACATATGGACAATGGATCTTGCCCAGAAAGTAATTCATTTTGTTGAAAACAAAATTTAAACCCACATAAACTGACACTATCACCATCCTTGAAAATCAACCACACCATTAATTCAAAATTTTCTAATTTTGTTTATATTAAAACTTTAATCTAAATTCATATTTTGTTGTGCATTTTTAGCCAAAAGTACCAATATGCTATGGGGAGATGGTAGATGAGCATCAGATCAACAAAATAGAAAAATTCCCCATGTACTAGGGAAAAGTATAATTTAGGAAATCTAAATCTAGGAAAAGTATAAATTGGTGTGTATTATAGAATCACAGAGGAATTTAAGGATGGATGTTTTTTTTAATATAAAGCAGTTATTTCTGTAAAAATTATTACGAGATAAATGAAGAATTAAAAAAAATATGCTTTTGGTACATCTCTGCTTTCAAGGATTCTTATCCCCTTTAGTTCTGTATTCTGTGGCAATAAAACATTGCCAGATATGGTTATTATTTATGTCAGAAGTGATCTTTCAATCTGATTTTGAAATGTCAGGCAGATCCAAAAAAACCCCTAAGTGTTCATTGGGGTTCCCTTTTATATGCATGCATTCATTAATATTAATTTTGTAGTGGTTGCAGGTGTATAGCAAAAAAAAAAAGACTTTGTCTTTAAGAAAAAGATTAATGATACTCCTTTTTCATCTGTAAACACACACCCAACAATATCAATTGGCCTTTTGTGAGTATTGAGACTGGTATGTCATCATAAGAAAATAAGGGGTGAAAACGATGCTGTTCCCATAGTGAGCAGGATGGCAATATGACTGGAAAGAGTCAATTCCACACATTTCATTTCAATGTGTGATTGCAAACTACAGAAGAAAGCTGGTTGCAGTGGGTCAGTGACTGTATAAAAGCTGTAAAATTGTTAAAATTGTCTGGTCTTTAAAATCAAATGCAGACCCAACTTCACTTTTTTCAAATGGATAAGAATATCTGTGCTTATATAGAAGCAGTAGTAGATCCTACAAATAGGAGAAAGTGATTGGGACCACTAATTTATTAAAAATACATTGGGAGTACTAAAGAAGGATTTTCATTACCACACGAACTAAATACTAATAAATACCAGAAGCAACAAGACCATTTTGCAATCACTGCTGTCTTCTTGACTCCAGGCATTATTTGACAACAGACATTCAGATCCCACTTAGGGTAATTCAGATAATGTGTCTGATTTCTGGAATGCTGCCTTGATATACCAGGTCCATGATAGGGAAAAAATGTGTATTTACAGTCTCTCCTGTAGTTAAATCTCTCTGTCATGAAGATCATATTTTGCAAATAATACAGGAAGTTGGTAAAGGCAGATGAACTTTCTTGTGTTATTACAGTTTCCATTGCTTCAGACTGTGAAATTCCTGTGCACTGAAGTTTTTTTTCCCCCTTGTTTCATTTATATGGAAAAATTTGTAATTAATTGCTGGAAAGGTAATTTATTATCATAAAAACATCAGTACATGCTTTCAAGTTGTATCCACTCAATAGTGATTAATATTATATTTTGTTTGAGTCAAGTGTTTATCTTCACTTATTCAAAATCCATGGGTTTTATGCAGTTTTACAGTGATTTGTAGCTCTAGATAGTGATAACATTTGCACTTGAATTCTATACATTGAATTTATTTTGTTCTAGCTTTTATACCATTTCACTGTTTGGGCTTTATCTTGGGAGACGAAGATTAGCTATACTCCTGTACTGTTGCTAGAAGTAATTGAATATTTTTTCAAGTCTTAGATGGAGTTTGCCTCGGCAAAATTGAGAGAAAATTACATCCTGTTCTGATTTTAAACACCTCCGACACTGTCAGGTGCTGAATGAATGAACGGTCATTACTTAGCAGGGGTTTGATTGTTAGTTTTAATGTTGAGTCTATTTTTCTTTTGAAATATTTATAAAGCTGTTCTTAAATCTTGCATATCAGTTATTGCTACTATTGCTCCATTCTCTGAATGGCAATAGTTTGTCTCCTGGATCTGGTATTTTCTGATAATTTCTTAACTTTTTTGATTTTCAAGTGCTTCTGAGACAATGTGGTGAAATCAAGCAAAAATATCTCACTACGCCAACTCATTGTATTTATTTCAGCATACATTATCAAAGATATCAATTACAAAACTCAAAGTGCTCTTTCAAGCATTTTGCCAGTTTTCTTTTGGTTAGTTGATCATTTTAGACCTTTTTGCTCTGGACACTTTGTTATGCCATTTCACAACTTATTGTAGAAATTTTGGCTACTTGTTTAAATGTTTTGACTTAAAAATAAATGGGTAAGCCACTCCTCTGCAAGGGAGTGAGATTTTGGTTTGTGTTTTTTTTTTTTTTTTTCTGATTTATGGCAATATCATTATTTTGTGGGCTTCTCTGATGATGGTGGGATTAGTGTCAAGAAAGGTATCATCTACTTATCTGTTCTGACTTAGTTTCGTTTCTTTGCTTGGATTTTTTAAATAAAGCAATAACCTAATTAATATTAGACTCAGAATTATGTCAAAGCTTATTCAAACCTTTTCTCAGAATTGAGAAAAATTAGCCAAATTCATTCATAATTTAAAAGTAATTATTTTTGGATTCAAATTAGTTTTTGTTTTGAAATAAATATTTAGTTCTAATTCTAGTGGAAGATTATTTTAACACTGTCTGTTCCAAAAAATCCCATCAAAACAAAACATATTTTTGCTGTTCAGTAATGTCTATAAAGCATAACAAGGCTGAAAAACAAAAGCAACTGAAGACAACACTTTGATCCATCAGCTTATATTTGCTGACTTTCATCTTCCAGTTTAAGTGATGTTGGTTTTGAACTCAATGGTTTTGCTATCGCCTGTGGAAATTCTAAGGGAAACCAAATGGATACATATTCCTGCAAATTACCTATTACTTCTTCAGACTCTTTCTGAGCAACTTGTGTCTGTGCCAAGTTTTAATGCAATTCCCAATTGATGTCTAATAATCATTATTGGACTGTCCTTAGTCAAACCCAAATATGCTTTTATGTGACACAGACAAAGTTAACTTACGGATCTAAATTTATGCTCTTAAACATTTTACCTCAAAGTTGGACTTGAGTTTGATACTTTCATTTGCAAAACAACCACGCTTATTAAGAGAAAAAAAAAATTAAGGCCTTGTTTGACCAAATAAAGAAAGAACTGAATGTAATTTTAGCTCTTGTCATGAAATGTATTACTATAAATGTCAGATTCTCAATATGGAAACTTTTTAATTCCTATTTATTAGTCCACTGTACTTCTGTGAAAAAATTTAAAAGGTAATGGGAAGAAAACATTATTTTCAAACTGTTCACAAAGACGTGCTTCATAAATTTAAAAATTTTCACATTTCCCTAAATATGAATATACTCTGAAACATCAGATATAATTGGGAGCAGTAAAATGAACTATTGGTCAGCAAGTTGGCATAAATCCTATTTCAGGTTAAATGCAGCAAGGATTTACCATGATGGTGACTTTTTTTCTGGTACCTAAAAGGAAATTCTAGCGATCTATGTCAGCAATGCCCTTGATGCAATGTACCATGGGAAACAATTAGTAGGAAAAAAAAATCATAATGTTATAAAATAAATAGAAGTGGATAAAAATGAGGCAAAATGCTTTAAGAATAGCTATTCTGGAATTAAGTTAATAGTATTGTTCATTTTTTAGGAGATCATTAATATTTTATATAATGACTGCCTCTAAAATGAGAAGTGTGAACAAATGTTCGTGAAGTATTTTCAGATATTTTGCCTAGAAGTGTGGCCTGGGACATAATTTGAAAAGTGATAGCCCAGCCCTGGAGTTTGAAACAATTTCAGTGTAATGAATAGGAGAAAAAATAGTTCTGCTTTTTAAAATAACAATCACATTTTTAAAAAGTCAACCATATCAGCAGGAAAGGTAGAGAAAGACAATGCTTAGCTTCCTGTCAAAGTTAGGTGTTACTACCTCTATCTTCCATTGTAAAATGATTATCAGATTAATTGAACTTCTTTCTTTGAATTTGAATCTTATATTATCCAGCCTAGAAAAATGATGGCAAAGGGTCAAAATACTTGTTCTCCTTTGATACCTTGAGTGTAACCAACTTTTTCTCATGCTTTTTTCTCCCCCTGTGCTGCTGAGCAGTGGGAGTGAGAGAGTGACTGGGTGAGTGTCTGGTAGCTAGCCAAGGTCAATCTATCAGTAATATATATTTTGCATAAATCTAAGTATTTAGGAGAAACTTAAATACTTGGCACTGTGATATCTTTAATGACCACCAAAGTTAGGATTTGGTCCTCTTTGTTAAATAATTGAAGGAAGCACAACAGTTGTTTTAGTTTCTTCCAGCTACCTTTTTCTCTGAAACTCAGCCTCTTAAATTTTTATCGATACTAATGATGACAGAGTATGTTAAGTCTTCCAGCCTTTTACAACATATTTGTCTGAGAATAGCACATAACTTCAGAAGTTGCTCTTTCTAAAGCAAGTAGAGTGAATAACTGGTTGTGAACCCCTGGAAAGTCTGCTGAGTGAAGCAGTGCTGCACAGCTGTCCATATGACAACTGCCAGTTTGTAATCTCTGCTGGTTGATCTAATTTATCTGAATGGTCTATTGCAGCTTTGCAGCCAAGGAAAAAGGTATGTGGGAATCTACTATTAAAAATGGCATTTATACATAAATAACAAAGGACTGTTCACATAAGAAGGAACAAGCAACAGTTATGACGTCTGATATGTCCTAGGTAATTCTCTTTGAGTAGAAATTAATTCAGACTAAGTTTTACAGAGGACAGAAGCTAATCCTGAAGATGACAAGTTTATGAGCTGTGACAAACGAGAATAGAGATACTCTTCTTTGCTTTAAGTAAGCAGAAGGAATACAGCAGTACTCATGACTTGCTATGTGATTTTACTCCTCTTTTATGAAAATGCTTTAGTCAAAGGCTGAAAGAACTTTGCAAGCAATATGTCCACATTGATTGACATGTATCATAACCCACCATTACTCAAGAAGGGCGTGGATCTATTGGAGTGAGTCCAGAGGGGGGCCATGAAGATAAGCAGGGGATGGAGCACCCTCCTATGAGGACAGGCTGAGAGAGCTGGGCTTGCACAGCCTGGAGAAGAGAAGGCTCCAAGGAAACCTTACTGCACCCTTCCAGTACTTATAGGAACTCTGCAGGAGAGCTGAGGAGGGACTTCTGACAATGGTGTGTATGCTAGGACAAAGGACAATGTCTTTAAACTGAAACAGGATAGATTTAATTTAAATGTCAGAAATAGATTATTTAATGTGAAAGTGGTGAGGCACTGGAACAGGTTACACTGGAGAAGTTGTGGATTCCCCACCCCTGGAAGTGTTCAATGCCAGCTTGGATGTGGCTCTGAGTGATCTGGTCTAGTGGAAGGTGTCCCTGTCCATGGTAGGGCTGTTGGAACTAGATAATCTTTAAGGTTCCTTTCAATCCAAACCATTGCCTAATTCTATAATTAATTACTATTTAATGAATATTTTAACACGTAAATTCCCTTTTTATTCAAAAATAGTTACTTTGCATGCCAAGCCCTATAGCAGACTTGCCCTGTAAACACCCAATGCAATATATCTGTACAAGCATATCCTTACAAGGATAGTGTAACAAAACTGGTTTTGGGGCATTTTTCACTTTAAAATAATGTAAACACTTCTTTAAAAGTCCACATTTTCCTTTTGTATTCATATTTCTTCATATTGTAGCAAGCAGCAAAAACATCTCTTGCCATAATTTCAACTCTGAAAGAGTTACATTTTATTTAGTTGTCAGCCCTAATTGTTGAGGAGAAAGAATATTCTGAAAGAAGCAGGTCAAATCCCAATTCACACAAAAGAATACAAAATCAATAAAAGAAAATATGGACATAAATGAGACATGGCATAGTGAGGTGAGAATATCTGGCCTGTTGGCCTTTGGAAAAGAAGAAATAATTTGTATTGGACAAGACTGACATCAGAAAAGGAGTTGCATCTGATGTATTTGGGAAATGATACAGAACTCTAAATGCCATCAATAAGTTGGCTGAACTGGGAAAAAGAAAAACTGAAAACTTATTGAGTATATTTTTTTAAATGAGAACATCAGTGTAAGGTTTTATACATGAGAAGACAGAAAAAATGAAGAGCTGAGTAATTTTTTTTGTTTTCTTCTATTAGTGAACTGAGGAACACCTTCTTATATTTTCCTTTCATCCCAGATCTAAGATCCTCTGAAAGAATAATTTTTTTTAATCTGGGATGGGAGCTAAATTCTTCAATTCTGTTAGGTGTCTTTCATTTTAGTAAACAAACTTACTTCATCCATTTCGAAAATAAGGGAAAGCTGTATTGATTATCAAATTTTTAAAGAGTGACAGTGAACACTGTAATTGTTGACTGAAAAAGGTTTTCTGCGGGTAATTATGTTGGAAGTAACTGCTTTTTAACAAAACATACAATTCAAAAAATGCAAAGAGGGGAAAAAAAAGGAGAGAATGTTCTCATTTAATATTCCCAAACCCAAACAATTTTTATATTGCAAATAAAATTGTGGCAGTGGCTTCATGTTTTATTCTTTGTCTCTTAATATGTATGTTTTCCTCTGAGTGCCTTATTTTGCTTGAGAAGCACACGGCATGCCAAAAAAATCCTTTTGCAAAATTAATTAATTTGAAATCAGTAAATGCTTGGCTTCATAAGGACACTAAGCCTAGTAAATAGAGTGCTCATGAGTGGAATTTTTAATGTGGGTAGCAACTCAACTTTTCATAGCAGACCCTGGAATTTTCCAGGGGACGGTCTGATCAGAGTTCTTTGTGAAATTTCTTTCAGGTTCAGCAGAATATCAATGCAGAAGGATGTTACCCTGTATCACTCTTACGTGATCTGAATGTTTTCTGGGTTCTTTACGTAGGAGGGGGTCAAAGCCATAGAGTAGAACTGGGAAAATAAGTCACCTTGCTTTCAGCTTAAGAATCGGTGAAAGCATGAAAGAATGAGTTGAAGGACGCTCTCAAAGACTGGTAGAGATTGATTCCTGCTCTAAATAGGACACATTGCTTGTTAACTGAAAAAAGCTATATTGTGATGTAAAGAAATAGGAATACTGAAGAAGAATGATGTAATTTTTTACCACTTCTGGAGACTTTTGAATAAATGAGTATGAGGCACTTTGCTCTTTTCCAAGAATTTCTTGCTGATGTTTAGATCACTTTCTGCCTTAGACCTCAAACAGTGATTACAAAGTAGTTTTAAAACCAAAAATTCCCTTGTATTATCAGAAACTTCAAGAGGAATTTTTTTCAACCCTTAAATGAAATGAAAAATTAATTTGAAGTGAATTTTCCAGTAAATTTATTCCATCTAGAAGGATAGTAATTAGCATTGCTTTTTATGATCAGGCTTTTTATTTTATACTGCATGTTTTTCACAGATAAGTATTTGTGGGGTGGAATGCAAACAAACAAAATGCTTTGTATTATCCTACTACATGAAATATGTTTAGTGCTGTGATCCTAAACTGAAGTTGAGAATAAAATTTATTCATTTTTAGTTGGTTAGGTTGCATTTCCATGTGAACCATTCCGCCCTCGTCTTCCTTTCCATCTGTTTTCCCACTCTTTCATCTACTTCTATCACCTAAAATGTAGCAATGGGAAACTTTCCTTTAAAGAAAGGAAAAAAAACCTCCCCAAACTGAACCATAAAAAAGTGGAAAAGTAGATCAGTTAAGAAAACAATAGCTTCTTTAAGGCTTTTATCTGTGCTTTGTCCTGAAGAAGTCAGCATTTTGGAATCTAAGATGGCATTAGGTTATAAAAATAATTCTGGTGTATCTTTAAAATTTAACAATGGTGAAAGCTACAGTTGTTTGTAAGAAATCTGAAAATCAAAAAAATGTGTCTTCTGCAGACACAAGCCATACAACAGTGTGATCCATGGTCACATATCCGCACAAGTTGTTTGATTAAGGTGGAAAGACAACTAGGTTTTTTTGCTGATATTTACCTATGAAAGGCACCTTTTGGTGGTGCTGGTTGTGAAAGAAATGGCTTTGTGTATTACCAACAGTCTCTTAGCATCTCTTTTAGCTACAAAAACTATGGCAGATCTGACTGAAAAAGAGCATAATTTTGCTTCATGTCACTGATGTTTCCTAAAAACCTGTTAAAATATTAGAGACTATTTTAGGTTGAAATATAGGTTAAAGATTTTAAGCCAGCAATGAAAACACAGAGAGAATATGAATTAGATTTGTGATCATAGCCTAAAACTGATATGTTTGACTTTGTGAGAAATTACTCCATATATAAATTACCAGAGAACTATAAGGAATATTTGCTTACAGTTAATTGCTCAATTTCTATAATACACAATAGAGGGAAGTGCAAAAGAGATTCATCATTTGATCTTGAAGGCTGTGTAATCAAAGTTTTCAATCATTTTTCCCCTTCTGCTTAAACAGTTACAAAGTTACAGGAGATATTTCATTTTGAAAGCATTGAATGCCATAAAATAATGAGACATGCCCCTTCATGATGGTTATGCTTTGGAGATGAAGATATCTTAAATTATAACTCATGTAATAGAAGTTGTACTCTTTCATGGAAAGATACTTGCCCAGAAACTCTTTTAGCAATGAAATAATTTTCTTCTTTTTATTTTCTTTTTATTCCCTGACTTTTAAAATTAGGAAAATTTTACTTTTGCAGTTATTACTGAAATATTAAATACTCTGGGTTTTATACAGAGGTAATAGTCATGTTTCAAAAGGTCATTGTTACCAATAGAACCCTCCACAAAGCAACCCCCTTTTTTATAATTTATTGGCAGGGTACTTTCCAAGAAATATATCATATTTCAAGTAAATCAAAATATTTAATTAGGTAGCATGTAAACTGGTCTGCATGGGTGGGTCACTGTCACAGGTGATAACACCTAGTAGATTTCTAAGTAGATGTGAGGACCTGTGTGAGTGAAAGAAAAAAAACCTCTACCAGTCTTTGTATGGAGAGTGATAAATTTGTGCATCACTGATATCTGGAAGAGATTACAGCTGTAGAACTATGTGTGGCTGTTGAATGCATTATGGGCTCCTCCCTAGCATTACCTTCTGAAACTATTCTGTAGTATTAATTTTTTCCGTACTATTTGCATTATTGATCTTTCCCATACTGAACGTCTCACATCTCAGCCTTTATGGAAATTATGGAAATAAGTGTTAGAATTGGTGTTGCTACTGACTGAGCTAGACGATATCTTATATAAAATGAGTTGTTGCTCTGTTGGTTTATTAATAGATTGATATTCTCGTAAATAGAATAAAAAATGCCTCCTAAACCAGACTACACATCTGATGGTGGCTTTTTCTTGCCCTAGTCTTCCACAGATGGATAACATAATGATATTTTTGGGAGTATTAGCTAAGTTTTGCTCTGTAACTGAGAATTTGATGGTCATAACAGAAAATTTAAGAATGACAGTTCAATACAATATGATACAAAATATTGGGGTATATATATTTTGCATTTTAAGAATTCCACATCATATTATCATCTTTGTCCTTGTTTTGAAGTTTGTCAGATACTGAAACTCAAAAAGATCCAGAATGTACTTCATCCCATATGGTTGTAAATTACCGAAATGGATGACTTTTTTAATATTGTATTGCTATTTAGCGAATATCAGGTTTACACTTGATTAAAAGAGATATATTTACCAAATATGTCTCTGTAGTTAATTTGTTTTGGAAAGATTTGCTTCCTGCCCATTGTTAATTTATCTAACTGAAAGATGTATAAGACACCTGATTAGTTGATTTCATTTAATGGTTGAGGTTGCACTGGGGAGAGCATAAATAGTTTCTTAGACAAAATTTTGCAATCTCCAGATTTTGAGGCATCCCATTTGTTTTTTGTGAAATGTAGGGACTATCTGGCAGTACTGAGTACAAAAGGCTTGATTGCAGTTCTCCTTATAGCTGGAAATAGGGTTCTCACATTTCCTCTGAATATTCATAGAATAGAGATTGTGAGAGATATTACCAGTTTATGGATAAAAATGTGGTCTGCTTCAATCCTATTACTATTTCAGTTGAAAATTTGTGAAAAGTCTTATTTCTCTAGATTCAACACTATGATGTATAGCTTGATTTTCATGCCTATTGTCCTTCTCTTCATTCAGCAATAGAGTGGTAGACAAATAAAAAAACACTTACAAAATAGAAGAAAGTTAATCTCTAGGTGTTTATCTTGGATGTCCAGTGTGTACCTGGCTGTCGTCTGGTGAAACAGCTCTCCCAACAATTCTGTTTTCACTGCTGTGGGATTTGTCTGCTCTTCCAGAGTGTTTTTTGTATGTTGGCCTTATGGTGTCTATAGATGAACGTTTCCATTTGCTGTTGCTCTCATTCTGAAGCACTGCCTGCCCACCTGTCTGCTGTTCGAATTGGTTTTCCTCACTTCTACAGTCAGCTGCTCTCACTTTACAAGAGTTCTGTCTCTATGGACCATGACCTGCTTACACCATGCATGTCATTTGGCCAAGGAAAATTTTTCACGTATATGAACATTTGGAAATATTATCGTTACTATTTTTTCAGAGATCTTTGAGAGTGTGCTGTGTTCTGAATTAATTTTTAAAATGTAAACTGAATAATGAATGTATTTCTCAATATCACAATGCAGTATTATTCAAACATATTCTTTTCATAACTGCATTTTATTAAATTTAACAAAAAAGTTAAATTTTCACTTCTTCTGCATAATAAAAGTAATACCAGAATAGTTTATTTTATTAGACTTCAAAGGATTTTACTCAGATCTTCAAATGCTTATAATTTAAAATATGAATGTAAGCCTTTAAAACAATTTTGTGATGTTAGTATTTAGATACAATTATGAAAACATTTTTTTGGCCATTATTATAGTATAGTAATAAAGAGAGCAGTATAGTCACAGTGAGCATGTCAAGCCTGAAAGTGATCATGAAGCTTTTGATAGACAGAAAAGCAATTTCTTTTTTTTTTTTTAATTAGAGGTTTGGTATTGGTGTCATAACTGTATATTGTTCTGTCTGATTATTAACATTTTTACTGTCTTGCTTAAAATGATAATAATAGTGTTAAAAGGAAAACCTCTCAAGTGACTGCAAGGAGAACCAGGAGAATGCCACCTTCAAATTAGAAGTACTGAAACACAAGTTCAGTTGATTTACCCTTTGGCTAAAATAGGAAGGTAGCTCTAGATTTGATATTAAGTCCTGTGTAGAATACATGATAAAACTAGAGTCAGAGTTCTAATTTACATAATCATTGTCCAGGTTCCTTTTTCTTTCTTATATACCAATAGAAAGACAATGTATTATTGTCAAAATTTTTTTCTATATTACTATTTCTGCATTATAGATATTACCTTTCAATTCAGTGTAATGTTTAAAGTCATTTGAAACTTGGTTGATTGGGTGGGATTTTAAAATTTTTCAGATGAACAATTGGACATTTAGAATTATAACTTGTATCTTATTGCAAGAATTCTTGCTTAAAATTTCTCTTTAAAAAAACATAAAACATTTTGTTTTGCATTATACCTAACATTGCGGGTTGGACCTGGTTTCGTTTTTGTTTTTTCTCCTTTTTCCTTTTCTTCAGAAGAAAAATTTGGGGGGAAAAGGCAGATAAAATAGACAAATAGATGGAAAAAGGTATTTAAAAGTATGGACAAGCAGTGAGATAAAAATGGTTTTGTTGGACATAACCTTTCAGGTTGTAGATGGAAGTCACACAGACACAAAACCAGTCAGTAATCAAGGCAGGAATCTCAGAGAGAGTTTCTAGTTCTGCACTGAGTCAGTGAGAATGAGAATCAGAACCTGAGTTTTTTCAACTTCTTATCAATTTTGGCTTTCATAGTCTTGTTTTCATACAAGACTATGTGTGCTCTTTCCATAAGAGTTGTTCTTGCTTCTGGCTTTTTCATTTTGTATAGCTTTTTAATAATTATACTGAGCAATAATCAGGACCAAGACACAACTTTATGTTCCAGTGATTAAGAAATTCCCAAAGTAATCAAGATGCCTATTGAATTTTGCATACCAAAAGAGGCAGGCAACTGTTTGAAATCAGAGTCCTTTTCAGGACACTTTACTGCTTCAACCCCTGTCAGTTTCTGGAATTGCTTCACTTTTGTGCTTATTGCAAATATAAAGTTCAGAAGCTCTTTTTTGTTGTTGTTGTTGTTTGGTTTTTTGTTTTTTTGGTGGGGGGGGAGGGGGTCTTCGGTTTTTTGTTTGTTTTGTGTTTTATCTTCCCTTTTTGGAAAAAAAGGCTTGAATTTTAGAGTTACCTCAGGATATGGCCAACAACTGGATGTACTAGTTGCTTGCTGTGGTCATAAGCTTTATGTTACAGCATACTGTACTTTAAACAGAAAAAAACCACCAAACCCTGTATGCCTATTTTGAGTGGTCTTCCTGTCTAGCGAAAATTGCTCTTGCTACATGGAAGGTTTTCTGTTTTATAATGGAAATATGTCTAAAATGATAATCTGAGTCACTGGGAACCCTTCCTTTTCAATACTTTTATCTTCTCATACTTTTCTTTAAAAGAAGTTCTTCTCTGACTTGCACAGTATACTTGACAAAGACTGAGAAAACAAAACCAGTGTAGGAGCAATCGCAGCTTCCCCGTGATTCTGCTGTAACTAGTGTGCTACACTTACCATCTATATGTTTCTAACTACTGAATTATTTTATTCATCCCTAAAGAGCAAAGAACAATAAATTAGCTACTTTACTAATCAATACTATGACCTGCAAATGAGGTCTCAGTGAAATAAGTCACTGCTAATAATCAGTGCATCTCAAGTTCTAAGACATTTCCTTTTTTTATTATTATTATGACACTTCAAAAATGAGAACAACAAATATTAGAATTTTTTTTTACCTTAATCCTCATTAAGTTACATCACTGTGCCTGCCCTCCAGTGAAGCAAGAAAACAAGCATATGAGGAGCATGAAAACCAGCTTCCAGCCCAACAGACAATGAAAAGAGAAGGGTTTACATTGCCAGGGGGAAGTGTTTGGATTGCTTGGTTCTTCACTGTGGAGAGCTGGGGATTTTTTGCTTGAGTTTTATTTTGTTTTGCTTTTAAGGAAAGTATTTGTGCTTGAGAATGAACAAATTGTATGACTATAGAACCTGCTGGCAAGCTGACAATGGGTTACAGCTCTACAGGCAGAGCTCAGTTAAGTAGAAAAAAATTCAATAAGGCTTTCTATTGAGATGTTTATGTTTGCTTGGAATTCTGTGCATGTCTGGTTTTGTTTCAGTTTCCAGGAGGCTTATTTTATGTAACAGAACTTCTGCCTGAGGATTCAAAGATCATAGAGTAATGAAACTTATAGATCATTTCTGATAGGAAGAAAAATCACTGAGTTCAGAGTCTCAAATTGCTTTGTTTTCCAAGCTGTGGGTGGAAAACAATAGACATTTCTACTCTTTCTTTATCAGTAAACTGAAGAGATGAAAATCAGCTTCAGCCAACATTGGGGAAAGCCAATTTAGTGTTTCAGCTCTCCAGTTCCTGTAGAGTATTTCATTTTGCTGTAGCCCCAGTCTTTCTGGAAAATCAAAAATGGCTTTGTAGTTGTTGATTTTAAGCTACTGAATTAATTATTTTTTTAAATTTTAACTTTCTGCAATGCTTGATCTGCTACTAAAACTAGTATAAAACCATTTTATGTCATTGTCTTGCATCCTGCTTCATCTGAACTGTTCCTTGCTTTTTTTTTAAATTCATGTGGCTCAAAGTAGCTTTTAAGCGCTCTTTTTGTACCTGCTCACTCAGACCAGCAAAACATTTAATCTCTAAATGGAATTTACTGTCAGAACAGAGATCAAAGACTGGGAGGGTTGAAATCTTCATCATCAATATGCAGAACTATCTGGGCACACCGAAGGGGCCTCTGCACTGAGTGGAACACGTCAGTAACATGGAGGGCTGTGATAGCAAATTACTCTGCAAGGAAATTGAGATGTTCCTGTGAGCTGCTCCAGTGCAGCCTCCTGAGGGTGAGTTCCTGCTGCATGAAATGAGGACAAATTTTACACAATTCTGGGGCTGAGTGATCAATCAAGGTCACCAGGGTACGTGTTGTAGAGCTGTAAGAAGATAGCTGCTTGTATAACTAATTTCAGCTTCCTGTTCATAGAAATGGAACTAAAAGCCAATGAAGGCCATTCAGGAGGCTGTTGCAGAGTGATGGTGTGTTGTAGCAGTATGCAGGATTACTTTTATAAAGGGAAATATTGTGAAATTCAGGGCTTTATGAAAATAATAGTATCATGTTTAAACATATCAGTGTTCCCTTGAGTTAGTGTTGACATAGTTTGCTAGCTATTTAGACACTCAAGCTACCATAAGTGGACTTTCAAAGCAACACAGATCCCTGAAATGCTGAAAGAATCCATATATAAACCAGGCAGAAGATACTCTTACTCTCTATAGTGCACTTGGATTTAGAATAAAAGCTTGTATATTCTCTGAAATTTAATGAAAAATACCTAGAGCATTCACTGTTCCTTGTCCAAAAACAAAAAAAGAGAAAAGAAGGTATATATGTATTTAATGGAATTGTTTTGCTGGAATTTTGCTGTCATCTATGTTTTCTACACCAGCCAAGGTAACTAAAGAAAAAAAGTGGGGAGGGGAAAAAAAGGCAGTCTTTTTGAGATAAATGTTGTTTTTATCCATGTTTGGAAAAAGCACTTGAGCTTTATAGGAACCAGTCATACCGGAGGTTGTTCCTTCAGAAGAAAACCTTTCCATTCAGTTTTGCAATCTCCTTTTCTTCTAGTAGACTGACAATGCTTTGCAAGATCTTTGCTTAGAAAACAAAGCTGGTTTTTAGTCAGAACTAATTAATTTCATTTGATCATGTTGTCTCCTGGCCCTTTCCCATGATAAAATACTGGATCTTTACACACAACTTCTTTAGATTGAACTGTTGATGTTCAGTGTTTTGTGACAATGACTGACTTATTCCCAGTGATGATTTGTGGAGTAAGTAGTAGTAAGAAACAGACACAATATTCTGAAAGTTTGCCGAAGACCTTTGTAGAAGCAAATCTTACTCCTGTTCCTCATATGATTCAGCTTGCACTTTATGTTGTTTTCTTGAGGAAACAAAAAGAATGTGTTATGGAGATACAGATTTTTTTTTTAGATATTGCATTAAATTTTTAAGTTAGCAGACTTCTGGGAGTTTGTACTGACTAGCAATGAGGTAGCAACAACTTTTATTATGCCTTTCTAATCAATGTAATATGTATTTTTGTAATGTATAGAACACATTGTTCCAGAGTTCTTGTTCCATTTTCCTGAATCATAATGTCTCTTAAAAGAACTTTTCTCTTAGAAAATGGTCTTTCTCCAACAGGGTGATTATCCTTGCCAATCTTTGAGGTTTTGCTGTCTACAATAAGGATTGTTTGGCATAGAATCAAGCTTTGGTATTTCCATACTGCAATGAGAGAATTTTAGAAGTAGATGCTCAACCTTTGTGTGTAGCTCTTCACAATATTAAGCAGTGAACGTTTATAATTATTAATTATGTTTTCGTTCTTTAAAAAAAATTGACAGTAATGTAGACATTTTCCTCCCTCTGCTCTATCAGTAAGATGACACAGTTATTGTAGTGTATCTGAAACAAAAGCCACAGCATTGAAACAGCACAGTGAAAATGCTTCATCTGAGCAAACAATATGTTCATGATGCTAATACATTGTTTTCTGTGTTTCAGTCTGTTAATTACATTAATTACCCAAAATGAATTTGCAGTTGAAATCCTGATTGTCAAATCTAATTTGATTTTAATTGCTAACTGCTCTGACAGGATAGACTAGTAACTTCAAATAATATTGTTATTTTCTCTCGGTAATGGGAAGTTTTTGAAGCCTCTTTGGATATCTGCTTTAAAGTATATAGATTGAATATTTCAGCAGTAATATTAACTTCTCT
Source organism: Melospiza georgiana (assembly GCF_028018845.1). NCBI lineage: Eukaryota > Metazoa > Chordata > Aves > Passeriformes > Passerellidae > Melospiza > Melospiza georgiana. Next base: position 78,937,898 of record NC_080430.1, read on the forward strand.
GTTCTGCTGACAAAATCTGCAGCCTCATTCCGGAAACTTTAGTTACTTTAATAATGAGGACACCTACTGATCACAAAATATCGAAGGCTGACAATTTTTATGGACTGATAATCCTATTTTATAGAGTTTGATTATGATTAACATTTCAATATTGTTGATGAGCACTGAAGAGGGTGTATTCAGGGAAAAAACACATATTCCTTGATTGACTCATAGTCTGACTCCCTGTAAGTGTGTCTTTCTGCAAAATTAAAATATGATTTTGGCATGTCTGTCTTGTGTGATGAGCTTCCTTTGGAGAACTCTGAAACTCTGGTGATACACAAACTTATTAACCTGGGGAGGAGCTAAACTGGTTTATATCAAAATGTGCCTGTGGTGGTCTCCCATTTGAAAAGTTAAGAGTCTGTGATTTTGCTGAATAACATTTGTGAGAAAGTGACACGACATGACATGATGTGACATGACATGAGCACAGCAGTAGAAATGCAGCTTAAGATTTGTCAGACACTGTCAAACTAATATTACATGTGGGCAACCATCATATCTCTGGCAGTGACAAGTTGCTGGTGATTATGGAAGAATATAAGAGAAGAACACGGACTAAGGGATCTTCCTCATATATTGTTTTCTACCAATCAGCTTTTACTAACTTCTGTAGTTAATACACTCTTAGGCTTAGGCTTCAGTGAAAAAGATCCATCTCATTAAGATAGTGTTGTCCTTATGAAGCTGCACACATCTGTGCTTTTGACCTCCTAAATATCTTGTGGCAATGAGACCAATATTAGCAATCTCAGATTTAATCTGTTTATTCTGGAGCTGCTTTGTTGTTTCAGTGCCTTCTGTTGCAGCGTGATAACTAGAATAACCCAGTATGAGATTCTCAAATATATTTTGTAAATTCCAGGATTTGATATATATGTTTTACAGTATGGGTTAAAAAATATCACAATAATTTGGGATGATTTCATACCTAATAAAACAGAGGCATAAAATAAATAAATATTCTGAGGCTGAAAAATCATTAAAACAACAAGGAAATAGTTTTAAAACAGGTGTAGAACTTAGGATTTTAGATTCTCCTGAAGCGCTGCTTCTAGTTCTTGACATAAATGTGTGTTCTCTGAACATCTTATAAAATTTGTATATACTTTATTTCACTTTTAGATAAATAGTTGTAAGGAATGAAGATTTAATGAGTATGAAAAAAAAGGAGGAAAATTGGTAGAGTATTGCATAGCTTCCATGTTGTATGGCTGGAAAGGTGTTACTGAATGAAAACAAATCTGATGAAAAGAATGTCTTACATCTTAAAGTAAATATTGGTTAAAAGAGAGGCAAGAAATCTAGATAACAGTGAATCCATCTATATTCTTTTGTTCAAGGTTTCCTACTGAAAAGAAAAAAAAATTATTTTTCGTTGTCTTTTAATTAAGAATTTGTAAAATTGCATCGCTTTTGCCATACAGCAACTGTATGCTGTATATGTGCCCTTGCAGGGAGTAAATAAATCCAGAATATGTGGACACATCCTTAAGGGTCTGGTGCATGTATTTTAGGTTAAATTGACTCTTGATTATGTGGTTAGTTTTATTTCACAGTGAGTTTAATGGGGCAGCAGGGCACCTATCTCAATTCTTGAATTATCTGCTTTCATTGTGAACAGAAGAAATGCAGTTCAGCTTGTCAAATGTGTACCTGGCTCTGCACAAGGGAACATTTTCATCAGACATCAATGTGTATGTGTGTAACTCTATCCTACTCTGAATTTCAAACAAAGCTTAAAAATACATCAGCTCAAGTACTTGGTCTTTCTCTTACAATTAGTGTGTTTTCTACCAAACACCTTTCTTGGATATTGAATCATATTAGATGAATAAAAAAAAGTGTTTAGAGAGCTTCTTACGGACTCTTACAATGAAAGCATAAAACGTCATCTAGTCAGTTCAGGGAGGGATTTATCAAAAAAGTGTTTAGGACGTCATGATCATGCCTATGTTCATTTACTCCTCCCTGAGTGTTTCACAGATCAGTGATGTGTTTTGTGTTCCTGGAATGTATCATCATAGTTTTTATTACATTTAGATTGTGATTATAGTTAGAGATTGCAACAAGAGAAGAATTGGAACAATTCGTGATTTTATTGCTTTTAGGATAGATTATCAGATTTTTAAATGGAAAGCCATTTTAATGAGTGAGTGGTTCAGAGAGAGATAAAATATTAATTTCAACATAGAATGGGTGCTTTTTTGTTTTCCCAGTAAATAAAAGATATTTTTAAATTATTTTTTGACTTTAAATCTCTTTCAAAATACGGGTAAAATATTCTGTCATATAAAGGACATGATTGCTGTCATAGAAAAAATATTTTGTCCACCTCTCATCAGGCACTTTGGCATCCTATCAATTTAGACTGAAAACCATCTTGGCACAGGCTCAAAAGAATACTTAAGCTCAGTGAAATGTGAGTTTTGATTTCATGTCTTATGCACTGTCTTATTTCATGTCTTACTGTACTTATGTACTGGCGCTGCATATTGGATTGGAATTCTTGTGGAACGTGAGTCAATGTGTAGGAAAACAAAATAAACACAGCAGAAGCACAACTGAGCTGTGCTTCACTTTCCATTTTTTTAAACATCATATTAAGCCATTAAATGGCTGCAATGCCACTCTGTGGATGATATTTTCAACAATTAGGGACTTTTTTTCTGCATTTTATGTGTTCTTTATCTTTTACTTTTTACTCTTGCAGTTATATTTTTAACATGGAGAGATGTTGATTGAATACTTTCCTAACAAAAAACCCAATAAAATTCTAATACTAAATTATCCTAAAATGAAACCACTATAAAGAAAAGAACTTTCATCTGAACTAGCTCATATCACAGAATGGCTCTTCTCTGGAGCACACAAAATGTAATAAGCACTATTGTTTTCCAGTACAGAAAACAACCCAAAGATGACTATTTCATCTTAAATGGAGAATGATATTGTTTTTGTTTTCTCCTATAAATTGTGAACTTCTGTGCCTAAAAATTATTTGTTCTCTTTGAAAGAGTTATGGAGCAAATCTGACTTTATAATTGTAATAAAAATATTAATACATTAAAAAGGCAAAATAAGCTGCCATCTGTTCTGATCAATAATGCAATCTCCCTTTATATCATATATACTTCAAAAGTAAAAAAAAAAGAAACTTTGGATTTGAGCACACTCAATTTAGCTTTGTACATTTCACACACACAGTCAAGGAAGAGTCAAAATCTCAACTTTAGAACCCAACTATTAAAATCTGTTAAAGGAATCTCTCAGGACAGAAGTACATCCCTGAAGAAAAGAAATGCAACAGGTAAATGAGAAACATATTTCTATTGGGACAGGGGGAAAAATCAACATTGGAACCCAAACTGCTTTTAAATCTCATGCCTACACGTGCATGTAATAAAATATTATTGCTTGTTCAACAGATGGGAAAAAGTTACAGTTCTTTAGAGGTGCTGATCATTTCTTTAGTTGCAGACTTACTGAAGTCTCTGATGAGAGGCCAATCTTAAACGGGAAAAGAAGCATTATGGTGTATCAGTTTTGAAGGCGTGTAGATATATAGGGTGTCATTGAGTAGAATATGTAAGAAAAGATTAGTTGGTTTTCATTTTGGGGTTTTTTAGGGTTGCTTTCAATCCCTAACAGAAAACCAGCAAATTTTATTCCACTATGAAGAAGTCTGATTTTCTGAGTTCACAGAAGCCAAACTCCTTATCATGTTACTATTTCAAGGGGCTGCAGCATTTGCTGCCAGTGAAGCAGGTTGCACAATCTTCATTGTGTCTCTGTTCATACAGAGTGCAACCATTACAAATTTTATTTGAAGATAACCTTTAATACTGCCTTGCAAACCTAAAACTCAGTGTTGCCTTGGTGTAATGGTTTTCTGTTGCCTAAATAGTTTTCCTCTTAAATTTTAAAAGTAGTTTTGGAGGACTTGAGATAAACACCTGGTTAACATCTGGGTTTCTCACCACAGAGATAGGAACTGAGGGTGGAAAACCTATATCCTCAGTAGGGTCTTTCAATAACTGCTGTTAGTGAAGGATTAACTACTGACATGACACATCCATTGGCTTCAACTGCCTTTGTTAGTGATCTCGGAGGGGTACCTTCCTGTAATTTGAACAGCCCAGTTCTCACATTAAAGTGCCTTACTTTGCAGCACTGAATTAATCTCTTGTGTTTTAGTAAAGAGGAGCTATTTCTAAAAGTTAATCATGTCTTCAGGCTGTGAAATTTTATGAACTTTTATCCCTTGACACTGAAATTTGCCTGAAATATTCATGAGCATTTCCATAATTTCATTTGAAACAATGTGTTTGGTGTTTTTGCTGTTAGATATTGCTGAGTTAGTTTGGGGTTTTTTAATTAGTATGAAGATACAGGAATCTCCCCCAGTGAAAAATTATGACATTTATTGAGAAAAAATTGTCTCTTTACAGTAGTCTTATTGTTTCTGAGTGTAAAAAACAGAGAGAGTTATTTTTGCTTATATGGAGTTATGAGGTAAATAAAACAAGATATACCAGATGCCAGATAAAAAGTTCAGTCTCAGTGAACTCTGATTCTTGACTTTTTAAAATATAATAACAACAGATGAAATGAAAGCTGACTATATCTGTAGTGTATATGTGTTCATCCTTACAGTATTTGAACTTTGGTCACATAATCCTTCTTCCTAAGTTTTTGGTTTGTTTTTTGTGTGTTTTCTGGTTTTGGGTTTCGGTTTGTTTGTTTTGGTGGGGTTTTTTTTTATTTTGTGGTTTGTTTTTTTTTCATTGTGATAATGACTGAAAATTTGTCTGTGTGGGATTTTGTTCCTTTCCATGATGGAAAATTGCTCACTCATTGTGACTATGAAAAATATGAAGTGTTGCTTCCACAAAGTTCCTGAAAGTGCAGTCACCTCTCTAAGAATTTATTGCATCTGTTAGGAAGTGGTCCTTGGCAGCACATTGCCCAGATGATTTCTGAATACAGAAATGTTTGGATGCCTCTACCCCATTTTCAAGCTTTTGCTTCAGCTTCTATCATTCTGCTTATTAGTGGTATCCTTCCCCTGTGAGAACAAGTTTTGAAATGGAACCCTGACTTTCTCCACCTCCCAGTATAACCAGATATTTAGTTCCCTAAGCGCTTGGAGCAGCATAGGAACAAATATTCAGGAGTGACTGTATGATAAGACAGTTAGTAATGATCAACCTTTTAGAAGTATTTAAATTAATTGCTTATTTCAAGCTATAACAAATCAACTATGTCCTTAGCTTATCAGTAGGAAAGGGTCCTCATTAGAATAGCATTGATATAGGAAAGTAATGTAAGACAAAAAGAGAAGCTATCAGATATAGATAAAGCATTTCAGTATCATCATGTTAATACTTAGTTTAATTATTTTTTTATCTCTGCAAGAAGACAATTGAGTGGGAAGTGAAAATAAGTATAAAATTGTTGCCAATCCAAGCTTCAATTTCCATCAATTGGAGACAGTATTGTTGAGTGCTATAATTTTTAACATTATTATTATTATTATTATTATTACAGTTATGAAAATGCTAAAACTTGTGGTTCAGTTCAATATATTCTGTTAAAATGAGATACACACAAAATTTGCAAGAACATATCTGTTTTTCTGATGTTCTCATTGTCCTTGCCCTGCCCTTTGGTGTCTCAAGGCTCACTCTGCAGGGCTGAAGAAGGACTGCAGACCAATAGGACACCCTTTGTGATTTCTCCCAGGCGTGAAATTGGGGCTCATTAGCCCATAGGTTTCAAGGATTTTTCTTTTTGGTGCCTTTTGAAGATGATTGCAAGACCTATCTCCCTTTTATCTTTTCTGTCAATCTGTGTCCAGGGCCCTTGTGGGCAGCCTTGGAGAGGCTTAAGGCCTTGCCTTGAGCATGCTGGGTGGATTCCACAGTTATCCCAGTGCACTTCATGCCCGGCAAGGCAGGGCAGGTGTTTGACTGTGGAGCTGGAGGCCGCACACTGCAATCTTTGTATGCCAAGGCCAGCAGGAAAAGAGGGAAGAGAGAGCAGAAATGCCAAGGAAAAGTGTGTTTCATTATTGTGCAGACATGGGCAAGTTGCCAATGGGTGAGCAACACAGTGAGAACTGTGAAGTCAGTACTCAAGTCTGAGCTAGATGTGGCTTCAGGTGGATATGGGAATATATGAGTTTAATCAAGAACACTAATAAGTGGTTCGTAGGTGTCCAAGGAGTTTACCTAGCCAGTGGATTACTGGAAGTGCATTTTAATGGTGACATCCCTAGCATTATGGACTGTGGCTGCTGGCCAGTAATGGAAGATTCTGTTTTTGAGAGATTGGGAGTTTTAAAATCTACTTTTAAAGTTACCTTTAATTATCCTTAATTTCTTTTATTTTGAGTAATTTTCTGCTGTCCCAAATGTGTAACATTTAACAAATTTCTGGAGAGCAATAAGGCAATCCTGGAGAGCAGTCAAGGCCTCTTGGCCTTGATTATGTTAAGTTCTGTTAGTTCTCTTTTATGAAAAGTCTCTGCAATTCCATTCATATGTTACTAGCTTTTCTAAGCTTTTCCTTGAGTTCAAATGCATTGGGCAGCTTGACCAACATTTTATAGGTCATTCTAGACAAAACACTGGTGAAAGATCAACAGTGTTTTGTATAGAGACAAAAGTAATTTTCACTCTTTTTACTTTTTGCTGGCTGGTATGCTTTGTTCTTTCTTTAAGGAAAAGTATCTTTGAATAAAATGAAGCAAATTTCTTCTACAAAAAGCTGCACATAAAATGAGAACTGATCATGAGCACAGTAGAATGATATTGCAAACTGACCAGTGAGAGTATTGTCAGGTTATGCTCAGGTAGAATAATATGTTATTCCTTTATACTCAGTAAAAATTACACATTTTTGCTTCTCTTCCAAATCATTACTAAAATGTATCTTGAAATAATTCTAGATGTTCAGTGGTGTTTTTTCATTTATATCAGTAAAGAATGACCTTCACTGGAGCAGCTGGTTTTGGCTTAATTTTCTGTCTCTCTGCTTTTGTGTATCCAGCTCATTTCTGCAGAACTTCAGCTTATCGTCAGGGCAAGCAATGTGATTACTGATTTGATGCTCTGCTGATACACAGCCCTGTGTTGTCATTACAACAGCTTTGCATATGTGAATCTCAAAAGGCTAGATTTCACGAGACAGTTTGTTGTGAATCAAAATAATGTGTATCAGTTTGAGAGAAGATTAATCATTTCAGCAAAGGATTTGTTTTCTACAGTCAGACCACTAGGTTACTTCATACAAACACTTAAATATTCAGAAGTGTTTGAATAAATATGTCTGAAAGTCTTCATATAGGAGGAAGTGGAAAGCTTTAAGCTCTATTTTCATTATTTTTGCTTTTAGAAATTTCTAGACTACTTTATCTAACTGTATATGAACTGCAAAAACCTCTGTATTTGGTTAAGGAGAGTCATGCAAGACAATAGTTTTTTCTGTCTACATAACTGACCTGTAAATATATTCAGTCTTGGTCCTGGCTCTGTTATGTAACTTTTTGTTTCAATTTTGCAGTTTTGTGGAGTTTTTGAACAAATTAGAGACCCTTCCTTCTCTTTCAATAGTGGCATTTCTTTAAATAAAAGGAATCAGGATCCTTTGAAATCCATGCCAATCTGTTCTATGAACCTTGTGAAGTTTAACTGCAGCTCCTCTCTTTCTGTTAATAGTTGGTTACTTCTTGTAATGTGACAGGCAAAAATGTAGGAGGAGGAATGCTTGTCCCACCAGAAACTTGTGTGGTACAACACTGTGGATTTAAAAGAACTTCAGTGTCACTGCCTTCAGAAAATGAAGCAGCTGCAATAAGCAAACAGCTATTTGAAGAGAAATGGGAACGAATGAATTGAACAGATTGCTTAGGGCATCTTCAAAAAGTCTACAGGTGGTAAATTTAGAATTAATTAAAGTGTGAACTAATATCTAAAGAAATTATTTGGACTTTTTTCTAATCAGATGATAAATAATCTAATTTTTTTTTTATGGTTCGCAAGTTACTTTTAACAGCTTTAAAAATTCAGTCCCTAAAATACTTAGAAAAAGACCTTTAGCTGTAATAAACTGTCAAGTCAGAGTCGCTTGAAGATTGGGAGGAGATGTCATGTTTATTTTGGCTACAGAAACAATTTTTTTTCATACTCTTATTGTCTTCAAATATCTATGAATTTGTAGAATGGCCATTTTACTAATTTACTTGGCAGGGAATTCATTTAGGTCCATAAAATGCGTTGTATTAGAGTTTTTTCCTTAGTTTTATCTTTTCTTTACATTTTAAAATAATTGTCTAGATTATTTCAAAGATTGTTTACCAGCCATGTAAATTAACCTGCAATTTAAAATGCACTAGGTTTGGGGTTGAGAGAGTCACAAAACCTACATATTCAGGGACACTAGGACAAAAGCCTTACGCCCCAGAGTGCCTGGAACTGCAGAGTTTTTGGATCTCTTAACTGTAATGGCACCTTGGATGCAGGACTGAGGCGCACTTGAGGCGAAGTTCCTGTGGGTGGCCCAGATGGGAAAGGTTTGGAGAGAGCAGTGTTGGTACAGTGGCACACTCCCCTTGGCCTGGCTTCCACAGCCACAGCGTCCTGTGATAGCAAAACAAGCTGCTACAACATCCCCTCCCTTTCATCCCACACAGAAAGCATCAAAAAAGTGCAGTTCAGGGATGTTTCTTGTTTTGGAGATGCCCTGGCTTCTGGGAGCACTCTGTGTTAGCTTTCTGCTTGCTGGATGGGGTTATGGATATTTATTGAAATAACTGTTGGTATCTATGATGAGCAGGAAAGAATATACTGGTCTTCAAATTACCCTGGAGATGTAGACTCCCAGTATCTTTGAATTTGTGTAAGAAATTTTTATATTAAACATAGGCTGTTCTATAATGCCAAGTTTGTGAGGTTATACAATTTTTATAACTAGAGAAAAAAAATCATGACAAAAAAGATATAAATTTGGGACCACAAAACAGTGTCAAGAACATATTGTTTCTTCAAACCTTGAGATTTTAGCTGAGGAGCTTTAGAGTGACAATAATCAGCTGTGTGTACAAACTAGTTTGTTTAGTCAAGCTGCTAAAAACTGTCGGTGAAACCTGTTAATTGGAAGTTAAGAATAGAAATAATTACCAAAACTTGGCATTTGGGGTTTTCCCCCCTTGTCCCAAAATTTGGAATAAAATACAAGAATAAGAATAAATTACTAATTCTCAAAAAATATTCTTCAGTGATATGTTACTAAGTTTAAAAGTGATCAGAACTGAGTAGAGCAACAGTAAGAAATACAAAAGCAATTTTTGGCTGTTGTTGAGGAAAAAGGGAGAGTTTGATGCTATTCCATTTAATTTCTTAAGAAGTTTTTGGGTTTTCTTTGTGATATATATATTTTTAATTGTATTTTCTAGTGAAAAACATGTTTTATAAAAAAGTATCTTGCCCAACACACTACCTTTTTACCAAGTAATGATCCAAGGAAAGTAATCTATTAGTACTGCTCTGAGTCAGCCTTGCATTTATCAGATAAACCATAGGTATTGATGAGAATGTTTTGCTTGTCTTTTTCAAAGGCCATGATGTTATTTGAGTTCCAATCATTCACTAACTACAATCATTAATGTTTCCTTCATGAGACTACAGAATGTAGAATGCAAGCTATTGATGTTAATGCCCTGGCTTCATTCACTTAATTATTGTTGTATTTTATGCTGATAAATTTTAGCCAAGCATACAGGAACACATACTCTTTACTAAAAAATCTTTAGAAACTGAGATTTAGGTGGTGTGTAGTACAAAATAAAGAATCTAACTCTTGCAGCTGGTTAGACTATCAGTATGATTCATGTGAAAGATAAAATAAAATCATGGTCTGTACCAGTTTGGTTGCAGCTGTTACTAATCCTATTGCCAGCTGTGTATCGTTTGTAGCGTAATTGAGGGTGTGCTTTCCACACCTTGAATGAAGTTATTTACCTAAACCATACATTTGAAGCTCAGTCTAGACTTGAACTGACACGTGTATCACATCTTAGAAAAGGGAGTACTTGCCTGGGTAATGAAATGGTATAATTGCATTCATTATCCTATTCATAGTTTGTCTCTGGGGAAAGCACTACTCAGTTTTCTGGATTGGTTTCAAGATACAAGTGAGTTTTCTTTGTGGGTTTGTGTTTGGTGGGGTTTTTTTGATCTTCTCTCATTCTTAATAGCTGTGCTCCTTCTTTTACTTAATTTTCCTTTCACCACTGTGAATTGCTTATTTATTTTAGGTTGTGAGATAATAGTGTAAGTACTCCTCCCAACAGAAAAGATAATTATCTTTGACCAAGAAGCACCTGAATTTGAAGGATGCTGCAGTAGTGATGTCTAACAAGTTGATATAAGTGAGTTTGGAACTGGAAGAGAAAAATCTGCTTAACTTATAAAGTCAAGAATATCAAGACTGTTTGGCAAACTGTATTTTTCTTCTTATAGCATCAGAGGGCTACCTAGGATGTGCTGTTTGTTTCAATGAATTGATTAATCAGTCTAGTAAGGTAAACAGCTATCTTTCAGAAGGGCTGTAAACTCAAAGGAGAAGAAAATAAGTCACTATTTCACCTTTGGTCTAATGACAAGAAGTTGGAGACAGTTTGGAGAAATTTCCTCTTACAAGAAGAGACCAAGAAGAAGCAAATGCAGAGCTGCCTTATTTTTCCAGAGTAGGACTGCTTCCATCACACAGAAATGCAATCTATGTTCTTACTGTTTTCTGAAACAAGCTGATTACTTAGTGGTTTTGAAGAGTAATTTTCATTATCTGTTATAAATTTTTTATTTATATAAACTCTTTTAGGAAAGAAACCAGTATATTTTTAATTGCGTGTAGTTTTTAATATATTTTGCTAGGATGTTCCCACAGTCTGCAAATGATATTGACAATTAATTGGAATTTATTTGATTGCTATAAATTGATATATTTTATCTCAAAAGCAGTAATTTTTAATTCAGAAATTTAAAAAGCATGTTGTTTTAAAATTTCTAATATGTGTTAGAAATGTATTTTTGCATTTGTACATGTTATACTCTGGTATGCTGTTCAAGATATTTCTTCCTATATTTCTATTTTATTTCAGTCAGCCAACTCTTTAATTTCAGTTTTATTGTTGTAAGCCTGTGATGATAATTATCTTCTCTGAATAAATTAGCATATTATCAAATATTATTAGCATATTTTTGTTTATTAATTTTTAATTAAAAGCTCAACTTCCAACTCCATTATTTAGATTTTGCCCAGTTTTCTGCAAGGATGGGTCAAATATATAAAAAAATTTTTTATTGCTAGAAAAAAAAGTGATATATATTAATTATTGAAGAATTCAGACAAGGTATACCTGCAGTCAGTTAAAAGTGTGCACTTCATATTGGCTTAAATAGGAAAATAATTTGTAAACTCTTCAAGTGAAAGAAAATCGTTTCAGTTACTAATTGATATATTTTTATTACCTTGTACACTGAATTATACAATGAGAATGCTGATCCAATAAATTAATCTTAGATTATTTGAAATTACTTATTTTGCCTTAAATGTTTATGACAGAATAAAATTCAGCTACAGTTGGTGGTGGGGAAAAATTACAATTCTTCATAAGTCATCTCTTTAAAATTTATGAGTTCTTAAGTAGAAAAGTGGAGGTTTTCTTCTTTTAAACTTTTGTGATTTATTAGATTTTCTTTGAGCAATGCTGAGATCTTTAGTTGTTTTTTTTAGGTTTTTTCTCTGTTAAAGACACACTGTATTGATTTTTTTATGTTACTCATATGCCATTTCATTAAAAAGATACTGAAAGATTAAAATTCAAGTGAGAAATTATTAAGCTTATTTTTTTCTTAAATAATGTCAGAGTTCTGGGAAAAATTTTGGATTACCTATTGCATGCACCCCCCATAAATTCTACAGTTATGGCCATATGGTCATACGGATGCAATTGTAGGCTTTGAATTTTCATTCTGTTTTCAAGTGTGCTAAAATTGTACTGACACCTCATATAGCTTATTTAAGCAAAAGGCATGCCCATATGGCAAGCATAGTGTGAAGAACAATTTTGTAACTGTTTCTCATGCACAGTGCTGCACTGGGCTCAGTCAATCAACACCATCTCGGCAGAGCGGCAGAACAGGATCTGCATAGCGATTATACTCCATCACTGTGCATTGTCCTACAGTTGGCGACGACTATTTTACAACTTCTGTAGAAAATGAATTCTTCATCCACACTTCCACTGCAAGCTTCTCTTGCTCCTGGCCTGTTTTCCTTCCCTAATGTGGCTTAGCAAGGCTGCCTGCTTCTGCTTGCCAGTCCCTGCTGAACTGATTTGCCAGTACGTAGTGAAGGTCACAGTGAGGAAGTCTCCAGGGTCATTAGGTTTGTACATGGTTTGTGGGGAAACTCATTAATGGGTTGAATGTGGGAGTAGTTTTGCTGTTCCCTTGAGGGGAGGACAGACAGGACAGGACCTGAGCATCACACTTTGTGTTTGTAGCAGCTAATCAACCGGTCACTGTAGTTTGTCTAACTACCCTTTCAGTGCACAAATAGCTGCGGGCACAGCATATGCAATCTTTTGTTTAGGAGGGATGTAGTAGTGATGTTGGGGAGCTGATGGCATTGTCATAAAAATAAGAACAAATAGAAATCTGAAGGAAGAATAATTTAGATGTTTTTCTCTGTGAAACAACTTGTTCATGCTGTGTTTTTAGTGATGACTGCTAATGTACAGGTATCAAAAAGCCTCCTCTCCTTTCACTGGATGCACCATGTAATTTTTAAAGAAAACAGACCTACAGAATTGGCATGCTATAGCAAATTTTTATTTTTATCTTAAATAATGGGCAGGTCACCTAAATTTTCTTCTGCTAGATCTTTTAAGTATGCATGCAGAGTTTTAGAATAAGATGTGTTTTGTAAAAAACCTGAAAACGTACATAACACAATATAATTCTAGGGAGAGAAAAATTGAAGAAAGGGGAATCACTACCAAGTGAAAACCTCTATAAATATGTGTCATTCAGAGGCAGGGAAAGATATGTGATATTAGGGGAGGAATTTGTCTATGTATGGTTTGCCTTCCGAGACTGAATTCAGCTGCAGGAAAACACATTTGAGAGAATGTGCCTCAGCTATTCAGTTCTGGAACCTTTCCACCTGTTGTGAGGCAATACAGAATATCAGAACTGTAGGGGTAACATTGTTCTGAAATTCCTGGGAGGCAGAGCTAGAACTTCAGCTTCACAAGTTAAAAAGGTGCTCAGAGTCCAGTATGAGGATGTTTAGAATATTTATCTAAAAACCATTTTTGCTGGAGAGGCTGACTATAACCTTTATATTTGATGGAAAGATGTAAACAGTTTTTCTGACCTGTTAGAGATATCTGATCCTTCTGACCATAAAGGGGGGTCTAAATGACTAGCTGCTTAAGGCATTTTAAAGATCTAAAGTTTGTCAGATTAATCCATCTTCAATCTATTCAGCTACTTCAGGGAGACTGAAAGAGTGTGTGTAAACATAACCCTTATCAGATTCTATTTTCCAAACCCTTTGAATGTGCTAGTAATTATAAGATTGTTCTGAGTAAATGCAGGTACTTAGTAAGGTTATATTTAACAAGTGCCTTACCAAGATGAACACAGTAAAAAATGTAGGAGCTATAATGGCAAGAAAATGAATCACTAGACAAATTCATTCTATTTTTTTTTGTTAAGATTTGTACAGATATTTTCTATTGTTTCAGTGCCAGTGAGAATTTTGAGATGTTGACTCTAATAAATCTTTATGGTGCTGAGTTACGTGAACTCATAGGGGATACTGTAATGTAGCCTGGGAGTTCTACACCCTTAGTAAAACCAGAATGAATTTAGACTTGGATCTTGTTTTTTTTAACAGATACACAATATTATTTGAGTTCTCATGTAATACTTTTTATTTACATTCTCCTTTGATAGTTCTTACATTCTCTTTTGATAGTTTTCAGTGTCAAGAGAAGGACTTATGTTACTAGTTTTCATATGGTGTGCACTATTTTGACAGTCCTTAAGATGAAAAGCATCCCCTTTACCATGCAGATGAAAGTTATCCTGTATTGCTGTATTTTTCTCAATAAGTTCTTACTCCATTATAAAAAATAAAACAGCAAAAAAGTAGCAAGTTCTTGGCCTATATTTTTTGTATTCTTCCATAGAAAATTAAGAAGATTTCAGGAAGAATATTGTGCTTAACTATCCTAACCTTTATTCCTACTTGCTAGTGTTATTCCAGAAGCACAAGAGTAGAAATGAGAGATATGCTAAATAGCAGTTCTTACATTAATTCAGACTACTAATTAAAAAAAAAAAAAAAAAAAAAAAAAGTAACTAAATCTGTTGTCCCTCTACAGTCATCATACCTGCAGAATTATTTGGAATCATTGTGCTTGGAATTTGTAAGATCTTATTTCAGAGAAGATAAAACCAGCATCCAGAGTGCATAAGGATTTAAGGGAGATTTCACAAAAATGGCCTTTGGGATGTACAAATAGCAAATAAATTTGGAGCTAGATAGAAAAGATGTAATATTCATTTAAATGTCTGTTTGAAGGCATCATTTTTTAAGTGGGAGAGTTCAATGCAGCAGGTGGTGGTGATGCTTTTTGCCATGCTTTTTCCCAAGCTTAAATTATTTTTATTTTACATAAGATTTTTAGAGAAAATGGAAGCCAGACCCATGCTACCTACAGAAATGAAAGGATGCTAAAAACACAACTGTTTCATTCAAAATTATCAGTATGCTATTTATGTAGTGTGGGAGTATATGCTTTAAAATGTGTGTGGATGCAAACAGAAAACAGTTTGTTTGGATTATTCATGTTTGTATTGTGATTTCAAGAGAGGAAATAGAAAAATGAGAAAAGTTTCCTCTGTCAGAAAACAGTCACTGGTGCTATTCTGTGCCCCTCTTGTACTCATATCTTCCACAAATCAGACTTAGTACCCTGGCTGAGGTAATAATTCATTGTTCTACTGCTATATTGAATATCCCTGACAAGGGGGTCAAAAACTCTGCTCACAACTGAATAATATAATGGGTAACTGCAGTTGTTGCAAAACTTAATACATAATCAAAAATACTACATGAGTACTGAAGGTTTGGTGGTTCATTTCTTCCTTACATTGCGCAGTTCTCACATTTTTGCAAAATATGAGTAAAATGTCACAGTAATTGAAAAGCGTCAGTAGCTTGCTGGGTACAGAAAAAGTTCTTTATGCTTTGAAGTTCCCTGAGTGCTGGTGCAGCACTTTGAAAAATTCCTTAATGACTGAGTAGTAGTTCTTGAACTAGTGATTTGGGAGTCCCCTGCAAGCACACTAATGATTCAGACAGCAGCATTAAATCACTTGCTTTAGTTTAAGTACTTCTTGAATGTACATAAAGTCTCACTTTATTGGGAATTGAACTAACTACCTGCAGTCTGAAAAGCAATAAGTTGTGCACTTAAGCAAAGGTGAATTACTAATAAGAGAGTTTTTTCAGTATGTGTTTTTTGAAAGCTCTTAGCTGTTTGGGTAGAAGGATTGTACAGCAATTGTAGAAGCTTCGCATGTTGGACTCTACCAGTCCTTGGAGAGATCTTTTTAACAATTTTCAGGAAAAAAAGTGACAGAGAAATACCATGATAAAGGCTTTTGGAAGACACAAGAGGAAACTCTTCAATAGTATTTCACAGAATATTAAATTTCCCTAAACTCTTCAGGAGCTGCACTCCTTTTTTTAAATTTTTTTTTTTTATTTTGTTTTTTTGCTCTGACAGTGACTTGAGAATAAAATTAAGATGGTGCTACTGGTAGAGTCTGCCTTCTGCCTAGGTTGATTTCCTGCATTCCTGTTTTACTTAAATAATATTAAAAGGTGTCTGCATAGTTTTGTGAATTTATCACCCATGGGTTACACTTCTGAGTAACAATTTGATAAATGTTTTATCTGTTTTAGATGTCATTGTTCTCAGTCCAGACCTAAATCAGAAGGTCAGCCAAAAATACCAGCAACAGTTCGTAAATGAGCTAGGATCTCCTGAGCAAACTCGAACACAAAAAGGAAGCATACAGAAGGTAGCAGCAGGGACAGATGATCTGGGAGGAGTATAGAGGCAACATTTGAGCAGAAATGCAATTATGAGGGACAAAGCCCGGACTAAACAGAATCTTGTCAGGGATATCAAAAGACAATCAGAAGGATTGCAATGTGTACATGGGTGATGAAATGAAGAATAGGGAATATGTGGGCCCGCTGCTGAACGAACCTGCTGACGCAGGACATGGAAAAGGCTGAGGTTCTGAATTCCTCTTGGTTTTAGCTGGCAAAATCATTCCTCAGAAATCTTAATTACTGAAGTCAGGGAAAACCCTGGTGCAAGGAAAATGTACTCATGGAAGACGATCAGGTCAGGGAGCAATTAAGCAAATGGACATAAATCCATGGGCTGTGATGGGAGGTCATGTTTGACCAAACTGATAACCTTACATGAGAAAATGACAGTCTCAGCAGATGAGTGTAGAGCACTGGGCAGTCATTAAGGCTACCTAGGTGTCAACAAGGGTTTTTACACTCTTTCCTGTAAGATCCTCATAGAGAAGCTGACAAAGAATGGATTGGATGAACAGACATTGAGAGGGACTGTAAACTGGCTGAAGGCCCAGACTGTGGTGGCCAGGGGTAGTAAGTCTAGCTGCGGGTCAGTAGCTGGCAGTGGACCCCAAAGGTCAACACTGGGTTCAGATGTTCTCACAATCTTCATTAAAGATCTGGATGATGGGGCAAAGTGTAACCTCAGCTGGTTTGTTGATGTCACAACACAGGGAGCAGTGGATGACCAGAGCCAGCGATGAACTCCAGAGGAACCTGGAGAAATGGCCTGACAGGATCCTCATTAAGTTCAACAAGGGAAAATGTGAGGTCATGCACAGGGGCAGGAATAAACCAAGGCAGTGTAGTGAGGAAGACTATGTGAGGGGGCAGATTAGCTGGAAAGCAGCTTTGAAGGAACTACAGGTAGATATAAAGTGAAACACAAAGGCTGAAGGTGCCCTGGGCTCCTTTAGGAGTGTTGTTACAGATAAATGGTGTAACCTGCACAGCAGAGTTGGACAACCCAAATAAACAGATCAATAAAAAGAACTGTGTACAAATAGATATAAAGCAGTACAAAGCCAGCAGATGAAAGGATTCAAAGCTAACAGATAAAACCTATCTCGGAGAAAGGAACACACAGAAGATTCAACTGGTCACAGAAGCATAGAATAATGGAATGTTTCATTTGGAGTAAATACAAAACTGTCTTAAATATACAGATAAGAATTTTTTTCTCTTAAAAATATTTAATTATGTTTGGGAGTTTTTTTTCTTTTTTCTTTTTTCTTTTTCTCTTTTTTCTTTTTTCTTTTTTCTTTTTTCTTTTTTCTTTTTTCTTTTTTCTTTTTTCTTTTTTCTTTTTTCTTTTTATTTACATTGATTTAAGTGTTTTTTGTTTTAATAGTTTACTTGTTTAGACATACCTTTTTCTATTGGTATGAAACTAGTAGCCTCCTAAACATTAAATCTTTCTTCTTATATTTCTGACTGTTCTAAAATGTCCATAGTGATATCGAGAGTGCTCTCTTGACAATCATTGTAATTTTTTTTTGAGAAGAACTCAGGACAAAGTCTGATTTTGTGTGTATGGATACTTATGTGTACTGTCTCAAATTAAAAACAGGAAAGATAGGCTAGAACATGCAGAGCCTTGGTATCTTCCATTTCCTTGGTCACCTGAAGAAATAACAATGTTCAATAATATTAGCAGAAAAAGGAGAAATCTTTCTTCTCAGGTGTGTTTTCTTCAATGAAAAAGTTCCAGGTTTATTGAAGGATGCATTGGTAGACTTTAGAAATCAGAAACCATCCAAGACCATTCAGATTTTTCTGAATAGTGTATGTCTCATTTGCTGTAGAGGAGAGAAAATTCCAAGCAAAATAAGTGAAGCAAGTGAGTTTCTACTTTCTTAGAGGAAATTTTGTCTTTCACCTGACTTTTTTCTCAAATAGGACAAAAGCACTTCCCAATACAGGTGGGATTGTATGCTTATTATATGATACAAGAATCTCACTGCTTCTGGTTCTATTTCTCACATTTTTAGGCATTATGTGATGTCTCTAATGGAACTATGTCTTGCCTCAGGCTTGCAGTTCTTTTCTTCTTTGAATATGTCAGATTGAAGGAGAACATTACTTTTAATCAATTTTCAGATTTGACTTAATAAACATTTAAGCCTTGCGTACAGTCTTTTTATCTGCCACAATAAGCAATCATCTTTTGTTTGTTACATTTCTTATTGTGGTATGCTGAAATCCCAAGGACAGTCTTTTAGTACCATCCTATGCAAGCCCCAGCAAGAGTCTGAGCACCTCATGAGCCAAAAAAGGGAATACAAGACAAGGGGAAAGGAAATTGCTACTCACATTTGATAGGTTAGAAAAATGAAGCAAAATCTACCAAAACTACTCATGATCATACAGCAGTAAATTTTTAATCAGGTTACTCATTCTTGAGTTTTCTCACCTCAAAATTTTGTTTCAGCTGACAGAGAAGTCTAGATTTTTTTCTTTACAGTTTTAATTTTTGCTTTACTGTATTTTTGAAATTTAAAAAACCTGCCTGAGGAAAACAAAACATTTTTTAAAATATTTTCCTAGTATAAGGACTGCTGTATTTGAATCTTTTTGCTTTTGCTCCTAAGACAGGCACAGGCTGCTATGCTCTCCTGATATGCAGACAACTACAGTCAGCACCATACACTAAATAAAGTCTTCAGCTGTTTCAAGTTCAAAGTTCAAAGCTGTTTCCTTTCCTTCAAGTCACAGATTGTTTTCAGCCTAGAGTAATTTTGTGGGAAATCAAAAGTTGTTTTTTAACCTCACTGAACAGACCAAGACCCAATTACACTTTATGAAGATGAAATGTATGTCAGTGTGTAATTTAAAATATGCTGTGAGACCTCCTGTGAGCTCAGAAATTATCTTCTAAGTCATGGCTTAAAAAAAAGTGTTTGCTTCCTTTATCTTGGGATGTTTCTTTCTGTGCAATGAACACTATCAGACTTCAAGCAGTGTGAAGTAAAGAAAAGCTTTTGCCTCTATATATCCAAGGGAAATTATAGGCTATAACTCTTGATTTTTTGACAGGAATATAAGCCCATACCAGTTTTTGCTTTCATTACCATTATCTGAAGAAAATTTATGCTGCTGATATGGTGAACTTAGAGCTGTTCCTCTGCTTTTATTTTGTTGCGTTTCTGCATAATACAATTATATTCCACTTTCTTGTGTGTTTGCATTTTAGTAAGTCTGGTTTTCTGTTCATGCTAGATATTTAGTTGTATCCTTTTGGTACTGTAAATTAAAATGTCACTGCAGACAGAAGTCTCAGACTGAACTGGGAGTAAGCAAATCTTGAATTTTAACAACAGAGTATATTTGTGCATTTGAGACAATGTATGTAAGCTTCACTGAATTTGATCAAATTTTGTTTTGGGAAGCTGTTCAATGTTCTGATAATAGCAGTATTGAATGTTTTTACTTTGATCTGATTTTGTTATTAAGGACTTAATGTATGTAAAAATGATGGTGGTTATCTGTACATATGTGAGTGAAATTAGATTTAAAATAGTAAAATCTGTTTTCTTTTTTCTCTTTTCCATCTCATTAAGGGAAGAAATTTTTTTTTTAAAAATGAATTGAGATCACTAGTTGAGTTGTACTGAATGTTTGAGAACGCTTTCCATTTACAATGAGCTGGAAACAAAATTGCTCGAAATCACTTGGGGTTTTGTACATTGAAAGGTTAATTGGTAAGACACAGCTATGATCTATTTCAGCCAGAGATTTAGATAACTAATTTAGTATGGCTTCCTTGTAAATTAGATGTAAAGCTTTAGTAAGTGAAGGGTCACTTTTTCCAATGGAATTCTAATGTGATCTCAAAATGCTGTTTTTCAGTTTATATATATGAGTAAGTACTAGTGAAAATGGCCTTGTTCTAGTAAATTTTGTCATCATTACAGACACCTGAACCCTGGTGCCTATGCCCACATTATGCTTCCTAGTTTTTTACTTCCAGGGCATGTTTGCCTAGACCATGAGGAATTGTTTTTGATGGTATGGACTTCAATGGTTAATTGCTTTTCTAAGCAACGTGTTTAAGTGAAAATGGGATATTTCATTCAGGTCTTGAAATCATATCAAATTATATGAACAAAGCATAATACAGATGCATTTAAATATGTAGGTGGCATTTTACATTCAATGTTGAGAATTAATGTGTAAACAGCAAAATGCTACTAAGCACTAAAAATTTAAGAATATGTTTGCTTAGAAGGAAAAACATTACAACAGTCATGTTTAATTTCTATCTTCATAGAATAAAAGAGTCATTAGGAGAATCAAATGCACCTCTGAGTATCCTATCTACATATCCCTGAGTGTCATACCTACACATCTCTTAAATATCTCCAGGGACGGTGACTCAACAATTCATTTGCATTTGCTCCCTTCACCCTTCAATTCCTTTCTCCTTTGCACACTTCTGAATATAAATTTGAGCTTGTGCATGGGAACAAAATAGAAAAATCAATGCTGCTGTCCTCTTCACAGTGGTGGCAGAGACAGAATTCCAGCTGGAATCTGTTCTCCTTTCACTTAATAACTGAATTCCTCTTTTGTCTAGGAAGATTTTCTGATGCTACACTGGTTCCAAATAATTGAGATCATATATTAATATAATATGAAGAGAAGTAACTATATCAAAAATTGGAAAAAAACCAAGGCCATGTTCTTGACAAGAAAAGATCTGGGTTCTAAAAATTTAACTGAAAAGAACACCTTAGTATTGTAGCACTTCTCTAATTTCTGTGAATCAGTATGTACATAAGGCCGTAGAGCCTTAAAATAAATACATTAAAATTAATATTTTTATGGATCTCATTTCTACTCAAAATGCTTTTATTTTATTGGTCCACTTGACTTCCACACAGCTTTTCTCTTGAACTGCTCTATACACGATTTTCAAGAACCTCTTGTGCTCACATTTCCATTTCAGTGATACAGTTGCATTTATATCCACCAACATTTTGTCCCTGATCTCATATAGTTAAATTTAATTGGTGTAGCAGTAGAGTTAATTTCCATATTTTTTGAGTATTTCTATGGATCTTTAGAGAAGCAGACATATGAGAAAAAAATTTTAAGAATGCCTTTTCAGAAGTGAATACAAAGATTAGATATCGTTAAACAAGAGTACTCCTTTGCTTCATTTGTTTTTCTTAATGATGAAAAGTCTGCTAAATGTTCAATGATTCATTGGAAGTTCTGAGTAAAAATTCTGAATGCCTCATTCCTTTCCAGTAAAGAAATAAAATTAATGTCAGTATTCCATTGTAGAGGCTTCCATGCCCACACAGATGTTAATGACTTCTGCATATCATATGATAGGTAGGATTTTCCCTATTAAATGCATGTCCTTAATTATAAAATCTAAATAACATGTTATTAATAGAAAGGAAGTTTATATTTGTAACATAAATACTATATTGTTAATTATATAATAGTTATAATATTTATAATTTCCATTTAATAAAATTTTCTAAAATAAGAGAGAAATTTAAAAAAATACATCATAGGTTATTTAACTTGCAGCAAGAGAGGAACTTTCATAGTTAGTAATGCTCTGTGGAACTAGCATTGTAAGAACTAATTGTAAATGTGTTCTTAGTTCTGTTTGTGGAGCATGTGAATATGTTGTTAGTTGAGATTCTTGGATCGTTGTTGGGAGGGGGGTGGGACCATCAGTACTAGCTGTACACTGGGAATGTAGGTGGTTGGTAGTCAAAATCACTGGGGTTGATCTGAAAAATGTTACCTTGAGATTGAAGACAGGCAGCTGTCCTCTTTTAAAGTACAGTTGTCACTTAGCTTTGCAAGAGGTGATTTGTTCACTGTATTCAGCATTGATACAATCTCCCCTTGAGAAATGTGCGCAGTTCTGGGCCCCACAATTTAGGAAATTTTTGAAGGGCCTTGAATGTATTCAGAAGAATGCAAAAAAGCTGGCGAAAGGGCTGGAAGAAAGGAACTGCAGAGGACTTTGGACTTGTCCAAAAAAAGGCTGAGTGGCTCTTTCCAGCTTCCTGAGGTGGGAAATAGAAGAGGGAAGTGCTGATCTCTTGGGAAGGTCAGGGTAGGTTTGCTCTGGACATTGGGAAACATTTCTTTACTTTGGTGGTGGTCATCCACAGGAACAGGCTTCCTAGAAAAGTGGTTGATAACCCAAGACTGTCAGTGTTGAAGAAATATTTGGGTGATGCCCTTGTTAATATGCTTTAACATTTGGCCAGCTATGAGGTGGTCAGGGAGTTGGACTTGATCATTGCTGGTCCCTTCCAACTGAAATACTCTACTGTGGTTTTTTGTGTTTTTTTCCTAAATCTGTGTTCATTAGTTCTTTTATTATCAATCAGATTAGTAAAATAAAGTCAAGCTTAAAATCTGGCAAGTTTTTATCTTAGTTATGTTTAGATGTTTCATTATAGTGGGAATTAAACTGAACATACCCACTGGAAAGTGGCAAGCAAAGTTCAGAACTCATTACTGTTCAGGATCTCAGGTATCTGCCACCTGATTGTGCATTTGAGTGTAAAAAAGTGTTCATTAGGTCGGCTGAAAATATGCATCTAGAGTGCAAATTTAAATATTCTTGAAGTCCTTCTAACAGCATCAAATTAATCTTTGCTATAAGTGGAAACAAATGAAAAGAACCAGTTGCACCTCCCTGAACTTTGGAAAATGAAGGATTTTAAGTTGCTTCACACTCATTTTTGTCTAATTCAGCTCTGCGTTTAGTGAAAAGCAAATTATAAGGGAAAATAAGAGAAGGAAAATTATGCTGATAGCAGTAAAAATATAGGTATGAGGAACCTTGATCCTCATTTTCACAGGGAGCATTTTCATACAAATTTTGCTCTCTCTGGCATTAATAAAAGAATTTAAGAGTGCAACTAGAAATCTATCTATTTAACAGATGTAAAGGAAAAATAATGTCAGAAACTAAGAAAAACCCCGTACACATAGTTAACCATTGTATATTTCACATCACTTCAGCTTAAAATCCTTTACAGATCTGTGAGGGTACTGTTTTGAACATAAGCTATAGTTCAGAAGATTATCCTGTAAATGCATTTAGATTGATAAAGTGTGCAAATTATCTCTACCTGTAATTGTCTTGGTTAGCACATGTTACTGATCAAGAGTTATTTGAAGGGATTTTCATTCTTTTTTTTAAATTATTTTGCCTTTAATGACATCAAACTGTTTTGGTTTTAAGATATTTGCCCTTTTTTGGTTAGTTTAGTTTTGTTTTGTTATATAGACATCTAAGTGATGTCAATGCCACCATGTAATCATAGTTCTTCTGTGCTGGTGATTAAGGTCTGCTTCTCTTTCCTTTGCCAGGTGATAATAAACCAAATATTTGGCAGCAAAATTATTTAGCTTCTTGCCTCAAGAAAGTGAATTTTATTGTGGTTTTAGTTGTACCTTGAATTGTTTGAGAAGAAGTAATTGATTATTGATTTTAGTTTATAGGTAAGAAATAGCTGAAGACTTTAGTTATTGTCTCTATTATTTCCAAGTTTGCTTTTTTCTGTAGGTAAAGATATGCCAAGATATTTATGACTTTTTATCTCTTTAGGAGCATCAAGAGAAAACTGTGACTTTAAAACTGTCTTTTCTAGTTTTTGTTAGCTTGGGCATATCCTTTTCATCTGTGTATTGCAATGCTACACATTCACAGTGGTTAAACAAACTGAGCTTTAATGAAAGGGTGCGTGAGACTACTAGCTAGTAAAATCTCACAATCTGGATAATAAAAAAAATTAGTAAATTTTACTCCCATAGTCTGATTAACATTGTTACCTTCTGGCTGTTTTGTTTGGTGGTTTTTTTTTTTTTTTTTGCTTGGTAGACAAAAATTCATTGTGAATTTAATCAGTCTGTTTATACTCATAGCGTTTTTTCTAACTTAGAAGCCATAACTTGACATGTCACATGATTCAAGACATTGGAGAATTTGTAAAAGAAATTATTTCTTTTTTTTTTTTTTACTGAAACCAATAAATTATATTTTCCAAGGACATAGAACCACAATGATGCTTGAAATTATGTTTCTGTACTTCATAACACTACTGACCCAGTTCTGTATTTTTGTTGTTTTTTTCCTTTTTTTTTTTCTTTTTTTTTTATTTAATAATTTCAATTAGTATGGGTATTTGGCAGAAATTTCCCTTAGGGGAATTCCAGATGTCACTAAAATTCAAATTTTCTATATGTTAGGTACAAATTGATCAGTAATTATTTTAACCTTGCACACAATTGTACACTACAGCAATAAAATGACTGGAGAAAGGAAACCAAAAGGTTTTCTAAGGGTAAAACCTTTCGACACTAAATATGGATCTTCAAATGTCAAGAGGGACTAGATTAAATCCATGGGTTTCTTTCAATGTAATATCATTAGGAATAATTACTTCATATTTTTCTTTAAATGTTTGGCTAATGCAGATGCATGTAGTACTGAAGTTGCATCTCTCAAAGTGGGTAGAAAATGTCAGCTTTTAAAATTTTGACCAAATGTAGTGATTTGACACTGGCCAAATGCCAGGCACCCACGAAAGCCAGTCACTCACCCTCCCCTGCCACAGCTGGACAGAGGAGAAAAAAATTCACGAAGGGTTTGTGAGTTGAGATAAGGACTAGGAGCAAACACTTCAAGGGTAAAACAGTGTAATAGTTGCCTCCTCAAGCCAGGTCTCATGAGCTCTTGGAGGTCTATAACACACCCAAGATAGCTCAGCTACCCTTGGAGGCATAAAAATCAGCAGGATGGCTTCTGTTGCAGTGTTGGAAACAAAAGGGTTTAATAAAAGGCAAAATAACAAACAGAGAAAAACTGAGCCAGGTGCAAGAGGTTCTTGCTCCTGGTAAAACACCTCACAAAAGCGATTAGTTTCTTTTTTCTCTTATTTTTCTAGTAAATTGCCCAGGTGAGACTTTTTGGCTCCTGTCCAATTAGTTATCCTTAAGTTTAAGGTGAAGTCCCCCAGGCCCTATGGGATGTCTTTTCACCTAATTGAGGAGGGAAACTTCTGGGCTTCTTTCCTTTTTGAGGTGACAAAGGAGAGTTTTGTCACTCCGTCAACAGAGGGAACATTTCCTATAAAACAGGTTTAACTTAAAGGTACAAAGTGAATTTATTACTAATAGAATCAGAGGATGATAATGAGAAGTATAATAAGCCCTTAAAAGCCATGTTTTTTCCCCAAACCTTCCCTCCTTCCCACCAGAGCGACAGGGAGACAGGATGTGGGAGTTTTGATCAGTTCATCACCTGAGTTTTTCTTTCACTGCCCAGGAAGAGGAGTCCGTCCCCTGTGAGACGGTGGTGTCCCTCCCATGAGAGGTAGCTCCTCTTCTCCCACAGGGTTCCAATCTCATGAGCAGCAGTCCTGCCAAAACTGTTGCAACATGAGCCCCTCCCACAGGCACAGAGTCCTCCCAAAACTGCTGTGGTGTGTGTCATTCTTCCACAGTGTGCAGTCCTCCAAGGATGTACTGCTCCAGCCTGGAAGCAGGGCCCCTCTCTCCACTGTGTCTCCCATTGGATCACAGCCCCCTCCAGACATCCTCCCACCCTGTCATGGGCACCTCCCCCACGGGCTGTGGGTGGATCTCTGCATCCCCCATGGATCCCCACGGGCTGTGGGTGGATCTCTGCATCCCCCGTGGATCCCCATGGGCTGTGGGTGGATCTCTGCATCCCCCATGGATCCCCACGGGCTGTGGGTGGATCTCTGCATCCCCCGTGGATCCCCAGAGGCTGTGGGTGGATCTCTGCATCCCCCATGGATCCCCACAGGCTGTGGGTGGATCTCTGCATCCCCCGTGGATCCCCACGGGCTGTGGGTGGATCTCTGCATCCCCCAAGGATCCCCAAGGGCTGCAGGGGCACAGCTGCTTCACCACGGTCTCACCACAGCCTGCAGAGGAACCTCAGCTCTGGCACCTGGAGCACCTCCCTCCCCTCCTTCTCCACTGGCCTTGGGTCTCCATGTGGTTTCCCTCACATGTTCTCACCTCCTCCTCCTCCTCTTCTCTGTCTAGTAGAACAAAAACTGTGTGCACTTTGCTTTGATTTTCTTCTTAAATATGTAATCGCAGAGACATTACCAACATCAAATCTTAGCAAACACCATAAAACGTATAAATCTGATGAAAATACTCCAACTACTGTAACAATACAAAGATAGAAGGATTTTTATGAGACTAGAAACTGCTTTTAAATATGTGCTCTTGTTCCATGAAACAACTCTTATGAATCCTTTTAGTATTTAAAAAATAAAGATATAAGTATGAAGAGATCTGCTTTGTTGACATTTTTCACCTAAATATTGATTAAAAGCAATATTCAAGCAATATTTGTCCTTCAAGCAAGCGTTATTTTTCCCACTGTCCCTCCATTATCTTGTTTTCAATGTATCATGGAAATGTTCTAGCACTCAGATGAAAATAGCCTTTGACTGAAGAGACATCAGTTAATCTTGAAACTTGAAAGACTCAAAAATTGTTATCAAAGAAAGAATAAGAAAAAATGTATGAGACTCCACTATATTACCATTGAAAAAGTAATACAAAACCCTCAAGTCATGGCCACTATAAAAATAGTTATAAATCAATATTTGCTTTAATGGTAGAAGTGTGATTATTTTAATTTTGCAAACTATATGTACATGGTTCCTAGCTCTTAGAGAATCTTGAATTATAGCATAATATACACCATTTCTATTATTGTGAATGCTGGATGCCTTGTTTTACCTTCTGTATCATGCATTGGCTTTCATGTATTCAAATGAATGTGTGACTATATATTTTGTTCTTGAGAAACACTGAAGTAAAAGACTTTGAAGCAGCTATTGACAGAAAATAGTTTCCTGACTTCTTTCTGCCTAACTACATTGCTGGCTTGTGGGTACAAATTAAAGCCTTATTAACCCTTTTCAGTTGTTTTTCATTTCTGTCTTGGCTTTTTTTTTATCTTTTATTACTTTCATTTAAATACTTTCTTCATTAGTTTCTTCCACATATACCACAATCAACCTCCAAAGCTGAGTTCACTTAGATTTGTTATATACACATTTAGATTTGTTATATACACATTCCCTTCAAGCAAGCTGTCTTCTGCGTTGTTTTTATTTAACATAACTTGTTTGTATTAGTACAGATAAATGAAATCATTTGAAGAAAGGACTAACTCTCAGGATGATGAAGAGGAGTATTTTAAAGTGAAACTGAGAAGTTCAATACAAATTAAGCTAAAAATGCAAATGGAAATTGTATTTTATTAATGTCTGTTGTTTCCTTTTAAGTTAGTAATAAAGCTATCACAGAATCATAGACTGGTTTCTTCTTAATGATACATTTATTTTGTAGTGGTATTGATGTTTTTTCTTAGGGCTATGGTAACCCATGATTTCTATTTCTAACTTAAATATATCAAAAAGACCTTAAAACTGGTAATTTTTTTTCTCAGAATACTTAAAACATTCTAACAATGATAATTCCTTCAGTAGTTTGATTTCTCCTGATAGTGTCTGCTGCTTCTTTGCTGCTTATATACTCTATGTGCATTTCTAAAATTGTGTAATGAGTATTAAGATGCACCTAATGGCTATGCTTCCTGAATTTTACATGGCTATTGAAATAAAGTAAAAGCATAACAACCCTGCTTGTTGAGTTTTTTATAATTCTCCTCAGTAAATCAAAAATGATAATGGTGTGCAGGAGTGGGAAGTGTGACAGTTAAATAGCTGCACTTGCTGTGTTTTGCACAGAATCATAGAAGGTTAAAGGGTTGGGAGGCACCTTAAAGATCATCAAGTCCCAGCAACTCCCACTACACCAGGCTGTTCCAGGCCTTGTCCAATTTGACTTTGAATGTTGCCAGTGTTGGGATATCCACAACCTCTCTGGGCAACATGTTCCTGTGTCTCACCAGCCTCACAGTAAAAAATTTCTTCCTAATATCTAATCTAAATTTCACCTCTTTCAGTTTCTACCCACTACCCCTTATCCCATCAATACAGTTCCTGACGAAGAGTCCCTCTCCAGCTCCACTTTAAGGAAAGATATTGGAATGTTGCTGTGAGGTTTTCACATAATTTTCTGTTCTCCAGGCTGAACAGCCCCAGCTTTCTCATCCTAGCTTCACAGATGAGGTTCTCCAGTCCTCTTGGTGGCCCTCTAGACTGGATCCAACAGTTGCATATCCTTCCTAATTTGGGAGCACCAGAACTGTACAGAGGGTGTCCCAAGAGGTGTCCCAAGAGCAGAGTAGTGGGTGAGAATCACCTGCTTCGGTCTACTGGCAACACTCCCTTTGAT
Organism: Melospiza georgiana; assembly: GCF_028018845.1. NCBI lineage: Eukaryota > Metazoa > Chordata > Aves > Passeriformes > Passerellidae > Melospiza > Melospiza georgiana. Next base: position 78,966,524 of record NC_080430.1, read on the forward strand.
GATTCCACTGGATTTGTGGGCTGTAAGCGCAAATCTGACTGCCACTTTTTTTCAGAAATAATGGATAATGGCTTAGCAGCTTTGTCTGCCAGCTCCCTCAGGACCTGCAAATTAATCTCATTGGGTCCCATGGACTTGTGAACATTGAGGTTCCTTGGTCTTGAACCTGATCCTCTTCTACAGTGGGCTTAGTGTTTCCATTCTCCCAGTCAGTCCCTGCGTTTACCATTCTTGACATGGGTGGATCGGCAAGAGCGCTTGCAGTTGAAGATACATAAAGAACGTATCTTTATGATATTGTTCTTTCTCTAGAATCTAAATGAGTATATTTTTTTTAGACACTTGAATGTTTGTGGTAAACGATGTCGACACATTTTATTTTAGGAATTTGTGAAATCATAGTTACATACACATCTGCTGAAAATCTGCTAAGGATTGCCTTATAGGAATATTTTTATATAGTGGCCTATTTATGAGCTTCCTTGCTGATTGCATTTTAAAAGAATGTCTCCCTGCACAGATGACATTCAGTTTTCTAATTTGCTTTTAAAAAGGTAATCCTTTTTAGAGATTTATTTGCTTAAGATAATGAGGTAGGATTACAGCAGAATTAACTGCAATGCTATTAAGTGTTGTTTGTTTTTTTTTTTTTTCTTTGGGTCTAGCCTTATGCTTTCAGTTTGAAAGTAAGCTGAGATTTATTTTTCTAGGCTACAAAACAAATTCAAGACAAGAAGACAAAAAGGCAGCTGAAGTAGTAATTCTCCTGAAGAATTAAGACACCGGTGTCTGAGGTATGTTTGTTTAGGAAATGTTCTTAATTATTTATTAAGCTTGACGCTATGTATGAGAGTAATGGTAAATGCTTTTTAACATTACTGACTATTTCACATTTCACATCTTCCAATGCAATTCATTTGAAAGGGAACTCCAAAATAGATATATATATATATATATATATATATATATATATATATATATATATATATATATATAGGTGTTTTTCAATAAGTATGGGAAATTAGTTGTAAATGTGCTTCTGTTGTATCTGACACTATTTTTCTGTCTAGAAAATTAGACATACCCACCTGCAAAGTTAAAAATCTAGAAGCATTCTATGTTCTTTCTGACTTAACAATTGCTGCTTTCTTTATGTGCTGTAGGTACTCAGAAAAATTTCCAAATAAGAATGTTCAGGAAAAAAGTGTCAAAAATTTTATATGCAACACATATTACTGTGATTTAAATAGCTACAATAAACGTTTTTATCAGTTAGATGTTAAAGAGAATGTATAGAAAGAAATTATGAATTACTCTATAAGGAAGACAATAGAAAGTCATCAGCAAGTAGGCAGATTAATGGAAGATAAACCGAAGAAATTCATCACTGCCTTTTCACAAGTTTAAAAATTAGACTATTTAACACTGTTTTTCAGTTGCAAAATGTTTGAACTCAGTAAATTGGATTCCATTTTTGTAAATGCACCAGCAAAGCTTGCGAGGAACTAAGGAAATGGAGCTGATGCTAATTTCATTTTAGGTCTAGTATTCACTTAGCATGTTCAGGAGCTTAAAAAGAGAAAATTGAAGTCTTCATACATTCAAAAAGCACTGGAAAGCATTATTTTTATTACATTTGGGAAATATTCTTTTGTAGTTTATTTTTCTTGGAATACCTTCCATCCCTAGTTTTCTCTTTCATTCAATATATTACATTTCAAAGATTTTTTTTTTTGTCCCAGAGAGGTATTTTCTCATAACAATAAAACCACAATTCCTCTATCTTTTGTTACTTCAATCCTCACCTGAAGCTTCTTCTTTTTGCAGGAGATATATATTGCCAGCATATACTCTTGTCTCTCTTCTACATTCCCACCAGATCTGTGTAATTTTGTTCACATTCAGCCTGTTAGAAGGAGCATGTAGAAGTTTGGCTAGTGAGACAAACATCTCATGGCTGTTAAGTTCTGCAAGCCTATAGTGTGATGCACAGATTTTGTCCAAAAATAATTTTCTATTAAAGAAAACCCAAAAAAACCCCAAAAAATACAAACACAAACTCAGTTTCCTCTTCCCTCAAAGAGAATATTTATTTCAGCTCCCTTTAAAAACACATACCTGCTCAAGACTGTTGACCTCCAGGATTATTTTCTTTTTCTTTGCTTTAGATGTTTGGATGTTCAATAACAGGTTTGAAGCCTTTGGAATTGAGAAGTTGATTTCTGTACACTATCTTTGAGTAACATCATTCACAGTGAATAGATTCAGATTTTTTGCCTCCTAGCATTTGTAACCACAAGTACGTCTCTTTTATTGTCAGTTTTTTTTTTTTTTCCTGGAGAAACAATATTTGAAGTACAGTAATATACAGGAAAAATAGGTAAATCAGCAAATATTCATGTATTTTACCCTACTATTCTTTTATCTCTCAGCATACCTAAATTTTGTATTGGAGAAAGGAATTTAAAACTGTTGTTGAAAATTTGATGAGACTCTACACACCTGCCAGTGACGTCTGGGAAAAGTGTTTTTTATTAAATTAAAAATCTCCTTGGCCTTTTCTTGACTCCCATTGAGATACATACTTATTCCTCAGGGCACAATTTGTCTTGCAGATTGCATTTGATTTGTAGTCTAAGGATAGAAGTTCGTCATATCTGTGTTAAATACATGTAGCTTTCAGAAGCATGGTAAGGCAATATTTTTATATTAAGTCATGAGGAAAAATGTGTAAAAAAAGATAGATCTCACTTCACTAGATCTGTCTGAAGCAAGATACCAAGTAAAATATTTATTAATTTTTAATCAGTCTGCTTTAACTTTGGATCTATTTGTGATATTTATGTTTTTGTCTAGCCTGATCCCTGAGTGTTCCCCTGCATTGTGTTTGTTATTATATGTTTGTTAAGCCTTTATAAAATCTTCACTTTCTCTCAGTTATAGAGAAATAACTGTAAAACAGCAGACAAAAAATAGTACAGTATGAGGGAAAACAAAAGAAGTATATCATGCCTGCCCTTTCTCATTCCATCTGCCAGATTATTTAATCTTACTCAGTGTAATATTTCTGTCATTTTAGATATTATGTGATAGACAGGTTACCATTTGATTTCAAATGGATTTTGAGTGAATTATTTAATCTGCAGTTCAACATTTCTGACTCTTTATAGAAGTGTAAACATTGTCCATGGTGGCAGAGAAGTCTCTGACTTTCCCATGCGAGATCTTAGAGTTTAAAAAATGAGTTTATGGCTACCTGAAGATATACTTTCAAATTTTCATCTGGTGATACAGGCCTTGAGCAAGCAGTATAAGGAACTGCTTACGAAGTTCATACTGGAGCTTTTGAAATTACTGATTTAATAAAACTTAATGATCTGAGTAAATAGGAATTTACAAATGCCACAGAGGCTCTCTACCAGATGACTGATATTTCTGTTTGTAGCTTATACATTTCAATTATGTTGCTCCATGCCTAATGGTCCAGCTTAGATTTGTCTTTTCCAAACCCAGATATCTAATTTTACTTCTCTGATTTAGAACAAAGTTACCTGATCTTCCCATTGCTCTTATGCGTATTTTGCCTTTTTATATGGTTATAAACATATATACAATTTTGCTAAAGTACTGAATGCCTACGATATTCTTTTGGTATATTTACCTTTCAAAATTACTGCATGAAAGTGGTTTATACATGGAGCAGCCTATATTTTCATGTCTGTTTAAAAGCCTGACTTGATAAATGCAAATGAAAGTTTCAGAGCTACCTTGTGACAGATGTGTAATTATGATGGGGCTAAAGGAACTCAGCCTTCTTGCAGGTGTTGCTAGATGTTTGCCTTACTTTTCAAGATAGAAATGAAGAAATTAATTGCCTAGAGTAATGTACTTTGCATCAACCTTGGATTTTAGCCTACTGCAAGACTGATTGGTATATTACTTCCCAGAAAATTCATACATATTGCAAAATGTCTTGAGTCTTTTGTGAAATGGAGTTGAAAAATATTTTAAATCAAGAAGTTTACTGAAGTGTACAAAAAACTGCCAACCTCAATTTTGACTATACGAGCTTTTCAAGGTTTTCCACTTTGAAAGTAATTTAAAAACTGAAATTATGTTGCAAAAAAATTTCTGTCTGTCTTCAAAATAATTTCTGACTTCAAAATCAGTATAAATTGATCCATATTATTCTCAGGTTTAAAAGGATTTGATTTCATTTGAGATAATAATGTAAAAGGCAGTGGAAAAAAAATTTCACACTGTATGTCTTGAGAAAAGAAAATATTTTGAGACCATTTCATATTTCTTATGTGTCTCAGAACATATTATTAATTTGGTTGTGTAACAACCACAATATGGAAGTGTTCTTGAAAAAGTATTAAAATAGTAGATATTCAACCATCTCATCCAAATATGAGAGAAGGATTTCAAGGCAAATTTCTAAACACTAGATCACAACTTAGTGAAAAGTCAGTCATTTCTATGTCTAGTCTGAACAAGAAGCTGGATTATTTGCAACCTGTCTGCAGTTTTCTTTTGTGCAACTGTTCTTGTTTAAAAGTAGAAAAGCTAAGTATTTTGCGAAACCAGTCACAGCTCAAAGTAGCCTGTGTGCTCCCTTTTGGAGTCATAAAGAAAATCATTATATACTCATCAGATAGCTTTCCTCTGTAAATGGAGTGGCAGGTGCTTCCACTCTAGGAACTAAAGCAGCAGAAGTGCAGGTGAGGATTGCACGTGAAATGCAGCAGCAGGAGGAATCAGGAAGAACAGGAAGAATTAATTATACTGTTTTTTTCAGCTGATGTAAGTAGCATATGATTCCAGCCTGAAATGGCCAGGATGCCAACCTGCCTGTGTGGAAGAGGTGCATCTTCAAGCAGAGGCAGAGGGGTGCAGCTCCACCACACTGGGGCTGCAGTAGCTGCCAGGGGCAGCCAGTGGTGATCCAGGGTTCCATCCTGCCCTTGGCAATGGGGCACTGCTTTGGCTGGGCTCTGCTGCAGAGAGAAAGCTGTACCCCTGGGAGCAGCTTGAGAGTGAAAGGCAGGCTTGCTCCTCACCTGCAAAGTGTGCACTGCGTGCGATCTGATCAGAGGGGTCAGTTTGTACACAGGAGTTTGATTCTAGTTGGCTACCACTGGCACGTGCTAATCTGCAGTCTGTGCTTTCACAGTCTTTGGTTTAAAGAATTTATTTAAAATCTATTTCTAGTAATTTAATTTATTTAAAATTTATTTAAACAAATCCAAAAAGACACAGACATTCAGATTTCTATTACCAGTTTTTCCTTGACCTATATAATTCAAAGTGTTTATTGGTTTTTAGCTGCTCCAAGGAAATTGCAGGAAGCGAAAAAACTGCAGATATGGGTTTTTTTCTTTCAGAAAATATATGGGAGTTGCTTAGCAAATACGACTAACAGCACTTGAATTTTAGTATATACAAATCCACAAACATCCGTTTTTACCCAAAATTTTATTATTTCTATGTTCTAGTTTTATGGATTTGCTAGCAATATGATTTTTTTTTCCAACAAATAATTGCTTGTGGTTTTTGATGCTTGCTTCTTACAGTTAAGGTTGGGGTTTCTTACACTGCTTTCTTATGAAACAGCTAAATAGTGTGGTATAACTCTTTCAAAATATGAAATTATTTTTAAAAGAATGTCTCTTCTGATGGAAAGAATAGTTTGTCCTTCTCTTACTATGAAGTGAGTTTAATTCTAAAAGACATTCATGTTCAAACAAAACAGTGTTTAAATTAAGTTGTAAGGTTGTCTGAAAAGAAATATGGACTAGCTTTATTTTTTCCTAGTACTCTAAAATCACAGTGTCCAGATTTGGCTTATGCTCTGGGGAATTTCTTCTATTTATTTTTAATGGATCAGTTTTTTAATGCTGAAGCTGATCAGCAGCTGATGGCTGCTCTTGCGATAGTATCCCAGCCATCTATAGATAGCACACAATTAACTTGAGGTAAAAGAGGGAAAACCAGAAAGGAAATATCCACTAGACACAGAGCATCTCTCTATGTTCTGTATTCTGTATCAGTTTTAATGGGTCTGTAATTAGGTCACAGGACTGATTGATATCAGCCCTTAGCTTCCTAGGTGACATCACCCTCAGCTTCATTACTTAACAGAGATTAAGATGTTGACACATAGAAAATTCTGCTTCCTGGACAGGGAAAAGTAACTAATTAAACAAGCTGTAGACTTGACACTGTCTGAATTATTTACCAATATACTCACATAAATATATCTCCAACTGGAGACTAATAGGAAGGAAGAACACGGAGCACATAAGGAAACAGACGTGCTTGCAGTCCACGTGTCTAATTTAAAGAAACTGTTTTAGAACTAGTCTGGAACAGGACGTGTTGTGAGTAAAATGATGGTTCATTTAAAAATTTTAGGCAGAAAAAGTAAATCTAAATACTGACAAGATACTTTGAGATTAAGCAAGAAAAGAGATGTTGTAATGCATGGTCAAATGGGCAGAGATCTTGGCATGATCCAAAGAGCATGTGATTCAAAGAGATCAACGGAAAGAAAGAATGAGATTAGTTCCTTATATATCTATATATAGAAACCTCATAAATCCAGCAATGGACACAGCTTAGAATGGTCCTTTATTTAAAAAGATTTGCTGTGATTTAAACTGAACATACAAGGCTGCCTCTGTGAAACACTGCAAAACACAGCAAGAACCTTTCACTCGTCCCTATAAAATCTATTATGATTGAGGTACTGTATGTTGCAGATGAAAGAGATTGATGCAATCATTAGTGCTTTTTATTATTTTGTTGCTAGGGAGGCTCTTCCTTTTTTTTTTTTTTATTTCCTTTTAATTTTTGGAGACAGTATTTACTCAAAATTGATTTAAATTTATAGGATGAATTTTTTAAAACATGACTATTGAGATTTTAGGAATTTTGTTGTTAAGAATGAAAAAACAGGGAAGTATATTTTTCTTAGCATTATGTTTTAAGATATATGTGTGCTTGAGAGAGACTGCTGAGTGATATAAGATTACCTTTATTCTTGAGAGGGCTACAAGGAATAAGGTTGGACAAGTCTGTAAGAACTCAGACCTGATCGTAGGAGCAGGCTGCAGCATGAAAATAAATACCTGGGTGTGAGAATAGAATAAAGATTTGTACAATTTTTTGGTAAGTGATACCTATGAATGAGAATAATCCCAAGAGATTTCTATTACAATTGTGAGTAAGAACTTATTTCATGTGTGCCACGTATAAAGATTTGCTTATCCTTTTGATATCCTGCAAGAGTCCTCAGACAGACATATATCTGCAAGAAGTAAAAATTGACATATATATATATATATATATATATTTGCTTTCAAATAAATGAGGAAACATTGTGTAAATAACATTTTGATGCTGTTCCATACATACAGGTTTTCATCTTCTATTTGCCATTTGTAAGTCCTGAGTATCATAAAATGCACTGACAAATTAATGCCTGTGTAAGTTTTGAAGTTGTTTCTGTTGAGAGGTCTTAGTGTCATGTTTGATGACACATAGAAAATAGTAGGGATACCCTATGAAATTCTGCTACAGTATTGCTCCTGACAAGAAGAAAATCAAATACACTGATTTAGAAGCACTAAGAATAGGCTTAATCCAAGTCTGAAAGCTCTAATCCAAAATTATACAGAAGCTGTAATGAACAAGATGAATGGCTTACTGGCACCTGATCTGACAGGGGAAGAAGCAGAAATTAGATACAATGCATGTCTCAAAGTTTTGGGGGTTTTTTTTTAATATCTGCATCCATTTGATTTTTAAGACTAGAATCATTGGAAAATTTTTTTTCCAAAGTGCCTTCTTTTGTGCTCAACTCTAAAGACTGAATTCTTTGTTAGTTTGTGGCTCAATAATAAATCTGAATGCATCAAATCTCATGAGCTACCATTCATCAAGTAGAGGGAGAGAAAGCAGAAATTAATTTAGGTAAACACCCATGCTTCAAAAAAGTATCTTCTAAAATTACTTGTGCTTCTTTGCAACATATGTCTCTAGAAACGAGCTATAATTTAAAAAAGAAAAGTAGTGGATACTAACAACCCTTCACAGGTCATCTTAACAGTCATTAGCCAGGGGTTTTTATCTTATTTTCTTCCAGAGTTAAAATTGTGAGCAGAAATTGACCAGTGAGTGAAAACACAGCTGCCGTCCAAAATTTCCAGCCATACAGTTGTTTGAATGGATAAAAGAGAGATAAGCTTGATACTTCATGCAGTCTAATGAGATGAATATAAATATTTGTACATTTCTATTTTATGCTGTGAAGACATATTCCCATGAAGAGCTAGATACATCTATGTCACCATTAGTTCTGTTCCTGTGGCTTTCCGAAGTATGTAGGATCACCTTAACTAAAATAACAAAAAACCCCAACCAACTAACCGACCAAAAAAAAAACCAAAAAAGCCTAAGAACAAAACCACCTTATCACCTTCAAAAACAAAACAAAACAAATGAAAAAAAGAAATTTCCATATTTTTCCTCAGATTTTAAAACATGTGGATGGGAGATTTCTCACTCGCCTTTCTCACCTTCCTCCACTCCTGAAGCATGAGTCAGTTAGGAGAATAGTCATTGATCTTTGACAATTACCTGTAAATATCTGCTGGTCAGCTCCCACAAGTTTTACTTGTCTGTTTAAAACCTTTTATTCAGAACAATTTGTACCAACATTTCAGAAATAAATTAAGCAGTCAGTTACTTTTAGTTTTGCTCTAGTCTCATGTAGGTGGGTCTTTGTATACGCTTGTGATTTTTTAACCCACTTTCTATAGCAGTGCCTAAAGTTTTCTTAAAGGGATCCCAATGTCTTTTCATCACTGACTTTGACTGGTGTCAGTACAGCTCTGCAAAGAGCAAGTCCCAGGACAGAGTTTTATTTTCTTAGAAATCCTTTGTTTTTCTAGACTATCCTTTACTGGCAGACTGCTTTGCAATTGTTGTGACTATTTCTTCATGCTGATTTTGTTTTCTTTTTTTTTTTTCCTTTTTTTATTTCTTAATCTTTTTTGTCTTGAGATGATTATGTGACTCCTCAGGACTTATTTCGATTAAACCTTCTGCTATAGGTTAATCCATTTCTCCTTGATGCAATGAAGAATTTTAAGTTGAAAAAATTACATGCCAAACTTTTCACTGAATATTTTAGTAATTTTTCTAATTGAATTAAACCGGTGATCTATTTATGAACTGTTTGGTTTACATTTTGTGCACATAGTTGCAGTAAGGACCTTTTAATTTTCATTAGTATCAAACTTTTTCAGAATATATGGAAGATTTTAGTTCTTCATTATTTAGATCCCAAAATTCCTCAAGATGGCTGAATTAAAAGGCTTTGTGCATCCCTGCAATGTGCTATATTACACTAGTAAAATAATTATTGATACCTGGAAAAGAGAAGAGAACTGCATAGATTTTAGCCCCTCTTAGACCCACTGAATTCAACTGGACCTTATGTTTCAATATACAGAAATAAGTGGATACACAAAAGTAACTTTTTCGAAAGCAGGCTTATACATCATCAAAATTTGAAAAAGAAATGCGTTATACATGAAGAGTTTAATAATTGATAGACATGAATAATCCCTATTAAAAAAATTTATACTGAACATTGACAGTGGATATGATCCTTTAGTGTAAATCTGAATTGCTAAATTTCACAATACATAATTATTCTTAGGATCTTTCCTAATGTGGTGCAATTTTTTTTTTTATATTGAATGTTTACAGTATATTCAAAAAATAAAATTAATCCAATTTATCAGTGGGTAAAGCAGATGTGTTTTATTTATAGTCCAAGATGATTTATATATCATCTTACAATTGTGACTGTTGTGGGTCAAAGGTTGAGTGACTATTTTTGGGGAGGCTGACTAATCTTAATTTTAACAGGTAATAAAGGAGTAAGTTTCTAAAATAAAAAGCACAGATAATAACAACACAGTACTTGAGGTTTAAAAAATAGACATGTAGGAATTGAGAAACGGAAGGTCACTGGTAAAGACAAGGGTAGAATAGAAACATTTTCAGGCAAGCACCCACTCAAGGCTCTATATGCACGTGACTTCACTGTTGAAATATACCTAAGCTCCTTCTGCAATCAAGCTAGATTATGTTTTTAATAATATATAATTGACAGAGGACTGAACATTGTAGCTAAAGCATGTGAAGGGGGAAAAACTCATCCATCCCAGAAATCTTTCACTAATATATTAATTCCTGTTTCCAAGTAACATTGAACTAACTCTTTTAAAGTAACAATATATTATAGGTAACTTTCCTTCCAGTGAGTGATGGTTGAGAATAGAGGGTCGTTTATATCTCCATTGGCTTTTATTGTTGTTTTTTTTTCCTTTAGTTTGAGAACGTGTGGTTTGGTAATATTCCAGGCACGACACAAAGTCCTTCCTGGTCCCATTTCCTCAAAAATTGCAGAATGGTATTTCATTTAGAAGGGATCAGAATTTGAAGGAAACATGTTGCCATATGTTTTTCTATATTAAATTGGAAGTGTGTGGAATGTTATGTGTATAAATAGCTTCTACTTGAGAAATACAACAGATATATTGTACTTAAACCTTTTTGTTAGTGTTTGTGTATTTCAGGTAGTTTTTCTTTAAAAGGTCATTGTTTTCGAATTTGACAGTGAGTATGATGTTTCATTGAATGAGATTTGACTTTTTTTGTGTAACAAGCCGGGGTGTCTGATTTGGTCTTTGCTGCTTTTTGGTTTTGGTTTTTTTTTTTTTGTTTGAAGACTGGAATGTCTATAAATTGCAATCAGAATATGATACAGAGCTAAATAAACATCTTAAAGAAGATAAAGCAAATCAAATAATGAAAACACTGGTATTGAGCAGCATTGTTTCCTTCTGCCTTTTCTGGGATACATTGAATTTCTTAAATTCTGTCTTATGTTATATTTACTGCAAAGGCAAGTGAAAGAGGAAATGCATGTGTACTAAGGACAGCCTCTGAAGGTTGAATCAACTTAGTGGAATCACTTCTTAAAAATTCTTTTTTATTCTCTTGACGGGGAGTTTTTTAATTAACATATAATGTCCAGGCTTCCATTTCATGGATCAAATTAAAATTATCCTTCCACAAGGTCTTCCTCAGGTGATCTGAAAATTCTCTGATGTGATACGTTGCAATTGCCTCTATAATTTAAACTTTGTCACATTACATGATCAATGATCTATGGAACAAGAAGTTACTTGGTCATAGTTGCATAGTCCGCCAAATCCTCACAATCTAATTGTGTTTCTTCTTGATAGAGTGACTCTAGCAGGTCCAGAGGAAGAAGGTTTAAGCTTTGAACACTTATTATTCATCTTTGACATCTACGGTTTTCAAGTGGTGTTAAGGTTAAATGAGAGTTCATTTATCCTCTATTTCAATTAGTAAGTGCTCTCATAATTAAATGCAGATCCATGTAATTTAGTGATAGAGAGAGGAATTCATTAAGGTTCCTGAGTAAGAAAAAGTGTTAACAGAACTGCAAAGGTTATAGAAATTTAGCCTCTGCTTAAGGTAAATTAAGCGCAAACCACATTCCTGTAACATGAATCAGATTGCATTAACTGTAACTGACAAGAAAATTTAAAATTCATTTTCATCATCTGTGGGCATCAATAGCAAAAGAAAGAATGTATTTAATATATCAATACAGTTTATATAGCTTTCATGCATTTTGTAATTTATTTTCTTTTATTTTCAATAACAGTTAATATTATTGCAAACACTTATGAAACTGTCATGGACTTTGATTCAAATTTTATTTTTTGAAGGAAAATTCTAAAAGTGAACTAAATTTAAAGATAATTGCTCGGTACCTCAGGAAAAACTGGTGGCCTCTTATTAATTCTAGTGCCAAGTTTTGTATTTCATCCAAACTGTAACTTTCAAAATGTTTTAAAAATCAAAGGGCCAACAAGCTTTCCCCTCAATTTCAGTAGAGATGAAATTCAACAAAAATGTTAGAAATATTTGGGTCATATAATGATAATATAATAAGGAAACATGGAAGGTCTGTTTCCTATTGTAAATTTAAAAATATTTTGATTTTGGTTCATATATTTACTTAGATACATCTGCATGAGAGAAACATGTTTTTCACCTAACTCTTGAAAGTATTTTCTTACTATTGCCATAGCATTTTTCTCATTATGGCATTCAAACACATCTTGACGAAGAATTAATTCCTAATTAATTCCTAATGTTTCTCTTGTAAGTGAAAAAGTATGTTGAAAATCTGTAATAGAATGGCTCTTGAAGTGCTATAAACTTTCTTAGTTCAATAAGGCCAGTTTAAATCTAGGATACTTTTTTTTATGCTCTTCATACATCTCAATTATCTATCCATTCAATTACTGTTTTTTCTTGGTCATTTTTACATTGGTTCGAAAAAAAAACAAACCAAAAAAAACCCCGAAAAACCCCACTGAGTTAAAATTTTATTTCTGCTCTTGATTTTTCAAATTTCTGCCAGAAAATGGAAAATATTCCAAATCAACAAGATATTTTCCTTTGCAGCATTCCACACTCTCTTGTGTTGCATCTGTTAATCTCATTAGCATGGCCTTTATACTTTATTTTTTTCACATTGTTAATGAGGAACTTAATTAAAACATGACCTAGCACTCATCCCAGCAGCATTCAACAGACACATCCTTTTGACACGATGCATGGCGATTTTCACAGATCCACATTTTAAATATTAGCCAGTTTTCAAAGCAGTGGTGAGCAGAGGTGGCATACCCTGATATTAGGGACAAGTTATTGAATCTTAAAAATAACGAAAGTTAAAATGGTCTTCAGGAAGAAAGTTCCACCTTTCTTTGAGCCATAGCCTTCTTAATAAACCTTAGTGACTCAGGTTCAAAACAATGACATTTGACTTTTTGTATTAAGGAGAAAAAGAAGAATAACGACAATTATTAACTGACAAGCACTTTTCATATTTTTCAAAGAATTTTGGCATCAGGCCTAAATTTAAAGCTATAAATTATGTGGTAGCAGTGTTGGAAGATTTGTGCAGAAGTGCCAAAATATTTTTCCACTAGTTTGACCAGGTCCTTTGGTAATGTAACTACACTGGCTAATGTTAACCTGCTAATAACAACTGCTTCAGAAGTTGTTATTATGCCAGGAATTCGCTCCCTATAATTTTTTTATATTTGCTGGTGCCCAAATCTCTTGAGATATTTGTATTTCTATAAAGAATACAAAGGATAAGGAGGAGAAAAAAGTGCAGTAGAAAGTGAAGGGCTGGATTAACTAAGTCAGGTTTTTCTGGGGCTGTGTCTACTCAGGTCCTGAATATCTCCAAGGATATTAATATTTTCAGAATCTGTAACAGTTTAGTAACCTCCATAGTGAAAATTTTTGTTATTTCTTAGGTTTAAATATATATTATTGCACTTTAATTTGTGCCCATTATCTGCTGGCCTGTCACTGGGCACCACAGCGATGAGCCAGGCTCTGTCTTCCTCACTGCCCTCTTCACCAGTATTTAAGTGCATTGACCCCTTGGGACTCCATTCAGCTACTGATGTGTGTCATTCAGGACACCCTTGATTGTCCACCTCCACAAAGGGGAGCAAGACACCAAGAATCCCAAAGTCTAGTGTGTGATTGTGCCCCTGTTGGAACAGTTGCTGTAGGACACACTGAATAGTTCAAATGGTGATAGTGCCTGTGTTTTCAAAATTTAACTAATCCTGAAATACTGGTATGAAAGATTCCATTCAATATTCAGAAATTTATTGCATAAAATTGATCAGTGGGCTTATACTCTAATCATTACACCTAAACATATATGTATAGTAAAGGATGAGTTACATCAGAACAGGTCCAAGGAGTTTATTTTTTAATCTCCTGGAGAAGCCATCTTCATCGTATGTGGTGGATTTTGTATTTTGTTACATAGTGAGAGACTTCAGGGAATTTTAAAATTGACTTTCAGGGATCCTAATGAATGGGTGACCTGTTTTACCATGTCTCATTAAAGCTCTACCTACTATGTGTTTCCAGTGACAGCAGTCAATTGTCTTAAGCATGAATGATATAAATAGGGATGATTTTAGGCATGGATATTTGGATAACAGACTGTTAACAAACAATAATTTGAATAAAATATGTAACATTCAGGACTCCTGAAATGATAAATTGTCACTAACTACTGAGGCACACTGCAGTAATAGGAGATACAGAGCTAAACAGCAAGAAATGCTTCCCCAAAGCAGGGGTTGCTATAGTGTGTAAAATAATTGAAGCCCTTTTACTTGGGAAGTAGAACAATTGGACAGATAATTTGTTTTATGGCACATTTGAAGCTCTGCAATATGTTTTTAGAACTTGAATTTTATGGTATGTTAAAAGCCTATATTATTAACAGTATCCACTAAAATACACACAAAAAAATCCTATGTGAAGATGATATAGTGAGATGAGCAAGACATTGGAACCTTTACAAAAATGTGAATGATAACACTGCATGAATCCCACTTTAGAGGTGCAGTTGAACATCAGCTAGAGCTCCAATTTGCTTTCCTTCAGTGAATAAAACTGTATAATAGGAGAGTAGTTTAAATACATCACTGTGAATAACATTTAGCTCTTTACATCTTTTGTTACAGCCTATACTTTGGAGCTTCCAGACTCTTTTATTCTAATGTAAAAGTTGAATCACTTCCCCCCCTGCCCCTTAATACCTTGCTTAAGGTTTTGTGGTTCACATTTCTTTCTTTCCATTAAAAAACTACCTTTTGAGAAGATACTCTTCTGGTACTGTTCTTCAAGAAATATGCTGTGATGAGTGATGAGGCTAGAATTAAGTTTGAATTCTCTGCTTGTAGAGAAACAAATTTCATGAGATTAGAGAAACTGGACCATTTTCATAATTGCACAAGATATAGATTAGGCAGTAAGAGTAGAAATTATTTGGATTTAGTTCAGTTATATTTATATGAGACAAAAAAAAAATTGTGTTCACAAATGTATTTAGAAATGTTATGGTTTCTCCCTCTTCATCCTGTTTCTAAAATAAGTAGGTCATTATCTTAATTGTAAGATCTAAACAGCAATTTCCTTATGAAATACAAAGTTAATGATAGTAACTATGATATACTGTTTCTATATATATTCAGTGACATAACACACCAGTATGGGTTGAAGATATTTCAAGTCAACAGTAATGCTGGTCTTAGTGTTTATGTTTTCTATTTCCTCTGCCACGAATATTTTAAATATTTTATTGCCTAGAGTTTTATTTCTTTTTTTTTTCCAGATGTTCTTCCAATAATCAGCATATTTGTCCTAATTGTATGTGTGTTTCTTATGAGAACTAATTTGATCTCAAGTATTTCACTTATGTGTGTAGTGCTGTGCAATCTTTGCACATGATATGTTGTGAATGGTAGATGAGGAGATTGGAAATACTGGCTCAGCTATGTTTATCATCTGCAGTGTCTAAGCTTTATTGCATCTCATTAGAATCTCCTTAAAATGCCAGATGAAACGCACCATAGCAATGGCTGATAATTGTGTTATCAAAACAGATAAAAAGAGAAAATTAGGTTGACATACATATTCTTCAGCATTTCGAAAGATATTTATGGGGAAAACTGGCTAATAGATATGAGAGGAGTTTGACATTATCATAAACCCAGTGTTGTCCTCTTCGCCAAAATGTAGTGGACTACTTGAGGTGAGTGCTCTTTAGGAAGGCTGTGAAGGTCCAGTCGTGTCCCTGCACCAGCAAAAACACACTGCAAGTGCTACCAGTCTTTCCCTCTTCCACTCTAGAAATCAATCTAGTGATTGATCATTCTTCAAATTTGGCTTCCCAGTATCCAGGTGTTGTGTTCACTTGGCTTTCACACACTTAGTCTTCATTGACAAGTAACATAGTGAGTACTGACAGTTTATTACATATTTTACTTTGATAAAAAATGTTTATACTTTTTTATACTGGAGTTGTGAAAACAATTTGATCATTACTTCTGAGGGAAAATATTAAATGAAAGAGCACAAAGGGCTGAACTTTCATTCAAACCAGAATATCTGTTTAGTTTTTTAGAATTTTGGGTTTTTTTGGAATGTTTGTTTGTTTGTTTTGGGTACTTCTATAGGTAAATTATTAATGTCTGTACAACTTTGCCCAACTCAAGCAGAGTTTTTAAGAACCATTTCTGAGAACAGAACTACCTAATACTGGTCCCTCTCTGCTCTGCTCTGCACTGGAGCAGCCTCACATTGAGTTCCGTGTGCAGTTTTGGGTGCCACAATACAAAATGACATTAAGCTGCTAAGGAGCTTCCAAAGGAGGGCAGTGAGGATGGTGAAGAGCTTGGAGGGGAAGATGAACAAGGAGTGGATGAGGACACTTGGTCTGTTCAGCCTGGAGAAGAGGAGACTGAAGGGAGACCTCACTCTGGTCTTCAAGGGGAAGCAGAGGGGCAGGTACTGGTCTTTTCACTCTTGTGACCCATGACAGAACTTGAAGAAACACCACGAAACTGAGTTGAAGGAGGTTTAGGTTAGATGTCAGGGGAAAGTTTTTCACCTAGAGATGGCTGAGTACTGGAACAGGCTCCCCAGGAAAGCGATCACAGCACCAAGCCTGACAGAGTTCAAGCAGTATTTGCACAGTGCTCTCAGGTGTGATTTTTGGGATGTCCTATGCAGGGCCAGGGGTTGTACATGGTAATCCTTGTGGATCCCTTGAACTCATCCAATTCTATTACTAATTAAAAAAAAAACCACAATGATTCTGAATGATGAGCTAGATTTAAAGGCATTATGATCTGATTTAATGTGAGATGGTGACACATTTTAAGGATGGGCAACGAAAGAGGGCCAATTGATATAATCTGGTCCAGCAGCATCTTACTGAGTCAACAGTATTAGTTAACATAAGGTATTTATGCAAGATTTTAATTCTTTCTTGGTGCTTTATGATACTTAAGAGGGGGTAAAATTAAATATTGAAGAAAAACATATGAGAAGCTAGATTCCAGTTCTATTGTACTATTGTAATTTTAGAAGTCCTCTCAATGGTTATTTTATCTCACAAAATATTGAAATAATAAGTGAGCATATTCGTTAGATGTACATTATTTATTACAAGTATGTGAGTTGCCCTCATTTTACAGGTTACAAAATAGTTTTAAGACATATTTTATGCACAATATTGGTAAATAATATAATTAGAAAAGTTATTAGTCAATAATTAACCAAACCTAAAAGTTAAAGCTGAAGCTTACTAATCAGTCACACTAGGATATGACCCACTTCTCTATCTAGTGGCAGGTGAGATTACAGGCAATATCTCTCTCCTCTAAATCTAGTGGGTTTCAATGTTATTATACCTTTTCCTCTGAAGTGTGTGGCTCATTGACAGCCTGCTCTGAAATCTGTTTTCACAATATCTGCAGTATTATTTTGTTAACCAAGATCTTACCTGCTGTGACTGAAAGACTACATTTCCATTACATGGAAAAATTATTTTACTGTTCCCTCTTAATAACCTCCTGCCCAAACTTGACTTTAAAAAAATTTGTTTTTACTGGAGATTAGACTTAGAAAATGTGTGAAAGAGCATCTGTCTGCCTTAGGCAATGAACACAGTGGATGTATGTAGGTAGTAAATTAGTTGGAAGTAAAGAATTTCTCCTGATAGTTCTCATACTTAAACTGTATTTTTCCAATAATTTACTACTCAAGTTAAGACAAAGGATATAATCTGTTAGCTGGTGAAGCCTCATTTGCTTCTCTATTGCCACAATCTTACCTTAGTATCATAGAATACTGGAATTGTTTAGATTGGAGAAGACCTCTAAGATCAAGTCCAGCCATTAACCCAGCACTACCAAGTTCATCACTAAACCAGGTCCTGAGTGCCACATCTACACTCTTTTTAGATACCTTCAGGGACAGTGACTCTGCCACTTCCCCAGGCAGCCTGTTCCAGTGCTTGAAAATCCTTTTGGGAAGAAATTTTTCCTAAGGTCCAGTCTAAACCACCTTTGGTGCAATCTGAGACCATTTCCTCTTGTCTTAGCATTTTTTACTTTTGAAAAGAGACAGACATACTTGTTTTTACAAGTTATTTCCAATTTGCCTGAGTTTTCAGGCCATGGATGTAAAAATAAGTAAAATAAATCTAAAGAAAAGTAAAGAAATAATCAGCAGTGTTTTGAAAACTGTTTTAAAATCAACTCTGACTTCTTAGAAAAAATTGATTTTTTGTGACTAGTAGACAGATATGTGAATGATTTACCTAGGAATTTTTAATAAGACAGCCTTGGTAATGCAAGTATATACAAATTCCTCTAACTACAAAATTAATTTATACGGTCAGAAATCTTTACTACATGAGGCACAAACATAAAAAGAAAATAATGTAATTATAAGGGTAAAACCAGCTCTTGAGTTTCCTAATAGTCCTTTTAAAAATTTTACTTATTTTAAGAGGTTGACTGCCTCTAAAAATATCCCAGGTACACAAACACTAGGTTGAATATGATTTATGCAAAAATTAGAATTTCATGTTTTGAGGTTGTAGTAGCATTTCCATGCTTCTTAAATCTTATAGTTTACTGCTTATTATTGTGATGGGTTCTTATTTGGTAGCTAATGCAGAAAATAATGTGTGTTATAATCATAACAAGCTCACTTTCTTGTGAGCTTGATTGAAATATGAATACAGTCAGTATATGCTTATAGAGTAACACCTATTTTCTTTCTAGTGTATGCCTGTTGTGTGTTTTGTTAATCATCACAGATAATCAGATAATTGAATTACTCTTATTTCTGCAACTTTCAAACAGTAATATGCAAACTACACAAGCATATTTCAATAATGTATTTAAAATGCAATTTAATATTGAAATTATATACAAAAGCAAAATGGTATTTAATGTTGAGTGACTGTAAAGTTTAGGGGTTTTTTTGTTGGTTTTTTTTTTTTTATTCTATGTAAAGAAGCTAGAGTATATTAGCATGTAGTGACCTCTAGTACATGCAGTACATGCAGTACAGCTAGAAAAATCTGTATTGTTTACCTACATTATAGTTGGCTTTTGATCCTTAAATATCTATTTTTGCATTTCAATAACAAAATTCCTTTGTGGAAATTATTGGAATGTGATTGAAAAGCAAAATCAAACTTACCTTCATCAAAGGTATGCTTTGGCTTTCTTTTAATGGATACTTTTTTTAGCGACCACTTTTTGATTTGTTTTAGTGATATGCTAAGTAACTTTTAAAACTTCATCTTTTTAAATAATAAACTTTATATGGACTTGTAAGCCTATTTCTACTCTTGAAAAATAGAGGCACAGGTAGGACAGGGGTGTGGTAAAGTACTGAACAAGTTGTTCAAAAGACTTTGGACCTTAAGATCTATGGCTCTCTGACTAAATTTTTCAACCTCTGCTTGAAAAAAAAAGTCTTTAAGTTGTAACATTTTTACATTTTCACCTAATATGCATACACAGGAGACACACATATATGCATATGAGTGTGTGTGTGTGTATGTGCATTTGCATATGCAGAAATATATAGTGGGTATGTCACTTGCAGTGATAAAAACTTAGCAAAACTGAGAACTTAGCCCATGGGTCTAATGTTTTCACCTAGAGACACTTGCTTTCATCATCTCCTCCATGCAAAGCAATTTTATTTACCTACAGCAAGCACTCTCTCTGTTAACAGTAACTGCTGTTCATTTCAGTGTTACTCTACTTCAGTGCCTTTTACCCCTTGGGTCAAGCTATGCCCAGAGAAGATTAAGTTAGTTGGTGCAATACTTGAAATCTCATCTCTGTGTCAGTGCTCTTCTGCAGTTCTGGGGCTTGGAACTCCCATCACCAGGATTGCTTCTAGGAGCTAAGTGACATATTTAATATTTTGAAATGTGTTAATATCAGTTTGAACCTTTTGAGAGCTTACTTTCCTTAGTGAGATGCTAGATTTCTTGCCTGAAAATTTTAGAATATCTTAAGGGTTGTGATTTGCAAGTGAAGTGTGAACAGAAAATGAGTCTTGATTACCTTAGTTTCATTGGTTTGGAAATGTGTCTATTATGCAGTGTATGGGAAACAGAGAGAAGACATAAAGGTTTCTATTCTTTATTCCTTAATCTCAGTAAACTCCTTGATATGCAATGTGTCAAATTATATTTGGTCCTTGAATACAAATTTTTCTAGAGTTACATTTCTGGCAGTTTCAGCACAGCAAGTTAGAAGTGTGACATGGAGTACTCCTGAGATTACGCCTGTGATAGACAGTTTTTATTTCCAAATCTAAACATGATTCAGTTCATAATTACCTTTAGGGTGCATTTCAACTCATGACATTCAATCTTGCCGTTTGCCTCTTGGTTCATTCCTCAGAAATCTTCCTTTCAGACAATAATTGTTTTTATTTGAAGTATGGATGATGCAGTGTGTTTGTCTGTGATTACAAAACTGTTTCTGTTTTGAAAGTTTTCTAAATTTGTTCCAATTTACAAGATTTTTAAGAAATACTGAAATTTCAAAAAAGCATTGAATTGTCAACTGTTAAGACAACTACCCAATTTATAGACAGTACATGTCACCACAAAATTTAAAAATTATGAAAGCATTCATCAAGAGCTGCTCTAGAATTATTTAATATTCTGAATCTATATTAATATTTCTTAAACAGAGTTTTCTTAATGGGCTTTCTTGTGAGGTTCAGGGTTTTTTTGACATTCAAAGGAATGCAAATGTGAACCATAATTAAAATTATTACTTGCTCATTTTTACATGATATATGAATGTTATAATATTTCCACTTTTCTACAACAATAAGAGTTTATAATAGTATCTATAAACTGAAAATAAGATTTTTTTGGCTACTTTTTCATTTAAATGATGGTCAGGAATACTTTCAAAATTATATGATAAGGACTTACATAGGTACTAAGGAATATCAAATAAATGTAGATACATCCCATATAAATTAAAGTTAAAAGTTGTTAATTAAAAGTGAATCTCAACCATTATGGAGGGAGACTGCAGTCTAAGAAATTGCATTATTAAAATAAGTTTGTGAAGAATTGAATCTAACTTCCATGTGGTGTTTCATTTGAAAACTGGGTTCATTTTACTTGCTTCAATGGAAGACGTGATTTTAATATGGCTTGCTGAACAACTTGAGCTACTATTTTCACCAGTAAATTTCAAAATTTATCTACGGGAATGGTATCATTCTAAGGGGAAAATAAAAAAATATATGATTGTCCCTTGGGAAAAATATTTATTTTACAAGCAAAAAAAATCCATAATACACAAGATGGCACTGTTTCACTTGTGAAAATGCCTATTTTTCACAAATAAATGTGAAAAACCTGTTATAAGAGTGCAGTAGGTTTTATATTTTTGTATAAGTGCAGTGAAAACAAATTTGCGTAGTTGGAGAGATTTGGGTTTTTTAAATTATTGACCAGCTAAGATATACAGATGCAAGACTGCATAATTGTGACAAGTGAAAATGCCTCTGAAATTACTGTAGACAAAACTGAGTGATTCAGGAACTGGAAACCAGATATGAGCTGAAACTCTCTGTGATTTACTCTTCTCTTTCTAAGAATCCTGGAGAATTTGGAATTTAGTTTCCAAATGGTTGTCTTCCCCTGGATCTTCTTTGAACTCCTCTGACATGCCTAATAAGCATATCATCTCAGTTTCTTCATTCTTCTTTTAAGGTTAGCTTATAAAGAGTAAAAGGTATGTGCTAAAGTAAATGAGAATTTCCTGTTGTGAAGGGGACTTAATTTTTTAATTGAGCATTGAATTCTAATGTAGTTTTAAACTTTTTATTGGAAAAAAACCCCATAAAATTATATAGAATAGTTTCAGAAAATTTTTTCCTATTGAAAACATTTTTGATCTTAGGCCACATTCAATTTCTCAGTTTTTGTGAAAACCCAGATACATCTATTATTGTACCTAAGCACAATACAGGAAGGTAATTCTTAATATTTCATAATCTTTCTCTAGGATTTATTACATAAATTGACAGTGTTTACTTATTATATTAATATTCTCAGGACAGAGCAGAAAATCTGCAAACCTTCCATTAGGTTAGATGCAGTAGTTGAAATAACATTTCATCATTTCACTGTCAGATGTCTAAATTTAAGTACATAGATAGTGTTAGGTTGGTAATCCTTAATGTGTTCTAGAGAGGAATTCTTTTGTTCTTAAGTAAATATCAGAAGTCAGTTATCTAATTTTAGATAATTTTTTTTCAATGTAGATATCTGTTTACTTGTCAGAGATTTGAGCTCTACTTAAAGACATTCAGAGAATGTCAATAAAGGTGATATTCTTACCCACCTATAACTTTTTACAAGAGTTAAAGAAGTTCACTGTGAAATTTAGGAGGTTTACCTACATATATATTTACATTCAAATTCATCAATTTGAAATTTAACCGGTTGTTTATTTGCAAAATATCTGTGGGAGTATGTTTGAAGCAGGTCTGTCTTAAACAACTGTCACTTTTTTGTTTTGCATCACTGAGCACTCTCAACATTATTCCATTTTAGAGAAGAACAAACTGAAAGGTCTTCCCTGCAAGCACATGGCCCCATATTTTGTGGCTGCTATGTGGTGCTTCATCACAGGATGAAATCAGAAGTAGATGCCATGAAAAATGTACAGTTTGTTGTAGAGTCCACAACACTAATAGCTTCTCTTTGTAATCTGTCTCTAGTCCACTTCCTAACATAGCCAGTATCTGTAGTTCTTGCTAATGTACCATGCAAGCAGGAGGGCTTAGAACTTAAGAATGCAGCTTGCAGTCTGTAAATAAAGCTGCAAACTCTCAAAAGCTGACTATTTCCTTCTTATAACACTTGGGGATTTTCATTGGCCTGAACATTCACATTGTTTCCTTGCCATAGCCACCCTATCTCCAAATTGCTGTAGAAAACTATTCTGATTTATAGACCTCCAAGTGCTCTATAATCACAATGTATGTGCAATTTGAGATAGTTTTATTCCTGTTTCCTGGATACAGGAATTTGAACATGATAAGACATTGTGCTTCGAGCAACAAGATAGTAATGTAGTTTTGTAAAAGGAACACTTGTGGTAACTACATTTTGTAGACCTTGACCATCTCCTAATGACAAGGGACATTGTGCATGTGCATCATAATAAGTCGGTCCAGACCAAATTTCTCTGGATTTGCTTATTTATTTAACCATTTCATACATAAATCTAAATGGCTTGTGTACTTCTTCATGTAAATATCTTTGGAGTGATTAATTGTATTTTAAAACTTCTGTCCTATCAAAAAAGTAGTTGTGATCCTCAGCTAGAGATGCATATGTCTGTGCTACAGTAAAAGTGACCCTCTGCTATGTAATTACTTGAGGAATATTTTAATCAAGAATATTTACAAGTAGTTCTGGATAGTCTTCTGCATTAAATAGCAAAAAGATCTTGAACCATTTTTATGTAGAAATATTGTCTAGAGACTAAGGTCAAACTAAAAGTGACATGTTCTATTAATTTTAATTTGCTTGCAAATATTGTTTGTATGTTGTTCTCTTCAAAGCATAATTTTTATATAAATTTGCAACTATGAAGTTTATACTGTAAGTGATAATTTTTCATTTGCTGGAGACTAATAATGTATTTTAAATTTTATATTTTGAATTTCTCCTGTTGCTAACAATTAAATTTTTAAAGTGCTCTTGGATGAGGCTTTTTTTTTGGTAGTGGTTGGGGATTTTACCTCTTATTTTCTGAAATAATGTTTGGGCCACCAGGAATGGTCAACATTCCAATTTTACTCTGATGTTGCATGCAGTTGGAATTGAACATATTTTCAAGAAAAAAATCTGTGGAAACAAATCTGTGTCCTGATTATACTGAGGAATGCAAATAGTGCTCTATGAAAGTTTGCAATCTTAAATATTTTTCTAAAAACCTTACTTTTTCCCCCTGAACTTCTTCAAGATTTTGCATTAAAAAATGTAATTTTAATTTACTTTTGATACTTTTTTAAAGTGCATTATCAAGTAACAGAAGGCAATTCTTCAGTAAGTGAAATGACATTGGAGGAATACCAACAAGGGAACCAGTGTCTTACCCCTTGCCTTGTTTTAGAAATCTAATGAATGATAAAGAAATATGACCATAATGAAGAAACTGAAGCACTAGCTCCCTCAAAAACTCCAATTAAGACTGGAGTGTCTTTTAAGTGTCCCCAGGTCCTTTTCCACTGGGCTGTTTTTCAGCTACTCTGCACCCGGCCTGCAGTGCTTCCTGGAGTTGTGCCCCAAGTGCAGGACCCAGCACTTGGCCCTGTTGAAGCCTCAGCCCATCAATCCAGCCTGCGTAGAGCCTTCCTATTCTCCAACACATCAACACTCCAGCCCAGCTTGGTGTCATCTGCAAATTGACTTGGCATGAACTCAATTCCCTCATCCAGATCATTGGTAGAGATATTAAAACTGCCTATCCCCTTACCTGAACCCCGAGGAAAAATAATTTTGGCCAGCTGCCAATTGGACCTAATTACAATCACCACCACACTTTAGGCCCAGCCATCCAGTTGTTTGCTGTTTTTTTTTTCTCAGAGAAGTGTATACCTATACATGAGAACCCAGTTTCTCCAGAACATTGCAGGAAAGTGTCAGAAGTTTTGCTTACATTCAGGTAAAGAACATCCACTAATGCAGTCACTTTGTCACAGAAAGAGAACAGCTTGGTCAAGCATGACCTGCTTTTCATAAATCCACGCTGGCTAGGCCTTGTTCCCTGGTGTCCTGCACATGCTGTGCTGATGACGTTCTAGATGATGCTCGTAATCTTTCCTGGCACTGAGGTCAGGCTGAAAGGCCTGCAGCTCTCCAGATCCTGTTTCTGACCCTCCTTATGGATGGGCATCCCACTGGCAAGTCTCAAGTCCACTGGAACTTCCCCATTTAGACAAGAGTGAGGGTAAATTATTGCAAGTGTCCCCGTGAGCACTTCCACCAGCTTCCTGAGTACCTTTGGGTGAATTCCACCCAGCCCTTTAGACTTATTCGTGTCTGAGTGGTGCTGCTGATCATTTCCCCTTGGATTATGAAGTCTTCATTTTGCTCTCTGTTCCTGTCTTTCAGTTTAGGGGACTGGGTACTCCAAGAACAACTATTTTATATTTAAAGACTGAGGCAAAGTAGGTGGCCTTTTCCTCATTCTTTGTCATTATGTTTTGCTCTGCATCCATTAAAGAAAGAAGATTGTCCATAACTCTCCTTTTTTTTGCTGATGTATTTACAGAATTTACAGACTTTTAAAAAAAATTTATTTAGGACCTTTTGGAATTTATGTATTTAGTTTTATCGCTTCATGACATCCTTGTAGTTCTCATTTTCCTGCTCTTTCTTTCAAAGCTCAGCAACTCTTTTTTTTGAGTTGCAGTAAAAAACTGCAACTGAGTTCCAGTAAAAACTCTCTATTCAAAGGTTCAGTTACCTGTTGTGCCTTTATGCAGAATTATGGTTTGTTTTTTTTTAAGCATGAAAATATGTCATCACCTGAGAAAGGATAATCTGTTTACTCAGGCACTTTTGACCATCTCAATTTCTCTCATTTTTAGTTGAGATTCCAAACAAATTGTTACTGAAATTCTGATTGAAGAGCAATAAAACTAATAGAATGTGGTAGGATGGTAATAGATATCACTTAATTTGAATTTTTTAGCCTAGCATGGTGATGTTCTTTTTTTAGTTTCCTAGTATACTCCTCATATCTACCAGGGCAATAAATACGAACTAGGTACCTAGTTGCTGTCTATGCTTTCAGAGATGTTTCTTACCATTACTGCAAAATTTGGTTCCAGTAACTCTCTGGATGTTTTTAAATGCTAATTAAATCATATCAGATTTTTACAACTCCGGGCATTTAAAGCAAGCATGTTTATAAAAAAAGCCTTAAGGTATTTAGAACATCTGTGAAAACATAAGTAGACCATAAACTATAATATTTTTCTAGAGTCTTAAATGTATTCCTTCATTAGTTGATAAAAACAGGGAATATGCTTCACTTCCATCCTCCCAAGAAATGTAAGCATCAAAGGGCATTCATATTTTATATGATCTTTCTTTTGCCTACTTAGTCCATGCCCTTTTTTCTACAGATATGAAAACTTTACTACATGATATTGTCTCTCTGTCCCTAATCACAGTGGGAAGTTTACTGTGATTCTGATTGCATTGAGAAACTTCCCTGTGAAGTTGAAGACAGCATCTTCTAAAGATTGTTCCCTGGTTTCTGCTTTCAACAAAAGTACCCAGACAACCATAGAGGGGTTTAAGGAGTATTTGTACAGAGTACAATGACATCAGTCTTCAGCAATTTTATCTATATTTTCCCTTCTCCTTCAGTTTCTGCTAAGCTGTATACAATTAGTGGGTTTTCTTAAGAGTTAAATTTGATTCATTCTGAATCTTTACATGGACTGTATTGTTTTTCTAAGTTTTGGAAGGTAACATTAAATACTTGCAATAATGGAAAGTAGGACATGAACAGTTTTCAAGTCTAGTAAATAATAGCATTTTCTTTCTTTCACTAGAACTCTATTAATCAAAAGATTCATTTGAAAGGTAGAATATAGATGTTCTTAAGCTATCCATAAACATGCCCACATAAAAAAAAAAAGTTCTAAGATGATATAATTCTTTGTAATATCTATGCCAATTTCATGAAAATCTTTTAATGCACATTTGCACAAGGTCACTAATGACTTACAATACCTTTTCCTTTTGGATTTATGTAAAAGTAATTTAAAATATCTTTTGCAATTTCAAAGGACTTAAATATGATATTTTTCTGTCATATAATGTCATCAGTATTTTATATAAAGTGAGGATGAAAAGCATATTTTAACAAATTAAAGACTTTGAAAATTATATATATTTTCCTTTCTTTTCCTGAAAGATTTTTTTTTACATGTAAAGGTGAATAAGGATCTGAAAATCAAAAAAGATCCCATTGACAATGAAATGGGTGATAAGACTGTATTTACTGGAGGAACAACCCTCTTCATGTTGCTTCAATATGGGTTTTGAGACTGGTCCACAAGAATGGGGAATCTGGGAGTGAATCCCCTCTGGTGAACAGGCAAGACCATCCAGCAGTCAGCAATCCAAAAAAAGCTGAGTTAGCAAGTCAGGCCTGAAGCCAGCCTGGAAAATCCTAATGAGAGTGAAGGAACAAGCAGGAGCAGGACTGGGAAAAGTTGTACCTCTGAGAAATGCACCTGGCTCAGTTCTGGTCTAGATGCCCCAGATCCATGTGCATGGGGGCATTAATGAGGGTCCCTGCTGAAATGGGTCTGGGCCATAAGGGCCTGTGGGTGCCTGCAGGCATCTGCGCTGGTTGCAATGAAATATTTCAATCCTCTGATGGAGAATGTCACTCCACAGAGATCCCCCATGCCAAGAGGATGATGGGGAAATGTAAACCAATCAGACAGATCATTCAGCCCTAGATTTACAGGTGAAATTTAATCACAGGATGTGAACCAACAGAGCGTTGTGAATCGGAAGGTGGCAATGAAGGCACGGATTGCTCCTGGCATCAAACTGCTTTACATTCAAGCATGCAGGATACTGTTTTCTGGCATATTCATATAATTTCATGGGAGAAAGACTGTCATTGCAGCTGATTGTATTTTAGCAATCATCTCTTAGAAATCAGTTTTGTGATTTGGGCAGGAGAGGTGGAAGAAAATGGACAGTAATGGACACTTCAGTCCTTTCAGATAGTATTAGATTTATGCTTATTGCTTTGTGTAGGATATTTTTTTGTGAAAGACAGCTGGCGTGATCATATCCCCAAGGATATATTAATCCTGTTACATCAATACAAGTTTAAAGAAATGCCACTGACAGTAGTTTTTCTGATCTCCTTTAGCGTGGTTTAAATTTCTTTGATAGTCAGAATCACTGCATTGATGGAAATCAAATACTTGCCTTTAGAGCTCAGCAAAAACAGACTTTGTTTGGTACATCAGAAGTCAGTGCTCCTAGTTGTATTGAAAGATTTAGAAAACTGTTATAAAATTTTGAACACATTTATTTTTATGCCATTAACTGTGTCAGATTACTAGCATGCATCTTGTTAATTATTTAGAAGGAACCAAAAGTCTGCAGGGGTTTCAGGCAATTTTGTTGGTATTTTGTTGATAAAAAGCTCTTCTTTATTTTGATGTTAATATCTAAATCTTTTTGGACATCTTAAAGCAGAGTTATTAAAGAGTGAGTGGTGGTAATAAACCTGTTTTCTGTAATTTCTTTAAACATGTGGGATTATAATTGAGTATCTTTTGGCAATTTTATTTTTTAATTTTGTTTAAAACCAGTGCAGTCAAATCAGTGCATCTGCTGTATAGTCAGTCATGTTGCTGAGCTTGCTAGTAAATTTTTGTTTCTTTTTTTTTTTTCTTTATATTGTTCTGTGTTTCCCTCCTTTCCCTCCCCATTTCCTCCTTTCCCTTCCCACCTTCCCTGTCTCCTGCAGACTAAGGAGGTACAAGACAGATATGAATGCCTCCGATTCTACTATGCAGCTATTGATGTTGTTGTCATGGGACATAGAGCAAGGGAACAGTTTTTTCTATATGGGATAACCTTATGTAGAAGAAATTCATCTGCTTCAGTTATATTTTCTAAAGCTTATCTTTGGGCTTCATGGTTTCCCAGCTAATCTTCTTGAATACTACAATTCACTGCAGAACAAAGACGGGGGAAAAGAAAATATGTACAGAAAGCAAGTTCAAATGTTCAGCTATCATTTATGGTGATGACATCCATCTCATGAGTTCTATTTATGACACAGTTTGTCAGAGTTTCTATGGTTTCATAGAAATTTGCATGCTACAATTCATGCAAGTGTACTCTAATAAAACAGTGTCAAGAATTAGCTGCAGAAATAATTCTTAACCTATGGCAGAGTCCTTGAGTCATGCAGATTTGGAAATAGATAGTCCTTAGAAATACCACTGGGAAACAATGAAGAGGGAAAACACAGCTTTCACTGGTCATATTGTATAGATACTTCAGAAAGCACAGAAAATATATTCTTGTAGTTCTTCCTCTTCTACTGGATTTCCTCCTCTTCTCCTGGTTAGTTTGTCTAGTCCATATTCCTATTGCTGAGCCAAATACTCCTTATGAAATTGCATACAGGATTTCAATTATTGTCAAAGGAGTCAATTGTGGCACAAAATTACAATCATTCTATTGTTGTGATTAATGTAAATCATATTTCAGAATTTTTACTTTTGTAATACATTGTAAATTGAAAAGGATGCAGACAATCAACGTGCACTCCTTTAAAGAAACAAAAAATTAGCCGTGTTTTCCTTGGCCAGGTATTTTAGGCACTGTAGCTTAGAGGAAAAGCATGATTAAACAAACTCTTTCACCTTTCCTTGCCTTTTTTTTTGTCAGAAGTAAACACATTTCTTGGTGTGACTTCTGCAGAAGAGCACCCTGTTTCAATCACTATGGTCAGCTCCTGTAATTGCTAAGAATTTCATAAACTAAGTGGAACAATTGTATTAGAATAATGCTAAGAAGATTTCCAAGTGCTTTTTTGTAACACTTTAAACTTTCCATATTCTGCTTACCTTTGACAAATACCCGGCTTTAAAAGAATAAAATCAATTATTCTAACTCAGAAAAATTATAAAAATTCCTATAGAAATCAGTGTTCACTTTTTGAGTATTTGTAGAAGACCAAGAAAAGTATCCTATGAAAAGAAGATTTGACACTTCCATGTTTGTAGATGGAAGGAATTTGGAAGAATGTGTTTGGATCAGAATGGGATCTTACACATTATCTTTGTATGCTTATTGAATCACTCCTAGCACAAAAATTAGAAGGAGAAAACACCTCCTTTTTAAAAACTAGAATCACCTACCAATTCATCTAGGAGTTTTATCAAACCAATTGCTTCAAAGGCAATTCAAATTTTAAATTTAGTAGTGAACAAGTATCTGTAATGTTAAAGTACCCCACTCTGGAATATAACATCCTATGCTGTCCCACAAAACAAATGCAGCTAATTTTCCATTAAAAAGTGCCACATATATAAATAGGCAGATCAATCCTGTAAACATGGAAATATTTTCCATCTTATCATGGTCTAAGAGAAAACCACTAGTGAATGAATAGTACTGTACAAGAATATGTATCAACTTTGAAAAATAAGCAAATTATATCTGTCTGAAAACAGTAAAGGTATTCTAGGTTTGCATTTTAGAAGGAGCTATCTTAAAACAGTAGAAGAGAATATTGGTTTGGGGCATGACACTGCAGTGAAAAATGCAAAGGTCTAACAGTCCAGAATTTATCAGTCTGTATGATTGTCTTACCAATGAACGAAAGTAGAAAATTATTTAAATTAATGAAAATAGGCAATATATCATGCAGATGTGCTCTTAATTTCACAATGAAAAGTTTAGATTTTCTCTTCGACTTTAAAATACTTGAAGTAATCTTTGCTTTTGCTCTGTCACATCTAAAAAATTCAAGCATTATGGAAAACTAACAATTAAAGAGTAATTCAGTGCTGTGGCAAGCACTGCAGGACAAGATGAGAATGCAGGATTTCTGGGATTTGTCAGAGCAGTGCTCCCTTCATTCAGAGCTTTGTCTCCCAAGGATGGGACCATGACAAGTTGGAAGTGCCTAAATGTTCTCCTGCACCACTGCTCTCCTAGTGGTGGTCGGAGAAGATATTTGAAAGGGAAGAGGGAGAAGGCAGGTGACTCTGGCCATCTCCTGTGGACCAGTGTCCTCCCAGTGTTAACACTTTTTGACTTCATCTGCCAGTTTTGTCAGATCCGCTTTTGAGCATGGCAATACATCTTGCTCTCAGAGACTTCCACGGCTCCACATTTCAACCATTCTGTGTTTGCTGTGTAGAGTGCCACATTCTTCCCTTTCTTTAAGCAATCTCCAGTTTGTCAGGCACCATGTACATTGGTTTTGTCAGAATAGAATAAATAAGAGCTGCATGTTCTTTGTACCACTGCAAGAGTTAATAAACCCTGGTTGTGCTCCTTTCAAGTCCCAGCAAGCTGGAGTCATAGCTTGTTAAGTCTTTTCTTACAAGGCAGTTGCTTAATCTTATTTACTATGAAATTTTTCTTCTTTGTATGTCATATCAATCAATTAGTAGGGAAAATGAAGTATTGACATATCTAGCTTCATATAAAGTGCTGTAACACAATATCTTCAAGCCAGTTATACTTGTCTCTTGATACTCAGCATATTTAAAATTTACTTAGCATTAAGTAATTAAACAGTAATATAGATAATTTTATGGTTTTAATACTGTGATTATTTAAAATTAAATTACCAATGCAAAGATATGGCATTCTGGTGATTAAAAATTAAAGAAATATGTGACATAATATGGCAAAATGAAATACTGAGAGCATGGGAATTAAGATGAAAGTGTTCTTCACACTTACTCTTTATGTGCCTCTTGGTACTTGAACATTCTCTGGTGTACTTTTACAGTACAACTGAGAGCAAAATGTGGGATGTTGCTGAAAAAGAGTGGTTTATTGTTCTTCTTGTCTCACTCTTGTGTTGCTTTCCTCATTGCTGGCATTGGTATTCCTCTGGCACCACAATGGGATAAAAAGCTGAACAGAAAACAGATTAAAACCTATCACCTATCCCTCACCCTTCCCCACTCCCCGTTGCTCTTTTTTCCTTGATATTTTCTGTTAACTAGGTCAAAATGCTTCATGTAGTGTCTGTTGGGTGTTATACAAAAATAGAGAGAGAACTGGATAGCAGGAACCGCCCAACAGCAGCAGAAACAGCCCAAAGATAAGAATTTCCTTGCCAGCAAAAAAAATTCCCATGTGATTATGGTCTACCAGGAAAGGATTTACTAAATCTTGACCATTTATGTTAAGGTGCCAAATGACATCTTAGAGTAATATTTTAGCTCAATTACAAAATTGTTGCTTTGAATTTATTTCAATATTTTCTTAGATTGGAGCAGGCATTTAGTTTTCTGAGTTGAAAATTGATAGACTGTGGTGCTGCTTTAGAGCTCTAAGCAATGAAATGGCTCAACTCCTATTTGAAGTTCAAATTTTGCTGGGCACAGCTTCATAGTGTGATATCTCTGAAGAACATTCCATAGGTTTAATATGTGGAAATTTAAAAGCATGTTTCATATCTACTGCTTAATTTTTTTAGTTGTGGCGCTGCATCCAGAATCAGAATGCTGCTGTTTATTGAATAAGTGTCTATGAAAATGCATGCCTGTATCATTGCTTTATTTGATACTGGAAATTATTGCTGTATATTAAAGGGCACTCTTTTTTTAACATTTTTTATTATTATTCAGTTTTGACACATCAAAAATATTTTATTGGGTTAAATAAACACACAAGCAAGAAAAATGTAATGGAGAATTCATTAATTGATTGTTTAATATCTTCATTACCCACTATAGAATTCATATTACACAGAAGATAACCACTCCACACTCTAAAAATAGGTATTTTGCAAAATTGTGCTTTTGAAATACATAATTGCCTGGATTTGGTTGTTTCTTATTTCTTGCAATTCTTTCTGACTCTTTTTATAGAAACACTGACTTATGGTCAAAATCTCATTAATTTATTTAAATGTGATTAAAATAGCTAAACTGATCCCCTGGATGGAGATTCAGTAACACTTTAATTTTATCATGTAACATGCCAACTTTTTCATCTTCATTTAATATGATTTTTCAGGTTGTCAGTGTACATCTAATGCTAATACCACAGAAGGTTCAGGGAATCATTTGTATTACATTAATTGTTTTTGTTAATAATTTCTTCATTTGCAATTGCTGATGGCTAATTTTCAGATTTTCTGCTATTTGAAAATTGAGTGGAATTAAACTTTTTAATCCATTGTACAAATTGTGTGGTAAAGCACTATTTCTTTTTTGGAGGGCTTCTTGAGCAGATTTCTTAGGATAATGCTTGGTATTACAAATTTCATTTTCTACAGATGTCTGACATGAGTAATACTAAATTTTGTTCTCTATGTTGTAGACACACCTTTCATAGGTAAAAAATTATAATTGTCACAGAAATGCAGTATAAATGGATGGCAAAAGTAGTCCTGCAGATGGGCAGGGAGTTAGCAATAATTAACTCTTTCTACTAAGCTTAAAATATTAAAAAATTTAAAAAGTCAAAGGCAACTACCATGGTTTTGTTTTTCTCCGGGGTTTCAGCAGCACTGCACTGGGGGTTTGATTTAACACGAGCAAGTGATTGGAATTATCACTAGAGTTGGGCTTTTACAATGAGCAGTGCAGGGCTCTGTACCTAGAGTGTAAAGGGCAGGTGTGTGTCTGACGAGGCAATTGATGGACTGGTAGTATCTGCATTCATACCTCCACAATTGCTAAAAAATCAGTAAATGCAGTTGAATTATTTTGTCTGTATTGGGTTATATGATGGACCTGGTATCAGAGCATGGCGTGGTGTGCTGGAGACAATCCCATTGAAGTAGTAGTATTCAGACTAAGTGAGGATAGCTGCTAGAAGTGAAATTAAGCAAGACAACCGTGTTCTCCTCTGAAGTGGAGAAGAAAATCAGCAAGCATGATTTGCTTAATTAAACTGGTAGATAGGGTTCATTTTTAATTTGTTATTCTCATTAATCTTGGAAGTAGACTGCTGATATCTAAACCCTATTGTGAATCAGTATTCCTTTTTCAAACTGAAAACCACCTGTAAAGTCTGTCATGTTCAGCAAGACGCTCTTAGGAGCAATGAATAATAGCATTTGCATTTCTATAATAATATCAGAAGAGCATAATAGTAACACTATTTGTGAAAAGATTGTTAACCTTGTCTGAAAAAAGAACCATTGTCTTAGTGTTTTAGCTACCTACAGGACTGCAGGGGGTAGAAGGAAGGAACTTTGGGATAGGATAAATGAGCAATAGAGACATGCAAAGATGTGATTCCGGCTGCAGTCAGCTTCTCACAAAAGAAAATGCAGAATATGGGTAATCAGACGCTTCATTAACAGCTACAGTGTCTGGATGCAAATTTCATGGACTAGTGTAGCCCCTAGCTCTAACAGTAATTGTACTTTTGGATACTCCATCACTTTACAGCTGTGGTTCTAATTAAGCACTGTGACACTGTTTGCCTGCATCTGGAGCACAAATGTGAAAATGTTGGTAGAGATGTGTGCCTAATGACATGAAAATGCTCATAACAAAAAAATTTTAAAATGGAAGCAGCTTTTTTACTCTTATTGAGATAGGACTAGATCCTGTGTAAATGTTACATTTTCTGTGGCTATTTTTAGGAACTATTACATACTTTGTTGGTCAAGTGTTATTTAATTGTCTGTTGAAAATAAATTTCTTCAATTTGATCTACAGGATCAGAAAATATGATGCTGTGCTCTGTAGAGGAATTAAACAGGATTTAAATAGTTACAATTTGCCTAAATGAAAAATCCCTTCATATCAATATTTTTTTTGTTTATTTACTATTTGCACACACATACTACATGTTAGCCAATTAAATATAACCTCCTGATATTGTTTTATTCCTTCTATAAAATTGGCAAGCTGTCATAAAGCTGAGATGCTGTCATCTTCATGTGTGAAGGTTGTTGGGTTTTTCCAAAGCTCTATATATTTCTGGTTTTAATGACATGAAAAGAAATCCCACAATTCTGTTTTCCTCCTACCCTAAGAAGTAAGAAAAACTCCCTCCCAGCAAAATGCCAGATGATGTCTTGGTGTTTATAAGGGGGCAGAAGTGTGGGAGAAGACAGTTGCGTCTCTTTGTGGGAAAAAAAATTAAAAGAGGAAATTCTAATTCTTTTGCCACCTCTTAATCATAAGTTCTAGTAGAGATGTCTTTGATTCCTATAACAATATGCTAAGAAATTTCAAAATTTATTCTCTTCATATTAAGAGGAACAAACATTAAAGGTAGGGTTCTTGCAAAATATGAGGGAGCAAAATATGTGGCTTTTCTAAATGGCAAAGCAAGATAAGGTGGCTTCAGTCATAAAACTTCATGCCTTCAAGAAAAATTTCTTCATCTGTGAAGTTGGGGCTGAAGGGTTGGCCTTAGAGAGATTTTTAGAGCTTCTGAGGAGCAGGTAGACTTTACAAGGTACATTTTTTACCCATTCTGCACAGCTGGCTCTGTCTCGTTAACAAGGATGTTTAGAAGTGCTGCAGATGATGGAAGAAGGCCATGTAGAAGCCCAAAGAAAGAAAGAAAGACACAGCCTCTGAAGGCACATTCCTCAGCCCTTGGTCTTCCTTCCTCTGCTCTTTTTTCTTTCAGCCTTTAAGGTCTTTTCTTTAAAATGTGCTGAGGAAAACAGAGCTGTGTAATCTGTCAACTTTACACCGAATATTAAGTTCACATTTATGCTCTTCACATACATTTTTCATATATAGAATAATTTTATCTTGAAATTTGTATGGGAAGAATGTATGGGTGTATGCATACCCTTTAAAGCTAGAACTTGCTCTTAGGAATCTCAAAACTTAATTTCAAACTAGCTGCCTTTTTTCACCATCTGCATTAAACATCAGAAATCAATTTACTTCTTTAAGACACTAGAAAACAGGTGAATGATCTAAGGTCATAATTTTGCTTTCCAACAGATGAGGTGGCAAAAGACCAACAGGAGAAAAATAGATTTCAGCAAAGGAAGGCAGTGTCAGTCCTCCTGGGTGTCCCCACTAATTGAATTAGTGTGCTTCCCTTCTTTCTTTTTTTCTTCCCAGATGATCCCAGCATGTCAACTCTGCAGGGACAGAGAGTTCTCTCTGGAAAAACAAGTCTACCTACATGACAGCAAGACAAAAGTAATCTCAGAGAAGTTAAAACCAGCAATAAACATTTATGTTAATTTCCTTACTAACAGTAAGAAAAGTAGTTATCTCCTGGAGGGATTGTTTACATCAAAACAATTTGTGGCTTAGTGCATTGTGCCAGCCTCACATTTTCTTGAATGTTATCATTGTCAGAGTCAATCGTCTTTAGTATGAAACCTATAGCCTTGCAAGAGTTGTTCCCTTGAAATTTCCTTTTTTTTCTTGGAGTAGGACTATAATTTGATTTTGAGAATTGGGTAGGATAAGGATTTGGGATAAATTCTGAACCTCATCCTTCAACATAACCATTTATCAATGAGACAATCAATACATGATGCCCAAAAATTATTTGGGAGCTCTTTCCTCAAGTGTCTATGAGGTAAAACCTAGATCTTGTGGGAATAAACACACTAGTTTCCACTCATAAAAGAGCAGTTGAAGGATGTCTGTAAAAATTATCCTGTGGACAGCATTGAACAGAAAAAGGAAGAAAATAATTAAAATTATCCTCTCCTTATGATATAATGATGGCAAACTGAATCTATTTATATTCTGGCAGATTTCAGTGCTCAGAGAAACCATTTAATAAATTATGCATTTAATTCACTTAACACTGACAGTGACCCAGTCACAGAGGAAGAAAAAGATCATTGCTTCTGGTTTGATTCAGACAGTTTGCATCTTAAAATGTATTTGATCACCTTAAAAAAACTAAAGTAGTCCTCTCCAGTACTTGGCACATGTTAAATTTCAGCTGTCCCTAGAGATAGCAGGGACAGGCTTAGTCCAGTGAATAAGTTTCTGTGCAAGCAGAGACATCACATCTTGCACATACCATTCTTTATCATTTGATACAAATCTTCTGGCAGTGGTAATTCTGAGTGTTAATTGTACCCAAGTGTACTGAGTGTGAACTTCACAATGAATATATCAAGTGGGTTGTTTCTACCAACTTCAGGACTACAGAAATAGCAAGAAAATAGCAAGAGGGAGGAAACACATTCTTGTAATTTTTGTAATTTTTCAGATTAAGATTCTTAGAAATTTCTATTACTTTTTTTTAACCCTTACAAAAATCACTTTATTCAGGCATAGTTTATGGCTTTCAGTCACTTTAAGAAAAAATTGTGGGAAAGAGACAGGGATTTAAGCTGTATGTGATAAGTTTGCTGAAGTCTGCTACTCTTTTGGGAAAGGACATGGCAGTTGTCTGGTGTTGATCCCAGGAGTATTTAGGAGCAAACTTGGTAATATGATATTAATTTATTCTTCATTTTCTCATGCTTGATGTCTTGTATGCAGATGTACCTTTACTGGACAAGGTAATTTAGGAAGCAGTTATAGGGATTTAGCTTCTCACTTCTACCTCTGAGCTATATATTATCCGCCCATTTATTCCCAACACAGTTCAGCAGCCTTCCTTAAATTCCTCAATCCCAAATGTCATATGCAGCCTGTCTCCTCAGCTGCACCATAACTGTATCAAGGCATAGGGGTTGCATCCTCCTTATGTGAATGGGAGGATTTTGTGCTCAACATTTACATCACTGAGTGGCACAGATCAGCATCCACTGATATTTCATTTACTGAATGTATTGTACATATGGCAACTTGTCATCCTTGTATTTTAATACAATAAAACCATTAGGATTGAAAGGCACATCCTAACTTAGTGGTATGAAATAATCTACATAACTATCAATCACTCAATCACATTTGATCTGGGTGTTTTTTTGGGGTTTTTTTTTTGGTTCTTTTTTTTTTTTTTTTTTAAATCAAAAGTTATCATTCAGACAGAGCAAGGGAGGCTTAAGGTTAAATCGATTCTGGATAGAAGCAGAGGAACACTAAAGCCCTGGCTTTCCTTCAGGAGGAGAAAAACATTTGCTTGCAGAATTCTGTTCTTTAACAGGAGCCTGGCTTTTTTGAAACATGGAGGACATTTACCAAACTGAACAGAAAGGTAGTGCTTGGGATGATTATACTGTGACAAAAACTTTAAGTCTAAGCTGACATTTCTGCAGCCATCTACCTTAGGAGGTGCCAAACAGTCTCTGCTCAAAACCGGACAGCTGGTGACTCGTGGGCTTGCTGGGGGATTGATAGAACAGGTTTCACTTTTGACCTTTGGGCTTTGCTTTCCTTTGGTCCTCTGCCATCTAGTTCCCTCCAAACCAAATTGAACAAGCAAAGCTTTGTAGGCTGAAGGACACTTGTACAAATGGAGTACATAGAGTACTCGGAGGATAGTAGATAGCACATAGAAATAGGGATCATGTGCAGGTCAGTGTGTTTGACGTGAGTGGGTACCTGACACATCTGGAAGTCTAATTGTAGTTAATCAGTTATGGTAGTAATGATCGCCAGTAATGGAATTTCAGTTCCACTGCTTTTGCTGTGTCAGAAAAAGCATCAATTTAAATAACACTATAATTTTGGCTGTAATTTGTTGTCACTCTCTTGCTTTCCTAAACTCTCTCATTTCCTGACCTCTTCAAATTCTTAATCTCCCGGTTGTTAGGAATCTGTAGGAAGAAAATTGGGTTTTTATGTTTAGTTCAGAACACAAGACTGGACTAGTGAGACATGACCATAGAGGAGTTTATGAACTTGAGTCATTGCATCAGAATTTGATCCTCATTACAAGGCATGCATTCCAGAGTCAAACGCAACTTCCTCCACTGAGCCTTGGCAAAAAAGCAGGAGATGCTGTTAGCAAGTTTGGACTCTATGTTTGGGATCAGGAAATTTATAGGCCTTCCAGCAGATTTCTCTAATTATCTAAAGTTTTCTTATTATGTCTTTCCAGATGTCTGGATAATTGGGGTTATACGCTGAATTGTTTTATTTAATTGTGAACTAGTGCTGTTTAGCTGAGCTTTAATGCTTGGAAAGTCTTTGGTTTTAGTTTTTATTTTTTGACATCTCTACCAGTGCAGTGTCTCTTTAGCCAGAAGGTAGGGAAATCGTACAGTTGCTTGGCCTATAATTAGTACAAACATTGTTTTTTTATTAAATAAATGTCTAAAAGAATTTGCTGTTTGGATTTATTTCTAAATTCCTATTCACTTTGGATGTGCTTTGATTTTGACTGTTTCCAAGAGAGTATCTGCTGAGATTTTGGAAATTAGAAAAATCTTGCTTTTAATAAGAAAGTGGGAGTAAAAATTGTAATGTGCTATCAAAATCCTTTTCAAACAAAGCCCTTCCTTTGTCAATTTAATAATTAACTGATCAAAACCAAAGAATCTATGCTCCATTGTTAAGCAGTTTTTTGACATAGAACAAAATCCAAAGCAATCCAGAGTAGTATAATCAAAAACAGCAGATGCCAGTCTTTTTCCAAATTACCATGTGTTTACTGCTGTTATATTAGCAGCAATTCTTGCTTTGAGATGACATGTTGTACTCATTCCTGACTTCTTGTTACATTTTCAAGATAACAGAAAGAAGAACATCCAGGAATTTGCGAGAAAAAGAGAAGAAATAAGCTTACATTAAGAATGTTAGCAAGCCTTTTGCCTTTGTAGTATAGAGATTTACGTGTGAAATAAGATGGATGCTCATTGGTATTATGACAACTCTGCAATATGTGCAATATTTCACTGTTTGGATCCTTATCCTTTTACAATATATTTCTCTTTGGCAAGTCACAAAATATGCAAAAGTGGTAACAGCCATATTTTTAAATGGGAAGTGTAGAATTGGAAAGCCTGTGTTACGTTGGTAAGAACTTAACTTTTCCCTGTCTCTGTCTCTTTTTTATTTTTCTTTTTTTTCTGTTTTTTTCTTTTTATTCTTAATCCCAATGTCATTATCCAGCAAGATATCCCCATCTCTTTCTGCTTGGGTCAGAACAGTTTAGTAAAAGTATTCTACAGATCGTATGGACATTTCATCATATCTTTTCCCTTTTCCACCTAAATGGGAAAGTTGGAATCCTAGTGTTATTTCTTGTCTGAAGGTAGACACTGCAGTGATAGACAGTCCTTGTGCTGCCTAGTGAACCAGTCCTGCTAATAACTTCTCACTTGGCTACAAACATAAATGTCATCGACCATCTGGTGCTTAACAATATATAACAACCACCCTTACCTGTGCTGAGCGGTAATTAGCCTGCCCTCTATTGCTTTCCCACATTAACAATAATAATAAACATTCAGCCACTAGATTGGTACAATGAAAAAGTACAGGGTTTAAAGAGCTCTAAAAAGTCATTTGGTATAGCTGTGTTTTCTGTTCTTCAATAGAAATAAAAATGCTGGCACCCAAGAGGTATTAGAGGTAAAGACACTGCAGATCATAAAAATCAAAGCTGAATCTACCAAAAGAAATCTCACAAGTTACTGGGCAGTTAGAATTAGGAACTGACACCCTTCTTCCAGTTAATGGTATACCTTACCTAATGGAATAAAACAAATTAGCCTGAAAATACCTTTTCCTTACCACACAGAGAATATAAAAATTACTGTGAAGGTACACTATAATATAAGATATTATCAAGAAAATAAATGATGGGAAGAGACTAATAGGTCTTAAGAATTGCTGTAATAAAATAGAACTGTAGCTAAAATCCAAGTTCATACTTTTTTTTTTATTAAGTCTAATTTTCTCTAAGAATTGAGTCTGTGCTTAGGAATATGTAAGCCAGCATTCTTTTTGAGATCTCTGCTGTATGTCATTATTTGAATTTGGTTGCTTTATATTTTGCAGGCAGAAATTGGCCTAATGGGGTTTGAA
Source organism: Melospiza georgiana (assembly GCF_028018845.1). Taxonomy (NCBI): domain Eukaryota; kingdom Metazoa; phylum Chordata; class Aves; order Passeriformes; family Passerellidae; genus Melospiza; species Melospiza georgiana. Next base: position 79,007,243 of record NC_080430.1, read on the forward strand.
TAGGGAGAAGACCAACTCTGCGAGTTTGATCTGTTGCATTCAATTTTTGTAGTATTTCTGTAGCTATAGGATGAATATCAATACTTCATTTCTTTCAAAATTGGTGCATACAGTCTTTATTAGGTGGAACGTAATTATAATTTTTAAATTACTGCATATCCTGCCTTTAAACATAATTTGATTGACTGAAGACTGAATTGAATTCTCCTTCAAAAAAATGACCGAACTCTTCATATTAAAAATATTTTGTTTTCCATTATTGGCATGGGGGAAGACTTTTGACTTCAGTAAATTTTATTTCAGCTTCTTACATCTACTGCATTACTTCTGGCACCTATGAAAGAAACACTTCATACAGTGAATTCTGGATTGAAGTATACTTTTCCTAAATGTAGCTTTTTATACATATGGGTAATTCAATTTTGTAATTTGTATGTGCAAAGTGTCAACATATTTTGAAAACAAATGCAACATTCATAAAATTTATCCTAAATGTATATGCTAATTACATTATTTTCTTGCCTACCTAAATTTGTATAAAACTGTCTTCTTAATTTCATATGATGACTCTTCTTAAAATTTATGCCATATATTCTTGGAACAGAAATATATTTGACTAGGATATTTTTATAGCAGCCTTCTTCAAGTAGAAGAGGAACTGATTCCCACTTAGAAATGCTTATTCCATCTCTGTACTGACAGCTGGTCTTCTTCCCTGCCTTAAGGCCAGAATTAATTTTTGCTTTACTACTCTGGCACTGGACAGACCTAGGGAAACCCAGAGTCTGTTCTGGTTTTGCAATTCTTTTGTAGATTCTGTAGTCAGATGTAGACTACTCCCCAGATTAGACTACTTTTAGGCAGAAACCTCTGTAAACAGAAGAACAGATGCCCTCTTTCTCAAAAGACTGAAGAGTTTCATCTGTAGTAAAGGAGGACATAGCATCAGCTGAAATTAAAGGTATTCAAACAGGAATCCATGAGAAACTTGACATGACATCTTTCAAGAGTGTTTTGAATTATTTTAAACTGCTAGTATTATTTTCTTAAAGAAGTTTAATTCTTAGAAGAAGGGATAGTACAGAAAAAGATAAAGCTTTGGGATCTGTATAGACTAGTTACTCTGATGCAGATCCCCAGAAATCATTGAAGTGTCATAATAGAGTTTAGGAAATACTGCATGTCATCAAAGTGAACCCACCTTAGTTGCATAAATTATGTGTTTATAAACAAGACATTCTGGTATCTGTGTCAAACGTCGAATTGATACATGTGTTTGAGTTCATACAGCCTACTCAAATTGTCTAAATTATCTGCTTTATCAGCAGTACTTTGATTCAAGAAAACTTGTTTTATGGATCATCTCATATTAGGCCGATTCAAAAATGAAATTGTTAAATTTTTCATTAAACTTCAGAATTACCTGAGGGAAAAGAAAAATATCTACCTAGGAATCGAGGCAACTTTTTCATGTTGAAGTTTCATGTAGAAGTCTGAGTAATTAGGATTTGTCCATAATCTTGTATTGGTAAATTGCAGGTCAAATAAATACTGGGAGATCATGCAGGTGAAATATGTATTGGTTATAAAGTAAATTATGAGAAAGGCAAGACACAGGTAGAATTATCCTCTAATCTATCTCCTAATGAAAGTAGAGCAATTCAACAGAAGGAAATTTAATACTCCAAAATTAAGTTCTTTCATGATCCAGTCTTCTCTTATGATGACACACTTTTTTCTGAAAATTGCTCTCTCTGGAAACTGCTAATGAATCATCCCAGAAAATTGCCTCAAAAAAAAGTTTCAATACCTCAACATGACAAAGTAAAAAAAACTGAATTGGCCCTTGAATGTGAAGGAACAGGACCAAAAAGCAGAAATGAAAAAGTGATATTATTTCTGTGCATACATAGAAAGGCTACTATTAAAATATAATGTATATCTCAGGTCAATTTATTGCCAAAAACAATGTGAAGAGAGCTATGTAACACTTCTAAAAAGAAGGTAAAAGAATTTATCCAAGATGAGAAAAATACGTCCCCTGAAATGAGAGTTGAAGAGTTCAATTTAGTCCAGCATGATCTTTAGATATAGGAACAGTGTCAATAGACAAGATAGCTCAAAATTACAGATTTTACCAGCCTTAGTGACAAAGTGTGACAATGTGCGTGATTGAAAGTTGTCCAAAATTACCATTTTACTTCTATACACATTCTAGCTGTCAGGAAAATTAATAAAACTGAATTAATAAAGGCAAGGAAAATAGAAAGCATATCACTATTGTAAAGATGAAGTAGATTTCAAAAAGAGAATTTTTAATCCTTTTCTTGGTGTGTTTTTTAGTTTGGGGCATTGGGGGAGACTTCTGGGTGGTTTTTTTGTTTGTTTCTATCTTGTATTATTCCTCTTTTTCCCTTAAAAGACTTATCTCACTAGCTTTGTTCTACACTCACAGGCCTGTAGTTTACAGCAGAGAAGCAGATCTAATGATTCCTGCTGGACTGTGATAATGCAAATCTACAGAGCAGCCACAGCATACTCAGCGTCTGCATATCTGTGTGCGCTTTCCTGTCTGCACCAGTCATTACTTGTTTATTTTTCTTCCCACTGCATTTATTTTTTCCTTTACTGCCTTGAGCACATGGGTTGCAGCTTTTGCACTTTATAGGCCCTACATCAGCATCGCTAAAATACAGAATACTGATGACTTCTGTAGTGATGAAAATACTGTGTTCTTTTAAATTTTCTATGCTTTCTCCACACTAAGGGCTTTTTGATTGGTAAAGAATTTTAACCATCTGCTAGAAGACAGGGTAGCTTTCCTCAAGAACCAGTGCTGTCTTTCAGGTTACCTTTCAGATTGTGTGAACTTCCACAACATGTGAATTGTTCAAGAACTGGATGAGAGGGAATGTTTGCAATTGAAAATTTGTTGAATAAACAATCCCTTTTAAATCTTCTGTCCTAAATCTTGTTTATTTTTGGTATAGTATCTTTGTTCTATCATAGTGTAGAACATATAGAACTATATTTAAAATACCTGAAATTTCAAAAATTGGATGGATAAAGTATGAAAACGTCATGGATTATATTTACATATTGAAAGGTAATTGACAACTTCACTTGTCTGTAGCAATCCTGAGAGTCTGGGAAATGTCTGCACCTTGAAACAAATTTAAACTTTAAGAACACATCTCTTTCTCAGAAACTTTTACCAGAGTTTCTTAACATTAGGTCAGTAGGACAGAATATGGGGAAAAAGCTCACAGCTAGGGTTTCACCTCTAACATTCAGGTTCACACTTTTGCTTGACTTACTCAGACTTAAAATGAAGAGCCTTGTTGTTTTGTGCCCTCCTTGCCCCGGTGCAGTAACTAGTGCACTGGTTGATAGATTCCCCCTGTGAAATAACTTCTGTATTGGCATTTCACTTACAGTAGGGGAACAGATACATGGAATTGATCAAATTTCTGGCTTTCTTCTTATTTTTAAATTACTCAAGAAGTGGCATTTTACAGGGAAACTGATGGGTAATTACTGATGGAAATGTAACAAGGAAAAAAAGGAAAATAATAAATACTGCAAAAAGAGCAGTGGTGTACAAACACAGTGAAAAACTCAGGACTTTAGGAATGACAGGAAGTAGTAGCAGTTACCAATTTCTAGTGGAATACTTCCTGAAGGTTTGCCTCACACTTTGGGGAGGGAGATAATATCAGAACAAGGAGGGGAATCAGGCACATACCACACACCACAGAGGCTGCAACTGTCCAAGATGAGGATAGCCTTTTATGTGCTAACGACTGAAATTCAATAAATTGATATAACATGAAAACTGATTAGATTGGCCATGCTTTGCAACAAACAGAAACAACTTTAGATCAAAGCAACAGAATCCCAGAATCCTAGGAGAACTCAAGCTTGCTGAGACCTCTGAAGGTCACCCAATCCAAAACCCATGTTCAAGCAGGAACACCTAGACCCTGTTCTCCAAGACCATGTCCAGACAACTTTTGCATATTCACAGGGATGGCTACTTCACATCTCTCTGGCAAACCTTTGCCACTGTTTGGTCATTCTCAAAGTGTGAGCTTGTCCTGGAGGGGATGGGCTGGAGACTGGCCACACAGCCACACCACAGCCGACCAACAACAAGCCTCAAGAAATAAGAAGCCTCAACTAATGACATCCAGGGAGCTTATAGTGAGGAGCAAAGGACTCTTTGACCAATTGGGAGGTAGTGGCCATGCAGATCAACAGCCCATGGTTGGCCAGAAGGTTTTTAGAACATTCTGTGAGAGACTGTATGTATCTATATCTAATCTATCTCAATCTCAATCTCAATCTCAATCTCAATCTCAATCTCAATCTCAATCTCAATCTCAATCTCAGTCTCAATCTCAATCTCAATCTATATCTATATCTATATCTAATCTATATCTATATCTATATCTATATCTATATCTATATCTATATCTATATCTATATCTATATCTATTTCTATTTCTATTTCTATATATATCATCTATATCTATATCTATCATCTATACCTATCTATATCTGTATATATATGTGTGTGTGTGTGTATGTGTGCATTGGCCCCACTTCAGGGTCTTCTGAAGCAGCCTCTTTATGTTTTGTTTTGCACCCGCGTTTGTAGCCTTTTTATTTATTTAATAAATACCTTCAGTTTTGGCACTTCAGCTGTACCCATCTCTTCCTTGTGGCTGTGCCACACAACCACACCGTTGTGTTCCCAAGACCAGAGGGTTTCCCTGTGTGCCCCACAGATCCCTTGGGGTGTTGTTGCCAGCCCACCTCTGGCCACTCTGCTGCTAGCTGGGTCAGAGAGATCACTGATGGTCGGACGTGCACCACAACACTCACAGCTGACAAACTGTTTCCTGATGTTCAGAGGGAACCTCCTGCATTTCAGTGTGTGATCACTGCCTCTGGTCCTGCCACCAGGCACCACTGAGCTCCCTCCCGTTTGCACCCTCCCTTCAAGACTGTATACGTATGTATGCTAAATTGTGCTCCCATGCTTTGGAAGCATAGAAAATGTGATCTACTTACAAAAGTACAACTGTATCGTCTTAATGATCACTGTGTAATTTTGCTGTTTCATCAGCTTCTATTGTGTCTAACTAGTTGGGAATTAACACTCATTTTGATGAAGGAGCTTCTTGTAAATTACATTTCTTTGCCTGTTTTTTCCTCCTTTTAGGTTTATTTTTTAAAAAGAAGTTATGTATTTTCATCAAAGAGTTTAAAGAAATATTTAAATCCCAATTTTTTCAAGGAATGAGCTTTAGTATATATACAGGGATAAGAGATAATAAATATCCCAAGCATCTGATTTGCATAATTTCACCTGAAAAAAAATTACATATATTATTATGTTATTTTATGTTATGTTATGTTATGTTATGTTATGTTATGTTATGTTATATTATATTATATTATATTATATTATATTATATTATATTATATTATATTATATTATATTAATATAAATATATATAAATATATATACATATATATACATATATATACATATATATACATATATATACATATATATCATATATATATATATATAATGTGGTATATCACAGTATCAAAAGTCAAATTTCTGTTATTCTATTTAAATTAGAATGGTTTAATGGTTTGTTATATTGTAAACTTTTCATCCTTCTTGTTGTATCTCTGCAAATTGTGCAGCAGATAGTCAAGTCTGAGGGGTCAGTCAGGCTCAGTAAAAATGGATGCAAAAAAGAATATTTGAGGAGGCTGGGATCTTTGTTTCCCTAGGTTATTTTAGAGAATGTTTCATGTGAGATGACTTCATCTGTTTCTGTCTCTTCAGATCATCCCAAACAAACTTTCTTTCCTTCTTGAGAAACAAAGAATTTCCATTCTTGCCCTATCAGTCAATCATTTCCCTTGAGAATTTTTACTTAATGTGTTTTGAATTCATGGAAATTTTTCTATGCCTTTCTGCTAGGTCATTTCCCAAAGACAAGTCACCCTAAGCCAATTTCAGAATCATTTATGTTGGTAGTAGCCTTTACTTATGCCAAAAAGAGCACTCATTCTTGCTGTTTTGTCACTCATTATCTTGCAAGCATTTGTGTGATGTACTACTTTGTGTAGAATTGCACAAGTGAATTTAGGTTTGTATTTATATCAGAGAAGATGCAGCTGAAGCTGCTTTCATTTGAAGCGCAATGTAATGAAAGCAGTAGCTCACTTTATGGTCCCCATCAATTCTCAAGAAAGCTCTGTAGAGACCACAAAGAACTTGCTGTACTTTGGCAATAGAATGGGCCATTGTGTTTGGGGATTAAAGTTGTCAATCACATTCTCCTCCTCTTCAGTACAGCCAACTTTAAAGAATCTTCGTATTCAGCAACAATTGTTTGAAGTGCCAATTACAAAGAGGGAAAAAGGATAGAACTTTTTTCTTTTAACTTTTTAATCTACCCATTCCTTTGAAAACGAAGAGCATAAGTAAGGAGCCCAAAATATGAATTTTTTTCCAACACAGCTTTTATAGCTAAAAGAGGTCTTTTCTTGGTCTTCAAGGAATAACATAATACTGTAGCAACCTTACTCAGCCAAAAATCCCAAAAAAATAAGGTGCCAGTAGTACAAATGCATGTAAGAAGTTGTGTGAATTTCAAAATGTTAGAGCAAAGGAAAGAAATATCCACAGGAGAAAAACCCAACAAAACAACAAAAACCAGTAAATATTTTCAAGTTTGCATTTCCTATACTGAGAACAAAGGGAAAAAATGCAAAGAGAGAAAAATGAAAAACAGCGATTGGGAAGAATTTTTACATTGATACTAAAAATAGGCAAAGAGGATATAGTATGAATAACAATAATATCTGAAAGTTCTGAACCTAACTTTATTTAACACTTATTAAAAATATCAATACTGAAAGATAAAGATGAAATTCTAATACTAAGTGCACATGGAGTTCACTGAAATTGTGCAAGAGCTGGTGGCAGACAAAAAGGCTTAACAATAAAGTTTTACTATTTCTGTCAAAAAGTAGCCCCTATAGAATAGGCTAGGAAATGAATGGGATAATTTTTCAAGGGAATAAAATAAAAATACATCTCTGTTTCAACCCTAGCAATAAGACAGAAATAATGAAATAAACCTTAAATACTTTTTATTGCGTAAGATCCTTTGGCAGATATAGAGAGAAGTTACCTTAAACCATTTCAGTGAGTCCCTTTTTTGAGTGCATCTCAGTATCTTCATTTTATCACTATGTGATCCCAAGTACTTTTTACTGGATTTGGCCATCAGATGTATACTCATGTATCCTTGTAGAGCTACATTGTCTGACAGTTTTTTGCTTCTAGAACACTGTAATACTTTTCACATACAGAAAATAAATCCCCACAGTATGACTATTTTATCTCTAATTTGTATGCTGAAAATATAAGTGTTATTTTGTCTGTCTTTAATCTGCTAACACATTTCCATCTTTCTATAGTCACCCAACTGCTAGATAGACACCAATGATAATGTAAATTTTTAAATGGCACGTGGAAACAACAGTGAAATTTGTTAACAGTAGCAGAATTTAATTCCCAATTCCCATTCCATTAATCTCTGTATTTTTAGGAGGTCCCACTAATGAGTTTTTTCTGTAATTAATCATGTTGACACAGTTCAAAGTAGATGATTTAAATCTTAGCTGAGAAGTAAAGAGTCGGCATACTCTTACTTATTGTAGATTCAGTGACGTTAATAGTGAATTGAATGTGCTATGGGGTTTCTCAGTGTAATACCATACTAGACTTGATCTTGAATTTGTAAAATATTAAGAATAAATTATTTTAGTGTATCTCTACTGTTCAATACAAAATGATCTCCAGTTTGCTGCTGGGGATTTTTCTTTTAGCATTGCAGGAAATACACAGATTCCAACAAAAAGGTTTTTTGTCACAAGTGATTCCTGCAAAATACGAAAACATTATTTTATCTAATTAGGAAATAGCGGTATGTGTCTGAAAGTTGAAGTTTTTGATAACATTTGTAAAATATAAACTATATAAATGTTCTAAAAGTGTACTATTGCAAGCAGATCAGCAGAAACCTTTTAGATGTCCTGCAAGCACATGGAAAGTCACTGCAGTCATAGAAGCAGCTCACTCAAATAATTAGGTCATCTATATGAAAGTTTTTAGAATGCAGGGGCTAATCTGGTGTAATGATGACAAAAACTAAAACTGTATAAAGCACCAATGTCTCTTTTGTGGCTTACGATAGCCCTGAAATCAGTGGAATTTAAATAAAAAAAAATTTAAAATTTCACAAAGTGATAAAAATAATGACCACATGTTCCATTGAAAAAATTATATTGAAGCTCTCATTTTCTATTAGCAATGGAATACAGGAGATACCAAAGACACTCTGAAAAGGCATTTCCTCAAACCTTCTGTGTTGATAAAGACAGTCAGCATCCCAAGAAAGCCTAGATCCTGTGCCCAACCAGTCTGTCAGCATGCAGTTATGGGGACCCTTCACTGAACAGTCTTCTGGATCAGGGAGTGGTTGGACTGATTTGATCAGGCTCAAAAGCCAACAGAGAGACCGACCCCCTCCTAGGTCTCCACATATTTATTTGAGTATGTCACCTGCTGACAGCGACTGCCAGCACCCATGAAGCACCCACACCAACCAAGTTTACAGAACACTCTTTATTAATGAGATTGTGACAAGTTAAGGTTTGAGAGTGACCATTGATAGTGTCTGACTGAAAAAATGTATTCAAAGCAATATACTGAGAATCCCTAACACAAGCTGGCTTGAGATAATCATTCAGCACACATAAGAGTACAGTTCTTACCTGATAGAAGGGGAAGAAAACAGGTTCAGCCCATCAACTGATTCCAAAAATGACAAAGGAGCCTTCCCTAATTTTGTCCCATTCTTAACTTACTTTTATACTATTTTTTTAAGTCTTGGTGGAGCTGGAGTAACTCCAGTAGTACATACGTTTGTCACTGATTGGTGTAAAATTCTAAGATGTAGTCAATAAAATATAGAATGCTTCTCTGTGAGGGGTGGTGGTAACCTTGGAGACAGGTAGCTTTGGCATAGAAGTGTGCATCAGTATGACATCTGTGATCTCACCATGATTGCTGGTTCAACAGCAAGGCATCTTTTTTCTCCCTTGATTAACACCTCATACTGTTATTAACAGTATCCTTGATTAACAAATCCTCATACGGGGATTATCAGCTACAAGGTGCTACCAAGATCCCTCCCTCGCAAGGATTTTAACAAAGCCTGGCTGCAGTGTATCCTCTCTACTCCACCATCCATTTCATTTCCCTTATCATGACTTGTGGGGGGAAATCAGGCTGCGTCCCATCCAGGAGTGCAACTGCATTTCACCTGGAAATTTCTACACTAACTCCTGTTAGAGTGTGAATATAACTTCTCAGTTTTCTCTGAACCTCCAAGCCATTTTCCTACGTTCTGATACACAGAAAACAAATGGTGGGAAAAGGCAAAAGAAGGAGAGAGTCATAATGAAGCTAAAGATACTACAGAAATAAGAATTTCATAATTGGAGGCTTTACAGTCTGTTTTGACTGCTTCCTAAATCAGAGGAAAGAAATAGACTGATTTCAGAATTTGTCTGAAGACAATCTCAATAGGAAAAAGAAAAAGTGTATTGTTGATGATCATGCATCTTTCATCTGGCATCTATGAAACGTGGAGGAGAGTGTCTAGAGAGCCTTCAATTTTCAGGATGTCATCATTGACACTGACTAAACTTTATTATACTGGCAGTAATATCCAACTTATCAGGCAAGCCAGGAGTGTAATCTCTAAAATCATCAACAAAATTTTGTTCTTTAAGAGATTGTGAATGAAGAGCATTTTGTTCATTTTTTCTCTAGAGCCTCACACTCAAAACATCGGTTCAACATGCTAGTCTTCAAGAAAATGTGATAGCTGAAACAACAGACCAGTGCTTAAAGCATATTGATACCTTCCATGTTATAAATAAAGACACTTTATCTACTTTAAAGTACGACAGTAATGTCTTCAGGAAATGTTTTTGTTTTACCTGAGAACTGCATGGGAAGAAACTTCCATGTGCACAAAAATGGTGGTATCTCTGAGCCACTAATATAATTTGAATCTCTAAAAATAATCAGTCATGACTGGTTCTTGGTATTTCCTTGACATTATGAAATAGTATCTGTTTTACAAGTCAATTAACATTTTTTAGTCACAGTAGACTGACATGAGTCATCAATTTAACAGTCCTAAATTTTGGCATATTATGCATCAATAGACATCATCTCTTGCTCATTCTTTTCATAGCTAGGTCTATTAGATTTTTTTTTTTTTGAAAACTCACAGGATCACATCAGCAATGAAGACATGGGATCCTATTTTGATAAACCCTATAACAGAAGACATTCCAAACTAGAACCAATTTCAGCATACAGATGATTGACTTTCTTTCCATTGCAGAATACAACTAAGATTTTTCTTAGGTATAGCTAAGAAGAAAACCTGATTTTCAGGAATTACTGTGAATTTTTGCTGAAAAACAAGTAATTTTTTAAAACTATTCACTAGTGATGGTGAAACTATAACTAGTGATGGTTTTTATTTGCACATTTTCCTGTCTGTGTGTGATTATTATAGTTATTACTTTGTTTCAGTTGCATTTGTTTCAAATGCTAAAATGATGGCAGCTTTATAAATAAAACAGTTCTCTTTCCTGTATCAGGCACTAGCGTTTGGTTTTATCTAAAAAGTTTTTGCATTATATATCATTGGTTTTGTTTGGGGGAAGAGTATAGTGAAAGAAAGGAGACTTTTTTGAAAAAAAAAAAATTAAAAATCCCTTTTTCTAGCTCTTGTCAAAGTTCCACCAAGGCTTTTTAAGTTGACTGTACACTTTTTAAATTAATGTATTTATATGAATGCTTCTCCCTGCTATCAGCAGTTTGAAGCTATCATATCTATCAGTTGTGGAACTGGCTTTTGCTGGTCTGACAGCCAGATGGTTTTATCTCCTGATGTGTTCTCCCTTCCAGATCTTTCCCCAGTGCTTGCCCACCCTTTAAAGAAGCTAAGGCCAGCAGGTTTCCCTATTCAGTTGTACTGCTGAACTCACTGCTCAGCAGGAGGTTTTAAGAGCTATTTTCCATTGTAAAAAACAAGGAGCAAACCCTACTCATGGGAAGTAGAAGTGTGGCCAGGTTAAAAAAAAAAAAAGAGAAAAAAAAGTAGAAGAAAATTTCTGTGTATCAATTATTGTCTTGCAAGTATAAGCCCTTGACCTGGGCCATAGGTATTCAAGCACCTTTCCCCTGTGTGCCTACACCTGGGTTGGCTCGTGGTGGTTGGAGCAATGCATGCAGTGCCAGCAGTTTTTGTGATTGCTGCATGCCTTGCTGCCCTCAGGTGTGCAGCTCCCCTTGGGATCACATCAGTGCAGATGGCTGATGCACTTTGTGCATCATCTGGCTTCCCCCTCTAGGCATGGGAAAGGTTTTGGACAACCTTGAAAGGCAGCTGCTCTCAAGGAGTGTTTCTGCTTCTGGATCTTTCTTCTGTCCCCTTAGTAATATGAGGACTTCAGAAAAGTTCAACACTTTCCAGGCAGAAAAGTCTGAGTTGTCCCCTGACTAGTTTTGAAAATGTATGTTCTGTAACAGGTTCTTTGAACTTAGGTTTCCATAAAATTAACAAAGGCACATTAATAACTAACATTAGATAAAGAGTGGTTTATCTTCCAACTTTGGTGATACTTAAGAATCTTTTTACAGTAGATGGGCTTAAAAAAAACTACAGCAGAAACAAAGAAATTAAAAAACACATTATTAATTAAAAGGCATATTAAAGCACTTAGGTCTTGAACATGGAAATAAAACTTAAAATTTAATAATGTCTGTGTTGGAATTTAATAATGTCTGCTTATTAATACTGATATTGCATTGGGACAAAAAAGAACAGTGCTGGAGATCGATTTTTCCTATTCATTTAGGTGCTTATGGTGATGTACTGATTCCATTAAATGCCACTGATAAAAATATTTTTAGATGTGGTACAACATCAAAAATATTTTGTGGTAAGGTCAAAATCAAATTAATATTAAATGAAATTAATATTACCTAGTATAAGCTTAAAATATCTGAACACACAATAGTCCACATACTGTACGTGTTAAAACATAGGCAGTAAAATGTTATATGCATAAATTTATGCAGAGTGTACAACGAGTTTTCATTTACAGCAATAAAGCTCCACTTCTATTGAGTCATTCAGAAGAATTAGAAAGGATCAGTGATCTATAGCCCTGTATTATAAAGGACTAGAAAGAGAGAATAAATAAACTTTAGGCTTTGAAAAATGTGTTGAGTATTTTTATCTTAAAAAATCTTTAAGGAACAACTGGTTAACTCTTCCTTACCAACCAAGATTTTAAATAGTGTTATGGGTTTAGATCATGCTTTTCTGTTGCACTAAAAATGAATATTGTAAACCCACTAGTTTTCTTACTGCACAGTCTGTTATTTGCATCCATACAGGTAAGTCTAGCCCTTTTAGTAATACATAAAATTTCTGCTTTTTTTTTCTCATTGCAGATCCTATAAATATAAGAATTTGGCTTGATGGTCTTTAGCACAGCCAACTGAGACAATAATTTCTTACCACATAAAGAAATAAGACTGGCTGGTTCATTGGGTGACTGGCATGCAAAGCTATTATAGGGGACTAATGTGAAAAATATTTTGCTATTGTCAATATAGGAAAGGAAAAAGGAAGTACTGGCCTGTTTTAAAATATCTAGCTTAGTTTTGCAGTTTCAAAGAATCTTCCAATACAGGTTCATCTGTCAACTTGCATACTATCCTATTGCTCATGTTGTTGACAAAGGTGCTAAATAGTGTCTAGACCAATACTGACTCCTGATCCATGTGGTTCTCAGAGTCTTGCAGTCCAGCCAGACTTTCACTACCTTATGTTCTATGCAACCAATAAAGTCCTTAGAATGACTAATAAAGTCCTTAGAATGACTACGGGGATATTGGGAGAGAATGTGTCAAAAGCCTTACTCAGGTTGAAGGAAGGTATTTGTCCAGCTGTCTACATCCACTTGTTTCATCAGAGAGGACAAGTTCAACAGGCAAGATGTCCTCTTGGTAAATCCATACTTGCCAGTCCAAGTCAGGCTGTTGTCCTGAAAAGCTTTTGGGGGACTTGCTTTATGAATTACATAGGGATGCAAGTAAGGTTGACCAGCCTTGTGGTTCTGTGGATATTCCTTCTTAGTATTTTTGGAAATGAAGTTGATCAAGGGGCTGAAACACCTCCCCTGTGAAGATTGGCTGAGAGAGTTGTGGTTGCTCACCCAGGAAAGGAGTCTCTGGAAAGACTTTACTGCAATCTTCCAGTATGTAAAGATGCCTACAGATTATGGCAAGGGCATGTAGTACTAAGGCAAGGGACAATGCCTTTAAGAGAAAAGAGGGTAGGTTTAGATCAGGTTTTTCTTCACTGGGAGGGTTGTGAGGCACTGGCATAAGTTCCTCAGAGAAGCTGAGGATGCTCACTTGTGGGGAGTGATCAAGTCTATCTTACATGGTGCTTTGAGGAGCATGATCTAGCAGAAAGTGAGCCTGCCCATGGCATGAGGGTTTAAACTAGATGACCTTTAAAGGTCTCTTCCAAACCAAACCTTTCAGTTATTCTGTAGCAGGGACTATCTTCCCCAATGACAAGAGTCATTCCATTCAGCACTGCTGGATGTATCCTGTCCCATTTTTCATTTCTCCTGTTTACCTCCACACCTCTAAAATGATTGAAAGAATGAGGCATTTTATCAGCAGATGGAACACATTTTCTTAAAAACTCCTGAAGCCAGTAAATTGAGTTACCAGATACAGGAGCTGTTAACCATTAGAATTATAAGAGAAATGGCTGATAATTCAGTTCTTCAGTTTCTTAAAGCAAAATTAGAACCTTCCTGGACTATATGCATCAATCAAACCTCAGTTGTTAGGCTTGCTACCAGAGAAAGTGAGTGGAGTCTTTTGTCTCGTCTTGCATGTGACTGCCACTTAATGGTTCCTTCTTGGCTAGAATCTATAGAATTGCCATTGCAATCATTTCCTCAAGAGGAGCCACTCTCCAGGAGCTTTGATTTAGTGGCAGAAAGAATCAGAAGAATAAAACAAATCAACAGCTTATCTAATGTTATATCAAAACAGAATTGACGAATTCTACTTTTTAAAAAACTTTTTTTTCATTTTGGAAGATACGGGATCAAAACCAAAGTATTTTAGTAAGCCTTTTTATGGGAATAACACTTTATATGATGTGCCTTTCCTACACCTTTAGTGAACAGATGGGTAGTAATCGGTTATGAGTGCAGTTGGAGCACTAAAGAAAATGTTGTCATTTTTTCTCCTGCTAGTCATTTATCTATTTAATTCCTTGACAGAACAGAGGAAATGTAACTAAATGTTCTGTTTTAATTAAAATGAAAGTAAATTTATTAGTCAGGGAAACTCTGTGTACTGTTTATGTTTGGGGAATAGAACAAACATATGTCTCTGCTTCATTGTTTGTCACCATCTAACACGAGGTTATTTCTTGTTGCTTATTTGGCCTATTAAACAGATCATACTAGTCATAAACTTGATTTTTCTTAATTCTAACTAATTACAGTGGGCACTAATAAGTAAATGGCAAAAGCAAAGCACATCCTGAGAAGCATTCCAGTAGATGGTGGTTCTATTAAATAAATGGCATCCATGACATTACCTACATGGAAGCATGCAGTAGGCTTGTGGAACTGCAGTATTTCTTAACATAAAAATAAAGAGAGTCAGAATCAAATTGCTTCTTGATGCTCATCTCCATTTCTTCAGTTGTCATATTGCCTGGCTAGGGGAATGAAACAGAGGGACAGCAGGGAGGGGCTTTTACTTTGGTGATACTAGAGACTTAACCCCACTGGAATTTTTAAACCTTCAAAATAATCTTATGATCTACTACTTGTGCCAAGCACACTGGAGAGAGATAGACACACAAGGCTAGGCACTGCAGAATAGGAAGGATGCTGTACCTACACATTAGCCTTTATGGGGAAGAATCCCCATCAGACACAGTGCTGAAGGGTGCTGATGTGGACAGCATTATATGGCTTTTAATCTTATTTTCTCATTTGACACTTCTAAATAAAAATGCTGTCAACCCAACAAGAGCTTTCAGAATTTGGAAGTGACCAAGAAGTTTATCCTTTGTTTCACTTCTGCTATTTCTTCCTCTTTCAGAAAAAGAGATGAATCCTTTTTCCTACTCTAATTGGAAATTAGTTTAATCCAGTTAAAAGAACCACTGGAATTAGACATTAACTGACTCTACAGCCCTGCACTAAACACTGTTATCCCACAAATTATAAGTGATTCAACGACTAGGAGCTCTACTACAAAGCTCAGCAGATTTCAAAATTCAACTTTGCCCTATGTTAGTGCTCAGTATAATTACAAAACATGGCTACTAAAATATAGTGCAAATTTCTCCCCTTGTGACAAACAAGGCCAACAGAATCCTGGGCTGCATTAGAAAAGCATTACCAGCAGCTTAAGGGGAGTTGTCCATTGCCCTGGTCGTGGTGAGACCATTTGGAGTGCTGAGTCCCATTCTTAACCCCTCAGTACCCAACTCATGAACAAGCATGCACTAGAGCAAGTTCAGCAAGCAGTCATGTACCTCATTCATGGATCAGAATATCCACCATATCAGGTGAAGCAGAGAGGCAGTGCTGTTTGGCCAGGAGACAAGAAGGCTCTGGGAAGGTATTACCAAAATGTAAAAAATACCTGATGAAGCAGGGGAGGTAAGGAAGAGGAAATCAGACTCCTCTCAGTGGTGCCCACTGACTGGGCGTGAAACTATTTACATATATTGCTATATTTAAGTTTGTTGTTGGTCATGCAGCTTTTTGGAAGGAGCAAAATGACATCTGTACACATCTTCATCCTGGAAGAAGTGCTAAAAAAGAATGACTGGAAAAACATACAGCTATAGTACAAGGAGAATAGGATAGAGTACAGAAGGACTGCTAAGTTTCAGTGAAGATTCTATATCAAAAATTACCCTATTTTTCTTTCACATATCTTCAGCATCATTCAGCATTATGGTTTCAATGGAAAGGATATTCCAACTTCAGCAGAAGTCTCATCATCATCTTGTAACATATTATATTTACCCTTTTTTTGATCTACCCTTAGCATACTGTGGGCTGAGTCTAAGAGAGGCAATTCATCTTATTAAAGATAAAAAATACATAATATGCCCCAGAAATAATGTCCTTTTGGATTATATTATGAAAACCTGTCTCTATATTGTCCCAGAAGCCTTTGCTTGTTAGTATTTCCTTACCACTAAGCAATACTTTATTAAAGCTATAGTTACAGTGGGAAAGAAGGTTGTATCTCACTACCAGCTGTAAAAGCCAAACTCCAACAAATACAGTGTTCATAATCTGAAATAGGACATATTTGTATCTGATGTTTTATACAGAGTATCTGAATAACCATTCGCAACAATTCAGAGAGAATCTTGACTTGAGAGGATTTAATAACAGTCTGTGTATGAAAAAGGTTTATTTTTGCCTACACTAATTTCAAAGCCACCAAGATAATTTCATTGACAGATTTAAACTTACAAACATGTCACCCATTACACACGAACATAATACAATTACCAAGACGTATCCCATTTTACACTGGTCAGTGCATGATCCACAATTACACAACTGTATTAGTTTCCCAGGAAACACCCCAATTAAGCCAGTTTCTTGATTGAATAGTGTCTATTATAAACATTAGTGTGAAATTCCACAGGATGGGCAGAAAGGTCTACTAATGTCTAAGTTAATTACTGCACTGACTTCAGCTGAGCCTTATTTCTTGCCTGTTTCCATGCAGACACTGAGAGATTGACACGCATGCTCTTCTTTTGTGGCCCTTTATATTTTTTTCCATCTTTCCTGCATTCAGAAAGGGACTGATTAGCTCAGAGTTTTACAATAACAGGTAGCAAAATGCCAGGCATTATGTTGTTTTCTCCAAGTCCTGTCAGTATATTTTGCCTGCTGTTTCATGGAATACTATAGGCAAGTGTCTATATTATCGCAAGTTTTTGTGACTGGCAACTGTTACTGGCATCATATATCTAGGAACAGCTGTTGTTGTGTTATTAGAAAATACTCCAGTGATGCTTAGAGTAGAAAGGAGCCAAGCCAGTATCAGCAGTGTCATTCCCTCTGCAATTAGTATAGTGTAGAATTTGCTAACCTGTATTAAAAATTTACTTTTTTTAATCAACTATTTAGATTTTCTAGAGGAAATCCATGCCTTACAGAATATTCAGAGACCGTATGCAAAATAAATTGTCTTAATCCTATTTCCTCTGAATATTGTGCACATTACCAAATTAAAAATAAAATGGAGGCATGGTATGAGAAACCTCCAGAGAGTCTTCATTAGGAGCATGAAGATAGCTCAGTTGTATGTTCATTTACTAGACAAGTTAAAAATTTCTGTTCCACTGTTATGTATCAGAATATGAAATTTTTTACTGCCATGATCTATTTTGGTATTATTTTCTGTTAGCTACCTAGAGATGAAAATGTAACAATATTGTAACAATATTGTAACAATTTGATGTCAAAATTATCTTTGCATTTTTATATTTTCCTATATTTAAGTCCTCTTCAAAATTGAAATAGCAGTAGTGTGGTGCGTCAATTATGTCTCATTGTGATTCATCATCAAACTATATACATTATTTTTATATTCAACTTGACATACTAATTACTAATACTTTACTTTACATATTACATACTAATACTTTTTAACTCGAGGCCCAATATTAATTCCACTTGGTGATATATTTTGGGATGACCATTTCTAAAGAATTGTCATTAGTAAACCACATACAAATTTTAAGAAAATTCATTTCAGCATAAATTAGTAGCTGTGAAAATATTTATTAATAAAAGCCAATTAAAATGTTCATCTACTAAGACAAGAAACAGATATTGGTGAAGAGTGTCAAATATGTTCTTAGACATATATTTGGGACCAGCTCTTATGCGCTGCAGCTGAGAAGAAAAATAATGATTAGTGAATGTGAAATTTGTGGCAGGAAATTGTAGAATCCTTTGTTTTCACTCTTTCAAAACTAGGAAAAAGGGAAGGGGTTTGTAATTTTGAGCAGACTGAGAAGATGCTATTGGAAGTAAGGGTTACTATGTTATTCCCTGGTGCTTTTGAACAAGAATATGAAAATTCCCAGTGCCATTGCTCTCAGTGTGTGAGCAGAGGTATGTGGCAGCAACTGAGCAAATTTCCTTCAGCTGCAGCTATCAGAGTACACAAGTTTGAGACAGAGTTGGACTTAAACTTGGCAACATCATTATCCCAATGTGATCTTAGCCATTCCTCATCTATCTGTCTTGTGTACAGAAACTTTGTAATCTATAAATGAGCTGGAATTTTCATTACTTTTTGTACAAATGAATCACTTAGTGTTTTTCTAATTGGTTGACTGTTAGCTGGATGATTAGTTCTCTAGCAGTTACCTGCAAGACAATCAATTCATGTTTAGCATATTAAACACCCCCAAAGAGAGACTGATTTTACGAGCATATTCTATGACCTATTAACTGGAGCTGCAAAAGAATATTTTTTTTTAATCTGCAGAAGCTAGTTTTCTTTTGGTACAGCTGTATATTTCCTTCATAACTAGTCTATGTCCTTTTCAGTACTGCTTTTAAACCTAGCAAGTCCCCAAGTCAGAAGGGACAAAAAGAGCCTCTTCTCTTCTACCCCTGCAATCACTGCCAGGAGCTCTTCAGTCTGGGAAGGGAACTTATTGAACGTGATTGATGAAGTTCTGTATTTTGATATATTGCTGGAGTTGTGTAAGTTTGCTGGGTTCCTTAGGCAAGACCCATGCATACAATGACTTCAAATTTCCCTGGAATCCCTTTGGGGATACTGCTGCAGTCCCAGACAGTAACTTCATTTTGAGGTTCTTTTCATCAGACATTTTTTCCCCATGACAAATTCAAATTCTTTTAGCATTCAAACGGATGAAAGGATTGACCTAACATCAGTAACACCAAATCTCAGTATTTAGTCTTAAAATGTAGGCTTAAAAGAAATGTCAGAGTTCATTGAGGCTAGTTTTTTCAAACTGTCAGCTTTTTCCTTGAAATGGCATAATTTTGAATTCTTAAGAAAACTTTGATCATTGTATATCAAATTAGCCTGCAACAGTGGATATAATCTCTTTAAACAGATATTCTTTACTCTTGCTTCTGAGAAGTCTCTGAAATATGTCAATACAAGTGCATGTGTATGTATTTATTTTATATGTATATATGAAGAAAGAATTGCAGATTTTCACCTTCTAAATGCTTTTCAAAGCATCAAGACTTCCCTCTGCTTGTCAAAGATCTTATTGCAGAAACAAATGATTTGATGACACATGTTCTGAGTATCTGGTGAATATTCATAATTTTGTCTTATTCACTGGAAATTACTGAGAAACGACCTTAAAATAAAATGTTGTGTTTCCAGCCATGTCCCTGGGTTGTTACACCTAAGCAGCATGTCATCCAAGGGTAGGTAGGCTGAAAGGTAACCCTGTATTTTATCCCTTTCAGTTTATGCACTGAGGTGGTAATCTTTGGAGGATGGTTTGACATGAATTCGTTTTCATGCTATATTGTCTGGAGTTTCAGAGAATGAAAGGAAATGTGTCTTTTCACTCCTTTTTTGACTCCTTTTTTCCCCTCCCTGTTACTAACACAACTACTTCCCTGGCAAAGAGATTTAAAATTTGCTTCTGCCATAGTGCAGTAAAATAGTGAAAGCATCTGGGTAGAAGCAGCCCATCCCCCAGATCATGAGATCTGTCTGAATCTGGAGCTATGCACAACCTAACAGAAGTTGCATGAAAGAGAACACTCTGAAGACTGTGTATTAAAGCATTGATTCATATGTGCTGCAGCTGCAAGCCAGAGGACGTATAAATAGCAAATTGAAACAGCTTCCATTTCATTCCTTCCAAGAGCTTACATCCCCCAAATTCAAACAACTAGCTGCTTCTTGCCTTCAATTCCCTATCCTGCTAGCAAAATCATTTTTAATGTATGTCGCTGAGCAGCTCAGAGCGATTTTGTTTGAAAAGTTCTCAAAATCCAGCAGCCCAAGTGATCTCAGCGTGCAGTGTTGTTCTTTCCATCTAATCTGGCGTAACAGCTTTCCTTCCGGTTATGTTAAATTGTAGAATTACTCTTTTCAGCTCTGCTTTTCAAATCTAGATCATTTTTACATGGGGTACCTATCATTTATACTTCAGATGCTGCTTCTGACCGCAATACATTAAGGAAAAAAAAAAAAAAAAAAGGCAGTAGCTTTCTTTTCTTACATCTTGTCGTTTCCTGCTGGAGCTTTGGGACTCAGGCACACTCTGGTTTCATGGCTCACTCCAGGATACATGTCCTGCTGGCTGGAAGCAAAGCCCCTTTGCACCAGCAGGGAATGTGCCAGGGCTTTCACTCATATGTTAATTACATTTTTAATATGCTGCTTTAGCGGGTTGAGTAAGCAGAGTCTGACACGGCTGCCCCATTCCTGAAACCCTGAATCAGGAGAATGCCATTAATCTTAATTCCGAATAAGGTGTGTTCGGAGTAAAGATGTTATACAAGGTCCAGATTTTTGAATTACTTTTGCATCAACCAGCCTGCCTTGATCCAGACCAGCCTGAAAGGGCACACATTATCCACCAGCTTACAGCGACTGATGTAGTGATATGAATACAGGGATGTCAGAGGGCAGGAAATCTTTAAAGGAGTGGGACTGATCTGGTAGGGGACGGGTTGCTAACGTGACACCTCCTGTGCCCCACCAGGACTGGAAGGAGGAATTAAAGGGCATCATTCAGTCTGAATCTTACAGCCGGACTGTGTGGACGGCTGATGAACGAGCCAGCAGTGGAATGTTTAGCAGGCTGTGACGACTTTGCACAGAAATAGGAAAATTTATCGCCGGCTTGCCACAGCAGTACCGTACTGCCCGCTTTCGGCGGTGCGCCCCTTCTGAGCACTCCCGCCCCGCTCGGCAGCCCAGCCCTCCCGGCTCCCGGCCCCCCTTCCCGGCACCGAATTTAGGGGCTCGCTGTCACCAAGCTGGAGCCGTCCTTCTTCTGCACCTCAAGCACGAACAGGGGGGCTTCGCAGCCGCCGCGCAGTTACCGGACAAAGATATCCCTGTGCCCGAACGCAGCGGTTATATCGGTACGGGAGGACGGACGGACGGACGGATGGATGGATGTATGGATGCACGGATGGATGGATGGATGGATGGATCGGTATGTAGACGGCTGAATCGCGCATCTGCCCGAGAGCCGGGGCTAGCCTGGCTCTGCCATTGCGCGCAGGAGGCTGCCCGCATGCCCGAAGTGCTGGCAAGGGAGAAAACAAGGCGGGGAGGGGAGAAGCGCGGGGGCGGGCGGGGAGGGGAGGCGGGCGCGGAGCGGGGCGGGGGCGGC
This sequence comes from Melospiza georgiana, assembly GCF_028018845.1. Classification (NCBI taxonomy): domain Eukaryota; kingdom Metazoa; phylum Chordata; class Aves; order Passeriformes; family Passerellidae; genus Melospiza; species Melospiza georgiana. Next base: position 79,028,881 of record NC_080430.1, read on the forward strand.
GGCGGCGCGGCCAATCGCCCGGGCTGCCGGCGCTGCAGGAGCGGCGGCGCGGCGCTCGGGGCTCCGAGGGATGCGGAGCCGGGCCCGGGTACCTCTCTGAGGACGGCGAGCGGCTGTGCCGCCAGCACTGCGAAAAGTCCCCATTTGCTTCTTATAAATTAAAGTGCCTTGTCACCAGTTAGGGCAAGTCAGCCAAGGTAAGGCTTAAATAAAATGACACTTTAATATGTGGCAACATGGATATTTCCGGACAGCGGTGCCGCTAACACAGCCTTCTAAGTAGCGCAAAATATTTTGTGCGATAATGCTGTCGTAGTGGGTGCACAGCCTGTAATTTGTCTGTGTTAAAGTTGCCGCTGGTACGCAAGCCTTACCCTTGTGGTGCTGTAGGAACGTGTTTGCTTATCCGAGGCAGTTGCAAAGGGACCTGCAAAATACAGGCGTAGAAAGGTAGCGGCGCTCTGTGTATGTGTTTGTGTGTGACCGTGTTCGTAATACCTACAGTTCTGCTCCTTAACTTACGGGGATAATGTGCAGATGCATTTTAATGGTGGTGGCAGGCAGATTATTCTTTGGCTCAACTCACACGTGTGAGCCTTTTTATACAATAAAACCGCATGCCATGGTGAACTATATGTGGAGAACATTAAGCTTGGTATTTGAATAGCAATTTCAGGGGTTTGGGTCCCCCCCCCCCCATGTTTGTAACATTATATGTGATAACTGAGGATTGAAATTGCAGCAAAAGCAGACCTGCAGATTTGCTTTTAGCTGCTTGTTAAAGCTTAAGCAGTCACCTAACTTTACTTTGTGTAAAGGGCACTGTAAATAATGCACAGGCAGAAATAAATCCTCTCCTCATCTCCTCCTAGCCCACCCCAATAGTACCTCACCTAATGAACAAAAACTACCATGTACCTTTAGTTCACACCACATTTTGACTGATGGAACTGTCAGTGGTCTGGAACTGAGTGTTTTGGCAAGCAAGGAGTTCCCTAGGATGACTTTGCTAATGTGTGTCTCTGAAAACAACATAGTCCTGAACCTGTGTGTGTGTGTATGCGTCTGTTTGTGCCTGTGAGTCTGTTTTGTGTACAGGAGTGACAAGATACAAGGAGGACAGGGTACAGAAGCCAATGAAACATGGCAAACGTAGATGCCTGCATGTATTTCTCTGACTGGATCTCTGTAAAACAGTATGAGCATTTCTCATATTTCAGTGTAGTTTATCATTCAGATTAGGGGTTGGGATAAATTCAATTTCATGTGCATCAATGCCCCATTAGTTTTTCACAATCAAAGGAAATACAATGGAAAACACAGGTAAAATTATGACTTCAGTTAGTACAGGTGATAAAATCACTTCCTATATTCAAGATACAGAATGTATTTTTCATTCCGAGACACTAGGCATAGCTCCTTCCTTTCCAAATCTTTACTTCTATGCTGCAGTCAGCCATACACAGTTGTGTGAAAACACTGAAGCCTTCCTTCTGCATAAATTGTCGTTCTACTGAATAGTAGTAAATGTTTGTTTTCGGGGCAGATATAGAATGAATTTAAAAGTTTGCCATGTTTGGCATTTTGCCTAACTGTAAAGGTAACAAGATTTAGAGAAATAACCAAAAGGCTTCTTTAACCTAGTTCACTGCCTTTTGACAGAATATTTCATTTTATTTCATTTCAGATTTTTCTGAAAAAGACATAGTATGGTATAGTTACCTAATGCAAATTAAGGTGTGACTCTTTTTTTGTTATATATACCTATGAAAACTATGTAATATTTTACTTTTGTAGTTAAAGTTACTAATCATCCTACTTTTTCATTTCTGCTTAGAAAATGTCAATCAAACAGAAAGCAAACAATCCAACAAAAAACCTACAAAATGAATCAAGAAAACAACCAAACCAACACATTCACTTTTACCTGTTGTTTTTTTTTTAATTGACTAGAGAAATAGTATGTCAGACAGCCCTTTCCTTTGAAAAGGAGCAAATTCAGTGCACAAGCACGTCTTAGGGGGCACTGTGCTGCTGACTGAACCATTTACAGATGAGATCCAAAACTAAATGCCTTCAACTTGCAGGTACTGAAGATCCTGAAAGACTTTCTAGGATAGCATTGTTGGTTCTACTATTAGGACAAAATGCCAGTCAAAATTTTTTATACTTTGTCTAGTTTAATTCCTCAAGTAGCTTAATTTGAGAGCATTGTTCTTAACTACCTACATTAAAAAGTGTTGTTTAGTGTTTTTGTCCTGCAATGCAGAGACTGTAACTCAGCCACTTTGTTGGTGCATGCTGTGCTAATTCATGGTAGTAGCTCTGGTGAACATATGCAAAGTTATAAAACAACTGGGGATAAATGTCTTCAACATCCAAAATTAGTGTATGAGGGTGCATGTGTGCACGCCAGAGAGGCACAGTTGCTACTGCACCAGAACTGACATTCCTGTGGTGCGTAAAATTTACATAATAGCCTTCAGGGAATAATCTGTACTTAAAAGTGACCTTTTTTTTTTTTTTTTTTTTATAATTTTTTCTCTGAACTCTTAAACATTTAACATGTGAGCTCTAAACATTAAAAATATGAGCAATTGACTTCCTAGTTCTCAATATGGTCATATGGAAGACTTCAACCTTCATCTCTGGCTGATAAATGAAACTTGAAAGGTATGAAAAATTCTGTTAACTATAGCTCCTGCTCCTGGTTAAGAGCTGCATTTCTGTTAATACAATTAGTGCTAAAAATTATCAGTCTTATCAGATTGAATAAAACCAGCTAAACACCAGTGAGTCATCTGTTCCATGCAGATGAACATGAGCTCCTGTTTGGGCAGCTAACAGCTGGTTAGCCCTGGCAGACCTGTCCTGCAAAGGGGCCTAAATCTGCCATCATGACACCATGGGGCACAGTTTCATTGCTTATAGGCAGTGCAAAATAAAGGTGGCAGCTGACAGGGCAGGAAGCACACAAAATACATAGCAAAACCCCCCCAACAGCAGAAAGTGATTGCATTCCTAGAAGAGATTCTATGCATCTTTTCTGAGAAGAAGATGATACATATGCAAAGGTCATGAGAATAAACTCCATATGAAAACCCCAGCATAGCCTACACAGGTCTATGTAAGCCAACACATATATCTCACTAGCATAATTATGGTGGAAAACTTATTTTCCATTATCAGTAGAGCTGCAGTTTAAATAGTATGTGTATGATCTGGTGATAAATCAGGGCAAAGTGCTTAAACTTCATCGTATACTTGATTGGTAGACTTGGACAAGTCTCTAAAGCACTCTAACTTCATGTATGACGTGAGCATTGCATAATAAGTGTAGAATGAACAATGAATATTATATGATACTGTTTAAAAAAAATATTGCAGAACCTAATACTGAAGTGTATTGTCTTCATTACTCTATTCCTTGTGTTTTGAATTATACACAGTTTTGCCATCCATTTCCAGCAAACGAAGCTACATGGAATTTGGAAACTCAAAGAATGGAAGTGGAATTTTGAAGAAGTTTCTGAATTGAGGGCTAAACAAATCATGTATCATATAAGGGACAACAAAGATTGGCATGATAAGATTTTTTTTCCCTCCAAAACCAGGTTTTATCCAGAAAACAGTTAATGCTGAAATGTTTTAAAATATGGTTTTAATAATGTACCATTACTTTTTTTTTTTGACTGGTTTTAAGAATCAACAGAATTTAGAATAAAAAAGTTTGAGGTTGAAAGGAGTGAATAAGGCTGATCTCCTGTTTAGGGGTTGTGCTTATGTGGAGGAAGTTGTTGTTTCAGGGGTTTCTTTTGGGAACTGGGGTTTTTTTTTAAGTAATGTCTTTGTGGACTGAACACAATCAGGATAACATAATCATGAAGCTTTATAAGTAATCGACAGGCAACTTGGTAGCATTTGCACATCTGCAGTCCTTATGTAATGAAAATACATTCTGCAGTTTCTTGAGGTCTGTAAGAAATACAGTTTTGCTTGATGGCAATTGTCATTTATATTTTTATGGAATTTATTCAAAACTGAGTAGAGGTAAAGCTGGGTTTGTTATAGAAAAGACAAAGCCTTACTTTACTCCCTACTCCTTGTGAAATTGTTTGCTTCTTTTAAGCAGATCTTCTTGCAAAAGGGAGTATATTTAGGTCACAGACAAATTATTCCATTCTCACTTCACCTTACCTAGGTTTCAGTACAATTTATCCAGTGCTTACAAGGCCAGATTTTCAAGGCTCCTTGTGAAGTGTGGTGTAAAAATACACAAGCTAGCTGAGGCACTAGCTGCATTTCTACGCTAGGACTGTAGTAAGGATCTGTGAGATATTTTGTTCTTTTCTCCTTGTACTGTAGTACTGCACAGTCTACTGTATTATTGAACCCTGAAAGTACTTTGTAATATTGAATCCTGAAAGTACTTTACAGGAGTGATCAGCCACATTGTCTTGACTTTGCAGATGGGATGAGTGATGTGGTAGGACCAGCAGTCTTTTCCTTATGAAATATCTTCAAGTTTTTAATGTACAACAACTGCTTTGAACCATTCTTTGGAGAAATCTGCCTCTCCCTGCTAGTGATATAGAAATATATGCTTCAGTATAGGTGGTCTAAATGCTTCCTAGCATATCTTCTCCCTGTTCAGTATTCTGTTGAAAACAACCAACTCTATTTGATTGACTCCTCATTTTGGTATTTCCAGGTGTATCATAGAATCATGAAATGGTTTGGGTTGAAAGAGACCTTTGACGAACATCTAATCCAACTTCGTCTGCCCTGCCATGGGTTTAGCCATCTTTCACTAGACCAGGTTACTCAAAGCCTTGAACACTGCAAGGGATGGGACATTGGCACCTTCCTTGGGCAGCCTGTTCCAGTGTCTCCATCATGCACTGTGTTGTTTCGTAATTGCCATTAAGCTCTTACAGCACAATTATGGGTGTATATATGGTAAGTTTACACACATATTCTTTGAGAAGGTACAAAGAAATGAATATCAACTTTTAAAAAGTACAATGTTTCATACTCTAAAGGCATGTAAAAATTATGGGTAACATTGTGTGGCACTAGACTGAGCAATTTTTTGGCACAAGATGTCTTATGGTCACAGATGGGAATGTACATTTTCATTATTATATGAAATGATTTATTTGAATTCTATGATTAGTCAACTTAACCAAATCAGTAATATATTGTCCTACAAAAGTCATACATTTGGATTTGAATTCTGTTTATTTTACATCTTGTTCTTGCTGGATGGTATGAAAGCTGTAAAAGAAAACCTTTTGGTTCAAGACACTATGTTTGCTTTCATTTCCAGTAATTATACTTTGCCCAGAGAAAAGAATCTTGTTTTGTCTTTGACTTGTAAACATTTGTGTATTGGGCAGCTCTTTTAAGGAGATTTAAGATGGTGCTTCATGTTGAGGTGAATTGAATACTAAAGCCCATATCTCAAGCTTCAGTATGCAAACCTCCAGTCCTGCTCTGCTGTTGTTTATATGACAAGTGATAGAACAAATAATTTTGAAAAATAGCAACATGAATACAATCTCTATTATTGCACGGCAAGTATTTGAGATATTCAGAGGCAAGTTTCAGACTGTCTCTGTAAGTCCTGTTCCACGTGTCAAATACATGTCCTCCTTCAGAAGAGAATCTTCCTATTATTAGTGAAAAATTTGGTAGGTTAGCAATGATGTCAGGCCAATAATGCTGCTATTAATTTTTGGGGTGTTGGAATGCATATGCATGTGTTTGTGCATATTTGAAGAAAACAGTAGTTCCTATAAAGGAGGAAGCTCCTTTAGCTCATTCAATGGTGAGAAAGACTTAATTTGACTGTAAAAAGGTATTTTTAACACTGTTGTATTGTATTAGCACCTGGGAAGTGCTGACTGCTCTAAATGTAAAATCTTGGCTTTCAGGAGAGGTGAAATAAAACTAGGGCATATGAGCACTGTAGCATGTTAGCCATTAACTGCTCATGGCAACTGACAATATATAAAAATACTGGGAAAGTCATTGATGCCTGGACTACAGTCCTCAATCTCTATTTCTTGTATGCTTTACATTTGGTCTTTCAGTAAATAATAAGCTTTCTTACTGGAGTAATAAAATCAAGAAAAAAGCTACGCATCATTTATTACACGCAATTTCCACACACTTTGCTGATGAAGAAAATTTGTTATATATTTGCTGTTCATTAAAGCTTAAATTCTTGCATTCATATTAGTGAATTTGAGCTCAGAGTTATTATCTTGACTATTCAGGCTAGAGAGATCTTAAATATTTTTCTATTTGCAAGAGGGAAGGTGTAAAATAATCAGTCCATTTATCATTGCATGTTTAGTTGGTTTTTTCTATTTTTTTTTTAAGTTATGAATAATCTAAGAAGCTTCTTCTAGAAAACTTGTGGAAAAGTATAATGCTTGTTCTTATACTCATTCATTTTCAATGAATGGGTAACTAACACTTTTAAGTCCTGTGTAGTTTTGTAGTAGAAACCCTTCTAAGTGATTTTGGAAAATGTCAGGACAACCAGCAAGCTAACACGTTTTCAAATGGAACTCAACATTTCTAGCTGGTTGGGCTTCTTTCAGTGTTATCTTGTGTACTCTCAGGACAGCTATCCAAGGCATCCAGTTCCCTGTGCATTAACAGAGTGGGTGCGCCAGAATTGTGCCAAGAGGCAGCAGAGTGGGAAGATAGCTGCTGATCCTGGCACAGATGATGTGACCTGCTGCCATAACTCCCTTCAAGCAGCAGGTACCTCTTCCCAGGTGTTTAGCAGGCCCATTATGGGCATGCAGACTGTGCACAGCTTTTAGACAGGGAGTGGGTTCCACTGTGGCCAAGTGCTGTGGTTCACTCCCCGACTTTCTGCTGGGACTGCAGAAATGCATTGGCTTGACTGTGCATGTCATTTGTGTGCTATAAATTGGACATTAAGTTTAGAGGACTTAGGGGGAGTGATCATGTTACATGAATATTTTCCTTGAGGAGGTTTTTGTATTTCTCAGATCCCACTCAATCCACTGCATCATTCTAATGCCAACCACGTTTTAAACTATTAGGGAAAAACATAATGTTGGATACCTCTTGGTCTATTAAGGAGGAGTTAGTAGATGGATATGTGTTACCAGAGACTTGATCCTCAGAGAGCATAAAGGAGCTTACAGAGAATGTATGCAAAAATATTCAGCTAACAAGTTGCTGCTTTTCCCTAGTAATTTTTTTTCCCCCTGTGTTAATTTTCTGCTGGATTAAAGAGCTATGTCATTTTATAGAAAGGTTTGTCATGTTCTGGATCTAAAGCAGAGAAAACTTGGGGAACCACAGCCTGGATGCAGGGAAAGAAAAATAGGGCACCATTATTTTGATAATCTTTCTTTAGCCATGAGGCAGATGAATGGAAAAGATGACCAGAGGGATGTTCCTTTGTAAGAACCTTTGAAAAGTAGCCTCCTAGATGAAAACCTTTTCAGGAGGTTTATCAATACCTCACAAGGAAAGCCAGCAGGAAGACAACTGACTATGTAGCCTTGCATTGTGACTTGAAGGCTAATGAACTTGAGTTCTTTCAGACTATATAGGTCAGGTGATGACTGATTTCCTAAAGCTATTAATACCTACTGTGCTACTGAAGCCAGTGGGATTATATTGTTACACTATTGTAGTGTGTTTGCTATGCTATGTCATGGCTATACCTGTAAGTTTTCTAGTTCTGAACTGAAACAGGAGATGTCCCCATTTGTGTTTGTTTGGATTTTTGTTTGTTTGCTTGTTTGTTTTATTTTTGGTTTTTTTTAAATTTTTTTTTAATTACAAAGAGGTATAACAGTCTTGAAATGCAGTGAGTTTCCTCCACAGAACCACTGTGTGATAATTTACTCCTTATATTATAATGAGCACTCTATTTATTGTGGAGCTTAATATGTTTTAATGGCTATTGTGACTCCCCCACAAAGCAAAACTCAAAGAGTGTCTCCATGCACATGATTCATTTAAGTGGATTTGTCAAAAGTTTTGGGACTTGTGAGCACATACTTTTTTGCAACATACAGCTATAATTTTGCTTTTAAAAGCAGAACGTTACTTTCCTTAGCTTTGGAAAAATCCCAAAATATAGGTGCTTGTATATTTAGCATTCACATTTTATATTAGGTGAAAGATAAGTGGTTTAATTAAAAAATTTATAAATTTATATTAAATTGCAGCTTGTAAATTTGCTAATTCACCACATCCCCCCCCCCCCCCGCCGCCCAAAAAAAAAAAAAAATCTGCACTTTTTAGATTCAGGCTTATGTTTTTTAAAAAAATATTAGTTAATATTTAAGTAGGTTTATGGGATCTGCAAACTAATTAGAGGCACATCAATGTAGAATTGTTTTTTGTGTTCTGAAGATTTTCAATATTCTGGCAATAACTGTGTTCAGGAAAATGAGAACTGGAAAAAAAATGTCATACAAATTGACTTGCAGACAAGGTCTTTAGCCTGTCAGTCTGTCTAGTCAATCTTTGGTGTCACAACAAGATCACCAGCAATCTGCAAAGCTTTTTATAATGACATTTCTGTAATATCTACATGCAGTGTTAGCCCTAAAGGAAACACTTTGCTCTTCTCTATGCTTTTGTGATGTTGCCACTAAAGACAGATTCAAACTGAGGCGGCTGTTTGAAAAATACTGTTTTATCAACATTGAGACTTAAAAATATCAACTGATTTTCTGAATTGACAAAGTTGTTTATCTTTTGCAAACCTGAAGGTCAACTTCGTTTTCTTATTCTAAAAAGTGCAGTGTTAGTAAATTCAAACTGATAGATAAATCTTTAATCAAACCATTCTTTTCTTTTCTATACTCTTTCTCTACTGTGACACTTTTATTTGAACAACTCTTATCATCCCCAAAGACTTGCAAGCAGAAATTGACTGAATTTATGACTACACAGCAATTATTTATTTTCTGATAGAAACATTAGGTAGGTAAACTGCTCACAGGCAGAATGTTATAATGCCTGATTACTTCAATGTGAGGTCCTGCTGAGTCCCTGAACACCAGACAGCTACCACTCAGGAAGGCCATGGTGAACCTCCATGGCATCTGAGGATGGGGCATTTGTTATTCCTGCTGAGTTCTTATGTTCCCATTTCCCCACTTTTTCCATTATGTCTTTACACTTTTTAATGACTTTTTCATTACTGCCCACTCTATGTTTTTACTTCTGTCTTTATTTTAGCTGTAGCTACATTAAAGGTCCAAGTTCTTTTGCTCCATTTTTGTAGAGTCTGGACATTAGAGAGCCTTATATTTGGAACAAAGATGGACTTTGAATAATTGCAGAAAAAAGGAACTTGAAATGGATAGTTTAAATCAAATTTGGCCTCATTCCTGCTATACTGTGAACATATATTGTCTGCAGGAAATGATAGCTTCTGGACTGCACATAATGACTGGCCTTTTCAGCTCCTGTCTCCCATGTATCTCATGCCAATAAAAGGAAGTGTTGTGTATACCTGATGTGCAATTCTGCTGACCAATTTTAGCAATTGATTAAAAAAGGGTAGAAAGTAAAGGATAAAAGAGATGAAATAAAAAATTCAATAAGGAAGTAAAAGTATGTCATTTAAGAAAGAGATTGAAGCCTTTTTTGGCATATGACACAAAAAAAGAAGGGCATGACTAAACCTGTTTTTTGCTCTTCTTGAAGTATTGTTCCAGATTATTGTAGGAAAGGTGTCAGTTAGAGTCAGCTCTTTATGCCTTCTTATCTCTTTTTTTTCACAAGAAGATGTAGTTAGTTTTACAGTTTGCCACATAAAGGAGTTGATTTTTTTCCCCCTCAAGAAGGTATTTATGCAGTAGATATCTTACTCCTAAAGAGGATTACAGGCTTAGACCAAATAATCAGGGCTTGTAAATACTTTTTTATGATATTATAAGCAATATACTAGATATTGAAAATTATACCTATCTTCTGCCTAATTTTGGCTCACCCACCAGGGCAAAATATATTTGCATACTGAGCTGAATCTTCACCTTGAGATATACTGAGATCCTCAGCCCTCAGCTTTTTATTGATACTTCTGCTTAACAGCACAGAAAGAAATTCTGCAATGGAGGTGGACTCTGTTGGTATTAACCCTCCCATCACAGAGACCAGAGGGCTTATGCACAGCTGCCACCATTCTTGTAGCCTGAGTAAAGTGCACCAAAAATTTGTCTTCAGGAAGGAAGGTCTTTGCAACAAGGTCGACAGGAGGACTTATTCAAAAAGCCTTCTTCAGACATAAATATATATATATATATCTACAGCTCTGCATCAGCTGTAACAGTAGTGCTGTGTAAAAATTTACAGATTTAGGAAACTGTCTACTTTATTTAGGATAAGGAAATTTTTTCTTGCTATAAGGACTAAATGAATTCTGCATCTTTACATAAACTGGGGAAAAGAGCCCTACTAACCACACCAACTTTTCAGCACTTGAAATAGATTAATGTTTTTCCACTTAGTATTTCTTATAGCATAGCCCAGTTGAAAGGTATCAGTTTGGTGTGGGGGTTTTATGGGTGGTTTGTGGTTTTTTTCTTTGCTTGTTTGTTTTGCATTCTTTCTTTACAACTTACCTTAAAATGATGGGTCTTTTTATATGTTACATGTTCCCATGCAGATATTTCCTTTGTCTTTTACTCTATTCCTTGTTGCATACGCATCCTTTCATTTTTATTTGGTTACTCTGCAAGTTGTATATAAGTACAACAAATACACCATTCCTGTGTGTGACATCTCAAAAATATTGTTATTGCATAGATTCCCAAAGGTCCTGTGAGACTGGTATCTTAACATTTATTCAGTCTGATCCTCTACAGTTTGCACTATTTCAGCTCAAAAGACCACATAATTCTGTACTGCCTAAAGGCATGAGAGATTGGTTTTTCTCACAAGAAAAATGAATAGGTATTTTCAGCTCCCTCCATTTTGTTTAAAGTTAGTCTTTGAAAGCTTAGGATGATGAATTTGAGATTTCCTTTCAGGCACATGCTTACTTCTTTCCATCACTTATACTTTAAGGTCATACTTTTCACTCCTCATTGTTCAAGTGCAGTAGAGGCTTATTGAACTCTTCCTTGACAGATAGTACAGACACATTACAGTACTACTTTTCCTTTTGAAGACCTTTTTGTACCTCAAGTGCCTTGTGGTATCTTTGATGTTGCCTAATTGGAATCTCAGAAGTGAAAAAATAAATAGCTGAATGAAGACGTGAGTGGCAGGCCTAAGGTTGTACATAATCTTAATTTGCTTTCAATCTTTCTTTTATTCTTATGCCTTACAGTGAGGTAGCCCTCTAATATTCTTGCTTTATTTATTTCTATCACCCATTTCTGCATTTGAGTTTCTCAGTTATCTGTCTCCCACACTTTGAACAGAAGCTCCTGAATTTTCATTTGTCTTCATGGTCCCTCTGAATCCATCTCAGAACTTTTAACTGGCCTTCTTTTTAACTAGTAGTCTTTCTTGAACAGGTAATTTTTATCCTTTCTCACCTACTTGTCTCGCCTAGTTTAGGCTTAAGTTTCTTAGGACAGGAGTATTGTCTTAAAACTCTGTATAAATATGCTTCACAAAGACAGCTCAGCAGAAGTTCTGCATCTAATTTGGGATTTCCCAGTGCAGTGATAGAGCCCAGCTGCCAACAGTCATGTGGAAAGAGGCACGGGAATCTGGTGGGATATGGATTACAGGTGGAAATTGCCCTGACACCAAGGAAGGGCAGGCACAGCGGTAAAGTTGAGGCCCAGAATTCTCCTCTTCTATTGCAGTGGAGCAGCTGTGCCAAATTTGTAGGGCTCCAAAAGCAGAGGGAGGTCAAGAAAATGTAGTGATGAGTGGGAGGCCTTGAGTTTCTGGCAGTTGTATTGCCAGGAGACAAGAGAAAGGGCACTGCAGGGAGCTAGATTCAGCAGTGGAGGGGTCAGAGCCAGGCTCCCCTGGGAGGTGCACAGCAATAGGGCACAGGATGGTGGCCACAAGTGTCCATGAAGGAGATCCCTGTTGAATTTGAAGAGGAGGCTTTTCACAGGGAGCAAGGTTAAGCTCTGGGACAAGTTGCTCAGAGAGAGACCTTCAGACTTAGAAGTTTGTAAAATTCATCTGGACATGGCCCAAAAACAACCCAATAAAACTTTAGAAGATAGCCATGCCTTGGGGAGGAATCTGGCCTTTTTTGATCTCCAAAGTTCCTTTCTACCTACATTTTTACTCTTATTGCTCACTCTGCAGTCTTATTTGCAGTGAGTGTTGACTTTATCATTTGCTCTTTTTTAGAAATAGCAATCTGTAGAGGTCTGTAGAGCTATTGGTGATTTCACAGGGATAAATTCAGTTCTAAGTCTTCAGGACCATATTTGCCTGACTTGGAAATGTATTGAATCTATTAAATGCTCATTTCTAGTCACTTTGGATGCGAACATCCACTTCAAACTTCAGTAATTGGAGAAACCAGGTTAGAGAAATAGACCCATTTTTAAAGGATATTTTTTTATGTGCTCTGATTATTAAATCAAGTGCCCTTCTTCCAAAAAAATATAGTTTTGAGAAAGGTAAGAGTATTTGTGGAGAGGCAAGAGCATAAGTGAATGGAACAATTCAAAACTTGGAGCAAAAGAAGGGCAAGTATCTTGTTTGTCATAATGGCAAGAGTGGAATTGATTTATAGAGTTTTACATCATTTAGGCCGAAGGAAAAGGCGCACTTGTGAAGGTGAAACAAAATATTTATATAATTTTGGGGTAAGAAGCAGAAAAAAAAAGTGATGACCAGGACAATCAAAGACTTGTTTGGCACTGGAGTATTATCTGAAGGAATGGAGTTTAAGCTCTTAAAACAAAATTGCTCAGATGGACACCAGATCATTCTAGAAAATAATGATGATGGGAACATTCTTTGTGTGCTTAAAATATTTCCTTATCTAAGATAACCCTCTTGCTTAGTAGAGCAGAATTAAAGTCTTTCTTCCGATTTCTCTGAGTTTAGAATTAGTTTTTCCCCTGGAGCAACATGCCAGTACAATTAAGAGCGTTAATTTACAGCATGGCCTGGCAGAAAACACTAATCTATAGTGCTTTTTTAAGTGGGCTGGGGCCTAGCTGGCATTAAGCATAAGGAAGCATCAACTGCCCTAAAGGACCAACTCTAGTGCTCCATTTCTGTATACATTTAACAATTTCCAAATTTTCACTGTAGCTTTTGATAATCCTAAATAAATGTTACATGTGTACTGTATTGTGCAACCTTTGGAGGAATCTCAAACAACTTATTATTATCTCTTCTCAGCATATGCTAAATAGTGTAGAGAAAATAGGTCTCGCAGATGGACACAGAAAACAATGCAGACATTATATTAATATAATCTTTTTAATTACTTGTGACCTTTTACAAAAATAATGATACTATGTTATATGTTTTTCTGCTTTAAGTTCTGCAGGAGCGTCTTTTTGAAACAAAGGACTTTTAAATAATCCTGCTAAGTTGATTTTATCCTTTAGTTTTAATGCATTAGATTTTTTTTTTTATCTGGAATGTTTGACCTATTCATGGACAAGGTGCACCTCAGCATCAGCTTAGTGAGAGACCTTTCCATTCTGATTTGCATGGACTACTATATTTCATCTTCTCTCAAATAATATTGAATGTATTAGCTGGCACCTGATAGAATCATAATTGAGTTCAACTGCTAGCTCTGGGCAGCTACTTCAAAATAATCAAATGTTTCTATTTTTTTGGAAGGAGCACATACCTTCAGGAGTATATAATTTTTGGTGTTGTAGTGCCTCTTAGAGAAACCTAACTCCTTTTCTACTTTTTGAGTGAGAATGGTAATTTAGAGTTTTGTTTTCTTCCCAGCATAAAAATCAGAGTGTATTCAATCCAGACAGAAGTTACAAAAGTAAAAGCTTCACTCTTGCCTTTTCTTTCTTTTTCATGGAAGCAGTGTGTTTTATTTTGCATGTATGACAGACTGCAGACCGTGGAGAAAGGAAACATAGTATTTCTCTGGTGTTAATTAATGACAGCCTGTCTTTTATCTAACTTGAAGGGTTAAAACTACTGAGTTAACATTTGCAAGTGCCTTTGATATTCCCATCTGAAATTTATGATCTCTTGTACAGAACTAGGACTACAAACAACTCGTAATCCAGTTTCTGGAAAGTGACTATGTTAAATGAATATTTCCAATGCTATCTCAGTAAGATCTTTTTTATTTTTAGTTGTTGTGAAATTAGCAGAGAATAAATCTTATTTGAAGTAAGCAGAGAGGAAGCACATAGTTTTGGCTAAACCATGGGTGTGGAGCCCAAGAAGAAGGTGAATTTGCTGTTTCCTTACTTGCAAGAGAGAAATTTTTAGCTTGTGTTGTAGTCAACATTTGCTTGTGTTTAATGATTGGTCGTTGTTAGATAAATATCCAAAGGGGCTGAACCACTGCCTAACTTTTACCCAGGGTCTGGGGGACTTGGCAGCCCCTGGGTTCCCAGAGACAGGGTTTGCATGTACCCAACACGTAAGCTCTGGAGCTGGCTTTTGTAACCATAAGATGACCAAGGGAAGGAAAGAATTGCAAAGTGAATTTTCTATGCTGTTGGGTACAGTCAATGCTTCACATCAGGTACTTCCTGTAGCATTGTATTAATGTAGCCAGTCCTGGAAAAAATTATATCTTGTAAGGATATAGGTTTTACATGCTGCTACATGCCTTGTGAGAATTCTCATGGTTCCCTATTTTTACTGGTTTTGATTATTCCAAAAATGCGAGCCCGCATAGAAAACTAAGGAGTTCTGTTCTCATTTTTTAGTTTCATAAGACAGAGTTTTTTTCTTCAGCCATAGCCAATCTCTAAAAGGGTTTAGGATTCTGTCTGTGATAATCTGCCACTTCTTCCTCTCATCTGTCTCCAGAACTTTGAGGCTGTGGTCTGAAATGCTGACTTGGTTGCTACTGAGCTTGGTGGAAAGATTACAGCTCTGAGCATACCTCGGCTGCTCTTCACTGCATCCTGCCAGAAATTATTATAGCCACCTGTCTGACAGTAGAATTGCATTTGTAGCCTCTCCTTACTGTGTTTCTGTCAAATATCTTGAACTGAAAAGCCAGGTTTAATTTGACACTAAACATTTTGATCAGTACCAGCTCTGACTGTGCATGAAGTTAAGCTATGAGACCTGAGGGTCCATGAGAAGAGAAATGCTAATGAGCAACTAGGGCATGTTGTGGATGGTAACTTTTTGCTTTTTGTCTTTGTCAGCCAAAAAGAAAGCTAGCAACAACTGTGTAGTTCTAGAAGTGTGAAAAGATGGGTGGAAAACTAGCAAAATATGTCATAGATTTGATGATCAAAATATTTCTTTCTAGATTTTCTTTTTTGCTTTTGTCTTGCTGTGATTGGATCCAAATGAAAGTTTTCTTCCTTGTAACATTGTATTTTTATCCCACGAACAAGTGGGCAGTGATGCCTCAATAGGGGATTAGTTTTTATTTTAAGTAAATTTAGAGAACTGAGGAAAGAACACTGCTTAATGAACAGGTCTCCCAAAAATTAACTCTGAAGATAATGACTCAGAAATTTTGCTTATTAATTCCTGATGCAACATCAGTGAGGTCAAAACAGCTGCATAGCATGTAACTTGGAAATAGCTTGAAAACATGGCCAGAAATCTCTCTTCAGATTTTTTTTTAATTACTTTTGGGTAGTTCCTGGTGTTACCTGAAATTCTACATCATTGTTTTCAAAAGTCATTGTTGTATCTGTAGGTCACAGGGCAGTTGAAATAATTTTGAGTCTAAAGATTTACTTTTTTTTCTCCTCAAAAATTGTCGAGTCAGATATTATCCTGGACATTACTGAGGCGTTGGTCATGGTTTGCTTCCAGTCATGTTGTGGTGGCAATATGGTTAAAAGTTCTTTGGCGTGTCTTCCAGAAATGCATGCTTACTGTGGAAGATAAAAGAAGATACAAACCTTGGTGGACATATGCTTGTATATGCTCATATGTAAGCTGACTTTCTGATAAACTCTCACAAAAAATATAGGGAAAGACACAGGTGCTGTGTGTCTTTATCTCACCATGTGATTATTATTTTTAATAAATACAAGAATCATTTAAATTAAATCCACTAAATTTGTACGTATAGTTTCCATGTTCTAATGGGTCTAGAGCTGACCCATTAAATAATGAAAAGTTTTTGTAACTACATGTACTAGTCCAGTTATTAAAGGAAAAAAAAAAAGGTTATAGCTTAAAAAGTACACTTTTGAGAGTCTGTAACATTTTCATTTATTTTAACAGTAGATGCAGGTAACTGGTTTAAGTTGATAAAATCATAGGAGGTTTCTTTCCTGGCTCAGATCTGTTTTATGCCTTAGTTAGATGCAGCAATGTTTATGTTTGCACTCAGGTCACAGTTTCTCAGAGCACAAATATTTGACAATCACTGTAATCACAGAAAGTTTACTCTGCAGATCAAGTTTAGTTTCGTACCAGAGATCTGAGAGATTTCCTTTGTAAAAGTTATTACTGATCATACTTGATAAGTGTTATAGACTTACTGAAAATCATAGAGAAAGATCAAGGCATTGATCTCTACTTTCACGGATTCTTAACTTTATGTATTGTGTCCAGTTCTGTTCCAGTGGTGGAATAAGACAGTCTCTAATGCTGGACATCCAGATAAACCCGCAGAGAATCAGAACTGGGTAACCTACTGGCAAGTAGGTGACAAAGGCTAAAAGAGCATCTAAGACTCAATGTTGTAGCTTCTTTCCTTACAATATATGTGACACAGCTGACATGAAATGGAAAAGTTCAGTTGTTAGATCTATAAAAATACCCACAAAGCGCGACCAAGATAAAAGGCAGAGTGGAAGGTCATATTTTCTTCTCAAATGGATGGTTCCTTGACTATAGGTGGTTTAGCAACTAAAACTTGTGAAAGAAATATTTATTTTTTTAAATCTTGCCCCTTTTTTCCTCCATGAAGATCTTTTTGTTGTTATATCTTTTAGAAGAAAGGCTTTTCTTTTTCCTTTTCTATTATCACAAATCCTAAAGTAGCTTGTTGTAGGACAACCTTGTCGAACAAAGTCACATCTGAAGAGGTGAAACAATGATAAAGGAATGCCAAAGAGTGAAAAATGTCAAGATGTCAAGTATGTCTTCTGGATAGGTTAGAAGCTATTTTCAGGAGTACATACTGAAAGGGAAAGAAATTAAGTTCTTTGGACCTAAGTCCAAAGTACAGTTTGGCTGTGAAAACTAGCAGTGCTTACACAGTGACAAGGTTTTGTCTGAAAAAATCAACCAGCAATGTAAGAAGAGCCTAAAGCAAGTCAGCTGTAGTTAAGATTTAACCTTGCCATAAAGAGGTTAAGCATTTTTTCTTTTACAAGTACAATTTTATAATTAGATTTATTATTACTGGTTTGTTGGTTTTGTTGTGTTTTAGTTTTATTTGAAAAAGTAAAACCAAAAAAGAAGAAACTGGATTTGTTGAGTGTGTTGTCCTGGCTCAGAATTGCAGATTGCCACAAGAAGGGATCTCTCTAGAGCTTTCAAAGGTAAAAAACTTCACGTAGACTGCTTTCAGAACTTGTATGAAAACCTTACCAGGGGAAAAGAGTCTTGCAGTGATTGTTAAGAGTCTGCCTAAATACGCACAAAACATGCAACAACTTGTGTGAGTATTCAGGACATAGGAAAAGGTTTTTATATTTCTGTAGAATCTTTATATGTTTAAACAACTATCTTATCCATTTCCATTGTGTTAATTTTTTGGCCAAAGTGGTCAAGAAAAAGGAATGTGACTCACTACATTAGGACATAGGTTGTGTCAGGGACACTTTACATGTTTTGTGATATAGGATGTTTTGAAGGAAAACAAATGTCTCGATTAAGGTTCACAATGAAGGAAATTCAAACTAAACAAATTCCTGAAACTTAATGCTGTGTAAGGAGCAAAAAAAGAGAAGTATATCTCAAAATCTGAAAGTAACTAATAATCTAGAAAATTTTTCTTGGTTAGGTCATTAATATAGTATGCATTGGACTGTGCCAGTAAGAGCAACAAAGTAATCAAAAAAGAGAAAAGGGAGAAAAATGAACCTTGTTTTATTCTCTCACCGCTGCATAAAAATAATTTATTAATTTAATACATGAAACAATATTTTTCATAGTATTTAAAATCAGTAATTATTTCAGGGTTTGGCTGCACAGTATATTTCTGATATATTTTTGTTTTATCATAAATACCCTATGTCAGAGAGATTAAAATTTTGGTATGAAATTGTAGTATTTCAGTTACAGTCTTAGAGTAGGCCTTAGGACTTGCTGTGCAAGGCACATCCAGGGGAAATACCAATGAATGGTATGTTTTCTTGTAACTCTATGAAGGACTTCTTGTGTTTAACAAAAGTAAAACCACAAAAAAATCCCCCAAACAACTCTGAATGTTTTTTTTTTAAAGTAATAAATATTTTTTACTAATGATAAATTATCTGATTCCACATTAGACTATTACAAGGATAATTTTTCATTTAAATATCTCTTCCTTTATTGTGCTGGTTAATTGCACTGTCCAAAATGTGTTAGAAAGAATCTAGAACTGGGAGATTTAGCCCAATAATTTGTTTATTTTTTCAAAAGTCTTCAAACTATATTTTTGAGTAACTAGCACCCACCCCCATTAAAAAAAGTCGAACATTGCTCATTAGGATAATAAAGAAGGATAATTTAATACTAAATGCATTAGATAAATCTAAATAAGGGACTGCACCTTTTATGGTTGCAACATTTTGGTTTTCAAATCAGAGGTGCATTTCGTGTCACAGATATATTGTCAGCAGATCTTAAATTTTGGGTTAATAAAGACTGGTTATGAATTATGTTGGCTGTGGACATTCTTGCCGATTTTTAAATTTTGTATAAATTTTTTTCCATTGCATGAAAGGAATGGTAAAGCTGATGGAGATATGTATTTCAGATAAACCTGAGATACAGGAGGCAAGTTCCTAGCTTAGCACTCTCAGGTGTTGGTGTCATGCAGCTGTGATGCAATTCAATAGCATATGTCAATGCTTCTGTAATCTTGTGTGGTGTTTACTCATTGTATGGATTTACTCCGTCATGTAAGTGAACAGAATATTGAAAGAAAAGGCAGTCAGCATTTATGCAATGAAGTTAATCAGATGTTTGATACATACTACTGTGAATTGTGATGCTTTATGATGTTTTTCACCTCTCTACTTGAATGTAGGTCATAAATACAGTTCTTTCGAATTACATGCTGTACAGCCAAAGACAGACATTTCAAAAGTGCACTCTGCTCTCATTTTCTGAGTGAAAAACATATTATATCCTGACGTGATTTACTAGTTGAAATTTGGAACGAATATCTATCTAAATTCAATTTGTTGCCTTTTAACCAATTATGTGTTTTGTTAATACATTCTTACCCAACTTGTAGAACACATTAACAGCTTCACAATTGACTGTCTTCTCAAAAGTGCAATGATGTGCTCATATATCAGAAACTGAATTTTGTTTCTTTTTTTTAAGTTGAAAAAAGCATGTTTCTTGAGTTTAGATAAACATTAAGATTTAAATAAAGGGTTTATTTTAATGTACAAACTAAGATTAGATTTGTACAAACTTTGCTTTAAGGCCTGTTTGTGCAAAATGATGCAGTCTATACCAAATGTTCAAAGTCATCTCTGTTAATCACTCTACCTTTGTTTACATGTTTTGGCTTTTGAAGTACATTTAATTATGCCTTAAAACTTTAAATTTTTTTATACAATTTGCATTCTTCTCATTCCCCAATTATCTTATATGTTGTCAGCAAGGTCTTTTACTTACTACTGATTAGGATGGCATGCACATGTAAAGTGAATAGATTTTCTTAGCCCCATTGATTGCTGGTGCTGAAGAGCAATATAGTCTGTGTATATGTGATATATTTTCCATATATATATAAAAGCATATCTTTTTTGGTAAATACCATATGGAAAGGTGTCGACACTTCATGTCATCCTTTATCTGTTTTTGTCACAAAATGATGTCTGAGATGTAGTGTTTGTGTACACATAAAAAGACAGAAAATAAGTGCATAACTTGCACTATTCTGATAATTCAGCAAGTGGCCTTTTTGCAAGTGTGGGTAGAAGTGGTAACCTAAGTAAGTTGTCTGTTTTACTTAATTCTCTTTCCCCACTGAAGAGGAAAACCTGCTCATGTTTGAAGTGGCTTTATAATAAAACTGCATAAACATACAGCTTTAATTATAGATTCACATGATTGAAAGTGTAGTTATGGCAATTATGTGGATTTTTTTTATCCATCCTGTCTAGTAAAACTGTAATTGAAAAACAATGGGTATGTTCATGATCAGAAATGTCTGAGATTATTAGATTTATCCAGTTCAGGATTAAAATACTTGCATAGGATCTTGAGTCAGCTTCTGAAGCTCTTGTCTTCTTTGTTTGGTATGACAAAAAGGGTGTTAAATTATGTCAATGACTGCATGGAATTTCATATATGGAAATGTCAATGTACATATATACAAATGAAATATATTTATGCTAAAAAAGTTTATTTAGTCACAAATTATCACAGACATATCTAGCCACAACTCTAAACATCTTCACTGTTCACCCACTTTATTTTAAATGTTGTTCTCTTTTGTTTTATCACTTACTGACAAAACTATAAGTCAGATTTTATAGTCAGCTGATCAAAACGAAATCTAGGTCTTCCTCTAGAGATGTAGGAGTAGAGCTGCAAATGTGAGCCTGAAATCTAGGAGATTATACTGGGAGAATTTTACGTCAAACTCTCAAATGTAAAACTTCTTTGGGGCTGCAGGCTTTATTTTACCTCAGGAATGATTTATTTTACCTCAGGATGTCTAAAAAGTCAGGCTTATCATAATGATTATTCCTGTTCTGTTAGGCTGGGATAGTATACATTAGTTTTAGTGCAACTGCTCTGTAATGTCTATCCACCTAATTATACCAAAGGCACAATCTAATTGAGTGCCTGGAGCTCGCAGCAAGGAGCTGTTGTTGATGTTTTATCTGTGGTACAGTTAAGTATTGTGCAGAAGTATACTTCTAAAACTTGTCTGCAGAAAGACTTCTGGCACGTGCCAACCAAGCTTAGAGAAATTTCACCTGGATTCTGATACTGAGGAAATTTTAACACTTTTTTCTTTCACTATACTCCATGCTCACAATCATTGGATCATTATTGCTTAGAGATTTATAGAGATGTTCTTAAAAAATTAGAAAACTCAAACAACGTAAAAACTTACATTTGCACACTTTTGCCTCTATATGTGCACAGGCGGATGATAAGCTGACCAAGATTTTTATTTTTTTTAATATTTCACCTTCTGGCCATTAATATTTTCTTTTATTCATTGGTTGCATTATGATACCACCTGCAGGCCCTTGTTAGTACAATACAAGGAGAGGGGTAATGTACTGATGAAATTAAAATGAAGAAGCCTTTGTTTGCTGCATCTCATAGTTCTTTAGAACATTTGTTATTTAAATATAATTCTTAGTGTGGTGCTGTGTGTATGGGTACCTGGAAATACCTTTGATAGAAGACCTTTTAAATTTAGGGAGTCAAAGAATCTTGTGGGTTGGAAAGGACCTCTTGAGGTCAGCTAGCCTGCTCCCTCAACTCAACCATGATCAGCTACAGCATCTTGCCTGGAACATGTCCAGTTGGATGGTGAATATTTCCACAGAAGAAGATTTTTGACCTTACTGAACAGCCTGCCTTACTGCAGTGAAGATGTGTTTTCTCATGTTCATTTGGAATTTCTTATTTTTCAGTTTGTGCCTGGTGCCTCTTGCCCTGTCGCCAGGCAGCACTCAGAATAGTGTTTCCCTCTTATTCATTCTTTTCCTTCAGATATTTATACTCCTTGTTAGGATCCAATCTGAGCATTTTCTTCTCTAGGCTGGCCTGTTCCAGTTCTCTCATCTTTTTCTTATAGGAGAGATGCTCCAGTCCCATCACAATCTTCATGGTCATTTGTTGAACTCTCTCCATGTCTCTCAATATGTTGAACTCTCTCCAATATGTCCATGTCTCTCTTGTACTGGGGAGCCCAGAATTGGATCCAGAAGTCCAGGTGTGGTCACCAGTGTTCTGTGGAGAGAAAGGATCACCTCGTTCAACATTACTGGCAACACAGTGACATAGTTGTAATAGGGATGTGATGTTACAGGATTTTGTCTTTCCTTTTGCGGAGCCACTTTAAATATTACCAAGCTGGAAATGTCTGCCAACAGATGTCACCATGTTTTCAAAGCCAAGAGAAATCAATAGTTAGTAATTTTACCTCAATCAGTTAAATTTTTCATGCTGTGGAGTTCATAACTCAGTAGATATGTTTCAATGGAGTCAAGAAAGAAGGTAATTTATTTTATAAAGCTGTGAAAGATACCACTTAGTATTAATTCATACAAAATTCTTAGCAAAATTTTGCAGTCTAAGTAAGTTTATAGGTAATATGATCTCACACCCTCCTAGTTCTGAGACTAATGAATGGCTTATAATGTCAATATTCATAAACAGCCACATTACTGCTAATAAGAACTCTGAAACTTTCCAACATATCCTTTGTTAAATGAGTAATGGAAAGCCATATAGTGGCTTCTTGATAATTTAATTTCTATGCGCCACATTGCATCATTTGCTAGTTTTCCTTTTGCTAGAAAGATAAAACACTATTGGAAACTTAAAATTCCATTCATTTCCTCTTGCTAGTGCTTTCATTTGGACTTGATATTATTGTCATAATTACAGCACAGTGTTAAAATGAATCAAAGCCTAATTTTTCTGAGTTTGAAAGAAAATTTATGAGTGAGACCAAATCACTGCATAGTTGGTGCGGAAAAGAAATGTTTGTCAATGGAATCAGGAGTAACAGAAAATTGAATGTATTTGTCAGCATGATGCCTCAAGGTGCCACTCTTAGTAGCATGGCAGTAATATGAAAATTTCAGTGAAAGGAAAGGAACAGGCTATCTTTTACTGATCTAGGGATAGAAATGTCTCTGGAAGGGTTGGCCTTGGTCAGACAGATCTTACAGAATTTTGTAGTATGTAAATGGGAGAATTAGCTGAGAAGATTGTGGAAAATTGTTTTGGTTTTGTTTTTCTTTTTATTTAATAGAAAATATATCTTCATTGTGTTGCCTTTGGTCACAGATGGTACATGTGTAACTTCTTAGTGAAAGGCTTGAAAGGTCAAAGTGTCATTTATGTTGGAACAGGCCTTCAAGATCACTGATTCAAAACATTACCCTGACGCTGCCAGGGATGATGACTCCACCACTTCCCTGGGCAGCCTGGTACAATGTCTGACCACCCTTTCAGTGAACAACTTCTTCCCACTATCCAGTCCAAACCACCCCTGGTGCAACCTGAGCCCATTGCCTCTTGACCTATTGTTGGTTACCTTCAAAAAGAGACTGGTGAGTTATGAAAAGACACTGAGTGAATGATATGCAGAATCTATGCAACTATTTAGAACTGTGCTACTTCTGATAAGCAGATCTTAATGAAAACACTTAATTTGCACCTTTTCAAAGTTGTTATTCTCCATTTGCTGTGTCTCCTATGCTTGGGAAAAGGGTTTTGCATTGTGTCCTGTGAGTCATCAGATCAAGGAAGGAAGTAATTTGCAGATTTTTCCACAAGAAATATCCTGCTATTTGTCACACAGACTGGAGTTTGGTTTTTTGGGTTTTTTTGTTGTTTGGTTTTTATTTTTTTTTTTGGTTGGGTTTTTTTTTTGCCTGAAAAGCTTGTGATTGTGACAAATGCTGCTACATGAAAAGAGTTGCACAACAAGATCTCTGGCAGAAAAAGTTTGCAAATTATGTCAGTTTTCAGAGGTGGTAAGTGAAAGTGTAAACTTAAAAATCATTTATAGGAACATCCAATTTATTAACTTAGCTCTGCTGTAGTTGCTATTTCTGCAAAATTCTTCTCTATGACCCTGTACAGTGTTTATTTCAAAGAATATTTTCTCACTGATAGTAGATAGAAAATATTGTTGAAATGGCATTTGAGAGGGAAGTTTAATGCATTTTCCAGACATTAGTTAAAGGCGCAGTGTTCCTGACCCCTACAGAATCTTGGGATTCCACAAATCTTTGTATGGAGAAATTTTGAAGGCTAGGCATATCCTGACACTTTTTAAAAACCTATTTTCTTTTATAACACTGCTTTTCCTTTTCCACAGTTCATAAAAAGTTTATTAGACTAAAGTTGTGTGTGTAAATCTGTACTGGGGTTATGCACCTGAGCTGTTGGACTAACCACACAGCATGGTTTGGCTCTCTTCCTTTTTCTTACTCTCTTTGGGCTAACTTCTGTTAGCATCTTCTTCAAGTCATTCAGTATTACATCTTTATGCAGACTTGAATTATGAGGAGCACCTTATGTACTTAAGCCTACTTATTCTTTAATAACTTGTAATTTTTTTCATTTATACATTTTTGATTTCTTTGTTAGGAATAAAAAAAAAAAAGAGGTACTGTCAGTAATATGGTGTCACATATATACAACATGTTTCTACAGCTTGCTCCCAAGAAACAGAAAAATAGTAATCCCCTTATACTTTGTTCTTACATTATGTCCTGGACATTAAAGAATAACAGAGTTTTTCCAAATGTATTTTGATGAAATTTTGTGAATCCTTGCAATGAAAGAGAGCCAACATTATTCAACCAATTAAATTGCCTGGAACAGAGAAACTTCTAATATCTAGTGGGTAATTATAACTTGAGATAGTGTGTACTGATTGCTCAAATAACTGTATAAAATTTATGAGGTTTGTATTGGCTAATGAACAAAGTGAGACAGATAGTATTATAATTTGTTTGACTATTTTGCAGTATTGAAATACGATTTCAGATGATGTTTCTTGTACCAGCAGAACCTGTTTCTTGGCAAGGACCTGAATATATATTTCCTAGTTAATCCCACTTCCAAATGTCACTTACTAGAAGCAGCTTGTGCATAATAAAGATCATAATTAGGTCCTTTACTGGATAGGGAACAGACTGCTTTGGGTACCAGACATCCTTGGTGCTCATTGAGTATTGCAGTTCTTAGCAACTCTGATTATTTTGCAGTTGTAATGATCAGACAGTAGTTATTTGCACACAGGAGGGTGTTTTATCAGTAAAGGGAATGCATCCAAAAGACCTAACCCTAATTTTGATTCAGCCAATGTGACTGCATGCTTCATATGTTTGGTTGATACATGAGTTGAGATAATTTAATACGATTCAGTTTCTTTTCTGGATTTTATTTTGAGCTTCTTCTGTAAGGAGGGGAACCACACATACAATGACACTCAGATGCAAGAGTTGCAATCTGTATTTTAGTTAAAATTACATTTACTGGCATATGGAGATGATTTCTAACAGACATGGAAAATTCTCAAGTAATAAAACCATTGCTAACACCCATAGTCTAATTCAGGTATGGTCTAACACCTAATCTAATAATACATACTGTCTGTATGTCTGTCTGTTATCCTGCCCTCCTCCACTGCTAACAACTTTTTAAACCATTGGCCAGTTCTTGCCAAGTTTCACAGATGGCTAGAAGGCTCAAAGATGTAAAATATCCTATCAATTTTACAAAAATAAGTACTACTTCTAGGAGAAAAGATTGCTGTGTGATAACACCTTCTACTAAATATCTCACAATCAGGAAAAAACTTGAGTTATTTTGATTTAGCTATATGTTATGATATAGCTATATGGTTCTGATCTTTCCAGGGCTGCTGTGAAAAAAAGTGTTAATTGCATCACAAAGAGACAGTCTTCAAAGTTAAGATGGTTGGGAATTAAAAAGGACTTCAAATGATGCATTTTTGCTATTCCTCCTGTAAAAGTATGATTTTATAAATATCTTCTATAGCTGAGATTGTTTTTTTTGTTTGTGTTTTGGGGGGTTTTGGTTTTTTGGGCTTTTTTTGTCTTTTTTGTTGTTGCTGTTTTTAATTTGCCAGCGAAAAATTGTGAAAGGAATTTTCTTTCTTATTCGTTCCTGGACTAGAAGCCATTCAATGTTATACTAGAGTGCTTCCACAAAATGGTAAAGTTATTCCTCAGTTATGCTAGTACATATGGAAGGAGATTTTGTTATTTCCTTCACTGGACTTTGTTGAAACTTCTGGAGTATTATTGTGATTATTTTCTTCTTCTCTTTCAGTATGTTTATACATTAGAATTAGCTGAAAAGCTATGTAGCAAATGTTAGAATTGTAATTTAAATGAATTAGAATTTATCATCCAGAAGCTGAAGAAAAATATGATTCTGAATGGAATACTGATAACTGAAATCAAATTCTAGATATGGAAAGTGTTTAGAACCTTCTGATATGAGAACACAGAAAGAAAATGTTCTTTAAATACAGAAAACAAACCTCAAAATTGAGCAAAAGTAGAAATGCTTTATTCTTTGACACCAGCTGAAGGGAGTGAATGTGGACATAAGGGAAGGAATCTGCCAGAGGTATGAGAATTTATGGACTGTTAAAATAAGAATTTTATTATCTTATGGAAAATATTAGGGAAACATTATTCATATCATGTGAAACACAATTTTGCAGTCAAATACCTATTTAAACATACTATTTACAGAGTTACTGCTTTAAAATATTTTTGTTCTTGGATACAAACAAAAGGTTGTGTTCAAGACAATGAATTATAAATACTCTGTCTTAACATAGGCAAGAGTTACTTAACTGATAGCATGCATAACATAGCACTATCACCAAAACATACTAATGGAAAACTTCATCTGACAGCATTATGGCTGTTAGGGATTATTGTGTACGTGTGATTCCCCAGTCTTTCAGAATGATATCCAGCTAACATTGACCAAAATACACGTGCACTTGAATCTACTTATGAAATACTTTCTGGATCCTACAGTTTTGAGCTTAATGCCTCAAAATTTAAGCTCCTGTCATTGAGACTATTGACACGGGTACCCTGCAAATTTGCAATGGACTGCAAGGTGTTACAGGAAAGGAGTTTAAATCAAGTGTTTCCCTTGCTCAAAAAATTGTTTCTGTATCTGCAGCTACCATAGATCTTATGAGACTCTTCCTTGTTCTTAAGAAAGCAAGGTAAATTTTGTAAATCTTGGGCTGTTTCTTTCTCCTCATCATTTGAAAGTATTATAAAGCCTTCAGTTTCCTCTCCTTGCCATTATTAAAGAACTTATAGTTCTACTTGACCAGACTGAGTAGTATCATTGACTCCTTTTCAGGAAGTGAGAAATGGATGTTGGATTTGTACTTGCACAGTTAAAGATGTGTTAAAGATAGATTGGTGAGAACTACTGTGAAGTCTTAATAGGTAAGTAAATGAGAATAAATAGAAACTTCAGATTTAGCAAGTGAGTATGATCAGAGGATATGTGTGAGTATAAGCCTTGTTGGATATCACTTTCTAGGACACAGCACTAATTATTATTCGGACAAATTAGTTTAAGAATAGTCCTGGATATGCTGGGTTTTTTGTCCAGCATAACTAAATGGACACATTGAAACAAGGAAATAGGCAAATTCTATGTCAGCCAGAAGTTGTCACCACACACACACAAAAAAAAATAGCTTGCAGAACGATTGTGATTTATGGCCAATTTTCTTATTAAGAAGAAAAAACAAAGAAGCAAACAATCAGAAAGGACTGTGTAATATGCCTGCCACTTAATTTTCATAGCAGCATATAAAAACAAGTGTTTACCTGCAGTATGTCTTAGGTAATTGCAACTCATGGGTTTAACTTGTAAGGTCAAATTCAATATTTTCATTTAGTAAAAAAAAAGAAAGGTAAGAGAAATCCTCATATCCTAAATACTTACTATGAACATGGTTTTCTATAAAATGCACACATATAAAAAATGTATTTTTTTGTGGTTTAAAACAGATTCATTTCCTAAGTACTCTTTGCAATCCTATCAGAATTGTAGAAAGAGAAAATTATTCCTATTTCTATGAGTTATTGTCCTTGATACTGAAAGTGAGAGAAGAGAAGATTCTAGAGAGAGGTCATGGTGCTTGTCCTGTATTACATGAAGTGCAATAGAAACAAACATAGAAAAATGAGGAGAATTAAGTACAGGGAGTGTTTCAGCTACATTTTTGAGATCAACTACTCTACCTTTACTTGTAACACTTCAACCAAATTTTGAAAAGCCCCTGTCATCAATTTACTGTTCTTCTACTGAATGACAGGGTAGCTGAGCTAACACCAAGTCAAAAATGTAGTCTGCATGATGTATCTTGTAGTGGCAATGGGAACTTTTAAGACAAGGATAGATATCAAAAAGGGGATATTCTTCCTTGTGGATTATTTTTAATGTTATATATCACATCTTTTCAGGAATATGAGGGGCTAACTTGTAGTTATCACTTCTACAACATTCTCTCAGGCTTTTATAGACTTCTCACCCACAACATCTGCAGAGAGTAGCCAACATATCATGTGCTCCAAAATTTCCAGTGGTTTACTTGCTTAATTTCTTTTTTGTTTGGTTTGGTTTTATGTTATTTTGTTGTTTTTCTTTTGGTTCTATTGGTTTTTAAAGTACATACATATTTCTAAAGGCTTATACAATCTCTGATTCTTTTCTCAAGTTTAAACAAAGTTATAGTTTGGGCTATGTATTTAGTACTGTAAGTGAACTCTTCATTGTGCAACTCAATTTTATCTATAGCTGAGTTGATTATTTACGATGACTGTTGGTATACCATAGGAAGTGCATGGTCCTGTACAGGTATGTACAGAACCTTTCCTTCCAAAGCAAAATGGGGGAGCAGAAACAGGCATAATGCCTTCATAAAATTATTATTTGAGAAAATGTGAATTATATCACAGGAGTAAAAATTGATATGCCTCCTCAATAAATATAGTAAATAATCTGTTCTGTTTTGGAGAGTGGAAATTTTTCTGCAATTAACTGAGTATCTTGTACAAATGTCTTGTTCTTTTCTGCATCTTATACATGAAATAACTCACAGTGACAATGACACACTTTATCTTCAGTACCATCACAGAATATTGTAGTTCCATTGCTACAACATTGTAAAAGTTGACGCATTCATTTAAGCAAAGCTAAAGCCGTACCTTCTGCCAGATCACACATTTCACAATGTCAGCCAAGAAGATAATTTAGTAGGATGATTTTTGCATACTAAGAATCAGTCTGAGAACATTTGCACTCCTTTAAGTATTCAATTTATGCCTTGTCACTAATGATGAAGATAGAAATCAGATACCTTAAGCTCTGGGCCCTTATCCAGCTGGGCCATTTTCTCTGGAGCATGGAGCACTCTGGGTTGTGGTAGGGTGCTCTGATCACCATCAAAATCCCAAGCTGTAGTAGAGGGGCCTGTTGTCAATGGGGTCACTTATGGAAACAGCAGGTGTTTTCCTGTAACCTGACAGAAAACTACAGCTGCATTATTTTCATATGGAAGCCAATTTTCTCTCTTATCAGAACATCAATATAATTAGAACGTTTCTTATAATGTTACATCCTAGCTCTCAATAGGAAAAAATTTTGAACATAATTTCTTTTTCTAAGTTTATATATGTCCATAAAGTATTTGCTTCAAATACAAACAACAAAGGAAGTAGATAGTATTTTTTTCTTTGATTATTCATCTCCTATTAATAGAGTTTTGTTTTGCAGGATTAGCTATTTCTACAATGGAGCACATTTTCCCCACCTTTTATTATTATATTGCCTTTTACTCTGACTTCCAATGGTCTTATAGAATACAACTATTTATTTTGAAAATTATTACACTTTCTTGTGCATTACTGAATAAATAAATATAACCTTGCTGCTAGTCTGTGACAAAAGAACTACTTGGTAAAATAAGACTTCAATGAGGAAGGGCTTTCCGAGCACAAGGGATTTGAAATATTGTACAGAATTAGATTTTTTTGTTGTTGCTATTTAAAGTTCCTGATTTTTCTTTTTTTTATCAATTGTCAAATCTATACTCTGAGTTTCCATGTCTGGTACTAGAACCATTGGATTTATAAATTTTTTTTCTGTTTTTGGTGGTCAAAATGGGAAAATATTGTTTTAGAATGAAATGAAAACTGGAAAATGTAGCTTCTAGTAACTGAAATAATCAAATTATTGATTTTTGCTTAAAAATATATTTTCAAATATTTTGGAAAAAAATTGAAAATAAGAAGGTAGCATTCTAATGTAGATGTATACAACAGCAATTTTCTACAGAATTCATGCTTTCTACAACAAAAATATTCTCACCAGATGCAGTTGATGGCTATGTGAGTGGAAAACAGAAAGACTTGGGACCTGGGACCCATTGTGACCAGGGACCCATTCTCTGTAGTAATTTTCTTGTGAAGATGGTGGATTTACTTTTACTCTTGGCCAAATACATAGTGTTCTGATCATGAATTTACTTTGGCTATGATCCTTCATGGTTATTTAAGCTATTGCTCCTCAATACCCTAAATTTTAGAATGGAACAACATTTGGAACAACATTTATTTAATTACTAGTAAAAAACCTAAAAATTGCACACTTGTTTAAAAACTATTAAGGTTGATGGTATTCCATGCAAATGCTTAGTAATTAAAAAAAAAAACAAACCAAAGCAAAAAACATGAAGGTGAAAAAATCAGAAATTCAGGCCAAATGAAGAGGAAACTAAAATCCCTTAATTTTACAGTTTCACAGGCATGGAAGCAAAAATTTTTTTCAGCCTCCACCTAATACAATTTTTTTTAATATTAGAGAATATTACAGGGATCAGCATAATGGAATGATAAAACTGCTACTGATATAAACATGTGCATTCCTCATTTTGTTTTTTTTCCACTCTTTCTTAAAGACCATATTCTTTAATTTTAGGATAGTGTTATTGTGTTAGTGAGAAATAAGGTAATTGAAAGAGTGAATAGAAGTTTAAAATAAAACAGCTTTTTGTCTTGGAAGGTAGGTACTTTTTGTTGTTTTATGTAGTAATGCTTTGAGCTTCTCTTCTGGATTTTGTGCCCTTATAATCCAGATTGAATCAGAAATATTTTGAGGCAGATAAAAGAGAATGTACAATACAATTAAAAAGTAATGAATCATTGCTATATAATGTGTGTGTTAATGTGTGTGTGCAAAAACTGTATGCATGCTGCAGACTTATGTTTTAAGGTACCTTCTTTGCAATTCAAGGAACCTCAAGATTAAATATTATAGACTTACATTTGAATAACACAGGACCATTGAATTGAAATGTTGTTTTCAGCCAAGAGCTGAAATTCCATCTGCTCATCTCAGTTCTGTGCAAGTTCTCTGAGCTCATTAGAGTAGGCTTCATTGAACATTTCCTCTTTTATTTTAAATCACACATTTTGTGATAAAGCAGTTGCAGGACCTGTTACAGAAGAAAACATCTAGGCAGGCTGCCTTCTTAGTTAATATGAACAGAAATTTGGTTATAGTTAGGTTTGAGTTTTGCTCCTTTTTATCTGTCACCCAAGAGTAATTTCTAAAATTCCTGGGACCAATGGACATTCAGCCATGATTCCTTGCATCAGAGGAACAGTTCTTTTTAACCTAGAACCCTGAAGAACCTTGTAATACATGGAATTTTCTCAGAAAAGCTTCCTCCCATTCCTATCCCCTCCTCAGTCCACCTGGAAGTGTGGGCATGACTGAAAGGGAAAGTGGGTATTTTGCCTGTGCAAAATCTCAAAAATAATTCCTTTTATATTCATGAAATCTTTAGGACTTCTCTGGCTATTTGCACCTATACTATATTTTCCTGAGTTTCACACAAAATTTGTTTCACAGTCACTAGCACAAAGTAAGGGGTCCTCCTCATCTGCATCTGCATGGCTTTTTTTTTCTCCAAGGAATCAAGAATTTTATGAACCAAGTAACTTATTTTGCTCTGATGTGTCTTTTCTCCTCCATTTATTAAACAGCTGTGAGCTATTTCTTCAGAATTTGTTTGAGGGAGAAAGAAAACAAAACCCGCAAGAAACAGGGATGTTAAGTTAATGTTACTGAAGTCAGTCATACCAATAAAACTGATTACAACGTGACAAGCATTTACTCCTGGTTTTCTGCACCAGCTCATAAAATTCAAATTTTTTCTCTTTTTACAACATGTTTATTATGATATTCATAGAAAAATTTCTCGAGTTCTTAAGAGTTACAGGCTATACAGAAAAAAAGATGAAAGAAGATGCTTCCAAATCATACCAGTTACAATGATTTGGCATACAAATACCCTGTAAACTAATTGGTCCAAAACCAACCTTCTTCCCCCTGTATAATAGGCGTCAAAACCACAGCTGTCACCTCAGACTGTCTGTGATTGCACTTCCCCTTCATTAAAGAAATGCTTGTCTTTTTGGGCAGCACCATCACTGGAATTCTGTTTACCCTATATTGACTTAATTGATTGTCCAGAGTTTGCAGTTCCATAACTCCATCCAAGAAATAGAAATTATGGAGATATTAAAGAACTGTCTGGACACAATCCTGTGCCATGTGCTCTAGGATGACCCTGCTTGAGCCGTGTGGTTGGACCAGATGGCCACTGTGGTACCTTCCAACCCAGCCCTCTCTGTGATTCTCGGATATTGAGGCATTAAGAGGCTTGTTGATGTTATGTAGAAATGTGATTCTCACAGACCCATATTTCTTACCATTTTCCATTCTTCTCTCTGCTACTTTTTACATGTCTATAGACAAACTGCAATGCATAATTGTAAACAGGGAAAGCTGAAGGATTAGTTGCTGTCTATGTGATTATCTCATTGTATTTTAGATTTGATACTTAAAGAAGCAAAAATCAAAACAACCAAAACCTTCACCACACAAAATCATCAAAGATGTTTTTATAGAATGTGATTTATATTGATCCTTTTGTCATAAGGACAATGTCAGATACTTAGTGATCCTATACTTGAATTTGATTCTATTTGCATTTCACACATGAAGAATTTGCTTCAATGGCCTGAGGAGAAGAAAGACCTTTTTCTACTGGACCTTGATATATACATATATAAAAGGGGTCCTAATTTTTTAATTCCCTTAAAATATTAAGTCACAGGAGCAAAAAAAAAAAAAAAAAAAAAACCAAAAAAGGTAAAGTTGCAGTAATATAAACTATTTCAAAGGCCATTCAGTTTTTAAACCAGTGTGAAAACAGCTGGCTCTGTTTTGTGTTAACAGAGAGAAAAGAAAATAGGAAAAGTCTTCTCTGCACTAAAGTAAGAGGTCTGTGCCTCAGTCTGCTCACACTGTGCTACCTTTGTAGTAGTGACCCCCACAGCCTCATAGAAAGGGTCACTGCTGAAGCAGGCTGAGGATCTGTGTTGCTCATTCAGCTTCCTGAAATGACTAACAATGGACAGGTTTTAAATGACCTGAGGTGGATCTCAGTGGAAGGAACCCCTTTTTATCCAGGGTTCTGATTTTAAGACCCAACCCCCTGAGGAAGGAGGATGAACCCTGTCCTGAATCTTCTGTTGCAGGGTTCGCTGTGGATGAAATGCACTGCTGCAGTCCCAGCTGAAACACTTTATCAGAATTAACTGGAAAAAGTGTATCTTTAATTCAATTACATATTCCTGTAAATGAGCCCTCCAATTCAAATGCAGAGTGCTCCTATATTTTCTGCTGTATTTGAATGGAAGAAATGGGAGAGAGACCACTGAGAATAGTAGTCTAAGGTACAGAAAAGCTATTCATATGCAGGACTACAAATACAGTGTGAAGGCAAAACCTGAATAAAATTGATGTAGAATATATAAGGGATACACATAGATGGATAGAAACATGTGCATGTCCAGATATAAATAAGTGGCTTATTAAAAATGTGTACTTTTTCCTTCTCTTGTGGCCTTTTCCCAGTTCAGTGTTTTCCACTATTATGTGTGTGGACAACAAGGAGACAGGTGCTGTTGTACATAGAGAGATTCCAATTTTAGTTTGATTCAGTATTCTCTGTTCTGTACAGCCAAATCTGAAGGACTCTTTCAGCCTATTGAAGTAATTGACATTAATCCAAACAAATAGTTATTTATATCTATGTTTTGTAACTTTGGTGAATTAGTATTACACACACAAATACTTTGCTTTGTCCAAATAAGCAAAAATACCACGCTGTTTTCTCTCAGCAAGTAGCATCACTTCTGAGAATATTTCTCTAATAACCTCATTCCACAGCAGCTGTCACCCAAATTAAAGTCATATATGATGAATGCACATAAGAAAAGCTGCAGAGAGGGGATGGGTTCTCTGATGGAAGATATTTTTGTCTTGAACTCGTTTTGTGAGCTAGATGTAATACATGAACAGAATCTTGTGTGCTGTTGTATTTTCAGGTGTTGTCCTGCAACATGATTATTTACTTTGCTGTTATGCAGACTTAGATGTTAAAGAGATAATATGATGACAACACAAATATTTATTTCTGTTACAGGATAAAATCCAGGGAAAAGCTAAAGTTAAAGCAAAGAAAAATATTTTTCACCTCTTGAAGGAATTTTTTTGTTTTACATAAACCTTGATTCTGGAATTATGGCAGCAGCAGATTGTGAAATTTGTCCTTAAAGATGGACAAATGAACACTATTGTTTCTAAAATTTGCCTTAATGGTGAGCCTTAAGAACAAGAGAAAATTTTTGTACTCGTGTGGATGTGATTATGCCCTGTGAATCTTTTCTAAGTAGGGAAAACATGGCTAGCATTACCCTTTACTTATTGTGGAGTATTCAAGTGAATATATCAAAGACCTAAAAATAACACTGCTTTTTTTAAAATTTTTCTTTTGATGCCTTTGTTAATATTTTATAAACGTTTTCAAAATAAAGCAAACCACAAGAAGTGTGTGCTAACTTAGCTGAATGAGAACTTGTATTCCTGTATAGATACAATAAATTATTAATTTTTATTTCTGTAATTTCGAGTGAGTCCAAAGAAGCAAACACACAGAAGGCTAAGCCTACATAATTTGACCTCTCTGAATTGTTGCTATACTTTGCATCTCACATTTGATAAGCTTCCTTATTATTTGAAAAAGTCAATGTATTTTATCAAGTAATGTTTATGTGAGATAATTTTATTTTCCTCTGTGAGCTTATTATTGTGCACTGCTTTCTACTGAACATTTAAAGCCATGCAAGTTATGTTCATTATAAATAAGACTATCTGTGGACTCAAAAGTGACTGTGAGGTGATTTGCTTATGGCTATGTCTTTAGCAGATAGAGTAAAAAAGTGCACTGAAGAGCATGCAAAATAATTTTTCATTCATTCTTGGATACAGTTCCAGCTTTATTTGAGCTAACTTGTAATAATCCTTCTCTCCTTAGTTAACATTTTTGAGCTAAATCAATCCAGCTTCCTCAAACGTGATCTTCATGCTTCTTATCCATGAACAATGTCTCTGAAGGTGCTGCAGAACCCCAGGGAAGATCTTAATGGGGTTCACCAATTCTGGATTTAGAGTTCAGAGTA
Source organism: Melospiza georgiana (assembly GCF_028018845.1). Taxonomy (NCBI): domain Eukaryota; kingdom Metazoa; phylum Chordata; class Aves; order Passeriformes; family Passerellidae; genus Melospiza; species Melospiza georgiana. The sequence goes on from NC_080430.1 coordinate 79,064,511, forward strand.
GACTTGTCTGTTCTAAACATGTATTTTGGGTGCAATTAAAACTGTGGCCATGGTCACTATCTCTTTGGACCAGCTGCAAAGTCCAGTCCACAGACCAAATATTTATATGGCAGCAAGCTGCAGATCCATATGCAGGGGGTGTTGGTCATCCAAGACAGAATGTAAGCAAACAGCAAAGACTGAGACTATGTGTTCCAGCCTGCACAGGTGAATGAACAGCAAATTAAATATGGGGCAACCCTGAGAATAAACGAGGAACTAATGTGTTTATACATTTTTAATAAACATTTTTGCACTTTTGTAGCCTTTTTCCATTCTTTCACTCTGTTCCTCTTATTTTTTATTTTAAAATAGGTTTTCTAGAAAAGTCAGTTGGCCTATAGGCTAATTACCTCCTGAAAGTGTGAGAGAAAAGCATTCCATCAATGCTTCCTTCCCCTGTTATGTGTGCTTTCTCAAGCTCCAGTTTCTGGCAACGAAAAATTTATTTTAGAATTCCAGCTTAAATGTAAAAATAACAGCAAGAGGATATTTCCTTTAGCATGCAAGAAGGATCTAAAACATTATTTGATTGTACTTTCCAGACTCAGAAACCAAATTAAAAGTAGCCGTCTTTTTTTTTTTTTTTCTCAAAAAGCTGACCTCCAATAATTTAGTGCTCTGGGTTAGCTTAGCTTCTGTAAGAGTTACAAAAACTTTCAGGCATCAAAAGTCACCATCTTGATAATCCATATTTCTATTCAAAAGGCATCAGTATTTTTAAAACAGTGTGCAAAAGGGAATGAAAGAGAAGCTGGAAAAAAAATCTATGTGTGCTTCTCATGGGAGAATATCTGCACATGCAGTGTATGAGACAGTATAAAGATACAGTGGGGCATTTATTTATTGCCATTTACATTGCCTTTTATTTATTCCCCTGTGCTATACAAATCCAAATTCTTCATCCCAATTATATTTATACTGAAAAATATTTTATTTGTAAAAAAAAAAGCAAACCACCAAAACTAAACCTCCATCATCCTTTTTATTTCTCTAGCTGACCATCTGCCTGCCACTTGAGGGGGTTGAGTGAATAAAAGAAAATAAAGGGGTATAACAAATTTTAAAAAGCCAGTTGGTTTAGGTAAGTGATGTACCTGGTAGGATTTAACAAACCAGTTTAGATTAAATGAATGGTTCTGTATCTTTTAGTCATACATAGAAGCGATACAAATGTCACTTGTGTTTAACCATATGACACCTCTGAGTAAAATGTTACCTGTCATATTCTATGTGAAATAGGTTTGAAAGTTTTGATGTTTTTATCCACTGAGAGACAAGAAAAAAATCTATGTGATTTCATGGTATTTAAGCAGTGGATCAAAAAGAAAGAAAAAAACCCAGCACCTGAGGTTTCTATTCCCATAGAGTTGTAGGATTAAAATTAATTGTTTGAATTGCAAAAGTGTTTGGAAGCTAGAACAGTTTTTGAGGTTCAGGCAAGTTAATTAGTGCAGGAATAGTTCTTTTCATAACAAATGAGCACTGTGGCATTTTATGTTAGCAGTAGCTGTAATCTTCTGGCTTGATTGCACAGAGCTTCATCTTGGTGCAGTCACAAGCCAGCAAAGAGCTGTTCCATGGCATCAGTAATGGTCATGGGACAGACCAGCCTTGGTTCCATAGTGAAAGGCATCTGCTTCAAACCACATGCTCAAAAGGAGAGAGTAGATAAATTCTCTGAACAGCTTAAGGAAGTGTTGTGACTAGGAAAATCACGGAAAATTTACCAAATTTGGTATCTGCTGGAAGGGCAACATAGCGTGACAGAGTGCAAGCAATTTGAAGATAGGAAGGATCCTTAATTGCAGTGACCACAAGACTGCAAAGTTTAAAATTCTAAAAAAACCCCAAAATTAGCAAGGCAAATAGAATTGCATGGACTTGGGGAGAAACACCTTTGGCTTGTTCAGGAATCTTCTTGTCAGGATCCCATAAGAGCCTGAACTGGAGAACAGAAGCACCATGGGGAGCTGACAGACCTTTTAAAGACAATATCACCAGTCTGAGTGGTCTATGCCAGTGTGCAGAAAGAAGCCACACAGGTATTGCAGAAGACCCATTGGGGTGAACAGCAGAATCTTGCCTGAAGATGAGCAAAACTAGAATGTGCACAGAAGGTAGAATCTGGGATGGGCTTCCTGGTTATTTCCAACCGAGGCATTGCCCAAGCGTGTAGAGGTGATGTTAGGAAAGCAGTAGCTCAGTTGGATCAAGAGCTATAAAAGAAACAAGACTGACTTTTGTGACTACATTGGCAGCAAAAGGCAGCCTAAGAAAATTGGGCCCATTGCTCCAGTGCGGCAGAGGATTTCATGACAAAGGACATGAAAAAGGTCAAGCTGACAAAAAGTTCATGAATTTCAACAAAGGTGAATGCTGAGTCTTGGATCTGGGTTGGAATAATCTGCCATGCAGCAGTATGGGCTCTGTGCCAGCAGGGCAGAAAACATCTTTGCAGAGAAGGTCATGGGCAGGTCTTGGTAAAGAAAGCCAAGAAAAGAAAGACAATTGCATTCTGCAGAATAGTAGTAAGAAAGAAGCCAGTAGGCTGAGGGGGGTAAACCTCTAACTCTATTAAGCACTTGTGGGACTGATCTGGAGAATTGTGTGTGGTTTGAGCACCCTATTTACATAGAATACATTGATGTCTTGGAGCAAACTGAAGAAGCTACTGAGATGGTGGGGGTGATTGGAGCACAGAATGAATGAGAAGAGGTTAAGAGAGCTGGGTTTGTACAGTCCTAAGAAGATAAGCTGCAGGGAGGGTCCTATTGCTCTTTTCAGATACTAAATGACAGAGAAGTGTACAAAGATGGAGATAGAATCTTAATGGTGCATGACAGAATAGCAAAATACAATGGGTACAGCTGGTGCATGAGAAATTTTGGTCAGAAAAACCATATATATAATGAGAACAGTCAAATAGTGGAACGGGATTCCCAGTGTGGTGTGCAATCTCCACATTAAAGATGTGCTAAACTTGACTGGACAAGTACCTGAATAACCTGATCTCCTTGTCCTTACTTTGAAAAGAGGTCCCATGAGACTACATAACTCTACTGCTCTTTGGACACTGCTTAAAATAAGATTGACTGTCAAAAAAAAAAAAAAAACAAAAACAAAACAAAGTGTCATGAGTATAAAATAAATATTTAAAGTACCTAACTTTTAATCTTAAAGTTTGCTTTATTGTTTGAATGTGAAACTTTACTGCATTTTTAAAAAAACAGATAGAAACTGAAATGCAGCACTGCCACTTTGTTTTTAGCGCAAATAACAGATGTGTGGAAAAGCTCTTGTTAGGAGCTCCTGAGTTCTACCTTCTCTTTTTCAGAAAATTGCTGTATGCAGAAATATTGAGATAAGCACTGAAGATGCTTCTGACTTTATCTGAATTGCACTCTACTGTCAAAAAAATTCAATATTTGCTAATTATTTATGATGGGTCCACAAATTAATGGAATGAAAACCAATCATACAGTGCTGGGGTTTTGACCATATTTTGATTTATCACAGTTGCTGAAAGATCAATACAGCATTTTGTATGACAAATATTTTTGTTACGTCAGAACATCATTAAGTGAAAACCATTTTCCTCCATTCTTATTAAAAAAAAAATATGACTTTATTGGAAGTAGACCCAGGATTTTAATATCACTTTGTCATTTCACTGCACAATTTAAACAGAAAGAAATAACGAAAATATTCCTAGTTAACTTCAAAATGAATTTCCAGTAAGCATTCTTAGTTACTAATTTTTCTAGCAGTATAAGTGTATTTTCTTTCTAGTAAAATATTTGAATATCTGAGAATATAAATAAATAAACTCCCAGTAGTAATTAAGGCTGACATGGATTTTAACAGAGGCATTGAGGTTTTTTTGTTGGTTTGGTTTGTTGTGATTTTTTTTTAATCCAGTGAACTGAGTAATATACTCTTATCTGGACAAAATATTCCAATGCTGCTAATTTACTAGGAACTCTGGGCTCTAAGGAAATACATAAATAATAGCCAGAGGTTTATTTCTCTATTAAGAACAAAACAGGCCTTTTTCTCTTTCACTCTAATGATTGTACTGTACTTAGTGTCCAGCCTTTAACAATTTTGTAGATAAAACTTAATTTCTTTCGATGTGCCTGAAGTACATGTATGTATTTATATTATGTCAGTAAAGGAGTATAGGCATTATTTATGCCAATTAAAAGAAAGAAGTATTTATAGAAATTTGTTGATAATTGTTGATACTGAAGTAGAGGAGATATAAATTTTTATGTGTTGTTAACTGCAACTTCAACAGCATCTTGATAAACCCTAGAGGCTTGACTGTCAAAATTGTCAAAATTATAGCCAGGGACACATTAATGGCTGTGGTGTTGTTGTTTTCTACCTTGAGATGGACTGAGGGAGGTGACCTTACTGCAAGATTTATTGTAAGACTTTGTGCAGGACAGAGGATCAGACTGTAGCTATAATTTTACTTCCCATTAGCTGTCAGTTAAAAAATCTGCTGGGAAGATGTCCTATTTACAGATTTCTTTATAGTGCAGCCTAAAATTACATATTTGAGCATATTCAGCTGACAGTTACATGAAAGTAATGATACAGTTGAGAGGAAATAAATACTTTGAAGCCAATGAAACTTAGTTCCATAAGTGAATGGAAATTTTCTAAGAACATGCCCTCCATGGAATGAATATAATTTAAACATAGATGAAACAAGAAATAGTCTTATACATATTGAAGGGCTATTCTAACCTCAAGCAGCATGTGATAATTATTTTTTACAGTTTTATTTTAGTGCATTCTGCAATTTTCAGTTTGCATTATTTTACTCAAAACATTGCAGACTAATGACTTTCAGACATGATAATCAGGGTGTGGTGTACCCGAGAATCCTCTAATAACTTCTTATAAAATGATAAACTTGATTGATTGACTCAACTACTTTGCAGTAATCACTGAGGGTGGAGTGGAGAGGAGGAGTTAGTCGATGGTTGGGAAGATTTTGAAATTGGCAGACCATTTTCTCATTGAGCTCAAGTCAGCTTCATGCTGTGTGAACCAGCAGCCCCTCTGGCTTTTGCAAAAAGAATGTCAAATTCTTTTCCTGAACAATTTCAGTCACAGATGCAAAAACATGGCTGTACAATTCAAGGGCATTCATCTTTGAGTTATACTGAGAGATGGGAATGTCCAGCTCTAAAAGGGTTGTAAGCTGTGGGCAAGGAATGGTTTTCTGGATCAGTGAGAATTACATTTTTGGTAGAAACAGTGAATGCCTTTAGAATCTGTCCTATGAGGGAAATTAAGATTGAAATTATTTTACTCTGTTGAGCTATAAGGCTCTGGGACCTGACATTAGAATATATAATGATTTTCAGTGATGGAGAATCACTTTATGGAGAGACCCACCCGGACAGCAAGAGAAGCTGGAGCAAGTTTTGTGTGTTTTATTTTTTTCAGGCTTGGGGGTTAATTGATGGAGTTAAAATACTCAAGAGAGGAATGGCAGTCCCTCCCTGTCAACTTAAAAATCAACTAAACAATTGTGAATTGGTACATAATACAGAGGTAAATGAATACATTTTACAGGGTAGTGTTTTGTTGGTTTTTTTGTTTTAGTTTTTTTTTTTTTTTTGTTTTTGTTTTGTTTTTTTGGTTTTTTTTGGTTTTTTTTTTTTTTTTTGTTTTGTTCTAGTTTTGGGGTTTTTTGTAAAATTTTTTGTTTTCTTTTTTTGTGTGTACTTTAATTATTTGAGGTACAGATATCTCTCTTCTAAGCACCACAGAAGTTGTATTGAAAAAAAGAACTATTTTCTTTTTTTTCTTTTTTTTTCCCCAGCATATTTTGTTACTGGCTATTCAAGTCTTTGGTCAATATTTTGTCCCTTCTTTTTGATCATGAATTATGAACATAATGTCTAAAGATCCTTATTTGGGAAACTGTTTGAGCAAAAGCATTTGCTTTTTCTCAGGGCTATCTCTGTGTTAGAATATACACTAGGAGGGAGGATAGGTTAACTCCCAAGGTGAGCATTCAAACCAATATCTCGTTTGCATCCCAACTGCAACTCTGTGTTCAGCTAAAAGGAAAACTCATTACCAGGTTCCTCCATCTGACTTGCACACTGTTTAAATAGGAACAGGTTGTGTGATAGCTGTAGCAAAGAAAAGGGAAGCAATACAGTGAATATACAAGGAAACTCATCTGTTGTTTGAAATGGCACTTTCCTAACACAAAAACAAGAGCTGTTTCCACATCCTTGAGATTAGAATGGTGACTGCCATCGAAGAGCACCATGTCAAGTCACTGAACTATCTTCCTTGCAGATCTCTATTTTTCATGTGATTTTAGGACTGCATGGAAAACACTGGAAAATTAACAAAGGTAACTGTTTGGTGGAAAAATGTGCAACAATATAAAATAATAAGGAAAAAATAAGAAAGCGGGAACTAAGAGAACTTAACCTCTTTGATGACTAATTGTGCTTAGTTAACTATCCCAGTTAGCCACCCTTGTGAGTTAATTATCCTTGCAGATGGTCTTTTCTAGCAACAGGAAAGCATTTTTTAGCTCTACCTTATATAATGTTATTTAGTTATTATCTAAGTGATCTTTATTAAAATAATCTTGAATTATTTTAGAGCCTGTCCCCTAATTATTCAAGCCTGAATTTATATGAGTAGTCCTTTCTTTCTGCATTGCAGCACTTGTAAATGTAGCATGTAAGAACTTTGAGATTTTAAGTATATGGTTTGTGGATTTACACAAACATCTTTGAAAACTTTACACCACTGAAGAACATTTTTAAAAGATTTCTTCCTGCTATATACAAACAATGATAATATTTAATTTTTGTGTATCTGATCAACATTTTTTGTAGAAACGCT